>NC_067284.1:41871286-43167536 GCF_020740795.1 Apus apus
GCAGAAAACTGAGGTTTTATACCCAAATTTTTGATTCAGCTAAAAATCAGTGTTTTCTGAAGAGCCACAGCTGCAAACAGACACAGCCAAAGGGAAGAAAACAGCACCAAGTTGAGGGTATGGCTTTGCAAGCTCCGATGAGAATCCCCATGAGGAGAATTGAGATTTGTCTCATCTTCCACATTGCTTTCCCTGAAGTAATAACTCCGGCTTATTAAATGATACAATAATAACTGAGTCAGGAAGGAGTTCTGTGTCTGTGTTTGAAAGAAGATTCAAGTTATGCATAAGAACAGATACGCATTTAAAAAAGAAATCTAATCTTTCCAGCTAAACGTCTGTGCTCATGTGGGATAGGAGAATGGACCATTTTGCCATATGTCATCCAAATACACTGTTGTGGTCTGACTGCACTTAAGGTTTTCATACAGATACTCTGATCCTCATCACTAATAGAATTGTGGGTGCTACAAACAGGAAAGAGTTTGTACCCTCACTGCTTTCTGAGGTGATGGAGTAAAATCCAGAGTTAAGCGCTTCATCTCTAACCTCTCCACCAACAAACCTGTGTCAAGAGAATCAGCTCTTTACTGAGCCATTATAAAGGAAGAGGTTATAAAGGTCCCATGCCATTGGGACCTAAATGGGTCATTTCTCTAGAGAATGATGAAGTTGTCAGACCTCTGTGCTTTTCCTGGCAGTGGAATTAAGCAGGTAACAAAAACAAAGGGTAACTTGGTGGGCCCAAGGCACCACTGGGTGGGCGAGTCCCCCCAGTCCTCCTCCTGCCTCCCCATATGTAATGGGGCCCAGAGCTCCAGGAGTCATGGGGGACATTGAGGGGGTGACCACTTATTTGGGGATTTCACAAACCACTAATTTTGAAGCAGATGCCATTTACACCAGATGAGCAGCTGGCTAAACTCTGCATGTAAAGAGGTATACAAATCCACAACAGGGTTTGTTTTTTTTCCAGAAATCCAGCTTTACATTCTTCACAAAACATTGTGGAGACTGCAAAGACAGATAATGAAAGAAACCCCTGAAAATCAAGACAAGTCTATATTCATCTGAGAAAACAGTGACTGAAATCTTCCAAAGCCTTTAAATTATTATTAATGCATTTTCAAGGGAAGAAGTCCCCTACTTCTCAATATGTCCTATTGCAAAAGAAAAAATAAATACTGTGTAAACTTTTTCTTTGAATTGTGTCTTAATTTTACTCCATTAGGTTCTCAGGAAACAATTTAACCCCTGTGCTGCAGCAGTTCCTCAGGACACCCATTTTGCTGCCCAAGCTAACCAAGAAGTGGCTGGGAGGAGGGCTGAGAGCAGGAAGGGAAGGTAGAACAGCAGGAGAAACAAAGGAACATTGTGGAGTGCTGATTTCATTGCCCAAATTATTTACTTACCAACTTCAAAGGGATGCAAAAGGAGAAGGAGGTCAAACAAACGACAGTGTGTTTTCCCCCTCTTCACAGACATTATTTACCGTAATGTCCCTCTTAAAGTAGGAATGAGAGGCAGCAAATGATCTCCAATTGGTTCCACAGTGGTTCCATAAATCACAAATTGCCACCACGAGCCCAGCTGCAATCGCTCCCGAGCTGTTGGGGCTGCAGCTGGGGGCTGGCTTTCCTCTGGGTGTCCCCTGCAGACACCCTCAGGAGATGCTCTACCTCAAACATATACAAAGTTTTTTTGGTAACCAGTTGGTTTGTCACCATCAAGTACAGGAAAAAATCCCTGATAACCATCCTAAGTACCTTAGAATGTGGCTTTCAACTACACTATTGTTTTTCAAAGTTAAAGAGTTTTTTCGGAATTGCAGGCACATCCATGTGCCAGGGAAATATTTACAGCTGTTCTGACCTACATGCGAGTGACTTGGTTGGATTGCCACAAACACCCTGGGCAGCCTTTCCTAGTCCAGAAACATCTCGTCCTTACAGAAGTTTGCAAAGACAAAAAAACTAGTGGGACCTGAGATTTTATTTATTTAGCTGCTAAAATGTCAAAAGAAATCAGAAATCTCCCTATGAACAACTTCCATCAACAAAAAGCCACGTTCTGCTGAAGAGGGGACAGTGCATTCAGCATTCCAGTTTGAAAACAAGTATTAGAGGAAGTCTTACTTCAACTAACACAAATGTGAACCAGAAATTCTCACCTTGAGACTTTTCCATAAAGACTTGATAAACTTTTTTGCTTAATTAAATAATTTTCTGGAGAGCAACCATCTCATCTGCACATTCATCTCAAGGACTCATGTCACAATAAAGCCTAGCACTACATTTATATGAGACCTCACTAACAAGATGATCCAGATGACTGCAGAAATCACAGTGGCAAGAGAAAACAGCAGCTACAGCTTGCTAGTCCCTTTCCTATGAATTATTTATGAGGACACAGGATAAAGAAGTTGCTGCTTTCTGTAAAGAACAAGATCCTGGAACACATAAGGGACAAGTTTTACTCAAAAATGTAAATAGCATAATACAATTTTCTTGCTTTGCTTGTATTAAATACACAAATAGTAGCAAACTAGGTTTGCCTTTGCTTTTCAGGATCACTTTCTGGTTCCATCACAATCTGTGAAAGACAGACGGTACCAGAGTACGTCAAAAATAAGTATGTTTTAGTCACTGCTTTCAGGACTTAAGCAGTATACTCAAATGTAGTCCTCCAGAGAAGCAAGTTTCAGCACTGGAATTCATTTTTCAGCACTCTAAATACAGTACTCTCGAGCTTGTGGGTGTGAGAAAACTTCTATGCCTTTTTAACTGCTGCAACAAGAGATTTGTATTTATTTATTTATTCCCTGCATAACTGAATTTAATATTTGTTAATGCTTTTCTTTTATGGAGATAGAATACTGCTGTGATTGACCACTTCAACATTTTATTAGCCTGTGTGCTTCTGGGAACAGGAACAAGACTGGAATTACACATTTATGGAATTTTGAGAAGAATCTTAAGATTAGGGTCCCCTTTTTGCAAAGGGAAACTTGATTTTTTGTTTTCTAACAAACACCTGCCTACTTAAAGATGCTCAACCACATTACATACCCCAAGTGCTGAGGTACTGCAAAGGCACTGAGAAGTTCATTGCCCAAGTGCTTGTAACTGCGCACTCAGAGGAACCTTGAAGGACTGTAGACAAATGGCAAGACAGACAAGAACCTCCACCAGCCACCCACGTAGGGTAAGTCAGGGCCCTGGTGAAGCTTCAAGGCTGTTAAGGCTAGAGGGAACAAATACCCCACAGATATGAGTGTCTTCCCTGTCTCTCTGCCCACAGCATCCCAGCAATGTGGCAGGCAGGTGAAAGAGCCACAGCAGGAGATGAAGCCCTTTCCCACCCCTTGGTGGGCTTCTCCTGGGTTGGGGGGACATTGTGTCATTGGGTCATCTTCTCTGATTCTGCTGATTTGGGGCAAACATGCAGTTGGATTTTTATTAAGGGCTTTTCAGGCAAAGTAAGAAATGCTAATCTGAACTGAGAGACATATCATATATATGCAAATTGTTTGCTCTACTTTCTCCATCTGGTTTTTCCTAGGTTTTTCTCTTAGCTCTGCTTTACTGGAGATTAACTTACAATATATAGCACTGAATTTGGACTATGTGGGAAACATATGTTGTAAGCTCAGGGCCAGACTCGAATATTGGGTTGCACAGGAATAGGAATATTCACAGCAGTGCTAAGGACTGACAAACCCACAGGGACAGGAAATTCAGAGGCACCAGGGTAAGGAGAGACTGAAGCAGAGCTGTTCCAGTTACAGTAGCAGGTGGGAAGGCAAGGTTTCAAAATAGCTTTAATTTGGGTAAGAGGAAATGGCTGAACATGATAGAATGAAACCACCAGCCTCCTTTTTTAAATATGTAATTCCCCTGTTAGTGTGGTATAAGTCAGGCAAGATTGGCGGTTTCCAACAAGTAAGGTGGTCTGCTTTCTTGAAATGAAACCTGTCCCACCTTCCTTGAAAAATCACACATTTGCCTTTTTTTGTGTATGCCTAGATGAATATGTGATTTGTTATTAAGAAAGAACAACAAAAACCACATCACTTTTCTCAAAGCAAACTATGCACACCCTCCCTCCGCCCATTATGCCCAAGGTATAAAGGAATAAATATCTCAAGAGCAAATTAATTATTTATGATGGAAATAATAATTGCCATTTATGAGCAAAACTCAATTTTCTCTTTTGCTTTTTGACTCAGTCAGCCTAACTTCAAGGAAAACAGATATTTCCTCCATGGTTATTGCAATCTGACAAGTGGCTCCTTACAACTCCAGCAGAAATGGAAGAAAAAACTAACTGAAGGAACATGAAAATATGGTCAAAAAGCTACATCAGGATTCTGACCTGCAGCACTGAGTGCAAGAAATGCCTTTTTTCAATATTTTCACACTGCTGGCCTGCCTGATACTCATCATCAAGGTATTAAGTGGAACAGTATGCTCAGAAGCTCCATAAACCAGAAAGTTTTGCGACCTCTCCGGTTCACTGTGGTTACATTCAGTTGCTGCGAAAGATCTTTGAAATGAAAACAAAACAAAAAAATAGAAAGGAACACAGCGACATCATTACTTAAGTACTACAGTGTTGGTTGTGATGCTGTATATGATTGACAGCATCATTTCTGTGTCTTCTGTGACACACCGTTATGAGGCTGCATAAAAGGTATTTGCAAACAGATGTGAAAAACAACATGGAAAAGAACTTGTTATGCCACCTTGTTTACACCACCTATACTGAAACTCCATAATTTTATTTGACTGGATTTTTTCATTAGCAGTAGTATCAACCAACCATGTTCTCAAGTTTTGAAACAGTACAGCAGAAAGGTCAGAACAATTGTTGACTCAAGCGTGAATGAATACCTCAGTGTAACCATTACATTTACTTTGATACAACATTAATAGCTTTCTACCTAAAGAACACAGGGACTGAATTTCACCTAAAAAAACCCCAGAACGTTAATTTTCAAAACACAAGCATCAGCACTTGTGAAAATCAGAATGTTCTCAGATACCTGTTTTAAGGACCACAAGTTTAACTATGCCACTTCTGTCTATGACAAAACACTAATAGATCAGCAAGTCCTGATCCCTCCTGGATTTGAAAAAGTTAACACGATCACCCAAGCACTTGTCACGAATGGCACAGTACTTCATATTGCAGCTTATCTATTATAACTCTGAAAACTTTCAGCTCTGTCGCTCCCAGGCATTTCAACTTCAATTCCTCTGTACCATACTGACAAAAGAAACATGGGATAGTACAAACCTCTGGCTTTGGAAGCAAGCTGAGACAACAGGGAGGGCAACAACCTCACTGTTAGCCAATGCACCTTGCTGCCAAAGCTCCCCAGTTGAGGGTGGC
Source organism: Apus apus (assembly GCF_020740795.1). NCBI lineage: Eukaryota > Metazoa > Chordata > Aves > Apodiformes > Apodidae > Apus > Apus apus. The sequence continues at coordinate 41,876,681 of NC_067284.1, forward strand.
CCAAAAGATCCTTGAATATATTTTATAGGTTAAAATCTATTTTTTCATACCTGGAGAACAAAATAAATTTTTTAATTTATTTTTTTTTTTTGCTACAAGCTCATTTTACAAATGAAGTGTAGCTGACTATTAAGTCAAAACAACCCACCAATACAGAGCTGCTGTGGCACCAGAACAAAATACAAATAGTTTGGGGCAGAAGCCACACATTGCCATTCTGCACAGTTACTGCAGCTGCAACAGCATGGCTCAGGGAAGTAACAAAGCCATTCTGTTCGGGTGGGTGAAGAAACCCACCTACATTTCCAGTGTTTTGAGGTCTCTCTTACTACACCATGAAGAAAAGTTTTGTTTGATTTCTGACAGGACACATAGGCCTTTGTATAACATGAGGGACGGCATCCAGAATTCCCCAAGTGTTTTTGTAATTTGAAATAAAACAAATAAACACAATTTTAATTCAGTAGGCATGAACATCTGGAAGATGAGATCAACATGACTTCAACTTTAATGTCAAAGCGTTAGACTGAAATCCAATATCGCTGAACAATTTGTGGTGGAAGTGCCAGAAACTTGAACATCACAGATTCAAACTGTGATGGAAACAAGGTTTCTGCAGCAGCTGAGGGAAGAGACAATGTTTTAGAGCTTTAGGAAATGCCTGATAAACGTTACTGTAATTACAGTAGCAACTTGAGCCTGAATGTGTGATACCAAATACTAAAATTAAGATCTTGGTCTTGTAGGAGGCCTTGGGTCCAGATTTCTAGCCTTGCCCTGCTGTGCTTTTCTTATTTATTCTCCTGTCCCTCTTCATGGTGCTTGAAAACACCTTTACTGAAGCTCCTCAGAGACAGGCAAAGATAGAGCACTGCCTGGATGCGCTTGTCCTTCCCTCTGCCTACAAGGAGGAGCAGCAAGGATTTGCTTTGCAGGCAGCAACCCTGTCCCATCAGAGGAACAGAAATAACAAGTAAGGATACACTGGGACTGGAAAGCCTGCTCAGGGAGGATGACAAAGTACCACCACCACCACACTAAGCCCTTGCCTGTTGGAAGAAAGCTTCAGAGAGGCAGATCCTGGTTCTGTTGAAGGAAGAGACAGGAAGAGAGGGAATGCAAGACTGAAGTGTTTCCTTCTTGTAACACTCAGCTCCCAGGCTTAATTAAACAGGATCAACAACCCCAACCATAACTACTGGCAGCCTTCCTATGTGCAAGCATCAAGCCAACCTCAAAAATGTGTCTTTAGCACTCACACAGTTTTCACAGACAGAAATCAGTTTAATTAGATAGTTCATAATTTATTCTGAAAGCAAAAATTAAGATATCTGTATACATTTAAAACTAGTCAAACCACTATCCTTTTTTATTTAAACATCACTATTAGATTGTCCCAGTTTGAAGTTTCCTGCTCTCAGTTGTAAAGCTAATTAAACCTTTTGGGGAAGTTGTGTGCTCATTCTTATGCATTGCTATTAATATTTTTTTATTGCAAGTAGTTGGGATCCAACACCAGTCCACAGGATCCCGTCATAAGGATTTTATTTTGATTTTGTTTGGCTTGTTTTATTCTTAGCAGATGGTGCAAACCCATGTGTTGATCAGTACATGACACAGGAGAGCATCTGATGCGATACAGCCAGCCCCAAACCTATGGTGATGTCTATGCTGAGGACTTTGGTGCCCACCACCACTCTCGACCACACTTCACAGCATGGTGTGTTAGCTTAGAAGGGCTTTCAAAACTATTCTGCTTTTGGTACCTAAAATGGCTTTGAGGCATCTCTATACCATAGCAAAAGCATCCTCAAAATTGGTGTTTTCCAACCCATTTTTTGCTGTGCTACACATGTAGCTTCAGCAGACTAAGGTGGCACAGTTTAGATAAATATAAATAATGTATTATGTGTATGCAAATCAACAAGTAATTTGCATAACATATTAATCAATAGCCATGCATGTTATGTGCACATGCTGGTAACAACTTTCCCAAGGCATCTTTTTCTCCCTTCTCTGTCAGTGTGACTCCCAGTGGCCTCCCTGTCTCTGATTTTGTTTGAATTATGTCCCCTGATAACCTAAAGAGAAGTACGTAGAAAGGGCTTAGAGCTATTTATAGCTAAGTCTGTGTGACTGAAAACATTGCTGTTTTCATGGTGGTGGGTGCACTCATTGCTTTTGAACTGCAACTGGAAAACTGTTCCCTCCCTCTTTAGCGATTCTAGTCATCATTCACAAGGCAAGACAGAAGGAGCCAAAGAAAAGCAGACATAAGGACAAAATGCAAACAAACTGAAAATTTACCAATCACTTATACTCAGAAACCAGAGGGGGGTGAGTAGAAAAAGGATTCATCTCTACATTTCAAACTGCTGGAAATGGGCATGCAAAGTGGATTAGCATGATCACACCACTATTTGATAGCGGTTTTGTACAAGCCCCTGAGAGCCTGAATAATCTCTCATAATTACTGCATATGCCATTGTCACATTAAATAACAGCTTTGCCTCAAAACGTTTAAAATTCTACTGCCTATCAGTTCTTCCAACTGGGCATGGGACACAACAGACGCAGAAATACCACAAGCAAAGTTCACATTCAGATGCTGATCTGCAAATCCCACACTAGTCTCATTGCTGCACTTCACTCAAAGTGAAAATAGTTACTTTAAAAGCAGTGGCTTAATCTTGTCCTTAATAGAGCAAAATCTCCATTTCTCATATGCTTTCTACAAACAACCAACACTTGTGTCAGTTTGAAATCCTACTGGCCAGAAACATAGTAGAAGATGACTCAAAACTCTGAGAAGACTCAGATTCAACTCTAATTTACGTATCTGCTGCCCACAATTACATGGTTCAAGGTCTTGCTCAATGAGACCAGAAGAAGAAACAGAGAATGATGACAGGCAAAGATAATGTGTCCAGGTTTGCCTCCCTTCTGCCTTGGGTTTGAACAGTTGGAAGGAGATTTTGAGAAGAGATAACAGGTCAGGCATGGCTGTGTGAGGTTGGCAGGTGGGGAAAAAAATATATTTTGTAGTTGTCAGCAAAGAACTAGCAACCAAAAAACCACAAGAGTAGTTAAGATTAGCAAAATAAAAAGGGGAAAAGAAGAACCTTTTATTATAAATCCCAAAGCTATTTATTACTCATGCACAGTCATAGATGTGATATTGTCCCCAGGTGAGACCTACTAAGCTTGTAAATATGTTTTAATTAATATCAGTTCCCTAAGCCCTCAACCTTTCCCATCGTCATTCTGTGAACAACAAAATTCCGTGTTTAATAGATGCCCCCATATAACATGTTTAATCTATTTCCAAGAGCAGAAAGAGAGCTGACACCTGGGCTCTGCATATGAACCAGGTTATTAAGTAACCATTATTGTGAAGAAAAAGAGGCCTTTCCTTGGTTTAAAACTTGTGAGCACAGAAGCTGTAACAGCAGCTTCATCCTTGTTCTGTAGCATCTCTCAGGAAAAAACAAAGAGGAAGGTGAGTTGGTTATGAAAAAAGCAGGTCATGCAGCCAGTTCATGAGAAGCCAAGAAAATGTACCACTTTCTTTTTAAAAATAATATATTTAAACCAGTACATCTTTCTTTGAACCAGCTGGTGGGAGACACCAGTAGTTACAACCTACAGAATTTGTTGAAACTCAGCCCAGTTCATTCTGGCACTTCTTGTGCTCCATTCCAACTTTTAAGTCAAAAAGCTTGTGTAACAGGAAGTTGGTATCCACTTATCCCTATCTCCTTTTTTTGACTGCTGTGACTTTAGAACACTTAGCCCCTAATTTATAGGGTGATATCAATAAACAAACTAACAGAGTAACTACCCCCTAAGGAGAAACGAAAGTCAGTCAAAATCTCTTCTGCCTTCTAGATGCTGGACAGGCTATCTTGTAAATTTTAATTTAATTTAAAACATTGATTTTTGTTTCCATGCTCTTGGTATAATGGCAGAAATATTTTGAATATAAATACAATAGAAGTGCTTTGGGAACACAGACAAGGTATAGGATTCACACTTACTGCTTAATGTCACTTTATGCACTAAAAGCAGCAGAAATCCCAGCAAAATGTAGCATCTCTATCTGAGTCTCCAAATTATTTTCTCCTTGATGTCATCGTGTGGGAGACAAACATTGATGAAAGATGAAATAAACAACAAACAAAAAAAACCACTAATGAAAAAGAGGAACTGAGGGAATTTTTTTTCTCCTGCATACATGTTTCTTGGAGCATATAAAGTTGGAGTCTCAAAATAGGGAAACATATTGAGAACAGAATAGCAAAGCTTCAAAGGAAAAAGGTTACCATATGAAGCCGAGAAGTGGAAAGGCAACACATTTCGTACCGAATTTTCCCTTCTGTGGAGATCTGTATCAGGAATCTCCTGTAACAGGGAGTTATGAAAAAAAACCAAACAAACACAGGTATAAATCAGCCACAGTACTTTGTACCACTGCCTGGATGCCAGGCTAACGCACAGCAATGGGTTTTGAAATTTACAGCCAAGGTGGAACATTAATACGGGGACTATTAATTTATCTGAATGCCCTGTCAAGCTCATTATGATGCCTAATTTCCAGTGTTAACTATTTCACCAGCAGCTGGCAGCGGACTCTTCTAAGATGGATGCATCAGGCCATGCAATGCCACAGCCATAAGGTTGCAACTCCTCGACAGAAGTCAGCTGTACTTGTAATTCACACAGGAAGCTTAACCGTGAGCCACATAAAAGCACAGGGCAAAGAGAATAGTACCTGGGCCGTCATTTTAACAAACTGCAGGATTACAAAAGGGCTTGCAAGATCTCCTTGAGATTCCTACGAAGCTTTGTCCCGGCACGAGTAAGGGCAATTTCTTTCTCAGCGAGGCAGTAGGCGAGCAGACCTGCCTGTGTCCCTCAGTGGGACAGGGGCTGCCAGCCCCGGCCCCAGCCGGAGCAGAGGCGGTGCTGCCGGTAGCCGAGCTCCGGCCGCCGCGCCCGGGGCTGCCGCCGGGCTGATGAGCCCGACGCCCGGGCGGCAGGGGGAACGGCGGGAGCCGCCTCAACTTCCCGGAGACGTAGGGACTTCTCTCCACTTATTTGACTTAAAAAAACCCCAAACCCCTCTGACCAAAGACAGATTAAGAAAGCCATAGTATGCATTTACAGTAAGGCCGGTTGCTACTTTAATCTCGCAGCTACTCAAGACACGGAATAAACCCGGCGACGATTAACCTGGTCGACTCTACACAACCCCGAAAGCAGCGCAGGCTGCGCTTCCGAGGAGCAACCCGGCGACGACGGCGGGGAATCACCCCATCACCCCACAGCTCGTCCGCAGCGCGGGGTGGACGCCGCGGGGGGACCGTGCACGCCGGAGCCGCTTCCCGCCCGCCGCCGGGACTCACCCAGCTTCTCCGCCCGCAGCCAGAGCGGGGCCGAGGCTCCGAGAAGCAGCGAAAGCAGCAGCGACGGGGCGACCCGCGCCCCCCCAGCGGCGCCCATGGCTCCGGCACTCGGCGGGGCGGGCGAGGGACAACTTCCCCACTTCCCTCCTGCTCCTCTCTCTTCCTCTCCTCTTCCTCCTCCTTCTGCTCGCCGGGGCGGCTCGGGGACCAGCCCGCGCTCCCGCGGAGGGGGGCGGCCGCTCCCCGGCATCCTCCCCCCCCGCAGGTGTTTCTGCGGAGGTCGGAGAAGGAGCCCTGCGGGGCTGCCTCTGGCTCCGAACCCCGCCGGTGGCCGGGCTGCAGCGCTGCCGCCTCCCGCCTCCCCAGCTCGCGGCTGGGGGTGGAGAAAGGAAACGGGAGAAAGGGAAGCGCCACTATTCCCATTGGGCTGCAGCGCGGGGGATCTCCTCCTCCTGCCGTGGGCTGAGGGGCCGGCTCTGCCCCGCCGCCCCCTCCCCTCCTTTTCCCGCCCATCTCCCGGTGCTGCTTCTCCCAGCCCCCGCTGCTCTGGGGGTGCCGCACCGGGGCCGGGGAGGCTCCCCTTAGCTGCTCCGGGGCTGGGAGGTTACTCCAAACTTGTGCAGCCCCGAGCATCGCTTGCGACCCCCTGAAGTTGGCAAGCCATGGATGTGCATGTATATATATATATATGTATACACATGTACATACACACGTATTTTTAAACAAACAGGATTATTTTGCCCCTTGCAGGCCAGTTTCCCAGGCGGCGCTCCCACTGCCACGGAGAGGAGGGGTGCGGGGGACACAGGAGTGGGGCCGGCGGGCGCGCAGCCCCCGCAGCAGGGCTGGGGTCGTGCTGTGGCTTCCCGCCTCCGGAACCTGTTCCTCGGGTGCAGGGGTGCAAAAATCCACGTGCAAGCTTTTGTGCATTGCAGTTCTACGCTGTTTAATGATGGTTTGGGTTCTTTTTTTAAAGGGTGAGGCGGGCAGCTCTCTGGACCAGGGGGGCCCGCAGGTGAGCGGGAAGGAGACGGATGTGGTGCCGGCAGCCGCGGGTGGCTGGCACGTTGCACAGGCCCCGCTCTTGGCCTGCTGAAAGTGTGCTGGAGATTTCAAAGTCGCAGGTTTTTTCAGGCATGGGTTGCTGTGAGGTGCAGATTCACACCGCTGGCAGGTCAGAAATACTCTGCTCTGCTAAACCAAAGCATGCAATTATCCTGTATGTCCTAGAGACAACTGACAATTGTTAGATGTTATAGTATTTTAGAAAAAGTCAAGTTAATAAACCTTTATGCTAATTGCACTCTTGTTTGGCAGATGTTAATTTCTGGGTTTTTACCAATTCAGACACAATATGTGATCACCCATTTTTGTCCTGTGTACCCAGTACGTTGTATTCTTGGTGTATGTATTTAACACAGGTTTTTAGTAGATGAGACCTACCACTTCCTTGCGAAAGAGAGTTTGAAACCTAGAGTAAAATGTTCCACACTGTGTAGGGCAGAGCATTTGATGCTACAGCAGTTGAGCAGCAGACTAATCTTTGCTGGTCCTGGTCAGGGAATAATAGAATAATCACAGAATCATAAGATGGTTTGTGTTGAAAGGGACCCTAACGATCATGTGGTTCCAACCCCCCTTCATGGGCAGGGACACCTCCCACTAGACCAGGTTGCTCAAAGCACCATTCGACCTGGCCTTGAACACTTCCAGGGAGGGGGCTTCCACAACCTGTTCCAGTGTCTCAGCACTCTCAGACTACAGAATTTCCTCCTGATGTCTGAACTAAATCTCCACTCTTCCAGTTTTAATCCATTACCCCTCATCCTCTCCTCACAAACCCTTGTAAAAAGTCCTGTCCCCCCAGCTTTTCTAAAGCCCCCCTTCAGATACTGGAAGGCTGCTATGAGGTTTCCCTCTCCAGGCTGAACAAGCCCAACTCTCTCAGCCTGTCCTCGTGAGAGAGGTGCTCCAGCCCTCTTATCATCTTTATGGCCCCCCTCTGGACTCACTCAAGGAGCCCCACGTCATTCTTATGTTGGGGGCTCCAGAGCTCCACGTGGGGTCTCACTAGAGCAGAGTAGAAGGGAAGAATCACCTATCTTCACCTGCTGGCCATGCTTCTTTTGATGCAGCCCAGGACACAGTTGGCTTTCTGAGCTGCAAGTATATATTGCTGGCTCGTGTCAAGCTTGTCATCCACTATCACCCCCACATGCCAGTGTCTCTCTGGCTGAAGGAGGTTGTGATGGGTCACTTGCTTCAGTCATCTGACGGCTGAGAGACTTTTAAAGACTCTGTGTCAAGAAAGTGGCCTGTTACTGTACTGATCTTACAGATTGTCAGGAACAAATCCATACAAATTAAGGTGACTATGTGGGGAAGGGGCAAGAAAGTTAAACTCTGCAAGAGCTTCAAGACTGGATTAAAAAAAAAAATAGAAAACAGCTTCACCAATAGCAAATACTGGTTCAACACCTACAAATGAGGCCCAACGTAAATGAAAACATCAGGAGGAGAAATAAATAGGGCAATATAGGTGTTGGAAAATCTGTATCACCTATGACAGAGTTGCAGTATTTGAAAAGCAATGTACCAATGTAAGAGGATACAATGTTTTGTTTCAGTTTCGGTGGCAATCAAAACCAGTCATTGAGATATAGGTTGGTACTGGGAATTACATGGGTTTGCGTTCCATCAGCTGAGATCTAATGCATATTCTTTAGTAACAGGGCCAGGTTTTAGTTGTATTTGTTAAGGGTGATGATAAATCTTAGCAGAAATATCCTGCAAGTCAATCTGAAGTAACTTTATGAAGATGGTGCTGCAATAAACTGAATCTGGTGATCTTGGGCAATTCAATATGCAAAAAACTCTTCCATGGTGCTCGCAGATAAAGTTGCCAGTGTTGAGCTCTCAGAAGAACTGGGGTGCTTGGTAGTTGGTGCAGGCAATTTAGCAGCCTTGGAAGGCCAAACTTTTTTGCTGGTGACACACACTTAGGAAGCTTTTAAGGGGAAGGAAGATAGGTTGGCGCAGACCAGGAAAGGGAATTCTCTCCTTCTCCTGGGTATTGGAGAAAGGGCAATGCCCTCTGGGACAGACAGCTAGAGAATAATTCCCTTCACTGTTATTTTTATTCTAAAGATTCATAGTAAAATGATGAGTCATGCCCTTGAGAGCAGGGCTGTAAAACATCTGGGAGTGGTATTTCTTTTCCTTTCAAGATTGGTGAAGGAGTTTACTGTAAAGGAAGGTTGCCTTCTCAATTTTCTCACTGGCCTGGCTCAGCAGAAGCTAGTTTCTTGTCTAAGGCCAAGAGTTTCCCATTGCGAATGTCTATAATGTTCAGGTGGAAACCTCATCTCTTTCAGAAGGTGTTGGGAGCACGGATTTCCTGTTGACTTCAGCAGGACAATGATTAATGCAATCAGTGTAGTAGCTTCTCTATTATTTATTTTGCTTTTAAGTCCACATTACTTTATTGTGTCCTCTCCCTGCCAGTTTTCAATATGCTGTAGGCAAGGAACTTACTGTCAGCTTCCAAGATTAAATAATCATTAAGACGAATGAAGCACCCTATAGCTCTCAAAGCTGTTATTAAACGACTTGTGTAACCCCTGTCACATTGCTACATTGGTTTATGTGTACTTTTCCAAATTTCCCTTTGCAAGGAGAGTTAAAACCAGCTTTTAAACAAATACAGTTTCAAAGGCAAGGGCTTTGAGTCAAGGAAAAGATTTTTTCAGAAAAAAGGCATGCATTGGGCCTGACTAATATCTTGTGAGGATTTCACACAGTGGGCGCTTCACAACACAAAAACTTCTTGACAGACCACTTCTGACAGCATAATGCTGCTGATTTTGGTCACTAACACTGACTTAATTTGGAAGAGACAGAATTCACCCACAGATATAGACAAACTACTTTTTAGCATGAGCACATGCCCATTCCTTACAGTTAGCTTTCCAAGCATAACAGTTCAGAGTATTTTGTGTGTTTAATGCAAATAGTATTAACTGAGTCACCTACAACTAGGTAACATATCTTGTCTTATTAATTATATGGATGCCTTTCCACAACAAAACTCCCTGCAAATGAGAAATTATGTTTTTATTCCATGGATGTGTCAGCAAGATAGGACTTCAGGACAAAATCAGCTCAAAACACTTTAGAAGATGGTTGGTCAGTATGGTGGGGACATATCCAGGTTTCATTTATAGACTTGTACCATCTATAGGTCCATGGATTTACCTTCTTGCCTATACTTGTTATATACTCTTACATACTTGCATATAACAAACGCTTCAAGAGCTCCTTCTATGCAGATCTAAATAGAGTCCTTGAGTGCCCTGTGTGATGTTAAGATGGTAGTTTGTCCACCAGCAGAGGAGGGGCAGAGGAGGAAGGAAAAACACATTGAAGAGTTTACCTCAGCTTATCTTGCAAGCTTGGCACTGTATACATACTTTCTTTCAAAAGCATCTGTCCAGTACATTTTTTTTTTCCCCTAGAAATAAGAAAATAAACAACCCTACTTTACACAAAGAAGTTTAAGTTTCATCTTACGGGAACAGCCTTGTGGCTGACAGGAAAGTTCCTGTTCTTCAGAAGTTGTAAGCACTTTGCTGACTGTGCAGAAGAAGGGGGAGAAACTGTAAGGCACATGAAATGGAGACGAACTGAGGTCACCAAATCACAAAGCACAGTAAAATTCTAGACACTGAGAGATACATTAATCTCGTCATTTAGCAGAAGGATAGCTTGCAGATTGAGAGGTCTTTTACTGGTCTTCATACATGCATCGGGTTTTGCATTTTCATTGGTGCAAAGCAAATAGTGTAACAGATTTACAGACTAAAGCTGGGAACAAGAGGCTCTGATTGCTGATCTGTGTGTTCAGGAACTGTGTTCTGCCAGAAGTGTATGTGGTGATTGTCTCAAACAATCAGAAAATGAAACATACAAAGTAAAAGCTTGAGACATGTCTAGATTTAACATTTGTATAAAATATGTAAGGGGCCCTCCTTGTTAAAAATGGTTGGGCTACAGCAAAGTCAGTGCTGCTGCAAGGCTGTGGCATGGCTTGCAAAGTCTAACAGGGTCCTTGAGAAGCACCTGAATTATTCTGTAGGTGTAGAGTATTTAATGGACACAGTACACTGTGACGTGTTTGTATTATTGGAAGGCTGAGGCCATGCCCATGGTGACGCAAAGACATTTCAGCCTGGGTAATACCACCCTCTATTAAGGTCTGCATACCATTAGACCAGCTGGAGATGGTCCAACCTTTGGGACTCCACTGTGCTTCCGGCTATTCACCTAATTACTGCTGCAAAAAAGGTCTCCCATTTGTAGCAGATGGCAGGAATGGGATCTCTTTGTCAGAGTTAGCCTTGGTTCTGGTGAGGCTCACATTAGCAATCTCCACCCTTCCATCCTTGCTTACTGTAAGCATTCCTCCCCAGGTGTATAAAAGCACAGGAGTGAAGGAGTTAGTAAAATAACATCTCCACTTTTCAAGTAGTTCTGAGCAAGTAACTAAGAGGTTAAATATAATGACTGAGTGCTTCATTACTTTAAGGGAAACACAAAGCAAAAGTCAGATAGAAAAAAACCCCTTCAGCTACAGATAGAAAAAACAGTTTAACCTGCACAGGTTGCTGCCCACACCCATAGACATGAGTTTGAACCATAACACTGGCATTAGGCAATTACACTGGTAGCAAAAATTCCCAGGGGGGGAGAGACCATAAATGTTCTTAGACCTTAAGAACACAGAAGAAAAAATTGTGGGCAATAAATTTGGGCAGTAATCTGGGAGAGAAAACCAAACTGCATCAGGCTTCAAGATTTTTGCCTTTCCTTTTCAGCAGCAGAAAACGATAGGTCTTGTGTAGCCAGGCCCTTACCGGGCTGGCAGAGAATGCCTGTGGGATAACTGGATGTTAAGGAAGAAACCCAGCCTCATTTACTATAACAACAGCAGTTGAGTGTAACTCTAATGAGAGCCATATAGGGGATGAATGTGCACTTTTCATCACTTTAATTACTGTAACCTATCCAATCATGTCACCTATTATGATGTAATTATGAGATCAAGCTGACGACTAATCATTTGTCCCACTGCCACATATTTTGCATTTTCTTACAGCTGCCTGGTAGTCTCAGGTCATAATTTTTCTTACTTTCAAGCAAAATGAAATAAAGTTGCTAATCATCCAGATTTTGAAGACAATCAACCAGACGTGCCATGCTGCCATCTTAAATTCTGTCAAGAAATATGGGCAGAATGTTCTTTTTCATTTAAACATATTGTTTTAGGGTTGCCTTGAAAAATATTATGATCTACAGATTCATGACACTCTTTGTCAAAACAGAGCCTACTGTCTTGTAACTTACTAGCTGGCAGCATCCTTGATCAATTTGTCAGTGAAAAAGCTTCCATGTTTTTTTAAAGGTGTTTCAAAGAGTTTTCCTGTTTCAGTAAGACATTAGACCTCATACATTTATAATAATAATAATAACAACAATAACAATAATAATGTTAATACATAACTAGTATGTAATATTTTGTGTGTGTGTGTGAAGGATTTCAGAGCTGAATTTTTATGGTCTGCATTTTTTTTTTTTCCATGAGAAACAAGTAGTCTTAATCATTTACTCATGTTTATGAGGCTGCACCCAAATAGGAGCTAAGAAATTACTTGTGCAAAATCTGAGGCAATCCTGTGATCACTTCCAGGAATAACCAATTATGTTTGAATCACATACCTTTTAGACAGCGACTGGTCTAATTATATTCTTCCAAAGAAGGTGTAGAGTAATGAAGGTAAACACAAGCAAGCAGAGTTTACCCATTTCTTATTAAGTATGGCACTTACTTTCATGTATAAAAGAGAGGGCAGTAAATGTATTGTTTTATTGATCACTACACCCCTGGCTATGTGACTAAGAACTTAAAGAGCTGAAAGCAAATACAAGTGTGAGATGAGTGACTGCTTGATTTATCAGAAATCATCCAGTTTACACCAGAATAAGCCCTTCTTCCTAATTTGAAGCATTCATGCCACATTGCAGTTTTCCTGAAGGGTGTTATATGAACTCAGGCAGAGATGCTCAGGGTTTGAAAAGGAAGGCCAGAGATGCCCTTCTCTTCCTTCAGTTGATTTATTTGAAAAGAGAGGGATAGGAATCATGCTTATTAATTTAGTAATTAGTGATGTATGGGACTGTTCTCCCTCCCCCCACCTTGGGCCCAGTCGGGGCCTTTGGAAATCTGCACTCCTTGGGAGCTTCACAGAAGTAAGCCAGATATGCGTAGTGGAAGCATGCCTCATAAATCTGCAATAACCATTGTGTGTGGAGAAAAAGCTTCTTGAGCAACTTTTCCACATAGCATTGGAGCATTACACCAATTAATTACAAGGTCAAATGTGTGTAATTCATAACTGTCATAGTTGTGGATTACAACTGTATATATAGTTTAAGGGTTCACCGTCAATTGCTTTTAAGGCCAGGCTATTTATTAAATGTAAAAAACTGAACAAATGCCATCTCCTTTGTAAAGACCTTTATGCCTTTTAAAAATAATTTCAAAAAATATGGGCTTGAGTTTGAATATTTTCTTATGTTTCAATTACAGTTTTCAATGTATTATTGTGCCTACATATGAAACAAACAAACAAACAAACAAACAAAAGGTAGAGCCTACCTTAGGTTCTTTGTCAAAGATAACTGGGTAACAGAAAATAAATGTAGCAGGGTAGTGAACTCAAATCAGTTTTAAGCAGTTATTCTTGATAACACGTAACACGATAACAGAGTTGTTACTGCTTCAAGTTAGGCTTATATGAACAGTATTATTTCTCAAATGTAATATTCTTCTGTCACCTTTTCATTAAAAATATGGTATTCTTAGCTATCCTAGACACATATGTTGCCACTTACTCAGGACAACACATATACTGGTAGTTGTTTTTGACCCCTGAGTTCACAAGTGGTCTGTGACCCTAAAGACCTTTTCTGAAATATGACACATGTAATTTAGACATAGTTAAGTCTGCCTCCTAGACTTAAATTCAGCCTATGTTTTAATCGTTTGCTCTATAACCAGTAGGGCGTTTGTCCACCAAAATCTGATGTGTTTTGCCCTCCTTCCCTTGAGCGTGGTGGTGTTTTTGGTGCAGGTGGTGGGGTTGGGCTGACTGCCTCTATGGATTCAGCCTGGGAGTTCACCTCCCGCAGGCTCCTCACCTGTGCAGATGTCAGATATTAGGGCCAGGGCCAGGCTGCACCAGGTGGGAAGCTCTGCTGATTACTCTTCATTTCTAGCTCTTGCTGCCTGGGCATATTGTGTTCCTACTCTCAAGGCTCTGCAGTAGATGTGCTTTCTTACCTGTTTCACACACATTTGTCCACAGCAGCTCAAAAGGTCTGAGTGAACCCAGCTATCTTCATCTGAAGACATTCCTCCAGTGGATGAACAGCACTGAACAGCTAGAAACAAGAAAGCCTTCATCTGGCATGACTAGCCCTGGCAGAGAAAGCCTCTATATGGACAAAGTCCGTGTGACTATTCCCACTACACAGCCACAGCTCCTCATGTGTCCAGAGAAACAGGCATCTCCAGAGAAGAGATGCTGTGGGGTGGCTCAGCTCAGTGAGGCACGAAAGGATGCACACCCAGAATCCCAAAAGGTGAGCACAGTGCTGATGCAGCGAGCCACAGCTAAGGCTGTGCTGGTGGCTGCCATAATCTTTTAGGCTCAGACTTCTGCTGTCTGCATTTGAATACTGTACTGTTTATACATTTTTAAGTTTTTGACCCATTGTTTCAAAAAAGATGAGTATTCTATACTCATTGATCAACAGGATTAATTTTAGCACCATTGAACCATTTTCTGACTGACTTTATAGCTCTTACTCACACAAAAGAGAGATCAAAATCAATGGATTTTGATTCATTCTTATGGCATTATCTTGCCCTCTTCCACAATCCCATGAATATGCCCTCATTGTTAGGGCTCCAGAGAGGCAAAGCCAATGAAAAATTATGGTCAAATATCCTTTGTCACACTATCCACTCCTGTCACTGGCAAAGTGGTGAATGATGATTTCTTAATTTGCCAGTTCAACCACTTCTAAACTGGTCTTCAGCCTCCTCTCAGTTACAAACCACTGCAGGAATACATGTAGCACAGATTGGTGTCTTCTGGTTGCCGAGGTTGGCTATGGAGCACCATGAACCTTCTCCTACTTCCTCTCATCTTAAACCAAATATTTTTTCTTGATGATCCTTGCTCTAAATTACTGTCCCATACATCTTTTTTTATTGTTTTGGTCTGCAGAATTACATTAATGTAATAAAATAGCAAACATTTAAGCAAAATAAACAGACCAGCATGACAGAGATGCCACAACCAGAAAACAGTCATAACATTTGCAGACAGCTGCTCTATCAAGTGAAGGCCAGCTTGTTGCTATACAAGATAAATATTTTGAGTGTTTTGTTGTACCGGTCTTATAGAAATAGAAATATAGACAATTTATCATATGTATTGTCTTTATCTGAAAACCATGTGCAAAAACAACACTAAACTATTTTGATTGGGACACAGACATTAAAGACTAAGTGCTTGGGCACTCTTTCTAGACCTGGGAACTGCCAAAGGAAGCATTACTAGTTAGCAGTCCTGCTTGGGCAGAGTCTCTGTCTTCAGCTTAGGTCTTAGGCCTAATCTTAAAGCACCCCTAAATTACCAGGGAAGCCTGTGCTGACAGCAGCCTTGAGTGCTCCTTGGGGCCTTTAATTTCCAGGTTCTGATGGATCTTGCTGTAGTGTTTTGAGATATTGCTGTACCCACGGTTCTCTGCTTTGCTCAACTCCTGCAGCTTGCAGAGCAGCAGAAGAGATCCTCTGCCTGCACCTCAGCTGTTCAACCTTCACTTAAATTGCTATTAGGATGAGTATCCAACAGCTCACTGGACTGTGAAGAAAAACGTCTGCAGAGCTTGTAGAGCATGGTCTCTTCTGCAGTTTCTTCTGCAGTCTCTGCTGTAGATTACTGCAAAAGGCACATTAGCCTTCTCACAGAATAGACTTTCTCTGCTGTGTAATTTAGTCCATATCCCAAACATTGCTGGAAAAGGAAAAAATACAGAAGCATCTTCTCAGAAATAGCTATTATAGTACTGGTTGTTTTAAAATAAGTAATTCTTTTACATCTGTTTTGATCTAGAGATTTTATCTTTCTAGTGCATTCCTTTCTTCTTTGAGCTCCACCAACTCCTTTCAGGATTAGAAGAGGGGTGTATGTACGTGCTTGTGTTTGCACATGTAAGTATTACTGAAAAAATAATATACTTTACATAAACCAGTATAAACCTTTAATCTTTGGAGCATAAACATACAAAACAGTGCAACATTGTATGTTTAATGCTTCTCGTCTCTTATCCTGCTTTACCTTGAGGTAGTATTTGTGACTACAGCTTAAGCACGTCATTGTTTTGCAAGTCTTTTGGGAGTCCAGATGTGCTCACAATTAAAGGCCAGCTCTTATTATTTGTATTATCTTAATGCAGAGAGAGGTCACTGCTCTATTGTGCAAGATCACATTCAAACACATCATGAGCAGCAGAACCCACTCCCCATGCTTCTCTCTGTTAAAGGACAATGATATATCCTCAGACCTAAATTTAGTTAACAATAGCAGCTGTCAGAGTGAAGGTTCAAACCAGCCAGGTCAAAGGGTTCCTTTCTTGGCCTTACTTCCCTTCTTCCTGGTGCTCACCTGATGTTGTGTTGAGCCAATTCAACTTGCTGAGCCAGCAGAACATTTTCTTGACAATGAGGTGAATGGCTTTCTCCTGTGTCAAGGATCTAAATTAGCTCAGTAGATTATCAAAAAGGCACCAGAGCTTGTGCAAGGGGAATGACCCCACAACTATGGCAGGACAGGGGAAACGGAGGTCTGGGAAAATGGTGGGATGGAAAGGTGGGGTAAAATGTCAGGGCTGTGTTCTTTCACAGGACAATAAAACCTCTCAGCCTGTTAGTGTTGAGGTGTAGTTGTGTGTGCCTGCCCCCCTGCTTGCTGTGGCATCTGTCTGACTTCTCCATGAATAAAACCTCCTCAGAAAGTAAACTTCCCTTGTCTGTCAGGAAACTCCCCTCAACCAAGGAAAAGAGAAAGCTGGTTCAACACCTGAACAACTGCTTCGCTGTGTGTCCGACAGCATCTCAGTGCCAGCATGAGGAGCAGTGTGCACACAGCCGGTGGCACATTAGGCTGTTTTAAAGCAGTGTAATTAATTTAAAATCAATATATTTAAATGCAGGTGGCTGCTGTTGCGGTCAACGGAGACGTCAGGCTTGGTTCAGTAGCCTGAACAGAGGCACTTTGTGCCTTTCATAAGAAGCTTGGATGATCCCCCTGCCTCCCAGCTGCTGGCCCAGAGAGGCAGGGCGTCCATGGCTCGGGGATGACACCCGCCTGCCCAGGCCCTGATGGGGCCCCAGCTGTCCCTCCTGGCCCCAGGGGTGCATCCCCTGGCCGCAGCCCAGGATGCCACGTCAGACCCACGGGGCCACCAGCCCCTGCCCCAGGGCCTGTCTCCAGCTCCCACAGCTCTGCCCCGGTGCCCCTCCTGGCTGGGGGTGGGACCCGCCTTCCCTGCCACAGCCTGCCCGGAGGGACCCCCACGGCACACGCTGCTCAGCCACTGCCAGCCCCAGGGGAGCCTTCAGGACGCCCTCAAACAGCGCGGGTGTCACCAGCGACCTTAGCTTCAGAGAAGGGACCAAGCCCCAGGCATCCCCAGAGCGGGACAACAGGTTCACAGTCACGGGGCTCAGCACCTGCTGCCTCTCAGCAGGGCTTGGGCCAAACCTGTGGGCTGCTGAGGCATGTTCAGGCCTTCACCTCTTCCCAGTGGAGCAGCAAGTGTCTCCCGAGGAAAGGCTATGTCTTGAATCATGGCAGTTGTCGGTACTCCAAAGGGGTATGAAACCCTTTAAGAATAAAATCTGAAGAGTTGAGCTGGCTGCCTGCCTGTGGCGTTGACACACATTAGTGAGTTGAGACAAAGTATTGGCTTTCCCACAGCATTTAGCTTTTCACCCGTTGATGCAAGTGGAAATGACCTGCTGGGTTATGATCTCCAGGACTTCTTGTGTTGGTAGTCCCTGCTAACAGGGGTCTTCCCAGAGGATGTTTCCCTATCCTTCAAACCAGAAGGGATCAGATATATCTACAGCTATTTGCAACAAGCCAGTGTTTGCCTTTTGGAGGTTCAAAAACATTTTAGAGAACTTGTTTAAAATTATTATTTATCTATGTTTCTACTTAAGCAGTATTGTTCTTGTGTGGATAAGGGGAACTTCTGGTTCCTGTGGACCAGTGGCAGTGCCAGTATCCAGAAGCACTGCTCAGCCAAGGAGAGGGGGACAGGAAGTTTTGGGGGAGAGGAACTGAAACTCTAGAAAATTACTGAATGGTTCGTGATCGGTGCATCCAAACAGCACACTTTCATGGACAGGTGATTTAAATGGTCAAATCTAGCCCTTGCCAACTCCTGCTGACCACAGCTGGCATTGCTGCTTCTCAGGAGGCAGTCACAGCCTCCATGCAGATGGGCTCTCATTTGGAAAGCTGGATGAGCTGTTTATGAGACTACTGGGAGATTAAATGTTCAGGTATTTTGGAATGCCATGGGATCCAAGAGGTGTTAGAGGTAAAGCTTTTTATGGGAAGTGTTTGTGTAGGCTGAACATCTGACTGTTCTGAGGATCTCCACAAAGATCATGTAACCTACACTACTGCTTCTGCTCCTTTGTCTTTTTCTTGTAATCTTGCCTTTATATCTTCTTATGTGGTGATCTACATGTTCAGAGCAGTAAGTCACTCCATCTGCAGTATACAATCTTTTTTCAACTCTTTCTCTCTGAAAACCTTTGAAAATCTTTTCTGTGCAGCTTCTCTTTAGACATGTTGCATCAAGCCATTTTGCACTTACACTGTTGCCCTATCTACTACTTGTATATGTTGAAATCTAGTTTCTTCAAATTTTAGACTGCACTTTTGATAGTAAGAATCAAAAGATCTCTAACAGATAGTACAGTTGAACAAATCACTAAACAGCTTTGCAAATACCTGGCCAACACACCCTCTTTAAAGCAATGCAAAAAAGCAGTGCAAGCTTTATCTGCTAAATAGCAAGGCTTTTATTGTCACTTTGTGCAGGCTCTCTTTCTTTCCTGATGTCATATAGGGATGATGACACAAATGTAATTTATTAAGCCCTGATATAGTTTGGGTGTGGGTTTTTTGGTGTGTTTTTGTAGCTGTTGTTGTTGTTTTGTTGTTGTTTGTTGTTGTTGTTGTTTAAGATTTGAATTTTTTAGATTTGAATTTTTTTAGCAGCATATTTATAGGTCGTTGTTATCCTTTAGCTTTCCTCGTATTTTCTTTCCTGGCCTAGCTTTTGCATCTCTTATTATAGTTAATCTCCACAGCTCAAATTTGCCTAGTCTGAAATCCACCATTGTACATCGTTTAATGAGACATTTCTCTAGTCATCATTACTGCAGATCAATAGAAACAAATCCCTGTCTCCTGACTGGTTTAACTAAGTACCTCATGCATGACCGTCTTTCCAATTGGATCCAGTTTAACAGTCTGCTTATCCCCCCTCCCCAGTCCCACTTCTCTAATCTGCAGAGATAGATATAAATCTTGAGCCAGACTCCAGGGGGTTTCTCTTGTCCTGTCTTCCCTCTGTTTGTGCAAAGTGCTCTCTGACTGAGTGGCTGCTATTGCCAGAAAAACAGCTGCCTTAGCAATTGCACTAACAAATAAACGAGGAGGGAGGCAGGGAGAGTGAGGGAAAGATTTTTGCCCTTAGGGTTCTTGTTCACTTACTTTACTGAGAAATTCAAAAGCTAATGAGGGTCATTGCTGGAAGAAAAATGAGAATGATCCGAGGTCTTTGGAAAAGACTGAAAATCTGTCACCACTAGAGTGCTTCACATCAGCGTATCTTTTCAAGGCTACTCTCACAAGACAAAGGGGTTAGAAAACAACAAATAAAAGCTGAAATTTTCCTTTTTTTTTTTTTTTCCTCTGCCATGTAGGGGGCTGTGGGATTGACAGTCTCTCTCACCTTTCCCAACTTTGCCCTTCAGCAAGACATATGATCTAACTGCAATGAATTTTTAGTGCTATGTAACTGTACACAAGCAGTCCAGATCAGACACAAACATTTGGGACTTTTTGGTGTTGCCTTCCTTGCCTCCTCAGCCACCACCTCTTCTGTTTTTGAGGTCCTTCCAGTTGCCGTTACGTGCTGTGGCTTTGTGAAGCTACATGCAGATGTGCTTAAATGGCAGTGCACCATAAAGTGTTTAATTTGATGAGAATTTATGTGCCTGATTCGCACATGGGAGCAGATTAAAATTAAATAGCTAGAGCAGGTATTTCTTTGAGCTGCTTGACCTACCTTTTTGATGGAGACTGCTGCCACTGGGACAGTGATGATGGAATGGCTCTTGGACTGGTTCAGTTGGAAGGTGCCCTGAAATTTGACAACTTTCTTTCAGGAGTATGAAAATAACCTGAAGCCTGCACCAGTTTACGTTAATGTGTTGGGCTAAAACCTTTGGCAGCCCAGATGTTTCTAACTGATCCTTCTGGCTCTAGGGGTAACACCTTGTGTCTGTGCACTGAGGTGTGTGGTAGGGGAGGCAGTCAACCCACCCTAAGCCAATTATTTCAGTCTGCTGCTTCAAGTGTCTTGGATCGTAACTTTGCTTATATGGTACCACTCGTGTACATATTCACAACAGTACATGCTCACATACTGCAAAGATTTGCCTTTACTGATCATGATAATTCCAGGTATAAAGAAGGTGTTAGTTACTTGCTTTGCTGGCAATAATAATATGCATTTTACTTCTCAAGATTTAATAGCCCATATTCATTACTATAAGGGCCGATTTATATGATGGTCTCAAAGCAGTCTAAAAGGTGAATCTACAGTTTGTGAGGTGCTCTAATATATATGCACACTGCTGTTCAGGTAGGGAATTTTAGTAAGTCTGCTTTTCTGTTGCTAACTACACTGCTGTTTTTCACCTCTTTCACAGTCTTTCAGATCCTCTCACTTTGCTGGACTTTGGGATGAAGGAAATTTGTAGGTAGATCTATAATATAAAGGACAAGTTTAACTAACGATCTCTCACAGAGTTTGGATCACTTGTTCTCTGCCAGGATACAGTTGTACAGAAGAGATGCACTAAATAACACATACCCCATAGTTTGGATATTTTACAAACCCTCCTTTTAAAGTTAATTAAAACCTATAAATATTCTCCTCCTGAAGAGTTCTGGAAATGTAAGTGAAAAAATCCAAAGGGTCAAGTGACTGCTAATATTTGTTTGGCCACTGTGTTAGAAGGAACATAAACACGAAAGGAGTGGGCTCAGTGTTTTTTCCTTTGAAGGTCCGGGTTTGTGGGATGCTACAGTGACACCTGGTGGAAGACAGTGTTGGAAGTTGTTCGTTTGAGGAACGTCTCTAACGTTACTATTTTATTAACTATCTAGACCGCAGTAATGGTTAGAGGCCATTTGTGCAAAGAATGCATGCACTACACTTACATGAATGTGCAAATTCTCACGAGAACTATAAGCATCAGTAATTGCAAACCTTTCCAGTTATAAGGAAAGGGTTAATTATGTGTATTTGGTGGTAGCCAAATTTCCTTCCCTAAGAGTTGAATGCCAACATGTTTCTGTGGCTGCTGGCTTCTTCAGGTTGTCAGATGCACGTTGATTACATTCCTCACCAGGAGATTAACTTGATCCCTCCTTCTCTCTTTTTCCCCTCCCATTGCTCCTGCTTGTACACCCCCAAGCAAGACCCAAGACATATCCTAACAAAACAAACAAACAGAAAGTGTTGAATAATTACATGGAAGTAAGGGTTTTTTTTTAGGATTGAACTTAAACACATTTACCTGGGCTCCATCTAAACCAGTAATTTAAAGCTATGACAGGCAGAATTCCTAATTCTGAGTGACCACACAGATCAACAACTGTTAAGAGCCGTCCCTGACTGGTTTTGGTCCACATCAGCATTAGCTCAAATAATATCCAGCAACAGTTAATGAGCCAGTAAAAGCTAGGAGCTACTTTTTATAGGTGTTTTCATTGTGGCCATCCTCTCCTCAAGTATAAGAGTTTTTTAAAACATGGATCCTAGTTATCCTTTGTGCAGCCTGATCTAGTGGGAGATGTCCCTGCTCATAGCAGGGAGGTTAGAACCTGATGATCTCTAAGGTCCCTTCCAACCTTAACCATTCTATGATTCTATGCCGCCTGCTAAGGCTTGAGTCCATTTAATTTACTGATACAGACCTAGAGACCGAATCCTGAGAGTCCTGAATCTCCAGAAGACCTATCCAAAGCATAAAGTGCTCTGCTTCAGGGAGAAACTGCAGCCTACAGCTGTCTGTCACCAGATTCTTCTTCAGTTTTGCTGCTTGTGTGAGCTCTGATGAAACTTCTTCAGCCAAGATGAGCTGGATTATTTAAGCAGTCAGATTAGACTGGCCTATTTTGGCTGGAGCTAATGAGTTCCTTCTTGAGCAGCTTCACTGGTGGGCTGGAGGAGGGGCAGCATCCTTCTGTAGTGAAGAAGTGATAAGCAAATGAGGTAGTAACTCATCTTCACCTGTGTAGATTAAAGGCCTTAGCTGAAAGCTAAGCTCACCTTGCACAACTTTTACTCTTGTCTAGGAGTTTCTCTGAGTAGTTGCGAGGAGGCTGAGATACTGCACAAGGAAACCCCCAAATTTCTTCCAGGATGACTGGAAGAAAAGGAAGAAGCCTGCTCCACAAAGTCTTTCCTTCCTCTGTTGCGATCTGCAACCTATTTTATTTCCTTTTTGGAGTGATTTTAACTTACTGGGACCTGCCGAGAGGTCTGCATGCAGCACTCGCCTCTCACAGAGGAGCAGTGACCTTTGGCACTGACTCTTTGGGAGAGACACTTGTCTGACACTCACTAATGCTTCTAATAACAGCAGCCAACCCCCAATTAGAATTTACGAACACACGGCTTATTGAGGTGAAAAATAAAAACAACTTGGGGCAGGAGGCTCAAAGAGGGTAATAAAAAGAAATACAATCTGTGAAATGTCTTTAAAACACCAAATTCCAAACACTTACATATGTCCTAATACTTACATATAAATACACATTATTTACACACCCAGATTAACTATTATTATTTAAGAGTGGAAGAGGAAGGAGGGATATGCCCGATGCCTGTCCCGTATAGGGTCGCGGTTTGTGTGGAGGTAAGAAGCAGGAGCACCTCAGGGAGAGAATGATACCAAAATGTGATCCCTTACTTTATTCCTGAGATGGTCTAGGCATTTATATATTAGGTGCGGATGACTTCCCCTGCAACCCAGTCTTAGGACCCACGGGTGGCAGGAAGAAGTCTCACCGCAGGTGGTTGGCAGCAGGCAGGCTCTGCAGGCGAGCAGGGACCGCAGGGGAGCAGGGACCACAGGCAAGCAGGGACTGCAGGCAAGCCGGAAACCCCCAAAAGGCAGGCGGCAGCAGGTTCAGTGTCTGTCCAAAGGGCGGCAGCAAGTAAGTAATCTCTTTACAGCTTTTGGGGACTTGCTCCTTTGTCCAAAGCGCAGCAGCAGACAAGCAGTGTCTTTATGGCTTTCGGGCACTTGCTCCGTTGTTCCCGGTTGGCCAGTCTCTTGATCCTGGATCTTCTCAGCCAATCAGCCAGGGACTTTCCTCCTGTCCTGCTGCGCCCTCCCTGAGCAGGCTCGTTGTTCGCAACACTGTTTTCCCAGCACTGCTCCTGTCTGGCAGCTGGTCACCTCCCTCATGGAGTCTGAGTTGTTTCCTGGCAGAGGAAGCAGGCAGACAGAAGAGTCTTTAAAGTGCCTGGTGGAGCGGCCATCTTTGTCAGTTATGACTGCTGACCTAAAGGGCATATTATGTTTGTGTGAGGAAAGGTCTGGTCCTCCACGTCCTCCAGCTACCTTTGAGCCATGTGCTTGGCAAATCCATCGATCTCTCCAGCCCAGCTTGTCCTTTGCTCCTGTCCCAGTGCTTTTAGCTCCTTTCACCCACCACCATGGGCACAGCAGCACATGGGGCTGTGCTGTAGCCTGAATCAGAGAAAACTGCATCAGGTTAATGTAACCAGTTCAC
Source organism: Apus apus (assembly GCF_020740795.1). NCBI lineage: Eukaryota > Metazoa > Chordata > Aves > Apodiformes > Apodidae > Apus > Apus apus. The sequence goes on from NC_067284.1 coordinate 41,900,331, forward strand.
TTCTGTTGTTGCTGGGGTATTAACCAGGTTCTCAATCTGGTTTATTGCATGTCTGGGGGAATATCTACTTGGTGAGAGAGGCTTGGGAAGGTGAATGATCATTTAGGTGTGGTGGGAAAGCAGGTCCCAGGAATGTGGGTCCCCTCCTTAAGCAGCAGTAACAGTGTGTGTCAGGTTAAACTGATCATTAAAATACTATGCTATTTATTTATAAACCACCAAAAATTGTTTATAATACATAATACACATGCAAAAAAATCGTTTGTTTATATATATCTGTGTGTGTAAGGTGGATCAGTTTCTTATGGCAGTTCACAGGATGACTCTCTGGATAGATCTGTGGTACTACTCTCTTCATGTAGAGACAGCCTAGCAAATGGATTCTGATTGCATCAGAAGACAGACAGGGGTTTGTTTTGAGTGGTGTTTTGGTGTGGAAATTGGACATTTGGAATCAGTCATAGATTCACAGAATATGCTGAGTTGGAAGCGACCCATCAGGATCATTGAGTCCAACTCCTGTCCCTGTGTAGAGCACCCCAAGAATCACACCATGTGCCTGAGAGCATCATCCAAATGCTTCTTGAACTCAGGCAGGTTTGGTGCTGTGACCACGTCCCTGGGGAGCTAGTTCCAGTGCTCAACCACCCTCTGGGTGAAAAACCTTTTCCTGTTATCGAACCTGAACCTGCCCTGATTAAGCTTCCTGCCGTTTCCCTGCATCTCAGAAGATCACAGAACCATCATAAATTTTCTTAGCTGTAGCCCCTTGAAAATATTTAGAAATACCTAAATCACAGTAGAAATGAAGATTAGGCTAGTTTTCTATCCCCCTTTCCCAGTTTCCATGTTGCTCGGAGCACCTGATTAAAAGCATTGCACTTCGTTTCCTCTTTACGTTAATGATATTTATGTAAGGAGATACCCTGAGTTTCATTGGTCAGCTCTTTTGTTTCAGTGGTTTAATAAGAAACTATTAAACAGATGTTGTGCAATTTCAAGACAAGTGCTCCAGGAAGCTGAAAACTTGTTGAAGGAACAGTGTCAACAAGAATTTAAAATAATGTTTAACAAACTGAAATGCAGAAGTTCCACAGTCGCGTCTCCGTCATGTAGGCTGTAAGGAGTTTGCTTGACCAAACCAAGAGAAGAATCAGGCTGCCAGATGAAACTGTTTGAGTTATGAGGAACACTTGCTTGTGGGATCTCCCGCTAGACAGACTTGCTGCTTTATACTCTGTATGGATTTCTGCAGTGTACTGTGCTTTCCCAAAAAATTGTCAAAATTTATGTGCAAGTAACCTGGTAAGTTTTGAAAAACTGTGCTTAATATTTTGGAACATGGATGGTTGTTATGGCTGTAAAAGTTTTCTATTACATACCAGGTTTTAAAGAATATTTTAAAGGATGTGTCTGAGTAAAAGAGATGCAGAACTAATGTTTAACATTTGGATTTGTGGAAGCTGCTGAGGAAGAAATCCCATTATCCAGATTGCATGGGTTTTAATTTTATACTTTCTTTGTATACTTTATATACTTATATACAGCTCCTGAAATTGCTATAAATGCTAAAGACCCTGGAGGGTGGAGGAGAGAAACATTTGTTCCTTCAGTTTATTCACTTTACTTACTAGTCTGTCTTTTCTTATATAAACCTAGGAAAACTGTAAATTCATAAGAAATTTACTGAGAATCTGTGGCCTGCACAGTAATATCAAGCTACTTTCAGCTTATTTTTTGGGTCATTTATGCTTTAAATTGTGGACATTTCTTTAGGTATTAAAAGAAGTAGTTAGATCCTTAATCTTATGCTTTCTTAGTGTTGCTTTGAGTAGGTGGGTGGAATGTATTATTTTTCTTTCTAATGATGTATGTCAGATAAGCAAAACCTCTCAAATCCAAACAATTTTGCATGAGGCTTTCAGTAGTTACCTATTTGTTCTTATTTGCCTGAAGTGTTGGTGTTTTTTAGAAGACCATGTACTTCTGCTCTGTAAAAAAGACATTTAGTGCCTTAGGTCTAACTGGCTGGAAACCTAGTGCAGAGGACTATCACCTTTCCTACATTTGTCTGATATTTCCTTTAAAATTTTTCTAACTTTTGCACCAGTGAAAGAGTTAATTACCTTCCATGGTGGAAGCTTATCATGCAATGATAAATTTAATAGGGATCCTTTGGTTTACGCTTAAATTAATTCAGAAAAAGAAATGTTACTCTTCCTCTTGGCTTTGAAAGAGAGGAAAATCACATTCACATTCAGTGAAACATTGTGTAGCGGATGCAGATAAGAAAAAGATAATCTTGGAGTCCAGGAGCTATAAACCTTTTTTTTTTCTCCTCCATTCTACTTAGTGTGTTCACATTTGCTTTGTGACACCTTTGATTCTCACAATTGTCATAGTGTGCCCAGTGTGCTGAAAGTTTCTTCCTGAGATTTATTTTATTAAGGATGCCATTACCTGTCTGCTGGATAGAACTTAAGACCTAACATTCAGCTTCTCCAATGCAGTTAGATATATCCTCAAATCATTTGCACCCCACAGGCAGTGACTGGTTTTGCAGACTTTGAGTGATGTGAAAAAATAGGCACCTCAGCTCAAGAGCACTTTTGGGAGGAAAGGAAGGGCAGTCACCATATGGCTGCATAAAACCCCTTCAAAAGGAGGCCTGACAAAAGGTATTTGTCTTGGAGGAAAGTCTTTCTGCTCCCAAAAGGTCAAAGCCACTTGGCTTTCTCATTTATGCCCAACATATTTGTGAAACATTTGCTATGGACTCAATGAGCAAGAATCAGTGAGAGCCAAATGTCTATCTGAGATAATTTAATTAACACCAGCTGATTCTGCCAATGTCTTTGTTTGATGGTACTCTGAAATAAGTCTCAAGTGAGAAGCTGCAGGTGTGTTAACAGTAAATGTCTTCAAATAAGGAAATATTAGTCAAAGAAAATTTGTTTTACAAGAAACTAGTGCTTTAATGCATTTTAATAAAAAAAAAATGTGGGGAAGCATTCTGACTCTTTGTAAAAATGTTTGTATTTCTCTTATAGGAAGGAGAACTTGGAATTACTAACCTTTGCAATGTTAGTGACATCATTGGAGCAGTGAGTAATGGTTTACTTTGTTAATTACAAAAGTTTTACGTTACTGCTATTTGAATAAAATAGGTATAATGATCACATTGTCAAAGACTTAATACAAATTTGCACAGTTGCCTGTTTGGCATAAATCAGTAGGTTGTGTGGTTACATTGGACTCAGATTATTAAAGACACAATTGTCTTTTTTGTTTAGAGAAAATGTGTAAAGGGTGTGGATCTCTGCTGTGAGCCATGTTTGCATTTGTGATCTACAGTTCATAATCACTCATTTTTGAGAAAATGAGTCAAAACTAGTGTTCCCTCCAAGATACAAATAATTTATTCAGCTACCTTTGTACAGTTAGGTAGTGGATTTTGTTTTCTCAGTGATTGTATGGGAGAAAGCTTAAAATGACAATTATTGAAAATTTAGAGTTCTGCAAGACTTCAAATGTCTTTGTCTATCATGGAAAGCTCTTTAGTGAACTTTCCATAGCAGCATTCTTGTGAAGACTTTAGCTGATGTTCTTCTAGTTCACATTTCAAATGCTGTCAGTTATACATATTCTTTGAAGAGGGGTGGAGAATTCAGCTATCAATATCTTCCATGGAGACTAGTGGGAAGCAGTCTCTTAGCACCTGGTATCTAGCAAGGCTGGGCCATTTATGATGCTGGGACTATAAAAGGCTGTGTTGTCATGACAATACATTGCAAAGTTGACTCACCTATTTAGGTTACTGTGTATATTTGCACAGTGATATCAAGTCCTATTTTTTTTCCATGAGACTTTGCAAGGCTCAAGAGTCTTTTGCTTCCAAATTGTTCCTTTCCAACTTTAAAAAGAAAAATGTCCACTAAGAAAAGTGACCATTAAGAAGTAGATGGGGCAGAATAAACAAGAAAGGTCCAACATCAAACACAAACTACATAATATTTATTACATCTTTGAAAACTCATGGTTCTAAAGCCAATGCCTTGCATGTTGGATAGAGGGGGACTTGTGTTTAATAGCTTTCCACTATGCTTGGCAGTGCTGTGTACTGTATATCTGTTACTTCTCCACAGAGAACAAGTGCTAAATGAAAGCTGGGAGGGAGGGAGCATTGGCTACACACACCATGACTGGCTAGGTGACTCGTTCCCAGAGCAAGAGTGAATGTGGACTGTCTTAGCCAGGGCTCCTTCTGCCCCTGGAGCTGTGCATCAGCCCTTTCCCAAGATCTATGTGAAGCTGAGCACTCCCCCCCAGGTGACAGTTACAGTCTGTTCAGGTGTCCTGCAGTCCTTTTAATGCTCCCAGTACACATGAGGGCATAAAAGTCTTTACCAGAGCCGAACACACAGTTGAACATCTACTGTTTTGCACAAACCATTCTCTGAGAATTACTTTTTAAATTCTTCTCTGTATTTTATATTGAGAAGCATGCTATAAAGCATAACTTCCCTTAACTGTAGTATCTGAGTATTTATAGTCTTTGGTATATTTAATATTTTTGTTACAGGGTTTAAATACCCTAAATGCCTACTTTATTGCTAAGGAACCAGTGCATGAAGGAGTTTAGAGACTTGGTTATGCAGAATGTTTTACTGAAGTTGAAAATCAGCTAATATGTTCTCACCCTTAGTGCTGGAATACCCCTTCTCTTTAAAAATGTGTTTTCAAAGTCCTTTTTAAAGCCAACCTCTGTCTTTGCAGTGCACACAGGGGTGTCAGTTTTGGAATGCTACGGTGCAAATCGATTGCCCACTGAAATGTGTGAGTATTGCCTTAGCCTTGGCTATAGCACTTGTCTCCAGTCTATCAAGTACTTTATCCAATGACAGAAGTGGAAAACAACCAGAGCAGTGTTTCTGTGAAAAGATGTAATGTCCATATTTTCTCTCAGTACATTTATAAATTCTTTTGGGAAGTCAATGATTCTTGCTGTGGGAGCTACCTGTAATATCAAAAGTTTTCATTGTGTGTATCAAAATGTAGGATGTTTTACAGTTCATTAAGCTCAACCACTCACCCAAATTTTCAGGCAGTGAGAAAAAAAACTAGTGTTTTTCAGGATTTTACTCTACTGGGGCCTGTCTCAAAGTTTTATGCAGATATAAATGAAGCACATGGTCTTTACTAGATTGATTTCTCACTTTACTAAACCTGATGGATAAGAATTTGCATTGGTCTGGGACAACAGCCATGATTGTTTTTAAACTGCCCATTTTTTCTGGAGCTCTGGAACACATGAGGCTCATTCATCCTTGGCATCTTTTTAATGTTGACTTTCTGGTTTTTCAACTGTAAGTTTTTCTTCTTTCATTATTTGCCAGTGATAAGGCTTTGTACTGTACTTTCATGTAAGAAAATTCTAAGTTATTGATGTTATCTGTTTGAAATACTCTGTGATTATATTTATGCTAATCCTACACTGTATTTATTTGCTTGGCAGAATAAGACATACACCAGAGCATGCGAGGTAAGTTAAATGCTATCAGATCAATTAAAAAAACCCACAAATATTTCAGTGCTTATTATGTCCATATAGTACTAAGAAATATAATGTAGATACACGGACTTATCAATCCAGGTCTAGTGGTTTTGTGCTCCTTAAAGAATAAGTTAAGCACCTGAATCCTTGCTTTCCAGCATAGTAGCCAAGGACATGTTTGCATTATAAATTGCTGCATGGCAAAGAATATTGCTTTATAGAAACCAGACTAATCACACCAATATGGAACTCAGCACAGACCTATTTAAACTATGTTGTAGGCTCTCACAGTAGTCTTTTTCAATCCAGTTTTTCATTAATGTCATCAAAGATGAACCAGAAAGAATGCTTAGTCAAGCTGGTATGACGCCAGCTTGGCAAGAAGTGGAAACAGGAAGACAAAACACACTCTTGACTGAGTAGAGAGTCCAAATGAAGTAACGTATACTGCAGTAAGGGGCAACGTATTGTCATTCAGACAGAGATCTCAAATGGGGAGTGCCTGGTCTGTTCTGCAGATGGACTGGCATTCACAGTGAGAAGGATGAGACAACAAAGTGCTGCTAGGAGACGATACCTTTCTGAAGTCCCTTTAGAACAAACACAGAGATGGGATAGAGATGAGACAATTGCAGGAATGTGTTTGGGACTGTTGAGGCCTCAGTATGGAGGTTGTACCCAGATGGGGGCAACGCACTTCAAGCAGGTTATGGAGGAATTGGAGGGAATCCCGAGTGGGGGACAAACCCATTGGCAAGCTGGAACTTTGAAAGGACTCATTTTTTTAATGCTTTTTAATCTGTGAAATTGTGACTATGTCAAAGGTTTACTAATACACTAAATTATGGATTTGGAGTATAGGAAGAGTCCAAGAAGTAACCAACTTACTTTTGTAGAAACACAACATTAGTATAGGTGTTTTGTTGTTACTGATTTTTCTTGGTTTTGTTTCTCGTTTTTTTTTGTTTGTTTTGTTTTGTTTGTATGTTTGTTAGTTTGTTTTCTTTTCTGGCCATTCAATAGCAATATGCCAGTTAAATTCACTAACTCTGCAAGGGCTTTTGTGGGATTATTTTTCTGCTGGATCAGCTGGCTGACTTGACTCCCCACATGGTCAGGGGAGCACAGGTCACTGCCTACAGAAGATCAGGTCATTGGAGTCTGCAGGGGAAATGAGGAGGCATAAAACTGCAACTTTTCCTTTGGTATTGCTCAGCACTGTGCTGATACTGGGATTGAAATCTGGTAGCATTACTCCTGTTGGATATTACTGCTCACCCAGGAGCAAAGGAGTGTCACTGAATTTTATGAGAATGTTCAGCAGAATCTGGCTCATACAGGGGCAGTTCTGATTGATGGAGAGGATATATGAGGATTTCTTGTTTTCAGGCAGAGCAGATGGCAATCTTCCCTCAAAATTTCTAAGGCTAGGAGCTTTAGTAATCCTCTTACCTCAAGCAAAAATTGGATTTATGGTTTGGACAAAGATCAGAAGAAGAAAGAAAAAACTGACAAAAAACAAGTGGTCAAAAATATCTGTGTTAAATGAAGCGGAAGGCACTATGAATCAGCATGCAATCTGGGGACACTATGCCTTACAAATTAAACAAATCTTGGTGGTAAATGAAAGCTCCAGTGTACAGCTGGTAACTGACGTCTGCTAATACCCGGATCTTTGTCTCTTAGCAATCACAATAATTATAGAATCATAGAAGCATAGAAGGGTTTGGGTTTTAAGGAACCTTAAAGATCATCTAGCTCCAACTTACCTGCCATGGGCAGGGACACCTTCCACTAGACCATGTTGTCCAAAACCCCATCCAGCCTGGCTTTTAATGTCTCCAGGGAGGGGGTTTTCACAGCTTCGCTGGGGAACCTGTGACATTGTCTCACCACCCTCACACTAAAAAATTTTCTTCTAATGTTACACCTAAATCTCCCCTCTTCCAATTTTGATCCATGATGCCTTGTCCTCTCACTACAAGTCCTTGCAAAAAGTCCCTCCCCATCTTTCCTGTAGGTCCCCTTCTGATACTGGAATGCTCTTATAACATCTCCCTAGAATCTTCTCTTCTCCCTGGCAGAACAAGCCCAACAGTCTCAGCCTGTCTTCACAGGAGAGGTTCTCCAGCCCTCTGATCATCTCTGGGGCCCCATTCTTAATTGACTTTGAAGTATTTTATTTCTTTGAATATGAAAACATTAAAAAAAATAAATTTAGTGCTTACACTTGCACTGAATACCTAGATGTGAGCTAACATATACAGGAATATACTGCTAAGCAAGTTTTTAAATAGGCCTCAGCTGCAACTGTGTTGTCTGATGTAACATGACTTACCAGTTTCCACAGGGTGCCAGAAATGTATATCCTAGAATCACAGGAAGGGCAATTAACATTTTTTCTCACTTAAGGCAATGAATTGCTTTTTAATGATCTAATGATCTATCACTTGAAAGATGGCAGATATATGAAGTAAACTTCAAGATTTTATAGCTCAAATGAAACTGCAGAATACAATGAGCCCCAAAAAAATACCTGTCTAAGAGATCTCAAACTATCACTTTTCAAAATTTTTGGCCTTCCAGGAGACTCGCTCTTACATGTAATTTTTAAGCTCCTCATATCCACCTGAAAAATCTTTCTACCTCTTTCTAAAATCTCTACCTATAAAGCAGGGTAACACTATGCCTATGTTCCCTACCTAAACTGTTCTTCAGATGTGAGTGTGAAGAACCCACTACCCAGGGGTATTTGTTATGTTTGCAACTTGTAGACATGCCTGTACCATAAGGAGTAACTACTAACACAGTAGCAAGAATTAGGTGTGGCTGCTCTTACAAATTACTAATTTCAACTATTTTGAAAATTCAGTGGAAGCACACTTGTATGAATGTGCCTCATTCATAGGAAACACATGAAGTGCAAAAGGGTGAATCCCAACATGAGGAATTTATAATTTTAACAAGTCAAAACTCATTATTTCCTACCTCAACAGCTGTCACTGAAGCCTATTTCCAACCTTGCTGTAGCCCCATGTTTATGCTTTCCACAAAAGGACAGTGTATAAGAAGGACAACCCTAACTGAGTGCTCAGTGAGATGATGGAAAGACTCACTCTTTGGAGAGAGTTTGTGGTACTGCTGTTTTTTAGAATGAATGTAATGGTTTCCACAGGGTTTGTATGTATTCAGAATGTGCACAGGATTTGTATGTATTTAAAACCTATCTCCCTAATTCTAGGAGGAATTTTTGCCTTTACATAAAACTAACCAGTGAGTTCTGTACCCTAAACAGACAGTTTCCTGTAAGTTTGGCTGTAGCCGTGTAGAGGATGCATATGGAGTTGAAGCACAGAGTAAGTCTGAATAGAGTCCTATGTCCAATTCACAGTCTGATAAATTCAGTTTTAAGGTTATAATCTTGTTCTACTGTTTGGATTTCTTTGGAAAAAACAGGAATGTCTTAAGTGTTTTTCTTAATCTGAAAATTACCACTCCTCTATTTCCTTTTAACAAGTACAATGAAGTTAACTCTATCTCATAGTAAAACTATTTTCCCTCCCTTTCATGGATATGAGACTTTTAAAATTAAATCTCAACTGTTTAAGATGATGCTTTGTCTAGCACCCACCCTTGACTTGCTGGATACCCTGAAATCATTGCCAAAAATTCCTGCAGCTTACATGGGAACAAATGGGCCAATACAGTGTTATTGAAGTAGACTAAATGAAAATCTCTTCAGAATTGTCCCATACCTTCTCTGTATTTCTATTCAGCAAAATTTTACTAAGTACTTGTATCTCAAAGTGCATTTATCCATGTGCAGAATTTTAGTCACATTTGCTAGCATTGGGCTTGGCCCAGTTCAGGCTTACTTATCAAACTGTGATTCAAATATAATGTGATTTATTCAGCAACATTTTCAATATATTAATTTCTGTCTTTTAATTGGCTTCACATCTTTCAGGTGTGTGGGGTAATAGGCTTTTACCCTGAAGGCTGAGAAATTGCCATGAAAATTTTCTCTTACTGTTGTATTATATTTTCCCTTTAGACTACTTGAACAAGCCTAGACCACCATTTGCATCTACCATAGGAAGCCACAATGTCACCTTAGGGTGGAAGCCAGCTAACATCTCTGGGGTGAAATATATTATCCAGTGGAAGTTCAGTCAACTCCCTGGAGACTGGAGGTACACAGAGGTAAAGAAAGACACTTCCTTTTACCTTGTAAGGAAATAGGTTCTTAGTTTTATTTATAATCTGGTCCCTGTTTCACAGGGGGAAAAAATAGGGTAATTTATTGGTAGAGTGCAATCATAACAAAAACCACTCAAGGAATGAAAGTAATGACTAGATTTTAAAGCAGAAGTGGCTGTAATTTACTGGTGAATTAAGTGGAGCCTTTATCTTTTACTAGAAGTTGGCTGAAATTGGTAAAATATTTTAGGATTCTTAGAGTACTTGCAGGGCATTGGTGGCGTTTCTTGTCTTTTCACTTTATTTTAGAAAAACATTGTGTTATATGCTAGGCACATGAAGGAGGTTTACAAAATTCTGAGTGGCATGGAGTAGCTGAGAAGTGGACAATTATTCTCTGTTTCCTCAGAGAACTAGGGACCTTGATGGAAACTAGCAGGTAGCAAGTTCAAACTAGCAAATGAAGGTATTTCCTCACAGAATATGTAGCTAAAATGTTCAGCTGCTTCCTGGCACATGTGGATGCTAAATTACTAAATTTTCAACCACTAAATATTAAAATCACAAAAATTACTAAACGGGCTTCTGAAAGTGACTGGACAGATTAATGGAAGAAAAAAATATGGTTCTACTAAATGTAAACATTACAATTTTTTCATGTTGAATCACACTTATAAAATGCCAAGACTGAGGATATTCTGGAGAAATATCACCGTAGGCTTTCTTTTTTGTATACTTTTCCCTAGAAATACTAATTTTGTTCCTGTCAAAACACAATATTTGGCAAGATAGACCTTTTTTCTGACTCAGTATGGTTATTCTCATATTATGTTCTTCTGCGTCAACTGTACACTTGTTATCTTGCCATCATCTTGACTGGACCATTTTCCAGAGCATGGCAAGTTTGTGCCACCAATCAAAGGCAAAGATAATTTGCTAAGCAGGAAGTTCTTCTGAATTAATAATTGGTGAAATAATGAGAAACAATTACTTCAGACCATAAATATTTTAAGGTAACTAGGAGTCTTAAGATCTTAAACCTGTAGTGTATGTGCCAACAGTTTAAATACATTGCCCATAATACGTTATTATTTTAGAGGTTTTTTTACCTTATTCTTGACATTTGATATTATATTGCATCCATCCTGCCATCCATCTACTTATTGTTTAGATTTGGCAGTGTGTTCTGGAGAAAAGAGAAGAAAGTGCTGAAAGGATGGAAAAATAAAAATGTAACTCCCAGAATTTCCTCTTATTTAGGCTTAGGATACTGCACTTTAGTAACCTGAAATATATATGTTCTTGTCTGAGACCTGTTTTGTCCTCATAACACCCTACGTAGTAACTGCAGGGGAGGAAGAATAATAATAATAAAAAAAGACTGTGTCTGTGCATTGATCTAGGTGGTATCTGAAACTTCATATACAGTCAAAGACCTTCAAGCCTTCACAGAGTATGTGTTTCGAGTAGTTTGGATCATTACATCTCAGCTGCAGCTCAATTCTCCATCAAGTCCCAGTTACAGGACACACGCTTTTGGAGGTAATGAATCGCCTGATTAATTGCATCTTATCAGAAACATAGAGGTTTCTTTGTTGCTTCTTTCACAGAAAACATGGATGCTTACTCTTCAGAATGGTGTGCAGGTTGTCTGTCTGGTAGCTGCAGAAGACCAGACTAAAATACCACAGGCTCTTCTTGTTTGAACTAGAAGACGTAGGGCTGCTTTCTGCTTTTAGTTTTGAAACATGCACAGAAAAGTACATGGTCAAAATTGTGAGGGCACATTAGATACTTCTGTGCACAATTATGCACATTAGCTTTTTGAGGGAAATTTTCCTAGACACTAAAAAAAATGAAACATTGCTGAAATTTTATGCTGCTCCTAATAATATTTATTAGTATAAATGAACTAACAGGAATGAAACTTAAAAATGTACCTAAAAAAAAAGACAAAAACATTAAAGTCTTAAATGTCAGTAATTTCTGTCTCTTGCAGCTCCTGCGACAGCTCCTATCATTAAAGATATTCAGAGTTCAAGTCCAAACACTGTTGAAGTTAGTTGGTCTCCACCACTTTTTCCCAATGGATTGATTGTTGGGTATAACTTGCTGCTGACCAGTGAGAATCACAAACTGTTGAGAGCCTCAGGAGGGCATAGTTTTCAGTTCTACTCCACCTTCCCGAACAACACTTACAGGTACAAAAAGGAAAGATAACCAGCATGGCCAAGTGTGCTGGAGCACTTCTTGCTTGGGTAGTACAATGTTTGCTTAATTACCACTTCTACACAATCATACTATTTACTTAATATTCTTACCAAAAGCAAGGATGCCTTCCTTGAGATAATGAAGTTATCCCAGATGAGCTGACTGCTTGTGGGAAAGTTGGATGGGGAGGAAGGAAAAGGAATTTGATATAGGGCCAGCAGTCTGGTTTTTTGTAGCTGCTATTTTCTTATTTTTTAAGCTTGTGTGGCATGTTTTCAGTATATTCTAGGAATGATAGAGCAGTCTTCTCTAGTCGTTTAAGTATCTGGAATAATCCCTTTATTTTTATTTTTTTTTTTAAATACAAAGGCTGGTGTTCTCCTTGCACTGCTAAATACAGATCTTTAAAATGAGATTGAGTTGCTTTTCTGAGTCTGGAACCCTATTTTAAATTTTAATTTGAAGATTCTGTTGTTGTCCCACCTTTGAGGAGTTCAGATTCTGGCTGGTTTAATTTTTATCATATCCCATAGCATTATATTTAAATGGCCATTTTCTGAAAGTCAAGCACTTACATAGCAGCTGCCCTTCTTGAAAAAATATTTCTCAAGCCATCTTTCAAAAGAAACCTGCAAACCAAAACGTTTGTCCTTGGTTTACTGTAGGTTCAGTATTGTGGCGGTTAATGAGGTTGGTGCTGGACCCCCTGCTGAAGCCAACATTACAACCCCAGAATCCAAAGGTACAAAAGTAGCAGAGTCATTATCACTGTCTGTTCCTGGGGACAAAATCATGTTCTCTGGGCTGCTTTGCACCTGGCAGAAGAGAATAATATTTAGACTGTAAACAGTGCATGACAAGAAGTTGTACACTGAGGAGTCAATAGCATATCAGAGAGTTGTGTTCTTTACTGATCTACACAGCATAACTTGAGGTGCTGGCTGGGCCAAATAAATTTCAGCTAACTTGTATTACAGATGAAAAACACCTCACTGGTCTGATGCAGTGACTGAGAGGACATACTTTCATTTTCTAGATAAGATTTTAACAGCTGACAAACAAATTAATTTCTTCTGATAATATTAAATAGTTAATACAAAAAACTTTTGTCAAAAATCCTCTGTTACTTCATGACAAATACGTGAAACCATATCAATTTTTGTTGCTCTTTTGTGGCTGTATTTTTTTTTTTTTACTATGTTAACTAATGAATAATGAAAGTAATGACACACTATAGGTATCACTCAAAGAATTGCAGAAATATTGTCAGGGAAAGGTGCATATTCAGATAGAGCACAAGTGAGAATGAAAAATGTTATAAAATGTATCTTTAGAAATCCAAAGATGGTTCCCTCCTTCTGAAGAAATCCAGCTGTCAAGCACCTGGAAACTCTTCAACTCTAGCAAACACAAGTGTGTCTCCAAGTCTGCCAGTCATCTTGGAGAAATTGAACTTACAGCTTCTTTAGTGTTTTAATTTTTTTTAAAAGTTATTTATTTATTTTTAATAGCTCAGTTACACTGATATGTCCTTATCTGGGTGGGATTAGCTGACCCTGAGCTGTAACATTTGTGTCATTTATGAAACATCTGGTACATCTGACTGTGTTCATTAAGTCAAGTTAATTAGCAACCAATTAATTCAATGTAGAAAACAAACAAATAACCCTACCTCCAAAACCCCCACCTTCTCGGGTTGTGAGACTTACTAGTCACCACTTAAAACATTAGTTGACACACACTTTTTCTCTGTGCTAATGTGAACAGGAGCAACCCTTCCTCATGTATCACATTCAGAAATGGTGTTATTGCATTAGGTACTGAGCTGTGTAGATCTGAACCCTGAGAAGAGTCTGGGAAAGAGTCTGATCTCTGGGCTAGGTTGCAAGAAATGTCACTGCTGAAGAGATAAGGAGGTGATATTGACCTCTTTGTACTCTGCACTGGAGAGATCATTTCTGAAAAGAGTCTCAGTGTGTGCATCATGTGAGAAGTGCATGCAGATCAATCTATGCAGATTATCCGGAAGTCAATTAAGACAGCATTTGATCACAGTCTTGTGATACTCATATGAGGAAATGATATCTGATAGCACTCAGCTGTTTTAACTAGAGAGGGAAAAAAAGAGGGAAAGGTTGTTTGGAAATTGAAATTACTCAAATTCAGATTTGAAATAATCCAATTTTTAAAAATTAAGGTAGCCTCCTTTTGAATCAAGTTAGCAGGGGTTGTGTTAGTTTTCTGGAGGTATGCATAGACCAGACAGAAGGTGTGCACTTGCTGCAAAGGTTTTGATGTAAGTTACTTGGGCCTGCATAAACACAAAGTCAGCTTATGTGACAAAAGCTCTCCTTCTTGCCTTTAAAATCTGTGAATTTATTTTAAAAACCCCTATATTTTAAATTTATCAACTTTGAAGAATATAATATTATCCCATTATCATCTTTATCTTTGAAGATTACTTGTTCCTTGAAAAAATCACTGGTCAGCATGATGAAGTGCATGAAATATAAATACTTGCTTTGCTCTTCCCCAGCTCTGTGGGATAGTATTCTAGTTTGACCAGGCTTTTCAAAGAGACCCAAGGGAGTTAAACATCCCACTTTTATTGAATCTTGAAGTGACATGGGTGTCTTAATGCCTTCATTTCCTCAGGAGTCCATAGGGCCTCATTTGCTCCAGGTTACTTTTCCTCACTAGGGACTCACTGCTCTTACAGGAAATGATGGTATTGAAGTCATGTCGTGCATTCTCACCCTGGGCAAGCGACACTCAAAGAATTTAAGTTTTAGTCAGTCATTGCTAGTGCAAGAACACATACGTACATGTATTTATGAGAGCATGTGTATATGCATATTTATTAATTATGTATCTGAGTTAGCAGCAGTGTTCTCTGTGCTGCAGTTATCTTAATTCTGAATTTCTCCTTTTGTTAGTTAAGGAAAAAGCAACATGGCTCTTCCTATCCAGAAACAAGTCTTTGAGGAAGAGATACATGGAACATTTCCTCGAAGCAGCTCAGTGCCTGCAAAATGATATTATACACCACAACATTACAGGTAAAATCAGGTTGGGCTCCCTCCTTTTATCTCTAGTACAACTTAGACCTCTGTATTCACCAACAACAGAGTGCACCTCACCTAGCCTGAGGCGGTATATGGCCTTTCTTTAAAGTCAATGGGGAGAAATAGGAACTTTTGACGTATTTGCAATGACAAGTATTGGGAAGAGATGAATTGGTCTCCCCAGTGCAACCTTTTCTTCACTGAATCTAGGCAGCTGCTTCAAAGCTGGACTTTTACATGGTAGGTATCTATATTGATGTAAGATGAAGTCAAAGCAGATATTTCCCTACAATTAATGTGTTTTCTCAGCATGAGTATGGGAAGGTGGTTCAAACTTAAGAATTAAATAATACAGTGTTAAAAGATAGTGGCTGAAGAGTATGACAGTGTGTTAGCTAGTCTGGGGCACTGAGCATTTAGTAGTCTAAGTTACCAGACAACCATATTATGTCAAATTATTGCCTGCTCTAGTGTTTCTTATCTACACTGGTGGAGGCAGTGAAAAACTGAGCTTACCCACCAAGTTCATAGAGCCATAAAGCCACAAAGATGCCAGAGAATGAGTTTTTGCTCCTGACTAAATGCCCTTTGATAGTACAAGGGTGTCACAGATAATAACTAGCTGGAATTCTAGAGTGAATGGTGCTTTGTGAGGAGATGAGAATTACATGTGTTTGCCCTAGAGAGGGGCAATCAGTGTTAGTTGGTTTGCATGTTATGTATCTTATTTCCCTCTGATCATCTTTCTGAGGGCCAGTTGTCTCTAATAATGTCACATCCATAGCTAATGGGAAAGCTTCCTTATTATCTGAAAGAAGATTAGAAGTGGAGGAGAAAACCGGTTAACTTTTCTCCAGTCATGTTGGGTTGAAGAAATAAAAAATGCTTCTTTTTAAGACATGTAGAAAAAGTAACTGCAAACCTGAAATTTGTTACTTGTATAATCTGTGTGCATGTGTCTTCCTATTTTTAGGAATTTCTGTGAATGTTCATCAGCAAGTGGTTTATTTTTCTGAGGGCAATTCCATCTGGGTGAAAGGAGTGAGAAATATGTCTGATGCATCTGACCTAATGCTCTTTTATGCTGGCTGGGGAAATATTACGTCCATCTCAGTAGATTGGCTTTACCAGAGGATGTACTTTGTCATGAATGAAAAGGTAGTGCTCTTGGGCTTAATTAATTTCTTATTTCATTTGAACCATTAATGAGATTTATTTTACATGATAAAATACGATTAATATATAGATATGCATGCACAATATGTAATTATAGAAATAGATTTGTTACTTTTATAATATTCCCATATTTCAGAGATTTAAAAAAGAAGAAAGGCTCAAATATCAGCTAATTTTTAAAGCAAACAGGCTATATGAAACTTTGTCTCCTTGTCTTATTTTTCTGCTTAGGACACCTCATACTCTGTATAACTGACTTTATTTCTGTTACTCAGTTCTCCATCTAGCCTGTTCAGCTGCTATTCTGCCTCAGGAAGGTGGTCAGATATCTAGTTAGTGATTATAATGTCTTTGATAATTAGCAGAAAGAGGGAAAGTGTTTCATACCTGTGATGACAGCTCAGGTTACAACTGTTTCAACTTGAAGTAAAAATGCAGATTGCAACCCTGCACTTGCTTCCCTGCTTGTAAAGCATCAGTTATGCTAATGGTCACACTTTGCCTGTACCTTTGCAGTCCTCCAGTGCACAAAGGACTAGAATGCTGCCCTAAATTGTTGGTGGGAGAGTTGTTTGGTGTTTTTTCAATCCTCTTGCCGTGTCCGATTTTTTTCTTACTGCTCAGGGAACAGGGAACAGGAGAAGCAGTAGTGAGAAAAAGACACAAGCGAATTGTAGATGAACAGACTGATGGCAGGGATTTCTGAATCCATTGCAGGTTAGAAAAGTCCTAAGGTATTGCTCCGAGGGTCAGAAAAGCACTTCCTTCCTTCTTTTCCGTTCCCTGCTAGATCATTTTCAAAGTACAGTTTTCCTGTACCCCCAAATTAGGCTTTTCCCTCCAGCTTAAATGTAGGAAGTTAAGAGAAGGATATCTAACAGACAGCTCTTCCAGGGTAAGATGTCATGGTTGCATTCATACTTGTGTACAAGTGTTATACACGAGTGACTGACAAGTTAGGAGCCCAGAAGCACCTGGAATTGTGAGAGAGGTGTTTCACTCTCTAGTTCTCCTGAGGGAATCTCTGGTCTGGTGGTTTGCTCATTAGCAAATGCCCTATGAATGCATCATTGGTTTTTTTTCTCATTCCCTAGATACATGTCTGCCATTTAGAGAACTGCATGGCAGCTGAAGATATCACTCCTCTTTATGTGACATCCCCTAGGAAGATTATAGCTGATCCCTATAATGGGTAAGTGTCCTCCTGTGAGCACTTGGTGTCAAAGGTGCTATAAAGCTCCTCTCTAATTTTCTTCACTTCATTAGCCATCTAGGTTCCTGTTTCAAACTCCTGCCTTACCAAAACAAAAGTGCAATTGGCAACAAATAACAAACTACAAAACAATTGGAACAAGAGTGACACCATGCAGTGTTATTTTCTGCATTTTTTTCCCTAGGGTATTAGGAGAGGAGGTAAAGTATTTCCAATGCAGACATTTTTTTTTCAGACTTTCAGTGCTTTTATGAATATGAAGCTCTATGCATTTAAAATGTCCATGCTTAACACTTGAGGTATTATGAAATCATATTCTCCAATAAGCTGCCAGCCAAATCCCCAGAAGATAAAAACCGATGTGCTTAATTCTCCTAGCATGTATATTAATAGCGCCAAAAGCATTTTCCTATTGTCTGCGTAAAACCAGGCAAATCTGTGAGCTGTTAAAGTATTTGTGACTCATCTTCACAGTTCTTGCATTGTAGTTATTTGGGTCTATTTTTCTCCATGGCCAGCTATATTTTCTGTCTCCTGGAGGATGGCATATACAGAGCAAACCTGCCACTTCTTCCTGACACTGCTTCCACAGCATCACCAGTGGTGAAATCCAGCACTGTGAGAGACTTCATAATCCAATTTCAATCTAAGAGACTTGTTTTCTTCAACAAAACAGAACAGGCCTTTGTATCAGGTTTTCTTGATGGTTCAGAACTTCACATGCTGCGATCACATGTGCCACTTAATGACATAGAGAGTTTTGTTTATGAGGATAACACGTTTACTGTCACAGATGGCCAGGCAGTTTTCCATGAGGAGGTCTCTCCAGTGGGGAGCTCTAGCTTCAATGAATATATTGTAGATTGTAATTTGGCATATCCAGAGTATTTTGGCTTTGGTAACTTACTTTTCTCTGGAGCATCAACTCAGCCTTTTCCTTTACCAACTATTCCGCGGCTTGTCACGGTGCTATTTGGAGTGGACCAAGCTGTGATCAGCTGGAAGCCACCTGGGCACACTATTGGAACCAGTAAGTTAATTTGTTACTTCCTGAAAGTCCTTTTCTTTCTAGAGAAATAAATTCCTTATTTCCCTTTTCCTGATGCTGAGCTTTGGTGACTTCAATATCCGATCCTGCTGGACATGTGGGATTACCTCACTTAGAAATATTTAACCCAAGATTTGCCAGTAAACTAGCTAAATTTATCTGCCTAAATGAGTACAAGTTTATATTGGTAACTCATTTGTCATCTGCAAGGGATTTTAAGCAAGTTTCCATCTTAACTGTGGTATCAAGTAACAGTAATGTTTGTTGCTGATATCACACAGAAGGTGCAGGCCAGAGATGTATTGGCTTTTGATAAGTGACTGTGCTACAGTCTGTCCTCTGTGCATATATCTTTGAAGAGCAGAAAATCACCTGGTTGCAAAACATTTTGGTTCTTTGAACTTCATTCTTCGTGGAGGATTGAGCCATTAGTCTTGGATGGTCCCAGAGCCAGAGAAAGTAAAATTTAATTTATCCCTTTCCTAATTGCCCTCTGATACTGGCATTTGTGAAATGAGTCTCCAACCTACAGTTTTCTCAAGGAATGTGCATTTTCTGTTGCAGCCACCTACTCTGTAATAACACAATTATTTGCATCTCACAGGTCTCTCTGCTTGGCAGAACTGGACCTATGATGTGAAAGTGTCATCTCAGCATCCATCTGAGGAGGGATTGGTTGTCTCAAACATTAGTGATACTATGTTTACAGTGAGGAATCTGGCAAGCTTCACGGCATATGAAGTGTCAGTCAGAGCTGTATCTCCTGCTGGCAAAGGGTCATGGTCGGAGTCATTTAGAGGCACAACCTTAGAGGAAGGTGAGAATTGCTTCACCCAGGAGAAACGAAGAATGAGTTATGCATACAGCTTTCCACCTGGTTGGGCCTAGGCTTTGGGCAAAGACCACAAGATGAGTGGCACAAAAAAGCCCGTCTTAGAAGGATAAGGGTAATACTTATCCTATATTAAAGAATGCATGATAAGTAAATTTGGTTTTGGTTAAAGCAGTAAGATTCTCAACCTACCATGATGGTATCATATATATATTATGCATTTATTATTACTACTTACATACATTTTTCTAATGTAAATGTACTATCAAACACATTATTTGATACACTATCAGATGAAAAGATGAGACATTTTATTCCTTTTCTGTGCTTTGGAAAGCACTTTAGCACTTTCTGTGATGAAGTGGTTTGGGCAGCCCCTTGGGGGTTAATTATAATTTATGGGAAAGTTCAGGCTCACTAAAAGCTGAAATCCCTTGATTTTAGCATAGATAACGGGAGAAATAGATGTGTGCACAATGTCTGAGATTTGTAGATCTTTGGAATGTTTTTCAAAACTTAGTTCACCAATAAAAACCTGTATTTGAAGGGAAAATAGCTTTCAGCTTAAGGTACTGGACTGGCACTTGATAGTAGGGTTTTCTTTTGCCTGACTTCAGTGGGGCTGGGTCCAAGCCTACAGTGGGTTTTAGGCATCTAATAGGGTTCCAAATTTCCTTATTGTTCTGCATCTAAACCTGCCTTGAATCTCTGAGTTTCTGAAATTATGTTGTTTTCATGCTTTTCTTCTTTGTCCATTATTTCTTATGGGCCAGTTTTTACTGTGCTTCTATAACTTTCTAGAAAGACGAACCCTGCTATTGAAATACAAATGTTATACATTAATTGCTTGTTGGTGTGCACAACTGCAGTTTTCTTCCTTTATCAGCTGAAGAAGAACCATATATTTTGGCAGCGGGGGCTGAAGGCCTCTGGAAGCAGCGGTTGGATAGCTATGGGCCAGGAGAACTCCTCTATCTTCATATGAGAAATGTTTCAGGTAATTACCAAGGAAACTGCATGCCTCTCCTGCAGACCTGTTACCGTTTATTAGTTATCCATAAATGCCATCAATAGACTTGAAAGAGAAGAGTTGTCATTGCAGCAGTCTAGAACTGAATGCAGTACTGTTCATTGAACTGAACGCATTTACTGAGCCAAGCCTTTGTGTCCATCCTCTCTCTTCTCCTTCATGCATCAACTTAATCCTTAGTGAAACCTTACTGAAAGAACCACAATTGCAACCGAGTTAAAATCAACTCTCTGAGCTAAATAATTGTGCCTTCAGCATCCCAATGTATGTCATACATGTATAATCTTCAGGGTTATGTATATAAATATATATAGCTCTGTATGTAGTATATATGCATCATGGAATCATAGAATGGTTTAGGTTGGCAGGGATCTTAAACATCACGTATAACCAACTCCCCTGCATGGGCAGGGACACCTTCCACTTGACCAGGTTGCTCAGTGCCCCAGCCAACCTGGCCTTGAATACCTACAGGGAGGGGGCAGCCACAACTTCCCTGGAAACCTGTTCTGGTGTCTCACCACTCTCACAATAACGAATTTTCGCCTAATGTCTAACCTAAATCTCCCCTCTTCCAGTTTTGATCCATTACCCCTTGCATTCTCACTACAAGTCCTTGTAAAAAGTCCCTCCCCAGCTTTCCTGTAGGCCCCTTTCAGGTACTGGAAGGCCACTATAAGGTCTCCCTGGAGCCTTCTCTTCTCCAGGCTGAACAACTTCAGCTCTCTCAGCCTGTCTTCATAGGAGAGGTTCTCCAACCCTCTAATTGTCTTCATGGCCCTCCTCTGGGCTCATTCCAAGAGCTCCATGCCCTTTGTCTTATGTTGGGGGCTCCAGATTGTATTCCTATAAGGAAGTATTTATTGTAATGTTAACTGAGTCTAACTATTAATTTGTATTGGTTTGGGTTTTGTTAGATTGTGGGTTTTTTTAGTGTTTTTTTCTTTGTTTTTTTTTAACTGAAGTGTGTTGCTACTTTTTATTCTTTAAGAAAATATGTTTTTTTATTTACACGCTTGTAACACGCTTGTTATCTTTCCTTTTTTCTTCAAGACCTCGACTGGTTTAATGACACTCTTTATTGGATTAATTCCATGGGGGAAGTTCAGACCTGGTCACTGAACAAAAAAGAGGGTAATACTGAAAATACTTACGTATCTGACATCAGAAATGCAAGGATGTTGGCTTTTGACTGGCTGGGTCAATGCTTGTACTGGGCTGGCAAAGCTAATACGGTAGGTATAGCTGCACTTCTTAAAAGGAAAAAAACCCCATAGTCAATAAGAAAGACTGTAAAAAGGTATTTGGGAATATAATTCTTACTTCTTGCAACCTGAGATGCATTTGGACCTTTGCTGTTACAGTGTAGAATAAGGAGGCCTTTCTTCCCTTGTGTGATTTTCCAGACTTAAACAGAAGTTTGGGACAAAATGTTCAGTAATATTCACTAATACAGGATATGGAATAAAACAGGCAAATCAAATATACTATCAACAGTTTTGCTGGGTTCAGCATTGTAAAAATAAGTAAAGATCATGAAAATGGAGGCTGCCAGGTTGATCTCAGTGAAGAAATAGATGGACTTTATTTTAATCAAATATGACATGATTTGTTTACACAACGATTTTCAAGATTGGCCTCTGTACTTGTGATATTTTGCAGATCACTGCAGATAAAAGAATAATTACCGTTGCACTCTGTACACTCTCATATCAGGAACATTGACATGTGAATTGTTTAAAAGGTATCTGACTTCAAAATTATGGTGCTAATTTATGCAGTGCTGTCAAATTATGCCTTTCGTTTCTTGTAAGTGTGAAGTCAGAAGCTGTTTTAAAAACTGGAGCTAGGAGGCCAGATTTCACACTGCCTTGCACCTTCATTTACACTTGCAAATAGTGAATATGAAGTGGGTGAGAAACTCTGTCAGACAGAAGGCTGCCAAAACTGGGAAAGCCAAGGGGAAGAGATACTTCAGCTTTTTCTTTTACTTTCTGGCAAATATTAACTGATACTTTTGCCTTATTCTTCATGTTTCTACTTTGAAAGCAAAAGGTTTAGGCTTTGAAAGGCTAAGGTTTGCATAAGCTTTTGCTAAGTGTCTGTGGAAGAGTCATAGAATCATAGAAACATTAAGGTCACTTAAGTGTATTTGATGGATCAGGGTTGATGTGGTGCTGAAAGCAATTATTTTGTCCCTAGATCTACAGAAAATCAGTACTGGGAGGCCATACAGATGTTGTGGCTCACGTTGCTTTCCAAGTGAACGATCTGGTAGTGGATTCAGTAAATGGTTATTTGTACTGGACCACAATGTATTCAGTGGAGACCGCAAGACTGAATGGAGAAGAGTATCTTATGTTACAAGAGCAGCTACAGTTTTCTGGTAAACAGGTGACTGATGGCTTTTTGTTTGGTTTTTGTTGTTGTTGTTTTTTAATGGGGGTGGGGAGGGTGTTTTAGTGGTTAGATCTCTCCTTGCAATATTATTATATCATTTTGAGAACATGGTAAGAATTAAATCATGTAATAGCTGTCATGAAATTCAGGCCTGTAATTGTAAACTCAGACCTTTACATCAAAATGTGACATTAAAGATGTCCTTATCATTCTAATGCAGCTCCCTCTATATGTGAAAGGTACTTGGTTTTTCCAAATGGCTTAAGTCTAAAGGTCAGTTCTGGCTTTCCCATAAAAATATACAGCAGGGGATCTATAGCATTCTGCCTCCTCTGTGGTGTTCCCCACCTCACAGTAGATAGACACTTGCCAGAGACACCAGGGTGGTGGCACTTTAAGCTGAAGAGGTGCTGCAGCAGAGACAGCCTTTGTCTGTACAGAAGAACTGAAAAATACAGAACTGAAAAGCTTTCATCACATGTAGCTAGATATGTCTGTGCTGTAAAAGGTCACTGCATTTTCCACACCTCTTCATGGAAGCTGGCTGGTGTGGACTGCCTTCATGGGAAGATAGATGCTGTCCAAGCTCAGTGGCACACTTAGACCTATCACATATCCTCTGGGTGATCTGTTGCAAAGGATTGACAATTTGCAGTTCATTCTAAGCAGTGAATGTCACTTCCTTCCCCTTCTTGTTTGATTCACTACCTGTTTCTCTGAATTGCCTCATGCTAACCTTACATTTCTTGTTTTCCAGAACCTTGGCAGCAATAAGACTGCTTGTCTGCTCCTGTCATTTATTTTTTTTTTTTACACCTTTATCTGTGTCAGTGATACCAGCCTTCAACCATCCACTTATTCACACCTCCTACAAACAAACATCTCTCCTGCTTCTGTGCTGCCCCTAATGTATGCGCTGACTTCCTGAACTCAGCCTCCTGCCAAAATTTGTTCAGGAAAAAAGCCAAGTAAAAATGTCTAGATTGGGAAGTGACCAGTTATAGCTGACAGGTGTTTGTTTATGATAATAAAACCCAAAATAAGCCCACCAGGAAAAAAAAAAAAAGAAAAAAAAAGGCAAGAAAATTCTTTAATGATTGCGTTATCAAGCTGTCATTATTGTCCCAGATAAAGACACAAATATATGTAAATACCTGTTTGCACAAGTAATAATATGTGTCTTCCTTGCACAATAGAGTCCTTTATCCTGGAAGGAGTACCTCTTACCTCAATAATAAAACACAGATGTAACAGTTAACTGCTGTTATCCAACAGTTAGAACATGTTCTCTACTTCCTTACTGCTTTTTACTAGCTGTTTTTCTAATAAAGGATTGCTGGTCAGCACAGGATCTTCAGCAGTGTGCAGCTGTACTTCCTTTTAGCTAGAAATCTCAGTGGTAGAATTATAAGAGACTATTATGGAGTCTATAGGCTTCCTAAACAAATATGAAGGCAGAGCTTTGAAAGTCTAATTCTGTTGTCTGGAGCTAGATGCTTTTATGACAATTATTTTGTTTTCCAATTAGTTGTTTAGCTTAGCTGATGCATATTGGCATAGCTTGATTGGTTTTGCTAGAGCTACTCTGATTTATATAGGATCTAGCACAGAATTTCCAAAGCACTTAATAAGTTGTTTATATAGTACAATCTGCTTGGATAAAAGTAATTTATGAAAGAGTGGCAAAGTACGTTGTATGCAAGAGGGGTGAGGACCCTCTAGGCATGGCCTATTAGTATTTCTAGTCAAAGGGTATTTGCTAAATTTATGTTGCGTCTTATGATATGGAGTTTCATTGCATGGTCACAATTACATATCACGCCCAGAGAATAATAGCTCTCTTGAAATGGAAAATGTTTGTCTATTTTTGAAGCACAACAAAAGGGAGGTGTTAAATTACTGCCTAATTCCTGATTACGAATAGTACAAATGCTTCTTTGCCTTTTATTACTGAGGGTCCAGAGATCAAGAGAAAGAAGTTGGGCACATCTATGGAAAATATAATAGTTGCAGAAAAAAATGTAGGACAAGGAAAGAAGATCTACATGTTTTTTTTAAAAAGCAAGATAGACACAGGAAGATATAATCCAGTGTTGAGCGTGGGAGGGAGAATAGGTAAATGAGATAAAATATAACACACTTGATTAAATATGTACTCAGACACATACATATTGTAAGATATTTTTAACAGGAAAACCTACAGGAGCAATCATTCAAACCTTGATTTTCTGACACACAATGTCAACAGAAATATGTCAAGAATGTGATTACATAAGGACTAACAGACAACTAAGTGATAAGGCTTTTGCTTTCCTGTCATCATCTTCTGTGGTTTATTAATGAAGAGTCAAAAAAAAAAAAAAAAAAAAAAGACTGCTCCACTTACATCCATAATGAAAATTTAAGATTATAGAAGGATACCTACAACTAGTTTTTGGATGAGAAGTTTGAGAGCTGCTGGAAAACATGTTCAGAGAGGCCCCTATCAACTTATAAGCTGTGCTAATGACATGACATAAACAGAACTTGCTAACATTTAACAGATTAATTTGTGGAAGCAAACACTTTTTTACTCACAGAACAGATTATTAGATGTCTGATTTCTATTATTTCTGCATATGGTATCAAATCTGTTGTTTACTGCAAAAGCAAGAAGGCTCTATCTTGAATATTACATCCTACTAAAAAGAAACAAAAAATCTTGCACTTATTTTAGATGAAGATGACCTATTGAAGTAATGGGTCAGGAAGATTGTTTCATTTCCCTCACTCCCTCTTCATTAAATAAAAAATTATTTACCAAAAATTAAATATTTGGATTTCCCATTTAACCAAATACATCAATAACATTTTGCCTGTATTTTCCGTAAATAATGCAACACATTAAATATTCTATGTATAAATTCAAAGCTAGAAAACAAAGACAAAAGATCTTAAATACATATTTCAAAACAGGTTCTGACTTTCAGGCTGGGTATCAACCACCTGTTTCTGACAAAGAATATTAACATATCAGAGGTATTCTGAAAATTTTGATAAGTAGTTCCACTAATCACTTGATACACTATTGCCATCATATCTGAAGTACTCAGATACTTCAGGGGTGAACACTGTGACAGATGCTCAGAAAATACTATCTAGAAAATAATCAGTTGCTATAAGCAGGTGTCCACCAAGGAGAAGATTATTTTTTCTAGTGCTCCTTTTTGTGTTAGAATAAATGTTCATAGTAGTAATATTATTTTTTCTAATACTATTCTTGCCAAAGAGCTAATGTTGCTGTCTAGACAACTGTTATGCCTAAGGGCTTACACCTCAGAAGTGAAGGCATGTTCATCTTCAAATTGCTATTTGGACTTCTTTTTTTCTTAGGTGGTTGGTTTAACTTTGGACCTCACCTATGGTTTTCTTTACTGGCTTATGCAAGACAGTCTATGCCTAAACCTGTACAGAGTTTCTCTTTGCAAAGAAGGGTAAGTAAATATTTAGCAGAGGTAAGAAAGTCTGTGTTTTCTAATTTTTGTGGTACTGTTTCAAAACAAGTTTTGTCCAGTGCTGGCCACACTAGTTACTAATTTAACAATAAACAAAAGAAGAGCTAGTGGTCACACGTGGCTGATGGTAAACTGAACATTAAGATGGTTGTCAACATGGCTTCACAGTCAGAGAAACACCAGATGCTCAAATGAAATGAGGTCACCATAATTTTTTACACTTAGCTTTAGGAAATAATTCCTGTTTATTGTCTATATTGTCTTGGCATTTACAATAGCTGACAGTTTTCAAGTGCTTAGAGCTGTTACTCATTCGTCTTACATGGAGGATAGGAATTGAGCTGACACCACTTCCTCACCTGAGCAATCAGCACTCAGCAGACTTTCCTCTTGCTCATCCTGAGCTTGATATGCCTTCATTGTTCTTGAAAGACAAAGTTGTGGTGGTTTTTTTTTTGTTTTGTTTTTTGTTTGTTTGTTTTGTTTTGTTTTTTTAAAAAACAATAAACCCCCCATATTTATGGGTCAGCCTGAATATATATTAAGACTTCAAGAAAAATGGTAGTTTGTTCTACAAATGCCAAGTGCATGGTGATGAGTAGTGGCTCATGGAACAGCACTTTTGTGCTTTTTCATACGGGAAGTACCTCTTTTCTTTTTTGCAAGCTTCTGATCAAACCTCTCAAACAGTAATTGTCTTTACATGAGCACATAATGTTGCAGGCTGGCTTTGTGTGGAATGAGCTGAATTTTCTGATTCATTGAAGACTTCATATCATTAATGGCAAACACTTAAAGAATCACAATATGTTGATTAGTTTTAGCTAGAACATGCAGCATTGTGAACCAATTGGCAACCATAAATCATTGTCTCTGGCATGCCAGAATAGAGAGATTAGAAGTAATCCATCCTAGTGGACCTGATGGTGAGTCAAAGCTTTTCCAAATTTGTTTTGGTACCATGTGTCTAAGCTGAAAGACATTTCTGAGATGGCAAAATGATGCCTCTTACAACATACTTAAACTCTTATTGGGAAGCAAAGCTGGAACCAAAAAGACCTGTAAATTTTGACATAGAAGTACCAATGCAGATTAATTTAGCAGTGATGCCAGTGGAGGAAAACGTTAATATAGTTTAATAAATAAATGATGGAACATTATCAAGGAAACTAGGAGGGTCAAATTCACCTAATGAAGAAGAATGAATCTCATGCTGTGAAGCAGACTGCCCAGTTTCAGTGGAATTGCTGAGAGAAGGTAGGCTAATTTTTCAAAATACTCTGTTGTCTACATCCACATTGCAGAATATTAAGCCATTTTATAATATTTTTTAAAAATTATATCAAGGGAATGAAGACTTTGTTTTGCAGGTGCTCCTGCAATATACCATTCTGAAAAGTGTTCTGCTTTAGGCAACATAAATAAAACTTTTTAAATTGTTGTCCTGCTTCCTATGTGATTATTAGGGATTTGAATGATAAGATATTTATGAATGTGTCAAACATTGCACAAATCTTGTTCTCTCTACACATGTATTTTCAGTTTGTTAATTTCATACCTCTCTTCACAGTTGTGGTAATGCCATCATCACAGAATTTGCAACATGGAGTACTTCAGAAATATCTCGGGGTGCATTGGATTACTATAATGGCCGCCTGTTCTGGATTAATAGTTTTCAGTTCATTACAACTCAGGAAGTCAATCAGAGCCTTAGCGTTTCCTTCTCACAACCAGCAGAGTTTGCAGCCTTTACCCTTGTTCACAGGTCACTTAAACCTTTGCCAGGTGCATACTTTTCTTTATCTAAGCTCCTCAATAAAAGTAATCATCAGCCTGTAATTCTTCATTCTTCAAATTCTTTTGCAATTTGACAAAATATAAGAACAACAGCAACTTTTTATTAATAAATATATCAGGCTATACCTGCATAATATACAATTATAGAAGCTAATGGGTGTAAGTAAAAAGAATACATTGTGGTGTTATTGTTTCTATCTAGTGACAGCTTCCAGGATTCTCCATAGTACTCTAATGTTTTATGTCAGGTTTGAAAAGTCTACCCATTGGTCACACTCCTTAAATTATTATTATTTCTTCCTCTTTTTATGGACAGGGAATTTTTCTTTCATACCAAAAGTGATTCCAGATTCAGTGCCAGAATCTTCCTTCCGGATTAAAGGAAAATCTTCAGGTTTTCACATCACTTGGAGTCCCTCCACAAAGGTGGAATGGGGAACCGTCTTTTACTGCGTGGGATCAAAAGCTCTTCAAGTGAGGATATTCATGCAATCCCTTCTTATTATCTCCATATATTATTGCATCTACTTGCTAATGTGTCTGTTTTTAAACAGAAATACAGTTTGTTTCTCCTCTAGCATTTATGAATTGTTCAAGCAACCAAACTAAACTATAAGTATCAAGCAAGCTGTCCTGTTTCTCCACCACTGAGGCCACCATGGGAGCAACACAAGCTTAGCAGTAGGTCTGGACTAGCTGCTGAGATGTTGGACTGTGGGTGAGGAGCTCTCAGTGCTCGAAGTGTGAGAAAACCGTTAGCACTCACTCTGAGACAGTAACGTCGTCTGAGGTGCCAATGGGAGAGCCTTTGCCTGAATGTGGAATCTAGCCTTCATCCACACTTAATTCTAACACTTTTGGCAGGCTGTGCTTTAAATTCAGAGGGCAAGATTGCTAGCAGACTGCTACACATTGCTACAGGGCCACAGGAGTTGATGAAACGATGATCACTCACAGGAAGAGATGCTCTGTCTTGAATTAGTTGACCAGCTTAGTCAGGGGAATTTTGGAAAACTGAAGGCCTTTCTGGGAGGGAAAAACTATTTTATTTTATTCTATTTTATTTAATTTCATTCACAGTCTTTGGAGAGTGAACGGTGCCTCCACCCCCGTAACCTGACAGTGCCATCCTACCGAGTTGATTGGTTGGAACCATTTGCACTCTTTGATTTTACTGTCACTCCATACACATACTGGGGCACGGCTCCAACAACATCTGTAATCCTTCAAGCTCCTGAAGGAGGTACTGGAATTTTATGTTCCATTCCTCCCCTGTAACAGGTACTGGGACCAGGTCTGTGTCAGCAAGTAAAACCCTGGAGAGGAATGAGCAGCTTTAAGGGCTAGTCATCTACAGGCAGAATTGCAAGGACATGTTATTTAATATCTTTGGCAATTATCTACTGCACACCTAAATGCACACAGCTGCAGCAATAACATTTTGAACAGAAGCTGCATGGCAATATATCTACCACATACCTATGAATATGAGCAAGAAAAAGAAATTCAGACCCATTACAATGACGATCAAAGGCTGCATGTAATATATTAACCATATTAAGTTTTTAATGAAGGTGATGAACGTTTTATTGTTTACTTCAGTGTGTATATTTTTGCACTTATGTAGGTAAAAGTTAAGGCAGCTAAAATACACTGCTGATTCACTGGAACACTGAGAAAGCATATGAGCTGCAGCAGAATGAAGTGGCTAGAAGGGGGAGTAGGGTATGCTTTATATTGTGACAATTCTGGCAGCTCCACTGTTACCAACAGGACTTGGCTAAATAGTTATGTCCCAGTTTGAGTGCAGGAATGCATTTGTCTCTGTTCATACAGCACTTTTTTTGCTAAGCAAGGTAAGATCTGATATCTACACACCACTGAAAACCAAAAAGGAATTAGCATGAAAGTTTAGATATTCCTTTACAATTTATGCCTCACCAATTTCTATCTGTCTCTGTCAGCACTGGGAATGTAAAATTCAGGGGCAAAACTAGAAGAGTTAATTTTGAAGTAGAGTTTGTGTTTTAATAGGAGTACTTCACTCTGAGTTTTTTATCAGTTTTTGTTTGTTGTATGTTTTTTCTTTTTCATACAGTTCCTTCGGCCCCTACAAACCCTAGAATATATGTATTTCAAAATAACTTACATAAAACTGATGAGAAAGTCCTTGTGGAGTTCAGGTGGGACGGGCCTAAAAGGAACAACGGAGTATTAACACAGTTTAGAGTTTACTATCAACTACTGAGTCAGAATGCAACTGCTGAAACTTTTACAGAGTGGAACACAAGCAATGTCAAACCCACCTTGATGCTCTTTTCTCTCAGGGATGTGCTTCCTAACCTCACAGTAAGGTTTCAGGTATGAAAAAATCTCTGAGCTTATCTCATACTAAATGGTAGATGTTATCAGCGCAGCCTGACGTCTTTGCTTAAGACGTGTATTGGTCTTGGGGCAAGAACTTGTGGTTTCTGCCTGTGGAACTGCTGATTCACTGTCTCACCTTTTGTTACCTGGCTTAATTATTCTACATGTTGTATTTTGTACTAAATAAGGTGCAAAGTAATGTTGCAATATTGACAGGTCTGGGGAGGCCTGAAAGAAACTTTTCTACAGGTCTCCCAAAGCCACTGCTAAAAGCTGCAAGTTGCTGGTGGAGAGTGACAGGCTATTAAAACGGAGCCACAGATCAAGGGAGAAATGCAAGGACTTACATGGCTTCTGTGAACAGAGACTTACTTCTGTATTAAAACTTGTCAAGAGGTCATGTTTTCATTGTGATAAAAAGTTTGGAACACACAGAACACATGCATAAAAGACAAGTTTAAAACACCAGAGCATGTAATAGGCCAAATGCTGATGGGGGAGAACACCATGTTGGTTGCAAAATCACCCAACAGTAGGAACTGCTCCTGTCTGGGAAAGGTGACAAGACTCTCTGGTGTTCTTTGAGCTCTAATTGATAGAAGTAGCATGACTTGTCACTGCCTGGGCCATTGCTTAAAATTATCTCAATAGCCATGGTCCAACCCTGAATGTAGCTTTTGAACCCACTGGCACAGTCTTAGGGCAAACAGAGCACACGCGTATGTTCCTAGCTGAGCACTCAGGGGATCTGGTTTTGGCTTTGTCATTAATCATGACTTTGCAGACTCCCAAATGCAATTATTTATGTTGCTTCTTAACATATGTAGCAATCTTCTGTCTTGCAGGTGCAAGCCTTCACCTCTGTGGGTCCAGGACCTTTGTCTGATATAGCAGAGAGGAATTCATCAGGTATGGACAACTCAGATGCCATCTCATGGTGTGTGTGTAACAGCTAGTGAAATGGACAGTACAGGAATGAGATAATCTGATAAACAACAGCCTCTGACATTTAGTGTGACATTTGTTCCACCTTACAGTAGACACCACAAAGAAATAATTATAGCTTCTGACATGAAATGATAAACACATTTCTTATAATTAGAATAAATTTCAGGATTTTAAAGAATTTTCTCAAAACTATGCTAAATAAACTTTTCTAAACAACCCCAGGGTAGTATGGAACAGCAGGTTTTAATCTGTAACCTGCATGCTGCTAGAGATCATAGAGTATTTCTAACTGTGCTGCAAAGGTAACTGGGAGAGTTGGAGATCTACTAGGGATCATAGGCTATTCCTAGTTGGGTTGTTAAAGGTAACTAAGTGAGCAAATTTGCTTTTACTAGGCTTAAATTTGTTACGTAAGCATCCAAAATATAATTTAAAAGATCTTAGGAGTTTGCATGTGATGACAAGAAGGTAACACTATTTTATTTATTTCCTGTGACATATAACTAAATATAATTTGTGCAGGGCCTTCGTTTATTTTTATCTTGTCCTTGCTTTCCTTATGAATGGCTGTTGTTTTCTAGAATGTTTTTTTAATAAATTCTGCTATGCCCTTTTCCTTCCAGATCTTTTCCCTGTCCCAACTCTGATAACTGTTTCTACCAACAAGTTGTTTCTTACTGACATAGACAATAATCAAACCATATGGGAATTTTCAGCACAGACAAATGTAAAGGACGTCTGTTATATTGCTAATGATGACAAAATGTACTATATAGTAAAAGATTCTCTTTTTCTTCTGAATGTACAAGATACTTCACATTTTCAGGTATTCCTTTGTTTGTTACTTCATTCCCTTTCTTGAGAGAATCTATGAGAATATGTAGCCATTATTGTAATTATTGTTGGGCTAATTATATTTTTGAAGAAGCAAAACATACATATTTGATACAGAAAAAAAGCAACATAATGAACACAGCACATTTAATGGCAAAACACAGTGGGGAAAACAGAACTGGGAAGACATTTTTTAATGACTGTCAGTTTGTATGAGATGTAATGTGGATAGCTGGATAATTTTCCTTTCCAGTAGTACAATAAAAAAATATATAATATAATAAAACTTGGATTTCAATTTTTTATAATCATCAATAGCTATTAGAATAGGCCAGAATATGGCATTGGTAAGGTTTTCCTATTAAACATATGCAATTTTACTGACATCTGCTTTGTAATGCTTTTATTTTTTTCCTAAGTTTTTCCAAGATGCACATCTTCACAATGCTACAGCCATCACAGTTGACTGGATTGCAAGACATCTCTTTGTTGCTCTAAAAACACCATGGAATGAAACTCACATATTTTATATTGATCTGGAGCTGAAGAAAAAATCTTTAAAAGCCTTGAACATACAGCTGGGTAAAAAGAATTCAACTGTATCATGTCTGTTGACATATCCTTTCTTAAGGTAAGGCATATATTGCTAACAACTTTTTCAAGTGTATTTTAAATGTGATTTTCATTAAATTTGTCAAGGACCGAAAGGGAGTTTTTATAGTATATGAGTCTTTTGCATTGTGTTGACCTCAGAAATTTCTGGATGTAGTTCGATTTTTATATTGCTAATTGAGCCTGGACATAAGTAATTTCAAAAAGATGTCTGTGTTTGAGTAAAGACTTCAAGTAATACTTCAATACCGATAGGTTCTTCAAGTGATGGAAATGAAAGTCAGCACCAGATAACAATTTTTTACAGTAACTGTTTTATCCAGAATAGTCAGTTATTGTGAGCTTCCATTCAAAAATATCTTTCAAACACCTGGAATCACTCTGCAGGTATGCTCCTGTAGTTCCTTTGTTTTAAATGTTGGGGATGTTTGTGACTGTAGTCATGTACATGTTATGTACATGTGTTTAGGGTATATTGCTTAGATTGAAGGTTTTATACTGTAAGCCATGTGTTTTATTTGATAGCCGCTTGTACTGGATGGAAGAGCTTGATTATGGCAGCCACATATTTTATTATGATATTCTGAATAACTCCATGCACCACATTTTGGGATACACATCAGCAGAAGAACCTGTGAGGAACAACTGCACCTGTAACGTGGCAGAATCACAGCTGGGAAGACCTATGAGTATTGATGTGTCTGACTCCAAGAATCCCCAGCTGCTCTTTATCAGAGGAAGAGATGAAATATGGGCCTCAGATGTGGATGGTTGCCACTGCTGGAGAATTACCAAAATACCAATTTTTCGAGGTCTGAGAGCTCTGTTATGTTTCTAGGTAGTTTGTGATTCTCACTGTCTCTTACATCAGACAGTGTTCATTTGAGCCAAATTCCTGAAGCACTTGCTTTATAAAATTGATTAATCTATAGGCAAGATGGATAACACCTGTTGTGTTCTGTTTTTCCAGTTGTGTTTTTTTTAATTGTATTTATTTATAGCATTATTTATTTATTTATTTATTGATACAAACTAAGAGAAAGAATAATGTGAGGACATTTACTGATGCAAGTATTTATTCTAGTAAGATGTAAATCAAATGGACGTGCTGCAGGCTCAAGTGCTACTTGCCAATAGATTTCACTTAAAGTATTAACACATTATTTTGCTAGGGTTTCATATCAGATACACCTACCACAGTGAATCTCAATTAAAAGATTCAGCACCATCTCAAGTTATGCCTGAAAGTGGCATTGAAGAGGTCAGTATGTAGGGAGGGTATTTAATGCAGGTAGAGTCTTGTATGAATATTTATCTATGCTGCGTTTCTTGTAATGGTAACACAATCTTGGTTGCTCACTTTTCAGCCCAATTCTGGAGGAATGCTGGTAAAGCTGTTCTGTTGCCAGAGGAGCTGTGTTAATTGTTCCTGGGAGATGGTAGAGCACTGTGGTTTTCACCTTGGAAAAATGAAGTTCCTACAGACAGCAGTCACTCTTGTGTTTCATTTCTGGTGTTTGTTAATTGAATTGCAGTTCTCATACTTATGGATAGTAAAAAGCCTTCAAATTTACACTTGTAAGCTGAAATAACAAAGGCCTATTGGAAAATATTAAAAATTTCTTTTTCAGGGGAGGTCTTTGAGGATGTGTTATGACCAAGATATTCACCTATATTGACTTACTGTGAATACAAGCAACCATCTGCTCTTGTAAAATTGTCAGTTCAGGGTTTATTCTGAAGCGTAACTATGCAATGTTTTCCTACAGGTGGGAAAATTGGCAGCTTGACCGTGGATAAAATATTTATATACTGGAGCATTGAAACAGAGGCATACACTGAAATTTGGCTAGCAAATAAAGAAAGCACAAGACACTTTCTTCAGAAGAGAGCACATCATGAGCTAAAAATCTTAGCCTACAACTCGGTGATGCAATTGTATCCAGGTAGAGGGGATTTGGGTTGTTTTGTACATGTAAAAAATTTCATTCAGAGCATGTATTTGAGTTGCAGATCATGCTGTATGTGTTTATGTAGAGCATGCTTTGTGGATTCAGGTACTTTCTAGAGGGAAACAATTCACTGTACACATTTTAAAAAGGTTTAATACAAGGACTGACCTTGTGTTGGATCACATGAAAGGTCATGATGATGCCCATGTTTCAAAGGCTCAGGATGCTAATGTCAAACCATGCCTATTTTCAAAGGTAAGTCAAACCTAGAGATCTAGAAAAGGTGACACATATTAAAGCGCAGAAAAATAGCAAATGTGTCCACTAAGTGTTCTAGTAGGGGTTTGATAGCGATCCCTATTATGATACAAGTTTCTGGTGTTGGTCACAAGCATGCAGAGCTGAAAAAATAATGTCTGCCCTTGCAAACACAAAAAAATAAGAATTCTGCTTACTAAAATGAGAGGCAATTACAGCTCTTATTATCGCATATCCAGGCTTCTCTTAGAATTCCTTATATTTTAAACAAACCGTTGCAGAATTATAATGAAATAAGTAAAAATAGGTTTTACTGGGAAGTTAGAGTCATAGTACCTGTAAGAATTATGTTTGTAAATGGAGAGGTTTAGAACAGGTACAAGCATGATGAATATATTCAAAATTATTCTTTAACTTCAGTTTTGCATAGAAATCTGACAAATATACAGAAGAATATTTTAACAGGATGGACTTCTTAAGATAATTGCACACTGTGTTGGACAACCAGTAGAGTTACTCCTGCCTGCAGTGGCTCTCACCAGTGTCCACGCTATTCTTACCAGCACTTTGGGCAAGTTGGTTCCCATGAGGCCTGTATGGTCTTGGCATTGGTGCAGGAGCCTGGTTTGGCCCTGGTACAGAATGTACCAATCCTCAGGGATGGGTTTTCCTGAAAAGACCCCAGGCTTAGCTGGTGCAGAAAGAAAAGAAGCGAGTTTAAGTCCAAAGGGATTATTTCTGCTCAGAGATCCCCACAAAACTCTTCTTCTTTACACTGACTGCTGCAAAAATATTTGGAGGAATACACTGCCTTCTCATTTGCGGGTTTTGAGGGATGAGGCAATGCATGGAATCATTCACATAAGTTTAAGATAAAAGTAAATGAACATAATAAAATGAGAAAAAAAACACTTTCTTCTTCTTGATACTGAAAGCAAATGGTGTATAATGTGAAAAAGTGGTGTTTGCAAAGACCAGCTGGGTTGACTGACATGCTTTTGAGTGCTTTTGTGATGTGAACAAGGAGTATGGCTAGATTTTCTTTTCATTCTAACCTGTTTAATTGCCATCCAGAGATATGATGTCAGTTGATCATTTAAGACATCAGAAGTACTCAGTGAAAATTATTGTCCTGTCAGATTCTGTGAGAGAATGATTTCTCTTTGGGGCAAGGAGGAAGGGGACTGAATACGTAGTGAAGGATTTTCTTGTCAGGATAAACACATTTCAGTTGAATTGCCTGGCAGAAACTTTAACTCTGAAAATTACTCAGTTCTTTATTTCATCTGGGACTTTTCCCATGGGAGTTTTACTGCTTTAGGTACGTATAAAATTGACAAAAAGTCAACCCTACATGTATTTCTGTTGAACAGACTTTTTTATTCTCGTTCCCTTATATGCATGAGCCTGACTTTGGTAGCAATGGCAGCATTGTTCATTAGGGAGAAAAGCTCTCCACAATGAGATCAGTGTCCTGGGCTATGGACAAACATTTGTCATTGGACCATCTTCCCCATGCTAGGAACTTAATATTTTTCTTCCTGGCAGCAAGTCCGTTTAATTAATTTTAAATTTCTTTCTAAAAATACATCAAGTGATCAGGAGTTTTCTTCTGTTACTTTTTGCTTCCTATCAGAAAGTAGCTTTTTAATTGTTTTATCCCTATAGAATCCTTTTCTCCTTCCAAAATTTGTCTTTCCTTTCCCTATTGTTACTATGAATTTTACACATGAGAAGCTGTTTGGAAGAAAAGAGAGGTAACATTTAATTGGTAGAGAAAGGTACCTTCTATTCTGCATTTCTATCTTTCCTGTAACAAGCAAATTTGGACTTATCAGTGTGATCAAATACAATCTGGATTTCCAAGATATTTAGGTACTTAAAGACGAACCTAAGTTCTTTGGCAAATCTGTATGTTTAGCAAATAGGTACCTTTAGTAAATATGTATCTTATAAAAGATAAATGAGACTTTACTTTGGTGACTGTTATTTTTTTGTCCATGAAAATCATAAAAAAAGTGCATCCATCTGAGATTTTCTTTCTCTTTCTATTGTTGAAAGCAGAGAGAATAATTTGCAGTTACATTTTATCATAGGAATGCCAGTAGAATCTCATGCGAGTTTGGATTGTTTGTAAAGTAATTAAATTTTTTTTTCTGATGTCTTTCCTAGATAAAAGATGCCTGATTCTAGTGCCAGACACTGAAGAACTGACTGTCTTTGGTATGACCAACACCAGTTTTACACTAAACTTGCCATCTGTTGTACCAGAGCAGTTATGCCCCGGCATATCACAGCCTACGCCAACGTATCTGGTGTTTCTCAGACAAATTACTGGCTACGACAGGAACTCAAGCTACCGTTTGTCTGCTCTACAGCAAAAACCATTGGTACGGCTATTTTGGAACCAAAATGCATGTAATATGGTATACAAACAGGGAATGTGATATTGCTTCAGATCATTTTGTAAATAATTCTATAACTTTCTATCAGGGAGTTTTCCATTTCCACATTTCCAACAGTAATTCCTCATTCTCCTTGGTATGCGTTACATGGTAGATTCCTTGGCTTTCCTTTGTGGAAGTACTTCTCTGCTTTTTAACATGCCTTTTCTAAAATCCTGTTGAAACAGGTCTTCAGTTTCTACTTGTAAAAAGAGTGGTTGTGGTTGATGTTAATCTATTTAAATAACTCTCAAGCCTGTCCAGCAACCATGTGGCTTGCCTTTATGTGTTTTTGGTAGTTGTACTTGCCTTAGTAATTTTTTCTTCTGTTACATTACTTTTTTTTTATTATTTTTTTTTTACTTTGCCATTTCCTATTTAAGTACCAGCCTCTGAACAACATGCTACTATATTAATGATAAATACACCTCAGCTTGTTTTTTGATACGTGTTTTCTGCAGTGACCTATTACCCAAACTGTGATTTTAGCATTCTTTTTTAAACACTGAAGTGTTTTAAACACAAAAACAATAACGATTTTATAACACTCCTTTCATTGACAGTTGATTAGTGTGACATATGACCCTTCTCTAAGAATATATGTTTATTATATAATTTCAAATTACAGGAATTTCAGGGTCCTATAGCAGCCATAGACAATTTACAGCCATTTTCAAGTTATGTCGTGCAAGTTGCAGTGAAAAACTACTATTCAGATGAGGAAGTGCTGCCTATGGGAAAAGAGATAATTGCCACAACATTGTATGGAGGTTTGTTTCACATTTTGTTTCGGTTTCAAACAGAATTCTCATCTCAGTTAAAAAAAGGTGTGTTTAAGTTTGTCTTGCAAACCAGAGAGCAGAGACATTTTCTGCTTAATAAGTAACTCGTGTAGATCTTAACAAGGTTTTGGCAACCAGATTTGAAGAATCTCTAATATTCTTAAGACTTATAGGTATTCTCTAATGCTTTTGCTCACCGGATTCCTGAGGAAAGATAAACTCTGGTTAAAAATGGCAAAACAGTTGCAGTTTTTGCCCTGGACTACATTTATAGTAAGTTGTCTTTGAATGTGTATGTGGTTACATATGTTTAGATATGTGTGTTATGTATCCATTCATTACAATTTTTCGCCTTGGCTGGACATTATATTCATAATTACTGCTTCTTAGGGTAATGTGGATTTGATTTCTTCTGTACCAGACTGGAAAGACAACATGTCATTTTCAATTCTCTTGGCCTGAATGCAAATAGCAGGTTTTCAGTTGGTTTCAAGAATTTTGATGTGCCCCTCTTGGCCCCTTTGACACCAGAGGAAAGCTTAGGAGTTGTACTTTGAACTTCAGTGTTCACTGTGTCATTTAGAACAGAGAGTAAACTGGCTAGAGATTACCTACAAATAAATGCATGCATCAGTAAATGTACCTTTTTATGGCAGAAAGAAGCTAAGAAACTTCAGTGGGAGTGAAAGAGTGAGAGAGGTATGAGTGAAAGAGGCCAAGGTATGATGGCAAGGCAGCCAAGTGTAATCATGTTTCAGCAGCGCTACCTATGTGTTCTGTGATGAGGTGTGACCTGCTGATGTAATGGAAGAAGATGGGGACAAGAGCTTGCAGCAGTATCTGAGGGAGCAGGTAGCTGTAGCCTAGAAAAGGATAACAGGAGCACAGCTCGCATTCTGGAAAAGCGGGAAGCATTCAAAAAGCAATAAGCCAAGGTTACATTTGGGGAAAACCTGCACATGGTGGTGTCTATATTAGACAAGATGCAGTGCAAGTGAAAGCTGTAATTTATTGTAAAGGTTTTCTCTTGAGTACTAAGTTGCTTTTGAAAAAAAAAAAAAGAAAAGTATGAGAAACAAAAGAAAAGGGAAAAGAAAGCATCATCAAGAGCATCCAGATTCTATACGGCCTGTTATTCAACTGAATACTAATGAATGCAGCAAGAATTTACATGGTTGCTTCTTTTTGTGGTAAACTGAACCAGCAATGTCCACCCTTCAGTGTGAAAAAAGGTTAGAATATGAAATGGGAGACTGGGCTGCTCCAGTGAAATGGAATTTTTCA
Organism: Apus apus; assembly: GCF_020740795.1. Taxonomy (NCBI): domain Eukaryota; kingdom Metazoa; phylum Chordata; class Aves; order Apodiformes; family Apodidae; genus Apus; species Apus apus. The sequence goes on from NC_067284.1 coordinate 41,939,832, forward strand.
GTCTCAAGTTAAAATGAAACATGAAACTCAGAACAGGCTTCTCTAGTTGGGGCAAAACAAAACTCTGGGATCAAAATAAAATCCTAGAACAAACAAACAAACAAATGCAAAATGACAAAAAAATTACATCAGCCCCCAGACCTTCAGCATTTTTAATATGTATTTGTATCAACATTCAGAGCTTTTCACAATTTCTTGAAAAATTTCCAACCAGGATATGTGTCCTGGCACTTACTTATGTTCTCATATTCATGAATGTAACTGTTAGTTTAAATTGTAATCAGATGCTTCTGTAGCCTTTTCAACTGTGTATGCTATTTCACCTCTGAAGCTGTGTGAATTCCCTCTGTCTTTTCCTCAGTTCTCTAATGAAATGGAAGAATCTTGGATTAATTTGTACTTTCCAACAAATAGCAAGATAGAGGGAATGAAGAAAAGGAAAACAGCTTGGAAAAATGAATGCATTGCTCTTGCCACAGAGTGTCACTCTTGCTCCACATATATTCTTGCTAGGGAAATGAGAAATTTGTCTTCTTTACTAGTCTAGCTTCTGCATATTTCACTTAACCTCTATCCTTGCTACTAAGGCATAAGTTATAGCATATGTATCCACTATTCTCATGTGTGGGGAACCTAGTGTAATGACTTGTTAACTTTTTACCTACCTGGTAAGTTCAATTGGAAAAAAGAATTCTTAGTGCAGAGTTGGAGCATGCCACATACCATTTCAAAGTCTGTGATCTCAAATCTTCAAACGAAGGGTTGATTTTTCCAAAATAATTGAGTAATCACCTGAAATGGACATCAGACCAGCAACCCAGTTTTTTGATTGCACAACTCAACCAGACCATGTGTTTCTGAGAAAAAATTGTAAATGATGGCAAGCAATGCCAAGTTTGGAGGTTTCTTCCTTCAGACTTTCCTGTTCAATAAAAGATTTTCCAATGGGAATAGCCCATGGGTACTTTTTCTAGTGCATATCCAAATAAGCACCATACTAAATTCACATCTGAGACCCTGATTAGGAAACTAAGAGAGACTAGCAATTCAGTGATACGATTATTTATGTAGTGGTATAGGACAGCATCTGTGTTTTTTTTTTTTTTCCTCTGCTTAGATGGTAGGGCAGCCAAAGAGATACAAAAACAGTCCCTCAAAATATTTTAAACTAGTCTGCAGCTGGCTGACTCTACACTAACATGAGTTTTACATGTTAGCGTGTTAGTCCTGTAGATGGATCATATTCATATGCTTATAACTTTTTTTCTTTCCCCAGTGACTTCTTTAAAAATAAAACGAGCAAACCTCTAGTAAGGTCTGTACAAAAAAGGAGATAATTTTTTCTTTCTGTTTCAGTACCAGAAGCAGTTGATTCCATTAAGACAGTAGTTTTGTCTGACACCACCATCAACATATCTTGGAGTGAACCTTTGAAGCCAAATGCACCTCTAGAATCCATTCGCTATCAATTATCTGTCAATTTATTACCTCCTGTCCCAGCGACACCCTTGCGACAAAGTGAATTTCCAAATGGGATACTTGCCTGGTCTGTCAGCGGGCTCCAATCTGGAGCAAACAATTTATTCAAGGTATAACTACAGGCAGCTTTACCTGTTTGTTCACTAACTTGCAAATCTGTATGCTGCTCTTCTCTATATCTATATGTGTCATTTGAAAATATGTGAGTTGATCTTGGCAGACTTCCCTCAGTCTGTTAATCTTAAGAAAAATTAACCATCACAGTTTATTCCTACATAGGTTGTTCAGATAAAATCTTTAGAATGGAGTTATTTTCTCTCTGGGGAGCAAAGCACAGATCTCAAGAGTAAACAGGAATTTCTGCTGCAGTTTTGCTGTTACTGCCCTGATACATCATGCACCATCCTAAGAGAGAGTCAAGTGACTGGTAACCTCTGTTCTCAAAGGAGGACACCTGAAACTGGGACCTGCTTGTGAAGGACTAGGTGTAGTGCAATGACTGAGGCTACGTGAGTACAAATGGGTCATGGCTAAAAGAGAAAGCTTTTTCTCAGGGAAGAAACATTCCTGGAACTTTCACCAAGGGGATGTCTCCATATATTATATCAAGAGTAGACTCAGCCACTTTGCCAATTGCTGTTTTCCCTTTAATAAATAACTTTACATTTAGCAAAAAAAAAAAATTGTGAGTCCAGTAAACAACAAAAAAAATTGGATATATCCATAGAAACAGGAGATGACTGAAATAATGGTTGACTGATTCTGTCTTGCAGAAGCCACATTTTAAATAGAAGTATCTTATAAAATCTGCAAGTAAGCTCCCAACAAAAGCAATCTATCATTCTTGAGCCTGTAACAAATGCAGAGGACTAACAAGACTTAAAAATAAAGTAGGGGCTTGGCTATTTGGTGGCCTTTAAAGAAAGTTTCTATAGAGAAAGATATTGAAGGGTGATTGCAAACCCTCTGTCCAGGCAAGTCATAGACAGAGGGAATAAAAAAAGGCCAGCCCCAGGCTAGCTAGCAGAAGCACTGAGTGGGATATCCATCCGTCAGCTGCTGCAGCTCATGTGGCCTTCCACATCAGCACCACACAGAAGCTTTGGTGGCTTGTGTAGTTAGGCAGGGATATGAACAGCAAGAATCAAGGGGCAGAAACATCAACCCCTGACACCTCTGCTGACTCAGGCAGCAAGTGTTTTTGGACAACCAGGGCAGGGAAAGCACCATTCTGAAATAACGGCAGTGTTACCTGCCTGAGCACATGTCACTGCTGTAAGAATTAGCAGAAAAGAAGAACTTAGTGTGGAGATAAAATCAAGAAGGTGGAGGAATCAAAGGAGTTCAAAGTAGCAAGGACTAAAAAGGCAGTTGGGAAGGCTCTGTTAATATGCTGTAGAGGAAGACAAAAGGAAGAACAAGCCAAAGTATCTAGTGGGGTTTTTTGTTTGTCTTTTAGCAATAGAGGACCTGTGACTACTTATATAACACAACTATATGAAGCCAACAATAGGACAACAGATCAGGAGAAGGAAAGATCGGGTTAAAAAATATTTTTGTAGGTCATATGTAATTAAGTCAGCAGTGTCTGATGGTCTTAAACTACATAAGGACATGGTTAAAAATCATCTGTGAATGTTCACGATTATCTTATGTAAATTATGGAACAGAGGAAGTCTCATAGAACTAGTGAAAAGAGTTACACAGCTTCAAAAAGGAAATTATACACCACTTTTTGTAACTTCAGTACCTGAAGTTATTTTAAGCGCACATACAGTTTTACTAGATCTATATTAGGACATATATTGGTATTATTAGGGTTATAGTAGACCTAAATTAGGACAAAATGATAAACAGTATACAAGCATCTAGAGGATAACAGAGGAATAAAAATGTCCAATGGAAATTTGTAAGAACAAAACATACTGCTTCTCCCTTTATACATGAAGGGTTAAAAGGAAAACAATAAATGATGTATTTGGACAGCAGGGCTATCACAGAGTGACATTTCCAAAAGCAATCAAGTAAATATGTTGTCTGCAGAATGCACATGGAGTACATCACAAATGCAGTCAGTGAGTGGTTTTCACAATTCAAACATGGACTAGAAGAACATTCAGTTGATGGCTGGAGAGGATTTGTTCTGGCCTTAATTTGATTTTTGTTTTTGTTAATGATTTGGATGATATAATGGGGAATACATACACACATATATACACATATACCTATACACCTATACGTATGTATATAAGCATGCATACCCAAGTATAGGTCATATTTGATTGTGTCTTAGTGGAAGGCAGTGTGCTAAGACACTTTCTCACCTTGTGTTTTTGTGATTCTAAAAACAACCCAGTGTGTGATGTGACATCTGCATACCTGTATAAGATCTTGTGGCATTTCAGAAAGGTCTAGAAAGGGAAGACCCCATGGTAGAAAGATGAAATAAGAAACAAAGAGTCTCTGAGGAAGGGGACTTTAGGGCATGCACTTGGAGTCAGAAGTGTGTAATGCTGCAGCTGTGAGGCTCAAATTGTTCCTACACCTGTATTTATAATGCCTGAATATTGTCTTGCTTGAAAACAGCTAGTCTTTCAAACACTTGGAGTTGGCAAAGCCACCTTTCATACTGGTCTGGTACTGTACAGTTCATCTGTTTCCTTTCCAGGTTCTTGCTTTTCATCCCAAAGAAAACTGGTTTTCTGAAAGTGTCCCTGTTACTGCAAAAACTTTTGAGACACCACCTGCACCTGTCAACATAGTTCCCAGAAATACCAGTTTTCAACTAGAGTGGAGAGCTCCTCTGCAAGTCAATGAAACCAGCTTCTGGTTTGAGCTGTGTAAGGTAAAAATATCTCCTCGTGTTCTTCCAGATCAGATCAAATTTAACTCACTCTGTCTTATTGAGCAGAACAGGGTGGCAGGATGTATATGAAAAGTCTCAGTGTTTAATTTGGGCATGGTGACATCAGTCTTAGTGGCTCAGAAGGGGCAGGATGGAGGCAGTGTTTGCCAGGAACAAGGAGGAGTGCAGCTGCAGCAATTAATGCTCCATACTGCCAAAGAATATCCTGGATGACCCCACTAGAATTCCTCAAGGGTCTCCTGTTTCAGTAGCGTCCCCTCCCTCTTTCCTCACTGCCCTCCATCAACCTGGCTGGTAGCTAAAAATCCTATATCTGCTCTGCACAAGAAAGAAAAGGAAGGGCTACCCAGCATTAAATATAAGCTACAATCTAGTATGTGAATTTTATTTTCCTGTGATAGAGGTTAGGAGAAAATGCTGGAGAGAAAAATGGGCACAGTAATGCAGACTGTAGAACTAAGTGCTGCAGTGACAGCAGCATGGTGGGAAGCTTCAAGTTTTAACATCTGGACCACTGGACACAGAAAATGTCATGTGCTAAACTGGATCATGTAGATTCCTTAAGATAATAATTGGATTTTTTAGGCCAACACCTAAACATTTCCCATCTGCTCTAAAACAAGTATCATAGCACAGTTCAACAGAACTGCCTCTTTTCAACTGCATCATGGCAAGCTGAACTCCTGGGTGCATTGTGGTGATCCAGAAATACAAGCTGCACAAAGATAAGCAAGAGGAAGGCTCCTTTTGGGTGTTGTCCTTTTTGGCTGCCAAGACCTGTAGGTCTCCTGAAAAAACAAAGTAAAAAACTAGGTTTTGTGTCCTTGGCCTCTAAGAGAATAAAGTCCTGTGACTGAAACAACACAGGTGTAATCTCTCCTCTACAGTACTAAAGGGTGGCAAAGTAGTTAATCTATCCAGGAATAGAACTCTGACACATTTTCAGCAGAGCAAGGAAGCTGACCCTGATAATATCTTTTTTTTTCTAGTGGCAAACAAAAGGTGACTGGTTTTCTCCTGCAAGCACTACGTGCACAGCAGATCTTGTTTACACATGCAATCTCACAGGAACTCTTCCTTCAACCAACTACTTTGTAAGAGTAACAGTAGTTTATGTTACAGGCATGAAAAGCACTTCCTCTTCAACAAGCTTTAAAACTACAGGTAGGTACTTAATGTAAAATAACAGGATTTTAAGACTCTTTTAAGGATGTGGATAATCAAACAAATTATTTTGTAAAAGGTATCAGGCAGTTTTCTTATGTTAAGAACCAATAGTTGTGTGTGTTTGAAAAATAAATAACACAACACCGTATCTGCAAAAGTAATAGGAGGAAAAAAATGAGGTTCACTTCCAAATGGAACAGAGGAAAAGCATGAGTGAAACTGAAATGAAGTGCTTCATCTCAACTCTTAACTACTGGTGAAAGGCTGCATGTGAATGAAAAGTCTGACATTTCTCCACCATGAAGAGAAGGCTAAAGAATAATTTTCCATGGGGATTGCTGATCTAGATCCTCAGTCCTTTTGTATGTGTAAACACCCATGTGCATATCTAAATTTTGCTCTTTGTCCATTAGCCCTTTGTCTCTGTATAACAATGTTTAAGTGTTCTGTTTGTTCCCCCTATTTCGCCAAAGCTGGTGTTCCCAGTAAGCCAGGAGTTCCAGAAAGAGCAGAAGACACAAAAAACTCTGTCCAGTGGGAAAAGGCTCATGACAATGGAAGCAATCTGACCTACTACATCTTAGAAAGCAGGTAAGCTACATGTGCAGGCACTCTTTGTGCAGGGAGCAGCCCAGAACAAATCTGCACATGTGCAGGGGCTTTCAGTTTAGCTCTAACAGGAAGAATGAAATCAATGACACAAATGGTCCATCTCATGGGATCTCTTTCCTGGGTAAACTAAGTAGCCCTAATCTCCAGAAATTCCTGGAAAATGGAGACGAGAATACTACGAGACATAATACGAGAATAATACGAGACACTAACATTTCCTGACCAACACTGTGACACAGGGATACACTTGGGTATATGGTGGTGAATTAGAAGATTTTGAGATATTTTCAAATCACGGTCTTCAAGCATTCATTATATATTTTCAGCTAGAATATATGCAGAAATATCTTGGCATTCATAGGAGTCATGGACAAGTGTTATAAAGTTGCAAGAAAGAATAATAAATTATACCTGCCAACATGGGATGGGATGAGATTTTAGGTGCTCTGTCACCAAATGCAGACTGCCTGTACTATACGTGTCACACTCATTTGGCATCTATAACATGCCAATTCACACTCATTGCTGCACTGGCATTGGAAGGGCTGAATGGACAGGTTAGAGTATATTTCTGTGTGCAGTGACTTTGAAACAGCTTATTTTTTGGCTATGACTGGAGGGTTCTGTTTAAGGCAGTAAGTGCAAGGCTTAATTAATGCATTACTTGAAACTGAGAAGGATCCATCTCCTGAGATATTGTAATTAGGAGAGATAGAGGGTAGCAATTTTTTAAACTCAGCTATTATTTCTTTTTCCTCAGTTAACTTGGTGCTTATGTAAGCTAAGAAGTGACAGTGCTGTGGAGCCAGACATACTTTACCTATATAGGTTTTCACCCAGACATATTTTCCTGGTGTTGTAAGCTTCCTCTGTACAATTCTGTCAGTGTACAGCAGCATTGACCTGCATGCTATTGGACCACAATAATTTTGGTATGTCAGCAGCCAGTTTGTACCTGGCTTGTTATGGACAGGTAAAGAAAGGAAACTCCCTTGAGGTGTGTCAGGGTTGTGTTTTAGCTTCTGTGTACTCCAGAATCCAACTTCATCTCTGGAATCATAATGCATTACTGAGTTTTTGGTATTTTTTTTTAGTTTAATGAAATAAGCCTGTTTTCCTTGAATTCAAGCGTGCACACACTGATGGTTTTGACTGAATTTGGCTTGGAGCCTCATGGTCCTTTTATGCCAGGTAGAAAAGTGGTAGGTCAACTGCATAGTATTCCTGAAAATTTTTGCGTAGTCCTTTGAAATAACCCCTGTTTTACATAGAGCTCTGGTAGCAATATGTACACACCAAGGACTTGAACAGATAGTTTTTCCATGTCTTTCTGGCTTAAAAGCATTTGACCTTTTCCTGCATTAAAGTGTGTTGGGAAGAATGACTGACCTAGTCATGAAGGTCACTCCACATTAAATATTACAGTCTTGTGTGACATGAAGTGATATTTCAGATGTATGGCCTTTGAAGTTTAAATACATGGTCTTCTTTTGGTTGGTGAATAATCAGCTCTGAATTTATTGTGAGCAATCAATCTCAGTCCAATGGCGAAAGGAAGAAATAGACCCAGCAGTCAGCAGATACTGTGGGAAACTGGCTAGCTAAAGAATTGTGTCTTCACTGCCAATGACCTGCTTCCTGTTTAGCTTGTGAAACCTGATGCACAAGAGCCACCGAATTACTCTGGGCCCAGGAAAGCAAAAACCTCGGACAGAACACAAAAAAAAAAAAAAAGAAAAGTTTTGGTTTTGTTTTCTTTTTTTCTGAAAGCTAAATAAGAAGGTTTCAAAATCTTGGCTGTGAGGTGAAACAGGTGAAAGAGTGCTGGGGCTCTTTATGTCTAAAACGTTCTAGCATTTCATTCCTAATGCCAAGCTAAAGATGTGTGATTCCTAGAAATGCTGAAAGGGCATGATATGATTTTCTGCTCCATAGCCAAAACCTTACAGACAGATTGAGCTTTCCTGCAGGCAGAGAGATGTTGTGCAGGCCATGGAGTTGAAGCAAAGAATGGGAGGTAAGCAGTAAACACCCCTCACTTCATTGATGACATATCTGTGTTATTTTGCTGTGCCTGTTGCAGGAGACAGTCTAACAACACCAACAAAATGAGTTCATTGTGGAAGGTGGTTTACAATGGCTCCTGTGCCAGTATTTGCACATGGAAGGCCAAGAACATAGAAGGAACTTTCCAATTCAGAGCCGCAGCTGCAAATTTGCTGGGACTTGGTGAATACAGTGACACAAGCAAGGTTATAGTTTTGGGTGAAGGTATGTCCTGTAGTTTCTTACTTTATTAGTGAAGTTTTTTATTCAGAATAATCATACCAGGTTATGAAGGGACATCTGCTATTTTAATAATGATATTGCGGCACAGGTAAAGTAATGTGTCTAAGAGGTAATAAATGGTGACATTTATACAGTGACTCCAGCTGCTAGTGCTCATCCAGGCTCTTTTGCACAGAACAGTGGGCCAGAAATTTGCTTCTGCTTATTTATACTGGTTTATCTCTGTGAACCTGTGTTCTGCATTATGGTACAATTTTTTAAATAAAGGCAAGCTCCCACACTGGATAAGGATGTGGGGATTACTTCTTGTCTTCATCCTGGACATTAAACCTACACTCTGGGTGCTTTTGAAAATCCCATATTGAGAGGTCAAACAGTTCAGCATTTTCTCTTCCTGTGTACACAGTAGGTCATCCCTACAGGAATGGTCCAGAGCTCAGGGAGGAGGATTAGTCTGACCAAATGTATAAATCTACATACAACCTACAAGAGAGCTTGTACTAAGGAAGACATTTACAGAGCAGGCAGCTCAAGAATTCTCTCAGGTTTGCTCATCTACACAAAATAATACGGTTTGCATACAGAGTCATTAACCAGTTTTCCCCTTCTATTTAACAGATACTATGATCTCCCCAGACACCATCATTGCCATTGCTGCTGTGGTTGGAGTTGTCCTGGGCTTGACTGTGGTCACGCTATTTGGTTTTGGTATGTGGCTGAGTTTTTTTTGTTTTGGTTTGGTTTTGGTTTTTTTTTTGTATGCTTGGTTCACTAGTCCTCACTAAAAGGCAGTTCAGATTGTGGGAGATAATTGACCTCCAGGTTTAGGGAAATGCTGAACAACCCCAGGGTGGCACCCAGCAAGAATTTGTATGTTCTCATCCTTTGAAGCCCTAGAGATGGCTGGTTATGTTTTCAGTATCAAGGATAGGATACCAATTCACGCAATTCTTGGGCATTTCTTGCTGTTGATTCCCTGAAGGGATAACACAGGAATGCTGAAATAATTCTGATGTTCCTGTGTATCCTTATAAAACAGTGTATCTTACAATTCTCAAATTGAGTACTGCATTTATTCACCAAAGTGTCTCATTTTTTTCCTCTCAAGCTTTGCACTTGAAGAAAGGATGTAGAGATTACCCTGAGATATAGATGTCCACATGTGATGGTCCTGCTCTCTCACTCCCCATCCTCTTCCTGGGCCAAAACAGCAGTCCTTCAGGCTTGAGTCTTGCCACATACAGAAGTGGATGTTTGACTCATTTGTCAGCTCAAGGAGCACTTGTCTGTGTTTTGTGGGAAAAAGATGGTAGCCAGATATAAATACCTTGCTTACATAAGCTGCTGGAGATCAAGTTGAACACAATAACAAAAAACCTGTAGCCTTTCAGCCTGCTCACACACTGGGATGCTCTCAGAGTGAAGTATCTGATGGTCTGCTTTTCTGTTCCAGTATGGCACCAAAGATGGAAATCCAGAAAACAGGCCTTGCCGGGACAGATTGTGTTTATCAAGGAAGATAAAGAATTAGCTCAACTGCGGGGGATATCTGAGACAGTGGGGCTAGCCAATGCCTGTTATGCTGTAAGGTATGTCCTTGGAGCAAACGTATTTTCAGGACAAAAACACCTAAGAGGACTTCTGTGGATTGGTTTTCATCAGTGCACTCATCCCTGACACCTCAAGGTGGAGTTAGGTGCTGAAACTGCACTGCAGGGCGGGTCTGCTCTGAATTACATCCTGCCATGCTGGCTCCCTGGTGTGCCCGTGAGTTGCCCCTAGCCCACTCACATTGACAAGAAATGCAAGTGCACAAGGAATGAAGAAGACCTGCTGTTTTACAGTAGTTTCCAAAACTTCCATGCTTCACCTGTGCTTCCCTTAAATGTATCTGATGACACAAATAGTACAGAATAATTTGAGGAATAATGTTAATAACATTTCAAACATTCTTATGTATCAACAAGTGACTACTGTTTTGTAGCACTCTTCCTTCTCAAGCAGAGATTGAATCACTGCCAGCTTTCCCTCGGGACAAACTGAACTTGCACAAATTGTTAGGAAGCGGAGCATTTGGAGAGGTGTATGAAGGGATTGCAGTAGATATCCTGGGAGATGGAAGTGGAGAAACAAAAGTAGCAGTCAAGGTAATGGCAACTGCGTATTTCTCTGGCAGCAGAACGGGATGGGCAGAGCGATTTGGCTCAGAAGTTACACCATAAAACAAGGTGTTCACAGATTTGGGTGTTTTCTTGCAGTATTTCTTGCAAGTCACTTAAAGCTGAGCCTATCTCCTTGAAACGATTGCTGGAAAAGAATGTGTGTTTAAGACCCTGTCTACGTATGATTGCTTTTCTTAAGTGCTATGTGGTAACGGTGGTGGTGACCTAAGTATTATTACAGTTTTGTTTTCTGTTGAGTAGACTTTGAAGAAGGGTTCGACAGATCACGAGAAGGGTGAATTCTTGAAGGAGGCCCACTTAATGAGGTAGGGACGGTTTTGCCACTGGACACCCTTCGAAGCCAGTATCTTGTGAGGGTGATGGCCTTCAAGAGGAATGAAAGCAACTTAGATCTAAACAAATGACTGTGGCATTTTTGTGGTGTTCTCTTGTTTCTACTAAAAAAATAAATCACTAATGGTGGATCTTGAGAAAATGAATCTAAAAACTGATTAGCAGAATTTAAGATATAGGCTGCAAGTTCAATATGCTCACACCATGGATTTATTGGAGATTGGATGGATATATTTTAGCATCTTTGCTCCCCTAAAACTAAATTAGTTGTTAAAGGCAACTGGGCCACTTTTGGCTAATCCCATTTTACCACAATAAACATATCAAAACAAGCTGATGCCTTGAATTTCAATTTACTGTGGAAATCGCTTATTTAAAATGTACATACTTGCCACTAGAGGCTGCCACATGCCTCTTCTATTGAGATAGACTTAAAAAAATAATGTATGTCACTAGTGTGAGAATTTCATACAGCAAAGTCTGTGCATCGCCTAGAAATCTGTTTTTCTGGAATCTTTAAAGAAACAAGTAGAAGCTCAGCTGAATTTTTCAGCTGGTAACATAAGACTGAGAGCTTGCTTTAGTGTTCAGACACACTTCTGCACTTCTCTGACTTTCATTTCACAAGTGCTGATTTAGAAACCTCTCAAAAAATTAATGATTTTTTATCATGTACAGAAAACATAGTGTCATTATATTTGGAATTGGTTTTCACAGCATTCTTTTTTGTGTTTACATATTTTTAAAAGAATACCTTGCATTTTTTGCCTAACTTTTTCCACACTGTACATTGAACAAGGTTAAGAGGCTTGTGAAAACCAAAATGGAACCATGTCATTAAAGTGTAAATTCGTTACAAAGAGTAAGTGTTGTGTGTTGTGTGTAAACTTCCTACACTCTATCTTCAGTCTATCTGGCAGTCATAAAACCAATTAAGGTCTCTTTTCTATGTAGTATGGAAATTAAATGTGATCCTAGTTAAAGTCTCTGAAGCTTCCCCAGTTCTGCTTTCTTTTTTTTTTGCAGCTAATCATTTAAAACCAAAAATCCTGGAAAAATATATAATTGGAGATTACTACATTTAAATGTAGACACTGATGTGGGCCTGTATGTACACCAATGAGATAAGACAGAAACAAAGAGAATAGAAAGCTTAAATATTATATATTCCTAGTAGTCATTTAATAATAATAATAACAACAACAATAATAATATCAACAATAATAGTAATAATAAAAATAATAATAATAATGTATGTTTTATGTGCTTTTAATCTCTCTTTTTTTAACTTGAAAAAAATAATTATTTAGTTCCCCTGTGGAGGGCTTAATGATTTTTCTGGAAGTTCATCTGTAAGGTCTCGTAAATGAAACCAAGGGCAGAAAGGAAATATAAGTGGACATGATTGTTTACAAACTTTGATTATTAGATAATGAAATACAGCTTTTACTTTGCTTGCCTTTTTTGGATGTTTATAAAAACTTGGACTGTAGTGATACGCAGGCTGACCTGGTTATGCCAGGACTGTTTCTTCTGTTATTCCTATGCAGCCGTAGGAAAATGGAGTTGCCTGTATTTCCAGAAGTCATTTGATATTGGTTATTGGTGAGTCGTTTGTGTACAAATATATATAGCAAATTCTTGGGTGTATCTCATCACTTGGAAAGTGAGGAATGACAGCTCGGAGGAGAAAGGGCAGTGCGAGCTGTAAGGAAAGTGCCAGGTGCTCCTTCCCTTCTTTTTGTTCTTGAGAGTGCCAAAGTTTGTCTGATGGAGAGGTATGTGCTGGGGCCCAGGGGGAACTGTCAAACTCCAAATCACACTTATTGCTGGAGTCTTTGCGTACACCTAAGATTATGTGTATTGAAAGAGGTTAGAAGGAAAATACCCCTTTGTTTTATTTGTTTGTTTACATTGGTGCAGTTGACAGCACTTTGGACACCAACCAGTTACCCCAATAGTCAGGTTTCTCTGACTGCTGGTGCAGGTCATTTCACACAGCAGTGTGAATGGAAAACCATTTTCTAACATAAGAAGTGTGCTTTTAAACACACAGGAGTAAATATTCTTCATCCTTTGAAAAGTGCTAGATCTGATAGTACTGATAGCTTTGTGGTAATCCCTATCGCTTTGGACACACAGGCAATTACCAGCATATCTGCAAGTATCCCTGTGATAGGACAAGGGGCAATGGATGCAAGTTAGAGCACAAGATATTTCATCTCAACATGAGGGAAAAACTTTAAGGGTTGCAGGGCACTGGAACAGGCTCTCCAGAGAGATTGTGGAGTCTCCTTCTCTGGAGACTTTCAAGACCCTTCTGGATGTGTTTCTGAATGACTTGCCCTTGATTCTGTGGTGGTCCTGCTCTGGCAGGGGTGTTGGACTTGAAGATCTCCAGAGGTCTCTTTCAATCCTTAACATTTGTGATTCTGTGATACCATGATTCTGTGAACTTTGTGCTTTTACCTTGGTGCATTTCTCTAAATCAGCAGTTCTACTGTGAATATAAAAGTATTCTATTAAAATAATACAGATACTTTTAATGTAGAGGTATCTTTTCTTCCAGGAAATAAAATAAGATGAAGTGTGTTTTTAATACACATGCATGCATTAAAGTGCCTGACAAAGTAGCATAAGCCTGTGGTTTGAAAGGATGTCCCTGAAATCTCTCCAGGACTGAGCAAATCCAGGCTCAGTGAGTTACTAAATCATGTTCTAGTACAGGCAGGGTTGTTAAGGCTAAGCTGCTCATTCATTGCTTGCAGCTATATGCACTTTATTAGCTATCAACCAACTGGACTTCTCATATGTAATCTTACAGTATTTTCCTTCTCTTTAGTAAATTTGATCACCCCCACATTCTGAAGTTACTTGGTGTGTGCCTGTTAAATGAACCTCAGTACCTTATACTGGAGCTGATGGAAGGAGGGGATCTACTTAGCTATCTACGAGGAGCCAGAAAGCAGAAGGTAGGGTAAAGGCCATGAGACTCATATTTTTGAACATGTAACTGGCCACAGTTTCTCAATTTTCCCCTTCCTTTAATTCTGTGCTGATGTCCAGTTTTTTCTGTACCTGCAAGGTCTGGCTTGGCTTTTCCCTGATGCTCTGGGACCTCTGTGTTGAGTGCTGACCTTGCATTCAGAGTTGCTCTGAAGAAGACTGGATGTCATTAGACCATTGACCAAAAATTGTCTTTTCAGTCATGAAATGTTTGTTGGCTTTCTCTCTATTAATACTGTGAACAGTCCTTTGAAAAGTGATCATAAATAATGGTGGTCATGTATCTGGTCTATTAGGTCTCATGGTGCAGGGGGTGGGGGTGTTTGTCTTTGAATAGCAGCTGTATCCTCAAGGTACTAGACGTAGTCTAGGCATATAAGAAGATACTGTCCCTGTGCCTGTATCCTCAAATTCTTTAATAAGAAAGAGGAAAAGAGGATAAAAAATAGATGTCTTCAACTAAGTACATTTTTCCAGTAGTTAGAAAGCAGATGAATGATATGGATGGTAAGTTTGTAGGTCAAAAGACCAGACACTGAAATTGATAGTGTTATAGCAATTGTCTATTTCATTTATATGATTAGATCAAACCCACAGTCAGTATTGAATACTACTGAAATGTATATGCATATATTCTTCTAGAATAATATACTGATAATATACTGATTCATACAGCAGCAAGCAAACCTAGTCTGATAGTGGGAGAAAATTTTCACAGGCCCATTTCTTCCGCCTAGTGAAGAAACTAGGATTTTCTTAGCCCCAGATCAAAAACTAGAATGTGTTCACCTGCATTGCAGTGCAGTGATTTGGCAACTTACCCTGCCTGTAATTATTATTTGCTCTATTAACAAACAAATTTTGCACCTGTGCTTTGCATGTTTTGGAAAAAACATATACGTTTCAAGTGAAGAAACAATATCACCCTTGTATAGGGAGGTTGTCATTCTGAGTTTGCAAAGCTGGAAGACATGGCTATCTTCTGTTTTTGTCTCTTGTAGCTCCAGAGACCCTTGCTGAAAGTGACTGACCTCTTGGATATTTGTTTGGATATTTGCAAAGGCTGTGTCTATTTAGAGAAAATGCATTTTATACACAGGTACAGAACTTACTTCCTTAGTCTTCCAAGGTTTACCCTCAGTATTCGGACTAATTATTTTACCTGGGAAAAAACACCTAGAGAGATGTCACTATGTAACAGGTAAGATGAGAGCACTGGGGTAAAATGTAATGCTATTCTTTTCTGTTAAAAATCATCTACAGTTCTCTCACAAAATGGTGGGCTACTCTAAGATTTCAATCCAGGACTCATTGCACTCTAGGCAAGAATCCTGTGCAACAAAGAGAAAGGCAAATGGGGAAATCCATTTACTGTCTTCATCTGCTATAGAGGACACAGAGCCACACTTTTCTCAGAGGTACAGAGGGAGAAAATGAGACTCAACAGGAATAAGTCACAGCAAAGAAAATTAGATAATATTGTTTACAACATGCCAGATCAACCACTAGAACAGGTTGTCCAGAGGGGCTGTGTAATCTCTAGTCTTCCAGATATGCAAAACTTGGTGGAATGAGGCTCTAAGCCACCTGATCCAACCTAGAGGTTGGCAGTGCTCTGAAGACGAGGTTGAACCAGATGACCTCCAGAGGTCCCTTCTGACCTGAGTTATTCTGCAATGCTAACTCCATTGTCTTTTTTCTGCCTTACAAATCAGGGACCTGGCTGCTCGCAACTGCCTTGTGTCTGAGAAGGAATATGGGAGCTCCTCCCGGGTGGTAAAGATTGGTGATTTTGGACTTGCCAGAGATATCTATAAAAATGATTATTACAGGAAAAGAGGAGAAGGCCTACTCCCCGTGAGATGGATGGCTCCTGAAAGCCTCATTGATGGTGTCTTTACAAATCGCTCTGATGTCTGGTGAGTTATAGAAGCCACAGCTGTGGGAATAGTAGCGCTAAATCCCACAGCAAGATAACACCGGTTTACAGCAGTGATGATAAGGTTGTCTATTACCATCTCTAAACATTTTCAGTGTAAGCCAGGTTTCTTCCTAAGCAATATTTTTATGATGTAACAGAAAGTTTGGCGCTACCATTCTATGATTGTATTACTCTGTGATTCTATGATATATTGATTAGTGCTTTGAGCTCTAGTTTTGAATTTTGGCTGGAAAGAACTAGTGTCACACAACCATACAATTTTGTACTAGGCCTGCAACGTGTTTTTTGCTTGATTGGGCAGTGAATTGACTGTCTCCATCCTGTTAAACAATTTAATCAGTTTTCCATTTGGTTAATTGGTATTTCCTTCCTACATCCAAATACTTAGCTGTATTGTTTCCTCCTCTTCGGGTGAATTTCTTATTTTGAAGCGCAAATTTCTCAGCTTCATCAGTGGAAGGTCATAAGAATTTGCTGTGGAGAATTACTTAAAGTATGTATTTTTGTATGAGTTTATGGTGGAAAAGCAGAGTCCCACTGTCAGGAGGCATGGAAAAAAATAAATGAAACCAGATCCATTAAACCTGAGAGTGACACAGGTTTAGATTTCAGTAGCCATGGATACTTATGGTGGGCCAGAGGCCACCAATCTTCTCCAAGTCCTTAGCTCTTGCAGCCCATGCATTTGACTGACACATTTACCTAAGCAAGGCTTTTAGTGCTCTGTGCCAAACCAAATGGGGTGCTGATTGCTTTGTGAGTGGTGCTTAGGAGAAAATGTCTCTCTCTATTTCAAATGGCATTTTTAGAGATTTCTAAACACTTGTTTAAGTAAGGACATGCTCAACCAGACAGTGGTGCCCAGGGAAGCTGTGGGTACTCCAAATCTTCTAAGCTGAAGAAGATTAGAAGCTTATCTCAGTGAGTTTGGGCAAGTAGGTCAGTCTACACTTTGATGTTAGCTATTCCAGAGGCTGTCTTAAAGATGTATGAGTTGTTTCACCGAAAAATTGCAACTTCTAACTCCTAATTTTTGTAGCTGAGACTTATTCATAGGTTAGAGACAATTTAAGTGTTGATAGGCAGATCATTCGTGATCACTATGGAAATTAAATTTTTGCTTCTTAGGGCTTTTGGAGTCTTAGTGTGGGAAACATTAACTTTGGGTCAACAGCCATATCCAGGTTTCTCCAATACAGAAGTTTTACACCATGTGCGATCAGGAGGAAGACTGGAATCTCCAAACAATTGTCCTGATGACCTGTAAGTTATTTGCTTAAATATAATTGATAGTATTTGTAAGGAGCAAGAGGCTTGTTCCCAGTGGTCATAATTTTGAATAACACTTATGCCCATGCAGAGTTCAACATCCTCCATGTTTCTTTTTAGATAAAGCAGCTAACACTTGTAGCTGTCAATCAGCTACTAATCATCAAGTGGTGCAGCCTGTGAGTAAGAATTTAAGTGTTGAAGTTGAAAGATGGATGTTAGTCTTCTAAATAGTATTTCAGAGATAAGAAAGTCAATCTTGGGCATAAATCTATTAGTAATGTGATAAATGAGAGTACCTGATGGTACTGGTTGAAAGTTAAGATGGCTTTAAGAAACAGTTTACTGGTCCCTATACACCATGTGCCTGCTATAGCAGGTATAACTGGCTTTGTCATTGGTAGCTGCAGGAATGAGGTTAGTATTAGAACATATGTGGAAAATAAACTGTGCTTTCTTTGCAGATATAACTCGTACAAGAGCCAGTAAGAAAAGCTGAACCAGTACAGGAAAAGGGAAGTGTGCACTTCTAGTTAGTCTTTAGTTGAGCTGCATAAACAAAACTTTCCATTTCCAGTTTCCTCCTGAGCACAAAATTCAGGTTTAATTGCAAAATTCTTGCAAGTAAAATAACAAAATTAATACATATGGTAAATCAAACCCGTACTGGCCAGAGATGCATAAGGGAGGATGTTGAAACTCAGCCCATCAACCACTCAGTATGGCCTAATTTCAAGTCTCAGTTCCTGTATCACCCACCCTGCATAAGCAGTCACAGCAATGCACTTGACAGCTGCTCCTACAAATGGAAGAAGAGCCTACTTAGAGTGCACAGTTCTTACTCCTGGGGCTGAGGAAATGGCTTGAGAATAATTCTGTGACTGGCAAGCCCAGATGTCAGTGATAGGTGTCACTTAAATTGTCATACTCTGGGTTCCAGAGAGCATTATTATTTCTCATTATGTAGGTGTAGCTGAAATACAATATTAGTAATAAAAAAATATAAGCTTTAGTACTTGGAGCAACTGGAGAACTGAAGAGATTAGGATTTTTTTGTAAGAACTGGAAGTCACAGAACAAATGCAGGCCCAAAGCAATCTGAGTTTCTATATTTTCTGCTGAAAAACATTTCCTTAAAATTTCCTGGCAGCTGTCTTGTGAATAAAAAAGCATGGGAGGTAATTTATATCCATGTTTGATATCCAAGCTCAAAGACTCATAGGTTGCCTTTAAAATGGGTGACCAGATCTTCAGAAGAATCAAGAAAACATCACTTGAAGTAATTTCTAAGGTCCTACATCTTGAATAGCACATAGCAGGTAGGGCTTAAACACTGTTCTGCCCATTGTAACCTGTAGGATCAGGGCCTAAGAGCAGTAGCACAGTTTTTGAAAGGTGAGGGGCTGAATGGGCTCTTAGACTTTTGTACTGTCTTTTATCTCATTTGGTGAACACTCAGCACCTGGATGCAGCTTCTATAAGTAGAGTAAATAGCTTTTTGATACTTTGCTAGGTCATTAATGGCATACTGGGATTCTTGACATTCCTACTTTGCTTGTGGTTTTGAACCTGCATCAGGACATCAGCAGTCAGCAATTGTCTCCTCGGCACTTTGGCTTGCTCATTGTCATTTAACAAAACAAACCATCACCGATAGGAAAAGAGTTCAAAGGCCAAACTGCTTCAGCTGAGAAGTGTTTAGGAATCTGAGGTAGACTTACATTGCAAGGGCAAGTAGAACTGAATAGAAACCTTGGGGTGTAAAAATATTAAGGAAGTGGGATCGGGGGTTTTTTTGGCAGGGAGGAGAAATTCTCCCCCTTCCCTCCACAAGGTGTTACCTCAGGGAGTAGCTATGTGCTTTCCCCCAAAGAAGTGTGACTAAATGAAGCTTGGTAGTAAATTGGAAAGGGGGCTTTGTGATCTATAAATGAGCCACTTTTATTGAAATATGAATAGATGCATGTATGGCATTATTTTGCAGTCAGAGATCCACACCTGACACAGCCACCTGGGTGTAAAGCATGCATGCAAGAGCATGCCAAAGTTTGGACTACACTGAGCTAATTTAATATAGATCCTGAAAGCCTGTGGATTGCAGTCAGGAGAATTGTACAAGTGTGGGCCCACTTGCTGACTTGAAGTTGTGATTTCACCAAATTCTCAGTCCCATGCAAAGTTATACAACTGAGCTTGATGAAGAAACTTCAGTTGGGTAACTAAAAGATTTTGCTATTTGGTTCTGGGATTGTGCTCCCTGGAGGGATTTGAAGGGAGGGAGAGAAGAAGGGCTTGCTCGGAACGTATCAAATGAAAGCATCCCAACAAATTTTCTCCTTTTCTAAGAAAATCCCCTCATCACATGCATTTTCCATCTCATGTGAGAGAAAATTGATAATGTCCTGTAGCTTCTATGCAGGAACGCACATTTCAGGAATTTTTCACTTTCACCCTCCAATATTAGATAATGAATATTAGTTTTTTGTTTTTCTAGGCTCTCCCATTCTTATTTGGCCCATATATGCAGCTCTGCTGGACATTT
Organism: Apus apus; assembly: GCF_020740795.1. NCBI lineage: Eukaryota > Metazoa > Chordata > Aves > Apodiformes > Apodidae > Apus > Apus apus. Next base: position 41,959,520 of record NC_067284.1, read on the forward strand.
GATTGCCAGTTGTCCCACCCAGATGAAACACAGTTGTGAAGCGTAGGTGTGCAGGTGTATATCTAGGTCTACAGTTTTGTTCTTAAACCTAACAAAAGCCTTTGGCTGATGTAATTGTATCTGTTATTTTTAATTTCTTCCCAAAAGGCTTTCCCCATGGAGTAGGGGAATTCTCTGAGTCTCTTCTAAATATTGAAGTGGCACAATATTTGCTAGCCCGTATTTGGCTCCCAAGAAAATATAAGAATGTTCTCAAGCTGTGATTTATGTTTATCTTAGTATATTAACCTGGCTTTCACCCTCTTGACTGGTCTCATGTTGATGCATTTCTGGGCTAGTGAAAGTTTATGCCATGTGACTTAAAACTCTGGATGTCACAACATGCCTTGAAAGCTAAATATCATGCCAGAAATAGCTATCCATGCAAAATTTGCAGACATATTCTGAGACAGTCTGAAAGTTTTTATTATTAGGAACAGTATCATTTCTAACTAGTAATAATATTTTAAGCCAACCAGCAAGCAATTATATTTAGGAAAGAAGAATATGGAATATAATTCAAATGTGAAAATTCCAGGTTTTAATGTTTTTGCAGCAATTAATATCCCCACTCAACTACAAAACTGAATGACTTTATAAAGCTGATTGTCCAATTAAAAATTAGTTCTTTAAAAATGCATTAATTTGTTTTACAAATGCAAAAATAGCCAGAATCCATGTTGGTTACATAAATTAAAAGAAGGTAGATTTAGATTGTATATGAGGAAGATATTTTTTACAATGAGGGTGGTGAGACACTGGACAGGTTGCCCAGAGAAGCTGTTTTTTTCTTGGATATCCTACCAACCAACATGACCGAAAAGCAGATTGTTTGGCTTCCAGTAAACAAGGCTGGCTTCCAAATTCAATGTGATAGACACTTTGCTGGCAGCAGTAGGAAAACTAGAGTTATTTCACCTCATTTTGAGTCCTATTCAATAATTTTCCATCTATATGTCCAGAGTCATCAATACCCAGTATACCTGAAGGTAAGCAGATGAAGTGACTCAGAGCATTAGGAAGTTACTACCACCTTTTAGATTCTCAAAATGGATTTTCAAGATTTTATAAGATCCTTTTGAATAAACAGACTCACTTTGTCCAGCTCCACAATCACACAATATGTGTTGATGAACAGTGTTCTGAAGCAATTTTTCTACTCATGTTTCTCACCCAATGGCAATATTTTAATGAAAAAAAGAATTGAAAAATCAGAAGTCAAGAGATTTCTTCCACCTGTCACCAAGGGTTTTGTGAAATACCCAAATGTGGTGAAGGAGAGCGGTCTCCTTTTTAAGATGGATAAGCAAGGATCTGAGCAAGCCAATTCACTGCACATAACTCAGTAACGCCTGGTATCACATAGCAGCAGGTCTGGGAAGGATTTGAACTTAGGGCTTAGAGGTGAATACTCTGCATTCCATTAGCAGCTTCCTGAACCAGCCTTTCACTGGCTGCTCAAACGCTGCTCTCTGGTTTTGAGACTCTAAGACCTCTCCCCACTCCCAACACTTAGCATGTCCAGGTGCTGGCTGTGTTTTGATTTCCAGCCTGGCTCCCCATGGCTTTTGTAGGATTTGGCTTTGTGTAGCTTGGACTCACCTGGAGTAAGCAAGTAAGCAACATAAATCAGCCCTATCCTTTAGACAAGCATGAGGAGCAGGTTTCCCCTGACTGGTATAGATAGATACTGTTGTGCAAAGATAGGCTAGGACACCTGCACCCAAAGGAAACTCATACCAGTTTGGTCTTTGATGGGAAAACTTACTCCTCTTTGTTTTGGTTTGGAGGCAGAATGCTAAATTAACCCTCTCTGTGCTGGAGGTTTTGCCCCTATGCTTGAGATCATGTGAGTTGAAGGAGGACTAAATAAACTAGAGCTTCAGGTTAATTTCTAGTTTTAGATTATTTGTTTATTTATTTATTCTCAGTGAGAAAATTACCTCCTGGTCTGCTTTATTAGAAAATATTGGTGACTTCTTTAGTGAGAGAAGAAATCAATGGCAAGTGTGCCTGTTCTGTTTGGGGTTTTTTTGTTGGGTTGTTTTTTTTAATGTTATAGCTGCTCCCAATCTAAAAAATATCCATCTTTGAAAAATTATAAGCATACATAGTGAATATTTCTGACAACTGATCTTTAATCTGATTTTCCTTTCCTCAGCAGCTGATGGTAATCTTTGTACCCCATATAAAGTTTTCAGCAGTTGAAAATTTAGACTAAACTTGCTTTTTAGATGGTTTAGTTGGTAACACCACTTAGAATGGTAAGTGTTGAGATGAATGATTTGATTATCTTCAATGTTCGCATTTTAACAATTCTTTTTTTCCAGATGTGATATAATGACAAGATGCTGGGCCCAAGAACCTCACAACAGACCTACTTTCTCTTGTATTCAGGACAAACTGCAAGAGATAAGATATTCTTCACTGTTCTTCAGCCACTACCTTGCAGATGAAGAGGCAGCAACTGGATTCATCAACCAAGCTTTTGAAAGTGAGTGTGAGCCAGCACCTGCTGTCCCTACAGCCTCTTTGCTGTTAACAAAGTGGGATTCAGCAGTTATTTTCAATGCATATGTCACTGCCTCAAATTCTCTGCCTATGAAATGGGAACAGCAAAACTTTACTCCTCTCATAATGAACTTGTAAAGATTCATCAGGTGCCAATAGGTACAATGCATTAGGTAAAGCATGTATAAGATTACCAAGTGAAAATACAACTGTGAGATTGCAACCAAACCTGCCTCACAAAGACATCCAGCTTGTATCTAAATTTTTGATACTTCATGATCCTGTTCTGCTGAAGTAAATGCTTAAGTTGCTTGTAGAGCCAGGAGAGCTTTAGAAGGCTTCTGCACGGAAATCTGTTCCTGTTTCAAAGGTATCTACTCCCTTGCCATCAGCAACAGCAGTTTGACACTTACTTTTGGAGCACTAATTCAGTAGTTGCTTGAAAGTGAGGGACCAATTAGATACCTGAGTAAGGCAACACTTTTTCTAGCTTGGACTATGATAGCTCCAGCCAGGATCCACATCATGGCTGTATTCTGCACAATGTGAATGAATTAAGCTGTGTGATGTTAGGGAAGATGTTCTTAAGACATGGGACACAACAAAGCCGAATTATGTAAGAACATTACAAAGGTTGTGAAAACAGGAATTTAAAAAAAATTAGGTGATGCTAAATTGGAAGTTGTCTGTGCAACTGTGACTCAAATCATCTAACCATGGAAATTAACATCCTGACTGGGCCAGAACAAGGAGCTTTTCGCATCCTGCAGTAATTCCTGTCTGGTTAAATCTTGAGAAAAAGTGAAGTCTTAGTAAACAAAGTCACCTGAAAATCTGAAAAAGAAAGTTTTTATCAATTGGAATATTGAACTTTTATTCCCCAGGGTGTTGTGTGTTTGGGTTTTGTTTATTTGTTTTTGTTTTAGTTTGTTTTTGTTTTTGTTTTGGGGGGGTTTTATATGTTTGCTTGTTTGTTTGTTTCAAATTTAGCCTGTTTGCATTCTATGGTTTTCTAATGAAAAAATATTTCTTATTAAAATTACTACATTCCATTCTATAAGAACCGAAATCTAATTGTTTCCAAAATATGTAAATATTTTGTTTTGGTGTTTTATTTCTTCATAAAATGTTTTTCCACTAGGAACTCATCCTGCTTCATAAGCAGTTTGTATACATCAGTATTTTATGATTTTCTAAAAAAACTTCCTGATCCATTCCAGAAATGTCACAATATTCAATTACACAAATACATAGCCTTTTTTCTCCAGGAAAATACTCAGTTCACTGGCACTGTCCAATGCTTAATTAATGAAAGTCTAACTGATTTTTTGCTAATCTTTAAAATTTAGTGCAGCTTTGCAAAAGTCAGTGTATCTCCAGCATCTTTTCTATGTCTGATCCAGTTTGTGCATGACATGTTTAGATTTTGTTTCTAGACTAAAGGATTTATCAAGACATAATGGGACTAAAGTAAGCAAGCACTAACCTTTTATTTCATGCTTTTTTTTAACAGCTGATTTTGCACTCTTATGCTATAATGAAAAGCTTTGTGCATTGCTTGTAGGATAGTTTCCTAGTTTCTTTAAGGGCATCTTTGCTCTGAGTAGTGGGGTTCAGGAAAGAGTTGCTTAATCTGGCACAAAAGTAAGCTTAGCATTAGCTTAGGAAAGGAGTACAGCCAATTAATTAGGTACTACACCCAACAGGTAGGCTTTACATTTTGGAAGGACTTCATATCACCCAAATGCAGCTGCCTTGAAGCTAGGAGTTTTGTCTGAGATAGATACTCTTCTAAATATTTCTGTAGTCAGGAGCAGAAACTGACATCTCCAGAGAGTGACAACTCCTATGTTTTAGGCATATTTCATAGCATGATAGGGATCACCTTTTGCCTTTCACTCCACTGATGATGGCTGGAATCTAGGTGATGTCCTGTTCAACTTGGATACAGCATCTCAGACTAGATGTTTAGTTTTCAGATGGCTACAGAAATGCAACATCCCCTGGACACAGGGCTTTACTGATTTAACTGCTTGCATCTACTCCTGAGCTTTTGTGGTTTCCTACCTTGGACACCTTTGCATTCCCTAGTTCCAGGGGCAACAGAGACATGAAAACTAAGGGAGTTAAGAAATTACTGTGGCATTACATTTATATCTATTAAAATCTTTAGCAGGGCTGAAACTTTCAAATATGAGCCTGCCCTTCTGTTGCTTGGAGTTGGGAAAGAAGCTAGAATATAGGTTATCATTGTCTTGGTGGAGCAGGCTTGCCACAGATGTAACGTGTAGCAATTTTAGTTTCAGTGCAAGTCTCTGCTTAGCATATACCAGCTAAGTGTGGTCTTTCCACTGCTGTTAACTTGTTCAATCTACGGAAATAATTTCTTTCACTGGGATGACAAATGCATCTTTTAAACATTAAAAACATTACTTTGCCAAAATTTCAGGTTCCACCACACAGCAGAAGTCACAGAGGAAAGCCATTGCTTTATTTGCTTGCCAGGGAGAAAAATTGCATTCTTGGAAAGGGCCAAGCTATTGAAAAGAAATATGGATTGAGACTTCAGTGAAAACTTTCAGTTTGAATGGTTAAAAATCGAAAAAACAGTTTACTACAAAAAATGTTGTTGTATGATGTACTTCTAGGGTAGCCTCAATAATAATGGTACTCTGTAATGTACGTTATATTCAGAGAATCTGTTGGCAGTGGTCACTTTCTAAATCAGTCTTCATTAAGACTGTTTGTAATAACGTAGTTGGTAAAATCTGGCTTACTGTAGGAGGCAGGGCAGCTCAATGCAGACAGAGCTTTGGCAGCAGCTCTCTGGGCCTGCCTGTTCTGCTCAGTACTCTCTCTACCCAAGTCTTACCCCTTTCCCCACCAGCTGCCCTTTTCCCTCTTGTGGTTTTCCCCATTCTTCTCTTTCTATAAGCTCTGCCTAGCTGTTGTTGTCACAGACCCACTGCTTCATCTGCCTTGAGATGGGAAGACAAGGCAACTGTCATCATGCTTCTGTTCTCAAAACGCCTCCTCAACCACTTCTCAGGTTCATTTGGTGATTTTCATACAGGGAATGACTGTCAGGAAATGGCATGGCTTGAATTTTATTAAGCTACATTCCATCCTCTCATTTAAATGTATTTTAAAAGACAGAACACTTGATAAGCTCTTTACATGTCTATAAGGTACACACTTATTTCCCTATGTATTGATAGTTTGCTTGTAGGTTATTTGCGTCATCGTGAGTGTTGTCTTTACAAGCCCACTAAAATGTTATGCTGTGTACTTGACTGAAGACCTAGAATCCTGGTGATGTCCTAACATTGCTGGATTATCTGGTCAGGGACACATGCATGTCAATTTTCTGTAGCTCTCCAGCCTTAATTTAGCTGTTTTTCTGCCTGCGATGTAAATCTTGTGCAGCAAAGTTCAGGGAAATGTGGGCTCCAGAAATGTGATTGATTTAAGAAAGAGCCTACAATTCTAGTTCTAGTTGAGCTTCCAGACTAAAATATATGCTCCATTATGACCATATTGTAAATAGTTCAGGGCATGGAATTGTTCTGTCTGTGATTTACGAAACACTCTATAGTAAGCAAGCGATTTAAAAAATTTGCATTCGTTTTTAGATGGGACGAAGTGAAGAACTTCTTGTGTTTGTAGTAGTAGTAGAAAGATAACAGCCAAAACAAATATTTCAAAGGAACATTCCATGATGGATTGTCCTGAACAACATTTTCCAGAAGTGTTACTCGGTCATTGGCCTTTGTGTGTAATGAAACTCCTGTCATGAGCCTCCTGCCAAGAAATGCTTGCTCTCACCAGGAGACTTGATTCCAAAAGAAAGAGCCAAATGTCAAGCAAAGGGAAACAACAGGTCTCAAAATAACTATGATACTTAGCCCCCCATGGAATTGTACATCTTCCAAAATCTGTTTGAGCCTTACCTACTTGTAGATAGCTACACCTTTAACAGGTCCATACGTGCTGTTCGTGCTATTTTGTAGGTGGAAGAGCTGGAAAACCTTAGAATTTCTCAACAACACTGATGCTGGTGCATCAATGACACACAGATTGCCAGTAGGAGTGACCTAATACAGACAGTATGTTAGTGGTCTGGACAGCATGCTAGCACGATCGCATGGAGATGGCAAAAAGGACACATCAGCTTTGAAACTGCCAGAGTTGCCCTTCTAAAGAAGGCATCAAGTGGCAATAAATACATCTGAGCAATACCAGCAGATCCGGGCACTGCTGCTTTGCAAGGGAGGGAAGCAAACTCAGAATCAGGAACAGGTCTACCGATTTAGAGTTTTTCCTTCTTGCTCTTACAGGCTTTCCCAGAACATTGGTCCTGGGCATTAAGTAGTATTAACAACATTTTTTGAGTGAGGGAAGCACTATCCAGCTGGAGGACTGAGACACCAGTGGGTTTTGAATCCAATGGGAATTGATTGAGCAGAGACCTCATCATCAGAGTCTCCATTCACTGCTGAAAGCTAGGCTGTTCTTCCCCCAGTTTCAGGAAGGGCAAACAAAATGTCATGAATCAGAGTACAAACAGGATGACCCTGCATTGCTGTAAAAATAACTAGTCCATCTATTTTCAGACATAACTTTTTACGTTTGTACATACAAGACAGCTCTATATTTTTTTGGGTCCTCAGTGTGCCCCTCTACAGATGGAAACACCTGTTTGTTTTGGCAAACGTCTTTGCCGACATCAGACAACTGGGCATTAAGCAGCTGGAGTGGCCCCTTGCCTTTATGACCCAGAAGGACTATTCTTATCAGTGCTGCTCCCCACTACCCTTTTTGGACCTATAAGGAAAAAGTGTTTAATTGCTCAGAAGCTGGGTCACAGCACCACACTCTTACTGCTAGTAGTGGCTCCTCTGGCAAGACAAGATGCAGGGCAGTTGGAGGGAGCCCAATGAAATCGAGGGCAAAAGACCAAAGACTAAAAGTAAACATATTTGGCCTCAAAACCAATATTTTTAAATCCCTAAGCTGGATATATTGCTTGAAAAATGTTGGGAGAAAAAGCAGGTAGAACTTTGTAATGTTTGCTTTTTTTCCTTTTTTCCTTTTTTTTGCTTTTCTTTTGAAAGCCACTAACTCATTGTGTGTACTTTTCCAGCAATTAAGGTATTTGCTAAAATTTACTTTTTAATTTTTTTTTTTTCCAGTGCAAACCTTTGTATTGAAGGAATTTTATCCTTCTGGAATTGTGTCTTTATCCTTCTGGAATTATGTCTGTCCTCTCTGCTGGCTGAGTAGTACTGGTTTGCTGTTCCTTGTGTAAGAGTCATCAGCTTATGTTCCTAAAACCAGCTGCCTTTTAAAAACTATTCTGCACACCTCTCTGAACTTAAAGTAATCACTTGGACAAACGGAAGCTGTGCTACAACAGATGTGTTGATAAGAGACATTTTTAAAACCTTGTATCTAGTCTCCTTTGTATTTTTCTGAAATTCAGTAATCCTCTTCCCCACTTAGCTTAGTGAGTGGCTGACCCAAAGCCAGCAGAGGTCAGAGAAAAGGCTTCTTCCAAAACATTGGGTGGTTACAAAGCTGCAGGAAAAGGGGGACTTGATGGGGTGATTGTTAATTATTTGTCCCCTAGACAAATGCTGTTTGATTCCAGAGAGCGCACATGGGCCATATGATACTGCAAGGAAAGTCATGCTAATATTTGGCCTTGGACTGAGGAAAAAAAATACCAGATGATATGTTATAAGAGCTGACATTTCTGTAGTATGATTGTATAGATACAAGCAACTGAAACCTAGGCACTGCTGGCTGTCTCACCAGAGAGCTGAAGACACTTTCAGTGGATGTTACTGTGTAAAAGTAGGGATGTGAAATAATCATCTTCAAAACAGATTAATTTCTTCTTTCTCTCTCAATTGAGTGGCAAGGCAACCTAAAGAAGGAGCTTAAACTGGACATGTAAGATCTAGGTGATTAAAACTTATTAAAATGAATCCTGCTTGGTCACCTGGAAAAGTGAAGGGCTTTCCTATTTATATATCATTATTGTATTGCAGAAAATGTGGAATTGACCTTTTTTTGGCTCATATGCTAAAAGTTATTAAACAAAATAATACATATATCTGTATTTCCCAAGACAGCTTCTTGTGCACAGAGGTTTCAGCCCACCAACCTCTGAAAAAGCTATTAAAATAAGAAGAAAGACAGACAGTCCATGTTTCATGAGTTTAATGCAGTGGAAATGCAGGATGAGCAAAATTCTTGCTTTTAGCACCTTTAGTGTTTGACAGAATGGCAAAGCTCAGTGAGTCATCCTCAAGCCATGCAAGATCATATGCTTCATTAGACAGGAAACACAGATATATCTCTACTGATATATAATACAGAGTGGAGTATTAAAACGGATATATATTTGTTCTATTTATATTCTTACTGGCAATGTGCAGTAACTGAAACACAGCACCTCCAGCTCCAGGTGGCCAGCAGGTATCACACAAATAGTCCCTACCCAGGAGCTATCTCCTTGAGCCAACTAACATAGCTGAGGTGGAGAAGTCAGAGCTCAATAGCCACCTTTTTTGCCCTTAACAAAGATATGTCATCAAGTGCTTCTTTTAAATATGTTCACTGTGGAATACATCTTCCAGCCATGCCAGTAAGTCTCTTGTTTACTACCATGTACACTGTGTGGCTGGGACAAAGGGCAGAGTAGGTATGAGAAAAGCAAGAGGATATTAGGGGGAAAAGTAAATGTGGCTGCACTTCTAAATACCTTTCCATATTGAACGTGCTAAACATCCTATAGGATCACATTACCCAGAATTAGTAATGTCTCAAGTTGGGTACTTAGCTAGTGTAAATCAGTGGCATCCCACTGGTTTCTATGGAGCTTTGTTAATTTGTGTGAGCCGAGAATCTGGCCCTGAAATAGCTGTCATAGAAGATCAGTATCTAGATCAGTTTGTTCAGTCTCTACCAACCAGCTTTTCTACTGACTTCTTTTTCTTCTTATATGTTGTCACCTTCTGGACTTAAACACCCAAAAAAACCCATCTGCTTATCAAGACATCATAAAAATTTGCACCCTTCCAGGCAGGACTTCAAAATATGTTGTGAGCCTGTACAGGCTACGGGGCAGGCAAGGAAAGACACTGCAATTGCAAGGCTGGATACATGACCCAGCTCGGCACCACAGCTGCCCTGTGGCAGGAACCACTCGACAAAGGTGTTGAGATTTTATCGGGTTAGGACTGGTCTCCTCAGAGGAGCTTAAGCAAGCAAACTCCATCCCTCATTAGTATGAGTCAGGCGATCACAGTTTCTTCTGCCAGTTAATGCCAGGCTCTCTAGAGTAAGTTTCTGTGTACCCCTGGAGAGGCCTGTTGCAATTCACTTACCTGCAGTTTGGCTCAGAGTTTGGGCTGTAAGCACACCAATACTAGGAAAAATGTTCAGCAAGGTCAAGGTATCTGTGCAAGTACAGTGCTGAGCTCTGAACATGTCATTTTAGTTATTGGAAGCAGTCTACCTGAGAGAGCACAGAACTCAGTGGGAACATGGTTCTCAGCAGAGTACTTCTCAGCCAGTACAAAGCTCTGAACTGTCAGAACTAACCTGCTTTATGCCCTGAGGTAGGTTGTTCAAAGCAAACATGGGTAACTCTACACTATGCAGCAGTCCATAGTGTAGTCAGCTCCTCAGGATTTAAGCGTTTGGCGTTTTCTCATCAGCACGACTTTGGATTCCATGAAGGTGTTCCTTGGACGCCTCCTCTCAGGGCGTTTTGTTGACTCAGCCAGGCTTTGCTTGTGAAATCTGAGGGGATCATATCACATGGTTTATCCTGCATTTACTCACGTATAACCCAGCATGACTATACATCAATCAACTAATTTTAGTCATGTTAAAACTGAAAAGAAAAGAATGATATCTCATTAATATACTGACCTGCCTCCCCATTCCAGCTTTTCTCTGTCTTCCTTTGAACTCAACATCTTTTTGGAAAGGGCTTCAAAAGATTATTCAGGAATCTCTCCATTGGCTTATGGATTCCCAGGGTGTTGGTGGTACTTCTAGCTCTCACGTTTCTGGAGGAATTTCACAACTTATGATTTTTTTCCCCTCTGTTGCTCATTTCAAGTATCTATTTTGTCCATCCATGCATATAACTAAGGGAGCAAAGATTATTTTCCTGCTGACTTAACACAAGAGGCAAGCATAGTACCACATAACTTGATATCTTTGCATAGATTTTTTGGCTTGTATGGCAGAATGGTGCTGAACTTTCATAGGTGCCTAACACTGCATTAAGAGATGACACAACAGTGAAGGAAAGGGCACTTATAGTAAAAAATCTCATTGTGGAGGTGGCAATGCGGCTTATACATGTCATGTCATAGGAGAAAGAATATCAACATTCTGCTCTTCCTCTGCCTTTGGACAGGGTAACAATATTCTGCAAAAATAATCTTCCTTGATTATTTTGTCCCCAAAGCTCAAAAAGTAACACCAAGACAAGGTGTTTGATTTTTTAAGTTCCTCTTCTCTATAATGAGAAATGCAGTGGAGCATAGGCTGAAGAAGGATTATAATATTGTATGTATTCTGTAGTTCTTTAGACCTGTTGGGGAAAGAATTAGTAATGTATCTATATATCTGGTAAAAATATCTCAGTGACCTCATACTCACATTTGTGTAAACATCACCTCATCAGTTCCAGATACTTATACAGGAAACAAATCTGAATGCTCCTCTAGTGTTCTATACTTAGGCAGGTCAGCCGGCATATGTCTGGTCTGTAAATACCCGGTTTTACTTGGGTCCTTATTTTAAGGTTTCTCTCTTAAGAGTTTACTGCAAACATGCCCTGAGCATTTCCCAGTGTGCCTTTTCTAAACAACTTGCCCTTGAGGGTTTCCATTAAAAGCTCTATTAAACAAAAAACAAATGAGAGCTGTACTGGTTGGTAAAGGCTTGGTCAGGATTGAATTACTAAATATTGCCATAACAGTCCTGAACTGACAAAGTGAGTATCAAATGATTTTTCCTAGCTGTCAGTCACTGTGGTATGCAACCACAGTTTGCTCTATGTCACAGTCCCCATCTTGCTAACAGATTTCTAAAAATCAAAATTCTCCTTCAGACTTCTCCAGGTAATCTTTGCCAATGGACTTTAGTATGCAGAGTATTCTTCTGACTTTATAGTTGACTTTATAATGCCATAATAAACTGTATGTTGCCAGGGCACCAGGACAATGCTTGTGATTCTTTAGAACAGAAAACCCTGAATGTCACATGCTTGATTTTCTAGTTATGAAGTAAAACAAGGACAGAGTGTAATAAAATAAGGTGCATGTTACAAAAATAAATGCACAAAATAACAACAATTCTAACTTGAGCCTTTAGTTAGGATTTTTTACGTTTTTTAAAAAGAAATACATAATGTATTTCAGGCAACTTTGCATAGGTGAACAGCATTAAATTGAGAAAGAAAATAAAGGTAAAATGGTAATGGTAATAATGGTAAAAATGGTAATGGTAATAATGGTAAAAACATGCTGGATTGCCAAGCTTTTAGAAGGACAGGATGTTACGCATCCTCTAGAGAGACAGTATATAGTCGTTTAGTAGGTAGAAAACTGCCTATGTTACAGGAGTCTCTAGCAGTATTATTAGCGGGGTTACACAAAAGTACAAATTAAAACCACTTGGGCTTTATGCAGTTTATCTTTACTACCAAAAGAAGCATGTCATGTGTTCATAATTAAGTGATTTGCTTAAAGCTATAATCCACACAGGCAGCAGGAGAAGATAAACTTGAATCATCAGTCATTCTTTGTGTAATCAGTAGACCAACTTTCTCCAACAGCAGTCTGATTTTGTTTGCTTTCTAATGTACATGTATATCATTGGGCTGTTGTCTTTTTTCCATGCAGGTAGTGAAGTTCCATGTGCTGATTCGGACAGTATTATTTCAGCCACCCTAATGGAAACAAAGAATCAAGAGGGCTTGAATTATTTGGTAATAGTCAAAGAAGGCAATCAAGATCACAGAAGCATCAATTCTGCTGAACTTAGTTAAGCCTGGTTCCCACTGAAAGAAATAGGGAAAGAAGAGAAAAAGCTCTATCAAAGAAGACATAATCCAAGGAAAATATTCTGCTCATTGTCATATTTAGAGAGATGTCTTAAAAAAACAGCAGCTCTCTAAAACGCTAAAGGTACCAGCAAATATCACAAGGTACTGATTGATGTGTAACAGAATAAAGCAACAGTTCTGTATCTTTTGATTTTCTACATGTTCTGGTTTCAGTGTTTCACAGGAGATAGTTTAAGGGAATAAAACGTGTAATCAGACAGCAAGTGATTTTTGCTGTGGTGTTGATTAAATTTATGCTATCACATATGCCTCAGACATAGGCAGTCCTTCCAAAAAGTACTAGTATGCTGTTTCAAAGAAGGGACCAACTTGCTCATGAAAAGATAAAAAAAAAACCCTGTTGAAATGTAGCTTCATTGTGCGCAAACAAGATTTTACAAATTGAAAAAGTAAAATAATTTCTTGTTGTATTTTTGTGAATTCCAAATCAGAAACCAATTGAAGAAGGGTGACTGGGATATCTACTGCTGGGGATGGTCTATTTCACTATTTAGTTTAAGCAACTGCTTGCAATCACCTTGAGTGTTGCACAGCGATTGATCTGTGAATCTAGGCAGTCCTGTTTTCTTATGTTTCCTTTCCCTTTTTCATGTTCATCATCCTCGTTTATTTTTTCTCAGATTGAGTGAAGGAGGATACTATTCCTTGATGTGCTTGGAGGTTGAGTCAAAGTATATAATAAAATGATATATAAATCATTACTGAATAAAAGACAGCAGTATGCTTTTTGAAACATTTTGTCATGAATAATGGTTTGCAAATTATGCAGAACTGTTCACTGACATCTGTCGGGAAGCTAGAAACATGCTCTGATTTTATGGAAATATTTGATATGAGGGACAGACACTGTAGAGTAGTTAAAACTCTATCTGATATTAGAATGCATACATGTTTAAGATGCAACTGCACTGAGATCAAGCTTAAAAAGTTTCTTACATGGAGTTCCAGAACAAATGAACAAGTATTATAGCTTTCAACTGTTTTACTCAAACAAAATAGAAATTGACAACTTTTGAATTAAAATTCTTCAGAGTCCCTGACAAAGGCCATTCAAGCAGTATATAACAATATAAATACTTTTTTTCTTTATCTACAACATAGTGTACAAGCAAGATTTCCTAATAACAATTGCAGCACTTTTTTTTTTTCCACCTAAGCTATGCTCACTCGACCAAGAGAGGTGGATAAATAAACAAACACTGTATAATGTTTCCTTCCTCTTCAAGTGTTGCTTGATTGATTGCACAACCATTCCTTCAATTTCAGTAACTAAAGCATGAGTAACATTTACTAACCAGTAGCAAGTTCTAGCCAGAAACCAGGAAGACCCCAGTTCTGTAGTCACCACACCTGGATGATTTCCTGTGTGTGTGTAATTCTACTTAATTCAAGAGGACTGCTCAGTCAGAAAGCCACAAACAAGGGTTTTGAAAACTGACAAGACTTCACTGAAAGCTTGCTTTTTAGCAGGACAGGACTTCAGTCCTACCAAAATTTTGTCTAGGCAGCACATTTCACAGGCCTCATGACCATGTCTCAGGTGGTCCAAGACAATTCAGTTTTGTGTAGGTCTGAGCTGCAAAAGAATCATTCAAGGGCCTATCCAACATGAGGAAAATGGGTTTGTGTGCAAGGCAAGTGTCAGAGACAGACAGCAGTCAGAAATAAAGCCCTTGAGGTCTTGAAGTAGCCACCAACATCCAAAGTGGCACTGAAAGAGCAGAGAAGATAAGTCTTGCTTTGTTCATGTTTTGCAAGTGTTGGAAGACAAGACTAGTTTTAGTGGAGGATTTATCACAGCATGGTGAGGAAGAAAGTGTCAGGTGTAATGCATTGCCAGTAAGTGAAAGCTCAGGATATTGACCAATAATCTATGCCTTTTGCACCTAATAGTATGAAAAATTGATTGGACTGGAAAAAATACAAATCTCTGAATCCAAATTTGAGGATCCTGATGTACAACTTGCTGAATTCAGTGGAAAACACAAAACCTAATCTTCCCAGTGCATGCAGTGATCTGAGGCATGCTGTGATACAGTTTGCCAGGTCTGAACATGGTCCTACCCATCACTCCAATCTCCGTCTTTTCACTGCCTTAGAGGAGTAAGTTTGCAAGTGCAGCTATTCCACTGAGTTACACAAAGCTGAAATTGATGTGTGCAAATTTGCCTCACTTGGATCCACCAGTGATGCTACTTGCAAAGAGTTTCTTAATCCCTTTTGTTTCCTTAGCATCCCTCTCTTCACACATCATCATCATTTCACCTTCTCTATCTCACTGAAGTGATGCTTCCTCTATTCAAACTCTTAATGATGATTCACGTTTTACTCATCAAATCTTATTCACGGTCAGGAGGACACATCCATCCTTTGAGTTACCAGCCCCTTGATGACTGTTTTCATAGCTACTTTTGGAGACAGTAAGGGAGTCACACATTGTGCCTTGGACAGGGAAATGGGCACTAGCTGGCCTGTGTTTGTCTCTGACAGCTGTAACACCCTTCTGTGTGGCAGGTCAAGGGAAAGAGTCAACTGTTTTGACTTTCAAGACTGTAGGGTTTTAAATAACTGCAAATGGGTTTAAGGGCTATAATGCCATTTAAAGGAAATATGTATTTAGAGGATAAAAGAATGCTGACATATCAGAAAGATCAAATGTGAGGTAAGGTTAAAAGTTACCCCTTTGTTTTAAGCACAATTATGTGACATACTCTTTAGAGACTCATCCTCAAGTGTAGAGGCAATATCATGCATTTTTACCTTCTTCTGTTAAGGTGTGCAGTGAGTCAGAGTCTGTGGTGTGACACCTGTTTAGTAAAAGGAATTATTTCTGGATTCCTTTGTAAGCCAGAGGAAGCCACCTACACAAGAAAAGAAACTTGTCCTGGGAAGATTCCCTCTGCAAGAGCTGGAGGAACCAGAAAGCAATGCCTGAAGTCTGAATCACAAATGCACAGAAGTTCCTGTCTGCAACTCCAAAATTTTCTTAACAATGACATCATTCTCAGGCTACTGTAGAGCAGACCAACCAAATCTTCACCTGCTGCAAATTGGGTTAAATACATTGTGGGAAATGGTTCTTCTTCTTCCCCACATAAATCTAAACAAAATGCCTTTAAAGTCAGCAAAGGCCTTCTGCTGATTATACCCAGCTAACAGACCAAAACCAGGCCTGCTACTCAAGGACAAATGAAAACAAAACAACAGATGTCATGCAAGGCAGGAAGGATGGGCAACAAGTTATGCATTGCCCCTCCTAGTTACTGCCCTAACTTGGGGCTCATGGATACCAACTGGCTCTGGACAGTGACACTGACCGGACAGGGGCGTCACTGGGGTATAAAAGGCAGTGAGTTTAGCAGGTGAAAAGGGGTGGCCTGCTCGGGCGCTTCTTGCACAGGACACCCCCATCCTGTTCCTCGTACTTGCCTGGCACCAGGACTCTGCCTGCCTGCCACCCTGCCTGCGGGCCCGGGGATAGAGCCTGAGCTTGAGCGGTGAGTGTGTCAGGATTCTGACCCCTGCATGCTGGGGTTTTGACCCCTGGAGCACCGTGTCCTTCCTGTCAGGGCCGGGGCTGGAGCCCCCCCGGTTTTGCTGCCTGTTGCCGGGAATACCAAGCTGCTGCCGCCACTGCCGAGCCGCGAGGGGCTGCCCCCCAAAACCATGGACTTCAGGACCCTGCTGTAGCTGCCAGCCAAGGAGAGGAGCTGCTGCTGCCTGTTGGGAGAGGCCACTCACTATCACCGCCACCTCTGCCACTGGAGAAGAAGCCGCCTCACCACGGGAGGGTAACAACTCCATACAGCTCTTCCTTCCTTTCCCCATTCTTGCACACACAGCGTAATGGGCTTGCTCTCGTCCCTCCCTCTCCTTTGATCCACAAACCTCTCTTGGAGAGAACATCTTGAGGACACAGCACTTTTTGCATTACCTTCTTAAAGGACTCATTACTTCCCTGACATAACCCCAGTAGCCATTTGCCATCTGCACATTTTCCCTAAACCTCATCCCTCAGTTTGTGTTAACTTTTATAAACTGGTTAATTTGTAAACTAAACATCGGTCTCAGTAACAATTTGTGAGGGTGGTGAGGGCAGTGTTCTAACTTCAACCCTAAAATACGGTCCAGCAGTGGCCGTTCCTCCTTGAGAGGTGAGCATCATGTGTGAGCCCTGGGCCTTATTCAAAAAGCCCTCCACACTGGTGGGGGGAGGTCGCAGAAACATCCTGACCTCACCTGTCACCTCTATGTTGGCATCGGCTCGCGACATATGTCAAGCTATGCTGATGTACAGCAGTGGAGAAACTGTATCTAAGTCTTTAGCTTCTTGAGATTTGGCCTGAGACAGACAAACCTATGCTCAGCCAGTTCCTGGGAAAAAGATGGCTAATCTCCCTTGGCCTCCTCCTCTCCATTTTATGGCCTGACATTATACAGTGTGAAATATCTCTTTGTTTAGTTCGAGTCATCTGTCTGTGTCACCTTTTGACTCAGGTCCGACAACAATGCTCTTGATCCCCTCCCCCTCCCACCCAGGTAGGGAAGGAGAGAGAGAAAAAGAGAGAGACTTGGCTGGATTGAAAACTAAACTACACAGCTTTAATTAAACACTAATGATATAAGAAAATATATACAAGCATATACAGATAAGTTCAGGTATGTGCAAGAGCCTCTTGCCTCCCCCCAACCCCAGCAACTCCCACCACACTCCCCTGAGCTGGAACAGTTCCGAGAAATCCCGGAGCTGCTGCTGGAGAAAGCGCAGAGTGATGAGGGTCAGGAAAGCTCAAGCCTAAGGGTCGACGGTGCTGGATGGATGGAGTCCTCCCTGGACGCCGGCCATGGACGGAAGGGAAGGGAAGAAGAAGCAGGAAGGAAATTGTCTTCTGTGATCTCTGACCTTCCTCTGAGCTTACGTAGATATATGGAATGGAATATCTCTGGCCAATTTTGCTGTCTGTCTAATTCAGCCTCCTACGGCAGGGTCATAGATCTCCCTGTGGTGTCTGAGCCGGCGGAGTGAAGGTGCGACCTTGAAGCCCCAGCAGTTAGAAAAGCATTCCAATGTCTTATCAGCCTAGCTAGAACAGAATGTTGCTAGTTAAAAGAAAGCTCACTGAAGAAAAAAAGAAATCAGTAAAAAAGGAAATTGGCTTCATCCTGGCTCAAACCAGGACAGTCTGGTTGTGTCCTCTCCCAACATCTTGTGCACTCTCAGCCTATTCACTGGGGAGGGCAGAGTGAGAAGCAGAGAAGTTTTTGGTGCTATACAAGCACTTTTCAGCAACAGCTAAAACATTAGTGTGTTATCAGTATTGTTTTGGTCACAAATGTCAAACATAGCACAAGATGAGCTGCTATGAAGAAAATGAACTTCATCCCAGCCAGACCCAGCACAGCCTCTAGCCTGCCCAGGAAGAGGAGACCTGTGCCCTCAGGTGCTGATCAGGGGATGCCCTAGATGAGTCTCTGGGTCTCAGAGCATTGCTGTGTCAGGCTCTTCTTTGGTCCTTGATGCCTGTACAAACAGTTGGCAAGATCAGTGAGCAGCACTGATGAACATGCTTCAGGGTGTGATACCACACACAACCCACTACTGCCGGGCTCTCAAATGGCAATAACTGCACTCTGAGCCGTGCTTGGACAGACATGGACATACTATGTGGCTTTAGTTGGCTTATTTAATCTTTCAGCTACAGACTTGACATCCATATGAATGGATGAAAAATATTTACCACTACCTATGAATAGTATTTACTACAGCATAGCACAAATACTGTGGTGATCTGTATTTACTACAACATAACACAAATGCTGTGGTGATTTGTATTTACTGCAACATAACACGAATGCTGTGGTGATTCATTAAAGTCTTAAAATTGTTTTATAATTGTGGAGGCAGCATTTTCAGTGGCATTAGTTCTGGTTCTGCTGTCTTCAGTCCACTTGGTCTACAGGGTTATAATAACTGGCCATTGGTGCATTTCTATTTCTCAGGGTTGTGTGGAAGGGTTTTTTGAGCTGGCACATACTGATGACCAGATCTGTCCAAAACCTGTGTACCTCATGCTTTCCATTTGAGATCACAATCAAGATCCTACAAAGGAAAAAACAATGCTTTATGACAAAAAAAATCAAGTCTTTACTGGGTCAAAGATAAATGTATAGAAAGTTTACGTGTAGCTGTTGTTGTGAAATATGCCAGGCTGCAGCAGGATCACTCACTTATGCCCTTGTGCAACAGAGAGAGTGCTCAGCAGTTTGACATGAGCTATGGGAATATAGCTGTCAAGATCCCCAGTGAGAAGACTTGTACAGCATGAAAAGAAGATTGTTTGACATATGGAAGGCAAAAGATAGGTTTGCTTGTATCACCTAGGACTGAGAAATGTGAAGTGTTAAGATGATTTTTTTGCCTTTTTCACGTTTCACATTCAGGTCTCATCTTCTTTGGTAGACTTTATTGTCAGTCATTCAATGGCATCATCTCAAGATTTGGGGAACTTCAAAATGACCACCAGAAAGGCAAAACCTTGTTCAGCTGCACTGCTAACAAGCATTTTCTATTAGTCTTTTCTACCTGCAACAACTACTAAGTAGCAGAGACAAAAAAGGTAGAAGCTGAGCTCACCACAGCCTCACTTATCTGAAAAGCACAAGCCAGAGCTCAAGGCTGTGAATAAAGTTGTTCTTCAGCTTTCCTGGTACCCTAGACAACAGGGAGAAAAGTAAGATCCTCCAGATCATAAGGTTCTTCAAAATTTTATTCCCTCACTACTTGAATTGAAGGTCACAAACATCTTCACAGCAGGGCCACTGCACTCTTCCTTCCCACAGCTGTTTTCAGCAAATAAAGTCTTGCCATCTATTTGAATTGATTAATGTATCAATTTTTTTCTTTCCCCTCTTTCTCTTACATGTGCAGCATGCTGTCTATGATGCTTTGAGAGCTCAAGTGTGGCTCTACAGAATATAGCTAGGTCAAATTGATTCTTTGTGATGCAGGTTTAAGATTACTCATTGTAATGCATATTTTAAGATTTCACACATTTTAATTTTAAGATTTTGTGCATTTAAGTGCTGTGAAAGCAATCTTTCTTCTAAATTTAAACAAAGTTGATCTTGATACAGCTATAACAGACCTGAAAACAGTGGTTATAAAAAATAATGTCTGTAAAATAGCCCTGAAAGATCTGTTGGTGGTAAAAAAGGTAATAGTTCACCTTAATTTATTTTAATTGATTCTTAAAAACTTTTGCTACACACACTCACTGGAGTGAGTTGCAGGAGCTTGCATACCAGGTAGATTTTTCAAATGATCATGGATCTATTTATAATGACACTTGGCACCTCTAACTGACATTATGTTTTAACTCTAATAAATAACCAGAAACCTAGTGCATCAAAGCCGAGTAATGATGCCAAAATATTGTCATTATTGCCAGTGACATGACTGCCGTATAAAATAACCCTTTTTATAATGTGTTAACTTCTTCTTCAGATGACGTCTTCCATCTGAAGGATGTTCATCACTCCCTTCTATCTTTTATGGTAAGAATGCAGCTGTAAAATGCAGCCACTCCCTGTTTGGATGCTTTTTTCAATGCTTTTGACATAGTTGAACATTATTTTTTCTCTCTTATCTGCTCTGACAGTACAGTCACTTAGCATTCATTAGAGATGAGGTCACTGAAACACCTTTGTTGTCCCATGCAGTACAGCAAGAAACTACTGTTACCTCTTCATCCATCCTACAGGAAACTCAGTAGAGTTTCAACATCATTTTGTAGCACCAAAATCGCACTCTGATTAATCTCCTGGTTTATTTCTTTTCACATATTCAATAATCACAAACATACTTAGCTTTCACTGACAGAGAAACAGGAGAAACAGAAGTCTGGGAGTTGCAGAATTAACCTTTAATGAAGATAACTCCTCCCACATTTTCATATTTTTTTCAAGCTCTCATTACGACATCCCCATGGATGAAAACCTACTTACACAGTGCAGCCTTTGGTTCTTCATATGGGACCTTGCCAGCTTTGTGCTTTCCTCAATTTGTCTGCTGACATAGTCTTTGTTATCTTAACAGAGGTATCACTCCATAATTTTTGTCTGTTGCTTAAGGCAGGAAGTATTATCCTCTACTTGAATCTACTAAAACAAAATAACAAAGACTTTTGCTTACCCCACCTAGAGATGGCTGTTGGGCTTATTGGCAGCATCACCAGGTTAGATGCTGTCATTTCTCTTCACAGGAGCAAGCTTTGTACTACTTCTTGTACTACTTCTTGTCAGCATTCAGGGTTGGCATGAAATAATGAATACAGGTGTAAAAAAAAGAGTGAAAAATGACACATTTAGACATATCTTTTAAAGTCTTTGTACACTTAATCATGTGGCCTTTCAGCAGTAAGTTTAGGCAGTCACTAAGGCTGGGTGAGGTGTCACCAGGAAAGGGTTTGACCTTACTGTAGCTCAGTTGTCAGCCCTGCACGCAGCAGTCACACTTCCACCAAAAATCAAGCTTTCCCATTCCTCACTTCTGTGTTGCTCCTAATTTTTTTCCAGAACTTTGCTCTATGGAATGCTTTCTGGAATGACTACTCGTCTCCATATAGAAAGAAATTTCTGGGGAAAAAGTGTTACTAAAAACTTCAGCATTCTTTGATTCCATTTCATACCATATGACGAGTAAAACACTTGATCTTGATGGAAACAATGTAAGAAAAGGTGGTGACAAAGTGGCTAGAGCTACAAGTGCACTATTGCTACTGTGTTTGCGCAGTTGTGTTTTGGCTCAGATCACAGACTCCTGCAGCCTCAAAGAAGTATGTATGTTTCTGGGGCATAATAAGCAAAAAGAGAAAAATAAGCAAGTAAAGGAATTTTAGAACACAGGCCTACATGCACAGGGGTTGGATTGTGACTAAAAACTTATGACTGTTACTCTGCAGACCATGCAAGTATAAGAACTGCAAATTCTTATCTGATTTACATGTTTGTTTGTTTTTAAATTACGAGAGTGGGAATTCAAGTGGCAAAGCAAAACAATAAGTACTCTGGAATATACACTCCCAAGAGGATAAACATAACCAAATACAAGTGCTGTCTTAAATACAGGATTTGCATTTTCTTAGCAGAATAAACTCTCTGCCTTGACTCTCTGCTCTCATTGAAGTGGAGGTCATGGCTAGTGACAACTGGGAGCTGTTCCTGGAGGCTCTCTTGCCTTTTTAGGTTATGAGGGTCTCTGTGTGTTTAGGATAATATGATTGACAGCTCCACTCCGGCCCCAATTAGCACCCTATAATTTATTAGCTTCTGCTTTCAGATTATGCGTTAACTTCACAAATATTTCAACCACGGAAACAGCAGCTATCAAGTGTCCCTTTCATGATCCAGCTCACTGGGTCTGCAGTTAAGCACAACGAGGGAGCTGTGCAGGTCTGTCAAGAGAGAATAATCATTTGTGTCTGTGTGCAACTGGGGCTGTCACAGCTCTTTTGGACTTGGCTTGTGGAAAAATGGGATTGTTCCACTACACTGGGGATTAGGGCTTGGTTCCTGTCACAGGGGTATGATGCAGGATTAAGGCCAATGTGCTGATGCTTCCATAGAGGGTAAATGTTTGTTCTGTTCTGTTTATCATAGAAATACTGATGCTTGAGCTTCACGTAAACAGCACAAGTAAACAGGAAAGTTTGTGTCCCTCCTAACATTGTTCCTTGGCTCCTCATTGCTGCAGTGTAGTAAGTGCAGGAGGGAAGAGCCTGGGTGAAGTAGAAGAACAGTAAAGGGGATGAGATGCCGAGTCAGCACTGGGGCCAGATGTCAGGGAAAGAAGGGAAGAAATCTGAGGGAGGGTAACAAATAAGGAGGGCACCTTGCAGCCATACCTGGGCCAGATGTGGAACGAGGGAATGTGCCATGTAGTAGGGAAATGAGGCATCCGCAGTGATGTCTGGTATGGCATTACATCTGATGGGACAGCTCTCTTTGGAGGAGAGGAACCTAGCCATGAGTGTAAATAAACAACTTCCACATCCCTAAAGAAGTGCTCCATTCTTAGGTTAGACTGTAAGCTGCAGTCAAGCGTGGCAAAGGGTTGCCCATGCATGTGAGTGGGGCCCAGGGACACGAACCCCTGCACCCTGCACAGGCTCCTCCAGTCCTTTCCCTTGTCCCATAAGACCTGACACAGAGAAGGCAGGGGCAGGAGGAGGGAGGACATGACACGCCGGTGCATCTCCATTACAATTTATACTCACAGGTTTGGTGCACGTGATCCAAAGATTATGCCTGGATATGGAGAAAGTAGAAAGTGCACTGAAAAGGTAACTCCTCCTGCATGATTCTCAAAGGACATAAACAGGGAGACCCTGCTAGCCTGAGCTGCTTGCCAGCAAAGGTCAGATTAGAGAACCATCTAATCATGTTGGGAACAAAGTTAGCAATATGGTTCCTAAGGCTGTAGCCCCAAAGCTGGGGGACTGACTGACGTAAAGCTTTTTATTTTTATCTTTCCCCCTCCCCCTCTTCATTTTTCTGTTTCTCTTTTTCAGGTCCTTTTTCTTTTCCCCTTTTTCCTTTTTTTCCTTTTTTTTTTTTTTTAATTTCCTTTTTTTTTTTTTTAATTTTTAAAATAATTTTTCTTTTTACTAACCCCTATCCCTATTTCCCTACTGAAAAATCATTAGCTCACTCCTCCGAATAACCACACCACGTCTCTCCTCTTGCTGCAACTGCTCCTCTGGGTGGCAGTCCAGGGAAGCCAGCCAGGACACTGCAGTCCTCCAGAGAGGCTGGTTAGCCCTTCTGTAATAAAAAGTGCATGTTAATTACAACTGTTGCCCAGAAAAAGATGCACAAGAACTGCCAGTCAGAGAACCCTGGTGCATCCAAAGCTGCCTGCAGCATTTTCCTCCCTTCAAGGAAGGGCCCAACCTTTAAGCACTTGCTAGAACTTGTAGTGAACCTAAATAGGACTTCAAAGGCAAGGCGAGAAGGGATGATAGTCACTCCTGACCCAAGGAGGAGACAGGGCAGATACATTTCCCTGGGGACAGGCAGCACACAGTCCAGGGGAGACACAGAGGATTACTCAGACTCTCTTTCACCCTCTCTCCTCCACTCCTCTGCTAGGGAGTCCTATGGAAAACTCACTGGAAAAGGAGGTCAGAACTAAGTTACCCTGAAACTCACCAACATTGGACTAAAAGCAGTGGCACGTATATATGTGTCTAAAAGCTCTGTGCTGTGTGCTTGCAACTGCAGCTGTACTGCAGCAAAATCCTCCTTAAAATAAAGTGGAGGCTGAAACTACAAATATTATGTCCCATCCTCACTTCCATCCTTTCCTTGACAGATCATTGCTAACTTTGCCACTGATTAAAATGGTATTCTTCTGTGCTTTGCTAAGCTTCAGTTATTTCCAGAATGGAAAATAAATGTCTGCAGGGAATGTGCCCAGAGCTCACACTATGAATTCCTACAAACTGTTCTGACTCAGCAGCAGCAGATACTCTTGCTGCTTGCAGTACTGCCATGCTCTGCTGCAGATCTTGTCCATCTGCCACCTTCCCTGGACTCTGCATGGATGCGTCAGGAGCTGTGTTTTTTTGTCCGTCCTAGCCGGGCTACTCTGCTTGTCAGGTGGGCAGCTGGACTGCAGGAGCCAGTGCTAACCTCTGCATGACACTTGGAAAAGGACTGTGGGAGGATCTGCTCTTCAGGCTGCAGGAGCAGAGACTCACAGCCCAACTCTTTCCATGTGTGACAGTTGTGTGACATGTAAGACATACTTAACAAAGAAGTAGCCTTCCTTGTGTATTTCCAGGTTTTCCACAAGCACTCATGGTTAAATTGTTAATCTGCAATGCAAAGAGGAATAAAACAGACTTGGGAAATGACAATTGAGGTTATTTGCACTGTTACTGAATTAGGACCTGTGGCTCCAGTCCTGCAAAGACTCACTCCCAGGTAAGTGCTGTGAGCAGTCCCCCTGGAGTCAAAATAATCTGGAGTGAGCAAATCTCTGCAAGGATTAGTCGAAGTAGAGCATGTGACCTGTTAGACTGCAGTCTATCCAGAGTAGGAACTTGTTTTTAAAGGAGGTTTGCATAGCATCTAACACCTTGAGCCACTGTCTTGACTTTGGTGTTTTGATGTTTTCACAATACAGCAATGAAAAAGAGTATCTGGAGAGCAAAGGTTGAAACCAATATCCATGTATTCATTTCATAAATTATCATGTTTGAAAATGTTCACAGTCAAAATAAATTGTAAATGTCAATGGAGTAAATGACTGGTTTGTGTTCACATGAATATTTCCAAACTGATTGGGCTGTATTGCCCAACCCTTCTCATTATGACTTGCAGAGGAAGAAAAGAAACCATTGTGGTGAAGCACAATCAATTCTAGCTTCTGATCAATCTTTTAAAAAAACAACTTTAAAAACAGCCAGAAAAAACATGCAGGCAAATGCTTGCAGAATGATCCTGTTATCTCCAAGCCTCTGCAGCAATAGAGTTAAATAGCCTTTTTAGTTACTTTTCTCCTGCAAAGTGCCTGCTGCCTTCTTTTTTGATAGGCATCTCAGAACACTTTTGGTTTAACCAATAATATAAATCCTTGAGTCCTTCCCCAGAGTCTGGGCTCTGGCTAATTGGAGGCTGAGGGTGAAAAGTCACCTCCTGCCATTTGCTGAGCTCTGACAGGGGATGCTCTGCACACAGTGTATTTCAAAGCAGCTCCTTGCCAGCAACTCCGGTATTTACTTACACTGTCTGATTGGTTTCTTACTAGTGAGATTCCTATGCTTTGCCATAAATTGAGTTATTGCTGAGCTAAAAGCTAGAAGAGAGTTTTGGATATTTATAACTCCATTTCTGACAAGTGGTGAACATTCTTCCAGTGTCAGAAGGTAGAAACTTTCAACATAGCACAAAAATCCACTTCCTATTGCTTCTCCTAGTAGCAGAAGGGTAGTATTAGGACTCCACTCTAACATGCACCGAACTTTGTCAGCCTTCAAAGACATTACATTAGGAAAAAAAATAGAACAAAACAAAGCACAGTAGCATTGGGATTGGATGCTTTGCCTGTAAAAAAGTCAGCTTTTAAGTTTAAGGGGACATTGCCATTTGGGTACTATTTCCTTAACTATTCGTCACCATATAATAACATTTTAATTTCCCAGTGCAATAGCAGTGCTGAATGCTACAGTCCCCTCTTCTGTCAGCTTTATGAATAAACACCTGTTATTGTGGAGCAGCACCCTTACTTTAACCCATCTTACAGATAAACTGTACACTAAATATCGCACTACGACAATCTTGCATTTTCTTATCTTCTGTATTTATCACAGTATTTTTTTACTCAGTAAGAAATTATTTCAAACTGCTAGGATTTCTATTTATCTTTAATGAAAAGTAATAAAATTACTAACTTAATCCACATGACAGGTATTTTTCGTATTTCATCCTCAAGTTTCCAGTTTGCTTCATTTTTCTTATTTAGCATTAATTCTTCAGAAAATCACACAGGCTGAAAGGAGACACCTTTAATGCAGCTTTCCTACCATTAAATAGTTATCTTATTCCCCCTTTCAAAAACAAAACAAATATTAAAGTGACAAATTGACAGCAACAAGTAAACAAAGAGAAATGTTAGAGGCAACTCAGACGTATTGTCCATCAAGTGCCTTTCCTGCTGGTGTTCCCCTTAAATGCTGTCAGGTTGAGGACAGGCAGTTCTTCACAGGTTTCCTTCCTCCCCCTGCTTTAAGAAGGTTTTACTTTCACCAGAAAATATTTCTTGTAAAAAATAAAATAAAATAAAAAACGAACAAACAAAAAACCAACAAACCCGACAACAAAACAAAAAACCACAACCAAACAACCGTTATATATCCAATGCAACTGTTGTGCCAAACTCTGAGAAGTGCCACCTCGGTTTTCTTCTTTCTGGGGTTTGAGCAGTTGTGCGTGGAACAGCTGCATCGCTGTAAGCCCAGGGCAGCTGGCCCCCGGCCAAACACTTGCCACTCACAACCACAAAGCTGAAAAATCAGACCAGTTCCTTGACAGTCCAAAATGTTCGTGTGTCCCAGTTTCTTCTCCTTTTACTTTTCTATAATGTGAGATAAAAATCCAGTTCAAAACTGCTAAGTAGCTTTCCCGTGTTTGCATTCAAGAAATAACTTTCACCGCTGTAAAAAAATATTCACACCACTAAAAAAAAACAACCCATGATTTCCTCTGCCCCCTGTGCGAAGGCTGGTGGTTTTGCATCACAATCCATGACGTCATTTGACCCTTTTAAAGTAGTCTGACTGCAGTTCTGGGTATGGGGTCTCCTTAAATAGAAGTTAATGTCTTTGGCTGTCCTCTTGCAGCAGAAGGATTTTCCTCTCCAAAATAAGTCTAGAGTACCGTCCTTACAAATCCAGGTCCTTTTTAGTCCTGTTGTCTTTCCCCGAGCTGCAGGGCCACGGTGGACTTGGAGAAGGGCAAGGGGAGATCTGGGAGTCTTTGAGTCAGCAGATCAGCTCAGAAGGGATCCACCACAGAAGGAGTAACGATGAGCTGCAAACCAAGATCAGAAGCTGTTACAAACTGACTGGATTTCAGCTCTGAATGCCACCATGTGTAACAGGCAGAGATCTACAAGGGAGAGCCAGGGGGAGAAGAGTGAAGGACAGCTCTAAAACCAGTATAGATCCTTGCTTTTATCCTGAGGCTGCAAACCTGAGAATGGAGAGAAGAAAAAAGGGAAGAAGAAAAATAGGTACAGGTGTTTAAGGACAGAGAGAGACAAACTGCATTTCTGCCAGCTGAGATCAGAGAATCAATCTAAAACATGGGCCCCTCAGAGCCCGAGGAGGCTGTGGAGCAAGGAGGAGACCCCAAGCTAGCCAGCAGGCAGGCACATGTTCCTCCTGCCTATAGCAAGGCCACCATAAGGAGCCATTTGCAGTTGTGATAAGTCATCTTCATCATAGACATCTGCCACCAGAGCAAGATTTCCTTGCCTCCGCAACCACTGACTCAGGAACTGCCAGTGCTGGCTATGCCTGTATCACCTTTTTGTCCCTGTGGTCACTCAGCCTTATTTCCAGGCACCCCACCAGACACAGAGTACCAATCCCAGGGGAAAATAATATTGCCCTTTTTGCTCAGCATATGTAATTGTGCTTTCCTATCAGAAACTGTGAGGAAAAAAATACCAATTGAGAGAAGGCAGCTTATGAAGCTGTGAGTGGCCTAGAAATGACCTGCTCTGGTGTGGCTGCCCATGCTCCTGCCCTCAGGGCAGCCCATGGAGGGAGCCAAGAAGTGACCTTTGGGACTGTTCTGTCCTGCTCCCAGCTCTTGCTGCTCAAGGCAAGAGCAGGGCCCAGGCCAGGGCGAGAGCACCTCACAGCAACCAATACCCTCAGGGCATGTCTTCAGGTGTCAGAAACTTGAAGAGGGTTGTGGGGACTGATGTGTTGCCCTGAGCAATTCTCCCTCTCCCCTTCCTCACTTGCCTGGCCTGAGAGCTCCAAGAAAAGGCACCCAGGGCAGAGCTCAGGTTTCTCCTTTGGGCCTTCCACCTCCAATTTATTCCCCCACAGCAGCAACCCATCCACCTCACCTTGGGGGGTCCATCCCCACTATTCTGGGCAGCATAAGGGAGGTGGGGAGCAGGGATGTAGCTGAGCTGGGGGAACTCAGAGTGGCAGAGGGCTGTGTTTTACCTGTGTCCACATTGAGGCCGAGGCTCTGTGCCATGTCCCCCGCGGCGCTGGGGAAGGGTCCTGGTGTCGTCCAGGCTGCTGCAGTGCCCGGCTCACTCTTGCCCAGTTCACAGGGGGGGCTGACTGGTGTGGGCACAGAGGCAGGGGTGAGGCGGTGGGGGCGGACAGAGGCGGTGGGCACTAGGAGCGAGCTGTAGCGGGGGTCAAAGTGGGGCCCGTACACCTCGTGCATGGCAGCAGGGCGGGGGTAGGCAGTGCTCTGTGTCCCAATGTAGGGGTGGTGATGGTGGTGGTGGTGATGGTGGTGAGCATGGTGCCAGGCCTCGGGGCCCCCCTGGTGCAGGTGGCCGTGCAGGGAGGCGGGTGCGTAGGGGTCGGCAGCGGCGCTGAAGGGCAGCTCACTGTGGGTGGCAGCTGCCAAGGGGCTGCTCAGGGTGGCTGGGACTGAGGAAGGCTGGTACGTGCTGTTCCAGAAGGACGGCGGGAAGCTGCGCTGGCTCATCGGGAAGGAGCCATCTGAGTGAAGGGTGGGGGACAGAAAGGAAAGGCAGCAATGAACACACCCAGCAAGCTCTGATCTCCTTTCCCTAGGACTCTGGCTCTCCCCAGGTCCCCCCAGACCAGCCCTCACATTCCCTTTATCCCCCAAAACAACTACTAAACACAAGAAATTCCTGCCAGTGAGTACAGATTCCTTTCCAGCTAAACATTCAACACACCTAGCCCAGGGCTTACCCATGAAACTGAAACTGTTTGCTAGAGGTTTCTCTTACTATGCATTTAGGGGAAAGACTGTTATGCTAGGTGAGGAAAACAACTATTTTCTTCAGAAGTGGAAACTAAATGAGAGCTATTATATGCTGCAGCAATTTCCAGGGTGGGGTTTTTCTTGTTTGTTTTTATAGTAATCTCCCTGTCTAAGTCTTTATGCCCAGCACCTCAGAGAATGCCTGACCTTGCCAGGAAGGTGGCTGCTGCCTCAGTGCAGTTTCAAAGTGGGCAAGAACAGCATGAGATGTGACTAAGGGCCAGCTTGAATTTTCAAAACATCTAGGAGCAATTCCCCCGTCTATTACCATGGACACACCTGTTTCTTGGGTATATTCCTAACATATTTGGGAAGTGTTCTGCAGGTCTTTGGAGACTGGCAGGGCAAACAATAAAGATGCTGCATTTTCTTTGCTTGGTAAGCCACGTGTGGGAGGGACAAGTGATTACTAAAAGCACAGAGATAAACATTACACATTATGAATTGGGAATGCACAGTGTCCCCAAAACAAGTCAAAGCATGCTCCTGATACATGTTCATCAGTTCTGTGCCCTGGCATTATGCAGGGAAAAGAGAATTGGTTCCTGACAAGCAAAGAACTCTCCTCTCCTGCCATAAATTCTGGTGCTGAGCATCTTTCACCCATGAAGTATTTTAACTACTATTTCATTATTGGAAACGACCAACAGCAATTCATGGAAGGGCTGTGAAACACACTTTCGGCTGAGCAGGTGGCCCTGTGAGAGAGGATTCCCAAAGCCACCTAAAAAGAAGTGTCTGCACTAACTCCCTGGTGGGCAGGGTGTGGGGAAGGCTGTTCCTCTCTGCTCTGGGTACCTCCACGGGCCTGTCCAGGGTGAATCAGGCACTGCTGTGGAGAGCTGTACATCAGCCACAGCTTTGGCCGTGCTTGCACAGGGATGCTCCTGCGGGCAGGTCCAAAAGTCCCCATTTTGAAAAATGTATGGTCCTTGTCTCTGCTCTAGCAAGCAACCAGGGTGGTGATACACGTAGGGAAACGTACAGGGACACACACAATCTGGTTATTAGCCTCGGGAAGCTGGTGAGATTATTTCCATATTTGTTCTTTTTGCTTCATTTCCATCCCGTGGGGTCAGCAGGGCAGGCGCTTGCCATAGCCCCAGTGCGGGGGTAGCCCCAGTACAGGGGTACCTCCGCCGCTTGTTCGCTTGCAGCCCCCTCCAGGGAAATCGCACTCCAGGTTTCCCGACCTCGTGCCTCCCTTGGCACGGGCAGCGGGAAGCGCGGCGCCAACACAAGGGGCTTTTCTTTACCTTTTTTCCCCTAAAACGATCAACCCGCGCGCTGCTTCCGGCCGGGGACAGCTGGCTCCTGGGGGCTCCCAGGAAAGGAGGACGCCCCGGGTGGGGGTCCTTCCGTCCCCCGTGCTCGAGACCCCCCCTACCCTCGCTGCACGCTCACCCCGCCAGGAGCCGGCGTTCCGAGCCGCCTTCGCGCTGCCGAGCGAGAAACTGCTGGGCTGGCTGAGCGCCCGGCTGAAGTGTTCGTCCACCACGGCGCTGATGTCCCCCTGGAAATAGGTGAAGAGGACGCAGCGGGAGTTGATGTACTCGGCCTCGGGAGGTCGCTCCTTCTCGGGGCTGCAGTCCTCCTCCTTGATGCTGGCGGCGGGGTGGCTGGAGAAGGAGCTGCTGGCGCTGCTGCTGCTCTCCGGGGCTTCTTGCATTTTGGAGTAAAAGGCGAGTTTCTGGAGGAAAGAGGGAAGGCAGGAGCGGAATCAAACAGAGCCAGTCGGGCAGCCCGGCATGATGCTCTGGCTCTCCCAGTACCAGCCGGGATGCAGCGCAGAGCCCACTCCTGAGATCTTTCCAAGAGGATGCAAAAGTCTGGCCCCCGACTGCCCGCCAGCGAGGGAGGTTCCAGCAGCACCCCCCACTCCTTAGGTGTATTTCTGCCACGCCCCGGGTAGACTGCGAAGGGGCTGCAAATAGGGCTGGGGACCTGAAACCGAGAGAGAGATGCCGACAGGGATGAAGAAAGACATCCTCCGTGCGGAGCAGGCGCGGCCTGGCCCGGAGTCACCGGCACGGCTCCCCAGCATGAAGTCCCCCACAAGAAGGCACTTTGCAGGCCGGCTGCTGAGGAGGAGAGGGGGTGGGGCGGTGGGGCGGGAAGGGCGGCTGCCGAGGGGCTGAGATGCGGGGGGCTGGGCGCGGGCAGGTGGCAACCCCGCACTCAGGGCGCAGGACTGGCAGCGGCGGGAAGCGAGTGCCGCTCGGTCCCTGCTCGCATAATCTAGGTATTCTCGCAAAAATCTGCCCCAAAGAGTGTCTCGCAACCCGTAGCGGAGAGAAGGAATAAAGGGAAAAAAAAACCACAACCAACAACCCAGACTGGCAACCTCAAACACATTTCAGAGCAAAAAAAAAGCATTTCCTTGGCCAGCAAGAAGCTCCAGGTATTTCCTACACCATTATTCTGTTTTTGCTGGATTCTGCAGCATGGGAAAACAGCAGGCGTTGAGAAGTTTGCTGGATGTTTCCCATCTCCTTTTTATCCACGTTAGCGTGTCCGCAGCTGCTGCGAGTTTCTTAGAAATGAGCGATGGGACGTGGAGCCCAGGCTTGGCCGCTGCAGGCAGAACCGTGGGACGGGTGCGGGGGGAAGCACAGAGGGGACGGGTCAGAGTCCTGGACCAAGACATGCGGGTCACTGAATAACGTCACTCCTTCGTGGCTACCGCCTTTCCACTTGGCTCCGGGCTCGGCCATTGAGGTAATGGTCATCCTCCCTAAGTAATGTCACGAAGCCATGTGCGAGGCGTGGGCAGGGGGTTGAAGGCAAGGTGGGGAAAGACATCATTTGCTATTTGTAATAGGTATTCCGGCCCCGCTGCCAGGCGCTGGAGGTGGCATATGGGCTACCTCGCCGGGGACTGCGCGGAGCGGGGCCGCCCTCCCGGTCACCGGCCCTGCACGGCGGGCACTGCTGCCCGCCCGGGCCCGGGGCGCGGCTGGCTCTGTCCGTCCCCTTTTTCGTTTTGCTGGGAGAGGAAGGAATTTATTTCTGGAAGGAAAACAGAGGGAGGGAAAAAAAAAGAAAAAAAAATAAAGAGAAAAACAGAGGGCGAAACAGAAAGCGGTGAGCAGCAGGTGCAGCCTGGAGAGAGGAGCGGGACGGGGTGCGCAGTTCCCCGCGCACGGCGGGCTGTGCGTGCCGCGAAACATCCCCGCTGCCGGCCAGGTCCTTTCAGAGAAATTCGGGGATTAATCTATACCCGCGACAGCCCGGGAGGAGCAGCGTGCGGCGCGGCGGCGGGACGGGGATTTCGGCCACGAAATACCCTCGGGTTTCACAGGGGTCGCCCAGAGCCTGGTGGGACCAGGGCACAGGGCAGGGGTTTCCCCGCCGAGCTGGCCCCGGGAGCAGAGAGCATCCCCGCAGCTCTGGCGCGCCGCAGCCCTACCCCTCCTCGGGACTGGGGCTCCATCCCCCTCTCAAAATCCGGGGAAACCCGGCAGCTTCCCTGCACTCTCGCCTCACCCACGTTCAGACAGTAAATCCAGAGCACACCTCCAAAGCGGCTGGTAAAATATCCGCCCGAAGCGGCTCCCGCGGCGGGTCCCGGGATGCTGGCGCGCAGGGGTGAGCGATATCCCCTGCCTTGCCTCTCCCGGCGGACACCCTGCAACCGGGGGCATCGCTGCCCCGAGCCGCCCCCCTCGGATGGAGCCCGTCCCGGCAAAAAGAAAGAAAGAAAAAAAAAAAAAAAAAGAAAAAAAGAAAAAAAGAAAGAAAACCAAAATCCCTGAACCGCCATCGCTCTCGCTCCCAAAGCAGCCCTCAGCCCGTCGGGCGCCACCGGGGTACGTACCCTGCCGAGCCCCGCGCCAAGGTGGGATGCGGTTCTGCTCCGCTCACCATCGCAGGCTCCCAGATCTTTCTCCCCCACCCTTTCCCCTCCCCTTCTCCTTTTCGCTTTTTCCTTTTGGTAAGGCCCCAGACGGCCATCCTCCAGACGACACCCCTCCCACCCTCTGCCTCTTCACCGCTGACCCCAGCACGTACCTGGTGGTAGGGGCTGTAGGTCGCTGCGAAGTAGGGCTGGGAAGGACCGTAGACTTGGTACATAACATCCAAACAGCTCATGGCTGGCCGCGGCCGAGAATTATTTTTTTCCTCATCAACTCGTGTTGTGCAAAGTGGAGCAGTGCTTCGCAGGAGGGAGGTTCCCGGGGGTTAAGAGGCACCACTCATTGGTGGGAGGAGTGAGGGGGGATGAGACCTCGTTGGGCTGAGATGACACCCCCCGTCCCTGCCCTCCTTCCCTGCCTCCCTCCCTCCGTCCCTATAGTGCGGCTCCCTTCCCCAAAAACGCCGGGGCCGGAGAGGCTCTGCGGCGGCCAGAGGAGTTTCAGCCCTCGACCCGGCGGGTGGCAGGGGTGGGGAGAGACGGGGAGAGCTCCCTTCTACAGCCGGGGCTGCTGAGGAGCAGCGGAGCGGCAGGCGCGGGGGGAGCTCCGTTCTGCCTCCGCCCCGCAGGGACTCGCCGGCGGCCGCGGGGTGCGGGGGAAGAGGAGCCGCGGAGAGAGGGGCGGCTTGCCCGGTGAGGCAGCCCCTCTCCCCCTGCCTTTCTTTACGTTTATTTAATTTCATGCTCTTACCGTGCCGGGCGCTGCCCCGCCGGGACCCGTCGCGCCCCCCCGCGCCCCCCGCTCCGTGCTTCCCCTCCGTGCTTCCCCTCCTCCGGCTGAAAATCCCGCTACCAAAGTGGAAGGAACTGAAACGTCTGATGGACCGAAGGAGAAAAACTCAATGGCTCCCTAGGAGGAATCTCCCCAGAAACTTTGAATCATGACACATGCGGAGAATGGAGATGCTTTTAAGTTGAATAGAAACTAAAGCAGCGCCGAGGGTAAAGCCAGGTGAAAAAAACAAATTTTCGTGACGGTAAACTGGATTTACTCTCCAGCTTTCTGCCGAGGACCATAGACGGAGGTGTCAACGGGTGAATGTGTCTTAATTGCTAGTTTTGACGGCGATGCATTGGAAGGAGATTAGATTCTATAACAGAGACATAGGTTCTCATTACAATATCAACCCTTTGAAACACCTTCCTGGTGTGGGTCACAACTACTATGAAAAAGGACACTTTTAAAGTTATATTTTAGGCATTTATAATGAAGCAAAAAAAATACAGAAAATGCGAGAGAAAAAACAGTAGTAAGTTTTCAAATACTGATTTTTTACAAAACTATGGGGGAAAAAAAACAAAACAAAACAAAACAAAAAACGAACAAAAAAGAACACTTTGAGTTATGAAGACCTGGAAATCTAATTGGTTTTTAGCAGAGAGTCCTCACAAGTAAAAAACATTGGTGCCTCTTCCCCCCCCAAAAAAAAAAAAAGTAATTTTTGTGTTGGGAATGTTAAGAATTGTTACATATCTGTCCCTCACTAAAATCAAACGCCAGTGCCGAATAAGTGTAAGTTTCCATTTTTTCTGTACCAGGTGCCAGTTTCAAAATTAATTCTTAACACTTCCCCCCAACCCTTTCCTAGTTGGGCCAACTTGTTTTTCATACTGAATGCAGGCTGGAACACCGTGGCTATGGGCTTCAGCCCCAGCACCTCTCCTTTCCCCATCGGAGCTAATTTTGTGTTGGTGGTTGAGAAGTGGATGAGAAGAACAGTTGGTATTAAGCCTTCAAAACCAAAATGTATCTCATGCTCTATCATTTTTTTCTCCTGAGTAGCAAGCGAATAGCCACGGTGTGGGGAAGGACTCCATCTGTGACTGGCATCTAAAATCAGGCAGTCAGGTAAGGAGCGCCCCTCTGCTCCTTGCAGGAAGAGACAAAGGGACCTCACCTGGGACAATGGGATCCCACTTCTCCCTTGTGTCCCTGCTCCCAAGAGGTAGGGGTCTTTCCTAGCCACCATACAGAGATCTGTGTCCGTTTCAAAGGTAATGTCATGCTGGGCAATGCACAGAAGAAAAAAAAAAAAGCAAGCCCATTTCTCAGAAGGTGAGTCTGATTTGGAGATGTATTCCAAAGGCACAGGATCCCTGTCTGCTGTTAATGCGAGCTCTTCACCAATAACTTCATGCAATAGCAAAGGTAGGACCTGATGCCTACAGAGGCTGAGCACTTGCTCCTTGTGAAGATAAACTGCAAATGTAGCAGCAACAACTCTGTGCTGTGACACAATAGATGATCTCAGTTGTGTTCCCTGGAGAATCTCTCCTTGAAGGTTGAATTTAGTTATTTTTCCTCACATTCAAGTATATCTTAAGGCAATCAGGTCTGATGCAGCTTGGTATAAGTTCAGTTTCTTTTATAAACAGCTATTTGACTGCAAAACTGTCTAATGTAAGACATGATAAAACTTCAGTGCCTTAATGCAGAGCAGGGCAAGCATTCATGCAGAAGTGCTGGAGTTGTTTTGCCTTCTCAGTGCACTCTGTGAAATCAGTCCTGGTACGGGAAATTATCCTGGAAACCAAGGGTCAGAAACTGTATTTACTAATGATCTCACTGCATATTTACAATTACATAAAAATAGTTTTCTTGGTCCCAATGAAAGGATTTTAGGTGGACTGAATCACACAAGGAACTACAAAGGCTTGGAAAAAAAACAGCTGAGGTACCTCAGGGAGAAAATTATGACAGCAGTGAAGGAAAGCACACTTTTAGGAAGGACTTGGGTCAAGAGTTTGCTGCATAGCATTAAAACACCAACATGGGCCTACTCCTGTGGTCATACAGTGGTAATGTTTCACAGCACTAATGTGAAAAGAAAATCTTGTTGGGAATAAGGAGTTATGGGTTCTGATAAACAGTAAGATGCAAAAATTTACAACTTGCCTCAGAAAACATTCCTGTAAAGAAAATCTAAATTATCTTAATACCTGGAACTTTTCAGAACAGAAGAATTGGGTACTACCGTGAACAGCTCATTGGACAAGAAAACTGATCGTCAAAAAAACTTGAACATTCAGAAAGACTGGGACAAAAAAGTGGTGGAGATATGACAGTATCAATCACAGTTTTTGCTCACCTTCCCTGGGAATCCTGCATCCAGTGCCAGTCTGGCATGCCTCTGGTGCGCAAAAGCTGGACCAGCAAACATCACGTTTGATAAAAGGACTAAGCATTTATTAGGCAGATGGGATCTTCCTTGTTTGTTTGTTTGTTGGTTTGGTTTTTAATCTGGACACATATATACTTCATGCTGTTGCTTAATATTCTCTTTCAGTAGCTCAGGGAAACTTCCTTTTCCCAGAAAGGCACGCTTTCTTCACTGGAAAGTACTACGGGGTGGATGGAGAATCCAACCCTTGCTGCAGCCATTCGCTGCTCAGCTTAACTGCCTTCAGTGCTTCTCACTACACTGCTTCATTTGGTCTGGCTTCAGCTTCCAGCTGTTGGTTCATGTAATGCCTTACTTCACTGAGATAAGCAGTCCTTTCATTTGCAATATTTTATCTTATGAAACTTCTTTTATTCCACATAATAATATATTTTTTTTTCTGCCAAAATAGATGCAACTCCTTAATTTTCTACAACAATTTCCCCAGTCCTCAGGTAATTTGGTACATTTTTTATTTGCACCCTGTGCAATTTTTCAACATTGTTTTAACAATATTGACACAAGAACTTGTTGTTATTCTAAAACCTTATTGCTGAAGGTATACACAAAATAAAATCCTTCTTAGCAACTGGTGCTTACGGTTGTTGAGACTTTTTTGCCACATGACAATTTTAGAGGCACATCATATCGATGTGTTGTCCCATTGTGGTCACAATTTTCAGGATCACTACTACAGGTTTGTAAGAACCATGGACTATTTGGTGACGTGGAGCTGGCGGTACAGGGATATTTCTGTTGCTTCTTTTGAGCTGTTAAATAGCTGGTTGAGATTGCGTGTAACCAGACGGAAAGCTTTGGCAATCCCAAGCAAGCCTATGACATGTCTCATGACTCCTTGTAGTAAGTATCATCCTTCCCGTCACCTGCCTTCCTCCGTCATAGATATGGAACGTGGCAAACAGCTCCATTGGTCTGCTGTTTGTTCTTGAAAGTGCCAAGAGACTTAGCAATAGTGTCAGGTCTTTCCAAATGACCCACTTTCCACCTTACTCACCAGTCTACCTGCCACCATGTTACCTGCAGAATTAATTGTGTGATTTTCTATTGGCTTTCAAGGCACCAATTAATGTCTTGCACAGTTCACATGATAGCTAATACGGATATTCCTGTACAGTGTTCATACACTATGCTCCTGTGTAGCAGTATTAATACTCCAAAGTACTAAAGAGTCCCTGTTGACTCCAATTTCCTGCACTTTTTCTCCATTTCCTATATGCTGCTTTTGGATTGTGCAGTGCCTCCTCTGTGAGATGGGAACTTGGGTTTTACTAGGCTTCCTATTTCTGCTATTTTACTTTCTAAAGCCTCAATCTGTCTGAAGAATCCAGCACATGCTTAACTTTAAATTGAATACACTACTTGTGGGTTTACATGGGTCAAATTTGGCTGAAATGAATTAAGATCAATATTGCTGTTCTCTCTTAGCTTCTCAGTCTTTTTGTTCTGTCTCCCTAAAAGCTTTTTGGTTTTTTAGGGCTTGGCAACTGTTACCATGGTGTTCCCAGGGATGCATTTGAGGTGCAGTCTCTGGATCTGTATTGATGCTGAAGACTTCAGGCTCAAGAGCTTCTGGCTTGGTAGTTTTCAAGGGCACCAAATTAACTGAAATTCAAGATAAAAAACGTTATGGTAAAATAGCATGGGGAGATGTAATCAGGGACTTTCTTGTCTCCTTCGCTGTCTTGAGGAACCCAGTTTTATTTTGTTTTTATTTTTCAACCTCAGAGACCTTTTGTAATTAATTTTGATATTCCTTTGAGGGTGTGCTTTTTTCTTTGCCCTTTTTTTTTTTTCTTTCTTCTCTTTTCCTCTTTATTTCTGGCTTTGAGAATTAACTGTTAGCTGCTAATTAATCACACACACAGATACTATCAGGTGCACGTTTGTCTGTGTGACAACACGTCTACTCCAGTGACACGCTCCGCAGCAGCTGGAATGTACGTGGTGATTTTTACTCCATGATGTATTTCCCGGGGAGCTGCAGCCCAGCTCAGGGAGCAGCATCTGGTGTGTGTCACTCACCCGTCCTACCCAACCCTTACGGGCTGGAGGCGTCACCTGTCTCTCCTCTACTGATCGTGGCAGATGAAGAGATCATTATGCAGGGCTGCAAGGGAAATCTAGAGCTGTCATGAGGGAATATACTAACATGTGTGAGAACACACTGAACACATTGAACTTAGGGCTTGATTTTGCAATATGAAAGCTCATGGAAGTTTTCTATGAATCCGTATAGGAGTGGGCTCAGTTTTGTTCTCAGAGGTAGAGCTGGCAGCTCTGACGGATCTGTTGTGGCACATTTGGATCTGAGCTGAAACACTGTGTCCAACTTCACCTCCCTGGCACTGAACCGCCAGAGACTGAATCTGGCTTGTGCAGAAATCCGTTCACCAAGACACTCCATAGGTATTCTTGTATTTATATACAATTTATTATACATATTTCTTCAGCTGTGCTCAGGACAGAGGGCAATTTCAGACAAAATGTTCCCTAACAATCACCCCCAAGCACAAATTTGTGGCTTTTTTTCTTTTTTCTTTTCTTTTATTTCATTTTTTAATTGCTATAATGTAAAAGTAGAAACAGTCTGCATGTGAGTTCTGTCAAAGTTGCTTAAGCACCAGCTCTATTAATATACTATGTGCACTAAACTCTTGAAATTCTGGCATGCAGATCCTCTGCAATATTCAGTTTCAGTGATTTTGATTGCACATGGTCAGAAATCTACATGTTTTGTTTTGAAAAAGAAATTGCTTTTGTGTGAAGGTCTTAATTCCTATAAATGTTTTCATTTTAGAGGTGTCTATCTTTCCACTTTTGTAGATAATATTTCAGAGAGAGGGAGGTAGGTGGCAGAGAAAGACCGCAGCTGGACAGAATAAGTGGCTTGATGCAAGGAAATGGCAAGATGATCAGGTTTTCCATCGAGCACAAACAGGTAAGATACATGTGTGTTTTATTTTTGTACAGGCTTTCATTTAATACTGACGATACGAAGCTGAGCTGAGGAAAAGAAAGGCCTTCCTTACTTCCGTGGTTAAGCCTTCCTTGAGTGGAAACTTTTGTTACTCAGAGTGGGCAACATTGTATCATACTGGAGGGGCTCAGTGGTTTATTTCTGTTTTCTCCAAAGTGCATTTGGCTAAGCCTGGGAAAATATCACTAGAAAATGTTATGAGAGTAAATTTCAAGCAAAATAAGTGCAAAATGAGGTAAAAAGAAAATTAATAACAAAATACTGGAGGTGGAGCCATGGTACAGGGAATTGTGTTCTCATTGCCTGGAAGGGCCCCAAATAACATAGCTTCTGGTTTGAGTGTAAATAGGTGTGATTTCAGAGGCTGGAAAATATCCTGGTTTTCTGAAACTGAACAGAGCCTGCATTTAAATTTTTTTATGGCCATACTTAACAGAGAACTTAAACCTGATGGTTGCAAAAGCCAACCCCATCTTTAGAAACTAATTTAGAAAAACAAATGAGAGGAAGGCAGTAAGAAAGGAAGAAAGGAAGGTGCTGCCACTACAGGTGTGCAATCAATCTGTGTGAGGGAGAAGGGGAAAAAAATATAATTTGATTTTCATAATAATGCCTATTTATTGTAGACCAATCTACTGGAAACCAGTGTATATATAGCCATGATGTAGCCCATCTGGAAATTCTGCCTTAATCTCATATTGGTATCATTTAGTACAGAAGAGTAAGAAAATAGTATGCGAAGCAATTATTTGTAATGAATGGCAATTCCCCAGACTCTTTTAAGGGCATGTTTTCTCTGCCCCATGTCTCTGCTTGTATAAAAACATCCAGAATGGGTATGAAATTATGAAATCCCATGCAATAAACCCACCCCCAAAGGGAAATTGTAAAGCACATACCCAGGGATAATGTTCTGGGGTCTTCACCCATGATGGCTATGCATTTTAAAGAAGGATCTTTTCTCATGTTGAGGAAGGCACTTTCCTGACTTGTAGTGTTTCATGTGTACATGTATATCAGTCAGTGGGCTGGTAGAGGAGGTAAGAGCCATCACTTCAGAGAAAGACAGCTCTTTCATACTTCTCACCTGATTATGCTTGCTTTCTTTCTTGAAGAACATTTGTGTGCATTAAATAACTTCTGGTATGCTGAGTTACATCTATGGAGAGACTATCCTAACAAATCAAGCTATTGAAATGCATGTCCAGTCTCTGTATCAAGGTAAGATAATGCAATTTTTCAATCCAGAAATATATGCCCATTGAAGAAAACTTTAAGAAATACCTTTAAGTTTCTGCTGAGGTTCCTTATTAACCAGTAAGATCCCATTGGGTACATGGGGTTGGCAAATACTTGGAGCTGTTGTTTCAGAAGAACTTACTAGGCTGGACTTTGTTTAGGCTCAGAATTCAACATAACTTTTTGAATAACAGTTTTCAGAAACAGATTTTTTGATTCACAGACAGCTCACTGACCAGAGGGGAGGATGGTTTATTGTAGTGGAGAGTATGAAAGATGAAGAGCTGGCCAAACACAGAACTGGAAGGCATCTCCAAGTTATTTCTGTATCTTTGGCCATTGAAATAATACAACTGTTACATTTAAACAAAACAAAACAAAACAACAAAAAACCCACCAAACAAACAGCAAAAAAACCCAACAAAACATTAAAAAAATCCCAAACACCCCCCCCCAAAAAAACCCCAACCAAACCAGAAAAACAGTTTGCCCATCATTAAGGGATTATTTTTTGTTATACTACCTATTGCTGCTAACAAGGCAGCAATTTACCAGCCTATGCAACTCTTGCCCTGATCTGCTCCTGACCTGGGAATAGGAGCTGGCTTAGTGCAGGCAGTGGGTTTGCTGTGTAGGGATGCTGCCTCTTTCTGGAGCCCCTGCGTGCCTTCCTGGGGCAGGCTGGGGGACACTTGGGCTGCTCCAGCAAGGCAGCTGAAGCAGGGGCTGAGGATGATTTCCAGGGAACTCAGAAACAAGCAAAAAAAAAAAATCCCTGACCTGTTGGGAAACCCTGCCATCAACCCCACACTTCAGAGGAAGAGCGGGAGCCTTCAGGAATTCCTTACAGCTTCTTTTTCTCCCACACACCCTGTGCTGTGTCCCAGCCTCCTGCACACCCGAGGACAGAAGCATGTCTTTCAGTATGCCATGTCTTTCCAGCCAGCCTGTGCCAAGCCATACTTCAGTCTCTCGCCTTCCAGCACCATGCAAACTCCACAGTCCTCACATTCCTGCAGCATGGAACACCCCACTCCTGCCCCTTCCTGTACGGAGCACAGCTTGCAGCCATGATCCAGGGGAAACCACACGCACATTTATGGGTGCTGTGCTCTTTTCCAGGTGAGCATCTTCTCATGAGGGAGGAGAACAGTCAGTATTCAGCAAAACACACCCAGGTGCCTGCTCCACTGACCTACAAGTGCTAAAGCCATGTTGAAGAAGATGTCATAACCTCTTTGTCTGTACGCTTTCTCTTGACCAGTAATCCATGTGTGAAGAATTATGAGTATGCTGCTTCATTCTGCTTGCACCCAGTTTGGGATGTGTGTCCTGCCTTTCACTGGAGCTTCAGAAGTTGGTCACCAGTTGTTTTTCATGTGGCTTCTATGCATTACCCTGACACAGCATCAAATGTCAGTTGACAGGGTCATAAAGACAGGGTAATGTCAGTTAATTCTCCGATTTGCCTCCCTTCTGCAGCACAGGAGTAAATGTGGAAATAAACATCCTTCTTCCAGTCTCAGCACCATCCCAAAAGCAGCTGCCTCATGACACCCTTCTGTTATTTGAGAAAAGCAAGATGACTCCCGCTCCATGAATTGTATCAGTGTTAATCTCTTAAATCAGTGATGCTGCCTTACAGCTTTTACATAGATCAGAGAGAGCTGGCACAAGGGTAAAATGAACTTTAAAAAGGGT
Source organism: Apus apus (assembly GCF_020740795.1). Taxonomy (NCBI): domain Eukaryota; kingdom Metazoa; phylum Chordata; class Aves; order Apodiformes; family Apodidae; genus Apus; species Apus apus. The sequence goes on from NC_067284.1 coordinate 42,001,795, forward strand.
ATTCAGGGCATCCTGAGACTGCATATTTTCATCCAAATAGTTATACGTGCTTTAGCCAGAAGTGTTTTTTTCTGCATCTGAGAGAGTACAAGCTAAAGTATTGATTCTACACATGCAACAAACTCTAAGCAGAAAAAATTACTCTGCTGTCGTCATTAAGACAATTATTTCTAAACCAACACATTTTTTCTTCAACTATATTCCCCTGTACTCCTGATTTATCCTAAAATGTAAGTTAGTTACAAGTTTCTTTATCAACACAAAGAGTCAATTATTTTGCTTTACAGAAAAAAATATAATAAATATATTTAAAATTTATATGAAAACATATACAAAAGATATACAGTGTCTTTTACACTGAAGAGCTCTGCATGCTTTGGATGTTGTAGTTTATATTTCTGCTGAACTGCTTCTATCAAGATTATCTATCTATCTATCTATCTATCTATCTATCTATCTATCTATCTATCTATCCATCTATCTATCTATCCATCTATCCATCTATCCATCTATATCTATCCATCTCTCCATCTCTCCATCTCTCAGTCTACCTACCTACCTACCTACCTACCTACCTACCTACCTACCTACCTACCTACCTACCTACCTACTTACTTTATTTCCTGCCTAATAGCCTATTATATGAATTTCTCACAATTATCAGCTACCCAAGTAGAGAGAATTTGAAAGGGATTACACGGAAAGGGAAGGCTGAGCGCCTAATTCAAGCCTTCATATATTAAAGATATGATGGGGGGAACTTTTAAACTGATTACTAGAAAGAGCCCTTTAACTTGAGCAGCCTGCACCCTAATATGCAGCAGATTCATGGACAAGATTCACCACTTCCAGTTTACTGTTGTCTTCAGTGGAAACACTTGGCTCAAACAAAAGTAATTCGCTTCCCAGAGCTCTACTGAGTCAATGTTTTCCTTCACTTTTTTTTTTTTTTTTTTTTTAAATTGTTATTCTATTTTCCAGGAGGACTGGAAATCTTGTATTGGGAATATTAACATCTTTAAAAACTGTAAAGCACAGGTTAGTTAGCATTCAGCTACACAGGAACCACTACAGGTGATCGCCATTTAGGTCTCTTGCAGTTGACAGTTGTGACAGGGCTTTGTCAGGTGCTGTTTCTTTCTAGTGCTGGGCCCTTTGTCATGGTGGAGGAGAACTTTCACCGTATGTTCCCCCTCCTGCCAGAGTAATTCTTGCCACTCTTTTTGCTGAAGACAGTTGAACTCTCAGCCCCTGAAGACCTCAGTGAGGTTTCTTCAGTTTTTGTGGTGAGATCTCTTTGCATGTGTGCTTTCAACAGGTACCCCTCTCCTTCAGGCCTAGTTTGGTTTGGGACGTTTTCCTAGGAACTTGCACCCTCATGTCAGCCCTGCCAGTATAAGCAGCATTCCCAGTGTGGATGGCCAGCTGGCTGTTGCAACCTTCTTTGACACCATACTATGTAAACCAACTCAGGGTAGGTCTTGTTGATGTGTGAAAAATGCGTCTGACAGCCTGTTCCCACCTGCACTGAGGTTTCCAGCTTCACAGACTTGCTGACCCTCACTGAACAGTTGGGAAAACAAGAAAATGGTTTGCAATTGGTGGGAAAGGGAGGAGAAAAAAAGTGGAGGAAAAGGTTTGGTTTGCAGAATAGAAGTTTTCAGAAGCACAGTATTGGTAATGTGGGTCAACAGCACGTGCAGTAAGAACCTGCAGAAATGCTTGCTACATACACGTCTCTTACAAAAACTGTTTTTGTGATTAATTTATATGTGTTGATTTCTTTGTAGCAACCAACAGACAAAAATACACGTACATTTGGCTTTTCTGGGTAAACAAGTTTTCTGACGGCTTGGAGTGGTAACACCACTGGTATGTCAGTCACTTGGGATGTGCTCGCAGAAAAACATATTCTGACGCACTGTCACAAATGGACAGTTTATTATGCAGAAGACAGTAGAAGTGATTTTAAAAAGTCTATACATGTACATGTGTACAAAGATACAAGCACACATATGTGTACGTATACGTTATACATAGATAGATAAACACATATATTTTTTTCATTCTCTGGCAACCATAGTGAAAGTCCTGAGATGAAAATTGTCAGCAACCAACAAATTGTTGGCTAAAAATTTTCTTAAAAACTTTTTCTTAAAAAATGGTCAAACCCAGTACCTGGTTGAAGAAAGACCTCAACATAAAACATGTGGCCAGGCCAGTAGGTGGTGCTTTCCTGAAACCAGAAGATGCCACACATCTTTCTGTTTCCTGGATGTCACGGAAAGCGGCTTGTTTCCAGAGAGCCTCTGCAAGGGAACCTTAAGTCTGCAGTTGCTCCTGCACCATTTATCACAGAGTTATAAAAGGTGATTTGAGACATTGGCCAAACCTATGGGGTGAAAAAAAAACCCCAAAGCTCTGTTTGTGTTATTGTTGCAGTGCTTGGTGGAAGTGTAACAACTGCCCATATTTTGGAGGAAAGATAGTCTCTGTTTTTCTAAAAATCAAATCAAATGTCCAAGCAACAAAAAATGTGCTCCCAAAGCCACTGTTAGTTGTCTGTGTTATTTCAAAATCCAACGCAACTGGTGCTGCGAATAATGACAACCATTCGTGAATATTCTGGACTTTCAAATGTCACAAGACTGTTGATAAATTTTTGTTTCTTTTTCCCTAGTTTTTGCTTACCTTTAGAGCAGGTTGGAAAATGATAGTTTTTTCCTGGGCCCAATTTTTGAACAAATAGGAAAATATTGGACAAATAAGGAAATCTTTTGGAAAAAATATTCCATCTTCGTTTCACTTCTGGAAAAGTCTTTCACTGGCCAGTCTCACCTGTGCTAGAAGATTACATCTGTTAGTGAATGAAGTTGTTGGAAATAAGTTCTCAGTGCATATGGCACAGCCTTAATCTAAAAATGAACTGTTAATTGCAGCAGGCACAGGGTAAGGTTAGGAAAAAATGGGGTCAATTAAGAAAGGGATAATTTAAAATTAACGCAGTGGAAAGTCACTAGGCTATAAAAATTAGTTTTTAGCCTCTACCCCTTTCTACACTTTTCTGGATTTGTCTGTTTTCTTCTGGTGAGTTCATACTCATGAACAGATCCCACAATGCAAAGTAGAGCAGCTGGGCGCTGTGTGAGATGGCTTTTACTGAACCCTTCCTTGTCAAAGCTTCTTGGGATTATAACCTTTTGTGGGTTTTGGTAGCACTCTTGATTTGACTCCAAGTGCTCCTCATGGTGGGAAAATCACCAGCTCCAAAGACTAACTTTTTTTGCACATCTCACGGGTGCAGAGGATGCTTCAGTTGGGTGAAACCTAAATACCATCCAGTGGTTTATAAACTCCAGGTTCAAGCAGCCTGAATGCAGGCATGGAGCAGAAAGAAATCCTGTAGCCCTGGACTTGCCCCCAGTTAGCAGAGTCTTGTCCACTGACTCCCAAAAGGCTGTTTTAGAAAGTAATGCTTGAAGATATAGAAATAGGGATCTCTGTAAAATGTACTTTTAAACAGGGCCTTGTATACATTGGTTTCATGTTATATAATGGTATGCCAGACATGTGCTGCCCCATCCGAGGGCTGAGCCCTTTTCACTCCATGTGGCATGGAGCACATGCAGTCCTGGGCTGGTAACAACTCCGTGCTTGGCATGGCCAACGTATTTTGGAAGACATTGAGACACTGGATTCAAAACAAATATAGAGAAAAGAAGAAAGCTGTAATGTATAAAAGAGTATTTCACGCACGTTCAAATTATGCCTGGACAAAATATTCTTGTGAGAAAAATAGCACAGTGCAGGGGGAAAGGAAAGCACAGCTTGGTGGAGTGGACAAAGAGCTAGCTCAGGCGAGCCCAGCCGAACAGCAGCTATGAGACTGTAAAAAATGGACATGGCAACTGTACTGCATTTGCTAAAGGCTCCATGAAACTCCAGGGAAAACTGAGCATTCACAGAGTGGCTCTGCCACCAGCGAGAAAGTTTCATTATTATTAGTCATATGCTGAGGATGTCAAGGAATTTTAAGGCCACACTCTTGGCATTTTTAGAGGTTATTAATGAAATAGCATAGCAAGGTGAATTACATTAAAATATTTTTCTAACCATTCCAGAAATCTTGGTCCAAGTTGGCATAGGGGGGCTGGCAAGTGATGAACTTTTGACCGAAGCTCAGATTGCTGGGAGACACATCCTCCTTGTTAGTTTCGGGTGACAGTTCACTGTACTAGAGGGATCCACTTGTGTGTAAAGAGGCGAGTGGGGGAGGAAGATTTAGCACTGCATTTTCACAGGGGCAAGAAATTCCATCCAGCTCAAATGTGTTTTGGCCCACTGCCCGGCTCCTTGTCAAACACATGACCATCACTCGGCTTCCTATTTCTGGCCCGAATCTGGATCTCGGGGATAAGTGAGCCCCATTAGTGGTTAAAATTAGGCAGTCTATCTGTGACAACACATGCTGACTCTCCAACAGAAGGTAGACATATTTAAAAACCAAAAAAGAGCTAGACACACCAAGATTTAACATCAGCACCACATGCAATTCATCAATTTGGGCTCCTATAATTCAGGTAGCATCTGACCTACTTCATGGGGATGACTTAGGAGGATTTTCTGGCTTCTTTCTGACCAAGGACTTCCTATAATGATTGCTAAAGATAAGATCATGTTACTAGTTTTTCCATGGTAGAAACCCATAACCCTGACTTCTCCACCCGGTTATTATCTAGTTGTATGACAATTGAATTCTGACCTGAGAAAGACAAACCAGGACACCAGGTTTTCACAAGGTGGTACTTTCACTGGGAGTTTATTTCCAACCAAAGCAGCAGCAGCCTAGCTGGTTAACAGGCAGGCATTCCTGGTCTCACAATAATTAGAAGTTTCCATCTGCCAAAAGCAAGTCAGTCAAAATGTTTGTGCACATATGGATGACTTTCCTATATGTAACATTCTCATAGCCACTACACTTGTTTCTGCTCCTATCACACCTGCCTGTCTGCTTAGCCGGTGACACCAGCCTGGTGATCCTGTCTGGCAAGGTCTCACCAGCTCTCTGGGCTTTATCATACTTCCCCATAGACTGAGATACCCTCCTTGGATCCATTCATGAAAGACCATTAGCTGTTTTTTTCTGCATGTTGAGCTATATCCAAAGAATGAGCTGGGGAATGTCAGGATCCGTGAGCATGCTACTGGTTGATATTTTAATACATTATAATGATCTTAAGAAGTCAAAATGCATTTCTATACAGGCACTGTACCTGTCCTCTTCACCACTGGCATCTGTGTTTCTTGCTAAGGACTCTGAACTGGGGAATTTGATTATGGTATCTTGCAAACTGATCCTTTCTGTTGTGTAATGAACCCTTGCATTGCTCGACTTCCCACTCAAAGCAGCCTTTTCAACTTTTTAACAGATCAATTTAGTACACATTCCTCTCCTCTCCCCTCCTCTCCTCTTCTCTCCTTTCCTCTCCCCCCACCTTGCCTTTCACCTTTCACCTCTTACCTTTTACTTACTTTCAATATCATCTTCCTAATGAATGTTTGCACAGTATTGCCTGTGAAGGGGATGCATTAAATTGCTTGTCTTACACTTCCCAAGTCTGTCCTCCTTATTGCTGACTTCTTCCAGGCTCTTGGAATACCCCAGCCTCCTCTGCAACACCAGAAAGACTCAATGTTAAGTAGAACTCTACTCAAACAAAATCCCAGTATTTACAGCATCATCCCTGCCTCTGCTGAAGCATTTCCCCTAAGGAAAAAAACAAGTGTGTGTAAAATTTTAGGTTGTATTAGTCTCTCAGTGACCTGAGAGCTGCACAGTTGTGCTAGTGAGGAGAAGCACACAGGGCTGGAACTGCCTTTCTGGACAAGAGCACCAGGCACAGCAGCTGGAGCTGGTATGAAATACTCATCTGCAGGGACAGACACCTTCTCACACAGTAAAGAAGCTCAGAGAGCTCTCTGAGGTACTGGGAACATGGGGACAATGAATGCCTCATCAGATCTCTGATGATTGCATAGAGAAATAACTAACTTCTAAGGGAACTACTGCTTATGAATATCTATGTTAAAAATGAGCCTGAGAAAAACATGGTAGGCTGGCATAACATATTAATTGTAGAAGACTCTACTAAGGAGAGAGTCTGAGATATGTTGCTCTAACAGAAATTTCCAAGAGGTCTCCAGTTACAGCACAAAGCAAGATACTTGAAGTTAATAGGAAATACACTTGCTAAACAACAGAGCAGTAAGAAATGTGCCTGTTGTGCTTTTGCAAATGTCTGCTGCTATTAACAGTCTGATATTTTAAATTCTTCCAGTCTAATGAAGGCTTTGAAGCCAAAGGAAATATCTCTGATACTTGTGGGCTCATTATTCTCCGTGGGCATAAGTGGTCCTGCAGAGGTAGAGAAACTCCAGGTGCCAATTCAGGTGTGACAATGCATGTTACCCTTTGGATGAGAGGACGCCACATCAGACACCTTGGCACAGCCCTACCTTTGGCTGAAGGGGCAGTGAGGTGCAGTTGCCCTGGTGCTGGCTGGGAGCTGGCTCCAAGGTAATCAATACGGTGCAGGTAGAAAATGGCACATGGCATTGGTTACTGTTCAGATAGAAACTAAGTAAAAAAATATTAGGTATTCAGGTCTGGTGCAATTCTCCATTTCCTTTCTCTTTTCAGTGCTCTTTGCCCTCAGTTAGCAGGGTCTCAGCTGGCTTTTCACTGTACTCAGGTGTCCACTGTGCATGACCCACAATATGTCAGAGAATTCCCTGCTCTTGCAGGGTGCCAGCAGCTGCCATTCAAGAGAGAAGATCAAGAAAATTCCAGACAATGCAAAGGCTGCCTGTCCAACTGGCAAGGGGACTGTCACCAAGGGGAACAGGGTTAGAGGAGTTGGTGGCGTTAGACTTGGTCCATGATTATATGTTCATCCTCACTAGTGAGATGCTAACTCATCAGATTTAAATATTTTGCTTAGTATCTTTCCTTCAAGTTGCATGAAATGTTTTAATAGCAGAATCTACAGTTTCAAAAACTGTGCAAAATCAATCTTAAACAATAACATGTGTATTTGAAAGATGCAGGGTCTAAATCTTTTAATATACTCTTCCTTGAGTCCATTAAAACACATATTATTACTTCTCAACTCTGAATATTTGACTCCCTCTGCAAGAAAAGTGATGTGTGTGTACTCATTAACATAAATTTAAATGCTGACTTTCCAGGCATCATTCAATGGGTTCTGATTGTTCAGAATGATGAGCTATTACAAGAGTTATTATATATTCTTGTCTCCTGGAAAAGCTGCTTCAGATTTTAAACTGTTCATTAGATCATCACTTCAACAGCATTCTCAAAATAGAATTCCATAGTTCTGTTTTTCTACAAGAACAAACTTTCTACTTAATTTCATCACTGTTGTCATTCTGCTCAATTAAAGTGCAAAGGCAGTATTCAAGAACTAGTTTGTATGTGCTCTTTTGTGAACATGTTGAAAGTGAGATAATGTTATGGAACAACATTGGAAGAGCAATGGAATAACTATGGAAGAGCAGGGACACAGAGAGGTCATGAATGTCTGGGGAGGCCAAAAGATTGATTCCTCCTTAAATACTCAAGCACCTACATTACCTATTTGAGTTGAGCTGCTAAATAATTTCAAATACATAAAGCTTAATTGACTAGGAGGGCTTTCTGTTTGATTTTTTTTTAATTCTTTCTTGTTGCTTTTGGGTTTCACCTTCCCCACTTGCTCTCACCAGCTGACCTGAGCAATGTTGGCCCAGTTACTGCTTCCTTTTGACAGTGCACTTCCTATAGCAAGAATTTCATGAAGACTGACTTTGCTGTCAGTGGATTAAGCAGCATGCTCATTGTGGTTTTCTGAAAAAGTTTTAAAATTTATACCAGTATAGATGTCCAAATTGTCATTAAGAAGCTCTTATGATGACATGAAGACCTTGTGGCTTGAGCCTGGACACACACAGCTATTCATCTCAGTCTTCACAGTAGTAACAAATGTCATCTATATACAGAAGCTACTCATATATCTCTTTTGGCTGACATTATTGATGCTTGTTTTTCTGGATACATGTATTGACTAATTGCAACTACCAATGTTTTAAGAGTCAGATCAAATAATAAAAGCAGATCATGGCTAAGTAACACTCTGAACTCCCAGGGCCCTTAGAAATACGAAAGATACTTGTTTGATGGGATAAGTCTGATAGAACAGTGTATTAGACTTATCACAGAGACAGTATTCCAAAACTGTGCTCATTCTCTACATTTGTTCCTGTAAACATGTCCTTAACAGCATCCTTCCCTGAAGACAACCCTCCCTGCATCCTTCCTAACAAAAGGATCTTGTGGAACGGAGGAAAGAAACCCAAGAGGTTTAATATGGCTCTTTGCAGACTGCTGTGAATTATTTGCAGAGTTATAGAATCATTCTGGTTGGAAAACACCTGTAAGATCATTGAGTCCAACTGTAACCTAACTCTACCAACCATTAACCTAACTCTACCAAGTTCAGTGCTTAAACCATGTTCCTAAGCACCATATTTATACATCTTTTAAATGTGATATGATGGTGATTCAGCTGCCTTCGTGGGCAGCCTGTTCCAGTGTTATCATCCCAGTTTAACTCCTGCTTTTAGCTTGTGCAGACTGGAGCTCCTGAATCCATCCTTGATCTTGACCACTGGGCAAGGAACCGTTCCCAAGAGGTGGCTAGTTCAGCTTGCCTAGAGGAGCTTATTCTCCATGGTCAGAACTGTTAATGAACCTTTTTGGTTCTTTTTCCACTCTGGAGACCCAGAAGATTAGTGCCACTTCTCTGGTTCTTGAGCTCTTCCAAACCAGCTTCAGAGATACATAGACAGAAAGTATTTCCAAACTGATTTAGAAAATGGGCCCAGCAGCCTCCCCTTCAAAACATTGCTTCTGAAAAACAAGAAGCAGCCTGTGGGTTATTCGTGAACTTACTAAGGTAATGCAGGTTTTTTGAAGGAATATTGGATCAATGTGGCTTTGACACTATAGAGCAGGTAAGAATGAATGAAGAAACAATAGGCTGAAAATTCTGCTGAGCAGGGAGGCTATTCTTGAGGTAATAAAGTCCTTGACTGTGTTTAGTCTTAGGGGAGACCTTGTTTTTCACTCCTTTGCTCTTAGACTACACACACATACCTATATGCCTCCATATACTGCATTTTATATAGGCTTTGCTTTTTAATTCCTTTTAATCTTTTATAGAAGCCATCCAAGGCAACATTCAGACTGCATTTATTTCCTATTTTGCAACTTCAATAATAGTCTCCCTGGTTTTCTTTGTTGGTAGCTCATAAGGACTAAATGTGCCTCAGAAAGGCATTGGAACTATCACATCATGCAAACCATGTCTCTTGCTTTAAAGTCCAGGCGACACAGGCATCTTGTTCAGCCTCATGTAACTGCTTTTCAAGAGCAACTGTAAGTGGTTGCCCATTTTGCTGACACAGACATAATTAATTAGCACTCACCTGACCCCAGTGTAGAACACATTTTCATTCGCTTGACATTTAATAACTTGTTATCCAACACCTTGCCAGTGTCCTCCCAGGCATCTTGTCTATTCTAAGCATCCTGTATTACTAAGACCATGCGCATGTCACGTTCATGTAATCCTGACTTCTAACAATTTCTCTGCCAGCCCCATGCAGCATCCCCATTCTTTCCCCCTCCTATCTACTACTTGCTTACCCTCAATATGACTTCTGGGTCACTGCACATAACCTTCTTATCTCCAGCCATTCTCTGCAACAGAGATTGTATTGATGAGATGTTTGGAAGGCAGCATTTTGAGTAGCCCTTGCCTTTCTGCATTCCCCCAACTATGGTGGATACAGGGCAGTTGTGTGTCAGGTAGACACTGAAATGAGTGCAGTGTCACTGTGATGTGACTGTCCTTGCCTCCATGTCACTTCTGATCCACAGGAGCACACACAGTGAAAGGCAGAGGTTTGGTCTCTGCTTATCAATACACAGTTAGTGGGAAAAGGGGACAGTGTGATCTTTTTCATTCTCCTAATAAGCTGCAGCTAGCAGTAGCTCATCAGTATTGCTTGTAAATTTTGGAGTAGGAAAGATGGAAAGACTTTACCTACTTGTTAATCTCTACCTCCTTTTTTCTTACCACAACCCTGGCAGCACTTGGGTTGCTCTCCCAGAAAGCTGAGTGGGGCAGGAGAATAGGAGAAAAAAGGAGACATGGCTGATGGGGAGAGGCAATGTGTCTTCCATCAGTTGTTTCTGGAACTCTTTTTGGTCCACTGTGGCTATACCTCCAGAGATCACTCTCCTTTCTAGCCTGCAGTGTAGGGACCACATCCTTTCTTCCACCAGTGGAAGAGGGGAGCTCCATTTCCCCATTTACAGTGGGTTTGGTCACTACTAGAACTAACAGTCTTGATGCAGTGCTTATGCTCCACACATTGCCACTGAGAAGTTGCCATCACCACTTAATCCTGAGATATCCTGAGCCTTCTCTTCCAATTAGAGGCTCTTTCTGGAAAATATTCTTTCCTTATCTATCTTATTAAATGAAATTATTATTTTTTTTTAAATCTACCCTGCTCTTTCATTAGGCTTCATGTAGGCTCTTCACAGCACCAAGACTAACTGCCAAGGGGAAGAACTGCTGTCCAAGCCCGCGCACAGGACTCCAGGCTTACTCTAACAACACTTTTGTTTTTCAAACATATGCTCCAAGTTGGCAGATGTTATTTAGTTACCCTCCATCAAGCACCTGACACAGGCTTGTAGCCTGGAAAAAGTAACCTCATGTCAGGCTTTGTGGATTGCCTAAGAACCTGATATACCTAAACTTCCCCTGCAACCGTTCTAGTGAGATCTCCTGGTGGAGACAGGTGACGTATTTATTGCCGTATGAAGAGGAGACACAAAACAAGAACTGGACATCGCCAAAGTGGCTGTGTTAGCTTCTGGGTTGTATAAGAGAAGCTAAGGAATGTCATGATATCTGTCTTCCCATGGAGTTTACAGGGAACTTTTCCTTCACATTCATCAAGACATAATTTTCCTGTAGTGATCATAGTATTTGTTGACCAGGAAATGTAATAGTAGGAAATTATCTGATGCTTTTTTATAGGCCTAAGTGATACGTAACAGGTGGAAACATGAACAAAACTTCCATCTGCAACAACAGAAGTGCTGTGCTTGTGTTCTATTGACAACACTTTATTATTTATATTCTTCAAAGATTACAAGTAGAAATGTCATATCTAGGTCAGGGCTGGAAAGCCAAGTCATCCAGCTGGGCAAAGGACAGAATACTTCACCACTTAAAGAGAGGGATTAGGGATGATGTATTAGGGAAAGTTTGAAGACAAATGAGAAGGGAGAGGAACGGACAACATGAGGCAAATATATCAGGAAAGGAAGGTAGGTATTTCTGGTGCATCCTGGAAAAGTCAAGGATGATGACCCTCAGTGAATATAGGGAGTGTGGAAGCTGTCTATGTAATTCATATAAGACGTGAAATTGCACCTATGAGTTAATTCAAAGTTCTTAAACTTGGGACTGCAGCAAGGCACCTCCATACTCAGCATGTTCACTACCTAGGATGAATATCACAGAATCACAGAATGGCAGGGGTTGGAAGGGACCTCTGGAGATCATCTAGTCCAACACCACTGCTAGAGCAGGATCCCCTAGAGCAGATTATACTAGAACCCATCCAGGTGGGTTTTGAATGTCTCCAGGGATGGAGACTCCACAACCTCCCTGGGCAGCTTGTTCCAGTGCTCTGTTACCCTCAGAGTAAAGAAGTACTTTCTTACACTTAGGTTAAACCTTCTGCGTACCAGTTTGTGACCATTGCCCCTTGTTCTGTCACTGGACATCACAAAGAAGACTCCGGCCCCATCCTCCTGACACCTGCTCCCGCAGATATTTGTAAGCATTGATGAGATCCCCCCTCAGCCTCCTTTTCTTTAAGCTAATCAGCTTCAGTTCTCTCAGCCTTTCCTCATAGGGCAGATGCATCTTAGTGGCCCCATGCTGGACTCTATTCAGTAGTTCCCTGTCCTTCTTGAACTGGGGAGCCCAGAACTGCACACAGTGCTCCAGCTGAGGCCCCACCAGGGAAGAGTAGGTGGGGAGGAAAACCTCCCTCAACCTGCTGGCCACACTGTTCTTAATGCAACCTAGGATGTCGTTGGCTCTCTTGGCTGCAAGGGCACAGTGTTGGCTTCTGGTCAGCCTGTTGTCCACCATGACTCTCAGGTCTTTTTTCCCAGAGCTGCTTTCCAGCAGGTCATCCCCTAACTTGTACAGCTATATGGGGTTGTTATTCCCCAGATGGAGTACTCTACACTTACAGTTTCATAAGGTTCCTCTTTGCACAACTCTCCAGCCTGTCCAGGTCATGCCAGATGGCAGCACAGCCTTCTAGCATGTCGGCCAATCCACCTACTTTTGTATAGTAAGCAAATTTGCTTAAGGTACATTCTGTCCCTTCATCTAGCTTGTCAATATACTGAACAGGACCCTGGGGGAACACCACTAGTCACAGGCCTCCAGTTGTACTCATCCCTACTGACCGCAATGCTCTGAGGGCTGTCCTTCAGCCTGTTCCCACTCCATCTCACTATCCAATCAATCAATCCACACTTCTCAAGTTTGGTTGTGAGTACACCATGGGACACAGTGTCACAAGCCTTGCTGAGGTCAAGGTGGACCATGTCAACTGCCCTCCCCTTGTCTATCCATCTAGTTATGCCACCATAAGCATGAAGTCCCCTTGCTGAATCTATGCTGACCCCACCTGGTAACCCTCCTCTCCTCAACATGCTTTGGGATGGGGCCAAGAATAAGCTATTCCATCATCTTTTCAGAGATGGAAGTAAGGTTGACCAGCCTACAGCTGCCCTGGTCCTCCTTCTCTTTTTTGGGGTGACATTGGCTTTCCTAAGCCATATTGGACTGCAGTTATGTTTTTACATCCTTCTCAGCAACCTTTTTGCTTTCAGCCTCTGATTAAAGTCAAGTCAGAGTGCAGAATACACAAACACATGTTTCCAGGCCCAGAAGCAAATGGCTCTGGGAGCTTGTTTTGTTGGCGACAGATTGAATAGTGGTGCTTACAGTATGTTTTGCAACTGAGCAGCCTGTTTATTGTTCATGGCAGACAAGGTAAGACCATCATTTTGTTAATTAGATATGTTGCCATACAATGGCTTACCCCTTTCCCTGTTTAACCTCATGAGTGACTATCACCTTGCTTTGTAAAATCCAAAGATAAAATTCAGTCCCATTCTAATGTGTCTGAACACAAAGCATAAGTGAGGTCTGCTGGAAACGGTGTAACTGATTTACAACTTCTTGTTCAAAGACATAACAGGAATACAGAATAATTCAGGTTAATCTAGAAAACTTTGTGAGGGCTACTTTATGATAGGAAGAGTGCCTCAGCTAGATATTGCTGAAGTCGTCCTGCTACTTACTTTGCTCAGCTTCTGTTTTCGCAAATCCAGAGTTTATCTCTGATGGAGATTATCACAAAGTGGCTTTCTTTGATAAGTGGATTAATGTCACAAAGCTGTGAGCAGGCAACCTCAGTACTACAACATAGTAAGGCCAGTTATTTCAGGTCCATTTTCCAGGCAGATTGTGTAAATTCTTTTAATGCTTTATGTTCAGGCATAGTTGTAACCCATCACTACATGAGTATGTTTTGCCCTGATTGGAGCTTCACTTTATGGTAAAACTTGAATAATGTAACTTTACATTGAATCAGGCTTGAAGATGAGTTTTATCATGAAAATCGAATTAACCTGTTGGAACACGTGGAATAGCAGTCTTCTCCATATGGGATGATATCACTGACTTGGTGATACAGTACTATAATAGGAAAAAACCTCCTGCTTCACAGCAATAGAAAAAGCTCTTTCCACTCCTGAAGGTGGAGGTCAGAGGTCTTCCTGCAAGCAACCTCTAGTTATGTTTCCAGCAGAGTACTTTCCAGTACTCGTTAGTGTTGGTGTGCAATGCAAAACCAGCCATGGCAAAGGCTGACGTCAGGCAGGGGTTAGACATGGCAGTAGGGAAACAGCCTGTACCTCTCCTTTGGAGTGAGATACAATATTGGCAAGTATCCCCTGTGATTGATGATCTGTTTACTTCTGTCTCAGAATTCCCATTAATGTCCCTGGGAATGTGCAAGATCTTAGCTATTTCTTCACATCAAGTGGCCACATGTAGAAAAATCATTCCACTTCAAACCTCACTGGAGAGCTAGCTCTTCTTTTTGTCAGTCTAATTATCCAGTTTTCAGTTTTGTTTAACCCTGCAAATGTTCTCCTACAATATAAAAAATAGTGGAAATGAAAAACATTCAAACTTGCATCTAATTAACAGAATATTACAAACATAACAATCTTCCAAGCAAATATGCCTGACATGAATTGTTCTTTCCTAACAACAAACTGTCTTGGGATGTGTGCAATGCAGAATTTGTCCTATAATTACAATCTTAAAGCTGAAACAACATAACTAGAGATTACAGCCCTTCTTCTCCAAAGGACAAGGTATTAGCTTGCTTTCTTCAGACCCTGACTGCATGGCCCAGTGTCACATCACATTTGAAGTTCATCATGTTTTAAACACATAAAATCCTAATAATATCTTTACAAGAGTATGAGCATAAAAGGAACCGCAGTTTGCCTGGCACTGCTTGTCTGAGGAGAAGCATCGCTTTGTGCTTCCAATGTGCACCCACTATACTATGGGTGTGTGTTTCACTGTGAAAGTGAAACTAGACAGAATGCCATTTAAAGAATAAAGTGAGGTGACATCACTCTGTTCACCTACTAAATTAGAAGTTTACTCATCGCCCCTTCAGGTCTCAGCTGACCCGATTTGGATTTTAACCAGCAAGTAAACAAGCCCTATTAACAACACTATTCAACACCACTTCTAGCAAGATGCCAATATGCTTATAGTTAAATAGTATTTCAGACCATCAGCACCCAGTCACTAATTTAAAAACTGACCTTTTGCATTAGCCAGGTGGAAGAGGCCGGTAAGTCAAAGGACAAGGAAAAATTGTATAGAAAAGAAGAAAGACAGCTGCCAAGGGTGCCATTGGATCAGCTTCAGAGTAAGTCTGCGGAACAGAGTGGCATTTGCAGAAGCACTGAAGCTCTCCCATGGCATCAGGCTGGTGGTGGTGACAGAGCCATCTGTCCTGTCTTTTTTGCCCTTTCCTGTCTGCCATTAATTTTCCACAAAGGCCCCAAGAGACAGTCCCCTCATAGTGACCATACTTGGAAACAAGGTGTATGACAGGCAGGGGGGGAATGGCAATCATCTTTAAGAGCCCCCATGTTACGGCTTGGGAAAAAATAGCTGAGAGTTTGCAAAGTGGTGTAGAAGAAGTGAAAACCAAGAAGATCTGCTGACAGGAGGATTCAGCAGGCACGCACCGCCTCGTTACATGCGCCTTTGGATTGCAGAGCGGGAGCGGAGGCGTGCTTGCCTTGTGCACGCGCTGCCGGCCATAAACAAGTGAGTATTTTGGGAGCAGCTGCCTGTGTAAGAGGAGAGGTGTCTGTTGCTGTCCTGCAAAGCTATGGTTTTGTAGGAGCATGCATCTCACTCTCCTGAAACCCTCCCATTTCTTGCAGTTATCACGCCAGGCCTTCATTCAGCAAACTGTTCCTCAGGGCTGAATCCTGTATTTAAAGATATTTTACTGAGCTGGATCTCTAAGGAGTGAGATTGCACACCATACTTGGCCTCTCAAAATGAACAGCCACCAGCGTGATCTCAACCGCACTATACTCCAAAACTTAGATAGTTTGCTCTATGTTCAGATTGGTGCTATTCTTAGCAGCAAGCAAGTCTGGACATATTTTACACATTGTGATTATACAAATTCCTGGTCAAAGGTATTATGCTAAAAATCAGTTCTGCTCACTAGGTATTCAGTTGCTATGTTCATCGTTAGACATTCCAAGTATCTTACAGTATTGCTTTATGCAATGTCATCAACACTTATCCCACATTTATCCTCTCATCTTTTTCCCAGAAAGGATATTTGCAGTGCAGTGTTTTTGTTTTGATATCTTAAAAGTAGTACATGTGCACACACATGCTCACGTACTGCTGCATGGCCAAGTGTGCATGAAATGAGCCGTGTACTTGGAGCAGAGATTATTTAATCTAGTGTTGGCTGGTGGTTACCAAGGGAGTTTGCACAAGCTGGCTCTTGTGAAAGATCTCACTCCTGTTGTTGCTGCAGCTCCTAGTGCATCCAAAGACTTAGTTTTGGAGCCTTTGCCAATAGGCTTCTTTCAAACTGGAATTAAGACAGAAATGCCTTACTGACTCTTGGAGATTTTGACTGCATGCTTGTGACTTATCCATTGGGACGATGAGAACTGGGTATTTAATGAGTCTGTGACTGTTTACTTCAAAAGTTTGTTTCTTCAGCAATCTGAATTTTAGAGACATTTGAGCACTTGATGGATGTTAAAGTGAATAGGTCCTCTGAGGCTGGAGTCTATGGCTCCAGGTTTGACTGCTGCTGTAGATCAGCAGTCAGGATATTTGAAGAACTTGGCTGATCATATAGAAAAAAGACTATGACTCAAGTAGTTGACAGAAAAAAAAATCTTTGAAACTGAACAGCACAAACTCCAGATTGAGTGATAATGGAAATGAGCTCCTTCTGTGTGATTGAATAACATGCATCCTGACTGCAACTCGAGTACAGTCCTGAGGTGTGGGTGTATCTGGTACTACCTCACCAGCATCTGTCACTGATACATGTAACAGATATGACAGGTCAGGTAAGCTTCTACATGCAAGTTCTGTTACAATAGATGCTAACTTACAGAATGGCGCTGGTGGACAGCTTAAGCAAAGAATATTCACTAAGGATTTGAATAGCTTAATGAAATGCTGGTCATCTAATGACTGTGTGTTCTGGTTTGGTTTGGTGGGTTTTTTGGTAGTATGGGAAGGGCCACAGGACTGGCTTCAGTTAGAAGCTGAGAAGCTCCCCTTTCTTCCAAAACCCAGCCAAGGAGGCATTAGGGAGACAATAGATGTGCCTCTGCCATTAACATACATAACAATTGAGATAAGGCCTGAGTAGAGAAGCACTTAAAGAAAAAGAGAAGAGCTGTGCTGGAGAAGCAGAGTAGTCCTGGTGGTTGCTGAGGAAGAAGGGGAAGAAGTTGCCCAAGCAGAAGTTTCCCTGCAACCCATGGCGAGATGGCAGGCTGTTCCCCTGCACTCGTGGAGGAACGTGGTGGAACATTCCCTGAAGGCGCCAGGAGGGGTGAACTTGGCCAGTGGACTTGGATTTTGTGGCCAGAGGATTTGCTGCCAGTGGACTCTGATTGTGCAGCTTTGGAAGACCCCAGTGCCAGGGGAGTTGGCTGTTCCCAAAGGAGCCCGTGACTCTGGGAAGCCCAGGCTGGAGCAGCTCCGGACCTCGTGGGAAGGATTAATGAAGGAGAGGTTCTTGGAGGGACCCCATGGGAAAGCAGGGATGGACTGCAAGGAATCTTTCTTCCTGAGGAGGAAGGAGCAGCAGGAACCACCAGCCTATGAAGTCACTCTAAACCCCATCCCCTGTCCCCCTGTGCCGCTGGTGGGAAGGAGGGAGAGAAACAAGGAACGAAGTGATTTGGGCCTGGGAAGAAGGGAGGGCTGGGGTAACATATGCAAGTCCTGCTCTTTGTGTTGTCTGTGTCCTGTGTTTGACTAGTGTGAAAATTAAATCACTATTTTTTCCCCAAGTTGAGTCTGTTTTGCCCGGGACCTTAATCAGTGAAGAACCCTCCTTGTCCTTTGTCTCGACCCATGAGCTTTGTCCTCCTCATCCCAGAGTGAGTAAGGGAGGTGGGGGGGCAGGAGAGTTGAGTGACAGGTGTATATTTCCACTGGAAATATTATTGTTCAATCCTGGATGATTTGCAAACAGGAGAAATACAAACTTTATAAAAACAGTAGTGCCCTTAACTTTCTGTTTACCTAAATCACATCTTCCTGAAATCTTTGTGTTTCTGTATGTGTTCTTTGGGTTTGAATAATGACAATATTGAATACTTATCTTTACTCCATGAACGTGTATGTGGACATATTTTTGTATTTATAACAATGCATAATAGTAAGTCATTCAACCTAGGAAATAGAGGAATTTTAATAATGCAGATACAAAATTTCCAATGAAGTAACATCATATGAAAGGCTTAATTTTTATAGAGGGAAAATTGATTACTTGATGTTCAACAGTGTCTGTTAGGAAAATATCCTAGAGGTTCTTTCACTGTTCATTCCAAGAGAAAGTATTTTTTCTGTGTGGAAAAGCCTTCTTTTTAATATTTTCAAAGCTTTCTCATTTTTTGCACAGCCACCCACATTATAAAAACCAACCAACCAACCAACCAACCAAATAAATTTAAAGAAAACAGACCTCAAACCTTTCAGCAGTCTGCAGAGTCCTGTCAGAAGAGCTGTACCCCATGTGTAGCTACCAGCAGAGAGGATGGTGCTGGTTCGAAAGCATGGAAGCCGCACAAGAAGGCACAGACCGATGGCGTCACTTTACCTCTCCCTCTTCACTCTTCTGGAAGCTGCTGTGGGGTTACTCCTATCTCCTGAAGAAACTGTGACCAGGCTTGACTAATGTTCAGGATTCACTCAGATGAGAGATTTTTTGCATCATCCTTGTGCTTGTGGATCTGCTGAAAGTTTAGATCTGAATTAAAATGAGAGGAAATGGCCTCAAGGTGCACGAGGGGAGGTTTAGATTGGATATTGGGAAAAAACGTCTGTACTGAAAGGGCTGTCAGGCACTGGAACAGGCTGGCCAGGGAAGTGGTGGAGTGACCATCCCTGAAGGTGTTTAAAAGACCTGTAGATGTGGTGCTTAGGGATGTGATTTAGTAGTGGACTTGGCAGTGTTAGGTTAATGGTTGGACCTGATGATCTGAAAGGTCTTTTCCAACCAAAAAGATTCCATGATTCTGTAAATTCAAACATTGAGAGTGTTGAGACAGGCAGTTTTAGTCACAAGTATTGTCTGGGGATTCCAGTGACTAGATAACTTGGTAGGTAGTATGCAGTGAAGAGAATTAAATTGCTGTTGACTGTTCTGCCTACTCAAATGTAGTCACATTCAAGGTTTCATCATTCGGTTAAAATCCACCTATACTGAGTCAAATCTGGATGGGGATATCCCATCCTTCCTTCCTCTGGCTAATGCCTGGAAAAACCACAGAGCCCAGCTTGTTCTCAGCAGTGTGGGGCTGCAAGGGCTGGTAACTCCCGAGGTAGAAACTGTGTCACAGGGTAAGACAACCTGGGGTTGCCCGTGGGTTTCACGTCTAACTGTCAATCAGAGCCAAAGGAGAAGCCTGTGTTGTCTCACTGGGAATGGGGATGGACTGGGAATGAAGGAGCTGTGCTGGGGAGCTCAGTTGTGACTGCGCAGTCTGTTCACCTTGTGAGCCCTTGTTTATGGCTGGGAATGCCAGTGGTCGCACAGCTTTTAGGTCACCTTGGTTGTTATGTTTCCTGGGGAAAAAAAACCACATGCAAACTAATTTATTTTATTTTTAATTTTGTTTTATTTATTTTACTCTTAGTTATTTTTAATTTTATGCATTTTTTTTTTCACTCTAAGTGTTCAAACCCAGGTTGGATGGGGCTCTGAGCAACCTGGTCTAGTGGGAGGTGTCCCTGCCCATGCTGAGGGGTTGGAACTGCGTGATCTTTAAGGTCCTTCCCAACCCCTTCTACGATTGTGTGATTCTGTGATTTTCAGAGTGAGGAGAGGATTACCAGAGTAAAACCACCCAGAAGGGTGGAAGTGCACAGTTAGAGGATGAAGTTATATTTGCGTAAAATGACTGGAAACCTCTGGTTCAGGCCATCCATGATCGTACCATCTTTTGTGTCTGAGCTGGCTGTTTGTTTGGAGAAAGCCTGAAGCATCCACCTGGCTTGAGGCACCAAGAAATTATATTATGTAGTGAGGGTAATGCATGCGAGGGCACAGACCAGGAGCTACTCGGTACAAGGAGAGAGGTGGATTTGACAAGTGAACTGAAAAGAGATTTAGAGATCCTGGATAGATACAGGGCTGCACAAATAGAAGTTCATGAGGACATTGCTTCATGGTTATGTAATGGAATCAGTAGCTGTCTATAATTGTCCAGCTGGACTACTTAAACGAACTAAATAACTAATTGAACCTGTCTCATGTTATAAACTTTTTTCATCTGAGCTTTTTTTTCAGTGATCCCAGTAATGTCATCTTGGCTAATTTTAGCTGCCATTTTCCCCTTGAAACTATTTACCAACACAGTGCCCTCAGCCTGCTGCAGTACAGGAAGTTTGGGCTGCAGGATGCCTCTCTGGGCTGAATGTTCTCCTGTCAGTGCGATCAAATTATAAGTAGCTGCACTAATCTGCCTATCATCAGAAATAGCCAAAGAAAAATGCACAAATGTAAACATAAAAGGCAACTCTCATAATTTGCATACTTGCCATAGTTCACCATAAATCAGCCTAAATGCCTGCAGGCTTGTCCTTTTTGACACAATCTGGAGGCTAGCTTTGCTTGTTGACATCTTATCTTCTCACAAGATACTGAGTATTAGTAAAGTTAATTGACTAATTATTTTCATCACTGGAAGTGTAAGTAAATAATTCCATCTATTTCTACCTAGGCTTCTGTTTACGGTCTGAGGGTGCCAAGCATTCAGACTAAATGAAAATATACCCTCTAGTAACCATGCACGGCATCCCCCATAACAAGCTGCAGAAACTCTCCGAAGCATTGCTGTTATGTTGTGGGGAATCCCGAGAATCTTAGGCTTAACTCAGCCCGCCGGCCAGCCCGCCTCAGGGCCGGCCAGGCGGAGGCTGGGGTGGCGGGGGATGCATCTGGGCAGACCCAAGTTAGAGCACCAGCATCTGTCATTTTTAGGGAAAGGGGGCAGGTCTGCAAGTAATGAATTGCTGGTGGCTGGGAATGTGCATGAGACAATGTGGTAACATGCGCTTCAGCTAGATGAGAGGAGCTGGAGGGTTATCCAATAGCTGTCATTTTCCATCTTTTGACTGTCGCCACATGATCAGCCATAAATATTTTGTTTCTGTGACCAGTTTTTCCTAATGGTGGGGAAAGGATGTAACAGTTTGACTCTGGATTGGCAATTAAACCAGCAACAGTAACGCTGTCAATCCCCTCCCACTGAGGTAGGGAAGGGAGAGAATGAGAAGAGAGAGAGAGACTTTCTGGATTGAAAACTAAACGAGACAACTTTAACTAAATACTAATGATAAAAGAAAATATGTAGAAAGATATACAAGTATGTGCAGGAATGTGCAAAGCCCTATTGCCTCCCCCACCCCCAGCAACTCCCACAGCATCTCCTGAGCTGTGAGCAGTTCTGAAATGTCCCGGATGGTTCTGCCGGAGAGAGCAGCAGAGCAGACAGGAGCTGAGGAGAGAGCTATGAGGGTCAGGAATGCACGGGCCTAGGGATCAATGCATGGCCTTAGTTTGTGAGATTTTTACTACTTTTCATCTCATTTTAGCATGCAAAAAATCTTTTATGTGGCTATATATAAACATAACCTTGTAAGCAAGTCATATTTGCTTCAGACTAAGTTGTCCTCTGAGGAACAGGGTTGAGTAAAAGGTGTGCGGGAGGGAGTTAAATGTAACATTTAATGGGAAGTCCATTCAAACCCTCTAGCAACTGAAACTAATGGGAACAGACAGGATTGTGAAATGTGAGCCTGCAAGATCTCCGCTGAGAGATATCCATTCTGCTTTGTCCTTCCAGGCCTTGCTTGCCAGAGACCTAGCCTTCTTTGAATCAGTTCAGATATTCACCAATAAGAGCAGTACCACAGCGATTTCTTCCTAAAGGTGTTTCTTGAAATCTGAAAGATCTTATTTCTGGTTAGAGAGAGTGTTTTTAGCAGTGCTGTTGGCTTTCAAGGTAACATGTTGCTATGTTTTTTATCTGATGCAGTGAATGGAACTCTGACTGGGATTTGACTACCAAGGAAAGCAGAACAACTCTTTTTATGGTTCCATAACAAAATGAGCTTTAATAATAGAACTTTGTTGCATTAGAATTGGTAACAGTTTACACAATCCTTAGGGATATGGCAGGTGTTAATAAAGTAACAGCACCTTGGACACAGCTCTCTGTGGAAGGACAGCACAGGTTGCTGTAGCTGACAAAAGAGATTTTTTTAGTAAAGGTAAAGTTCTACAGATGAGCAGATATTGCAGGTTTCTGAGTTTAATTCTGAACTGTTTATATATTGGACACTGAGCACTGCACTGTCTGAACACTTTGAACATCTGATGATCACAAACATCCGAACATCTGAACATTTTATGTATTATGAAAACTAAGCAGAGACACTCTTGTATGTTCTTCCTGGTCAGAATTAAAATTTTGAGTCTAGTGTAATTAACCACCTTTAATAATTGAAACTATGCTTTATTACTTTGCTAGTACCAGAGCAATTTTGCATCAACCTCAGTATGAACACCCACTGCAATGGTGCCAGCCTGTGTATGGAGTACCCTGTGGCTCCATACACAGAGAACTCTGAATCTGCTGAAAGAGAAAACTTCTACAAAGTAACCTCAGAAGGCAGACAGGACAAAGAAATTCCCCTGGCTGGAAAAAAGAAAATCTTTCTACTTCAGAGTGGTGGAAGGAAAAGAGGAGTGAGGGGAAAAAAAAGGTCCATTGATGCAGCTGTAAAGCACTGCAGACATTGCTGAGTGAAGACTAAGGAGAAGTGCAGCCTTCTGGGATGCCATGAGGATTTAGTCAATTGGATCCCATGCTTGCCTCAGGGTAATGAGGCATTCCAGGCCAACTGTTTTGCATGGATCAGATTTATTATTTTCTTGGCCACCCAGCTGGCTGGAAGATGGCTGGCATGGTAATGATAAAGTCTTCTGGACTTAGTTTGCTGTACAACACTTTTGATATTATGTTGTGTCATTCTCCTAATAATATCTGAGCTGGAAATATCCCTGATTGCAAGGATTAGGGAAAAAAGAAAGAGCAGGGAAAAAAGATTATAGGCTAGCAAAGGAATTTTCATGATGAAAAGCACTTCCATAAGATTGTTCCCTAGTGGCCAAGCTTCATTAGCGACTACAAGAGCAAGCAGGCAACTGAGTATACTGGGAAGTCTAAAGTGCCAACCAACGGCACTACAGGCTGTGCTGGGAAGGCTGGAAGCCTTTATAGCTGTGGTGCCATGGTGAACACTTGCAACCTGCACTGGTATCAATATGTGTTACTATTACTGTATCTACAGCAAGGAAATGTATTTAAGTACAAGGGATATTTTCATGAAATCAAAAAGAGTATGGTTCTTGCCTGTCCACTAACATGGTCAACCAATTAGACATGGAAGAGGAGTACAAGCATGAACTACTGCAGTTTTTCATTTTTGTACAACAAACTTTAAACAACACACCCACAGTATATTAAAGTTATACCAGCTTATAGTTTAAAAACGGCATAGAACTGTAAAGTAATCTAGATGCTCTTCTGCCTGACACAATCTTTAGTTTACACAAGTGTTTCCACCAAACAAGGTCTTATTTCTGAGAGTATCTTGCTTTTCTCGAAAATACACTGCACTTCCAAAATTAAAGCTCTTGGGTTTTGAGTAGCAAATGTATATTACTTCTAAAAATATAAAGAAGTGGACTCCCTCCTTTCAAACACAGTTTAGTTCAATCTTAACAAGTGTGCCAGGATCATAGTGAAAGCTTTTATGTGACTGTAACGATACATGTACTGTATAGAATTAATTACGGAGAAGTGAAAGGTGTGGGTGATGTCAGCCTGGAAACATCTAATCAAGACATCTGCTGGTAGGTTACCTTCAGACATGTAACCTACTTAACCTGTAACATAATAAGGATAACTGTAAAGCTTCAAGTAAATTCCCAGAAACTCTAGCTATTGTTTGGAGATTATTTATGTTTAGCTAGTCTGGTACAGAACTCCAACATGTGATGCTCTCACCTGCCTGGATGGTTTATTGTTGACTCACAACTGTGATGAGCTTTAGCAAAAAGGAGCTATTATTTGTGTGCTGTTTTTAGTGAATTTGCCTGGAAGTTATTTTTGTCTGCTTAAGAAAGCTGTCCAAGCCAAATTTCATACCGGGGCATAAGAGATAAAGAAGGGCTCACTGTACTTGAAGTGCCAAGTTCAGTCCTACTCTGCTTAACTATTCAACAGGTGAACTATGGAGCTGTACCTGGAGAGACTCTGGAGAGACTCTGTGTGCCTGCTGTCCCAGGAGATATCTGTGGTTGTTTTCCTGGCTATGGATCACTATTGTGAGGACTCGTTAACTGATTCCTTTTTTGTCTCTTTTCACTAATGCAATTTTGTCAATATTTTCTTATTTACAAAATTCTAACTAGTTAGATTCCTGTTTTGCAAGTAATTTGGCAGAACAAGTCTAGAGAAAAGTCAAAGACACTTGTTCTTCCACTTTACCTAAGAATATAGAGTCTATTAGATGCACATACAGAGAAAAACTACATATCCAGCAGTAAGATAAATATTACAATTTGTTTGCCATTCTTCCTGCTTTTGTCCAATACTTGGATGGCTAAAATCAGACCAGGTGATATAATTAACAAGCAGATAGTTACACTATGGGAATTCATGATCTTCAAGGACCCTTCCAACCAGGATGATTTAAAGTCATTTATATTTGGTAAAAGGTTGCCATGGAGCCTTGGATTGGTAGGTAATATAAACAAGATTTGATGCTCCTGTGCCTAAACTATCATCATCACCAACTATGTCAGGAACTTGGAGACAGAGCTGAGATTTCATCTTTACTATTCTCTGTATGTGGTGTTCAATTCTGTTTCTGGCTGCAGGGTCAAAAATGCTTACCAGGAGTTGTGTCAACTGAGCTTTCAAAGCCCAACTTAGCTTCCTTTGTCAGAACACAATACTCACAGAGCAAGTAACTAAAACAATGAGAAAGCACATGAAAAAAAAATAGTAAAACAAAAAAGGTCTTCCTGGGACAGATACTATACTAAGCGAATTATTTACTTGATTGGACTAACCTGCCAAATTACAGGTATCTCATGGTTTATACTATCACCACCTTGTAGACTCTAATGTTGCTCTGTGACAGTCTGTAATCACTATTTTCTTGCCTGGGAATGCCTTGTTTTTCAAGGTCAATGTTTTCCTAGTTAGCTCTCCAGAAATTGCAGTCATTCAGCTAGTCAGTATAATTCTCAGCTATGTTGTACCAGGGAAAACACTGATGAGGTTGCACCAGCTTAGGAAGCTGCAGGGGCACCGTGGCTTTCTCAAACCTAGTCTTTACTACACTGATTCAGAAGGGATCTATTGTATTAGAAAGGTGTTTACAGTCAAAATGAATGAAATAAGATACAGATAATTAGGATGGCCATATTACTGGGAAAGAAATGTGGAGCGAGCTCCTAATTCCATTTGAAGATAATTAGGTGGCCTGTCACTTTGATAAGATGTTTGGGCTCACAGATTCTGCTTTGTTGAAGGTATTCCTTCTTTAATTGGCCTGTCAATTACCATTTGCCATGAAATGCTGCCAACTGTTTACAGCCTGTTTTCAATCTCTCTTACAAAATGGGTACCAGAGACAGGTTTGATTTGTTGGTTTTTATTTTCTTTTTAATTTTTTTTCTTTTTTTTTTTTTTAACCTCAAAAAGCATTAAAGTGTGTAGTGGTTGTTATTATTCTTTGTCTTAACTGTTCTTGCTATTTCCTTTGATACCTTTATGCCTGAGCTACAAGAGTCTTTCCACAACTGCAAAGGTAAGACTTATGTTCATGGTACAAGTTGCAATGGGAAAATTAAATGTAAATGGAACAGGTTTCATGAGACACGGAGTTGCTCTTTCCTGGGGTGATGAGCTGAGAAAGCTAAAACTGGCTGAGTGAAGCAGCAGAATAGGGGCCTTAGTGGAACAAGACATTTTTTTATATCATTAAGGACTAGCCAAGAAACTGAAAATTAGCAATTACTTTTAAAAGGGAGTATGCAAATAATCAAGTGTGAAACAGCAATCTATTGACCTCTGGTAACTTGATGTCTTGATTTAGACAGCTACTTTACAACCTTGACAAACATCTTAATGTCAGCAATACTGGACTTTTTATGGTAGTTTGCTAGTTACTCAGATAAGGCATGGTCACCATGTGACAAAACATTAACAGCTGACTCAAAGGCATGCTTGGTCAGAGCAAAAGCAAGTGTTTTCCATGTTGGTATCATTTGTTTCTGTTTTTCTGGCTGAGAAAAGCAGTTATGCTAAACACAGGGTTGCTGTATATTCTTGCTGAGGAACAGTTTCCCCTTAGGAAGTAAAAACTGAGAAGAATTTGCCGTGAAAGTACATAGTTATGAAAGAGTCATATTTAAAGAGATTTCCACAGGGAAATAATCCTTTCTCTCTGTTCAGTGGCAGAGTGAACTGGAGAGGGCAGGAGCAGTAGTAAGTGCTCTTCAACTATGCAATAAATCCAGGAATAGGTGTGTTATGGATGTCGATGTTAAAACCTAAGTAACATTTGGCCTCTAGTAACTCTTATAACTACTGAAACTATTTGAGGTTTCTGGCTAAGCCAAATCCTGTTTCTCTTCTCTTAAGAGTTGCAGCAAAATGTCCTGATCTTAGGAGGTGTGAAGCATGTTTTGCAAAATAGCATTTGTTTTAAAGCACTCAGCCCCATCTCAGATCTGAATAGAGAAATGCTTTAAGATTTTTTCCAGAGTTTGGCTTAGGTAGAGAAACAGTCATTTCCTCTCTGGATTTCCTCTCCTTTTTCCTAAGGCCAGGTGCTATTAACACATATTCAACAGCTTTCCGCTGCAACAAGATGCTTACAAGTTTGTGGCCTTTGCTTCATTTTCACACTGGAATAGTTCAGCTGAAAAGACCTACAACGGTCATCTAGTCCAACAGTCAGTTTAGGTTTTTGCTGTGACTCAGATTCAAAGCAAGGTGGCTGCACCCACAACACAGAGTAGTGACCCCTCTGCAGCCGCTGCTGCCCAGTGTCTGGTGCCACCACCGTGCATGGACAGTGAAAGCTTGCCCTTTATTCCAGGGCTATGTCAAGCAGTGTGACTTAAAATTTGATTTGGGTAGGAGAATTAAAAAAGCTAAATAAAATGATGACTCAAAACGCTTCACATTCATCAACCCCTTGAATAGCTGTTTATGTTTCTACTTTTACTATAAATTGGTACCTCATGGCTTCTTTGTATAAGACAGTGAGCTAGTCTAGCAGGATGACCTAGTTATTTTTAAAGCCCGCTTATGTCAATGCTCTCTGTCCTGTGATCATGTTGGCCACCATTATTTCGGGGTGAGGTCAGTCTTTTTCTTTGCTTGGGACTCTTGCCAGTTTCTCAACACCTGCCTTGAAAGTGACAGCTCTATGGGTGTCCTCATAAATTACAAATCATGTGCCTCTGCCCTGATGCCTTGGGACAGGCACAAAGTTAGAAACTGTCCTGTAACCCAAGCCCTGGGGCTGCTGCATGGGACAGCTGAGCAGCAGGCAGTGAGCCGCAGCAGCGGGGGGCCGGCCACGCCACCGGTCCTGGCTACTGCCCGGGTTGGCGTGGTGGAAACATGGCCTGGAAATTGCTCCCACTGAGAGGCAAGGCTGGCCCCCAGGCAGGGGTCTTTCCCCAGGGAGAAAGCTGGAGAAATCAAGTGGCTAACAAAAGAGTGCTGTGGGTTGTGTGGCTGGGATGAACCCAACCAGCAGGGATGGGACAGGACAGGGAGCAGGGAGAGAGGAGTAGGGAGCAGGCTCTCTGCACTGAATGGGCAATCCTGTGCAATCCTGTCACTATCTTTTACCACCTCCCAGCTCCTCAGTTACAGCTCTGGCATATAATTGACCACAACACTAATTCAGAGATACGTTTTACTCCTTCCAGTGAGTGCTGCAGACAGGCAGCGTACTTGCAGCCTGGCACAGTCCTAAAGACGGAATTCAGAAAAGCACTTGAGTGCTCCCCTTCTTGCCCAAATATAGCTGCTCAGCCTACCCTTCTGTCACCACCCCTACTTTGCAGGCTATATCCACCTAGAGGGAAAACAGTGGTCAGACAAGGTGCAACACCCCACTGCCCTAATCTGTCCACTCATTCCCCACAGGCATGTTGTCCTCCTCTGTTGCAGGATTCATGGCCAGTAGTGCCTGGGGTCTGGGCAGCAGCACCTACTGTACCACAGTGCCACAGTGCTCCCTCAGCTCCGTGACTGCTGTGTCAGAAACAATTGCTAATGTGATCCCTAATGGATTGGAATGCTGTGAGCTCCCAGCATGGGAAAGCAACAGAAGCTCTGAAAGCAGCAGAGGCTGACCAGCCAGCCTTTTCAACTCACCTGTATGCTGCCTCCAAAGGCACAAGCAAAAACTCTTTGCATAGGATATTTAGCTGGATGACTGAATTGCAGCAAAGTGGAACCCTGATTTTTTTTTTTTAATTATTCAGGAAATGTATTTTAAGAGGAACTGCTTTCTCTCTTTCTTCTAGCAAGAAGACAGCTTTCATATTCCTTTTGATGACTGGGTAGGATCTATGGTTGATGCTCTTGCCCATTCCTCAGTAAGAGAAGGCTGCAGAGGAGTGCTGATCAGAGATGCCTGTAAGCACACACTGCTGTCCTTTCTTCTGATTTTAGACTCATGTAAAAATAAATTGTACTTCCTTACACCTGTGCTTCTGAATATTATGAATAATTATTTCCAAGGGAAATACTGAGCCTGGACTGATGAGTCGGCTGTGGAACAAATTTAGTTGCTTTGTGAAATACTGAGGTTTTATCTATTTTTGGGGGGAGGGCACAGGTTAGATCTTCAATTGGCTGATTGGAGGTGGATGAGTGAGACTCCAAAGATAATTTACTAGAAGTTTTGTAATGGCTGCTCCAATTCCTGCATATAGCTTATCTTCCCAAGCATACTGTATGGTATGGGGTTTTCACCCTGGATCTGGTATGGATGATGGTTTTCCTTCTGGAGCATGGTATCTTCTCAGAAAATGAACAAACAAACAAAGAAAAACCAAACAAAAACATCAGTGACCTCCAGCCAACTCAGGGTAAACTCTGTAGAAATCTTCCTGTCCGATTTTGTTTTCTGAAGTTCTTGAGCACACTGCTACCACAGTAATGAAAAAGTGTCTCAGCATAAAAACATGCCGTAGTGAAGGAGCTGTTAATTAGAGTGACAAGAGGTAGTGCCTTGAAGCTGTCATCATACAGTATTCCTGGAGTACAGACTGAACATTTTAGTGATAGGTCCCAGTCCTGTTCAGTACTTCCTATACTGTATCTCAAAATAAATACATAAGCACCTATTGGATTTGAAGTGCCACTGACAGTGCTGCACCATGTACTTTGGCAAGTCTCTTGGTATGCAGGTTCCTTGAGATCCTTTCAGCTATTCTTCTTTCCCCTTTCCTCTCCCAGCCCTCTAAGCAACTGCCAACACTGAGGACTTGAAATCCCTTTTTCTAGCTGGCAGCAGCAACAACAGCAGTAACAGTATGGGCATACATGGTTTGAGGTCTTCTGCCTTAAAATCAGCTATCATCCCATCCCCGCATCTGGTGACATTTACAGGTAGGTGGGACAACCCAGACAAAACCGTAGTTTCATAATGCTTAGTTTCCGTGACACAGGACAAAAACGCACACAAACCTTGAAAAGGCTTTAGGTGTTATTATCAACAGGCACAGAAAGATACCTGAATCTGGAAGAAAATACGTCCAAGTGATTTCCTGCTAAAAGCAGGGGAAAATTAATTTGCTCCTGCAATGAGGTTTTGAAATTTGAACCCTATGATAACAAAGTATGCACATTGCTGTTTTGTTAGGCAAAAAAAACCCAACAAAGAAAGAAAGAAAGAAGTGTAAGCTGAAGTTCAACCTAAAGGCTGAACACCCATTTTGTTCTGTACAGTTCCAGATCTCTTCTCCTAATATCTCTTTCTTACATTTTCAGGGAAACGTTACATGGGGTGTGTGACATCTCTGGTCTGATTTTTCTTTGACTGTGAGGGAATTCCATGAAGTAACTTCAGGTATGTCAAGGGAGGAGATCCCCAGTAGGGTATGAAAATTAGGGAACTATATATGCAAAAAAGTTGTCTGTATAAACATTTGAAAGACCAGGTCTTGAAATTTTATGTTGAACTTTAGGCCATTTATCTTACCTAGACTTCACTGCTGCAAAAGCCCATGTCCAGCTACAGCTTTCAAGCAAAGAACAATTTGCTATCACTATTATTTGCAGTAAAACAAACAAACAAACAAAAAAGGAAGCAGTTATAGTTCAGGATCCTTGAAGCGATCCATGTCAGCACAGGGATTAAGAACAGAAATTAAGTGGGAGTAGCATCTCTAGGGAAGGCTGCTCCACTGCTGGCGAAGTGGTGCCCAGCTTCTGCCCCTGCTGCGTCCCTCTCCCAGCTGGCACAGTGCTGGGCAGCAGTCCGAGCAGGGAATGTGCCTCCTCTACTCTGGACCTGGTGGTGACAGCAGCTCCTGGCCCCTGACCAGGGTGGCTGTGGTCTGGGAGAGGTTTGGAGTTCCGGGAGGCATCCACTGGCCCAATATCTGCTCCTAGCTCCTAGGGCAGGGAGGGGACAGGGACAAAGCAGCCTGCCTGGTGCTGGAGCACAGCCTCACAGTGGGGAGGGGGAATGCTGGGGCTGTAGGAGGTCTCAGTGGGAGCTAAGACACCATGAGACTGAGGAAAGGCAAGAGCTCTGTGCTCATTTGTAACAAGTATAGATAATTCTTCAACAAAAAAGATAAGTGCTGCTTGCCATGTCTGGGTTTTGCTTTCCTCTTTTCTTCTCCTAATGGAGAGCATTCACAAAACCAATACTGTTAATAAACTTTGGAAAAATATCACCTAACACTTTTCCAAATCTCGAGGCAATGATGTAATTGCCAAGGTGATCATCTGTTTGCCATCCATGAGCGACAGTACCAAATATTTCAAATCAATGCAAGGGGTCACCCCAGTAGCAGCAGTGCAACAAGAACTTCCCTGGCCTTTGGTAGACTATCATGTTGGGTATGCCAGCTAAAGGTCGGGCTGAGATGGCCTTGGGGTAAACAAGATGATCCTTTTCACGGTGATCTAATAGCACCTACAGCTGTCTTCATCAGATCAGCACTACTACAGGAATAAGAAATGATACATTGGAGTAATACTTTCAGGTGAGATCAAACAATTCAGAGAAAACACAGGGCCCACAGAGCTAATAATAGTGCTTTTTGTCTTTAAACAGAACTTTTGGCCTGAGCTGATATCTTCTGAAATCAGTAGGACATGGGACCTTTATTCAAAACTATTAAAATCCTGATGCCCTAAGATTGTGCTTGTCTCAGAAAGGTGGTATTTCTCCATGAACATAGAGTATGACAAGATGTCAGGCAATTGCTCATTTCACTCTTCCTCTGTGCTGCCCCTGTGCCTCCAGAGACCTACTTGTCCTTGAGAGAGTAATTTAATCTGGAGCCTCCACTTCCCTTTCCTGTGCTGCGTCTTCTCACCAACTTCAACCATCAGTGACCAGGCATGAGTTCCCTGTCTCAATCTTAGCTTCTCAACTCTCTGCTATTACAGGGACAGAAAGAAAAGCAACGCCATGTGAAAACACAAGACTGTCCCATAGTGTGCCACCTGTGGCACTGAACTAACTATACATCAGAAAAATGGTGTCTGTCGGAACTATGGTGATGACTGAACAAAAACATGGTTTGCTAAAACATTTCCTAACTGTTCTTCATTGGTTGCAGAGTGTGGCTATGTTTGAATTTCTGTTGTTGGTAATGTAATTACACAACACAACACAAAATGAACAAAATGAAGCCTATCTCTCTCCTGAAGGGTTGATAATCCAAGCCTCATGAACATGTATCATTTGATGAAGATGACTAGACGATGTCTACTTGTGTATAAAAGTACTTTTCAACCAGCACAACCATGTCAGGAAAGATTTTGACTAAAGTTTCTATCATTCAGGATCACTTTTGCTTTTTACCCATTACCTTCCCCATCAGTCTCAGAGTTACTTCACTTAATTTCTGTGGGACAAGTTGTGTGACTGAAGTAGCTTGAAATCAGATTCAAGCCTTTGTAGGATTTGGGCCATAGAACAACACTATTGTGACCTCTCTTCAGCCTGTGAATAGCTTACAGCATTTCCATGTTTAGCCAAAAAAGTGCTAAAGAGTTCAAGTCAGACAGTAATACTAGGAGGTAAATTTTTTTTTAATTAGGATCTTACATATTTCCTTGACTTGTCCATAATGGAAAAACTTCCAATCCAAAATTTGCAGAAGGTGGCCTAGGAGTCACCCTCTAATCTATTTATACACTAGTCAGGTCTTTTTGTGGACAAATGGTGTAGAAAGCACACCAATGATGCCAAATCAAATTTATACTTCAAATGCCAACACTTTGAAAGGCCGCAGTTACTTGCTTCTTTTACACAGCTCCAGAGCAGAGAAATAGTTTATGTTGTAGGTGTCCCAGCTCAGAAGAGGGAAAAACATAAGAGCTGGTTTCCGTGACCATATATGCTCAGTTGGGAGTCCATGGGAACTGGGGATGTCCATGGCTGTGCCAGTGGACATCAATTAGCTATGTCTTCTGATGGCTATTGATGAATGAACACATCTCAGGAGGAGAGAAGGAGGTTCTGCAGCTGTCATGAGGCAGAATTAAACTTCTGTATCTTAAGCTTCTTTATGCCATTTGTGGGACTTTTACACCTGTTACAAAATGCTGCAACACCATCACTTTAACTGTGATCCCGTACCAATGCATTTTTCTGTGGGAAAACTGAGTGTGTCTGCATAAGGCAGAAAGTGTGAGAATGTACTCAAAGTGTCTGTAAGCATAGTCAGGCAATTTATGTATTTGCATGTGGGAAATGTTATGTGAATGTTCTACACACAAAATGTCAATTATTTTTTTTTGTATGCAAGTGCATGTCATTACCTTTGTTCTGTACTCTAGAGCTGCATCACCTTTGAAGATCTCTTCTAGCACTATTTTGCCCCCCCAGCAGTCACAAAGTAGACTCTAGTACCTCAGTCCATCACGACGCACATATCCAAACTTTATTTTGTGCATGTTTTTGCATTCAAAAGTTTTAACTTAAATAGCTGCTTTTGGTAACTCCCTCTGTAATTTCCTTCTTAGATTCAGTGTTATCAAATGCAGCACATAATTTTGTGGTGACAAAAGGTAGATCCATGGCTTCTCCTGGAGCCAGTTCACAGTCCCTATGGCCATAGATAAACAAAGTCAGGTGTTCACTCATGTGCTTGAGTAACAAAGCAGTCTGGTAGTAACGTGGAACCTGTTCATGGAAATAATACAAGATCATTAAGCTTCCTGAGAAGATCTGTCACAGTATTGAGTTTCTGATATTTTAATATATTGAAGAGATGTGCCACTATCACCAGCAACAAAGCGTTTCCCTATTGTTGACCCCCCATGAAGACTCTAGGTATTTTCTATAACAATCCAACAAACAGAAATGATCAATAAAAGGATTCCAGAATGTGTTTGAAAATATTTTTGCTTGTTGAATAACTGCACAGGCTTTGCTGTGTTCAAAGAGTGTGGTATTAGGGTCTTGCCTGAAGCTACTGAAAACACCTTTCATCCTTTAAAAGCTGACAGGCTGCTTTAAGTGCTGTGGAAACAAGTTCAGCACCTCTTGATGTCAGTTTTGTTACATGTAGGTAGATCTGTTTACACTTAATACATACAATGCCTTAATCCATTCCCAGGCCAAGAGAATTCAAAAGCAGCACTTGCTGAAAGCTTGCCTTTCTACAGCTTCTTCCTCTGATCTTAGCACCTTATTGGAAAGCATAACAGTAAGTTTTCTACCCTAACATTATTTTACTAAAGGCCAATGACATATATCTAGATGATCTGGAGGATATCCAGTACTCACTGTGCTAGATGTTACTACAGAACAAATTTAATACCTATTTGATTTCACACTCTGTGTTTTATCTGGTTTGTGCAGTGAGGAGAGTGGCATGTTCATTCACTCTTTCCACTGTATTCAGAATAACTAAACATTTGGGGAACATCTCCTGCCCTTGTTTTGCCCTGGAGTGCTCTTCAAATGCACAATTTTAGTGATAATAACAAATAAAAGCAAAGGCAACTCATTGATTCACAGATTTCTGTCTTTAAATTGTGCTAAAGCTACCTCTTAACTTCAGTGGAATTTACCTAGACATCTCCTGAGGTGAGTATTTCTGCATTTGGCTTTGGAGAACAAGAATACATTGTTTGTTTTCCTCTTATAACAGCTTCCACAATGAGGTTTGGGTGGAAGCACCCATGACAAGGAAAGGCTGTGTGAGTGCTTACAAGGCACCAGCTGCACAGGAGCTGTCAGGGCTCCATGTAACAGGACGCACTGGTGCAGCCTCCCTCTCCCTTTGGGGAATCAGATTTGCTGAGTGCTTAATGTCAGTGAAGCTCACTTGGTGACCAGACTGGTATTGCTTTTCCTACACAGCCTGTTAAAAGTGCACGGACTATTATTCGCCTACTCAATTAACTGCTAAGGAGACAGAGGAAATATGTGCCCAGAGGAGAAAATGAAGCCATCTTTATTTGCTTGCTAATCAAAATCCAATGGCTTTTGAAGACAGCATGAATTGATCATTAATTAAGAAGGATACCTAAATTTGGAGTTCAAAGAACCTTGTAAAAGCCAAGAATAAAAGGCCTGGAGGACAGAGATTTTTTCCCCCAAGTTGATGAGGTCTTTGTGGGCTTAGCCAGACAGAACCAGCCTGTATCTGAAGTTGGACCTGGCCTGAAACAAGAGTCTGGTTCCCAGGGGTACAAGCATCTGCAAACCAGAGATTCCATACATTATAGAATATGGATCCCAAAGAGAAATAGTTTGATTTGATAACAGCTTCAGTTTATGCAAAACAGAGGGCCCTAAACGGACGATGGGTCGAGATCACTACTGGTTGTTCATCACTCTCTCATGCTCTGACATCAAAGAACCTATCAAAATGCTGGGTGACAACCCAAGCCAAATGTGTCCTCAGCTCTCCTTGGGACATGCATGCTATTTTACAAGCAAGACAAGGAACCATGTAAATGACAGTGAGGCTCAGCTGTGGCCACGTCCAGGCCCACGTCAACGGAAAGGGTCGAAGTTGTGCTCATGACAAGGACAGTGGGATAGGCCTGGTGAAATGCAAAGGGAAGTAGAAAGGGCAAGGGAAATACTATAAGGGTTGACACCCAGGGCTAAGGGGAAACAAATCACGCAGCTGCTCACAAAACCTGCCACATGGTTCACAGAAGCACAGCCAGGGCACTGCCTTGAAGGATATCCTAGAGCTGAGGCTGTGCATGGCAAAGGCACCTGGGTGAAAAAGGGAAGAGAGGTGGTGTAGCTGTGGTCTGGAGAAAGGGGGCTGGGGAGAGGTGGCTACACAGTAGTGCAAGAGCCCTGTGCCCTGTGGAGCAAAACCTGCCCAGCCATGTAAATTTTCCCTATGTTTTCTTGATAGACTTTACCACAGAAGGGAGTTGGTCAGTGGCTTCTACTGACACAGGTCCTATTTTCTATGTCAGTTGTTTGTCCTGCCAGGGTTTCTGGCTGGCATCTCTGTGTCTCTATGGTGATGTGAGCTTAGTCACTGTGATGAACCAGGTGGGATGTTCTTAGACACAACTTCAAATGAGTACAGGAGGCAGTAAAAATGAAACAAAATTCATTTCCAAACTAAGAAAAATCTGAAATTCTGCAGGTGTCATAAAACTTAGCACCTTTAACTGGGAATAGATATTTGCTTTATTTTCACAAAAAGAAAAAAAATAAAAATAAATGCTGACTACAAAATATACTGCCAATTGTGCATGAAGGAGTAGTTCTACCTAGATTAGTATATTCCTTCTTCAGTGGATGTATATCCAAAATAGAATACTTGAAGGTATTATAAAGGTGAAAGGATATTCTGCAAACATATGAAACCAATAAAGCTTTGCTGCCTGTTTTTTCAGAACAGTGTAAGTGCAATCCTTCTTCAGTGGAAACCTGTCTTCAGGATCAAGTCAGAGTTGGACAGTGGCTTTGAGAAGAAGTTTTGTCAGCAATGTGCCCATTTTTAAAAATAATTATGAGGTAACCCAGCCAGCTATAGTGAAACCTAAGGAAAATAGAAGAGAACAAAACGAGAGCAACTTCAGAAGTATAATTTTCTCTAGGTCAAAGGGCAGGGGTATTTCTCTTATAGGAAATAAACGCTTTAATATGTGTAGAACTGACTCTAACCACTATCTTAAAGATTAGCCTGAAAGATAGTGCTCTGGAAGGGCATGCAGAGAACTCCATGTGATAATTTCCTGGAATTTCTGGATCGAAACAGATAAGAGCTGCATGTTGACATCTGTAAATTGATGTGACCTTTTGCTTGCAAGCTGATCAGACTGTGATCAGCAAAGAACCATGCTCAGAAGCACTTAACAAAGGAGTTAAATTTGGGAAAAAGAAGTGTTGGTTCTACATAGATCCAATTGGTATTTGCAGATGCCCTCGCAGGAGGACTGCTTCCTGGTCAAATTTATTGTCTTCTTTCTACATGCTAAATCATATTAAATATGATTATATTTAAATAGTTTTGTCTACAATTATGCCATATTTTGCATTTTCTTCTTGCAAATGGTTTAATTTATGACTTAAAACCAGAAATTAAGAAATACAGACACGATAAATGGCATTTTAAGATGTCATAGTTTTGAAAAAAACATCCTGACATTGTCCTCACCATAGTTATAATATCATTTCTTTTCACAGAGAAAACTTTAACAGAGATTCAAGAATATATGCTTCCTCTTTATTTATAAAGTTCAGATATGTTCATTGGACTTTTCCTTTGTAGTCAGCTTATACGTTATTTATAAAGAGAAGTTTGGGAACAGGGAAAAGGGCTATTTAGATCTTCATGTCCGTGTGGAGACATTCTAGTGTCCCAGTACAGAAGTGTTGGGAAAGTACAATGCCAAAAACTGAAGGCTGAAAACTCACGCAAAGCAGAATGAGATCCATTGCTATGTTTCCTGTCAAATGACTGCCCAGACTTGTCACTCTGGACGTGTGTGGACTGCCTGTCCACCAGAGACCATCTACTCACAAGCGTGGCTGAATTTATTACAGTGAATGTATTTCTATGAGACTAAAGAATCATAGTTTCATAGAACAAATTTATTTTGGCTAAAGGTTATCCAGTCTAGTCTCCTGCTCAAGACAGGGCTAACTTCAAAGAGCAGATCACTCAGGGTTTTATCAAATCAAATTTTCAAAGATGGAGATTCACCCCTCTTGGAATTTGGGCTGCCAGGGCACATGACCAACGTCCTTCTGGAGACTGTGGGCAGAATCTGCCAGACAGCATTGTAGGAACACTACAGTCAGGGATAGCATTGCTTTCTGTCCCCAAGGAGACACTCAATGGCCAGGGCTGCGGATGCCCCTGGCTGCCCCAGGCTGTCCTGCTCCTGGCTGAGTTGGTGGGACAGTTCTGACTGCCAGGTCCTGTGTTGCCACCCTGGGAGATCCCCCACTGCTCCTGGTCACCGAGGAGCCACCATCCCCTGCAGGTCCATCACAACTCCAGATGTAGCTTCACAAGAGCAGAGGAGAAGGGAATAATCCTTTCCCTCAGCCTGCTCCTTAAATTCCCACTATCCACCATCATCACTGCTGTCCAGTGGCTAGACCCCTGAGACATTTCTCCTCCAGCCTTCATTTAGGAGACAGCTCAAAACACCCTTACAAACCCCCTCTGGTCAAATGGGTGTCAGTATGGTGCCTATTTACCACCATTTCTATACAATGGCAATAGCAAGGTGAATTTAGGGACACAACTTACTTTATATATCTTGTTTTTAATTACCAAGGTGCTAAAGAAAATGTTTAAAGCACTTGATAATAATACACACGTTAGAGACATGCTGGAGCATTGATTAGAAGAGCATTTCTTTATTCCTTAACATGTCAATGTATATAGGGGGGAAGGTTTTCCTGTTCTTTTTAAAAAGAAAAATACTAGCCTTTGAGACTCTGGTTTCTTTTCATCTTCTTCTGGATTAAAGAGCTTCTGGAAAGGAGTAAAAAAGGATAGAATATAAAAGACATCACAAAAGGAAGATATCAATAAGAAGCACCACTGCCTATTCTCTAAGCAGTTTCCAAGCAACTTTTAATGGAAGGTCAGGCACAAGCAAGATAAAGGGAGGGAAAAACAAGACATTATTTCATACAATAAAGTAACTGTGAATGCTGCCAGTTACGGAGGAAATAGATTGGCCAGCCTGAGCACTTATTTATGTTTTTCTGTGAATACAAATGAAAATCTTGTATAAAGGGCACTATCAAATTTGAGCGGGTGTGTTAATTCCAGCAATAGGTTTGCGTTACTCCTCTGAGAGGCTTTTATCACTGAATATGAGATGTTGACTCTGTGGCAATCAGAACAGTTCTGTTGGACCCCCTCAGTCCCTTCTGTCTGAAGGTCTAGAATACTTTTTGTCTTCAATTAATCACATCTGCCAGTTGCAGCTCCAAGTAGCTTGCATATGAGTTACGTGGGTGGGGCAACTAAGGCATAGAGAGGTGGAGTGACCTTACCCATATTGCATAGCTATCCACAGGCATTGTAATGCAAAGACCGCACATTCACTGGTGTGCCTCCAGTCAAGAGACAACCACACATGCAGCCAACCCTAGCTACCCAGCATTGCTGACTCCTTCCAGCAGCTCCCAGTGGAAAGAGATGGAGCCTGTATCCGAAGTGCATATATCTCTGCAAGTAAGCTATGTATCATGTCTACTTCTTTCTTCATTCAGCATCTGGCAACCTTAGACAGCTGGCAGCTGAAGTAGTTTGAACCTGAGTGCCATAGCAGGCAGTCTGGATGGCATCCCTTGAGTCTCAAAGTCATACAGCCTGAAGAGCCTGAAGATCCCTCTGTAGTCATGATCAGGGAGTAAAAGCTCATGCAACCATGACAGGAAAAGACCTAGAAAGGAATCCAGGTGTTGGCTTAGAGGTCTGCAAATTGAAAAATCCCAGGTATTAGTTACTTTGACAATGCTGACCCATTGAGTAGTGATAGGAGGTGCAAAACAAAAGCCTTCTGTAGTTGCAGTCTTGGAGTAAAAAGTTAAGATGACAATCTGACAAAGTTCGTTTTGGTAAAGCTTTGCTTCTCAAGGCTGGATTTTCTGATGCCTGTACCAGGATGATACTACAACCTGTCTGTCCACAAGGCTCTGACAGTTCTCCCTCCCCATCCAGCCTGTCTTCACGTTGAAAAAAAAATATAGGCAAGTAAAAAAGCTGTCTGAATTTGAATTTTCAACCAGAGAAAATACTTTTGCCAGGAGTTGTTCATGATGAGGCTCTGGGTCAGAATCCTGTATGCTCAGGTGCATGTACAAGAGCAACAAGAGTCATTTAGGCAGTGGCAGGTTGCCAGCTCATATGTTTAATCTGCAAGTCCCATGTAGAAGTCTTGGATACCTCTAAAACAGGCCAGATTCATGTGCCATCTATTAAACTTGCCCTTTTCCTCCCAGCACTGTTAGCTAAGAGAGTTAATATTGTCAGACTGAAAAGGCTCTTTGCTATCCAGGAATAAGGTCCACAAGCTCCCCCCTACCCCCAGGGAGACGCTGTGATGAATTGCTGCAGCTGAACATGACTCTTTCTGAAGCACCTCTCTGCACATGCTCTTATGTGTGCTTTCCGGAGCTGTGGGGTAGCACTGAGGCCACTCTTCTCACTCTGGGTTCTTGCTTGCCAGGCACAGCTGGTTCCTAATCCAGTCCACTGGGATCCTGAAGCAGAGAGAAGTCACATTACTGCCCTAGCAATACATGAAAGCTACCGGCCAGATAGTCCTGTACTTAAACTGTGAGATTTGAGTATGAGTTTGCGTCTTTTATGCCCGTAGTACATTTTGTCCAGGCAAATATGTTGCAGATATTAAAGCGACAGGATCAACTTCTCAACATGATTTTATCTACTGAAGTTGGCTCCACTGCACTCAGCTTTTACTTTTGATTTCCAATCATGTATGTAAGAAGACTTTCCAGAAGGTAAAAGAAGCAACTTCAGAATTCATCCCACTGTATGCTATGGGTTGGTTAGAGTGTGTTTCCCCTGTTCTAAAAATAGACTGAAGAGGGTCTGAAGGGCAGGTTTCAACAAATAAATATGTTTATGTGTTCTGAAAATGTATTATGAACGAGACTGTCTTTTAGCATCAAGGGTAGCCGATGAACAAGAATACTGATTTCTGACAACACACACAGAAGAAGCAGATATAGCTATAGCAGACCATTGTCAGTAATATGCATTCAGACATATCTGAAAAATGCTGTGATAATCTCAGCAGTATTACAGTACTTCTATTAGGCATGATTTTTTAAAAAATCACAGCCCTCTCCAAATTGTTTGCAAACTGTATGCATCCCAAGCTTCTGCCTGCAAAGGACAGCAGCGAGAGTTAACTACATCCTAACTGAACGTGTTCACTTCAGTGTGAAGCAGAAGAGAGATTTTCACAAGACAGGCTCAGGAGTGGATGGAGCAACAAATTGTCAAGGCTGCAATAACATCTTAGGCTGATACAGCTGTGTCTGCAGTTAGCTTTGAAATAAGACATTAACTAGCATAATTTGTTCTACACATAGACTGATACAAGAACCACAATTGACCTTCCTTTTTGTTGTCTTCTCCTGATGAACTAGACCAGCTTTGTGCTCCAGTCCCCATTGGCTGAACTAATCTCCTGGGCTGAAGCAAATGATGCAACTGCCAACTCTAGGTGAGAAGATTGATGATGTGAGAGGAGATTCCTACTTCAGAGTGGGTTGATACTGGTTTTAACTGGGCTGCTCTGCTGTTCCCTGCAGAACTCTAGTGGCCAGGTCTGAGCTCGTGGGCTATGTTGTGGATAATCTGCTGAGAAGTTGTTTGGCAGGGTAGCACCTGTCTCTGTCGGTGGCTGATGGTGGGTGTCCTGAGACAAAAGTTTTAAAGAATTCCAGTGCTTTATTTACAAAGCTCCTGTTTACTTTCCTTGCTTTTGATTTCGGATTGTGAAAACATCTTCAGCCAGGATGTGCAAAGAATATCTTGAGGCTCACAC
The DNA here is from genome assembly GCF_020740795.1 of Apus apus. NCBI lineage: Eukaryota > Metazoa > Chordata > Aves > Apodiformes > Apodidae > Apus > Apus apus. The sequence continues at coordinate 42,043,178 of NC_067284.1, forward strand.
AATTGGATTTATCTTTATTTAAAATAGTTTATAGAAGTAATTTTTGATTGTTCAATTGTGCACTATATGGGACAATGTTCCTCATGTTTGCTCACTACACTTCTTCCTGCCTTTATTATCTAATTTCTTTTTTACCTTCTTCTAGGTTTTGGAGGCTTACTTTGAGAGTTACTTGAGATTTCTTTCGAAGTAATGAGCCACACAGAAGACAGCAGCTGGGGATCTTTATGGGACCAGAGTATGCACTTGTTCCGCAGAACTACTTGCTTCCTTGTTTCTGAGGCAAACTTAAAGCTCTCATCTTAGTATCCATGAAAAATCTTGTATTTTAGAAACTATCTCAGCCAGAGCTGGGCTTCTTTTGAGCCAACAAAACTAATGGCACCTAATAAAACTCCATGTATCTAAGGAAAAAGCATGACACAATTAAGTTTCTGAGTGGGATTAACTACCAGAAGGACTGAGATTAAGCCCACTCTAAGATGTTTTTGGTGCAGCTGAAAATATTTTTAAAACAACCCTCTTGCAATAACCAATGATAAGAAATTGCAGTAATAACAGGAAATTTGAGGTTTTCAGCTGGTCCTCTGCAACAGGCTTTTAGGAAAACACTAGAAAGATGACAAGAGGTAAGGTCATATCATAGCTATAAAGACAAATGGATGCAGGTAAGAGCAAAGAGATCCATCTTCTAACCACTGCTTTCAGGACAGTGACATCTCGAACAGCAGCATTTGGAGATGAGTTATTAGAAACAGGATTTAAAACATTAATAACTTACATATCTATCTTTTAATTCCTAACCTGTCTCCTCATGCCCAAGTTAAAATCTTGTATTTGCTCTCCTATAACACTTTATGGATGTTTAGTAACCACTTCAGGAATTATCCAGCTAAAATGTGACTCTTTGATTTGCTTTTTACACCTTCTTTTCCCAATACTATACCAGCTTATAATCCTGTGATCAGAACTGTTCTCAGCCTTACACTTCTCCCAGCTTTTGGCAGAGGAGGGAATGTGAGATATCTTACGCCAGGCCTCCTGGAGACTGCCATGTGTACCCTGACCCCAGTCCCATGTTCCACCTCACTCTCACACTGTTTGTGCTTTGATGCAAGCGTGTCAGGCCATTGGGTGAGTCATGCTGCTTCAAGACAAACCTGTTGTTTTTGGAATATTTAGTTTTCAGCTGGGTTCTTTCCCTAAAGAACTTCACTGTGAGGTTTCATGGACTGTAGTATCAATACCTGGGGATAAAACAGTCTGGACTTCAGCTGAGTTAAGGTGCTACAGAAGGGTACCTTAATGATGACATTTTTCTGTATAATTTATCCAAGAAGTATCCTTTCCTGTTCATCATACAGCTTTTGTTCCTGAAAAATTATCCTACCTTGATGAAATACCCTCCTGTCTCCTCAACATTGCTGCAAAGACCATTTTCTCATCATGCCACATTCCTAAGTTACCCTTCCCTATGCAGCCTCCTCCAGTTCTCCTTTTTTTCCTGTTGCCTTAAACACTTCAGACTCCAGGCTTTCCCTGGGCTGTTTTTATCCTGACTCAACAGCTTTTAATCACTCTCAAAATACCAACTTTCTTCTCCAGTTGCATGATACTGCCATTGTATGCTCAGTTTCAAGATTCTCTTGCCCGTCCAGTTATCCATGTTAACGAAGCTTCCACATATCCATGTTGTTACCCTTCCTTCTTCTTAAGACTCCCTTACTCTGTGGTACCTACAGCAGAAAAAAAAAGGAAGATGACAAATATGTGGTGTGCTCAGTCTGCAGACTGCTCTGTCAGCCAACGTTATGTTACTGTACATCTTCTCATGGTATCACCTTTTTCTATAGTTTTTATATGTTGATGCAATACCTAACAGAGCAGCATCCTGGTCCATATTTCTAACTTGGGGGGTGGAAGGAGGTAACTACTCCATTTTTATTGCCTTCCATCCTTACTAGATGTGCAAGTGGGTGTCATGCTCCTTCATTTAGCCCAAAGTTCAAAACAGAAGGCAATGTGCATCAACAAAAATTATCTGAACAGCTCATTCATGTTGCTAGATTCAAATGTAAAAGCAACATCAGGAGAAATGGTATCAATGTAATTTTTTAATAAAGTTGTTTATCAAAATTAAATAGTATACACTTTGATAGAAGTGGAAATAATTGGAAAGAAAATTTTTTAAAGGAAAAAACCCAATAAATGGATGAAGAGATCAGGGGCTTCATTGTTGCATAAGTGAAATTGCCCCAAAAGACAAACTTCCAATAGGAATTGAAGAGTTATCTCCAGGTCACCCATATCTGCCACTTGAGCCAAGTCTTCAAAAATGTTTCCATGGTTTACACCCTGGTTTGCCATATGCTTTTGAATATTTGTTCATTTATGCATGTATTCCTAAAGAAATCTGGAATGTTTTGAAAATCTGGGTACCAATTTGTAAGCTTAGGAACACCTAGTAGGACATACCTGCTACTGTAAAGAATTGTTCTTTGAATTTGCTTGGGAGTTTCACAACTAGGGCTTAAAAAATGATGTAAATGAAATGAAATGAAATAAAACTTTCAGGAGGAGTTTTTTGGCTTGGTAGACTTCAATGCAGGCTGAAGAAACTAATTTCTCTGCTCCAATGTTTGTTTTTATGAAGCCATTTTGTATATAACGATGTGATGATATGTTACCGTGGATGTAGCACTAAATATAGCGTGAGAGTATGTGTGCTATTTCCAGTGATCATACAAGGGTATGTAGTGGGGGCTGCATTTGCTGTATGTGCAGAACCCTATTTATAACAGACATATAGGATGGATTTAGTGTACTAGAAATAAGCACTTGAACTGAAGACTTGTAAGGACATGGTGATATGGCTAAACCAGAGTATCTAATGTGTCAGAAAGAACACTGAATTCATGAAATGAACACAACATTAGCTGGTTTTTTTCTTCTTTTTTTTTTTCTTTTTTTTCTTTTTTCCTGTAGAAACAAAAGGCATCTTTGTTTTGATTTCATATTACACCTAAACTTAGTAGTTGGTGTTAAATACGACCTTGATCTTGCAATTTATGGTGCTTTTTGGACCTGCAAACAAGTCAAGAGAAGTCGAATGATTCCTCAGTGCATAGGCTGTCTTGCAAATTATGGGCTGGTGCTGGTAGGTGCTGCTAGAAGCCGAGTGTTAATGAATGAAGACACGGTTGCTCAGAAGAAAAGATGGTGATTTGCTTTTCTAGAGACTGATCCTTTCTCTTTTCCATCAGAATGGTTGAACATACATTGTTACATCTTTGTTAAATTCTCTTGACCTTGTAACTTCCATGAAACCAGATAGAGAAGCTGAGCATCTGCTTTCCTACGTATGACTGAAACGAAATCATTTTTTTCCTGGCTTTGGCACAGACTTCTTCTGTACTGTTTTACAGCACTTCTCTTTGACATTGTCTCCAGTACTAACAGCCCTGAGGTATAAACTTCCTTCACTAAGAATTTAAGTTTGGCCGTAGGCTGATGGTTTTGAACACTGAACCTATTTGAAGTAGGTATATGACTTGCAGATTGATCTTGGAGACCAACAAAGGATGTGTTGAGAATTTCATTTTCCTGTAGCAGGAAAAGTAAATTACTTGGTTGATTTGTCATAAGTTAATTATTTTTTTCTTACCTGGGAAACTGAAACACCACAAAACCAGAAACCGAAAGCTATACACAACAAAGACTTCTTCAACTGTATTTGTTTCTGAAACAAATAATGCAAACACAACTTGAGAGACTTTTAAAACTTTAACTGGCAAAAATGTAGTTATGTTTTGAGAGATAGACTATGCGTGTAACTTATGCTCTTAATTGCATAATTCCTTCAAAGGTTATAAGGATTTTCCTGGCTTCCAGAAACAGCAGAGGTAGCAAAGGTACATACCAACTGCCTTGTGCAAAGAAACCTCTTCCCAGCATCTTTTCTAAGGCCACAAGCTTCTGATCCAATATCCTTTTATTCCTAAAGGAAGGATGACAGGGTTAAGAAGGTTGATGTTTGCATGCTCCCTTCTACTGATGGTCTGGGTGGAGACATGCCTGTGGCAATCCTGCCCTTTAGGATTCAGCCCAAGCTCCCTCAGCTGCTGAGTGTAGCAGCTGGTTCTGGGTATGGCCCAGTTGTTGCAGTAAGGTGAGGAGGAGCTGACGCTTGTTGGGCTGGAGGGATGGCTTTCCCTGCAGTTTGATGCCCTCAGAAGCACACAGGGCCTCTGTGATGTGCATGGCACCTCTGCCTCCCCAGCCAACCTTGTTGTCTAGTCCAAGGGCCATCAGGGAAGTAGAGCTCAGCCTTTAGGAGCCGAAATCTGAGCTAAAGTCTCTGTCTGTCTGTACTTTGTGCCTGTCTCTACTTTGGCCCTGACCTAGATACACTGCTTCTCAAGGCTGGTGCAGACTTCACTCTAAGTTTGCTAACTTCTTTTTCCCTCTTACATCATGCAGTTCCCATCACTGCACATGAACAATAACTTAGCATGTATTTAGAGACTTCTGTTGTCATATTTTTGTGTCCTTAAAGAAATAATGTTGCAAGAATTCAGGAAAAATAAGGACTGTCCCTGAATCCTTGCTTGCCAGGCTCATGAGTCTCTTTTACCAACTCCAACATTGAGGACCCAGATCTCCTGCAGCTGCCAGCAACTGGCAACAAAGAGTGACTGAGGGAAACCTACATGCTCATCAGCACTACAGTCATGTAGGGTTTTTTTAGCTGAAGGCTCATGGCCTTTGATTGAAGCCATGCAGTGAAATGCAGGCGATGGCCTAGACTTGTGTGATGCATTCAGACAGAATCACAGAATCACGAAATTGCTAGAGTTGGAAGGGATCTCTAGAGATCATCTAGTCCAACTCTTCCACTGAAGTAGTCTAACCTATAGTACATTACTCAGGACTGTATCCAGGCAGGTTTTGAATATCTCTGGAGAAGAGGACTCCACAACCTGCCTGGGCAGCCTGTCCCAGTGCCCTGTCACCCTCACCATAAAGAAGTTTTTCCTCATATTTAAATGGAACTCCCTATGTCCCAACTTGTACCCTGACACTGGGAACTTCTGAGAAGAGCCTGTCTCCATCTTCCTTGCTCCCACCCTTTAGATACTTGTATACATTGATAAAGTCTCCCCTCAGCCTTCTCATCTCCAGGCTAAAGATTCCCAGCTCTTTCAGCCTTTCCTCATAAGAGAGATGCCCCAATCCCCTAGTCATCTTCATTGCCCTCCTCTGGTCTCTCTTGAGTAGTTCCCCATCTCTCTTGAACTGTGGCACACAGAAATGGATGCAGTATTCCAGCCGTGGCCTCACCAGGATAGAGAGACTGTGGCCCAAAGACTGCACCTCCACATCCAACAGTGCAGGAACACTGCAGAACCTGTTCCTCTAGAAGTAAGGAGAAACGTTTTTGTTTTGTTTTGTTTTGTTTTTTTCAATTTATCAGTTCTTTATATATTGGTGCTTTATATAAGATGCCAACATTGTAGGTGATCTAGAGCCTATACACTGTGCTACTATTACAATTACAGTTGTTCTGAAAGCAAAAGCCACGAGAGTTTAAAGACAATATTTGCAAGAGAAGCCTATTCAGAGTTGAAGTCAGCTTGTCGAAAAAGGTTTCTAGTGCTGGATTGTCGGTAAGAAGAACTGGACACACCTTTGGAAGTCTGGCCCCAGATGTGCTAAGCAAAGTGTAACCAGCTCGCAGCGCTTGTGAAAGTCCAGCATTCAGACCTCACAGGAAACCTGAGGCAAAGGCTGGAGTTGGACCCAGGACTTGTTTCCAGGTTTCTCTGGCCCAAGATGAACATTCCTGTTTACTCAAGAGAAGCATGCCACATTCAGCTCCAAGTATAAAGGAAACTTGGTCAGTGCAGAGTTACCAAGACTGTAGCTTGGCAAAGAAGCTGGATAAAAATACCGACTCTTCTCATGAGATTTAAAGACTGCCAGTAGTCAAGGTGAGGCCTGTTTGAAACTTTTTTTAAAGGATTTTATTTAGTCAAGCCAAAGCATTTTCATCAAGAAGATGGAAAAAATTTTGAGCAAGAGGTGGAAAGTTATTTTCTAATACAGGCATAGGAACATACCTGTTCCTCCTATTTGGCCACATACTTGGACTGTTAGAAGAAAACATCCCCTCAAGTTGTAAGCATAAAAGCTTCTGACAGCTCTCCTTTTCTTCTGAGGGTCTTGATTTTGGTCTGAGGGGCACTGTGACAGCCATGTTCAAGTCAAGATGAGAAATGGCAGCTGAGAGCAATGCCTGGAGCAGAGTGTAATGAGCCTCCAAACCCAGAGCTCAGCCTAATCAAGCTCAAGCTTGTGTGATGAGAGCTGCTCCAAACCTGGACAACCTTGACCAGAAGCACTAACGAAAATACTTTCAGAGTTGGAAATGCTTAGTCTGGCTCTGGCAGCAGGCTCTTACGCTGGATGAAGTGTAAGGACAACTGTATTTTGGTGTCAGCCAGGTAACGGGGTGACGGTTTGCACCTAGCTCTGTCCTGCTACCAGCCTTCATGTTGCTGAGATTGCTCAGTGTCACAAAATTTGGCTTGCAGAAGGATCCATTCTCTGGGACATGGACCCTCCCAGATTTTTCTCCAGAATTATTTTTTCTCTTAGTGTATAGCTGGGCCTTTTGACATTACTGAGCTCTACTATTGTGAAAGAACGGGAGAGGTAGATGTGTCTTTTTTTTGTTGGTGTTTTGTGGTTTTTTGGGTTTTTTTTGTTTTTTTTTTTTAATAGATGATAATGTGAAAAGAAAACACTATTGTTTCATTTATTAAAAAAAGAAAAAAAGAAAGAAGAAAAAAAGAAGAATATTACAGGGACTAATTGCATGATTTAACATTTGAAAACTTTGCATTCCTCCTCTGCTTTGGAGAGTAAAAGGGCCTATTATCATTTCCAGGCCAGATGTTTTAGTTTATTGAGCCTGTTTGATCCCTGCACCTGTCTAAGACCAGCAGTTGCTGGATTAGTGTAAGGAGCTGAATTAAAAAATCTGGACAACTGTTACTGAACAAGTGAATGGTGTGAAAATGAGCAGGCTTTTGGTATAAAGGATTTACTGTTTGTGACACAAGGCAGTACACATCATTTATAGCACAAAATGAGCACACAGTGCTCATTCTGCATGTCCATGTGCTGGAATATACATTACAAAGTGACAATTACAGGAACTTCCAGTGAGGGAAAGAAAGGGAGGGGGGAAGCGAGGGAAGCAAGGGACACATTACACCATCCATCTGTGAGACAGCCGTTCAGTTACAAGGAATTATATATTATTTCTGGTGGATTACACTGATTATAAAAAGAAGAATTTGGTTCCTGCCCCCACAGTGAACATTGCCGTGCATCCTGAAGGAAGCAATGGCTTTTCACTTGCCCCTTTCCTGTACTGTGGCTCTTTCTTTTGCTCCCTGCTCACTTATTAAACATAGCCATCAGATATGTTTTCTTTCCTCCTGCTTTTTTTCTATTTTGACTAAAATGCACTGTGCCGTGTCATTTACAGAAGTTGTTTCATGTCTCAGCTCTTTTTTGCTATAGCTGCAAGTATGGCCAACCCTAGTGGGTCAGAAACCAAGATCCATCTTGCCTGGTAACCTGTCTCTGACAGCTGAGATTAAGTGGATGGTTAGGGGTCACACATCTTTACAGCCTGAAATGCCTGAAAACAAATGTGCGTCAAACACACGCTGTAGAGGAGGAACTGCAAGAGGTTGTTTGTTGAAAAGCTGTTTTCACAAACTGCAATTGTAAAATTTGTTTTTGAAAAATAAATGAAGGAACATAATGCAATACAGATTGTGATTGTGATTGGTGTTTGCAATCCATTGACTTTTGCCCATCAAGGTATATATCTTGCTGTTCATATTATCGCTGATTTACTGCATACATACAGCAGAGCTTCAAGATTAGGGGTAGATGTAGGTGTGTCAAAGTGACAGTTAAGTGAAGATAAATGGTTTGCCTGCTGTGTTAGGTGGGACTTGGATCATGTATTGTACTCCACATGAACAGAAGTGACACCCCTCCCTGCTCCCCCTGCCTTGCCCCAGCCTTGCCTATAAATCTGCCCTTTCCCTTTGGAAAAAGTCAGGAGTGTGTGCAAATACTCAGCATGTGATTGCTCCTGCCTCTGCAAAGGTGGTGCCTAAAGTTGAGCAGATCAAGGACTCTGGATGGTACTTTTGCTTTAACGGCAGAAGCATAACAAAGTAAAGTCACTCATCCAGCATCAAACAGCTCAATCTATGGTAAGAAATGAAACCAAGCACCCTATATGACAGCTCAGAGGTTTAAGCACATGTCCATATGCCACTGAGCTTTTTCATTAGCATTCTCAATGCCTTACTTATCTGCATTCACTGATCCTGTATTTGTGCAAATACACTGACCTATGTGGCTATGGTCTGAGCAAGGACCTTCTTACGTGTCTAAATGCAAAGGCAGGCTCCACGTCCATAAGGACCCCTTTTATGCCTAGACAGAAGACAGCTTCTGGGGATTACCAAGAGGCTGGTGTAACAGAGCAAGACTTGCTTCTTCCCAGCAGCTTCTTAGATGTTATGAAGCGACTGACCCATTGCACAGGCAGGTAGCTGAGCACAAGCCCTGACGTGCTGACGATGCAGGTGTTCTCTGCATTTGGAGGACACTGTGTATGGAGAGCACTAAGAAATCAATTAGTTCCAGATTTCAAAAGGTATGTTTGTGTGCCCTCTCTTACGTTGCCATATTTTACTGACATAGGTTCCTAAACTCCATGACTTCTAGTGGACTAGTGCCTAGAAACCTGTAAAACTCTGGCTTCTGGTCAGTTATGACAATTAGAAAGCAAGAGCAGCATGACTCAAAATGTCCTATGTTGATGCAGCTGGACAACTGCAGTTTAGTTCTACTGCTTATTGTAATATTTTGCACACATACAGCTAGTAAAATGGCAAAAGCTTAACATCAGATACTGTTTCAGCATCTTCATATGAAACCTGTGAATAAGGAGAAAAAAATTTATTTAGGAAAACTTATATTATTTAGGAAAAGCTACTGATTTTTCATTCAGATTATAGAAGGTGCACCTTATTGATTACTTATTAATGTGCTTGTTAATTACTGGGTTTTAACAGGGATATAGATACAAGTGTTAACTAGAAAATGGAGAATGTGCAATTTTTTGTGCAGGTTTTGGGCTTTGGTTGGGTTTCACTTTTGAAGTAATTGTTACTTTGGAAGTGTTTAAATTACGCAAATAGACACATTAAAGTGTATGCTTGTAGCTTGTCTGTGTTTTTAATCCTGTGTGTAAAAGACTACTTTTTCTTTTCCTGCCTCCTTACTGTAATGAAAAAGCATTTTACTGGGCAACTAATTTTTACATTTTACTGCTGTTTTCAATTTGAAAAAAAATGTTTTTACTAAAGATCTTCTTAAAAGTCTGAATTTTTTATAGTCATGATAAGCAAGGTGAAGGAACCATATAACCAAGTTAAACTTTGGTGTAATTGTCCTAAAACTGTTTCTTGCATGCAGAATGAATTGGACTGCTGAAACTAGTTATTTGCTTTATGAAAAAAAAAAAACAACAAACCAAACTGTATTGAGTAAAATTAACTTCTTAAGTGTCTAGCTAATTTCAGTTCTGTGGTAATTTCATGCAGCAACACTTCAGGGATGTTGCTTTATAATAACCAAGTTGGTGGCTTTTCTGTTTGTTTTCACCAGGAGTCTGCATGCAGATGTCCCAGTACAGGGTGTACAGCAAATGCTAATAAAAATGTTGGTAATACCAGACTGTCCTGTCTTATTTGAATGAGAATGCGAGGCCCAGTCACCTCCCTGTAACTTAAATAAGAAACAAAAACTCATGACTGGCTCCTGTTGGCCATAGTGGCCCTGGGTGGTGTTTGCTGCTGTAGTGGCTGATGTTGGTGTTGTGATATAACCCCAGCCAGCAACTAAGCCCCACACAGCTGCTCAGTTTGGGGCAGGGTAGAGAATTGGAAGAGTGAAAGAGAGGCAATTTGCTGCTTGGAATAGAGGCAGTTTAATAAGTAAAGCAAAAGCTGCATGCACAAGCAAAGCAAAACAAAGAATTCATTCACTGCTTCTCATCAGCAGGCAGGTGTTCAGCCATCTCCAGGAAAGCTGGGCTCCATCGGGCCTAACAGTTACCTGGGAAGATAAATGCCTTAATTCCAAACATCCTCCCCTCCTCCTTCTTCCCCCAGCTTTATGTGCTGATCATGACATCATGTGGAACATTCCTTTGGTCAGTTGCAGTCAGCTGTCCTGGCTGTGTCTCCTCCCAACTCCTTGTGCACCCCCAGCCTGCTTGCTGGTGGTGGGGTGGAGTGAGAAGCAGAAAAGGCCTCGGCTCTGCAATCACTGCTCAGCAATAGCTAAAATATCTCTGTGTTATCAGCACTGATTTTAGCCCAAATCCAAAACACAGCCCCACACCAGGTACTAAGAGGAAAATTAATGTTATCCCAGCAAAAACCAGCACAGTTGCTTATGTCCAATTCCCCGCAAACTACCAGATGAAGTAAGGAAAAGTGGTTCTTAACTATAATTATGGATTTCTGCAGTGAGAAGAGACTAGAGCCCAGACACTGCCAGGTCCCTGAGGGTCCTGCTTGAGCTGGGCACCTCCTTGAAAAGGGCTATGTGGGTAGGAAATTCTTACATACCCTGCAATAGGAGAGGGGTGTGTGAGGCAATTGTGAAACATGTAGTGTCTTTGCCAATATAAACTTATTTTATCTTAAAACTACTTATAGAGCTTTTATCAGGCAGTTGACCCTCTGAGGGATGGCTGAGTGACACGGTGCCTTTGAAGATGTGGTGGTATCACTGGAAAGACATAAATAGACAAAACATTAAACTCACCTGGCCTGTCTTGCATGTCTCTCAGCCCTGTTTTAGGCACCAAGACTTAATGAAAATCCACTGCTTTTGTTGGTCCATGGCTAATCCAGGCAGAGAAGGAAGGGAAGCTGCAGAAATACCATTTCCCTTCTAAGGGAAGGATTAGAGGTGCCAATTCAGACATTCTATATATTCTTAAAATTCTTTTGCTGTCTGTAAAGGAGGGGAGGGGAAATGAAAACAAAACCAAACACAAACCCCAGGGACTACATTGTATGTGCTGTGCCTGAGCTATAAACCTACAAGGTGGAGGTCCATTTTGTCACTTTGCACTTGCAGTTTAAATTCACACTAATCCTTCCAACACAGTGTTGAGTAAGAAAGAAGTAAACATCCTAATGCCAAAATCCTCCTGTTTATAAGATTACTCCATGGTAAGAGAATTATCTGTACAGGGAAGTGGGTGGTAAGACAGAGACTCCTTCCCAGAGGGGAAGAGGGTGCAGATGCAGACCTTGGAGTACCGGGTTCTTTGTTAGATGGTGAGATTAGTGATAGAGAAAGGAACAAAATAATTACTTTACCTCCTTTCAAGTCTATTTAACCAATATGCACCAGGAATGAGTATGTGTTTCTTCTCCCTGAGAGGTGGAGAGTTTGTATTTAACACTGTGAGTAAATACATGACTGAACACTGAAATAATCAGGACCCAGTGGCTGTCAGCCTGCCATCACTACTTTACATGCCAAAGTTCTGAAATATTTCAGGTAAAATCAGTCTGGAGGCGAGTTGAATTCAACACACAGTAGGGATCAGGTCTCTTGCAGATCCTCCTATTTTTCTTTAAAGTTAACTTATGAGTAGTCCTGTGGCACTATGCTGCCCATACAGGTTTATCTTTCCAAATTGCTCAAATGAATATTCCCAATTCATTTATAGTCATCCTACTCAAGAATTTTAGCAGAGTGAACTGAACAGCATCTTTGACATAGTGGAAGCCTAAGGAGACTGGAGCTGTGTAGTATCAGGATGAATGTAGTCTGGTAGAAAACATTTGAATCCCACCATTTCTTCTGGTCTGTAGTGGTCAGTGGATTTTTGTGATCTCCTGAGACAGACCGTATTTTTTTTTATTTTGAGATGTGTGTGGGATAGCTAATGAAAGTATGTGTGCTTTGAAACAGTCACAAATAGTGATGTGGGACAAATGCTGTTTGTGGCTCAGGATGGTTTATGTGACATTGGAATCACCTGAAGAACTAGAGGGCAAGTGCAGCACTAGTTCTGGTCTCACCTTGGCCATGGAGGTACAGAAGCAGGGAGGGATGCAGTGGATGTGTTTTAATTAACCCTAATTTATGCTACAGTACCTGTCAGATAACTTCTATTGGCAAGTAGTTTCTTCACAGTTTATTAAATAATCCATGGAATTAGTAAAAAAAGACTGAAAGCCTGATGACTATTATTTTATTAAACTCTTGGAATAAACCTTCATTTTTAGGTGGGTGAATTACAAATCTGCTGGGCTTTCCTCTGAGGCAATAATGACATTAGCCTAATCACAAGTGAAACCACTTTTGGAATTGCTTGCTTATGATGACTTAGGGAATCCTGAGGGAAACCAAAACCCAGCAGTCATGGTGATGGCTGGCCCTGGAGCTGTAAAATCAGTGCATGAAAATGCTCCTTCACATTGGATAGTGGGCAGTAAGTGGTATTCACTTCATGCAAAATGCATCTTAAGTCTGCAATTGTCTGGATGCTTCAGCATAGTCTAATATTAGGACAACACTTTAGATGGAATTGCCTACCTCACATAGTGGACAACTGACCCGTAAACCCAGAGTTTAAAGTTATTTGACTTTGGTTCAGACAACTAAAAGCCAGCTTTACGTTCATCTTGGTTTGGTCTGAAATTAAACTACCAAAGAGCCAAAATGAAATGCTTTATTTGAAGTGTTTTTTATTTTGTTTTGGATAAAACACTCTTAAAAAAATAAAATCAACACTGGTAAGAACACTAGGAAATGAAAAATCAGTAAGTGCTAAAACAAATAATGTATTGTGATGGTTTTGATTAATTGTACTTTGTGAAACCTGAATTTGTTAAAGATTTTGATGGTGCAAACCTGCCTTTCTGTGAAAATTTTGGTCTGTGTTGCAATCATGTTGCAAGGTTCTTGTTGGGGCCACCTGTTTTACCTTTAAAAATATTTTTTAGATATTTTGACCTGATGCTTAGGTACTCAGCTGCAGTGCACTGGCAGCTGTTCTCAGTGCTGAGGGGGTATGTTGTAACTAACCCTCTACTTTTGTGATTCCTGTGGTGCAGGTCCTAACATTATCCTGCTTATTTTGGACTGTGAGATGGATAGCTGAGGCAAAAGAACATTCAAGCCCAGGTCCATGAAAGCACCTAGAAAGGAGAAAGAATAAACCATTAAACCTCATCTCGCTGAGACCAAAGGATCAGAAGTACTCTCCATATCTGCACTGGGGCTTTGTCACTGTTCAGCAAAGACTACCAGATTAATGAGGTCAGACAGAGAGAAAGTAAGCTCTTGCTCTGCAGCCTGAGGATTCCATCCGGAAAGAGAGAAGGTCCTGTGCTCTGGTCCTTGGCCTTGAAGTGGGTATCCATTTCTCATGGGTACTGTCAGTAGGAATCAGAGGTCAGAGCAGATCTCTCTCCTCTCCTACTTTGGTCTTGAATGAGCGCACTTACCTGGTTATGGACTCATGCTCCTCTTTGCATGATCTTTGTCTTGCTGACCCTTTGGGTTGCTGGCTGAGCCCCTGAGGGACAGTGAAAGCCAGATGCATTCCTGCAGAACCTGCAAATTAGGCACTGGGGATTTGAACCTTCAGAAGAACCTCCAGCTCCCCCGCTCATTGCTCTGTGCTTCTATTGAAAAGAAGATTAAGGTGCGAGCACCCACCCAATAAAATACACCTTCTGGGAGAAGATGTAGGGCTATGAAACTCCAGGCTGTGAGAAAGCACTTAAGCTGAGTAAGGCAGCAAAAATTCAGGTATAGATTTGCTCATCAGTGTGGCTTGTTCCTATTCTTGGGTGTCAAACTCCCTGGATCTACTGGGGCGCACGAACTCTACTCTAGACCCCAAGGACTGGGACCTTGTTGTAGGGCTAGCTTCATGCAGCTTCTGTGAGAATGCACAGGAAAGCTGTGGCAATAAGGTCTCCCACAGTCAAAAGCTAGCTCTTCAGTCCTGCTCTGCCCTTGCCTCCGAGGAGGGGAAACACAGGAAAAAAATTACACGGCAAGGTAAGGGGTAACCCCTAGGGGCACTGAGCAACACTTCTGCAGGGCATAGCAAGGGTATACTTGTCACTGGCAAACTTACCAACAGTGGGTAATAACACCCCTCCTATCTGTAACTGATCACAGCCACTCTGTGGCTCCTAAACCATAATCACAAATAAATAGTTCTATGTAATTTTCATAAGTGAGGGTAACTCTTATTAATGTTCAGAAATTAAGTGAAACAGTTGTACACAAATATTCAGTGTGAAACTGCACCCACTGTGAGTAACATAGCAGAATTGTTTTTTGTGACCAAAAAGTATTTTAGAGTACAAGGAGCAATAAATAGCCTCTGTCATAACAAAACAGATGCTATTAACTAAAAAGCAACATAGAAAGCACTTTTGATTTTCGCTTGCTAAGTGTAACATCATATTTACCTGCCACAAGCCAGAGGTCAGTGTCTCTTCCTTGCAAGAAAACGCCGGCTATGGAGGAAAAATGAGGACTAGTGTTCTTCCTTTGAACAGTGCTTCCATTAGCAGAAGTACTGATGTTTCTAAGTGGCTTTGCTGTTGAAGCACATGGCCACCATACCTAAGAGTTTCTGATCTTTCAAAGAAACAACAACAACAACAAATCTTTTTAAGTAAAAAATCCCCTTGAAGTTAAACATTTTGGACAGAAACTTTCAAAGAAACTTTGTGACATCCTCAGAGACTGAGCTTTGCCTTTGAGACTTCAGGCTGGGGGTGAAAAGCACTTCTGTTCCTTCCTCTGGGCTTCTATTCACTTTGCAATGAAGTACCCATTTTTCATTTACACTTACAATTGAAGTAGGGAACCACTTCTCTGATACGTGCTCTATTGGATGTTAGTAAGTGAAGGGGTTATCATAGCCTCATTTTTGGAAAATCCAGTGGAAGAGCCACCATCTAAGTTCCTGTCAGCCCTTGTGGTTGCTTTCTGCTTTTTGGGGATAGGGGACTTTCAGGTAGTACAGAGCTGAATTAAGGATGCTCGTGCTTAGCTTCTTCATCCTCAGCAATAGTTTGCTACACCTGCTGAGTCAGATGTTCCTGTTAGTCTGCACACTGTCTTATACTTCGAGCTAAACAGAAAGGATATTAAGCACTAACAGATCCATGCACAAAATTTTGCATATCCCTTGCAAATTATAAAATTCTCCTTGGGAAAACAGATAATAAAATGTACTGTCCAGAATATGTATTTGCTTCTCAGAAAAATTTCTGTCTCTGAAAATTTCAATTTTATTTTGTTACCTAATACACAATTTGATAAGGTTGCATGTGATTTCTATACAAAGTGAAACATTTTCTTCCTGTTATTTTCTATAGTTTTGGCTAAGATTTGCCACTCAAGAGGCTGTTTTTGTCACTGAACCCAGGAAATAAGTTATCTTTTCCTGAATAACTCTTGAAAAATTATTATAAATGATTGTGACAGTCACTTTTACTCGTGTACATATTTTTTAAAGAAGTAGCAGGTAATTTAAAATATGAACTCAAAGTCAGGATGTTCTAAAGGTGAAAAATGGCAAGCATTTTATTTCATGGCACACATAATATGTTGTTCAGGAGAATTAGTGTGTAAATATGTCCTTTATGCTATTCATAGAAGCTCTTTCTCTGTATAATAAGGTGCATATTTATAACGTAAGCATTGTAGCAGAAATCAGAGTGGTTCTAAGCCAAGGTAAAGGTACTTCTTATATTTTTAATAGCTTTATTAGAAGATATATCTGTATAGTTGTACTTTGATTCAGTCTTTCCTTTGAGAAGAAATCCTATTCACATTTTAGTGTTTTGATATAGTCAGCCTCATTTGGAGGTATTCAGCATTTTTTGTATGGGAAACCATCTAACAGGAGCTACTCAGCTCTTTATGAATAGAAACTCAATTTCTTAAGAATAATAGAGCTCTTCATTGGGTCTGTCCTTGTGTCCTATTGTTGAAATTCAAAATATATGTTCATAAACAAAAAAGTGGCATTATTCAGTCCACATCCAAAAGGATAGAAACCTAAACATTTCTTTATGAAGGTAAAATGAGGTGGCAAATATATGTAACAAAAAGGAAAGGCTTTTTCCTAGGGTACTGTAACTAGATGCTAGAAACAATGTGGAGTCTATAACATAACAGCTCTAAGAAATTCACTATGGACTTTGATGGCAGTTTTCTCCAAAGCATTCTTCATTTGGTGCTGAATATCTGAACAATGCTGTCAGTCTCAGAGCAGCTAAGCAGTGATTTTTGTTCTAAAAAAATAGGAGAGACTAAATAATGATTTGTGAATTTGGATTTGAAGTCAGGGTAATTCTGAGTTCCCTGCTTGCAAATCAGCTGGTCCTACTCAGCCTGGGGATTTTTTCATCAGCTTCAGAGAAAAATTATTTGCCAAGGTAGAAAGAGTTTAGTTGTGTACAATGAAAAAATATTTTTCCACAATTCCCTTGGTTTCAGTGAGAGTGAGCCTAATTGTTAAACAGGATTAATTATAAAATCCCTGTGGACAATAAGATTCCAAAGCCTTTTTCCAAGGAAAAGGTTCAGTGTTTGGGTTTAGGGACACAAGCACAACCATGGAACTGGGAAGAATTCCAGGCTGCCTCTTGTGATCCCCTTTCCCCCAGTACCTGAGTGTCCCTTCTATTGGAAGCTTAAAGTGCTGCTGCAGGGCTTCTCCTGACCTTCACAGAGATCTCAAACTGTGTTGTACCCCATGGCTCACTGCACTAGTGACCCGCATCCATGGGACCATCCATCCCTTCCACAGCCCAGGTGCCACAGGAAAGATGCATCATCAGGCCCCTCTGGTGATCACCCAGTCCAACCCCCTTGCTCATGCCAGGGTCACCCATAACAGGTGGTGCAGGAGTGTGCCCAGTCAGGTTTTTAATATCTCTGAGAATGGAAGCTCCAAAATTTCTCTGGCAACATGTAACCTCTGGGGTCTGATACTGGAGATTCAACATGTTGGACATGTTTGATCTGCAACTGTCCTCACTCCATGGAATGACACTTGTGTGTGCTGGTCTAAATAAAGGAAGCACAGGAGGGGGGGACCGTTCCCATCAGCCCCCAGCAATTTCTCTGCACAGCCCCAAGGAGGCTGAATGGGGTCCTTCATGTCCCCAGGCACAGACCTACTGGGTTCCTGCTCCTGGAGTTCTACCTCACAGTGGAGAGTGATGTCTGCTAGTATGCCTGGGGTGTCCTTCACTGAACTGTACTATTGCTGATCTTTCCCATAAACTCCAACATCCACTGCCCAGTGCTGGCGCAGGTGTGTAAGTCCCCAGTGAGATCTGGAGGGTGAAGGCCATGCAGCTGATGAGCACTGCACACTGACAGCTGCTGGTTCTGGGTCAATCCAGTGCCATGACTTCCCAGTAAGAATGTCAGACCTACTAGGTTATCAATAGCACCAGAGTGAAAGCCAGCATCTGAGAATAAGGGAGTAAGGGTGGAGAAAACTTCCTAGGCAAGCTGGACTGGGAAAACGGCCAGTCTGCTGGGACGTAGGGGAACAGCAGCTGATCAGTACCGGAGCCTATGCAAAGTCATTTCTTACCTCTCTTGTTGTGGGACACTGGGGAGGTGCAAGGTGCAGAGCAGTACATGCTCAAATGTCAGCAACCAATAATGTCACCGGCTTGAGGACAGATCTTCAAAAAGCTTTTCTCTTATTAAAATACACTGTCAAAACTTTAAGCCACCATGGTTTAGGCAACTGATTTCTCAGCAGGACATACATCCTGAACTCTCTTTCACATGTCTATGTTGGGGTTTCAACAAAATGAAAGGCTTGTCTGAAGATCCCTCTCTGAGGTTCTGAAACTAAGTGTCCCTGAGACATGACAAGAGACGAGTTCATGAAAACTTTTGGAAAGAAGACTTTGGCACTTAACCATAAGATTTTTCTCACTAAAATTGACATGTGTAATTGTTTAAATAACAATTTTAACTAAAGTATAACATGCTTTTAAAGCTATACTCATTCTTCCTGTATTTTGAAAGGTCAGTTTAGGAAGTAAAACAAAATGGAAACATTTCATTATTCTCTCCTTTCTAAACCTCTATTTAATTGTATATATTTTTTCTCTGTTGTCTTGTGATAGAGACCTGGTTTGCTCGTTCATTCTGTTCTCACAGTGCAACTTGAGCCGCACCGGGTGTTATGTTACTTCCTTCCTGCACCAAGAAACCTCTATCATGCCCAATCTACACTCTGCTTTCACTACGCGTTGTGTCAGCATTCCAGGCTGCAGTTAATGGTGATTAAGTAAGACAGAAATGCCTGAAGTCCACTAGCAATTCTGCCTGAAACACAGGAGCTAATGACTTTTCTGCTACTTGTTCTGTACGATTGCACTCTTCGCTCAAATACAAAATATTTCTCTTAAGAAAATTAAGGAAAACTAAGGAAAATTAAGACAAATCCTTAGCCTGAAAAATAGCTGTTCAGTTTTGTTTAACAATTTTTATAGCTTCACTGTCATATGACCACAGCTTTTCTGCTTCTATTGGTATGATTTTACCAAGGTGTTTGGTACTCTCTGTCTATTTGTGGAGAGTTATTACTATCATATCAAAACCGAGGTGGGAAAAAAAAAAGAAAGGATGGCTAAATCAATATGAAAATAATTAGTCAAAGTTTAGAGTTGGGTGAGACCCTTCTCCAAATCTATACTCCATCCTTTCATGAAACTTACTAGACTTGGAGTGCATGGTGTCAAACCACTTTTAGCCTGTTTTGTTCAAATGTAGGATTTCTGTAAGTAAACTCTGCCCAGTCTGTATGTCTGGCTGTTTGCTTGCTGTTGTCCATTTCAAAAACATCTAAATGAAGAACAGAGACCTCCACGGTATTGAACTAAGTTTGAGAAATCTTCATGACACTGAACTCCTGAGTCTTGAGAAAGCCATCAGATAAGTGTAGGAAACACACCAAGATTAATACTTGGCCCAAAGGGGAATGTTGTAATTTGAGCTAAACCAGATTACTAGGGAGCAAAAAATGCATGCAAGGCAGCCACAAAAAACCTCTCTGCATGACTTCTGCTGCTCATGGGATCACCCGCTTAAATTCCTGTTGTTCATCTGCTCCTGCTGGCAGGGTTGGGTTGGCCAATCTCTCCACCAGCCTGTAATCCCACTGCAGGTGTTACTCTCTAAAAAACAGTTTCCCTTCCTCTCCCCCCTCAGCCCCTGGGACCTGCATGGAAGAGCTGTTCTGGCTGCAGCACTTAGGAATGTGGCAGGTGATGGGAGAGTGAGGGAGGGATCAATAACCTATGGACTGATGCTTGCAAATGTCTCTGCTGGTCTATGGTATCATTCTGATTAATTTGTTTCACCCATATGAAAGCCCTCCTTTAATTCTCCCCAACCTTACTGAAGTGTATCCTTCACAAGCCAGTGCAAGTGTGATGTTCCTCCCCTAAAGAGCATGACTTCAAACTCAGAAATCACCTTCTATTGCATCTAGAATGATGTCTGGAGCAAGGCTCTGCCACTGCAAATCTGCTTTTCAGCTTGCTTGCTGCAGGGTGACCACTCCCAAGAGAGCAAACACAGAGATCAGGCAGATAATCAAACCCCCATTCTCCTGCAGAGTGGGTTACTGGTGGAAGGCTTCAGGGCAGGATGGCTGTAACAGGACTTCCTCCTCCCATTGGAAATGGAGATAAGACTGAAACTCTAGCTAGAGAGTCCCACCTCAAAAGGAAAATATAATGACTTCTGAATGATTGTGTATCCGTCTAATGCATTTAGCCTGTGGCTGGAAAGGAAGGAAAAAGACTAGGAAATGCAGGACTGCCCTTAAAACTACTATGAAGAAAATCTCAGCACATAAATTAACTGAGTAGAAAGTTCATTCTCTCCAAATACATTCAGAGACATCAATAGGGTCTGAAAGCACTTCATCTGTATGTTTAGCAAATAAACATAATAACAGGAAAAAACACCTATTTTAGGATGAAGTTATTAAAGACTAGAACTTGGGTGGTTTTTTTTGCTTCCACTATTTTTGGTCTTTTCTCAAGGCACTACTAAATTACAGATAGTGCAGGGTATGTAATGCCTAAACAGTACACAGTTCAGACAAGGAAAACTTGTGCCTTGTCACGATATCAATATGAGTGTTTAACTAGGGAGCACTCAGACACTGCCCATGTGTCTGAGTGTAAACATGACCATTAACTGAAGTGAAGGGGACAGACCAAGTATGTCATGAACAGACAGTCCTGACAGCAATACACCTTTCCAGCAGCCAAAAATACTAGTGATGTAAAGAGAAAAGTTAAGAAAGGTGGGTAGAAAACAAAGCAAAGATGAGAAACTTTTTGACTTTTGAGAACTGTTTGTTGAACAACTCAGACACCCTAAAACTCCAGTGTCTTTTTAGCAGTAAGGATGGATGTCTGCACTTCATTTCTCGTGAGGCACTTCATTGCCATCTGTCTTTTGTCTTTATGATGTTTATTTATTTTCATTGCTTCTTAAACATGTATAGTAGTAGGTACCCAAGCTCTTAGAAACACGAGGCACATGCTAAAGTAAGCACGTGTGGATTTACACTGACTTCAATGCAATCTTTTTTTTCCCCACTTTGGTGACAGCTTTCCTTGAGTGAAAAATCAGTCCCAGATGGGACAGATCCCACTGTGAACCTTGTTCCTCACCTAAAGCTTTTGACCAGGCCTTGCTGAAGCTACTGTGAATGATGAGATCCTGTGCTGTCCTGTATGGGTTCAAGCAAGGCACGTGTTTACACACCTCCTGAAACCAGAAGCAGAGAAGAGGGAAACACAAATAAATATGTGTATGCCTTAAGGAGATGAGAGCAGTCAGTTCCTCTCTCCTGCTGGAGACCTACTCAACCCAGTTTCAGTGAGTATGCTTTTGGGGACTGGCTTTGCAGATCTGCTTTGAGCAAATGGAAAAAACAACTGGCACAGCTTAATATTATTAGCTCAAGAGCTCATACCACAAGATTGTAGCTGCAGAAAACCAGAGGCCAACCCTGCCAGGAGGTGTTGATCTCACACCGTTCCTCTCTTTCTCTCTCTCCCCCACTCTCACACTGTCCCTCTGTTTCTCTCTCCTCCTCTCTCTCAGCCATTTCTAAGAGGCTTCAAATAATGATTTTGTCATTGCTGAGGGTTAGTGAGCACAGTTCCCCTTCTCTAGCTGTTAGTGTCTTTCAGGTCTTATTATTGAGGTCTCTTAATCTTCCTGCCCTTTGTTGAGCACTGCGAGCCTTGTTGCAGCTGTTCTGCATGAGTTTAATCTAACTCACTAGATAGATGTGTGGATGAGACTCTCCAAATGCTTGTGTTCCTCTTAGATGTTATCATGAAAACATAGCAGCCTTGACCTTTCACATAACTTAGCTGGCCATGAATGGTGGCAAGCCCTATCCCCCAGCCACATAAATGTAATGCCTGTTCATCAGCTACTGTGATGCAGAAGAGCGTTTTATCTCTCTTACTTTTGACATCTTAATTTGGTTACAGGGCTTTCCTAGAAGGTGTTCTTTGCGTATTTTCATCCCCAGATTTTGGCTGCTGGCAGGTATTAGACAGCAGAGCACAGCCTGGACACTTTCATTTGTAGAACATGAGCTAATTAGCACTTTCAATGGGTTTAATGCATTGCACCAGAGTCTTATTGAAACAATGCTTCTTATCTAGCTAGCAATAATTGGGAACACAAATTAGTAGATCCCATTCTTCTTTGTAATTGCATTAAATCAGCTGATGTCTGAGCTGGAGCAATATCTATGTGAATCCATTTATGAAAGGTGTTACACCTTCCACTTTATTTTGTCTTTGTGTTTATATTCTGTACTTGTTGCAGGGAGAGTACCTATGTGTTGCTGTTTCTGCAAATGTGTAGTTCTTATTTCATTTTGGTACTGTTCACTGCTTTTAATGAGATCCTAAGAGATGACACAGCTTTATGATGAAGGGTTACCTTCTATTTCCTAATCCCTTGTTATGTAGTGTTGCATGTATTAGATGGTTTACATATTAGATGTTAATTAAAGGGGAGCAGATGGAATCTGTCAGCACCAGCAAGGCTGTGTGTTTGAGTTTCTGAGCCAGTAAAAGCAATCCCACAGGTTGTGAGGAAGGCAGCTTGCTGAATAAATCTGTTATGTGTCACTGGACAATAAGAACTGGCATTTCTTTGCATTTTAGCTGCAATGCGATTGATTAATAATAAAGAATTTATAAGGTAGTTAAGAAAAACAGATTTTCTGAGCAGGTGCTGCTGCTCGTATCAGTATATCCATGATGGTAAAATAGCTTTGGTGCAGAACATGGAGTGATGAGTAAAAACCTAGCACTTTTTATTTTATTCGCTACTCTTCTTCCACCTTTCTTCAAACAGATTTATTTCTGTGTAACAATAAGGCATCCGTGTATTTTATGGTTTTTTTCTACTGATGGTGCTTCTGTTTCTGTATATTTCTTACATGCAAAAAAGCCTCTTAGTCTTCCAAGTCCACAGAGTAAATTGGAGGGTGAGCTCTGAAACTGCTAGCACAAGAGCAGCTCCTGGTGGGAAGGGGGTCAGTGGCTGTGGGGCCAGGCTTAGCTTTTTGCTAAGTCCCATCTCTAATCAGAAGCACATTCCAGCATGGAAGGAAACCAGGAGAGAATCTGGCCTCTGTGCTACTGAGCTGTAACATTATTTTCTCTCTTTAAGTCTCTTCTCTGTGGCACATGTTGTGGTATGGCTGCAATGGGGATGCTCTCTGACAGCTCTGCCGGTACATGTAGGAACACAAATTTTTGCCCCCTTGAAAATCTGATTATGAATCAAGTTTTTCACAGAAAGCCCTAAGTAGTCTTCAGATCATTCAATGTGGAGATGAGCAGAGGAAAGAACTCAGGCAGGTTTGGTGCTGTGACCACTTCCCTGAGGACTGAATGTGTAGTTTTAGTGGTTTTTGTGTTTAAGAAAACCAACATTCCATGAAACATGCTGATAACTTCTAATTGTGCTTTTGTAGCTTGTAGTTTCTCAGCCTTTATAGACATGAATATATTTCTTTCTTGGTAGTTTTGGCGAGACTTTCATTACTTTTCTCAGGATTGACACCAGGTAACTGGCAGAAATTTCTCCACGTCAGCTTCTTCAGTAATTTTCCAATTCTTTTCAAAAAGGGTCAGTTTTCTGTCCCTTGTTGTTATCTTATTTTACTGCTGAATGATTAAAAACAAGTTCTGATCTGAAGATCTCCTTAGCTGATCTCAGGAGCTCCTTCAGGATTTTGGATATAAGTTTGAACCTGCTGGTCTTGAAAATAAGTAATTTTAACAAATGTTGTCCTTGTGTTATTTGTTCCTAAACAAAAAGCTTCTTCTTACATTTAAAGTACCATATATGATTATTTGTTCTAAAGGTGGCACAGCAATCTCTCTTAAAGCTCTTTATTTTTTCTGTACCCCGTTATACCACCTGTTTCTATATTAGTCCAATGTTTAGCATGAAGACCTCTTTTGTATATTTTTCTAATGCTTTACCTTTAGTTTTAACAAAATGGCCACTGGTATTTTAGACATTCCTTTCATTTATCTGAATGGAAATTATGTGTTACATATTACAACTAAAAAGCTTTTATTTTCTTCCCTTCTTATAATTGTTGGCATTTAAAAAAAATTGCATCAAGTGTTCAAACCTAGTTCTAACTAGGACATATTTTTCTAAGCAATTTTTTTCATGTCTGTAGAATTGTACATTCTTTCCCCAAAGAATTCCTGCTTAAAAGTGTTTTCCAAGTGTTCTAGCAACTGCTATCGGCTTTTGGAAGATTCAAGCTTTAGGCATGCCACTCTCTGCACTAGTCTAGTCCTACCACATAAATGAACATTAGATCACGTTCTCATCTTGGTAAATGTGCTTTCTTTATATTTTGTTTTTAACTTAAGTATTAATATTTTGCCCATCAGAAAGAAGCCCAGCGCTGAATTAACCTGTGAGGGATACTGTGATAAAAAAACCTCTCTTATTCCTTTTACAAAAGCTAGAAGAGCTCCATTACTAGCATCATAAAGTGTCCATTTGAAGTTGAGGGGACTAGGAACAGAGGCAATAGAATTTGTTTGCCCCTAAACATACAAGCAGCACCAGATACATCTTTAATGTAATTACTTAAAAATTTAAATCATAAAGTACTCTGCATTGAAATGTCTTTGTAGAAGGATGAAATGTCCTCTTGCAACATGCTCTCCTCCAGTTCTAATGGACAAATTAATCTCTTAATTCCAACACTCACGGTATGATCTATGCTGCCAGTATCCATCACTTGTTTTCTGCAAGCTCATCCAATTCAGAGGGATTTTATGCCAAATGCCGTTTGAGCTTGCTTTTGGTGCATGAGTAAAGCTGGATCCAATATTGGGTGGGTAAGAAACAGGAGATGCTTACCAATCATGGGTGAGCTGACCAAGGAGAACCTGTTAATCTACAAACTGCATGGTCACTGTCCTGAGCCAGATGGGCTGAAGTCAGAGTCAGTCTTTCCATTGACTTCATCTCAGAGCATGGACCCAGAGCTGTTGCTGAAGATGTGGCACTGGCTAGATGTTTCTCATTGAAATACGTTATCTTCATTTCTCTAGCAAGAGTTTCACATTAATTTTCATTTGCAGTGTGGATAGGTTAGAAAAATGAGGTTTTCTCCTGAGATTAATGCGTAATGCCATCTATCCAAAGAATGCTTAAGTATTCACACTTCAGAGAAACTGACCTTTAAGCCACACTTAGTGAAAGTAAGCTAAAATCAGTATTGCATTCTTGTTACCAAGGACACTTATAATCATCTTCTTAATTGTCCTTGACGTTCTTATCATTAAAGATCTTGGCATTAATTAACTATATAATGTCCCTTGCTTGATAAAATCAGCCTTGCTGGCACAATAGGCATTGTATACCCCAGGCATTCCTGGCGGGGACTGTATCTATAGCAGGGGTCATTCATGCTACTAATGTTGCCTGGATGAAACACAAACATTTGGAGCACTTAATTGTCTGAGAAGTGAGCTGAATGAAGGCAGCGGTAATGCTGTAAAATATGTTCTGACTCAGTGTTTCTTAAAGGAGCTTTTATGCCAATATTAGTATCAGTGTTTAATTGACAGCCTCTTCACTTAGTTAATTACTTGGGCTATTGTAGCAGAAAGCGAGAAATGAACAAAGACATTTGTAATATGAATCACTACCAATACAGAAACAAATGTTAGTGCTGTGAAGACTGACAGGGAAAGTTCTGAGTCCTGTCTTCCTCCTGCTGGAATATGATCTTTCAGTGTTTCAAAGGAAAATCTGAATCACCACAATAACATTGGTGGTTCAAAAGCGGCCAGGTTCAAGGTTTTTAAAATTTTCAGATGACAGGAAAGATTGCAAGCTGAAGGCTGAAAGTTCAATCTGCATGTTGAATATCAAAACACAGAGATAATTTGCATGTAATTCCATACCTGTACACACATTAAGTATCTGTAATTCACGATACAGCTCTACTTGCATGAATTGGAATAATCTTTAAATAATGAAAGACTTGAAAGACATTTCTGTGCTTTCTTAAAATGTAATACTTAGCTGAACTGTACTTGGGCTGTAACAAACATCAGAAAAATTCTCTGTAATACATGGTTACAATTTTTTTCCTTTTTTTTTAAAAAAAAAATGGGGGAGGCTAATTTTTTTAATGTGATCTGTAAATCTCTCACACCTCAATGCATGGGCTCTGGTTATGCTTAAAATGTGAGCATGCACATGATCTGTCAATTGCAAATGTGGAAACACAGCAGTCCTATTGAAACTGCTTTCCAGAGTTATAGTCACAGTCATCTTGCTGCCACTTTTTTTTTTTTTTTCCTAGAGATTTCCTTTCACCTCTTGCTAATCATTTTGTAGAACAGCTTTCACAAAATATTGCATATTCCAAGGCAAACAAAAAAGGATTGCAAAAGTTTGGGTTCTCCATCACTGCCTTTCAGACTCCCAGGAGAGGGGTTGAGTTAATATGAGAGTTAAATTTTCTCTCTCATCCCCATTTTTCAGAAGGGAAATATGAACGTTGGTGAATGCATTGAGGAAAGCCCACAGCTGAATAGATGGGAAGACTTAGGTGCCAGTGAAATTCAGCAGTGGATCCAAAAGACCACTCCAAAGCTTCTGCATTTGGATCTAAATGAGGACTGAACAAAAGTCCCAAACGCCAGTGATGCTTGAACCTTGACCTGTTGTAGGCTGAAATATGCCTTCCAGTTCATTGGGAGGCAGGGCTATATTCCATGGTTTTGGATGCAGCAATCAAGCTTCCATCACCCCCAGCACCTGCCATATACACAACCAAGGCCAGCTGCCTGTTATTTCATCTGCCTTTGGATGCCACATTTTGTTTGATGAAAGCTACATTTGCCATCTCAACAGTTGGGCTTTTACCCTGACTGGAACTCGTCATATCTGTCACAAAAGTATATCAAGCAGATGGGTTTTGGTGGATGGGCTAAAACCAACGGGTGGATATATAAGGATGTGCCTTTAAACGATTGCACCTGACCTGTAGGAGTAAGCACAGCCAATCTAACATCTCATTGTGCATCAAGTTCATTCAGATGTTTTGTGATATTGTAGTATTTAGAGAAACCTTTTTCCCTGGCTTTTTTTCTACTATTTTATTGGTCTCATAAAAGTTCAAAAACTCAAAAATAAACACAGTATTTTGAAATTACGTGCAACCACAGAAGAAATAAACTTTGAGAGAATGAGTTGGGGATAAGAATAAGCTGGTTTTTTGGACTGGTGTTCAGGCAAGGAAGGCATGATGAAGCAATCTGAGTCTTGGCTACTTGGTGTCTCTGTAGACACAACCACTGGTAGAGCTGAGGCTGTCATTTCTATCAAAAAACTTGACTTGATAGTTAACTGCAGCTGGATCATGATTGCCTGGATGCCTGCTGACACAGAGAAATCCTGTGTGAAAATATCTTATTGCTCTGAGTCAGATTATCCCAGACCTGCTCATTCTCACTGTGAGGAAAACAAAATGAAGCTCTAGAAAGAAAATAACTCATGACGCTCAAACAGAAGGTGACAGAATGATAAGTGTGACACTTGGCTGCTGCCTTAACCAAAAAATCTTTCCTTTACCTAGTCCTTCTAGAAGAAGTAGCTCTTCCTGTGTCCTTTCCGTTAGTTCTCCATTTTCCATCTTGCAGAACTTCTGATGCTGTTTTCTCTGGCAGCTTACTAGAGCCTTAGAGTGACTGAAAAAAATCATACAGGGGAAAGACTAGATTGGAAAAAACAGGCTTTATGGAAAAGTCCATTTGACAATCTCTGGAATAGCCTTCAGAGGCAGATTCTGCCTGTGTATTTCAAACAGAACCAGTCACTGGTCAAGAATAGTTCAGAAATTGTTGGAAGAAGACAGATAATTTAAGATTTATTTTTTTTTTCATTTTATCTAGCCCTGTGAACAGGCCAGTGTCACCTGGGGCAGTTGCAATGACAGTCACCATTGCATTGCTAGGACTTAGATCCCAGAGCCAATTTTCCAACTGGTCAGTTGGAATATATTTTTGGCTTGCCAGCTGTAATTTTGATTGAAGCAAAACAGATACGTGTTTAGCAGATTTGTTCTGAAACCACAAGAATCTAGACTTTTTAAAAAATGAAATGTACAAATTGCTGAATATTATCAACTCTCCAAAAGAGTTCTGGAACTACCTTCTTTGTTTCCTGAATTACTTAAACTCCTCTTCCATAAAATGCTGAAGACATTAATTACAATTATCTGTCATTACCAGGTAGAACATACATAATGTCCTTATTTTACTTTCAGATTACGTGTATCATAATGTCATTGAACAGTCTGATGCCAGACAGCTCTTTGGGCATTCACTGCTGCCAGATGAGACTTGGTTGAACCAATAAATTTAAAAATAATTTAGAATAAAAATTGAAAAAAAATGTATCATTTGTGCATCAAAAGCCACAAGACACTATATGCTGCCTACATGTAAAAAGCACCATTAGTGTAAGTATCAACATAAAGCCCTGGGCACTGACAGAGGGAGCAGGAAGAGAGATAGAAGTGCAACTTTCATTCAGTTTACTTCTGATAGCTGTTTTTTACTAGATGAACAGTATGACTGCCTCTCTGTATGAGAGATTTCCTGGTCTCCAGTGCATGTACCCAGTCCAAAGTCAGTGCACATGTGCACCTGCAACTGCTTGTCTACAGTAAAACTAAATGTCTGGATGGGAGACCCAGTGTAGAGGTCAGTGTGCTAATCAAGAGGGAGACTTTTCAAAAGTGCAGTGGACAACAGCTTTCATCTCTCTCTGATGCTTTTAAAAGTATTCCACAAACCCAGTGCCTGAAAGTGAAGGCATATCTGCCAGGTTTCATGCATTTGTCTGCTCCTTTTCCTTTGCGATGAGCTAAGCAGTTGCAGGCCAGGAGAAGTTGGGTTACCATATAACTATGTCAACATGCTGTTGAGTGTGGTCTAATAAGTCTTGATGAGAGGTAGCATCTGTTTTCTCCATCTCAGGGATACATCTGCTGACTTGTATCTGGCTGGCTTGGCACCTGAGATGAGTGACTGTCAACATGTGACCATTTACATCTTGAAGGATCCAACGCAAATCAACATAATTAATTATTTTCTAAAACACTAGGCTGTCTCCCTCATTCTTAAGAAAATAAAAAAGTAATTTAGGAAAGTCTTATTATGAGAAAAATGTTTTCATTCAATCTGATGTGCCACAGAACCCATAGACATCCCCAGTTATCACGTGATACTCTATATGAAGATGGAAAGTGCTCAGGCCTCAAACCCAGCAGCATCAAACACAACAAATACAAAGCAGAAGAGACCACTAACTATCCTATAAAGGCCAAACATAACGGTGAGTGAATGTCATCTACTCCAAGGCAAGCTGAAAGCTTGAACATCTGCCAAGGATGAGCCAAGCCAAAGGACATGACTTGGCTTTCCCCTCTGGAGTCTTGACAGGAGCCAAGGGAATTGCTGTACACATATGGCAAAGCATATAAATGAAATGCTTTTTGATGATGGCCACCACAAGGCAGTGTCTGCACCGTCACTGTCCTGTCACTTGGCTTTGCTCTAGTCCTGAGCAAGCAGCTCCAGGTGAAAGGCACAACGAGCTGGCTTATGTCTGAATCCATCTGCACCTACCGGAGATCCTAAGTTCCCTTTGGTACAGCAAGGGATAAGGACAAAAAAAGCCTTCATTTCTCAGTTTAGGCTTTTATTTTGCCAACTCCTGGCAGATAACCATGGAAGAAAATACCATGGTTTTTTCACTTGTTGCTTTATTTTCAAAGAAGCAATTTCCAGTGTAATCAGGGTGTGTGAGGACAAGAAAAATGATGTATTAGTGTTGGCTTTTGCAGATAACTAGTCACCAGCAGCACTGTTTAACATTTCACACCAGAAATCTGTTTGAATCAGAGACAAGCCTAAATCCCATGGAACAAGAGGCACAATATTCCCAGGATTAGTGAGTGCACTCTGTTAATATATGTCTTAATTTTTTGAATATGTAGCTTTAATATTTATACAAAAAGAAATCTAAGTGGCGTTACTCATTTGAAACTAATGGCAGCTGAATGAACCATAATTTATTTCTAAATTACAGCTGAGCATAAGATTTATAGTGCCAAAAGTGCAGAGATTTCCCAGATTTTTACCACCAATGAGAGAGTTGCCTGTAGTGTCTGATGGCAGAGGTGGCCTGCACAGCTCCAACACCCATGGTTCCGCTCAGGTCGGGAGGCCTGTGGTGGAGGCAAATGGATTTGTGATCCCTCAGCCACCATGACTGAATCAAGGATCCACATTTTCTAGCTCATATTGCTGAATAAATAGATTAGGTGAAGGATCAGTATGCGAAATAATTTTGATGCTATTTACCTCCAGGTGTAAGAGATAAATGAGTGGAAAGGGGAAACACTGCACAAACATTTTAATGGTAGTGCTAATAGACGATGTTGATAACTATGTATAATCATAGAATCATAGAATGGTTTGGATTGGAAGAGACCTCAAAGATCATCTAGATTCAAACCCCCTGCATGGACAGGGAGACCTCCCACTAGATCAGGTAGCTAAAAGCCCCATCCAACCTGTCTTTGAACACTTCCATGGAGGGGCATCCACAACTTCCCTGGGCAACTTATTCTCATGTCTCACTACCCTCACACTACATAATTTCCTTCTGATGTCTAAGCTAAATCTCACCTCTTGTACATGTGTGCAAGTGCTCATAATACAAAAATAAGAATCACTACAACACAGATGTACCAAGAACAGAGATCCATTACACACAAGAAGAACAAGACTAGAAGCAAAAGACAGTCTTTACAATTGTGAACTTCCAAGCTAACTGTCAAGGAAGGATTCCCATGAGTAATTACACCTGGGTAGCTGAATCATCCAGAGACTGAGAGATGGGCATCCTTCAAGGGAGAGTCAGCCTGTCACAGGCTGGGCTCACCCTTGGGCATATGCTTGTCTCTTTCCTGGGACCAAGGAAAGCACAGAGGAGACAAAGTCCCAGCTGAGGACTGCAGTTAGTAACAGATGACTCTGAGGTACTTCAGACAGTCACCCCTGAAGTAGATGCTACACAGCAAAAATTCATGTACCCTGACAAAAGACATTCTTCTTCTTCCCATGAATAGTGCCTGAAAAACGTGAGTGATTACACAAAACCCTGCCATGCAGTTGTTGTATTTACCACAGTTCAGTGGTTAGACAATTAAGGAGGTAAAATCCTCAAAATGTCAATCAAAAGTCTGACTAAAAAGTTTGGTTTCACTCATTTAAAGAAGGAGTGAACAAACTCTGGAGTGACTTCGTTGAAGAAATTCAGAAAGTTGCAGTATATTTGAAGGGAGGCTGACTTGGTACATTTTTAGTGTGAGACGCCTTACAAAGTGCACTGGGACCTAGATCTGTGGGTGAGTGCAGATCCCATCCTGTATTTGAAAGCATTTTAATCAGGGATTGTAATGTTAGCCAGAAGAACTAAGCATAATTTTTATCAAAGAAGTGAGCTGTTCAGGTTTGAGAATAAAGGACAGCAAATATTTAGTTCAGAAAACACAATTAGATTGTTTAATCAGCTTCCTTGTTCAGGTCTGATATCTACTTTTCACCCATTTACCTTCTTCGCTGACCCTAATATCTTTACACATAGCCCTAAACTCTCAGAGATAATGTTCAGGAGACTGTAGTATTTTAGACAAGGAACTTGAAAGATCTTGAAAAAAAAAAAAAAGAGAAATGTGATCATCCTAGAACACATTAGTGTTTGATCTGGAAGCTGAGAGAACTGACTCAATCATTTCATATTAATTGCAGGTCTCTAAGTCAAGACACACATCTCACTCTGAGCGATTGTCTAAGTTAGGTCAGATGAATCGCCCTCTGGAGGAAGGAGAGCAAGATGCTTTCAGGGCTAAATAGTTAAGAGTTTCTTGACCATGAATGAGATTAATCCTGTGCTAAGGAACTGTAACACACATGAGAAAAGCCATGCATTAAAGGCTACATACACAACTGAGTATTTTAAATGCCCCTTCATCGGTGCTTGAGAATCAGTTGAAACCATCTTGGAGCAGGAGTGAAGCAGCATACCATACTTTGAGGCTGTGTTGCAACACATACATACAACAAAGCAGAGCTTAGATTGTTCAGACACTCCCTGGGAAAAATAAAATTATTTTTTAATTGATAACATGAAGTCATTGGCTTACCTTGAATTTTCTCCAGTATAACTCAGACTGTAGAAGAACTTAAATTATCTTTTAACGAACTCCATCTTTGCTATTGACC
This sequence comes from Apus apus, assembly GCF_020740795.1. Taxonomy (NCBI): domain Eukaryota; kingdom Metazoa; phylum Chordata; class Aves; order Apodiformes; family Apodidae; genus Apus; species Apus apus. The sequence goes on from NC_067284.1 coordinate 42,075,277, forward strand.
CATGAAAGAGTTTGCGATGTACAAACCGTTGGTGTTACTAATGTGCTCGGCAAAGCTGCTGTTGTCACAGACTACTCATGAAAGCATTGAAACAGAAAAGATTGCTTCAGGGTAACGCTTCCTCAAACAACTCACTTACAAAATGCTTTTTCTTCTAGGTTTTGCACAAGGGATGATATAGCTCAAAAAATATCACTTTATTTTTGCCCCCCCCTTTCAGCTCTGGGAAGAAAGCTCTCCCTAAATGGCTAGTGAAGCATGTCACCAAATGTCCTAATTCTTTCACAGGTTATGTTCTTCTGGAAGTTACAACTAGCCCCAGCTGTTGAAACATTTTGAAGACCAATCATACTGATGAAGGGTTGCTTCATGTGTTGAAACTCCAACCAGTAGTCCAAATGTAGGATTACTTCTAGTCCCTTTGTTTTTAGAACTGCTTCACTTACTACCACATGCAGGATTTTCCCCTCACAGGCATCAGTTTGGTAGGTCATTTGCAGGATTGATAGTTTTGTAAGCTCAAGGCAGTGATGGACCTGAAGGGTTCACTGGTAGAGTAGCTGCATGCTAAAGATACAAACATATAGGTATCATATGGAAAAATCTGTCTGTAGTTAAGTCTTCATTGCCAGAGAAATAGAAAAGGAGAACATGAAATCTGGTGTTTTCCTCTCTCAGGTTCTTCTATGAGCCTCTGTCTTCTCTAACTTGCAGCACAGAGAGGAAATGATTTTGGGGGAACCAGAAAACCATTCATATAAATAGAATTCTTAGAAACACTAACAAATACCATATATATGTATTCCTCTTGGTGATTCCTTTCTTTCTTAATAATACGTTTCTTTTTGGTGTGGGAGGAGTGATACAAAGGACTATGGAAAGAACATATTTTACTATAGATTTTACATTAGGATATATTCAGCTGTGTTGTCAGTTAGGAGCACTGCTAGGTGAAAGCATGTCTTGAATTTACCTTGAAAGTAAAAATAATGTACAGCTCACGACACCTGTGGCTGTAGCATAGATAACCAAAACACAGGTAATTGAATGTAGAAATCCAAAGTCCTTAATTCTATCATTTCAAATGGTGGGGTTTCTTTCTCTTTGCCTTCACAAGAAAGTCTCCACAGTCATGTTTGCAGTTTACATTGTTTTGCCATTCTTTGACTCTATTCAAAGCGTTTTCCTCCAGGCAAAATAAAGAACTAGAATGAACAAGGGTTTTTTGTAGAAATCTTTGCTTATCCTCCTCCTATACTTTTAAAATGTGTAAACAAATCTTTTAAAAGTTCATTAAAATGTGCCCTATCTTGCCTTTTATTCTGTTGATGTACAACTGGATGATTTAGCAGGTGGCAAGAGGAGAAAAAGTTTGAATGGAAAGGACCTTGCTGAGTGCCAGTGACAAACAGGCAGAAGTGGGAGATATATGTATTTTGAAGATTTGGGTTAGGAGATTGGCACTGCTGAAACAATGTAATTTGAATTATGAAAAATAATTAATGATTATTTTTTAAGGCTTTCAAGGAGTTACACTACAATTTGTTTTTACATAGATTTGTATTTTAGCAAAGAAAATTATAATATGTTATTAGGAGAACTGAGCATGAAATTAAAGTTTTACCATAAGGGAGAGGTATCAAGACACGTTTTAGAAACACATTCCTAAACTGAATTTGGCCGTGAGTCTATGCAGGCATGAGGGTCACAAGCAAAAAGAACACACAGCTCATGCTAGGCTTAGTGAGATACTTTTGAGCTTTGTAGTAGATCCCATAATAACAGATTTATGCCTGAAAATATCTCTTTGCTCTCACAGCCCCTGTGAGATAAGGATGTGTTAGCTATTCCATTAACCCTTCCCCATTATCTCTATGGTTGTCTTAACAGAAAAAAAAAAAATCATAAGAAAGTTCATGACTGAAACTCGCAATAAAAAGCTTAATTGTTAGGCATGAGCCAGCATGTCCTGAGAGCAGCTGGTATTCACTCATCACCCTGGATGGTCCTGAGGGCAAAATGGGAATTCAGGCCCCCATCCTGCCCGAGTGGGCTGGAGGACACGAGGATGGTAAGGGAGGCACCTCTGCTGTGCGGGGATGCTCTGTGCTGCGTGGAATGTTTGTTAGAGCGTGAGAGGAGTGTCCTTCTGCAGGGAGAGAGGGAGCAAGCAGGGCAGCTGGGCAGTGGCAGGGCTCCGAGTGGGGGGAGATGAAAGGAGGAGAAACTGAAAGCAAGTATGCACGCCTCCAGGTCTCCAAAGGCTAAAGCTGTTAAACTTTGGAACTACACTAGCTCCAGGAAATAGCTGAAGTTCACATCCTATCCCCACAGTCTGCATTTAGCTGCACATTTACTCTTAAGTTTATTTTTAATTTTATGGCCAGTCCACATGCCACTGGTTGGCCTATGTTCCTGGCCCTGCCATATTTACTTGGGAAATTCAAATAATTCTTTTTTTTTTCCCCTTGGTCACACAATGCTAAACCAAACTAACTTCCACCTTCCCCAACTTTCCTTACCTGTTAAAGGCATTTTTTTTTCAGATTTCCACAGTAGCTTTTGCTTTAGGAATATACAAGAAGACAATGTAAGCAAGCTGGCTAAAAAATTCATTAAGATTATTGAAAACAGTAACACAGGAATCTATAGCATTGTTAACAAAAATGAAGTGCTTTAAATAATTTTTAATCCAGAAGCTGAGGAATTAAACACTTGACCAAATAGTCAAGCCCCAGCCCTTCCTAAAACCAGGATCCTCAGTTCATACATCTGGATCTTGCCCACCTTAAACACAGCAAAGATCTGGCCAGTGAGGAGGCCAACGATGGAGTTTTGCCATCTTCCACCCCCCAGGGGCAGAGGGAGAAGGAGGAGGTAGCAGGAGGTGTCCAAGGTGTCCAGCCTCTTAGCATTGCAAAGCAGAAGATGGATGAAGAGCAAAGGGAAGCCCACCAGGAGATGCTCCTTTAGGCTTTCCTGACCTGCTATGGGAATAGAGGAGAAAATCCATCATCCTGGGTAACATCTGTAGCAGATGGATTTTCCTCACAAACACTAGAGGAATCTGAAAACCCACAGTAGCTGTAATTATGCCAGTTTTGACAATAATATTCATCTTGGCTGAGGTCAGGAACACACTTCTCTGAATGTGGAACATTCACAGGGAGTTAGTCATATAAACCCAGACGGCAAAGCCAGCTACAGCATGGAAGATTTTACTACAGATCAGGATTGAAGCTATGGTGAACTCAAAGTACATTGAAAATAAATGCCTTTAGAGCATCTCATATTAGTAGTTTCATAATACTGAAAGCCTTTGCATATTTAGTAGAGTCTTAAAAAAAACCCACAAGTAACTATGCCTACTTTACCATCACATTTTTAAATTGGTAAGTCACATTTCCTTCGAGGAGAAAATTCTATGATAGTTGGATGTGGGTTCAGGAGCAACTTCTAAAGAAACCTTCTAGTCCAGCTCCTTCAAGGATCCTGTGTTACGTGTATAGGAAACTCTCACCCATTCACCTCTGTCCTTAGCACTAACACTTCTCACCAAACCCCTGTGAACACTGCACTGTTTGTGTGGAATGAACAGCATCGCTTTCCACTGAATTTTGTTAATCACCTACATACGTGGTAGAAATCTGGCAGATAGTGGGAAAAAATGAAGTCTTAACTGGCACCACAACAGTGTTAAAAAGGGGATTAGTATTAGCATGTGCTTTGAATTCAGAGTAATAGAAGTAAAACCAGACACGTTTTGTTTGGCATCTATTTCATGTCCCACTGAAACTGGCATACCACCATTTGATCAGGCACGAAGCCATCCCAACAGATGGTCCCCAGCAGCAGCAGCCAAGAGACCATGTATGAACATCAAATGTGTTTGCAAAGGGCAGGGCTCCAGGCTGCCAATGTCAAAATTGTTTTCCATTCCCAGGTTCCGTGCTGATGGCTAGAGAGGCTACACAGCCTCTGCTCCAGCCCAGGGACCGACCCAGTGCCGTGCAAAGGGTCTGCTCTGGAGCCAGCGCTGTGGAGAAGGGGTACTGTCAGGAGTCTTATCAGACCTTCAGTGCCCACCCCCCTCTGGCCTTTTGGAGCAGAACTTCATTGCATCAGCTTAAGCATGTTCCTGGACACATTGTTTGGGTTTAAACAAAAAGATGGAAAAAGCATGGGCTTATGCTCCACGATCTTCTCAGGACTTGTGTAGATGTAAGGGCACCAACAGTGCTTATAGAATGGAAGCATCTGGGAGGCAATGAGACTTTTTTTTAGGGACCAAAAAAAACCACAGAGAAGCACGTTACTGTGTCAGTCACTATGTGTTGCAAGAAGAGATTTTTTTTTCAGTTCTGATTAGCTGGCTGCTGAGCAAATCTGTTGCTTGTGTTCCTGTGTTTTAGCCTACACAAGTTATGAGTCTTGTTTGAAGAATTAGGTGTTTAGTAATGCAGTGTGGATCTGAATGAGCCCCAGCTCTCCCTCTCCCAGTCATCTCACCTATACGTGCAGGGGCAAAAGTAATTCAGGCTCTCTTGAGCCGTTTGCAGTCACAGAGCACCATCCTCCTGAAGTACCTGAGTAGGCATGTGCTCCTACTTCTAGGAAAGGCTGGAGCACTGGGAATACAGCTGCTTCTTCTACAGCTGCTCGGCTTCTCCTTTCCTCTTGTCATCCTGCTCCAAGCATAAGGTGTTTTCACTGTCAGGCCAAACACTCCCTCTCTGTCACACAGCAGAAGAAAGAAGGTGGCAAGCAGGCCTACAACCTTGGAAGAATGACTGTAACACAAGTTCAGTGTCCTCCCTGCTGTGCCCACCAGTGCCTGGCCTGGGCAAATCCATGGGCATGGAGCAGGAGCAGTGGCAGGAGCTGAGTCCAGCTGGCTCCTCATGGTCATAGCTCTCCCTAGTGCACTGTGCAAACAGAAGAGACGCCTGAGGTCACCTAGATCTAAGGGGTAATCTCCACAGCACATGGCACACAGGGGTCACAGGCTGTGGAGAGGATTTTTCACCTCTTCATCTCCTGCGGGTTTTTCTGCTCTACAGGAGCCTTTACCCTTTTGTATTACAAAAATACTCTAAAGTTCCTTTGGAGTTCACAGTGCTGAGGGTCAGCTTCTTTTCACGCAGGTTCATGTCTTAATTGTCATTCACTGTGTATCATGGTGCTGTCTATCAAAGAGCTTCATAGAGCTTAACACGCCAGACACATAAGCATGCAAATATAGATATATGTATTCCAAATAACTTCTCTCATTGCTGAAATGCAGCCACCCCGCCATGAATTGTGGCAATTTTTCAACAATGTGCAGCTGCATTACAAAACCGTGCAGAATAGGAAGTGAAGGATACCTCATTTCAAGGAAACCCAGGAGGAATCTGAGGTTGACTCCACAGAATTAATCCCATGTGAATTTGTCTCCTGACCAGGTTAAATAGTTGGCAAGTGGAAAGGAAACAAGAACATATTTCATTAATACTGAGGCTTTAATTTGCTTATATTTGAATGCTTTTGTGTGTATGAACCTTGAAAATAGCTTGTGATTCAACATCAATGCTTTTATGCAGTTGTCCTGCCAAGTGAAACTTGTTTGAGCTCCATTGATGTTCCAACACCAACAACTGATACAATCTGTCTAAACCTAAATTTCCATTTGTTACGCTCTTTGCCAATACTAAATAAAGTGTCAAAATTTGAGATGGATCTGTGAATATATTGGAGAGCAAAAAAAGGAGTTGCATGCACTGATTTGTATATCCAGCAAATACCAGAAGGTTTTGAATAGCAAAAGGTCTTGAAGGCTAGGGTGCCAGAGCTGGTGCCAAACTAACTCCAAACAACTGTCCCAATAGCATCTCCCCTCATTAAGCCCTCAGGTGGACCAGCTTTAGAAAATGCTGACAGGGTCAACACAAAGGTGCTTCCAGCAAAGTCTTTCAGCACCACCTAATGAACGGCAAGGCTTTATTCCTGGCAACACCTGCAGGTCTGTGGGAATTCCTCAATCAAGTACTGAGCAAGCCTGGAGTCTGGAGCAGGAGAGAAGCAAAATGCATGGCTTGAAAATAATACCTCTGCCTGCAACTTCCTACTGGGAGCTCAAGGAATAAGTCAGAAACAGCCTGGCTGTAAGTTTTGCTCAGGTTTGTTTGACTTACGAGGTTGTAGCAAGGTGGGTGTTTGTCTCTTCTCCCAAGTAACAGCTGATAGGACTAGAGGAAATGGCCTCAAGTTGTTCCAAGTGAGTTTTATATTGGATATTAGGAAAAATTTCTTCACTGTAAAGGTTGTCAAGCACTGGGACAGGTGGAATCACTATCCCTGGATGTATTTAAAAGATGTATAGAGGTGCTGCTTAGGGACATGGTTTAGTGGTGGACGTGGCACTGCTAGGTTAGTGCTAAGAGCTTAAAGGTTTTTTTTCTGACCAAAATGATTCTATCTGGGTCAGACAAGACTTAGCAGCAGTCTTGCTACAGGTACTTTATGTTCTTTATTGTTCTGTTGGGTTTTTGTTCTGGTTTTTGTTTTTTGTTTTATGCTGTTGTTTGTTTGTTTGTTTTGGGGGGTGGATTTGTTTTTGCTATGTTTTAAAAACAAAATAAGCAAAGATTGTAGCAAAACCACATCAGCTCTGTGTGTACCAAGGAGCAGATTCTTCGCAAGTCTGACATATGGTCCTGCTTATCAGAATGGCAGCTCTCTAATTCCTCTTATTTCACCCATTTAAAACAAATGCTGAAAAAGAGGGAAGAGAAATGTCACAATTTTGTCTTTCTGTTATGAAATGTAATGATTCTGCAAGTGATGTGAGTATGCTTCTATATAAACTGGTAGCAGCACTGAAGCAATGAATTCTACAGTCATGTCTCTGGCCTTTCTAATTTTTATTATCTTTGTTGGTTTTGTTATTATTGTTAGTCCTTTCCTTTTGTGGGAGACTGTAGCATTTTGGAGAAGGGTGTGCAGCCAGTATAGCACTCAAGGACTTCTGTCATGTACGGATGCAGTTTCAGTTTTGATCTTTAACTGATTTTTTTTGCAATTCAGTTCAAATACTTACTGGACATGAGCATGTTTTCCCTTTTAAATTCTTCTTTCAATAGGCACAAAAGTGCTTTGATGCCCTGAGCCTCCTGGGATTTTGCTAACAGGGAGCATATGTGGGGGAGTTTTCCCAGCTTTCCAAGATTCTGCTGCCATCTCCTGATCAAACCTGAGGCTTCTCCTGCTGAAATCCGGCTGAGACGAAGGCTTGTACCTTTTCCCCTTCCAGAAAGGACATTAAATGGTTTTTGACCTCTAGCGATGCCAGTACCTGCTCTGCAAGGAGCAGCATCTCTTTCTGCTCACCTGCTCTGTTTCACAAGGATGCTTTTGCAGAGGACACCTGTGAGCAGGGTGCACTGAGGCTGGACTGGGATGCGGACCAGAGCTGCTGGGAGGTGCTCTGTGCAGGGCTCTCCCTGGTTTGCCCCAACAGGCATGGGAGAGGCTGAGTACAGGCTGTGCCCAGTGTGGGAAGATGGGGAACAATTCCTGAACTGAAGTCTTTTTAGGAAATTCAAACTAGATTTTTACAAAGGTTTTTTGTGGGTTTGTTTGTTTATTTGTTTTTTTTTAAGATATACAAACCCACCTTTTTTGATGCATTCACTACTTGCCATCTTCAAGGTACAGTCCGAGGCCGACAGGGACAGGTCTTTGCCCAATCTCCTCTCGTCTCCCTACCTCAATCCCGTGACTTTCCCTTTTCCCTGTGTGCCTCCATTTCCCCGTGCCCCCCAGCCAGTGCTGTACCAGCCACCTCCCTGCCACCCGTGCTGCTCCTGCCCCTCTCATGCAGCGATGGGCTGTAGCACGCCCCTTCTCCCCATGACGCCAAGGGCACTTCTCGTGTTTCCCCTTCCCCCTAGCAAAAACACTTGGCCACCGTTTTACCGCAAGCAGGGCACAGTTCGGAACGCGGATTTAGAAAAAAAAAAAAAAAAATTGTGCCGGGTCTGCCCTGAGGGTCCCGCAGCGCGTCCCGCAGCGCGTCCCGCACCGCGCTCCCGGCAGGGTCCGGCAGTGCCGCTGTGCCACCGGCAGGGGGCGCCCCCGGGCCGGGGCGGCGAGGGCAGCGCTTCTCCGCCTTTCGCTGCTTCACCTCTTGCGTTTTGTGGGCTGAGAGGGCTGGGGCTGCTCAGCCGAGGGAAAGGAAGACTCCAGCGGGACCTCGGAGGGGTCTTGCAGTGTCTGAAGGGGCTGCAGGAAAGCTGGGGAGGGACTTTTTACAACGGCTTGTGGTGAGAGGGCAGTGGGGAATGGATCAAAACTGGAAGAGGGGAGGTTTAGGTTAGACATTAGGAGGAAATTCTTTACTGTGAGGGTGGTGAGACACTGGAACAGGTTGCCCAGGGAAGCTGGGGAAGCTCCATCTCTGGAAGTGTTCAAGACCAGGCTGGATGGGGCCCTGAGCAACCTGCTCAAGTGGGAGGTGTCCCTGCCCATGCAGAGGGTTGGATCTACATAATCTTTAAGGCCCCCTCCAACCCTCTTCATTCTATGATTATGTGATTATTTTATATTATTTTGTTATTTTAATTGTTTATCCTGAGGGCAGAAACCCTACCCAGGTATAAGACTGCATTTTGCAATAATGATTTAAGGGACAGGCTTATTACTTGAAAGGAAGAAGTAAAAAGTTCACTGTCCAGTTCTACATTTATTATGGCAAAGTATTTCCCTCTCAGATATTCAGTGGCTCTCTTGCATCCAAACCAGAGTAATATTTATTCTTTACCCCCTACTCACCTTATTTATTTAGGTTTATTTATCTCAATAAATGAGACATTATTGGAAAGTCTTTTTAGCCATAAAGTATTAATTCAAGACTATGTTCCTTCTAATACAGGAGGAAAGACTTAATGGCAGCATACCACCTCTCTTAGAGTATGTTTTGTGTCACTAAAGTAATGGCAAGTGGAATAAGAGACAGGTGGTGGTATCTATAAACTCTGCTAATGGCCCCATCAACATATGTTTAATGTATTCTAAACTATACTTCACATCCTACTGTTGCTAGTACATTTCCTCTGGCACCTCTCCTCAACAAAGAAATTTGGAGAGGAAAGGAAACATTAATAAACTCAAAGTGTTTAGTTTAAAAGCAGATACAAAGTTTAACACTGCTCATAAGAAGGCTTATTTGACAGGAGATCAGCTCATTATAGACCTCAATAATTTTGTTGCCAGCCTTAGTGGAAGGCTTTGACAAAGGAAAGGCTTTTTAGATATAGTTATGGCCTTTCTGCTGCATTTGGTGTTTGATCATGTCATGCAACAGCATCACTTTCTAATGGATTACAAAAGTTGACCAAGTCATGAGACAGCCCTGGGTAAATGTTTGTTGGGAGGAAAAAAGGTCAGGTCTACAACAACAGCTTTTCCACTGCTTAGTTTTTAAAAATGTGTCTTCCCCTATTAAAAATGTGTTTTGTTTCCTAATGCACAGGTGTAATTCAGTCTGAATTTGGATTCCCTCTTTTTTGGTGAGGCCTTGAACAAGCCTACACTGCCCTTCACCTCCAGATTTTTGGAGGCTGAGTTTTGGGTGGTGGGAATTTACCTTCCTCCTCTTCCCTGCGCTTGAGGATCCAGCAGCATAGCAGGGCCACAACCCCTGGTAACGTCACCAAGTGCTTTGAGAGCACCAATAACAGTGATGATGGCACTCACAGTCTTTGTGCTGGCAGTTTGTACCCAAAGCCTTGCCAGTACACGCAGAGTGAAATCGGCAGCCGTCAGGGTGCAGAGCTCCTATGAAGAATTATTGCTGCAGGCATAGCCTCCTGGGAGTATGTGAAGTCAAGATGCAGGTAATTAGGACCAAATTCTGCCTGATCTACTGATGAAACCTCTACAGAAAATAAATATTTAGTGTGGTAGAGAAAGGCAGAATTTGGATGCTGTGGTTTCTAGCTGGCCCAAGGAGATTACCCAGTTACTGTCAGGCAGCCTGGCTTAATAGCTCTGTTATACTTGAGCACTCTCCTCCAAAGAGTTGTGTTTCTTGAAAAACATTGTAACTGCTATGTTAGCATGCTTTTCCTGGTGTTGTGCTCACCTAGCAATGATGCCAGACAAAACTCCCACCTGACCTGTAGTATTCACATCGTGTATCTTGCCAGCATTATCTACTCTAAGCTAACATCACTTGAATCAACCAGTTTTCTCATACTGTGCTCAGGATACAAGGCCTTTTCCAAAAGATGGACACTTGATGTGATATTGGGGCAAAGAAACAGAGTTCACTGTAAGTTCCAGTGCAGGAGAGATGAGAGTTTATGCACCAAACTTCAGCGGGAATTCAGGTACCCATACTCCTATGTATGACTATGTACGTGATCTGCTTAATATACTCCTGTAGGCAGCAGGTCCTCACAGCAGGAAGCCTCAATCCTTAGCTCCCATTGGGGCTCAGAAAGAGGAGGAGGTGCTTTTATTTCACAGCTTCTCCCTCAAGGTTATCTGCCTGGGCAAGGGGTCATCTTCCTCTCCTAAGGGAGAAGAGTCCTGCTTCCAGAACTGGGCACTGAACATCAGGCCCAGAGGTTCTGCATGAGAACAGTCATGAAAGAGATACTGGGTTAAATAAAGAATGATCCCAAGAGCAGACACAGCACTTGTGTCCCACACACACTACAGGTAGAGGCTGAGATCTGATGCAAACTTGTGGCTTCTGCCCAGGGCTAGGATTTTTTAGATGCTTTGACTGGGCCTTATTTGTTTGAATTGATTTCCTAGTTACAAGTACATGCTTAAGGGGAAAAAAGGGAGGCAAGCATGAGAAAAAAAAAAAGAAATTACTAGAAATTGCAAAGGCCTCTACAACATGCTCTAAAGTGCTCTTCGTTATTTATAGATAGCAGCAAAAACATTCACTATCCTATTCTAGGAAAAAATACAAGCATCTTCTACTCCATAGAAGGAAATAATTCACATTGCTTTTGTGTTGTCAGTGCTCTGCCAGTCTTGCTATGATTTCCAACAGGACATGAATTTATAGGGTTTTTTTCTGTTGTTACAGAGAATCAGTTTGACACTAATGAAATAAAGTACTTCAGCCTTCACTTAGTCTTAACTGAAAGTTAATCTACTCATATCTGTAAACTTAATTTAATAAAAGCAGGACTGGAATGTGCAGTAATTTGTAGGATCAGGCCCTAGGAATGTTTCCTCTTTCATCTTAACGATTAAAGAGGATTTTCCTTTAGATTCACTAGGGTGCTCCTTTCCCTATATTTTAGCCAGTGCAGCTCCCTGTCTCAAATGCTATTATTCCCTAAGAACCACAGGAAAGTAGCTCGGCTACTAGAAACTCTTATTTGACTTAACAAATATGATCTCAAATGCCCAAAGTTACTCTTAATCTCTTAAAGTCTGTAAAAAAAAATATAAAGAGGTAACACAATTGGGAGAATTCCTGCATTTTGTAGTATTGCTGTTGGAATCTGTTTTCCCTCTTGCTTTAGCATCTGATTTTTCCTAGTGATCAGTGAGGGTCAGTGGTGAGAAGAGGTGTAGAAGATGATCTCCCACTTGTCTACTTTTGGTTTTACTTTCATGAGTATGTATCTCTCATCATCAGCTTGCCAGATCCTGCTTTTACCCATCCAGCTTGGTAACAGAGCAGTGCCTCACTGTACATAGTGTGGATGGTGGGTATCCTGTCATGATGGAAGTAGGTGGGACCAGGTTTTAGCATGCTGCTAACAAAGCAGAGCCAAGTTTCCCCTGCCTATTCTGGCTCCATCTTTGAGTTGATGTTTATAAGGGACGTCAGAGCTGGAAGGGACCTCTGAAGATCACCTAGTCCAAACCCCTTGCTAGAACAAGATCACCTACAGCAGATCACTCAGGAATGTATCCAGATGGGGTTTGGGTGTCTCCAGAGAAGGAGACTCCACAACCTCCCTGTTCCAGTGCTTTGTTACTCTCACAGTAAATAAGTTTTCCCTTCTGTTTAACTTGAACTTCCTATGCTTCAGCTTCTACCTATTGCCCCTTGTCCTATTGTTGGACACTGCAGAAGAGAGACTGGACCCATTCTTGTGACACCTGCCCTTCAGATATTTAGAAGCTTTTATGAGACGTCTCCTCAGTCTCCTCTTCTCCAGGCCAAACAGACCCAGCTCTCTCAGCCTTTTCTCACAGGGCAGATGCTGCATTCTTCTAATTGTCTTTGTGGCCCTGAGCTGGACTCCTTCCAGTAGTTTCTTATACTTTATGAACTGGAGACCCCAGAATTAGATGCAATATTCCAGATGTGGCCTCACCAGGGCAGAGTAGAGAGGGAGAATAGAGGGTTTATCACTATTAAAGATTATGTAGAATCTATGCACTGTAAAGGCCAAGACCAAGGCTCTTAGCTGCAAGAGCAGAGCTCGGCAAGGTGTTCCTGCAACATGCTGGATAGAGTTGTTGGTTTCCCTGCATGTGAAAGATCAAACCTGGGACATATGAAATAACTCCCCAATTTTCCTTCTCCTGTGCCTTCCCATGTCCCATTATTTTTTTCTATAAAAGCCATAGTCTAAAATAAAATGCTGTGTATTTCACAAAAAATTCATTTCATTTTACATATAAATAGCTCCACCTGCTCATATTTTTAACCTCTGTATTAATTCCTGTTAAGGTGCTAATAATTGTCTCAGTTGTATGCTTGCAATATTGGACTTTACCTACCACCTTGCTGAGCCTCAGCTTGCAGTATAGTATTGCAGTTTGTTTCCTTGGGTTTGTTTGTGGCTGCCTCCCAGCCACCCATTGATACTGAAGCAGAGATGGTTAACAAATACAAGCTGGGAAAATCAGTTGATCTTCCATTTGCTGAAGGCCTGATGGAGAGTTGTACTGCAGTAGCTAATGCAAAGTTCTGGTTAAATATTGTCCCACCGTTTGCACTATGCCGTCTGTTGTTTTTACACTAAAGGCTTAGCAGAGGTTGGAGGCAGTATTGACTTTGTAATTAAACTATTTTAACTTCAGGATTTTGTAATCACCGTACTTAAACCATCTGTTACCGTACATGGCTGACTTCCCCACCCCCCACTCTACCCCTCCCCTCCGGGAACAAAGCCCCCCTTAGGATGGGAGTAGAACGGGACAATGAGGATAATTTCCTTTTTCTAGGACAATCTGCAAAAGCCCTGTGAGCTCCTTGCAAGTGGAGGTGCACATTGGACTTCCACTCCTGGGTCATCCTCTCCCTTGATCCCCAGGGGCAAAAGCAGAGGGCTTCTTCCCTGTCCTGACTAGCTGCTTGGTCCTCACAGAGAATTCCCCTGGGAGAAGGAAGGAAAGGGGATGAAGCCTGAGTTCTACTAGAGTAGAGTCTGGTGAGTGGGGTTGCTCATGTGGGGAACCACTGAGCTTTTTGTGCGCAGGGAAAGAAAATAGAAGAAAGGGTTAAGGCAGAAGACAGAGTGGCAGATTTTGTGAAGCTATTCTTGTCTGTTGACCTACCTGAGTGTCTCCCTTGCTGACCAGGACATCCAACACCTTGTATCTGAAGTTCTTAGCGCTGCTCAAACAGTAGCACTGCTGGCCCTGTATAATCTTGGGTAAATCCCTCCAGATTTGTCTATTCCTCCAAGTTGCACTAAGTCAGTATGGAGAAAGCCCTAGCAAACCATCCCAGGGGTACAGCGACCTGGCATTCCCAGCAAAATGAGCATTACTACTTGGCAACACCAAATTCTGGATTTTCAGCAGTGTAACTAAGTCAATGCAGAAAAAAAAAAAAAAATCTTAGCTGAAACAGGTATGATAGTAATACAGCTGGGTGTTAAGACCTGGGCTGTCTTTCTCTGCATTAGTAGAACAAATTAATAGCATCTTCTCTTTTCTCTCAGTTGTGTGGGGTTCTTTGTTTAGTTTTGTTTCAGTGGGTTGGTATGGTTTCAGCAGATCCAAATGCATGCTGAACATTTGCTGAGACAAACTAGGGGTTTTCCCATTTTACAAGTATAAAGTTAATCAGAAGTCTGAATTCTTGGTTTGCTGCTCTGGATTTAAATAACTAGGTCAGACATTTTTGTGTACCCCTTAGTTAAAAAGGTCTTTTAATTTTTCTTCATGTTGCTTTAGTTTTGTGTGTTTGCCTACTTTTTTTTACTGGCTGTCAGCTCAGAAGACCCTTTTGAGCAATGCATGAGAGAAGTGCACTCTCAAATCTTATCACATAAATCTGAGGAACTAAAAAAAAAAGGGGAGACACAAGTGCAGGGAATCTACCCAGTTGTACTGAGCAGAATTCACTCTTTTTCTCTTGTTCTAGTTTACCAAAGAATTTTCTTTCAGGAGAGATGAAAGTGCTGAATCAAACAGCAAAGGTTCTATGCACCTAAGTATCAAATTCAATTGTTCTCCCACATATTGTGCCCATCACACACACTGTGTAGATCTACACTTTGATCTCATCCCAAGTTTGTTTTGCATTGTAGCTCCTGAAGCTCTCTTTGGGAACAGCAGATAAAGCAGAGCTTGAGAGAGACAGATTTTTGCTGTCAAGCAGTGCAAGTGTACCAGGACTCCTGAGGCTGTGTCTGCCTGTCCAGATGGAAGGCTGGTCACCCCTTGGTGTGTCATACGTGGCCTGCCCCACCAACTCAGTTCATGAACCTGTCTCAGGAAAATGACAATTTCTTTAAAATTCCTGGAGGCTGAAAGAAAATTGATCAATGCAGCATGACTCTACGTGGCTGTGAAATTCAATTCTTTCAATCCCGTCTGACAGCAATAAAAACTGTTATCAATGGTACTGGATTTCACTGATTTCTATCCCCTCGTAAAGAAATGACGTTTCTATTTATTTCCTCTCCCAAAATAGGACTCTTGTACCAAGCTGCCATTGTTGCGAACAAGTGTAGAATTTTACCCAGTGCTGCCGTAGGCCAGTGACATGAAGCAGGACTAGTCCCCCCCTGTGCCCACCCCTACACTGTAAATTTTGTTTGTATCTCTGTGGCTCTTCAGCCTGCACTTGCCTGGCAAAGCCATTTTGTTAATGCCGGGCAGCGGGAACTGCTGAGTGGGCAACACTTCAGAAGAACTGTTTGCTGACTTGAGAAACTAAATGCAGATGCGGAAGCCTTACCTTACCTTTCTGGTTGTCAACAAGCTGAATTAAGGGAAGCTAGTATTTTCAGGCTTGGGACCCACAATGTCATGGGTTTTTTACATGTTTTTATGTGTTGCTCTGCTTAGCATTGCAAGGGTGAAGATCTGTTTCCTTAAACACAGATACATTAAGTTTTTCTATAGAAGTAATTTTTATATAAATTAGATGCCTGGGTATTTTTAGAAGGCATCTTCTATTGCTTACAAGGTTAAGGATTAGATCCTCATATATATAAAATGCTCTCCACACCTATCAGTGTTAATGAAGCTAAACTCAAAAATCTATTTTCCAAAAAAGCTTGGGCACTTGTTAGCTTATCTTTCTGGTCACCTCTCAGCTTAGCCCCCAGAACACGTAAACACACAGCCAGATGTTAACTAAACACAGCTTCTCCATCGCACACAATCTGAACATCATCCAGCCTCAGCTGAGATGCTGTGTGGTGCCCAGTTCAATGTGCCCTGATAAGTGACTAGTATTTCTTGGAGGTTGGTCTTAACTCTCACTGATTACACTGTTGCAGGTCTGCAGACAGCCTGGGGCAGGTGGGCAAACATCTTGCCTTGGCCTCAGAGAGTGCAGACACTTTCCAGGGCCATGTGGGGACTTAAAGCTTGTGTACTCTACTGCAAAGCTACTGCATGTCCTGTTACCAACCAGATTTCTCAGCTCCAACTGAGGCATGAAGGGTCCCCATAGGATGTATGGAGAGACTCATGTTTCACATGGAAATCATGTGAGTCACAACTCAGGAGAATCCGTATGAGCAACAGTGCTAAGCAAAGCCATTTGCTGAGTGAAAACATCCCTCAGGAACAGCCGTCTGCTTAACTCTATTTTGCCTAGAGGCACATGGGAGGGGGACATAGTGCCAGGCCTAAATAGTTCAGCTTTGCTTGTCTGTGAGTACTCCAGGACTAAGGGTCATATCACTCATGAGTGACAGATCATGACTTGACTGCTGTCTTCTGGTGGCACTGTTCCACATAACGTAAATTTTGGAGCAGCATTACAGATCTGATTTTCTTCCAAGAGAGCAAACACCATGATCAGCTGAAGTAGCTCAGTATCAAGCTTAATCTGTGGCTTGGTTCATATATTTATTTAAGAAATGCGTTATATCCCTAGTATAACGGGCTGAGTCCATTTCAGTCTCATCGTCAGCATTTTACTCTTTTAAAAATGTATTTCCCTACAATTCTGCACACACCTTTTAGTTACATTGAAATTTTCCTCTCAATTTTAGGAGGAACTTAATAGTGTAGGTAACTTCTTATATTATCTTCTAAGATTATTTTTGAATTACCCATACTATCAATTATACAACGACAAGTATTTTGGTGGTTTCAGAAATTGAAATGTTACATCCAGCATGTTGATTATGCTGAAGCATCAGCTCTTCTTCAGGAGCCAGAAGATGGAAAACCACTACCTTAAGCATACCTGGAGACTGGCCATGAGATCTCTCAAACTCATGTACTTACCAAAAACTGAAAGCTGAAGGCTGTCAGAAACCCACAGCCTCTGTGAGTGTGGGGGAGGACAGATCCAGTCAATCAGCCAGCTGATGGCACACCTACTTGTGAAAAAACATGTAGAGTCAAGGTGAAGATGCTCTGAGAGAGTGCTGTACCTCTTCATCTGCTTTAAAGATGAAGTTTGGTAAAGACCATATTAGAGAGAAAGGAAGGGCTGGTTTTTGCCCACCTCTATATCACACAGATTTGGTATTTTTACTGTAATTAAGACTTTCTAAAACATGTAATTTAATTAAAATCTGAGTGTTTTCTATGTATCTTGATGTGAAATAGGTGACTAATCAGTAAAGTCAGCTTCTGAACAAAACTGAATTATATGAGAAAATTAAATATAACTGATTAAAAAGGCATATAATATCAAACTCTAAATGTAAAATTTCACTGTATGTCTCTTTTTACTGTAGTAACCAGGGCACAAGGGCAGTATGAACATGTGGCCCTTTATTTGATCAAGGATAATAATCAACTAAGCCAAAAGGAAGGGAAGTAGATTTTCCTAGTTCAGCCACTAATATAATATTTTACATGTTTCCAATTGTGTAACCATTGCTCCATGCAGCATTGTAACCTGCAGCCATTGTTAGTGGGGAAAAACTGTGTGTATAAGAAAGAATCCAAAATGTAGATAAATG
Source organism: Apus apus (assembly GCF_020740795.1). NCBI lineage: Eukaryota > Metazoa > Chordata > Aves > Apodiformes > Apodidae > Apus > Apus apus. Next base: position 42,092,628 of record NC_067284.1, read on the forward strand.
GTATTTGGTGTAACTGATTATGCAATGGGCACAATATTTTGCCTCCCTCCATTTCAGATCCCAGCCCTGCTTTTCTCCTCTTTTGCCTGCTCATGCCTCCTTTGGCAGGCTCAAGTCCTGAGAAGTGATTCTGCTGAGCCTTGTAATTGCTGCAAATGTCTGGTGACCATGGAAGCAGCATAGTATAAGATAGGATCTCCTGCTTGCCTAACCTTTCACTATCCCAGCAATGTTGATTGAGGTCTCATCATTAGCAACGATGTAGCATCTCTCCAGAGGAAACAGATACCTGCAGTCCTTTCATCTAGGATACATTATCATCTTAGGCTGTGAAAGATGCATCTTTTTTCCATCAGAGAGGTTTCAGTTAATGACTCTTAGATGTGCATGGATCCTGGCTTGCAGCATTTCTGACCTAGTCCTAGCCTTTCATTCCAACTTTTAGCTGAATCTAACGACTGCATCAGTGACTCCTACCATTTCAGTAATAAGCACAAATCCTTGCAGGTCTTAAATACACAATTAGTTCAGATTCATTGGTTCATGTTGAATCCCAGCTGGCTGGCTGAACCCCAGCCATGACTTCAAATTCTCCTATGTCAGCTTCAAAATTATGATTGACAATGTGGCCTCCACCACTTAAAACCCTCAAATGAGTCTCACTTGTTTCTTGTAGACCTGAACTTTACCTAAATGCCTCACCTTCTTTCATTTCCAAATGTATATTTCAAATCAACTTTAAGTCTACTCTACAGACTAGACACTGAAGGAATCATAACTGGATCACCTAGTCTGACTGTAGGTTTCATATAAGCTCCATTGCCTCTGCTGAATGCAGAAACAATCCACTTTCACCAGTTCCTGCCGAAGTAAATATTGATTTTAATTCTTACTATAATATTAATCTATAATGGTCCCCTTACACTCTGTTTTATCTAGAAGGAAGCATAGTTTGTGGGTCCCTCTAAGCAGCTGCATTAAGCTGGGCTTGATGGCCACTTCTAAATCCAATACTGACTCATCGTCTCAGCTTTATGTCAATCCAACCACTGAAGTTAGCCTTAACAACAAAACTGACTCAGATTCAAGCTCCACCTTGAGTACATCACTAAGAAGAGAGTAGGAAACTTTCCTGAATTAACTGTGTAAGGTTAAACATACCCTGTAGGCCCTACTGGCAACAGCCATAAACCAAGCTCAGGCATTATGCAGGTTCATCCAACACACTAGCCTGAATCCAAGCTCAGAAATCCAGTTATAGCTATTCCCAAATTCTACTGAGTTCATCATAAAAACTAGACCTGTGACCTTTATCAGGCAAATTAGTACAGCTTTACAAGCCCTTATTTGCAACAGTCATAACACCCATATTAACCAGCCCAGCCTGCCCAGACTCCATTCCCAAGGCTAATATAAAATTTAATCCAGTCCCTAAAGTTAGTTTAGCTATTCCAATTAAACCATAGCCTGAAACTAGTCATACAAAAGGCTGTTACTTACAACTTGGGATACATCAGCCCTAAAACTAACTCTAACTTACCTCTTCCCAGGTATCAACCCCAGGTAAGGCCTCCTGCATTGCCTAGATCCAATCACTAGCAGGCAGCTGCAGCAATTTGAAGTTTAGCTTGATGGCCCCTTGTATTTTAGCACAGTACTGTTGGCTGCTGTGGGGCTCATTGCCTGTACCATCACTTCTTTGCCAGAGGTATGACATCAGTGGCCTATATTGTTGCTCTTTGGCTTCCACAGATTCTTATACTTCCTGTCAGATCTTTGATTCTGTTCCTAACATATTTAGTTTCTTTAGTATCAAATAACTGTTTTTCCAAGAGTGATAATGTCTCTACAGTTTTTCTTAAAGTGCTCTAAGAGCAGGATTTTTTATTTATTGTTTCTTTTCTGGACCACTTGATCCATAAACCTAAAGTCTGCTTAGTTTTGATCCTACACTGAGGGAAACAGCACCATGACAAATAAAGAATCTGTTCTCATTTGGCACATCTGCAGTGAGGTTATGATTTTCTCTGTCTGCCTTAAAATATGTGTTTCTGCTAAGTGGCTCATCTCTACCAGCTGCACTGCAGGTCCTCTTCCTCTCTGTGACTGCAAACCACTCACATACCAGATGGAGACAGCTGGCAGGATGCTGAGCCAACCGGTAAGATGCACTTGGCACGAGAGTATGAGATCCACCTTTACTTTTTACAAGTAATTTCACTGTGTTTTCACTACACGTTTAAAGGTAAATGCAAACTTTCTCTTGCAAATTTTTAATCTGAAGCAAAATTCCTATAGTCCTGTGTTCAGAGGTGAAGAACTGCGCTTCTTTTCCAGGACGAGCTACCTAAGTTTCCATGTTGTTTACTAGCCCTGGGACAATAGCTCACAAAGCAATCAGTTCTCCAATGTTGCTTCATCTTGGTCAATATAATTTTGTCTTAGAATCAGCTTTATCCCAGAAGCAGACTCGACCAGTTAACCCATCTCTTTTGCCTTTTCTAGCACCAGTTCAAATTCATTGATATTGGCAAATAGGATTTCATTTTTAATCATTCCTTCTCCCAAAAGAAAAAGCTTTTTTTTTTTTTTTCTTCCTCCTTAGGCATTATTCATTTGCAACTGATTGTACTCAATATCCACAATTTTTAAACACAGATTTTCTGGTACATATATATTAAAACCATCATATTAATTGCAACTGAACTGAGTATTTTAAGACCGCTGAGGGGGGATTCCCTTGTTTTCTCATATTCTTTCCTGTAATGCTGCTACACTACCAAAGGTAAAAATCTTCCCACGGGATACCCACAAAAACTATGAATTATTAAGTTTCCTACAGACAAAATATACTGAATTCATGAAACCACATATTTGACTGAACTAATGGGTCATAAAATGGAAAATTCTCATTCAGTTTTGCTAGTTACAATTATGGGTGTTTTGTTCTGCAACACTATGAGAGATCCCTCTTAACTAGCTATTTGAATGTTAGCCTTTTTTTTTTTTTTACTGCTCTTTGCTGTTGATCATTTGCAAGTGTGATACTTCATGCTACTCTGCGTTTTGCAGCCATCACCAGAATCTGCACATTTAATGATGTAATATTGTTTCTTATCTCAGATAAAGTGCAGATAAAGTCATTTACACCCAAAAAAACCACCACACCTTCAATGAAAAAAGGTTCACATAAAAAAAATATATTACTGGAAATGATGCATATAATTTACGTATGAGTCACAATGTACCATGAACTGTGCTTTTTATGTAAGGCCTGATGGATTAAGACCCTGTCTCCTTCTGGCTGCCTACTTACTCTAAATTCTACTTATTGCTCTTATATAAGTTTAACAGGCTAGAAGCCTCCAGGTGGAAGAAATTATTTATGCCATGTCATTTTGTCAGCAGAAAGAGCCAACCATTTCAGGACAATGGCATATCCCTTCCCATAGTAACATATTCCTCACTTTGTACTCCTTTTACCCACCTTATCTCACTTGGAATGGGTGTGATCTTTCTTCACTGACTATAGAGGTGACCCACTTAGATAAGGAACCTTACTCTTAAGAGGACTAATTTTAGGAGAAAATACATCTTGTTCTGAATAATCATGAAGAAAGAACTCTTTTGCAGTGCTCACTTCACTTCACATAAAGCATTGCTCCATAAATAGTTGCTTGAGCAGCCTGTATTACCACTACATTTCACTGGGAATCTTTGTTCAAACCAAAACTTTCACACATCATTATGGCATTTTGGGTCACAGCATAAAACTTCTTCCTGAATTAGGAAGCAGTTGAGGTGGAGGCTTCTACATCTCAGTTACTGAACTATGGTGCCTCATTTCTGCATCAAGTATTTCATATCAGGAATTATTCATGAGCTAGTCCAGTCAATGATCCTTATTGCTTTTCTGCTGTAGGCAAGACTTCTCATGATAGAAAACACTAAAGGAAATTATACAGGATTAGAATTCAGAAATTAGGAATAGAAATAAAAACTTCTTCCACCAAAAATACCCTACTATATAATTCGATGATACCCAGCACATGGACTGAACACTGATCTGAACATTAAATAGCCTCAAACAATTCAGAAAACCAGACTAGAATCTAAATCTGAATGTGATGGTGGGACAATCCAATTATAAAATAACATCTGATCTTTCATGAATGTGTATCAAGAAGCTTGTTTTGTGTGTTCTCTGTCCTACTTAATACGATTAGTGAATAATCTTCACGCTTTTTTTCCAGGCTGAATATCATGACACAACTTTTTATTATAATAGTTGATCTAGAAGGTTGTAATATTTTTCATCATCTTTACTACTTTTGATCTCAATATACACAGTTGCTCTAAACCCATGAAAGCTGATGGATGTCTTTTTTCTGGATTTCCACTTTTGGGCTCATGCCACACATAATTTTGAAATCCCGTAACATTTTGTGGCAGAGTTTAATTTGGTTCAGTTATCCAGCTACAGTAGCAGGCTACTGCAAATATTTAGCTTGTGATATTTGTACGTTTTGTTGGTTTCATTTTAAGAGAAAGTGGTTTATTTTAAAAGAAAAAAGAAATCCCAACAATATGTTTTATTCATTTCCTGAGGACTTTCACTTACACAAGTAGGCACATTTGAAATTGGCTTTCCAGAGCAAAACAGTAAAAAAATTATAAATTTGGCTTAGTTTCATTTAAATTAGTAAAAATTGACCTTGTAAACATTTCCATAGGAGGTAGGATACAGACATTTGACAATCTGCCAAATAAGAGAAAGTAAACAGTTACTCTGTGATAGTAATAAATAATGAGCAACACAGGTATTAAATAAACATTTTTATACAAAAAGATAAAAGTGAAAGGCTAAAATAGCTTTTTTAATAAATTAGGAATAGATGTAATAATTTCTTTACAACTTAGTCTTGCTTTCAAGAATCTCTGTCTCTTTCTGCTCATCTTAAATTTTTGACTGAAAAGCAGTAATGGTGAGAACAATCCTGAGTGATTCACAAGCAGAACCCAATCTGAATATAGATATTTTTGTGTGTGTGTGGTGAGCTGCTACAATCTCTAAATTGGCTCATTTAACACCAAGATATAATACTTTTCTATTCCATCAACTTGAAGAGGATTGTTATCATAGCCTTAATGTCTGGATTTGGAAAACTAAGCTTAAGGCACTGATATGTCTCTCCCAGTTCAGGTTCCTCCAGCAGCTGCTCCCATGAAGACAGTGTTGATAGGTGGTAAAGATGACACCATATCTCTGCTTGGTGGGGCATGGGATTCCAGATTTTCCTGAGAGGGGAACTGACCAGATGTTCCATACATACACTGGGAAGTAGATGTGGTTTGCATGTTTGAAGCTGTGGGGAAAAATGTTACCATCAATACAAGTTTTCTCCTTATTGAATGTAACAAAAAAACCCAATTCAATTTCATTGGATGGAAACCCTTCTCTAACCAGGCACACCATCTAAAGGACAGAAATTCCAAAACTTCCATACTTGTCTGAATTTACCTATACCTCTATAACTTCAGCAGCTCCTCACACCTTCAGGGAATAGGTCAAAAGTCATGTGCAAGTGAATTCTGCTGAAAATCCAGCTATGGGTCTGAAGTTTACAGCTTGCCATGTGAGCCATCTTCTATGAAAATTGTGCAAAGCTATTTACGCACACTTTACTGGTCTTTCCTTATCTTGCACCACTCAGGTCCATATTCAGTCACCACTGCACACATATGAACATAGAATACAGAAGATACTGGATGGGCACAAACCCTGTGTGGTTGTGCTGGGCATCTTTCCCTCTCTTTTTAGCATCCTTTAAAGAACTGAGCACTGAGTTCTTGCAAAGCCTTGAAGAGGTAAGTAATGTCTGATCTTCTGTGCCAGGTTAAGAGATAAGTAGTACGGAGAGGTAATCTTGTGGAGAAACAAATAGTGCCCTAGTTTATAGCTTCCATGCAACCCTTTTTGGAATGTGAGACCAAACTCAGCTGCCATTTTTCTAAATACATATACCAGAACCAACCCTTTGGGGTTAAGTAATTTCATCCAAAAAATGACGGTCAGTAGGAGATTTGCCTAACACACACAGTTGTTGAAGCACAGGATAGGAAGGGACTATACCACAGAAGTATGTATCTAGACATCCCTGACACAGGGTTCATTTGACCTGTTTGACAGTGAGGATCCTTAAGAGCCCTTAGAAGAGCCCAATCCATTATTAGCTCACTTTAACAGTTAGCAAGTTTTTCCTAATATGGATTTTTCTGCAATTCAGGCCAGTCATTCCACTCCTCATAGACAATGGATCATAGTCCTCCTTATGGGAGTAAATACCTATTAAATCCACTGTTGTGGGTAACTGTAAGTAAATTTTAAGGAAAACACAGCTTCCAATATTTATTTACTATAAATCTGAGCTACAGTTTAATACTTAGCACTCGTTAGGATGCTGAACAGTTCATAGCTGCTCCTCAGTGGCTGGCTATACTTACGCATAGGAGTCCGACAGACAGCTGAAGGTGAGGACTCTGTGTAGTACGAGCCTGTTTGTTTTCTTCCACTGTCATCCAAGATATTCAGTGGATCATGTATATCACTGTATGAGGGCAAGGATCGAATGCTGCTTACACTGCTGATTACAGAAACATGCTGATCCACCATTGTTCCAAGTCTGTGAGATTCTGGATAATTTATATTGTTTCCATAATATCCTATTAACAGGAGATTGGAAAAAAAGCAGAGTGAAACAGCTGTTGAAAAGAAAGGGTAGGGTAGGAGCCTGTGTATAAACAAATGGTAATTGTTACCGGCTGAGTCCCTTGAGAATAAGATGATTTATGCAGACACACAGCCTAGGAACATTAGTGACATATGCAGTGACTGACCCAAAAGAGGAGTGGTTATAAGAGAGCAAAAAATCCTCTGTGCCTCAGTACAGAATTGCCCTTCCATTCTAAGTTGAAAATTAAACAGCAGCCTGCAATCAGTGTCCATAAGAGACAGCATGAGGACTATTATCCACAGTTCATTGCTCCCTTCTGAAGCTCAGAATCAAGTAAAGTGTACCTGAAAAGAAAATCTGCAAGGTAATACATACTTATTGCATATACAAATCCATACAAAGGCAACATTTCCACTGTGTCTTTCCTCCAGAATAGGGAAGTGTTTTTGCTGACTGTATCTCTGAAGCAGATTGTGGCAATAACTTCACATTTGAAGTATGAGAAATACGAGGGCCAAGGTCTCAAACTAGTGCTAATGCACATTTGTATACTTCATTTTGCCATCCTGACCCTGTGACTAGGATGGCCCATTACGCTGACCCCAGAAGTAAGCTATCTTACTCCTGCCCTATTTCATAGTAGATGTTTTGGGGCCTTCCCAAGAGATCGTTAAATCATAAAAGTCATCCTGGTTTTCCTTCCTTTGTGCGAGACATGGCAATGTTGCCAGAGGAAGATTAGCATAGGTGCAGCAGATGCATTTAAGGCCAAGTGAGGATTCAACATAGGAAAATAAATCCTTAAGTAGCTTGTTAAGCTGTTTTATGGTCTCTGTGTGTCATAAGAGAAGTGGAAAGCAGGAAGGTATAAATCAGAGCTGAAAAACATCTTCCACAGAAAAAAAAGTAGAGTGTTTTATTCCAGCAAGAAAAGAGAAACAGAAGGTAAAAATAAAATATATATTAATACCGTTGGAAGCATTAGCGGGATATGCTGCTCCTGGGCACGAAGACACTGAGTTGCTCAAGAAATTGAAACTTCCAGTATTCAGAAACTGAATATTTTGTGTGTCCTGAGACATGGTTGAGGGACCATAGCTGGAAGGGGATCTTGTATTGTATGGAGATACAGCACAGCTGTTGCTGAAGTAGTCTCTGGAGAACTGCTGTTCACTCAATGCATTGAATCGGCTGTGCTCTGCTCTGTGGTGGTAAACTCCTGAAGTGGAATGGGCCTGAGTTCTGAACATAGCCTGGTAATTGGAATTGTTTCCATAGTAATTCTGATTAGTTTGTGACAAAGTCTGATAAAGGGGTTCCGAGTAGGAAGAGCACTGTGCATGTGTGGATAACACTGGCCCTACACTTGGAGGTCTCACAGCCATTGGCCCCTGGTTGATAACACTTCCTCGGCTGACCATGGCTGGTGAAATGGGTGGAGTCATCAGGTGACCAGTGCTTTGAGATAGCTCCATCTGACCTGGAATAAATAAGCATTAGCCCATGATCAGTGCTCATACTACAGTACTGCTGAATAGTGCCAATCTGTTAAGACACTAACCCCCTAGTGAAAAGTGCATTACCATTTTAAACCTTTACAAAGGATATGCACTGTCCTCCACCGGCACAACACACAATCCATGGCTACAGGCTATAAAGCTTCTCACTTTCATTCTCCAGCTTGGAGGCTGCCACATTCAGTGGGAAATTCCAGCATTTACAAGCTTTGTGTGCTCCAGGTGTTACTGTCCATTGTCTCCTCACAAAACCTCATCAAGCCAAGAGGTGTAGGATAGTTTTACCACGGTTCCAAAAGGATATGTTACTGGCAGGGCTCTACAATTGGCACCTGCTGTAAATCAGCACAGAGGGTGAGCTCATGAAACATTATTTATGAGATGTCTTTATAAATACATGTGGTCATTGCTCCTTGTACAATGTGTTACTGTGGATTGGGGGACTAACACAAAAATAAGAGGAGAAACTAGAACAACTGGTACATACCTGTCAGCTGCATATTCTCACTGTCTCCTGCGGCAAAGGGGTTCAGACCAGAAGGTACACTGCTGGGCTGGCTAGCTGACAAGGACACATAGGTTTGCTCTGCTAGACACTCGTTTTTGACTGAAGTGTCACCAGGCAGAGGAGCAGCTTTGTTACGATTTGCAAGGAAGCAAGAGCTTGGTGATGCGGTAAAGGTGGCTTTGCTTGCATCTGCAAGAGTAAGTGAGAACTCTTGGTGGCTGTTATGCATGCTCATTGCACATAAAGTCACCACTAGTATACAGACAGCATATGAGATGCCTGGTTTGTTTGTACTTTTGGTTGCTTATTCTAATACCCAGTGGAGCCTCCACATTTTGCGTGTAGCCAATGAATACAAATATTGCTCTAGTCTTGATCTTCCCAGTGGAACTGATTGCATGATATCCCCTGACCACAGATCTACATCACAGAGTATCAGCTCCTTACTGAAGCCATCATAGTGAAGGTATGAATCACATTTATTCCCTTGCAGGAAATGTCAGCAGTGAAGTCAAGTAAATTGCACTGAGCGAATTAGGCTCATGAGGCTTCATCCTAAAGAATTAACAATGGGAATTTTAGAACACTTGAACTCTGTTTTCATACTGATATCTAGAGATAAACACTTGTTATAATCAGCAGTTCTTTAGTTTTCTGCAGACTATTGATAAATTTAGTAGAAGTTTTGCTATTCTTCAGTGGGAACCATTACTTTACCTCATGGATTCAAGTACTTTAACTATAGTCCAAGGATAGGGCAACTGTTACACAGGACAAGATTTTTTCCTGAAGGTTGAACTAAAACAAAAACTGTAGCACCTACTGTGAGTCAATTCTATGCAAGTTGCTTGCAGTGAAGTACAGACTTAGAGTAACAACAACCAAAAAGTTAAAGATTGATTGCTGGTGCTAATGTTAATAAAAAATAATTCAGCAGAAACCAGTTGAGTTTCACTGGATTTTTAGAGATTGACTTGGACCAGAATTTGATCCAAATCACTCTTCATTCGTTTTATAGCAAAGGACCTGAAGCATATGACTTCAAATTGTTTAACCTTGAAGAAGCCTGGTAGGTGGAAAAGGTTAAGGGTACTGTTTTAAATTATTTTTGTTTATCTTCCACACAGTAATACTCCAGCCAGATGCTATATAGGGCTCCCAACTTAAGTTCCAACCTTGCAGGGATATTTGCATTTTTGTAACATGTAATACATTCCTAGTTCAAGGTGTAATTACATATTTAAGCTTTGGCAGCAAAACTGGATTAGGAATTCCTGTCCTCTCTGTTGCTTATATCTCTTCTCGCACTTCAGCTCACGGCTGGTCAGGTATACCTGCAAGTGTTTGTTGCATCCTAGGTTGTTTCAGTAATCCAGTGTATTCACAGTCTCACAAAATGTTATTAAGGAAACTATGGTAGGAGGGTTGGAATGAACTCCTGAGGGAATGGTCACAAAGTTTTCAGGATACTTTGGCAACTTTGTATATAAATACACATCAGAGGACAGTGAGCCTGCTTCTGTTTAAAGTTAAACAAATATGTCAATTTCTAAAAATACAGGAGTACGTTCAAAAGAACCAAGCTCTAGTTACCTAAATTCTTCATGTATTTGTCCAGTAGATTCTGGAGTTCTTGTTCTTTGTCATTGTTGAACTGTGTCTCCATGGCGAGCAGGATGTACTCATCTAGTAGCATGCGGATCAAATGAAAAGAACCTTTTGGAGGAGAAAGAGAGAGAGTAGCTGAGTTATCTTTGTGACCATCTCTCACCACTCTACAAGAAGCAAGTGAAACAAACAAATAATTGTGGACTTTAAATGACCTGGCAAGACCAACAAGGAATAGTGCCTAACTTCTAGCTCTAATCTCTCTTTGCACTGGCCCACCTAGCTCAATTGTTTACTGTCCTGTAGGCTATTTGACCACTAATTACATCAAAGAAAAATACTGATGAAAGTGAGACATGCTTTATACTTGAAGAGGGCACACAGTGGAGCTAGATAAGGCTGAAGTCTGCTAGAATGCCCCTGCTCTATTTCTGTTTGCCTTGTGCTAAATAACCAGACAATAACTGGTGAAGTCTTTGACCTTATTTCAAGGATATATCACATCAAAAATGTGTCTCCTTACAGCCATTTCAAATACCCTCTGAATTTTAGATAACTATGTACTTACAACTAAACGTAGGAAATTAAATACTAGATTTAAAGTGAATTTCACTTGCTCTACCATCTTCAATTTTAGAAAAGGTTCTTCCTGAGAGTCCCCAAAAACGTAAACATTTCTAAAGACGGACAAGGGGATCTTAATTTTTAAAAGCTACAAACACTGTTGAACTGATTGTCTGATCATCCCAGAATTAAATAAACTCCTTTTGTTTTTATGAAAACATACCACGCACAAGAACCTCCATACAGCAGTAATCCTCTACCAAACCGATCCACACGTAAAACTAATAATTTAAATCTTCTGTTTCCTATACTGAGATGTGCAGTTGGACTTGCATTGCCATACCAAAACAGAGCTTGTACCTCTTAAATGGCAAAACAGTACCAAACAGCAATTAGAAAGAAAAATAGTTTTGAAAAATGAACTTGTGACAGAGATCACCAACAAAATATTGCTAGTATTTACTTTGAAATGTTAGTTTGAAAAAGAAGTTGCACAGTATCTGTGGCTTTGATCAAAGAATCTTTATAGACTAGTACAGGCTCCTCTTGATAAGGAAGTGGTGGAAAGCTGGTAAGTGCTAGCATATATGTACAAAATATGAGTGTTTTTGCAAAGTCAAAGTACCAAAACTTGACGCGTTGTTTAGAGTCAGGTTATGCATCACTCGAGCACCAAAAAAACTCCATTTGAGAAGGAAGTCTTGAGCTCTCTTCTTTAATGACCTCCCATTTTGCTTGCTTGCCTGAAAGAGAATAGTGAAATATTATTACATATTTTACTATTAAATACTGTTAAGTATAACTTGCTTTCTGCACACAGAATAAAATAAAGGAGAACTGCATATATTTGAGAGGTAGGAGTCCTTCACCCAGGTTGATGTGGCAGGTTGGATCAAGCTGTCTGATTAAAACTCTTTTCATAACGTGTGTCCTAAAGTGATAAAGAAGAACAGAACTCACTCTTTTGGTGCAACCAAGTAGAGCTCTGAACATGTCAGGTAAAGCAAATTGCTTATTGCTTGGGCTCTGCTGTGCCCTTAAGATATAAAAATTAGCTCATATTTTAGTACTAAAGATGCCAAATTATCTGTAACTATACAGATGTACAGGTCAGAAAGAAAAAAAAAACCAACAACACCCTCTGGCACTATGTTATTCCACATAGTCAGAGAACAGAAATTAGTCTTTGTACTTTAATGTAATCTGTGTAATACTGGCCAGACTTTCTCTTACAAAATGATATGTTTCCTATCATAGTGTTGATGCTTTTAATACTGCTCACATCATACTGTCACTTTGCTCTGGCAGTGATTTGTTCGTGTGGTAACATATGCCCTGGTGCTTTCTCAAACAGCGAGCAGAAATTAGCTGTTGTGTGAGTTTGACTGTAACCACACTTAAACATGAACAGAAGGTGGACAGCAATGGGAGGATTATATGTTCTGTAAATTATTAGCTTCTGCTAGTTGACCTAGCTGCATATCAGGACTTGTAGGTATTTCTTACTCGTAAATACAGAAGAACAATGCTAGGAACTATACCTGTTAACTATAATAACAGAGTACCACTCAGTAGATGCTGAATGGGAGAGTTTCACCTTTTCTTCCTGGCTTGTTTATCAGGAATTGTCTTCTGAAATTGTGGATCAGTTTTAGACTAAAATCACTCAATTCTAAAATAAGTTGTGATCGCTCAGCTTAAGTAGGATTTTTGTGTCTAGGTAAGTGTGCATGAGGACTGGCTGCCCTGAATCATCAAAAAAGCATCAAAGCATTACCCAGAGCTCCTCACTGTGCTGCTCCCATATGACAGTAAATGTTAGGAAAGTCAGAGTGATATAAAAAGAACAAAAAAATTATCACTGTCTCCAACTAAATTTGGGAAAAAGGTGAAGAAAGGAAAAATGCCAACCTCATGGTTATTTTACCCTGTGCCAGTCACTCTTCTGCAAGCCAGCCAAAGCTAACTACACAGTCTCATCTTCTTGCACCCATTCATATAAAGATACTCCCTAAAATGATGGATTCGATATTGCATTTCCATCTACATGTCCTGAGGAGAAGACCAGTGTTTAACAACCAGCAAACAATGTGAAACATTTTATTCTGCTAGTTTGCCTTCATAGTCACAAATTTGGTAAATTTGAGTTGTAACTCATAACTCAATTATTTTGTTCTGAATTATAGTGTAATCATTCCTGTGCATGTCCTAACACCATGCATATAAAATGCTTGTAATTATAAAGCATCTTGTAAATCAGAGGAAAAAAAAAAAAACCATCCAAACCATCAATTACCAAGTTAAGCACCTTATAAAGCTACAAAACTGTATCTTCCATCCTGGTCTATAGAAATCCTTCTACAGATTAGCTACTTGTCAATCCACCTGCTACATTAACTCATAACATACACAGTATCATCCAAATAACGTGAAAGAAAGAACTGCTTCTCTGAGGAACAACTTTTGTTCACCTTACACACTGGGCAATACACCTGTGATTCTGCATGCTCAGGTAGTATGGGGTTTTTTCATGTACAGTTTATGACAGTGCTGACTTTAATGTTTTAGTTAAGATACTTTTTAGCTTGTCACACATGTAAGACTGTTTAACAGCACTCAACATGATTAACTGAAACTAATAGTGCCAGAACCTCTCAAACCAGATGAAGAACTCCCCTGTTCATTCCTGTAAGGAAATGGAAGCAGAGATGAGAATCCCAAGAGGGAAACCAGTGGGACTGCGTAAGTAAGGGACTGTGTAAGGAGTAAGGGGAGTAGGATTTGATCTTCAGTCAGGCAGAACATTTGAAAGGTACCTTGATAACCCTTTGCTCAACCACAGTATCCAACCATTCAATAAATGATTCCACAGTGGCATTCTTCTTTAGAAGGTCCTTCAGTTCTTGGAACACTGTAATAGAGTCATCTACCATGTAAAAAGGAGAACATATCATTGCACAGTGTTCTGAACATGACAAAAAGCCACTCACCAGCCATATGACAATATTGTAGCATGGAAAGGAAAAGCAAAGAATTAGAGCAGTGAAGAAATGAGCAATTCCCCAGCAAAGCAAGAAGACACACATCCATCACACATACAGATTAATTACTTGGGCATTGCGACAACGCAGGTTATAAGACAATTAAGTGTTACAAGAAAAGGAAAGTAAAAAAAAAAAGTGATGTTTTCCATTAATTCTAAGATTCTGCCTTGAAAACATTTCTACTACTAAGTTTAGTAATAAAGCTTTATCTGTAATGTGGCAGACTTGCAAACTTCTTAGCTTTCCCCTGTATTTTTCAAGTTTCTCACCATACAGCATGAAGCTAACTTCCCCAATTCCCAATTTCAAAAAAGTGCCTCAATGACCAGTTATTTCTCTTCTCCTTTTTTTTTACCAGTGGTAAAGAAACAAAGAACAAAATAGAAAACACTTACAGAAAAAGTAGGAAATGGGCAACCCAAATGAGAATGAGAATGGGAATAGGATTGTGAACCATTAAAGAAAAGAACAAGCTTTCATGAGCGAAGTAACAATATTTAGAAGACAGCACATTGCCATTGGTCTCCTTTCAGCTCTCCAAACTCAGATCAACATGTTTCTTGTAACAAAATTTACCTTTTTAATAGAGAAAATGGTGATATCTTTTTTCAATAATGACTATGCATATGAAAATTAACACCCTCAAAATTTGTACCTACTTCACTCTGAATATCAAAATAGCTGTTACACTTTATAGAAAAGTATGTATTTTTTTAAAGATCAACTTTCAGAAAAAAAACCCCACAAACTATTCACACCAAAAAAAAAGTAAACTAGCTCAAATATCCCCTAAATTAAGCCATAATTATATGGAAATTTTCAGGCATCTTTCAATAATTGATCTGTGCTAATATCTCCACATGATTAGGACAAAACTTCAAAGGAGTTTTTATTACACTTAGCTACTGACATGTAAATGATTTTGCCAGCAACCATTTAAAGTAATCTTGCTCGGATGACTTCCCAGTGCAAACTTCTGTTCTTTTAAGACATCCAAGTGCAACCAATAGATTTCTTAAAGCTATAGAGGTTGACACTAAGCTAGATTAGAGAATGCAGTGTCTACATGTGCCTTTTCTCAGTCCATCACCGAGTAGACTATTGTGGCATGGAATGAAAAAGCCAATTACTCTAAATGATACAAATATATCCCCACGCACTTACATTCATTGTAGACCTCTCCATCTGAGTCTGTGCTCCCTGAGACTGCAAGGAGTGCCTGAGAGCCAATACTATTCAAATCAACTTTTTCAATATCTGACACCATGGAATTCACCACATGCTGGTCAAAAAGGGCTGGCCGAGCAATCTGTAAGAGAAGGCAAGGTAAAATGCTGAGACCCTGTTGGATATCATAGACAAGACAGTGAACCTTTACAGAGCAAGGATCATCTGGTATTTTCCACTTTGGAAATAAAACAAATACTCATACATTGCACTTCATAAGTTGATTGCCAAAAGTTTCCATTATAGTAGTTCATTATAACCATGGTCTTTTATTTCTTTCCTGCTACAAAAGTTTGAAGTTTTGGTCAGATCTGTTTATGGCCATTTCCTTCTTCCATGGCTAGAACTACAAGGTGTAAATCTTCCATGGCTGAAGTTGAACCTTGAAAAAATAATGCATTATATCTCATAGCCAGCAAGGTGCACTGAAATGTAACTGACAATTTTTTGGATGTACAGTCTTACTCTGTTTACCTGTGCTAGGTGTAGGAATGATGTCTGTCGTTTCAGGGAGGAAACAAATCGTCGTGCAATAGGCAGCTTCTTATCTGCCAGGTTTTCTGGTAGATTTTCCAAAGAGGAAATAACCCACTGTTCCCAGTTTTTTGCAAAATTTCTTATATCCGCCAGTAAACTATAGGGGAAAAAAAAAAGTTTATAGAGCAGTATCAATAAAATTTGTCTTGCATTAGTTTAAATATTTGGGTTTCAATATATGATTAACAGACTGCTGGACATATCTGTGAATTACTCCTCGAGTAATTTCCAAAAGGAAATGACCAATCACCAAAAGGCAAAAATTGAGTATATGTTGATCTGTACCTCCTCTGAGAAAAATTGTAAGCCATCTACCAGTTGAAATAAGTTGAAAAACACTAGCTTTAAGAATAAACATAAGAAATACAAGAGCCATTAGAGATATCTCTAGGTAAGTGCCTTAGTCAGATACAAAACCCCAAAGAAGATGCCCTTCAAGGGAAAGGAAAGATGAGAAGATTCAGAGGCAACTTATAATTATTCTCTTATTAATGTAAAGTCTTGCTGAGGAAATGCTTAGATATTTTGGTGATGTATAGGAGACAAACCTGAAAAGTGTTCTGAAAAAAGGTATCAGTAATTTTCCTTAAACAACACAAATACATTTGTTTCTTTTTTTATTTTCTAGGGCTTTAGTGTAGAAGAAATCTATTTCAAAATACCCAACAAGCCAGTAAAATGGTACATTAAAATACTAAGTAATATTTTAAGGCTGTTCTATAGCTATCCTCAGAGTGGACAGTATTTTGCCATACATACTCCAGTGTCCTAAAAATAAGCAAAAATATTGTAATAAAATTTCCAATACAGAATTTCCACTCTTCACCTGGAATATGCCTAAAAACCAGAATGTAGCATTACTGTTATTAAGTGTTTAAACTACCTACCTTTCTGGCATTTCTTGCATTGTTGCAGGGATGAGTACATCTGTAAGAACCTTCAAAAAGGTAACAGAAAATTTTATCAAGCTTCTACTGGCCATTTATTCATTCACATCTGTCTTGTCTACTTAGATTGCATAGTGACTGGAAATTTATACAGAATAAAGCCATTCAACCTATTGTCCAGATATTTAGGTACCTAGGTTTCTCCCATGACTATTAGACAGCAATTTATGAGGTTGTTATATATCTAGATAGCCCCTGTTCTTAATGTATGCCAGCATGCCAGTAAAACAAATGCTATCACTCAGGTATTACAGTAGGGAAATCAGCAGAAGTGAGATGCAGAAGCACTTTGTCTTTTATAGCATCACTGTGACCCTCAATAAAGCAGATACTCAAACATGTCTCAAGTTCTTAACTGCTACTAGCCCGCCACCTGACTCCTCTTTCTGCCATACTGCATTTCTGGCACTGAAAGCATTCAGAGTTTAGGACAAATCCTATAGGTAAGTGTGGTGTGGAACTGTTTTGGCACAATAATGTGCCATCCAGCACGCCTTCTGGGGAATGTTATTGTGAAGGGCAAATTTGTTAGCCTATATTCCAAAAATCTGTTTCAACTCCTAATACAAATGGGTTGACAACAACGCAATAAAATCCCACCTTCTTTCTGGCAGCTTTTAAGTGAGAAATACTGAGAGACCCACAACAGGCACAACAGTAAATTTATGAACTTTTGAGAAATTCTGTCTTATTCAATTTCTAATGTAGTGCTGCTGTAGAATTTCTCCTGACAAATATTTTTTACAAATACAGTTAATATTGGACAAGAGCAGGAAAAAACTTGAGGTGAAATATAATCTCTACAAGTAAATGAGCCTTAATGGCTTATTTCTAGCTTAGTAATTATCTTTGGTGCTAATCACCTTTCACTTCACTCTGCTAGCTAAAACATCTACTTTACAGCTTGATACGCTTCTTAGAAATACAGATTTTCATCTTTTCTTGATTTTCCACCATATTTTTGTACAGTAAAGAATGACAGATGACAATAAGGCTCTCAGTGAGACAATAAGGCACTCTCAGCACCAGAGACTCAAGTCTCTTGCTTTGACTGCTTGGTGCTTACTGTTACACCAAAAGTTTTATCTTCCCACCAATACATCTGTCACTTAATCCTGATCTTGCAATACTCCTTAGTTTCATTTAGTTTCAGTTATGTGTGAACTAGATCAAATAACTCATATTGCACAAAAACTTTGCAAAACAAATGTTCCTTAGCTTTTTTTTTAAAACCCAAACTAGTTCAGAGTGCAGAAGTTTTGCTAAGACATCTAGCAGCATAGGAACAGAAACGTAGGAGACAGGAGAGGCAGGAATAACTAAACCCTGTATTGTTCCAGCTCTGAAACATGAAACCATGGCCTGATATAACCTGTGAGTAGCAGATTTGTATGTGGAACCACCTTGCTGATCTGCCACAGAATCTCTGTGCTGGCAGAAATTGCAATAATCTGTTAAGTAAAAACATGGCTTCAGTTTTCATCCAGGTTTAACTTAGTCAGCTGTGTCAGTGAAGAATACAAGCATTTATTTTGGCTACATTCAAGCAAGTAGGTCAGGATTTCACCGTTAGTGAGCTACTTATAGCCACACATCAAGGCTGCAGCAGAGCTGAGACTGGAGCTCATCTCTTAGCTGTGTCAGTTTTATGTTCTTGATTTCAGTGGAATCCTTCCTGATTTACACAGGTAAATCACCTAGACATCAGTCATAGCATCCTGTTATTCCAACTTCAATGCTGTTTTTACACAAGCAAAAGCTGTAATGTGGTTGAGATTATCCATGTAGATAAACGCTTAACTTACCTTATACAGTATTGAGTCACAAACACAGAAGATGTCAACAATGATGGGATTTTCAAGCAGGGGAAGAAGATGGTCAGGCATTCCTTGCCAAAAATGTAATAGGAAATGTTGAATCTAAAGGAGTAGGAACCAGATTCATGGACATAAATAATGCTTTCTTGGCTCCCTGTGCATATATACCAAGAGCGTGTGTTCAAACAACCTTACCTCTTCAAAGTTCCCATTAATTGCATTGTCAAGGACACATTGGCAGTGTGTTTTGTACATCATGATAAGAGTGTCTACCTATTTTGGAAGAAAGAAAGATTAAGCAGAGCTTCTAAGCTTTCTCCTTTACTGCTATAGCAATCTAGGTTTCTGCTTTCTGTAACTACTATTTTAAGTATAGGACATAAACTGTATTACAATGCATATTTACAAACAGGCAGGCTGTACATCCAGAAGTGATGAGGAGGTGATTCATCTCTAGTTTTTATCTACATCTTTTAAGTCTCAATGCTGTTGTCAGACATGTAGCGTCTAAATCTGCACAAACTGTGAACATGCGCATATCAAAGCAAGGCAATAGCTACATTAGCCAGGCAGATGCTAAAGCAAATTCACCTTTCTGAAGCTAAGATTAATCTCAAAGAGTAGTGCAAGTTAATCATTAGGCTACTATAGGCGTCTATGAGTGTTCTGAAACATCATCTAGTTGGACAAATGAGAAAATAGCTGCCAGTCATCTGGTCAAAGTTTAATCACTGCCTTCCATGAACTGAACTTTAAAAAGCAGAACTCCCTTTCATCTCCACAGGGAAATTTATCTGAGTGGAGTGTTCCCTTATTTTAATAACTGTGCAGAGGTATTACAAGGCTTCATAAAAAACTGGAGTAATTTTTTTAATTTGTAGGAAATTATAAAACAAGAATTTTGTAATGTATTTTAAGGAATGAGAAAATGCTAACAAAGCTGTTCTTATGATCCAGAATCACAGGAAGTTTGCTGCAGCTTGTGAACTTCTCCAGCAAACAACATCATGTTTTGGATGAACCTAGTACCACCTTACTTCAGTAGGTCTAGCACACAGATTTATTTGAAAATTTGAGAGCTGCTTCAGTAACTACACATATTTGAAAAATAATGGTAAAGTGCAAGATTCAATTATGTTTTAAAGAGGGTTTTTTTGGAAGGGGGTAATGGAAGTTTAAGTTTGGCTAAGTTTTCTTCAGAAACATAAAATGTAGAAATTATCAATCTATTTTAGAGCAAACTGCTACACTCATGGACTCTTCAGAAGTTTCAGTTTCATACAATTTTTTAGGCGTTTAATGCAGGAGTCAAACTTCATGTATGGGCTCTCAACAGAGTACCTAAATTTCTTAGGTTCAATAACCATTGGTCAGATAAGCTGAAGGAGGGGAAAGATAGGAAATAAGAGAACAAGGAATGACTAGCAAGGAAAGAGAGAGAGTGAGATGCACAGAAATTAATCTCTCTTCCCACAGTCTTCTCCCAAATCCATGAGCCTGTTTCCAGACAGAGTCACCTGCAAAGCCCTGCTGGGCCCTCCCATCACCTGCTCCCAACATCAGAGGAATTGCATGCTATTGACACAGGAATGAAGAGGAAATGAGTTGCATCTTTTAGGTCATTGTTAGACTGGGAAAATTCAGTTTTGCTTAAACTGGTATGTTGGGTCTGCAAGGAACCTCTCAAATGCTCTTCAGATTTCAAAGTTATGAGAATGATGTATATATGAGAGATGACAGTTCACTGATGGAGACTATAGCAGTTAGTGATGAACACTGCTGAGTGCACCAGTTCTTGAGCTCTCCTTAGGAACTGTTAAGATTTCCAGCTAATATCTCTGTACTACAGATGGCTCCTTTTGTTTAGCTCCTCACAATGGGAATCCTATGTTTCACTACTTTCACAGAAGAAATTTAAGAGGAAGGGCTCATAAACAAAAAAGCTTTAAAGCAGCACATCTCAAGACAGCCACCATCATGACCCATACTGGAGGCTAAGCTGGAGAGTTCATAATGTGTACCAAAAGGTTTCTAGCACAGTTCAGGGATGCTGCAGCTTGTAATGTGACCAAAAACAACAGAGACATAACACACATGCCAGCAATACTTGTGATCGAACCCTTAGGATGAGCCATACTGAGTATTGATTTGAGGAATACAGGTTTACAAAAAAACAAACAAACCCAGACAACCATATGATCAGATTTTCACAGTTTCTTTTCAAATAATTAACACAGAGAGTAAAGTTTATCTAATAATTTGTTGTGAAATATTTGTTCTGATCTAATCAGAACAAATTTACCTTAAATCCGAAGGCATTGGGAATGAATACAACTCTCGGTTATTTGTTTTGCTCTCCTCGTCTTACATACCATCAGTTTGTAAAATACTAGGTCAGTTAATAGGTAAATAATTCAACCACCTTTGCAGTGGAAAGCCAGTTAATCGGTGTTAGTAAAGGTTTGCCCCCCTATAAATCAGTCACCTCTGTTTGATTATGGACATTTCTGGCTCTTTCATGTCAACACCTCAAAGGCTAAGATATGAAGAAACATTCTGTGGTAATTTTTGATCTGTAAGTCAGAGGAGAAGTAGCTCACATTTTACCTTGTCTTTAGAAATGCACCCTTGAAGCAAAAGATGTTGAGCACTTGGAAACTCTGGGAGGAGAGTTCCAGTTTTGGAACTCAAAGAGTATTTACGAGTGAAGCCACCCTGAAATGGAAGGTAAAAGAACAGGAACATTTAAATATCTGATATAGATTCAACCGAAAGCAACAATTCATACTAAACTTACATATTATCTCATGAGTCTCTCAGTCTTCCAGAATGTTTACATTCAGATAATCCTTCAAAAATATTGATGTTTATCTAAATCTGGATTCCAGCTCAGGAAAGTAATTAAATACATGCCTAGATCTAAACTCCACCAAATACAGTTTTCAGAATCATGCAGCCTTTCAGCCACATAATTTCATGGAATTCTAGAAGCTTGGAATTTAACCTATGTTTAAAAACTAAAGCAGAATGTAGTATATCATAACGTGCAAGTTTCCAAAAAGGAGTATTTTCCTATATAAGGTGACTCACCAGTCAGAGGCCAGTTTCAAATGAAATTTTCTCAAATACTCAATTCAGAAAACTAGAGCTGTAACTGAATTATTCACCATATATATAACCCTAGTTTTATAGGGTGATACATCTGCCAAGCAGACAGCAAAGAATGAAAGCATACATTATGTTAACACACTTTGCCTGTGCTATCTACTTTTCAAATACATACAAAGCTCTGAGTCAAAGAAATTACAGAAATTACAAGCATTAGTACTTTATGTCAATACTTTTGCAGTTTGATAATTGCCAATCAGTATCAGGAGGTTTGGGGTTTTTTAATAACAGGAGCGTAATCTCAATGATTTTATTATGCAATTAGCCAGGAAATATATTAAAAGCACTGATTAAAAGGGATTAGTTCATTTAAAAGAAGGCAGTGATGCTTGTGGGAGGTTTAAGAGAAGATAACCTGCAATGTTCTTTACCTTGCTAATGGACTTACATGACTGTGCCTCAGTTCTAGACTTAATATTTTAACTCACTGCCACTTGCCCTTTCAATTTAATGACATCTGTTTCTAATGGCCATTTAACATTAAGATAATGACAGTAATATTATCTGCCTAATTAACCATGCAGACTCTAATGGTGCACTAACTGGTTTAGATAAAAGAATTTGCTGATATCTCCCCCTACAGAGAGAATACTAGAAAATGTGATAAAACATACCAGAGGTAAACAGTATCCCTGGCACTCAATAAGTGTTCATTCAAATGCCATTTACTCAGTATATTTAGACAATCAGTGCTTTAACATCTTTTCAATGTCTGTATGTTCCTGCTGAGAATTACACCTTATGCAATCATTGTAAATCTTTCTGGAATACTTCATTGCATGTACTTTCAAGCAAATGAATAAAGGTATATCACCTGTTCACTTGAATAGAAAGTATGTTGCCAAATTTTAAGTATGCTGAGATTGCTAAAATTCAGTTTTGACCATGACAGCTGTTTCTTTCTTTTAAGACATGCTTGAATAATTTCAGATAACACAGAACGAGGCAATAAAAAAACCCCAAACATACTGTTGTACCCTTTCTTACTTATTTCCACCAGCTTCTCTGTGGTTCTTTTTCTGGGAGCACCAAAATACTTAACTTAGGGGCAGAAACAGGACAGGTTATCGGACTGTCAGTTCCCAGACAGACTGGGAATATGCCACATGAGAGATGGAAGTAAATGCACACCCATTTAGGCCAAGGAAAGCAGAAATCTTTCAGACCAAAACTCTGCAAGGTTGAATGCTGTATCAGTGTTCATGAATCCTTGAATATGTTGGGTATATGCCATGGCATAGCACTATCTTTTTTTGATTAGATAGCTGATTATCTGAACAGGGAAAATGCAGCAAATCTAATCTATGTGAACCTCAATAAAATACTTGACGTGGTGTCACCATGGGAAATGATTAGTTATGCTGGTGAGAATGGGGATTAGTACAAGAATGTAAAATGTTTAAGAAACTGACTTCAGCTGAAATGCTAACAATTTGTGTTGACAGGGAAACCACTGGCTTGAAAAGGGCCTGAAGATTCTCAGAGATTAGTCTTGGGGATGATCTCATTGAACATTTCATAGCTTAAATTGGGTGACATGAGCTAATGAAATTATCAATAAAGAGGAAGACCAAGAGGTCATGTAGAAAGACCTGGATGGCTTTGAGATAATGGCAATAAAGGGGATGAAAATCAATAGAGGAAAGCTACACTCTCAGGGACCAGTAAGGACTTCTGCTATCAGCCAGGAGCTGCTTATCTGGAAATGAAAAAGGAGAAAGATTTGTTGTGTATCAGTTGATCACAGAAGGTGTATTTAGTCTAGTAAACTAAATGGTGCCAGGAAATGTTCCCAGGCAAACCTGGAACAGTATTCTTCAGAGTGGCCCCTGACATTCTTTTGGCCCATGCCAACTAGCAGTCTCCCAAACATTTCCTAGCCATGCTTCAACACTTACTGCATTCTAGGGACTTTTCTCTGTGGCAATGCTGCTGAGATGTTCCTGTGTTGTTTTGTAGGTTCAGGAGTTCAATGATATAGATGTGGGCTCTTTTATGCCAGTTGAACTCAAGAGTCAAAGAATAATCCTGGGAACAATCCTTAACCCTAAATGTACAATAATCCATAATTTTCTAGTATAAATATGACCAGAGTAACAGTGACTATACCATAGCATACAGTAATGAAAATGTAGGTGACTTCTGGGGAAAAAAAACCACAACCAACCAAACAAAAACCAAATGCAGTTCTACGGTTCATTGGAAGGGATATTTTCAATATAAACTGGAGACATGCCATTTATAAGATATTATGATTTTTTTTTTTTCTATACAGATATTCAAATTGGAACAAGTACAGTGAAAGTCTTTAAGGCTGATCAGAAGTGACCAACAGCTGCTGTTTGCTCCATCTAGCAAGCAAAAGCAGCAAAAAAGATGTTATCACAGAAAAATGTCACAAAGGGAAAACAAGAGGGAAAAAAGAAACCTGACCAGGAGATATAAAATTCAGTTTAATAAAAATAAGCATCGTTTGACTTCCAATCAGACAAATGAGATTCTGAAGCCCTCCTGCAAAAGTAATGGATGCAAAAAATTAAGCTAGAGTATGATTACTTGCCTAAGAGGGTCTATTATGAATCTCTGTGGTTATGGGGAACTGGACTGGAACAGAAACCCCAGAAAGTGCCTTCCAATATTATTTTTCTTTGAATATTTAGCGCTTATGTTGTCTAATCTTTAATTAAAATTATTGCTGTAATTTTCAAGGAAATTAATGTGAAGAAAACCACAGGTCACACAGTATTTGGATCATAACACAACTGAAAGGAAAGACTTACCTCATTCTTTAACTTGCTTCCAGAGAATCTTTGAAAACAAACACATTTTATTATTTTTTCATAAGGAGAACATTTTTTGAGTTTGTAGTTTATGTATATGTACATACACACATATATACATATGAAATAGATATATAAAATAGATCAATTAGAAAAATGATCACATTTCTCTGAATGTAATTATAGTAAAAATAATGCTGTTTTCTTAACTTCTTCCATTAGTTTGCAAGTGCCTGAGGATATCAGGAAACCTACTGATGACTTTCAAAACATGAAGATTCAGATAATTTACCCAACAGTAAAGTACAAAACCCAGTTTCAGGGTGTTTTTTTTATCTTTGCAACTTCACAAATATCCAAAGGGCAGCACAGGTGCAAGTTCATAAGGTCTTTACCAGGAAATACATTAAAATTTTGATACAGCTGAGTAAACTCAGAGCAGAAAAATTATATCTAAAATTTACACTTCTCAGGAAAATGAAGAAATCACAGCAATTTTCAACTTTTTTTTTTTTTTTTTTTACCACATTATTATTTTGATGCAGGTGAAATGCCTTCCTGAGACAAAAATTTAATTAACTGTCAAAAACATCTTGCAGTACAGTGCATGTCCTATTAAGAGTTCAATTGAAAGATGTCCAATCAAGTCACTAAACTATCAGGCAACTCTTCAGTGCAGAAATTAGAAAGCACACTTCTTAAATTACAACTACTAAACTAGAGAACGTGTAATGATAGAGATTCTAATGGACCAGTATAATGATAAATGTTGTTTGACTATTGTTATTTCCTGTTCTGCTAGCTGCCAACTGATAAGATACTGTGGGCAACATGAAGTCTTATAATTATTAGTGGCAATATTGTATTTCATGCTGCTGAGATGCTCTGCTGGCAGGAAATAAAACCAGAGAGTGAGTGGTTGTGGAATTCCTCCTGCCCAGGCCAGGCACAGGCACCTGACAGTTCCCATCACAGGATGATCCAACATATGTTCCCTACAGAGTTCCCCTGGTTGTTGATGAGTATGAAAGAAGACATCACTCAGGAGTGGAGTGAGCCACGCAGCTTCATAGCTGGATGCATTTGTCACAGACTGTGGATTTCCACATGTGCAGTAAAATGTGCATAGAATGTACATCAAAAGCACAAGGCAGCCATCTGCTAGCATTGCTCCTCCAGAGCCTTAATTGCTAGGTAAAGCAACCCTTCACACAGTGTTGTGGATAGTAAGGATTTCTGGTGTTAAGAATGCCCCTTTCACAGGGCAATGCTTGATATTTAAAGGAACCAGGGAATTAAATTTGCAGTGGAATTTAAGGATTCAGGCATCTACAACTTTGCAGTGGGATTTAAGGATTCAGGCATCTACAAACTTGCATTTAAGGACTACTGCACTCAGCTCAATTACCTAAATATTAATATGTGAATGCCAATTAAGTCTGAAATGGCAGTAGAAGCATATATGTAGGCAACTAAACCGAGGCCCATTGCCCCTTTTAATCTTTTGCCAAGCTGCTATCCAACATGCAAGCCTTGTGGTAAAGGCCTCCATGTGCCTTATTTGTGCATGGGCATGGTGTGATCTCATACCATTATCAATCCATATATTTTCCCTGCTTATTTTTGCCCCAAGCTTGATCCAGCAACCAATTTTATAGCTCACCTACCAGAACAGGTATCAGACAAAGGACAAATTTTATGATGGATCACTACATGCAGCAGCCAGCAACTGAGAGATTCACTATCAATTCTGCATCCCTACACTGCCTGACTCTTTCCTTACACAGAGGTTGTTCTTAACCCCAGGCTACTGCATCACTTTCTTCACACAGGCAAATAAAATCACAGTGATGGCCTGGACTGTGCAAAAGGAGCACCTGAGCTTCTGTTCTAAGCCAGCTAGGGAGGCAGTTTGACTGCTGTACCCTGAAAACTCAACATCTCATACATGAGAGCCCAAGTCCTAACACAAATAAAAGGTTCCTAACTAGTGAATCTAGTGAATCTAGTGAGTATTCTTGAAAATCTCAGGGATCTTTATGCAAGCATATACTGTTGGAAACCCAGCCATGGGGAATTTTGCAGAACTTCCACTCTCTTTGCATTCATTGCTTTGAGGTTGTGCAAGGACTGACTGAGCTTTAAATGAATTGGGCACTGCCTGACACAAAGCTGAGGACTAAGAGAGATTATATTCCCTTAAATTAAAAGAGCTGTATTTTAGTCAATTAAATAACCAATTTGTTCAAGGTAATTCAGTATTATGAAAGAATCTCATCTTGCTGTGTACCAGAAACACCTCTAGACCTCTGGATAAATACTGGACAAGAAAATAGCATATTCCAGTCTACTATAGCTTAAGTCCTATAGTGGAGAGATCCCTCCAATTTAAGCATCATTGGTAACATTACTCTCAACTTTTACATTTGTCCTGCTGTTTGGAAAAAGTGTCTTTGGATATAACCTAAATCTGCCACCAGCTGAATTTTCTGTGTGTGATTACAAACTCATTTATTCCTTTCCTTTCTCAGAGTCCCCACTTACACAGGTACACTGCCACAGACAATGAAAGCCATCATTCAAGCCATATGTGAACAGAGACATTTGTTTTACGAACTATTAATCTTTGGCAAACCAACAGGCAGCTATCGTAACGTATTGATCCTGCTAGCTGTCCCTTAAATAAATATAATTAGAGCTTCCTGGGTTAGGTTTAAACTGATATTAGCCAGAAAAAGGATCTGTAAATATTAATCTGCACTGACCCCTCCCCCCTTGTCACAGGTGTCAGCTTCACACCATTCTCCAGACGTTTCATAATGGGATGCTGTCCTGGAGAAAGAACTCTGAGGCTGACACACAGGCAAACAAAATGAGACAAAGTGTTCTGGAAATGGTGTTTTCCTGCCTCACAAACTGGAACAAATCATCTGCTGGTATAAATTGATGCAACTTTACACTGACTGCAGTGAGGCTGTACTGGAAGACACTAACAAAAGAAACAGATCACCCTCTTAAAATAAAATCCTCCTTGGAGCAAACGGCTACTTAAATCTAGGAATGTCAGACATGGAGACAGGCAGCAATACTAGATGTGGTGTCAACAAAATTCAGCATCCTACGAATACCCTCCTAAGGGAAGGTTAAAGTTAGACCTTCATTGACTAAATCTTAGAAGTGATATTACAGTACCTCGTTAAGCCTTTTCCAGAATACACAGAGTGGTAATATGCACTGCTTTCTTTAATGCCAATTCCATAATAGTGATATCTGTGGAAAAAGAAGAGTGTTTATGAATGACACGTCCAGCAAATCAAACCGTCTAACTGATTTTCAGTGGTCTCTGAAAAAATTTTCTTGACAGTGCCTACCAATTCCTTTTACTGACATGGAACAAAATCTGATCTCATAGAAAACAGCTTTGCAATGATATGATTCAAAATTCAAGTCTATAATTTTCTTTACATTTAAAATACTTGCTTTCTTACAAGAATGTAGCTGGAACAGTAGATCTCCTAGAAACATGTTATGTCTCTTTTCCCTAATGTGCATTCTCTTTTATTCTACTTTGTTTGTTGAAAGGGTCCTGGATTTGATCTGCTAGGTTTATTCTACTGGGCTTACTGCAATGATATTTAGACAATCCCATAGAGCACCCTTCAGCCCCCATGACTAAAAATGCTAACATACTATTAATTCATTCTCTCAGGTTGTAGGCAGACCAACTGCTGAATTATTTAGCTGCTTAAGCAGTTCTCACACACATTTGTCTCCCTTACTGCTCTCCTGGAGATCAGTGCACCCAAACAGAGCTCAATTAAAGAAACGTGCCTAATGCTCAGGCTTTGCATTGCTGAGCCCAACACCTTAACCTGAGACACTGAAAAGGGTGGGTTGGTGCTAAGAAAACAAGCTGTGCAGTAGGTACTTACTGCTTTCCACTGATTTTGCTACAAAAGAAGTGACCTTCAGGAGAAAGGGCAGGACAGCAGAAAGCTGGGGGCAGCTATTTCTTTACCAGTCATAGCAAAGTTTGCTTGAGTTCATCTATCAAAGGTGATAGGCCCTGTCTTATAAATTCCACTAAACAGATTTCAAAGCAGATTGTGTTAAAGCAAATTTGTCTAAGAATGTTATGGAGAGTATACACAAGATCATTTCATTTTTACTGAAGCTACTTTGAAAACACCATGGCAGCTGGATTAACTGAACTGCCTCAAAGTAATGCTTGTAGTTCCAGTGCATTGTATATAAACTAAGCCTAACACTGGATTTCACTGAAACTTCTCAAAAGCTTGAAGACATGCACTCTGAAGACACAAACCCCCCAGCAAATTGTTCATAGAACACATAAACAATTTTTTTCAGTTCATCTCTGCTGTTCCTGATTATGCCTAGTAAAAAAAAAAAATAAGCACAATCTTACTGTGTGTTCTTGCATGGGACACTCACAGATAAGACCAAAAATCTTTAAATACTTTATATTTACAAAGCTGACTAAAGGCATTAGATAAAAAATGATATTTAAGAAAATGCTCTTTAGGGTGATATATTTGCTAAGTCTAGGTAGCTTTGCAAATCTCAGCTGAAATATCCACTCCATTTCTTGACAGTCTGCTGTGTACATTCAAGTTTTTACAGCCAAGAAATGTGACAAAAAGTGGCTGCTGTTAAACTTCATAGCTTTTACTGTTTGTCTGAAACTGATGAGTCTATATAACACCACTAGATTGCAGTGGTACCTGGTGACCCATAGGAAAGACAAAAGTTCCTCACCTATTTGCTTGCTGTTAGTTTTCTTGCCTTGTAAGTGTGGGGTTTTTTCTGAGGGATGTTGATGTGGTGACTTGACCATTTTAAATCATAGAATCATGGAATCATAGAATGGTTTGGGTTGAAAGGCACCTTAAAGATAATCTAGTTCCACCCTCCCTGCATGGGCAGGGACATCTCCCACTCGACCAGCTTGCCAAATCCCCATCCAACCTGCCCTTGAACACTTCCAGGGATGAGGCATCCACAAGTTCACTGGGCAGCTTCTTCGTGTCTCACCATTCTCATAGTGAAAAATTTCTTCCTAATGTCTAACCTTAATCTCCCCTCTTCCAGTTTAAAGCCATTACCCCTTATCCATGCCCATATAAAAAGTCCCTCTCCATCTTCCTTGTAGGTCCCCTTCAGAAGCTCAGACATATGACAATCTGTTCCCTTTTTATATGCTGAAGTCAGAGTTGTCTGATGAAAGCAAAGTGACACCTCAAGGTGGTTCAGGATGCCAGTTGGACTTTTCATTAAATGTCGTAATGCTAGACAGTTGTCTTCCATGTCACATACAGTACTGTGTCACCTGTGTTGTACAGTAAAGTCAAGTCCTGAAGGTTTTGAACCACTGCTTTTTGTTTAGGAGTATTAAGCAGACAGACTTGGCCCAAGAGACCCAGATCTGGGAATTCTTAATATTTTACAGAGTTATGACACAAATGCTAAAGACATAAATATTTTTCTTCTTTCATGAAAATGAATTAACTTTCAATGTCACACAAGAGGTATTGAAAATATGCATGGATGGATTCTTTGTAATTACAGTATTCACTCAATCTTGAAATGGCAAAGATTGTGCATTCAACAGGAAAACAACAAAACAGAGCTGTGACTTGTTTAACATTATCTGCACACTGACTATGCAAGCAAGTAGTTGCCTACATATTGTTACAACACCCTAAATCTCCTGGTTTCAATTACATGCCATTTTTTAAATTCTAAAAATAAAACTTTGTTTTCACCACATATTTGGAATTTCTTCCTGCGACTGTTGGAGTGGGCGATAAGCCAAGGAGAAGCACTGCTTCTTTACAAAGCTAGGAGTCAATATAGAGATTATTCAACATCTAACTCCATATTAACATATTTAAGCTAGAGATGGCTACTGTTGTATGATCTAGATTCTGACATTCCCAGTGTTAGGCAAAAACACGTCCCTGCTCTGGAATGCCTCAAGACACCAGAATTTACCATTGCCATATTTTGTTATATGGAGAATAGATATTTCCAGTACCTATTCAGTGTGCCTTAAAGGCACAGCTGTTATGATTCTAACTTCTTTCAGTGATTTGTGTACTGAATTTTTAGTTTTAAAAAATACAGCTTTCCAGTCATGTCACAGAAGCAATTAAAATTTAAAACCTTTAATCCGTACTTTTCAACTTCTGTCTGGAACACTTTATAGAGTAACAATGTAGGAAGATTTTTATTCTCTTACAAGCCAAAGTCATTAGATGAATAGCTTATTTTGGACTCCCTGTTGAGACCAGTATATCCACCCCAGACACATCAAGAATACCATTCACCTACAACTTCAAGTACCCATCTTCTGTCTTTTCATATGCATATTTTCATACGTATGTACAGTAAATATATGATTTTCTATGTTATACCTCTAGTGTATAATTAAGAAAATGAAAACTTAGTTTTCTTAAAAAACCTTTTAAAAAAACTAACAGAACTGCTTTACTCTTTCAATTTCAGTGGTTTGCTGTAACATATGTTCTTTCACCACTACTAGCCCTGATTTTAGCATACACTGACACAAATGATGGCTGATAAGGAAATGATGGGCTTAAGCTGTTCAGGGACTTGCAATAACTTGTTATCATGGAGCCAGCTGCCATATCAGTTTTATTAACCCACTAAATTACTCCTAATAAATAAGATAATAGTTTTCAGACATGATGGATAAAAGCTAAGATTCATCATTGATCAAAGTCTACAAAGAAATTAAATTGTAACTTGAGCTCAAACAGTCTTCTCTGTGTATGGTCTGAGCAGCATGTACATTTTCCTGAATAGCTGCTTCAGGTAATGCAGGTACAGTGAAGATTGTAACTGAATTCTAGCAGTGACCTCAGTATGTTCAGCATTACCTATGCAAAAAGGTGGATTCAGAACCTGCTGCACAGACAATTGTTGCTTATGAAATACTAATTTAAGAGCAGTTTTCCATATTTATTGTGCCAGGTCCCTTCACACGCAGAAGGGATGTAAAAAAACAACTCCTACATTCAGCAATCTGTAGTGATTAGCACGGGCATGAGAGATGAACAAACTCTTGTGAACAAAATTGTGCCCGATGGGTTGTGCCTTCTTGGTCAAATATTTAAATGAGTGTTTTAGTATTGACACTTTTGTACAAATGGGTTGGTGGATGTAAACCAACAGAGAGACATTCTGACTCTGCAGTTCAAATTCTAAGATTTATTAGACCAATTTTTAACTTTCTCCTTTGCCCAGAACTGGAGATGACAAATGCTGCTTGGAATCAGAGGAGGAACTAAAATTTGTGCATCTATTTCACACCTCAGAGCAGCGACTGTGATCCACACCTTGGTGGAGGAGTTATTTCTCAAATCCAATTCATGCTCATGAGAAAGCTAGGAAAAGCTTGGCCTTGTTTTGGTGTGGGAGAAAAACAATTTCTGTCACGTTGGAGATGATGAAAAAGGGAACTGTTTTTCTTTGCTTTCTTCTGACCACAGCCAAGCTCTATGGATACTCAACTGTGTACGCATGCAGCGTCCAGTAAGGCACTTTATTCCTGAGGAGTTAGCTTTTCTTTGCAATGTAGCTTTTATTTGAATTATTCCACTGGAGAGGAATTGCCTTTTTCCTTTCATGCTTTTACAGCATCTGGCTCAGTAGGGTCCTAGACAATAAGCAGAGCTCCTAGGCAATACTGCCATACAAAACATCACTGTCAGGAATGGTTAGTGCTGTTACTGCTCCTAACATTGTATCAAAATAATGGTAGGAACAACTGGAATGAAACAATATCACTATACTACTATGCTTTAAAAAATAGGTTTTAATTGCCACTAAGCAATGTCTCTTACCAGTACCAGTAAACCAGCTTTGCTCCACACAGAAACAGCTTATAACATTCAGAGTCCACGCTGACATAAAAGCAGAGGGTAATTGGTCATTTACCAAAACTAACGAATAGTCCATTAATTTGATTATTAATTCAATGGAAATACTTATGTAAATGATGTTTGTGTGACTAAGTGCTACCTATGGTCCACAACATCCGAGATAAACAGATAATCAGAGGTTATTATTTATACTGCCACTTCTCTATGACTACTTGCTACTGTATTCAGTCTCTATATTAGCGATACTGTCACTTGTGCCTTTTGAGGTCCTTTTTTGCACACCAGGAACAATATAGATGTATCCGAGTGGACATGAGAAATGCAGAGGAAAAGTCTCTGAGGAAAACTTTGATTGAAAAAAAAGGAGAAACAAATGCCAAATGTTCAAACAAAACCTGCTGATGCCTCATCCCTTTAAGGAAATTGTTCAAGAACAGTTAATCCACATGAAAATATGGCACATAATATTACCAAGGTCAGCAGGGACAAGGGATCTGCCAAATACATGTTGGCCATGAGGCATTTCTGTGTTAATACTATTAAAAGTTTTAGAGAAAAGGGGAATATAGTGACACATGTCCCAACACAATTAATTTTGTAGCTAGATTCCCATGTCAAAAACTAGACTTGAAATATACTCCTTTAGTTGAGAGATGTTGACTTACTGTGCTTTAAATTATGCAGACACGTGGTATGTTTTGGAAGTCTGGATCTTGATTGGATCTTGTTTATCAATTGATCTGATATGTCAGATTAAAAATATACTAAGCACCTGGGAGACTTTTCCCCTTGTATTATCTCATTCATTATAACTTGAAAGTGATTCTCCAGATACATTGTGTTAGGAATCTAAGACTTGACCAAGGCATTGATGAATTAGTAGGTTGTCAAATATTCCTACACAACTTGTGAATGCCACATTTCCTAAAATCTTTAGCACAATGCCAGCAGCCAATATCCACTTGCAAAGATGACTAAGTCTACATTAGCTTAAGCCTGTGACCACAACTGAACTTCACCAGAGCAGACAGTATATGAAATCACTCTTTCCCCCAATAAATAACCTTTGTAATAGTAACTCTCCTCAAAACCCCTCTATTCAGCACCTACAGGTCATCTACAAAAAGGGAAATGAGCTTCAGCTCCAGTTTTCCTCTACACAACACAGATTGTTTACTCTCTCCTGAAAAAAACAATGGATTACAAATTTATAAGACTGTGACAGAAATTATGCAACAACTGTCCTCTGTTAAAAAAAAGAAAAATATTCTTTGTAGGCTTGACTTCTTTTGGACTTTATTTTTATTAATGATTATTTAAAATAAATACTTGAGACATAATAAATAAAATGTCTTTGTAAAAATTTGGAATTGAAATTCTTCCCCACCTTTGTTTATACTGCAATAAAATTTAAAATTCACAAATTACATTTCCAATACGTTCTTCAGCAAAACTAAGGTGGAATTGAATGGCTATTGCTTGCATTTCTAATGCAGGGAGAAAATCAAGCATTACAACATGAAACAACCCCCCACAACTATAAAAGTAGAAAACGCATCCTTCAGATATTCCTAATATATTGCAAAGCACTTAGGAAAACTACAATCTGCTATTTTTTTTTTCCTTTCCAGTCTTCTTTCAAGTTTTCTTATAGATCACTGAAAGACAAGAGTAAATTTGTCTTTCCAGGCTAAGTTGTTCTAAATAAAGATTTTCCCAAAGAAAAACAATGTTTGAGTTTCTTGTATTACTACCAGTACACTCATTTTCCATCTATCTTCTTAATTAGCAAAATGTTTCTGTGCTAATTTTCTAGGTTTTAGGTTTATTTCAGTAAATCATCAACTCTTTGTGCTTTCTTCTGTAAGTCAAGGGCAGTTTCATGAATCTTGTTCATTAGGAACATACACACATTCCTAATTCTAAGCATGAGAAAAATCCTAGGGATACTCATATATTTAAAGGCATGCATCTCCTAAATATAGACAGTAAGTAAACATTTAATTTCTCTGTAAACACAGAAAGATGGACACAATATCTGTCTTAGTTTGCTCCTTGTAACAGTATATTTTTTTTAGGAAAATATATTTTTAATTAATAGAAATATACAGCTAAGGATCTGGTCTAAATTTGATCTGTGATTGAAAACCCTCAAGTTTTTGGAGAGTTACTTTAAAATAAAAAAACTATTTAACTAGTTCTATTTTAAATAGAATTATGTGAACAGTATTCACGTTTCAATATTTTTTAAAACCAGATATGGATAAACACTGAAATAACATTTTAAAGCACAACACCCCAAAAAAGCATAGAGTTAATCTTGGTTTCAGGCAATATGGGGAACTCTAGTATTTGTGATTCCTCAAACAGGGATAGAAGTTCCCTAGAATTGCCTAACTCATGGCTTGACACTAGCAATGCCCTAGAGCATTATGTTGACTTCTGTACATCCCTTACATCAATACACCACACAGTTTTTCATCTCCTTAAGTAGCAGCATTCCCCGACTAAAAACCAAAATCAGACTGGGGACAACTCATCAGTCCTTCCTCAGCAAACATAATAGCAGGACACAGGAGAGAGGGTGGATGTAAGGGGATATGTTGTTACCACTGTTCACCCCAGCTTCACAAGAACTTTATCGTGGCCAAAAGCATAACGCCAGAACCAGAATTAATAAAAACTTCACCACAGGTATCTATAATGGTCTGTGATGTATTCCTGCAGCCTAATATTCCACAAATCAAACAGACAAATTAATTGGATACACGATTGATTAAGTGACTGCACTATAGGTTATGTACTTTTTAGAGGTCTTACAAATTACCCACAACTGAGAGCAGACACACACCTTCTTCTCAGTTTAAGAACATTTTTTTTTTCTAGTATATTTCAATCAATCCAAATGGTTATGTAGAGGACACAATGAAAATCGATAGGTTTAGAAAAGGCAAATAAAATCATAGCTGAATTGCACATTATTTGTAGAAAAATGAGCAGCTGAAACAAGGATATATTAATTATTTAACATTCTTATATATAAGACATTGACACATACTTGCAACAAATGCATTGCTCTATAAATATGACAAGTTTTAGAAGCTTAATCAGTTTAATTTTTAAAATTATGCCTGCAGTAATGTTTTCAAACTCAAAATCAGTTTCATCATGTACATGGAAGTTACCTCTTGCACCTTGCCATCTGGATAGTGTGTCCCCCCCCCCGCCAATTAGTATATATTATGCAGACGTGGAAATATATGTCGTTCCTATAATATATTCTGTAAGTGGTTACACAGACAATGGTGCCTTACTTTGAATGACCCCTTGTTCCAAGCCGCCTTGTGGTAAGGAGCGGGAATTTCTGACGAATGGTCTAAAGAGAAAACAACTGCATTAATTTCTAACATTGGTATACTTTCTTAGCAGACTGTTCATAGAAAAATCATAGTGTAAATATACGGTCTAATACAGTCCATGAATTAATACTTCTGACACTTATGTCACAACATAAAAAATTAAGCATGCTTTACACTGCAGGAGTCTTATCCTCATCCATCTTGCTGTGCATCTCCAGTCTTTCCACCCATAACCTCTATCCCACTCTTTCCACCTGTTCTTACTTTGTTTTCACTTCTACAATTTAAAATCTAGGTTTTTTATCAGGGTTCCGTTTCATTCAGGTCCCTTCAGTACAACTGTACCTTTTGCTTCAGAGATTTAAACAGAACCAGGGAAAGATCTGTCTCCTAGCTGTTCTGTTTTCAAAGTCAAATAACTAAAAATAAACTGATTTTTTTATTTGAAAAGTGTGATCTGAAGGTTAAAGCAAGCAAATATTTGCTCACAGGTACTTTTGTGTCCTCCATTATCAAAGAGCTAGACAGTTTTAAACTTATTTATGCTCACTGAAACCTTACGAAAGCTTCTGTTAGCCCAATGCTGCACATAAAGAATTGATGTTACATGATTTAATCAAAGTAAACCAAAACATTCTGTTACTGGACCCTGAGATTGAGATTAGTGCCCTAAAAACATCCTATTCTTCCTGTAAAGAATGAAGCTTAAGGCAAAAAATTTATTAAGTAAAAAAATAATTCAGTAATAGAGGAAGATCTAGTAGATACATTCAATAGATAGACCACTGTCAAAAAATGTTCAAAGGAAAAGCTATTGTCTTCCTCATTTATACAGAAACTGTGTAATGAAAATTAGACATACACTCTCTATCTCGCTCAAGAGGAAAAAAATAGTAAGGGAACCTTTTATGAACTGGATTTTAAATCCATTATTATTATTTCATTAAATTAATGCATTTTGCTATGTATGAACAATGAATAGATCAGCAGTGTTTTAAAAAAGATGATACTTGGAGCGTTTCTGGTTTCTTGTTTCACTAACTACTCAGGATTTAATTTGGAGAGTTCACATCTCCCTTTCAATAAATGATTTCAGGATTAATTGCAGGGATGGGTAGAAAAGAGGATGAATCAACAATTTTTCATTCAGGAGCTCTTTGTGTTATTAATTTTTATTCCCCTTGTATGGCTTCTTGTGTCACATCTCACTTTACACTGCCTTTATTGTAATTAAAAGTGTCTTTCATGTCAGATCTGGTTTTGTGGAAAGAACCCAATTAATGTCATCATCAAGAAAGAAAAAACAAAAAAAGCTCTCAGAGAGAATTTTTTTAAATGAAATAACAACAAATCAAAGGGAATTTCAGTTTAATGCTCCTAAAGCTGATGTAATTAAATCCCTTCATATGGAACCGTGTAATTAGTCTGATTCCATGTACATTAGCAGCAGAAAACGTGAATTTGAGAGGAATTTTGACACAGATATACTAAATTGTGATTCTATCAAAGAATTAACAAATCATAAAGGCATTTACTCTTTACCTTCCCAAAAGTTGCAGCACAGGCAGGTTCCAGCTTCTCTTTTCTGCAGAAGTCTAGATAATGTGCATAAAGGATGCATCTTGGTAAACAAACTCCTTCACAGACAATGTAGTTTTCTTCCAGCCTGTACAGAGAAAGAAACTGCCAGAGTAAGAAGCAACATGCAGTGTCTCTGGATTTTATTTTTCCTCTGGGTTTTCATACTGCTCTTTTTTGTGTTTGTTTGTGTTTTCTTTTTTTTTTAATTTTACTGAAGACTTTCAAGAGAGCACACAGATTAGTTTCTCCTGCACGAGACAGACACTACAGACTGACTCCACACTTGGTGCTTAGGTTAGCTGCAGAGTATGGAAAACCTGGGGTCAGGCCCCTTTTCTTGAGTCCTTTTCAATGTCCGGACTTTTTTGCTTTATATAAAATACTAAATGATCATAAGCTAAGAACGAGCCTTGCTGTGAAAATAAGAACACTACATTAGGAAAGACTTGGGTTTAAGTGTGTCCTTTGAATAGAGGAGGGGTTTGAACTTGCATCTTCTGTCCCCCTGTATTTTTTAACACCTGGGTTAATGTATATTTTTTCGTCCTAATTTTGCTTTTTAACTTCCATGCTGGACCCAAAACTGTTTCTAGAGCAAACCATACTGGAAAGCAAACTACTGGCTTTTTCTGAAGGGGGGACATTTTAATGTAGCTTCCCAATCAGTCTGCAGACTACAAGTGCCTAGTGATAGTCATTAAAGTAAAATTTTAAAAACTGAAGTAAAAGACTGGCTGTCTTCACTTGAGCTGAACTTTTGGTAACAGCTGGTTATTTCAGCTTTGCTTTGTTTGTCTTCTTTATCAGTACATATCATTTGCTACTCCTAGGATGATGTGCAATAAATTTATTTCTCAAATTTCACAAATTTGTAAGAAAATACTGTGTAGTAAATGCTGCACACTGAATAATTTTGCATTGACACATCAGACTCAAATCCTTACAATTTATGCTTAGATGTCAGATGTAAACTAGACTAAGAAACCGGGTAATTTGGATTATTCTCATCTTTCAGTTAGAAGGACAAAAAATAGATTTACAGCTTGCATTTGGTAAGTTCCCACTTAATTCAACAGCACTACTCCCTAATTTCCAGTGTGCTTTAATAAAAACATTTGTCAATTAATGCCTGCAGAATTTGACCTCTTTATTTGGTTAATTTTTGCTCAAATAAAATGAGGTCAAGTTAGGGCTTCCATGGACGGTAGAATATAATGTAAAAAAACGCATTATAAGAGAGTGAAAATCTAACATAGTCTTAAAGGATAATTAAAACATCCACTTATAGATATGACTCTTAAGTCATGTTTCATTCATTGTGTTTCTACATTTTTTCAATACATTTTCGATAGCCACATACTGTGAGAATCTGACAACGATTTCTGCTCATCGGTAGACCTTTGCCAAGGTAAAAAAGTTAGAAATTTGGGGGTGGATGTCCTTATTTGTAGGCGAGGCTTATCCGAAAACAAAAGAAAACCAAACCCAACAATTAACCAAACATCTCACAACCCCAGAAATCTGACATATTTCTACAAGAACAGTGAGATGCAACTCTCCTGGCTGGCTCAGCTTTTAAAGACAATTCCCTTCGGACCTGAGGACACCCCTGCCCGGCCCCGCCGGCGCAGCCCAGGGATGTCCCCGCCGAGGGGCTGGGTCCGTGGTCCCCAGGCAGGTGCGGGCGCAGGGGCAGGGGCAGGCAGCCGGGGCTGGCCGCCGGAGCCCTACCATTGCAGGGTGAGCTGCGTCTGCTTCTTCTTGTCCTTCATGATCTGCGTGATGCTCTTCTTCGCAGACGGGCTCTGGTCGGCGGCTTTTAGTGCTCCGTCACGAGTATCTGCATCCTCTTCTTCCGAGGAGAGGGACTCGCTGTGCAAGTGTGTTTCTGAGAGCCAGGAAGGGGAACAAGAAGAGAAACCCAAGGGCACGGTTACGCAGGGCAGCAAAGCCGCCTCCTCCCGACGCGGCTGCGGTGCCGCGGGCGCCCACTTAGCCGGCCGCCCCGGCCTGCCCGACGGGACGCGCCCGGCCGCCCCGAGGCCAGGCGGCAGCGCTCGCCCCCCCGCGTCCCCGCCGGATCCCGGGCGGTAGCAGCGACCAGCCGGGGGCCGGCCAAGCCTGGCCCTGGCTGCCCGCACCGCCCTGACCGCGGGCGGACCAGGGAAGGCTGCCGGCACCTCGCCGCTTACCTGACTTGATGCCGGCGGGCAGCGCCGGCTCCGGGAGCCCCCTCTCGGCGCACAGCCCCTCCTCGGCGTAGGGCAGCAAGCCTCGCCCCGCCAAGCCCGCGTAGCAATCCTCCTGCGCGGCGGAGGACAGTGCCTGCGCGGCCGGCAGGTGCAGGAAGGCGTCCTCCTGCTCGGGTCCCTTGGCCATGCTCTTCACCGGCGCCTGCTCTGCCCTGCCGCGGCGCGGGGGGCGCCCATGGGCGGCGGGAGGGGACGGGGCAGGGCGGGCGCGGGGGCCTTAAGGCGTGGGAGCCGCGGGCGGAGGCATGGGCCGCTCCGGCTGCTTGTGCGGGGCTCTGGCAGCTCGGCGGGACACGGGGTCAGCCCAGCGCCGACTGGGAGGGGAAGCGGTGCGGGGGCGGCGGGGACAGGTGTGCCCTACGGCGCCTTCCAGGAAGGCTGCGTGGCTCCCGTGCTGGTTCCGCGGGCGCCACTCCCCCCTCACGGCAGCTCCCGCTCCCACGGCGGGGGCTCCGCCTTGGAGTTCGGTGTCAGTCTTCCCCCCCTGCTTCCCGCCTCCCAACCTGCCGCGGAGCTCGGCCAAGCTGGTCGCGCCTGGGGAGGACGGGGCAGGGCAGGGCTGAAGGCCCGGGAGGTGCAGGGGAGCCGGCCCGGAGCGGATCCGCTGGAGACTTAATGATTAACTCCCGCCGGCCGTAGCTGCCGCAGGTGTGAAGGAGCAGATCTTGGCCCACCGCGGCGACGGCAAAAGGGCACCCGCAGGGGCTCCCCTCATCCCCGCCGGGCGCTCCGCTCCTCGCAGGGGCCACGAAGGCCAGGAGAGGGAGCGGGGCTGTGACGGGCAGGCTGCGGGACCCTCCTGGGCACCATCTGTTAGTCAGTTTCTCGTGTACTGCCTAGTGTTGGAACAAAACATCTTGATTTTGTACAAATAGATCACGGTGATCTGGCAGACGTGTCTTTGCTTGGCTCCATTTCACCATGCTGACAGAGGGGTGGCAGGGGACAGTCACAGAAAGATGGTCCCTGCTTTTTCCAGGGAGCAAAGACGGGTGGAAAAATAGCCTGATCACTGCAGCACCCAGCGTTTTAATGTGTCATCGTTAAAGCAAAATCTTGAGCGTTATACTCCCGCCCCCAGATAAAGGCTGGGAAATTG
This sequence comes from Apus apus, assembly GCF_020740795.1. Lineage (NCBI taxonomy): Eukaryota > Metazoa > Chordata > Aves > Apodiformes > Apodidae > Apus > Apus apus. Next base: position 42,133,295 of record NC_067284.1, read on the forward strand.
TAGTATGGCTTGTGGTAACAAGGAGCCCTGAAACACTGTATCAGGTGGCATTTTTCCAGCCATCAAGTAGTGTTGGGCTGTCACAGACACAAACCCTGTGAAGAGATGTTCATCCTTCTACTCTCTTTACATCTTCTATTGCTTCTCAAATCACTGATCCCACCAAGCAGTACAAAGCAGCAGAATATTACAACTTCCACTCTTGCACAAATGCATCATCAAACCATCAGCTATTGCAACCGTATTTAACAAAACCCCATATGTGCCCATATCTGCCAAAAGGCCCAAAACCACATTGTAAGTATGAATGACAGACCCCAGAAATGAGGAAAGACAAGTGAGAGAGTCCCAGAGTCTAAAATGACATCTAGCCAGAACTTTCTGCTGCTTCTACTCAGACCTCTTCCCTTAACTGTGTAAAGTCTGTTCCCTTCCTTACTGGTTGCCCTATTCAAATATTTCTTCACTGTTCCCACATCCCTTTCTTCATATGTGTTGCTATACATGACTTTGTATGCCTGTGTCCATACATGACTTTGTCAGTGCATCAGTTCCTAGTATAAATTGCTGAGGCAGTTCAGCTTCTGGTTTCGGTGGCTTTATTTTGAGGTTACGCTAAAATCACATTTGACTCTCTGACTTCTCTGTGACTTTTAGCTGACCCAAGTACTTCAGAACGTGGCTCATGAGGACCCATATTTCTGCTGTATAATAAAACGTTCCAGCTACTGATTGGCTGTGTTGAATCTTTTGTGAGCAAAATCCAATGTGCCATTGCCTCTTTGGTAATATGGAGCTAAATATAGTTATTTGCTGCGTAAGAGCAGGATTCTCCTTCGCTGTGGTGTCAGAATATCTTCAATGACGCTAATGAATTCTCGTTATCATCAACAGAGGGATTAACTGAGTGAGGGAGTCTAATCCAGCAGCCAGCTAATTTCCACCCTGGGGCAACAACAATTTCTAGTCCCTTCCTGTCCCTTCTAAGAACCAAGCACTGATTTAATTAGCTTTACCTCAAACTGATGATGATTTTAAAGGCTTTTTCAGTAAATACAAATTCTCCTTGGACCTGGTAACCTTTTCTGGCTCAGACAAACGGCGCCCTGCTTGTTCTTTCAAAGCCAGTGAAAGATTGTGTCGTGTTACCAGCTTTGTATAAAACTAAGCTTATGTTTGCAGTAGTAAAGAAAGAAAAGTGGATAAGCTGGTGCTCCTAAGTAAATACATCATCTTCACAGCATGCATGTGAACAGGTACATCATCTAGTGCCAATATGTGAGAAAATATATCCACTCTATAATTTTTGCCTTCTTGTATTACCATGGAAGATTTCTTTACCATTCCTCAGAGTATACCTACTCAGCAGTCACTGTGTCATGCTTTGCTGTTAGGGCTTCTCAGAGTAGTTTTAAATGTCACATTTCTGGTATTTGCACGGTATTTTACTGGCACTGTGGAACTCCTAACATGGCCTGCCAAACCCAGCCCAGTCCATAGGTTTGCAAGTCTCAAGTAATTCTCTTCGCAGTTTTGCCACTTCGCAATTTTCTTTGTCACTTCCTTAAAAATTGTGATACTGTCATAATCTTGGATCTAAAACAATTGCCCTAGTTTTGGTCTTTGTCTTATATCTATTTAGTTAATCCCTCATTACCTTCTTTCAGACCATTGCTTCTTCCACCCAGTTCCTACCATTCTCTTTGTACCGCATTGCTTCCATTTTCAAATCCATTTACCAGTCTGTTGAACCAGACTTCAACCCTGCATTCAGTGACACCTTTGCTATTATTTTTGTTTACTTTCCTCACTTCCCTAGAGATTTTGCCTCACTAATGCATTCTGAAGTACCTAAGCAAGTCACCACGAGTCCATCTTCTGTTTACTGGACCTTAAATGTGAGAAGTGAGAAGTTCTTACACCTGCCTACTGAAGGTGTTGATTTGAAGCAACTGAAAAGGTCTATTACAAAATAACTAGCACACTGTGTGCTGCTCTTTTTACTTCAAGGAGGTAATTCCTAGTTTTCTGGGTTTTGTTGTAATTTCAGGAGCATTCATCCTGATGGAAAGGTCATATTTTGCATAAACAAAAAGCACTGCTTTTACTATTGCATAGTGCTCTTATCCTCGTACTCTCTCTACCAAGAAAAGAAAAGTGCTTTGAGTCCTATTTAGCAAACATTTCTGAGCTGCAAACCCCAAATCTTCAAAATGGATTTCATGCTAGAAACTAATCTTTGGAATCTAACACAAGTTTTAGGCTGTTGCCCATCTACAGGCTCAGTGTGCTTAGAAGAATGGACTCTTGTACTAACACCCCTGCAGCAGGGACTGAGTTTCTCCCTGCACGGTGCACAGATCAGCACAGCAGCATCTAATAAATACTGCAGCAGATGGGGAGAATATCCTCCTATTTTATCTGATTACAAGTAGGTGTTCTGTAGGCGCCATAGGAGTAAAAAAAGCAGAAATTTTAGACCAAGATCTTTAATATTTTGCCTAAAAAAAAAAAAAAAAAAAAAAAAAAAAAAAGCTTTTTAAACTAGTAATGTCACAAGAAAGAAGAGGCTTTCCCAAAGGCAGTTTGCATCTGTGTTTCAAACACTAGCTGCCACAACTGAGAAGAGGTAAGTTTCCAGTTTCCCTAGAAGCTGGTAACATGGCTCCCGTCCTGTATTAATCAGGAGATGGTTTCTGCTAAGCAGTGTCTTAGACATGGGAATGGGAAACAATGTTTCAACATTTCCTGACACTAGAATCAAGTAGTACTCAGCAGGTTGGAGATGAGGCCAGGGGAGGTTCAGAATGGCATGTGTTGGAATGGGATATCACTGTCTTTTATGTCAACTCCATATCTGAGCTCTTGGTGGCCTTCCAGTACTTGAAGGGGACCTACAGGAAAGCTGGGGAGGGTCTTTTTACAGGGGCTTGCAGTGAGAGGACAAGGGGTAATGGTTTTAAGCTGAAAGAAGAGAGATTTAGGTTAGAGATCAGGTGTCAATTCTTCAGTGTAAGGGTGGTGAGACACTGGAACAGGCTGCCCAGAGATGTTGTGGGGGCTCCATCCCTGGAGGTGTTCAAGGGCAGATTGGATGGAGCTCTGAACAGCCTGTTCTCGTGGGAGGTGTCCCTGCCCATGCAGGGGAGTTGGAACTTGATGATCTTCAAAGTCCCTTCCAACTCCAAAAATTCTGTGATTCTGTGATGTTATTGTTTGATACAGGCTGCAGAATAAAGTGAGGTAGAGGGCACTGGGACCTCCTTGTTCTCTTCTCCTCTTTGTGGGATTAAGAGACTGACTACCCCAGTACAACACCACTCCCTCACTCAATCCTCTTTTGAGATCCACACGCCACTTCTGAGCAGCAACTCTGCTCCGGCTCTTTGTGCTCCGGCTCTTTGCTGGACTAAAGGAGGGACACCAAAAGCTAAGGCAGGTGGACAGTCCTACCTCATGTTTAAGCTCCCTGCTGCTGGAGCGGAAAGTCCACCCAACATGTATGATCTCAGTCTTTGGGAGACAGAAGGGAGTGCAGATGCTTAGTTAGGCTAGCTGGAGCTTTCAGTACCACAGACATTACAGCATTGCTAGTACCTAGGAATTTTTATTGCCATTTTGTGGTGTGTCCACTGAGAACTGGGATCCTAGCAATATTGCTCATTACTGAGTGAAATCTAAATGATGAAGCAGAACTGGTAAAACATATATCCACATATATCTGTTCATTCAAATTCAAAGATTGTACTTAAATATATATACATACATATATATATATATGTATGTATGTATGTATGTTAATTACAATCATTATATTTGTCCCTGGACGTGAACCATAGGATACCTCTTGCCTACTTTCTTCTCAGAGTTATTTTGCTGATTCAAATCTGATCACTTCAGTCTCACTTTATATTTGGTGGAGATGAAAAGATGTATCCCAGGGATAATGCATACTAGGCACATTACCCACTGAAACAAATAATCCTCTCACAAATCTGTTTCTCTTCCTTGTCTGTACTGAGATCCTAGGAAGTTTTGCTTTGTTTTAGGTGAATTTTTTAATGGTGTAATCCTACCAAAATTCAACAGATTCTGTTATACAGTCTGAATAAAGTGCACCAAGCCAAAAGCCCCTGTGCATTAGCCCTGTCATTGCCAATGCCTTTTGAAAGACTATGACAAAGACGAAGGTTTTTAATCACACAAATTTATTTAGGGAACTATCTACTTAGCAATTTAAGGGTCAAAGCATTGAAGCATCCTCCATCATCTTAGGTTTATTGTTTCCAATAATTACCCAATCATTCTTTTTGATAAACTAATTGTAATGATGGCTTTAGATCATCCCTTACTATAAAAAATAAATAAATAAATTGCATATTTATTGCAGCTTTTTCCTGAGCCCTTACTAAGGTGCTTATACATCAGCAATGTTTTTGAAATAATTTCTCTAAAGAATTTATTTAGTTCTGGTGGCAGAGTAGGATATGTGTATCATCCCTTGCTGCCACACAGTGCTGTGACTTCTCTGAAGCACTGGGCAAAGAAATGGCCATCCTTAATTGTGGGACCAGGGATCTCTGCCCTCAGTGGGGAAAGGAAAAAGCATCCTTCACTGCCTAGCAGGGCCAGCCCAGCAGCTGCAGCAACCTGCACTGGTGCCCCTTGCCCTTGGCAAGTTCTGTGAGTCCTACTGCTTGTCCCAGTGCTGTAAAATCATACCAATGTGGTTGAACATTATCAGTGCAGCCAAGAGAATGAGCAGATAATGTTAAAAACTATGGATCTGCAGTCATCATGTGCTACCCAGGGGGACAGTTATGCAGTTCCTTGCTATGCACACCTGTGTGTGCACACAAACATACCATAAAGAAACAAAATGACAACCCAAAGTGTGCTATTGGCCCCATACCTGACTACCCCTACCTTCTTTTTTTTTAAGTTCCCATTGTGGCTTACTAACAGTTTCACAGCCTGTATTATATCACCCTGAACTTTTTGTGTTTGTTTTCATAATGCTGAAAATCTTTCACCAACCTGGTACTGAAAAAGTCCACAAACCTTGGCCTGCCAATAACTATATGAGCAGTGTCAGATCTGTGAAAGTAGAGGCTTGTCTGACAAGTTAATTCAACAGAGAAGCTTAAGTTTCCCTTTGTAAGGAACAAATGCTGGCATCCAGTAGATGGTGATGTTTAATAATGTATTTCCTGCTCTTTCAGCAGCTGATAAAGGCAGACATCTCTGTCTGTCTCTATATTCGGGCATTTTACTTATATCATGTTCTTTAAATCTTTTCACGCTTCTGTTTTTCTCTCCAAAGAGCGAACCTCAAAATAAAGAAACTAACATTACATGTTTGTTTTACACTAACCCCCTTTCTAGTTCATGTTTCCATCCTCTAGAAACACAGGGAGACTCTACAGTCTGCAGGTAGTTGAGGTAAACTGCTGGTGGAGACTTCATAGTCTGACCTCATGTAGCTACATGGAAGTAAAAATTTCCTGTGCTTACCTCTCTCTCAAATTGATGTTAGACAGTTATCTCAGGTTGCTTATCTTGATTTTAAAAAATAATTTTCCAGTATGTATTCTTTTCTTCTTTGCCAAATTGGGACAAGATGTTTGTATTCATGTAAGTGTGTGTTCCTACAAGCTTGCAGACTGAACAGCCACTTCACTCTTCATGTATTTGCACTGTGCCTTGGTGGGCAGCATCCAGGAAAAGAAAAGTAAGGAGGCCAGCCAAATTTTTCGCTGGGCAGCTATACAAACATCTCCAGTTTCCCTGTGAATGATCCAAAAATAGAGCTGAGTTTAGAAAATATGTTCACTCTTGACAAAGTGGTTTTGAGAGTTTCTACAGATACTCCAAACAGCTCTATCAGCAACGCTGGTTCCTGTATACCTAGTCTATCTGCAAATAACTGCTAAATAGGTGTTAACAGAAGCAAACCACTAAACTCAAGGGACTACTCTCTTTGTGTAAAGTCGAGTCCTAAAGCCTTAGGGTATGTTAGCTGGGTACAGTTCCCTAGAGTGCAGCATTTCACAGACAACTCACCATTGCTCAGGTTGGTTTCCCTTTCTGTGTCTCTCTGTCCACTATATTCCTGGCTACACATCCCCAGGGCTAACTTGGTGCCAGCTTCGGCACTTGTCAGACATTTCTGTATTAGTTTAATTCCCTAAAATAATAGAAAAGGAAGACCAGGAAAAAAAAAAAGCCCCAATTAACAGCATGCTGACATTTCAATGAGTTCAGTCAGCTATAGAGTGTGATGACAGCCAGAATATGGGTGGCATGGTACAGCTGGGACTGAAGGAAATGGACAGAGGATGGGGTAGGATAGAGGAGAGAGAGGACATGTGAGAATGGAGAGGAATGAGATCTGAGTTCTGCAGCAATAAGCTGTCAGATCTGGTGGATGCCTGTGGAACCACTATATTCATGGTTGTCATGGGTGATATGCATGTGGCAAAAGATGCTTATTAGGTTTATACAACCTTCATTAAACATGATCTCACACAGATACTGTGCAACGTTACAGCTCTGTAATGTATAACTAACCTCTTCCTCTTTTCCTTTTATTTTTTATTTTATTTTATTTTTAATCCCAGGCTTGGCTTTCCGTATTTTGTAGAACATTATCAATATTCTTCCTGGTGGGCATCAAGAGAAGGGCATTACACTACGAATCTACTAAGTGCTATGATTGGGTGTATCTGAGTCTGGTGTTCTGTTGCTTTGAATAATTCTGGTTTTTTCACTCCAGAAAATAACTTCTTATTTAGATTGGTTAGCCACACTCTACAGAAAGTCTCAGGGACAGACAGCACCTTAACTCAGAAGTTGCTCAGGCCCTTGATTAATCTGGAAACAAAACTACTGCCTGCCCTTCTATATAGTCTCTTTTGCAGCTTAAGCTCTGTATCAAGATGCAGGAGTCAGGTTTTGAATCTCAGTTTTCTGGATGGAGTCACATTCCTGAACTCACCAGTCTCTGAGTTATATCAAGTCCAGCAAGAATTTTCTAACATTGAGAACCAAGTGTTTGCAGTCAGCAGCCCCTGATTGTCACTGCCTCAATGGTGCTTGCCAGAAATTGATATATTACAGCCATTTATTTTTAAAGTCCAGGATAGAAGAAAATATTATGGTATTTTTCTGCGTAGTATATTTGGACAATATTTTTTAAAGTATTTTTAATACATATTATATTTAATGACAGACAATGTGAGAGCAATTCAATGCCTGATCGAAAGGCAATAGTATTCTGCCTGCTGCCCTCAATGGGCTCTTGATTAGGTCCTTATTTGCTAAGTAAACAATACATAAAAGTTAAGTTTGTCCCATGTACACAGTCACAGAAGTATTGTACTCCACGTGAAACCACAGGTTCTTGCTGGTAACAGATTCTGGAATTTGCTCAGGAGCAAAATGGACTCTGATACCAGTCTCAGAGGAGTGATGTTGCTTATTGTCAAAGGTCTCGTATCTCCAACCACAAAGTGGTCACATTGCTTTCAGAGATGTCTGATGGCAAATACTACCCAAAGACAAGATCCTTGGGATACCTGGGATAGGTGACAGAAACCCAGCCATGATCTGGGGAGGGCACAGCTGACATGCTGCAAAGGACTGAGAGATCTAGATTGACAGGGTTTGCTTGGTAAGGGGATACTAGATATGTCTAGTAATGATCAGGTTCCTGGTGGGCAGGGCACTTGCCAAACCACTGGCATTAAATAAGCATGCTTGCTTACTTCCTACTCTGTTTAACACACCAAGCCTAGGGAGGTTGAGTACCTCCTCAGCTCCAGCCAGCTTCAGCTAGTCCCTTCCTTCACCCAGAACACCTTCAACACCACCTGTTCAACCTGCTACATGTTTTGAAAACATCTGAAACGTCTTTGCTGTGTCCCTTATCAACAGAATAAGTGAACAGAACATTTGTGCAGCATTTAACTGTACATCCCGTTGCAATCTGAATTAACATGTGCTCAAGTTAATGGTGCACTGAAGTGATGGGTGGGTTATTATGATGGTGCTCAGTAAAGGGTGCTGTAAGAGACAGGTCTTATTGCTTGCTTCCAGCATCTCTGGTTTGTCCTTGGGAAAGTCACCTGCTCTATCTGTAAAATAAAGTTAAATGGTTCATTGGGTTCTGTTAGCCTGTAAATCTTTGGGGGAAGAAGTGTTTCTTTCTATGCATAGTGCCTATAATGGCATCAGCTTTAGATGCTGGTGGTCTCAAAATACAGAAATACACAAGTAATAGTATATGCTGACATTTACGAAAAGGACAATTACATTTAGCTTGCACAGGATGAAGAAGTTCTTAACTTTTTATAGGCATTTTTTCTGACTTTTCCATGCAACCTCCTTTTTACTGTTTTAAGGACTCCACAAAACATTACTTCATAATACTTTTATTTAATCAAGGGGAATCCCACAAAGAACTTCATCAATCCCAAAATACTTCCTATTTTGGGGTGAAAAATGATGAGATGCAGTTACAAAAACAGCCTTTGGCCCTTATCTAGCTAGTTTTTTCATTTTTCATATATATGTATATAAACTTGCAGAAAGCAGATGTGTATTTAACTGCTTGTTTATCTAAATTCCAATCAAAAGCTACTGCTACAATTCACTAAAAGCAAGGGTCGTGGACATGCACTATTTACAAATGGGAATTAACATAAATAAAACAGACTGAAAAAGACCTGGTGAGAACAGGAAATGCCTCATGAGAATGAAATTAATGATGACAAACTCTGGAGATTATGTTTCTTCAAAATATTTCGTGTTGGATTGATGGGATTAAACAATTCTGACCCTAAAATTCACATATGAAACTTTTTCTCTGAAATAGCTCACAACAGGCACATTAATTGTGACTGAAACAGCAGCAGCTTCCTCAACCCTCTATTAATGTAGTCCTGGAGAGGCAGCTCCAATAAGTACTTCTGAAATTCCTGTGCCTGAGTTAGTCTTCAAGCAGGGCTATTATCTGTAATGTGAGCACAGAGAAAGCTGTGTACTTACGTGCAAAAGGGGTTAGGAGAAATTGCCAGTGACAATGCATCTGTGTTAAATCCTCTTAAACATTATTTTCCAGTTAGTGAACATGAACCAGAGATTTTTTCCTTTTATCCACTTTACTTATCTCATAGAATAACATTATTTTTAAAGTGAGCATTTGTTTGAATAGAAACCCTCGCTTAAATTTTGAATGCCTCTTCAATTTGTATTTTCTGATTATTGTGTGTTTACTAAGCCAGAAAAGACAAGATGACTCCAGGCCAAGAGAAGCATAACTATGGGCAATCTCCTGGGGACCAGAGTTTGGGATTTTCTGGGGAAAGCTTACAGATAATTTAATTCTCCTTATTGTAGATCCCTGCTCAGTGGTGAACAGGTCCAGGATGAACACTCCTTTTTCTTATCCTACTATAAAAGAGTTTTTCTGTTGTTGATAGTACTAGGGTAGGTGTTACATCAATCCTTATCTGGCTTAGTCATACCTAGTGTCATGTTGGGCAGCTAGGAAAAAAATAAATCAAGTTCATACGTTCCTCCATCTCTTCATTCTGCCTCCCTTCAGAGACTGTGCTATTTAAATGAACTCATCACTAAAAAGTCACGTTTGAGTCTCAATGCACTTCTTGTCAGTACCGGTAGGGAAGGGGATTTGTTTTGCTTGTCTTTTAACAGTGGACTAGTAATTTAGGTACCAAAATAAAGCTTTATAATTATTATTACTAGGAGGATTCACTTGCAATTGTAGTTGCTGTGGGTTTGGGTTTTTTTGTGCATGAGAAACAATAATGGCGCCATTGTAGTCTTGGAATATTTAAATACAACAAAGTAGTCTTTCATTGACAGTCATTCAAACTTGACAACTCATTGTCCAGTGCTCTGCTAGTTTCTGTTTTCAATCAGCCAACCACTGAGCCCTGACTATCAGCATGTGATCAAAATGCATGATCTGTGCAAGGACAGAAGCTGGGAGGATTAAGGAACTGTTTGACTTACATATACTGAAAAATGTGTCAGGAATACTATAATAGACAGCCATACTCATGACAAAATAATTCTGTAATTGTTTTCCTTGTTCTAGTTGCTTGCTTTTGCTTACTACTTGGATACATACACAAAGCTAGTATTTCTGAAGATGAGCTATTTCCATTTCCGTTTCTTTTCTTAAGTTCTTCCATTAGAATTTATTTCTTAATAATGCAATGTGTATGTTACTTTGCCATATATTAAAGATGCTGTTTTCAAAGACCTTGGAAGTTGACAGATTGCATTGTGTTTCAAATTCGAGGGCATATTGGTGCATTCCTAAACATGATAGTCTCACAGTTAATCTTGAGATCTGTCATGGTTAGTTCTGGAGGGCACAGATCGGTCTAGTGTAGCCAAAACACCTCTGCAGAATTAAGCTGTGAATTACTCTGGTGTAATTCAGGAAATAATTTAGTTTTCTGTTTCCTAATTTCTGATTAATGAGACAGGACTAGATTTGGTATCTGTGCAGCCACCGCTCTTACTGCCTCACTTCATGGAATCATATAATTATTAATCACCTTTCATTAACTTATAGATATATTCACAGACTCTAATGAGACCTAATGGAAATGCTACCAATCACCATCATCAAACATCATCATCATCATGTTTTTATTGTGCCTGCTTGATGATTGTATGTAGAAATAATGACATTAACTTTTAAAAGCAAGACATTGTTTCAGGAAAAATGGGAAAATGTTTGTGGCCTTTCAATATGCAAAGGAGGCTTACAAGAAAGATGGAGAAAGACTTTTTACCAAGGTCAGTAGTGACAGGACAAGGAGCAATGGTTTTAATTTGAAAGAGGGTAGATTTAGATAGTACATAAAGAAGAAATTAGTTACTGTGAGGGTGCAGATATACTGGAACAGGTTGCCCAAGGAAGTTATGAATGTGCTACCCCTAGAAATATTCAAGGTCAGGCTGGATGGCATTCTGAGCAACTTGGTCTCATGAAATATGTCTCTGGCTGTGACAGGGAGGGTGGATCTTTAAAGGTCCATTCTAGCCCAGACTAAGGGGCCTACAGGAAAGCTGGGGAGAGGCTTTTAATCAGACAAGATAGTGATAGGACAAGGGGTGATGGTTTTAAACTGAGAGACGAGAGATTTAGATTAGATATTAGGAAGAAATTCTTCACTATAAGGGTGGTGAGGAACTGGAATGGGTTGCCCAGGGAGGTTGTTGATGCCCCATCCCTGGACGTTTTTAAGGCCAGGTTGGACAAGGTTTTGTGCAACCTCATCTAGTGGTAGGGTTCCCTGCTCATGGCAGGGGGGTTGGAACCTGATGATCTTTAAGGTCCCTTCCAACCTTAATGATTCTATGATTCTATGAGTCTAAGAATCTGCTGTCCACCTGCAGCTTCTTAGACAAATGTATGTTAAATAATTCCACATCCATATAAAAAAGAACATTTATTCTGTGTTTTTAGAAAAAGTAGTATCTGCATTTCAGTGTATTTGAGGTTGATGAAGGATTTTAAGGAGTTTGGATATTAAAGTTATTCTTAGTTCATAGTACAACTTTGACAGCCATTGATCATGAAAACTCAGCTGAAGTTTCCTTAAAATCAAGACTGTTTTGAAGATTGTTTTGATTTTCTGAAGTGCCTCACAAATACCATTTTTCTTATCGCTAGGGATAAAACAAAAACAGTTTCCTCAGTAAGCAATGGGAATCTGCATAAACAAGTCAATGTGTGAGAAGAAGTAAACCATCCTGATTTTAAAAAATAACAAAACAGATGGGAAAACACTGGCCTCAGACTCCTGAAATTCTTTTTCTTCCTGCCCCTCTAGATTGTAAAGTTGACATAGAACTCTTTTGCTATTGAAGGAAGAGCAAGCTATAGACCTACTTATAGTACAAGTTTTTATGCATATCTTTTCAGATTTTTATGTACACGCATCTAACAGAAAACACTGGTAAAGGAGGTAACCTTTTATAAATACAGATATTTAAATATACCTCTAGTAGAATGCTAACTTTTCTTTTTCAAGTAAAACTCCCTTGCTTTTCTATGAAAAAATGCAACTTCTGTCTTGCAGTGTGGGAATAACCATTTAATCAACACAGGTCACAAGGGGAATACCCGAAAATTGCAGGTGATTGAATGCCTGAAAATCTACTTTGGAGAGATGTAAAATAAAAAGCTGAAAATTTCACACATATAATGCCTTTTTCTTCTGTCTTTCATTGATTCTAGTCAGTTCCCATAATCTTTTGGGTAGCTGCTGACATAACTTGTTTCTTTTTCCAGCTAATGAAGGTAATGCTAATTGTTCTACCACTCTCAGCTTTAAAGGCTGGGTGATTGCAAAGAGAATTAATAGCAAGCTGAAGATCAGTCATTAATTTGTGTACTACTTTTTGCTGTATTTCAGAAAGCTGTGGATAAGCAGCATGATTGGGGAAGTAACTGCAGATTAAAGATTTTATCCATTCTTGTGGATTCTTCAAAGAACATTTCTTGTCAGGGAGCAGCAATTACTTAAAACAAGGTCTTGTTTCCTATTTTCTTATTAGCCAAAGCTATTAATACTTTGTGTGTGTGTGAGCTCTCCTTGATCAACAGTGCACAGCATGCTGTAGGAAATACGTTATTCTACAAGAGTGAACCTTTTAGCAGGAAATATTCCAAAATATTTTAATTTTGACACTTTTTTTTTTTCCTCAGTCTTTCCTCCCCCCACCCCCCCTCAGTTTTTAACACTGAAAATTGAAGTCAGTCTCCAGAATAACTCCTGCAGATTTACTGTTTGGGGTTCTTTTCCTTATCTGAAAGGAATTTTTATGAGTGTCACCTGTTCTGCTGGTACTCTCTTTGCAGTTTACTTTTATAACACAATCAGTTAAACCTTGTAAAGTGAGCTGAGATCTTTTAAGATCTCAAATGAAAACCAAAATAAATAAAAAAGTCCAGAATAAGGCTGACAGTGACAACCTTCAATCAATTCTCAAGAAAAAGAAAAAAGAAAAAATGGGTTGAGAGCTGAAGTTCTAGGGTCCAAAAAGTTTTAGAGTAAGATTTAAATGTGTTTTAGCATCAAACCTGAACTGAGTTAACTAAAGAGTAAAGCCTATGTAGCTTCAGGAATCTTGGTCCTTGTCCACAGAGCTCCTTACAGCTGAATAAGGAACTCCTACCTGCTTACCCCTTGTATGAACATAAGGAGACTTAGATTCTCAAAAAAAGTCTTCCAAGGCCAGCTGGCTGAGCCCAGGGCTGCCTACAGTAGACTGTCCTGAGAGGAGCCACAGACCCTGCTAAGCTCTTCTACAGTTCAGCACCTGTGAACACCTGCCAGCCCGTGACCCAAAACAGTACTGCAAGTGGCATTATCACAGAATCACACAATATTTGAGGTTGGAAGGGACTTCTGGAGATCATCTAGTCCAATCCCAAATTATCTTTCTCTGTGTCCAATGCCCTGACAGTCTGGGTCAGAGGCTGAAGACACTGTGAACAGCCCTCCTCTAGGCAGATATTCCAGCATCTCAGTTTTCCACCAAAATTACTCCAACTAGGCCACTTGCATTAGGGAAAAATCAACTTTCAGAGTACATCAGGAGGCACATTATAATCTTGTGACCTGATAGAGAAAAATAAGACTCGTCCTCCCCATCGTGCAGCTCAGCTGACACTCACTGGAGGACAAACCCAATGAACTTGAAAATTGAGTTTGTTTGTTTCTTGGGAATTAATGTGTCCGCTTGGCTTTTATCCAAATTCCATTTCACTGTTGATGTGTTTTTAATTTTAAAGGTTTTTTAATAACAGACCACAAATCAAAATGATGGGCCTTGTCCTTCCCATTATTTAATTTTAATATTAAATATTTAATATAAAGTTATGTAGGGTCCCAATGAATAGAAGAGTTTTCTTAAATATAATTAAAATTAAGTAATGCAACATCTGCTTCTTTTATTTTGCTCCATTTTTTAAACTTCCTTAAAAGCAACTCAGTAATCCACAATGGTTCTATTGGTCTAGAAAGCTAGCAATCCTACCCAACATTTGCTCTTCTTAATGTTTTCAGCTCAGCACTATCTACTGTCTTTATTAGTATGGACATAGTCTATCATATTGAAATGAAATGGCTCCATAAACTGATTGCATGGAAAATTTCATTATTTCATAGGGGACAACTCCTTCTTATCCTAGCCAGGAATGTCTTAACAATCTCATTTGTAATGGCTTCTCTGCAGGAAACAATGCTTTTTTCCAATTGTGCAGAGTTTTTCAGTGTTGATTTTAGAGACCAGTTCTACATCTGTTTTCCTTGGTATTTCTGGTTTTTGAAGTGTTCCCAGATTCTGCTCATGACCAATATATACTGAGCTTCACACTTTGATGCTCTGGTTGTCTTTTCAGTAGATTAGCATTCAGCTGGCCTTTTAGCCTTTGTTGTGAGGCACAGCATCTCCCAGGGACTTCAGTAAGACCATGAAGAAGCATCTGGGCTGCCTCATAGCCTTCCAAGCATTCTGCTTACTGCCCCCAGAAAAAAGGCACACCAAGAGGTGTCTTGCTGGCCAAAGCAATGGGATACTGTATCAGCTCTCAAGAAGAAGGGAGATGGCAGCAGACAGACATTTCTACTCAACAGCTCCTTGGTGGGGTAAGGCTTCTGCAATCACAACACTTACATGGCTACCAGGCTGAATTAGAGTTCTGTGAAAAGTAATATTTTTTAAATAGACACCACATACAAGGTGTGTTCCTTTATTGCAGCACTGATTTACATGCTAACTTGGCTTAGTTTAGCTTTTTTTCTCTTGCCTGGTTATTATATTATTTAATACTCTTATCAAAATGCCCTTATATAATCTGGGACAGTCACCATAAGTGAAGGACCGACGTTATTCTACAAAGTTTATCATCTGAATGGAAAGGCAATAGTGTTCTCTGTTTCACAGATGCAATATTAATCAGAAGAAGGTTAGGTGTAGAGTTTCAAAGCATTTTAGCATGACTTAATTTGAGGTAGAGATGAAGCCTTTCAGAAGCTTGGCAGTGAACACCTGACTAGGGTTTGGAAGTCATGGCAGAAGTCTGTGCAGATCAGGCACAATAAATCAGTGTCAGAACTGGGAACAAACCACTCAGTTCAAAATTTTGGCTCATCTTGCTTTCTTTGAGGCTCCCCCGTTACATAAGCATCAGATTCCCTGCAAATTATGGGATTTTATCTTAATGCTGCTGAGTTCTACCAACAGGACAATCTCCCTTGTACCAGGGTAGGTCCTGTCTTAGTGAGGTGGGCTTATCCCAGTCTTTTGAATAACAGTAAGAATATCTATTTTTTTCTCATCACTAGTGGTAATTATGAGATATAGGTCTTGAAAACAAACAATAACAATAAAAACCCTTGCCTTTGAAAATACTCTACACTGTGATGTAAACTCAATGTAGTTGAGTTTGAAGCACACCTCGTTTTGTGATGTTTTTATAAATAACATTAAATTATGCACCAATTATGTGTGATGTTTATTTTGTCAACTTCCACTTTCCAGAGTGACCAAGTAAGGATTTTTGTTTGTAGGTAAAATGCTTTTCTGTAGAAATTAACAGCTTTTTTAGACACTGGCAAGAGTAGTTTCTTTTCTGGTTGCAATAACAAATTAGAGTAAATTTGAAGTTTTGAATTATCAGTACTGTGTTTCCATTGAGTCCCTAATGCAATACTTAGTGTTACGTCCTTAAAAGTTATATTTTCTCCTAGAGACATATGGCTAAATATTTCTTGTGGCTTGCTTGAGGAAATAACTAGCTCAAATCTTATGCTTTAGCTGCATAAAATATACACCTGGTTTATACAGAAAACTGTGTGCAAAGTCAGGGAAAAGGAAGCACCAGAGTATATGGAGCCAGGCTTTAGGGCACATTACCTGGATGGAAAGGAATGAGAACTTGAATATTTGCAAGTGAATGTCTTATAACTCAGGGCCAGAATCTAACTACCCTTACACTGCCATAAGAGGAGACCCTTTGGAATAACTGAAATTTTTGCCAGCCAGTACAGAAGCAGAATAAACTGGTATCATCATCTGCCCATAAATGCATTTGATCAGTTACATTGAAGAAAATGCAGGCAGCTGTTTACTGTATCCCCTGACCCATCAGTGAGAATGCTGCAGGGAAAGAAAGAAGGCAAATGAAAGCAACACAAGCAGTTGTATTATAATAAAGGAAAGTCTGAATGGTGACTTAACTGGGGATTAACATTTCCATTTGCAAATATGTCTGTTGCATTTGCATCTGCAAGAAATATCTCTGTTGTAAAAGGATACACACACTATGAAAAGACTAGTAAGCAAAAAAAGCAAAATATAATAATTCAAATTATTTTATGGTATGGATTATGCTTATCAGAAAAAAATTTGTAACAGATATCCTGTTTCTCTTTTTTGCTTGCCAGAAAAAAAATCTTAAATTGATTTTTCTGTGTAAAACTCAGCTTTTTTTTTTTATAGTATGATCATACACGCTAAACAGTATGACTGACCCCATTCTTCTGAGATATTTTTGGCATGCTACCAAAAGAAGTAAAATCTGAAGAATCCATTACAAGAAAATGGAGAAACAAGCCAATGTCAAGGACAGAAAGGGATCGTTGCCAAATCTGTGTCTCTTATGTAAATTGGTATTGCTTAGTAGCATCACTCGTATTTCTATCGTAAAGAAGTTTGCTTTGGTGTTTGTGGTTAGAGCGTATGAAATCTGAAGTCCAGCCCCTGCTTCTCTTTTCCCCACTTCCCTTCTGGTGCAGCATCCAATTTCTGGGAATCCAAGAGGAATGGCGACACCAAAACCAGCTGCTGCCTGGTGTTCCTATAGGCCAGGAGCTGCTGCTGGTGTGCTGCTCTCCTCAGTCAAAGGCAGAAGAGAGCCTGCTTGCCCTCTGCCAAAAAATCTAGGACCAGTATTATGTTTTCTCACTGTTCTGTGTTCTTTAGATTAACCAGCAGCAGGCATGGCCTGGCTTGCAAGTACAGAACCTGATCCAAAGCCCACTGAGGTCCCTAAGCACTGTATGTGCATCAGAACCATGAATATAGCTTATCCAAACCAGTTTTATAAAAAGGTTTTTAAAATTATAAGAAAACATTTGAAAGAAAAGCAGTCTTTTGGTAGTTTTTGGGTGGGCTTTTTGGACCAGAGTCTAACCCAAAGCATACTGTGGCAACGAGGTCTTTTTTCAGTACTCTGGACCAGATCCTTAAAATATGGTTGCAGCAATGTCACTACCATATTACTATTGCTTCTTCTCACCCTGTACTCAGTTGGAAGGTATTCAAGACAAGCCCAAATTTATACCAAAAATATTTGCTTTGTGTTTCAGATAAGGTCTAATAAACGTTGAACACAGCAGGGCAGATTTTATGTCTAAAATTTCCTTTTAAACTCACCTATCTTCTCCCTTTTCACTCTCACACCCCTACGCCCTCACATTACATGTGACAGCATTGCTTTAGTACCTTTGATAAAATAGCCTCAGCCAGTGAAGCAAATACAAGCACCTTGTGAGGTGTGACTAACTTTTGAGTGCAGCCCTTCTCCTTTGCTGCTGTTTATAGATGACATAGGAGCCCTGGTTGGCTCTACAGCTCACTTAATTGACTTAAAGCTGGTAGTGAGCAAGTGAAATAGAAACATGGCATTCCTTTGCTTTCTGATCCCCTGCTTTGTGATCGGCACTGATATCGCTTTCTCTTGCCAGAATACTCATGACTTTGTGGGTGCCAGTTCTCCAGGGGACATTGTTCTTGGAGGCTTGTTTGCAGTTCATAGTGAAATGCTGCGTTCAGAAGAACATCCCATCATGCCAGTAATTCAGAACTGTGCTGGGTGAGTAATACTGGAAACTACATAAATAGCAAAGAAGAGATGGCTGACACTGAGCGTGTACTTCTCATATTAAGACCAGCAAAATCTATTTCACTTGCATTTCTCTGGTCTTTAAAAAGACCATCACAATAATTCTGCATAACATAATACAGAATGACAAAGTATGGCAAAGTTACAGTAAAATATACGTGGCTGTCTGAGGAAGGAAATGAATATTTGATCCTATGTCAGTCTTTACATATAAACAAATAGCTCTGGGGTTTGTGCTGAACAATTATTTAATTTCCATGTAAACACTAATTTGTTGTTATAAGTCTGAAGTTCTTTGCCATGCATTTGTTCATTATTTGATATGAAGTTGAATCTAAATGATTTGAACACAGGCAAATTCTTCCCACCTCACAGGGCAGATCAGTTTAATGTGTGATTGTACCTTGCTGACCTTGCGGTCTGTAATTATTATTATAATTACTGTAGTTAGCACAATTTGTATTATAATTATGTCATTATGTTACAGGATAACCTATATAGAAACCATGTCATGTATGTGTTTAAGCTCAGACTACATGTCCAAATATTTATGTGGTTGGTTCCAAATACTACTGTGCTTGAAACATCAATATTTCTGGAAATGGTGCAAAGGAAACCTGGTGAAGAACTTTCTTTTAACTACATACTAGTGCTTTCCCAAGCCCAAGAATTACAAATATGCCTTTTGTTTAATTTTAATACAGGTGTAAACGCCCAAATTTTATCTGAATTTTACATGCAACTTAATCCCATACCTGATTCTAATAATCAGCTGGACATAAAGGTATCCATCTGGATTTATTTCAAAATTATGATGACACTGCTATTTTTGTTATTCTTCCATTATTTTTCTATGGAGTCATAAATTATCTCAGACCCATCTGAAGTTTAATTTAGTTTGCAAGATCTGTAAAATTTAGAGAAGCTTGCCTGAGAGGAGGGTTGGGTACATTGCAGTTCTGGTTAAGGGTCTGTTACAATATCCACTGGAGGTAATGGGAATAGCTGTATGGACTTCATCAGGCTTAGAGAGGATTTTAGGAATGTCAATGCAAGCGCTAGAAGATTCAGCCTCTGAAATATTTGCTTTTATTCTGAAACATGTAGTCCTTTCGTTTCTCTGCTTCATGTTTATGGTGACAATAAATATATGTTTTAAAAGTTTATTGGGCAGAATGAGTAAATTGAAACAGCCCACTAGCTTTGACAGATGCTTCCTGAAGCTATCCCTTGCAATTTTTCTTGTAACATGAAAATTTGGGGTTTAGTACTTGTTTTTTTTCATGAAAACATTTTTAATCACGTATGTTTTAGATTTTGTCTTTATTTGGCTTAATGTACCACTTAGATGGGACAAAAAAATATCATTTCTAATCTTTTTTTTACAGTAAACCCCATGCAAATCACTCCAAACATACTAGCCATTATTTCTTTTCAAGTTCTAAGGGATATGCTCAAAACAGACTTTGCTTTGGCCTTGTTCCCAGCTATCATTTTTTCTAAAATAGAACTTCTGTGTTTCCTGACAGCTTTGAAATTCAAATTTTTCTTCAGACACTCGCAATGATACATGCTATTGAAACAATCAACAATTCAACCCTGCTATCTGGAGTTACTCTGGGCTACGAAATTTATGACACATGTGCAGAAGTCACAAAAGCCATGGCATCTGCTCTGAGGTTTCTGTCTAAATTCAATTCTTCTGAGGATGTTGTAGAGTTCAAGTGTAACTACTCAGACTATATCCCAAGAATCAAGGCAGTCATTGGAGCCAGCTACTCGGAGGTGTCCATGGCAGTTTCAAGGCTGTTGGCTTTGCAGCTGATCCCACAGGTAGGTTTGAGGGAATTACTTCATTTTATCGTGCTTAGAACACAGATACAGCTCTGATGGTGGGGACTTGAAAGCCACATGTATGCTTGCAGGGCAGGATTTGTCTCAACCTAAGAACATCAGGAGGGGTGTTACTCAACTCCAAACAGAGGACTAGATTCACTTGCCTAAACAAAGGCATTAAGGGATATTTTATATCCCTTCCTTTCCCCCTGTATTCAGCACTGATGAGGCTACTAAACTGCGTTTAGTTCTGGGCTCCTCACTACAAGAAAGGCATTGAGGTGCTGCAGCACATCCAGAGAAGGACAATGAAGCTAGTGAAGGGTCTGGAGAACAAGTCTCATGAGGAGCAGCAGAGGGAACTAGGGTTGTTCAGCCTGGTGAAAAGGAGGCTGAGGCGAGGAAACCTTACTGCTCTCTACAACCACCTGAAAGGAGGTTGTAGCAAGGTGAACATTGGCCTCTTCTCCAAAGTTACAAGTGATAGAACAAGAGGAAATGGCCTCAAGCTGCACCAGGGGAGGTTCACATTGAATAGTAGGAAGAATATACTTAAGGAAAGGTTTATCAAACACTGGAACAGGCTGCCCAGGGAAGTGGTCAAGTCACCATCTGTGGAGGTAGTTAAAAGATGTGTAGATGGGGTGCTTAGGGATATGGTTTAGTGTTGGACATGGCAGTGTTGTGTTCATGGTTGAAGTTGATCTTAAAGGTCTTTTCCAACCTAAATGATTCTATGATTCTATGATTCTCTATGCCCAAGGCACATGCTTCTGAGTGCTGCTTCAGGATGGTGCGGGGCTCTTGTCAGCCTAGGAGTGCTGTTAGTCAGTCCTGCATGGCTGTGCCAGATACTCCAGTGTACCTTGGATCCTTGGATGACACTCAAAGACTTTGTTTAGGCAACAAAGTTATGCTTGCCACATCTAGTGGTGAATACGAGAATAAGCATCTCAAACTTAAGGGGGAAAAAAAAAAGGCAAAAAAAGTTTGGGCAGAAATTTGAAAATTCTCTCCTGCCTGAGAGAGATTAGATTTTGGAGTCTGTTACAACTATGGGCAGGGAAGTGGGGAATATTTCTCTAAAATAAAGTTTTGTTCCTGTTACTCTACTACAGTAGAAAAGAGGGAATACATCTTTATAGATCCACACTGGTCCTTCCCAAATCATTCTTCTCTGCTTCTGACCTCTCTAGGACTAGAACAGTCGCACACTTGCACTTAGGTTGCTGCTTATGTTTCTACTTTCACCATTGTAAAAGAGTTTGGGTCAAGGCCAGGAGCAACAAGAAAAAAAGGAGAACCCCTTCCACACCATCCTATCTTGCACCTTGTGTCTGGTAATTTGCCAGAAATTACCTCCTGCAAAGTAGCAGTATAGTAGCTAAACATGTGGAAAAGACATAAAATCGGAACTAAACATGACTTCTAACTGAATCTTCTCTACAATGGTAGGAAGTAGTTACAACCTCCAGCTCCACCACAGGAACGATAGTAAGTATGAAAATTAAATGCCACACTTGACCATACTCAAAAGGCAAGTGATTGGGATGTAGACATGGAAAAGGTGACCCAGCACGTTTTTCTCCTCTGTAATCTTCTGACGTCAGTAACATCTTGCATCCCTCCAGACTGGTGAATCTGTTTTCAGAAAGCTTAGACGTATTGTTTTAAGAATTTTCAAGTAATGTATGAAATATAAGTGTAGGAAAAAAACCTCCTACAATCGAATAGAAAAGGATTAAAACTAAAGAGATTTAGATAATTATGTTCCATTCACCTTTTTCTAGCTGTATTCACAAGGAAAAGGTAATAAATCTTTTCTATGATGGAATCATAGCATTCTGTAGTACTGGTTACTGTTAGCTTTTCTGGGAAATGCTCCTAACAGACTTAAGGAATCTTTAAAATAAATTAATTACATCTTGGAGAGAAAAAATATATATGAGTGAACCATACTAACCTACTCACTGATAGAAAAATATTGCAAAATGTAAGGACACTATAAATTTGAATAATAACTCAAAAAAGACTCAATGCTTCAAATGTTTTAAATACTGTTTTGAAGAGAATGTTGATGGTATCTGAACAGAAACAGAAAACACAAAAATCTTATACCAGTATGATTGCTGTATCAATTTTTAAAGGTTTTCTTCCCTGCCTTTACCAAAGTAATTCTGTTCACGAAGATGAAAACAGAGGAAGCGGTACTGGGCATGACTCTGCTTCCAAATAGCAGGGTGAGGGAACTTGCCCCATTTGGCTCCACCTGCTGATGTTCAGTCACAGGAGGAGGAAGTGTTCGATTAGGCTTGATGAAAGAGCAATTGTGGCAGTTTGGGATCTCTTGGCATCTTCTGCAGGAGACCACTTCTGTAACTAAATTGTTCGCTCTTCCTAGGTCAGTCCTGTGTCATCAGCTGAAATCCTCAGTGACAAAATCCGGTTTCCTTCTTTCTTCAGGACTATCCCCAGTGATTTCCATCAGACAAGAGCAATGGCCCACTTGATCTCTGAGTCTGGATGGAACTGGATTGGAGTAATAGCCACCGATGATGACAATGGGCGCTTTGCTCTGGAGAGCTTTGGAGTCCAGGCCATGGCAAACAATGTTTGCATAGCTTTTAAGGAAATGCTGCCTGCCTATCTCTCTGACAACACCTTTCACACTAAAGTTGATCATGCCATTGAGAAGATTGTCAAGGAAACCAGAGTAAATGTTATTGTTGTCTTTATGAGACAGTTCCACGTGCTCAAACTATTTCAGAAGGCAATTGAGAAGAATGTAAATAAAATCTGGATTGCAAGTGATAATTGGTCAGCTGCAGTCAAAATCAGTACAATTCCAAATATCAGACAGCTGGGGACCATTGTGGGATTTGGATTTAAAAGCGGAGACTTCTCCACATTCCAAGACTTTCTTAGAAACCTTCGTGAAAAGCCCACTGACAACAACAAGTTTTTACATGAATATATTATGCTTTTGTCAGTCTGCGCACATCTGGAGTACCACGATTTTCAAACGTGCATTTCAAACCAGTCCCAAGATGATTTATTGCAAAACGTTGAAAATAACCATCAGCTCTGGAGAGACGATTTTTTGAATGCTAACATTGAACCAGGGTTTATCCATAGCACGATACTTGCAGTCTATGCCATTGCTCATGCCATTAAAGGGCAATGCAAAGACAGAAACTGCAAGGATCCCTCTGCCTTCACTCCCTGGGAGGTATGATGTTCATTCTTCCAGGTCTCGTTCTTTCTGCAAAACTTTCATCTCATTTTTTCTCCCACACTTTTCAATTTGCAAGCTTGGTCCTTTTCCTAAATTTCTTCCTGTTCCTGCCCTTCTTCACCAATTGAAATCACAGCTGATGTGCTAGAGCAGCAGCATTTAACTGGTGCAGTGCTGAGAACAAGAATCCAGTTTTGCCTCCCTTTTTAGGCCTATGGAGACATGGGAGCTCCTGGTTGTAAGCCATGGCTGTGCTCTGCTGGTGATAAAGAACAATTACTGCATTTCACATACAGTTGACTTATCAGCTGTTCAGCTACTAGTGGTTGGTCCTGTTGTAAACCACTATAATCCACAGCAATGAATGCCCTTGAGACATGGGGTTATTGCAGGAAAGGAGCATTCACCAAAGAGTTTCAGTTTTCCTGTTTCTGACCATTGTCTGTGTTTTGTCTGAATTTAAGTATTTTCCTCTTTAATGAATCTTTACTTGAGAGTCAAAATGCAGCAAACTGTTCTTCTGTCTGATACTGATTTGGACTGAAGTGAGTGGTAGGAAAATTAGACACAGTTTTTAAGATGGGTGAGGTACTTGTTATCAACTCTACTGGGTGGGAAAGAGAAGAAAAAATCAGACAAGTAAACCTGACCTGACCTTTTACCCAAGAACCTGCTCAGGAGTATTCACTTTTACACACTTTTACTCGGAGGATTAAACAAAAGTTCATTTAAAAGTCAAACAACTTCTGAAGCACTCTGACTTGCTCTGACCTCTTATCCTAGGTCAGGGCAGGTCAAACCAAGATAGGGGATTTGAAAAAAATAAAACCAGTAACAATCAGATCCTTACATGCATTGGTAAATGCAAATGAGACAAATTCAGGACTGCTCTACAGGGAATGCAACTTTATGGAGCTCCATTTATATAATCATTAAATGATATCCCAAGCAACTCAACTTAAAAATACTGTTGAGAGGCTAAGAACTCATTAAGAAAATGGAAAGAGATAGTTATTCCTCTTGTGCTATTTTCATAATACATTTCCTTTATACTAAATTTAAGCCCTCTGGAAATTGATTTGTGTATTTATAAAGCTTAGGATGCAACTAACCTGTATCACGAATCTCCACATAGAAAGAAATGACAGTCATTGGTGCTACAGACTTTCAAAAAATAGCCATCAGTTACATCAAAATGTTGCTAATTATTAGATATTGCTGTCTGAAGCTCAAGATATATTCAGAAAGCTCTGAAGTTCCCATATTGTTAGAGAAATTGGAAAAGTAGAGAAGAGAAAGGTTAAATTACTAGCCTGAGTGTATAAAATTTAAAAATTCCTATTCAATCCCACACACCATCCAATTCAAATGCAATATTGTTTACATGTACACTTCAGTTCTTCATGAACTGGTTGAGATACAGTGAGAGTATATGAACTCTCAAAAAAACTACATTGTACTTGAAAAATTGCCATTATATATGCCAGATATGTTAAATACATACATTTAACAAAGCCTGTTCAAGAAAAATACTTGTTAGTGTGTTCATTAAATGCTACAAATATCACAAATGGATCCATATGAGTGTGTTTTCAAAGGGGTGGTTAATGTCAGCCTTTTACTAAGATCTCCAGGTTTTTCTTGTTATGAATCCCTTCGCCAAAACAGGCATTAGTCCTGCAAAGGGATAAAACCTTTAATAAACCTTAAGCAGCATCCAACTAAATGTATTAGAGTTCAAATATCTGCTTAAACAGATTTTTTAATATTTGTTTAGACTTATGTGGGGAAGAAAAGAACAGTTTCCCACACCTTTCCTTCAGTTAGGAAACCTGGTAGTTAATGTTAGCCCTTCTGTGGTCTCCTCATGAACTGGGAGAGGGTTATATGTGCCTTAACCTGTCCTCTTCTAGATTCACAAAGAGCTTTTTGATCTGGCTTTTTATGATGAGGGAGAAATTCCACCCTGTGGAACAGCATGAGTTGCAATATGACACTGGACAGTTGCCTTATCAAAGCATGCTTGTTTGAATATTTCTGACAATCTGTCATATATGGCCTTGCTGTTTATTGCCATTGATCACTTCATCTGAGCAAACTGGCATGTATTATTCATTTAACAGCTTTGAGTCTTGCCTTGCAATGTAGAGTATCAGTCAGAGTCACAGCTGAAAACAATATTAGATATTTCATGACATGCTAGAGGAGGTTACTCTGGAAGCAAATGTTGCCCAGATTCACTCTGGTGACAGTAAAGTAACAACAGGAGCATCCCTCATGGTCATTCTTTGCAATAAGAAGAGTTCCAAAAGGCCATTAGTACTTCCAAGCAAAAATATTTTATTTCCTAGCATCGTACAAAAATTTCCAAAGCTGGAAAGTAATACTAAAGTATTTGTGCACATTGCACTGAATTAAGAAATTATGGAGGTTTTA
This sequence comes from Apus apus, assembly GCF_020740795.1. NCBI lineage: Eukaryota > Metazoa > Chordata > Aves > Apodiformes > Apodidae > Apus > Apus apus. The sequence goes on from NC_067284.1 coordinate 42,158,761, forward strand.
TTAATAAATTTTTAACATCAAGAGGATTGTCTGAATATATAGTTTTGTCAAACATCAAATTAAGCAGTTATTAAAATATTTTTTAATGTTAAGATTTCTTTTACTCCTAGAAAATAAAATTTCTTTTTAACTTGGTATTATCATAGAGATGTTAAACTGTTGAGTTAATTACCTTGACATGATATTGGTGTATGTTATTTTTCCTTATATTTATGCTCAGCTTCTTGAAGAACTAAAAAATGTTATAGTGGTTGATGATGATAAAGAAATCAAGTTTGATGCCAATGGAGATATGAGCACCAGTTACAACGTACTACTTTGGAAAGAAATTGATGGACACATGGAAATCACAACTGTGGCAGAATATGACCCAGACAAAGGTGATTTTATCTTTGAGGATGAGGAGAAAAGAAAAGAATTTCTGGATTTAAAGGTAACTTTATTTTCTGACATAACATGTGAAATTTGTTTCATATGTCTTCTTCTCTCTCCATTATTTGCTTTACTGTAAAAAATATAATAAATAAAATAAAAGAAGTTTTGTTAATTATTTGCTCTCTTAAAGCTGTAGTCAGCACAACTACAGGAGTCTGAGGTAGGTGGCACCACCTGGAGCCTTGGCACTGGTGTAGACAGGACTCTTGGATGACCCTGGACAGTTGCATCTGGATGATTTGTTTTCTGTTTGTGGATGGAGGTCTTGGTTTACTGTGCACCTCTGTGCTGCCAAGTATTTCTCTCTTTTGAGATGGGGCAAGGCTGCTTACTAGGTGAGCTGAATTTAAGTCTCAGTGTGTGGACTGAGCTGATAGAAAAGGCTGATGACAGCATAAATCTCAAACCTTGTTCCTCCTTGAGGCACTGTGTAGGATGGCAAGGAAATGTCTCAACATCCTTGTGAGCACCATTGTGGAGTGAGAAGAAATAACAGTATCCCTCAGGACTGTTTCTCCATTTTACAAAAAATTGTCTTTGGAAGGAATAACTGAGCTCAGCCCTTGAAAGAAGGCCCTGATGACTCAGGGCTGAACTGCAGGAACATTGGAGCTGCAGTGCAGAGCACCAGCCCAGTGGTCTCCCCAGAGCCAAGGTGCTCTCTCGAGCAGCTCTCAAAACCAAGTAGGGATTCAGGATCTCCCTTGTGAAGCCGCCCACTCAAATCCCCCATCAGATGCATGTGGGCTTTCTTTGGAATTGATCCTCAGCAATATAAATTCCAGGTTCAAAGGTGGACGAGACACTTTGATCTGGATTTTAAAGGTACAGATAATTCCACTGATTGGCATAATAAAACTATCAGGTCGATAATGACCATCCTGCCACTTGATGACCGTGTGGAGAAAATACAAGGAACATGGAGCCTACAATGCCTTTTTCAGCAACGTCTTCAGATTCCCTTAAAACATGTTAGATACAAAAAGAGAGTGCAAACTGCAGAATTAATGGAGGTTTATTTTAATGTTTCTTAGTAATTAGTTGTGTCTGAGTTGATTCTTCTCTTTTTCTGCTCTGTGCACGCTGCAGAAGGTTCAGTCAACATGTTCCCAGCACTGCAGGCCAGGACAGATGAAAAAGGTTACAGAAAGTCCACACACATGCTGCTATGAATGTGTTTACTGCCCAGAAAACCATTACAGCAATCAAACAGGTAAGGAATTGTGATCTGAATAAAGATTTACTCAGACATCAATACAATTGTTTTGCTTAGGTATAATGTGCCTTGGCAACCTGGGGTATAACTTGGGAATGGGATTAAAATATTTGTTTAGGCTCAGTTTTCCATATATGAATGTTCAGCCTATAAAACTTGGTTTAAGTGCTTTTTAGAAGACCAAACATAAAGCAATTTGATTTTCCAGTTGACTTGCATTATCCTTTGTTAGGGTGAAAATTCTTGGTGATTTGTCAGTGAGACTGACTCTCATTAAAACAGAGGCTTGCTTCCCTGTCTTTCTGCAGTACACTAAATCCATGAAGGAAGGCAGTTTTAATGGTGAGGGTGGTAAGACACTGGCACAGATTGCTCAGAAAAGCTGTGGATGTCCCCTCCCCAGAGGTGTTCAAGGTCAGGTTGGATGGGGCCCTGAGCAATATGGTCAAGTAGAAGGTGTCCCAGTCCATGCAGAGGGGTTCGGAATTAGCTGAGCTTTAAGGTCCCTTCCAACCCTAACTATTCCGTGAGTCGATGAAGCTCAATAGTTATGTATTTTGTTTACCAGCATATTTTTTGTCTTACCGGGGAGTACTGTGAATTTTTTTATAACTGTACAGTAATATTTTCTAGTTTGAAAATCATGGTACTCCAGATGTGCACTTTACCACTGGTTCATTTATATGCTTAAGCAAAAATTTTTAAAGGAGAAAATTTGATACAGAGGAGGGAGCTGGAATTAAGAAATGTGGGGTACAATGTACTTCTGATATCCTGAGAGCAGAAGGAAATTAAATTTTATCATTTTTAATAAAATAATTGTGACATTTCTCCATATCAGAGGGTAAGAACTTTAAAGCAAAAGTAACCTTTCAAAGCATAATCTAAATCAATGTTTTTTCTCGTTGTTGTATTTCAAAAGCTGTCTGCAAAGAGAATGTTGGGGGTTTTCTTGTCAAAATACGCAAACAAAAGAGACATAGTTCCAATTTCTGTAAGATAATCAATTTACTCCAGGGTGGTTGTTCAGGTTTCCGTTAAAGTTTGCCTGTCCAGAGCTCTGGCCAGGTCACGTATCATCAGTCAGCGGCGACCGAGACAGTTTTAGGACCCTGGTCCTTGTCCCCTCCCTGCTCCTGGCTGCAGGCAACCCCTGCTGCCAGCTGCTCCTGCCACAGCCACCGCAGCCGCCGCTGCCACCAAAGCCCTGAAGCTCCTCCACCTGGACGGCGAGGGCAACACTAGGAAGGAATCAGCCCTGGTTATTCCCATTAGCACCCCTTCCCACATTCCTATTGTATCTCAAGCCTCGATAATCCGCTTTGCAGTTTATTTACTTCAGGTTTTTAAGTTATCTTCCTTTTTCCTGCTTTCAGATATGGATTACTGCTACCGATGTAACAACAAAACCTACTGGGCTCCAGTCAACAGCACCACATGCTACAGAAAGACAATCCATTTCCTCTCCTGGACCGACTGGTTTGCTATTTTCCTCCTCCTCCTCTCTGCTTTTGGGGTTGTGTTGGTTTTGTCAATTAGTGTGATATTTACTAAAAACTTGAACACACCAGTGGTGAAGGCATCTGGAGGCCTCACCGTTTGCTATGTTATTCTCTTCAGCCACTTCTTAATTTTTTTAAGCACTGTCTTCTTCATAGATGAACCCACAGAATTCAAATGTAAAACTAGGCAAGCCCTCTTTGGCATAAGTTTTACACTCTGCGTTTCATGTATTTTAATAAAGTCACTAAAAATTTTACTAGCCTTCAGCTTTGATCCCAAGCTGCAGAATTTTCTGAAATGCCTCTATAAACCTGTTCCCATTGTGGTCACCTGCACTGGAGTTCAAGTTATCATTTGCACCTTCTGGCTAATATTTAGGACACCTTTTGTAAAGCAAAATTTCTCAATTCCAAGAGCAATAATTCTGGAGTGCTATGAGGGCTCTATTGTGGCTTTCGGAATTATGCTGGGCTATATTGCTGCCCTAGCTTTCATTTGCTTCATATTTGCCTTTAAAGGTAGGAAGTTACCAGAGAACTACAATGAAGCCAAATTCATCACCTTTGGCATGTTAATCTACTTTATAGCGTGGATTGTATTTATCCCCGTCTATGCAACTACATTTGGCAAATACCTGCCAGCAGTGGAAATCATTGTTGTTTTAATATCCAATTATGGAATCCTCTGCTGCACTTTTCTTCCGAAGTGCTATATCATCATTTACAAGCAAGAAACAAACACCAAATCTGCCTTTCTCAAAATGATTTACACATATTCCTCCAAGAGCGCAGGCAGTGTTGCTGTTAGTCAGATTTCTTTGGATTCAAAGTCCTCCAGCTTCCGAGCTACTGTCTCAGACTCGTGTAAACCTGAGGAAAACTCTGTGAATGGAAATTGCCATTTCCAAGCACCTGAGCAGAGACTAATAAAAGAGAAAGTTCTTCCTAAAAGTACTGCAAGGGCTATGGCCAGGAAAAGACCCTCCAGCATATGACTGGCATTGTTAAAGTACTAGAAGATGTAAAGCCATCTTTTGGGAGCCATTTCTCTTTCAAGTCTCTCCTTTTGGCATCCTGAAGGAGACCAAGCCACATGAAATGCCTTCTCCTCTGGTATTTAAGCAGCTATCCATTACCAAATTTGCAAGGCTTTCCTGGCTCACAGAGTCCAGCCCCTGATCCTGGGCACCAAGAGGTGCAGTCTCCTTCAGCAGCTCCCTTGCTTCCCCAGCTTGCTCACATAGACCTGTGGGAACCTGTTCCCCAATCTCACTTCCCCAAGTGAGGCACAAGCATCAGGTAATTATTATGTCTTGCAGATATGTAGGCAGGACCATATGGGTTTATCCCATGCTTCTTTGATGCCCAATTGTTTAAGGAGCTCTTCTTCTCATCTGGCCCTGTTCTATTGATCAAAGAGAACCTTCTTCCAGCCTTTGTTTGCTTGGATAAGCAAGATAAGTCCTTTTGTCTCCCCTGTTAAGATAGGTTTTCCATTCTTTTGAGCATCCAAAAGTCACCCTTTTTACTGAGTGTCAGTGAATCTTTTTTTTTTTCGTTCCCAAAATAGCACCCCTTATTCCAGATGAGTGCTGCAGTAACTTTTAAAGTCCCTTGTATTTACCAGGATTACAATAAAATAAACACAATTCTATATAAAAATTAAAGAATATACCTGGAGCTCTGCAGTTATACATATGTTCATCTACCTTTTTCCTTATACTCAGAGGCAATACACTGATTCACCACATCCACCTCCTCTGACGCATGAGGAGAGAGGACCCACTATGTTTGTCCCCAGATGCCCTCTTAGCTGAGGATGTAGTGTCAATGTGTATTGTCAAACCTTATAAAGACTAATTAATTCCTCTCATTAGCATAAATAATGACCAGGAACAGCATGAGTGCATCCTAAGAATTTTTGCTTTTTTGATATATATTTTAAAAATATGATTTTCAACAAGAAAATAACAATGCACTATGTTCTGATACATAGAAACAGTACATGAATTAACTGATGTGAGCTGCACTGGATGAGTCTGTGCTCTGTAGCTCCATGAACATAGCTATGCTGTGCTTTCTACAAGAGGCAAAAGGTATGTTCAGAGGAGGAATTTTTCTGCTGGGACCACAGTACCACAGAGCATTTTCAAACCCTAAAGAGCAGAGCTGTGTTGCCAATCCAGGACTGTGAAGGATAATTTTCTGAGTTCCTAAACCCATGGCTTGGAACATAACATTTTCCTCTTTTAATTTATGTGCTATGTCACCACCAAATAATGCTCATTTATTGAGTTTTGTCCATGCTTCTGTTCAGATCTGGAATAAATAGAAGTTGTGGCAGGCCAAAATAAAACGCAGTACACATGACGTTACACATATATGTTGTATTATTGTTATGTAAAATAAATCTATTTTTCTATTATTTCTATTTATGTGTTGTAACCTATATCTGTATGATTTTTTTTTTACTTCTGTTTTGTAAAAAAACATATATAAATGTCATTTCAAGACTGGACACAGGCAATGAAATTACTGTGACCTGAAGACTATGTATGAAATACGCATCTGTGAAAATGTTTTTAAAGTAATTTGAATGGCAAGGATGCAGTTTACATACATATTTAGGTAATTAGCTATGTTCTGTAGCTGATCAGGAGAATGAAGATTCATGCACATTTTTAAATGATGAATGGTGTTCACACATCAGTTGTTGCAAATACTGTTCTGAATATAAAATTATGCACAATAAGGTTAAAATTCCCACCATTTGCCTGCCAATGCAGCAAAAAGTCTCTCCTCAAAAGAGAGAAGCAAAGGTTAAATTGCACAAAACCTGTCAGCACTAAATTGGTTAGAAAAGGTAATTGTCTCACACATTGCATCTGTATTTATTGTTTTCAAAAGTGTCGAGCATGTCATGTCTTGGAGGTGCAAGGGAGGGGGATGATTAAAGCCATATCATTATTTAAAATTGAGTTTGCTTACTTAATTTCCTTACCTTTTCTCATTAACTTTGGTTTGGCCTTAAACAGTAGCAATACACAAACTTATGCTGTGTTTCCACCCAGTAGATCTCAGTCTGCTTCTTACAAATATCCTTTAGGTTGAAAGCCAAGAATGGTGGAGCATTCCCCTCTTCAGGGCAATGAGGAAAGTGTCTTGAGGAATAGGGAGTGGACATAACAGTATGAGGATGTCTACAGAGCTGTCTTTAAGGAAAGGCATTGTATAAGGAAGAATTTCAAAGGAGTCCTGCATGCTATGTCTGTCTTTCCAGCTACTCAGGTCTTCTGTGTAAATCACAGTCGACGGTGGCACGAGAGGGTGTAACAGATGTGCTAGCTAGACTTGGCAGAGAGAGACACTGTACCACGTTTTATATGTCTTTAAATGCCTTGTCTGCAAGAAGCAAGTGAGCATATGTAGGTAGAACATGAAGGGATCATGCTATCCTATACTGAGGATAAAAAAAGCTGAAAAAAGGGGGTTGTTATGCTAAAGCCAGCATTTGTATGCATCTCCTTGCCCAGAACTGTAAGCATTCCAGTGATCTAACCATTCCTGTTCCCAGGCACAGACATTAAATGAGCCTGAAACAGGCGTTCACCCCCAGAGCACAGAAAAGGAATCGCCTTCCCAAGTCAGAGGGAAGTCATAGCACAGCCTCCCTGGAACCGCAGCCCATGGATCAGACTGTGTGGGGGTGAAGGGGTTGGCTCTTCTTTCCAGCTCTTGGCACACTCTGGTCACTTACTTTGGAAAGATCCCAACACTTCTCAAAATGCTAACATGCATGTGCCCTCCTGTAAGCTGTCCATCTCCAAGAGCAACAGGGAGGACACATGGTCTTCAAATACAATTGCTGTCCACAGGTGAGTCAAGTGCGAAAGCACCAGTTGCTGAAGTCAGTGGGAGGCTGCTCTGATGTAACTACTATTTAACCTTTCAGGATTTCATGTCATTCGTTGTTAACGATGCTAAATTATGCATTCTGAAGCCTCTATCACACAGTGTACAGTATCTTTAGAGAGAATTAAGACTATGAAGGCAACCAAGTTTTTTAAGTCCCAGGAAATAATTCCCTCAAGTTTTCAGTAGCTCTAGCTGGACAGATGCCTTTCAGCTGCCCATAATCTGTAGAGAAGTTCTTTAGTGAGTGCTGGGAATCACTATTTGTGAGCTCTAGGCTTCCTCCCAGCAGCTCTGCAGATGGCTATTGGAACTACAATGATTCTGAACGTGTGGGTCACCAGCACGACTCATAACGTAGATGTCGAGCAGTGCAGCCCAGATGTGCTGACCCTTCCTGCCCTTCCCAGCTGTGTCTCCAGACACTTGACACTAGGCCACTCTTTTTGAGCAGGAAGAAGGCAAAGGAGGTACTGGCAGATTGTAATCCTGGTATCACCCTCCAGGTCATTTCTACTGATGTGTCTTCATCTCCCCAGCAATGTTCTGAAATAGAGCAGCATTGCTCAGGGGGGAGGTGTGTGTATGCAAAGAGACGCATATTCCTCCTTTTTGTTATTTTTAGAAGGACATGAGAAACCCACAGTGGAGCTTTGATTCAGGGGGCCAGATTCCTTTTAGAGAATGGATCATTTACAAATAGAAGTTTTGTTCTGAAATAGAATGTGGGAATTTTTTGTTTTTTTTTCAGTTAGTGTGACTGAAATGAAATTGAATGGCTTTGGTAATTTACCGATTACGACATTTTGTTATTTTAATAATAGAATTATAGAATCACAGAATGGTTTGGGTTGGAAGAGGCCTTAAAGAGTATCTAGATCCAACCCCCCTGCATAGACAAGGACACCTCCCACTAGACCAGGTTACTCAAAGCCCCATCCAACCTGGCCTTGAACACTTCCAGAAAGAAGGCATCCACAACATCCCTGGGCAACCTGTTCCAGTGTTTCACCACTCTTACACTGAAGAATTTCTTCCTAATGTCTAACTTAAATCTCTTCCAGCTTAAAGCCATTAACCCTCGTCCTATCATTACACACGACCTTATAAAAAGCCCCTTCCCAGCTTTCCTGCAGACCCCTTTCAGGTACTGGAAAGCTGTTATAAGGTCTCCTCAGAGCCTTCTCTTCTCCAGGCTGAGCAGCCCAAATTGTCTCAGCCTGTCTTCATAGCAGAGATGGTCTAGCCCTCGGTTCATCTTTGCGGCCCTCCTCTGGACTCGCGCCAAGAGCTCCATGTCTTTCCTGTGTTGAAGGCAGTACTCCAACTGGAGTCTCATGAGTGTGGAATAGAGGAGCAGAATCATCTCCCCCGACCTGCTGGCCACACTGCTTTTGATGCAGCCCAGGATAATGATTTTGGAGTGGAAACTGTACACGTGTGAATGCCGAAATATCAACGTGGGACTTCTTACTGAATAGAAAGTGCTTTTTAAAATTATTTCCAGAATATGTTGTTCAAACAGCATTTTAGAATACTTATGATCTCAAGGATGCTAGAACTCACTTACAGTGACAAATTTCTGATCTCCTCTACTCAGAAATTTGCTTTCAGGAAGAGCTGCTTATCTCTATCTCCGCTCCTGAAAATAGATAACTGAAGGTTATGGCTACAAACAGTCCCAGACTCCTCATTTTTGCTGTCACACTGAACACAGAACTTTAGCTGCTGCCAGACAGTCATCTATCCCTGGGGAATGGGGCTTCCTGTGTTCATCCACAGGCGTTCTGGTGATGGTTAACAGATGTAAAATCTTCCACTGTGTGGTGCATCAGTTGAGACAGTGTGTTGCACTGGCACTGGTATTGTGCTGGCAAGGGTTGTAGCTTGCTAAAAATGCATTCTGTGCTGACTTTTCTGGTTTTATTTTTTTAAGGACATGTTCGACCATTCAATATTTTCAACTGAAGTGAACAGAAAAGCCTGTGGTGAGAATCAGTACGTTTGAACCTCCTGCAAGTGGTCGAATGAGCAAAGCACGGATGTGGGCAGGTCTGTGTTGTGGGACTTGAGCCCACCTTGCACTGCGTCGAGAAGCTGAACCCCCCGAACGTTTCTTAAACCGAGTTTTGACTTTACACATCGCAGTTTCCAGACTAGCGACGGGGCACAGCAGCCTGTCAGGGGAGCAGGACAGCTCCCTTGCCGGCGGCCGCTCCGCCTTGCCTCGCCTCGCCGCCGGGCGCGGCTGCAGCGTTCGGCGGGGCGGGGCCGGGCGGTCCGGGGCCGGAGCCCGGAGCCCGGACTTCAGGTGGCTCCCGCCGAGACGGAGGGTTGCTGTGCTGCTCTCGCCATGCTGCCGGCGCGCCTGTGCCCTGGGCGGCTCCTCTCGGCCGCCCCGCTCCGCCGGGCCGCGCCGCGGGGAGCCGCCGCCGCCGGGGAGCCCGCCCGGGGCCCGGGCACCAGCCGCGGTAAGGGGCGCGGCGGGGGGACGGGGACGCGAGGGCTGGGGGCGCGGCGCGGCGCCGGGGGTTCCCCCGCTGGCTGGGGTACCCACACCTGCACGCTGCGGGGCCGCCGAACCCGAGCGGCAGAGACACTCGTTGCGTGCGGGGGTGTTCCAGAGAGTGCGCGGAGGCAACTCTGCGCAGTGGGGACACGGGTGTTGAATCCTTGAGTTACTCTTCTAGCGACCAGGATGGGCAGGGCGTTTCCCCTTCCACCGTTAGAATCATAAATCGTTTTGGTTGGAAAAGACCTCTAAGATCATCAAGACCAACCGTTAGCCCAGCACTGCCAAGTCCCAACTAACCCATGTTCCTAGACACCACATCTACACGTCTTTTAAAAACCTGTGGTGATGGTGACTCCGGTACTTCCCTGGACAGTCTGTTCCAGTGCCTGACAACCTTTCCTGCCACCCACCCATCATTGATTCTTAGCGCATAGTTTGACAAAGTGTTTTTTTTCCTTATCTTTAAGCTGAGCAACCTCACAAAGTGGTTGCAAGTTACAAACCTTCGAAGTTTGACAAAAAAATCCTCCTCTGGACTGGACGTTTCAAGAAAGAAGAAGAGATTCCTCAGAGGATCCCGTAAGTGTGCTGCTTTTGTCCAAGAGGAACATGGAGCTGAAGGGAAAGTGATGGCGTGATCCTGATCTAAAACTTTTCCACAGATTTTGAACCAGTCAGTTTTTGAACTTGGACACAAATTAGAGGGCAAAAGAGTTTCCTGTTCTGGTTAGAGGTTAAGATGAAAATATGTTCCTTACTGGGGTCCCCAGAGCCTGGGATTAAGAACTGGATCTATCTGAGGAGACAGCCTTGGTTACATTTATGTACTGGTTTGTTTATTTTGCTTATTCCTAATGTGCAAGCTAGAGAAGGATGTTATTGGTAAACACTATTTTTTGTTTATAGCTCCCATAAATGGTTCTGAGGGAGCCACTTGTCACTGAATGATTGCATCCAGGAAACTGATTTATTATAGAATTTGAAGAAAAATAGAGAAGGAGGTTACAAGAGAAATGTCCCCCACCAAGGAAAACCAAGTCATTGACAGAGCCTTTGCCTCCCATTCTTGTTGACTCATTGGACTAGATGATCTTCAAAGGTCCTTTCCCACTCAAGCCACACTGATTCTGTGGTTCTGTGACTTGCTGAAAGTTGGCAACCCCCAAGGGAGTCAGTCACTGAACATGTGAAACCCCTGTAGTGTTTGTTAGTTGCTGCCTTTTTCTTAAGGTTTTTGATAGCACATTAGATGTCTCTCTCCAAGACACGACTTCCTATCATCACAGTATGTCCCTGTCTTGGGTGGTATTTTGACAGTTTAGCTCGTGTTTGCTGAGCTGGACAGTGGCTTTCATCTGTCCCACAACTCTTGCGCTATGTTAGTCCCACCATCTTCCGTATAGAAAGGTTCAGAAAGGTCTCAGAAGTTCTAAAGGCTCTTCAAGCCATCAGGAGGGTTTTATAAAGACCCACAGGTTTGCCATTGCCAGTCCCTGTACATACTTGCACACAAATTGCTCATTTCTGTGCAGTGGTTGGCCTGCCATGTGCATGTCACCACTTTGTGCTTTCTGGGTGAGCAAAATCTTCTAGAACTGTAAGATCATGAATTGTAATATACTAGAATAAGTTAATTGTGACACATGGAAATGTGTGTCACTGTTTTAACTACTGAAAAAAAAACAACCCAGACTTGCAAGATTTTGTTACCTGTGAACACAATCTAGCTGCTGAAGGTAGCTTGTACTAAGGATCAAATCTGCAGTCCTTAGTCAAGGTGGCTGGTTTGCTGTGTTTTGCTTTTTTTCTTAAAACAGCTGTTGTTGACTTCAGCAGAAGTTTACCCAGAGCCTTAATTAAGGATTGAGTAGCAAAGGCCCTAATGTACAATTAGGGAGGATATAATCAGGTCTGTTTTCCTTGAAGCAGAACCAGAAAGCAGGGAGAATGTGAAAATCTGCTTCAGGAGAGTTTTGATTAGCGCATTGTGAAATATGGTTAGGCTAATAAGCCAGACTAATTACATTTATAGTGATGCTTTTGTTGCTACAAATGGATTAGTGGATTAATGATTTTATGTGCTAGTCTGATGTGCGGTTTGTTTCAAAGACGATATTTACCACTGTACAAAACAATGTACTTGGGAGGTGCAGGCCTTGTCAGTCACCTGCAAGAAATGTGGCAAGTGCAACACGTGTGTGTGTGGCAGGGAAGGGGGTAGTGTGGCACAGTCACTCCTCAGACTTGCTCTTTTCTGCTGCATTAAGCCTTCACAAGAAGCACTGCAGCTCTCAGCCCAGGAGCAGGTTCCTATGGACAGAACTTCCACTATAAAACCCAAGCTCAGCCCTGTCCTACCACTCATCTTCTAAAGGTGTTTTAGGGGAAAGGGATCACTAAGAGATCTTTATTCACAACATAAAATCAATAATTTATGCAACTATCCTTTTAACATATATATATTAAACCGTAACTACATATTATGTATATTTATATTCTATATCTTATGAACAGATATATTTATACATATAAAGCATTCCCATGTGATTTATGAAAGGAGAATAGTGCACAGAATCACAGAATCTTAGGGGTTGGAAGGGACCTCGAAAGATCATCTAGTCCAACACCCCTGCCAGAGCAGGATCCCCTAGAGCACATCACACAGGAACACGTCCAGGCGTGTTTTGAATGCCTCCAGCAAAGGAGACTCCACAGCCTCTCTGGGCAGCCTGTTCCAGTGCTCTGTCACTCTCACAGTAAATAAGTTTTTTCTGATGTTTACGTGGAACCTCCTAGGTTACAGTTTGCACCCATTGCCCCTTGTCCTATCACTGGACATTACTGAAAAAAGCCTGGCTCTGTCCTCCTGACACGCCCCCTTATTTGTAGGCTTTGATGAGGTCACCCCTCAGTCTCCTCTTCACCAAGCTAGAGACCCAGCTCCCTCAGCCCTTCCTCATAAGGGAGATGTTCCACTCCCTTCATCATCTTTGTGGCTCTGTGCTGCACTCTTTCAAGCAGTTCCCTGTCCTTCTTGAACTGAGGGGCCCAGAATTGGACACAATATTCCACATGCGGCCTCACCAAGGCAACCAGCATTAGAATGAGCATCTTAAAAACAGTACTCCCAAGTATCATGTCTGACTCATAAAATGACTTAGCTGAAGGTTTTGAGACTATTTTAGTGATCTGGAGATTTCTGGTACTCCTGGTTCTCAGGGGTATGCAGCCTACTGCTGCTTCTGCAAGTGGAATAGGGTGGAAAGGGGAGCTGCACCAGTGCAGCTTGCTGGGCTGAACAGCGACTCTCACACTAACTGCTGCCAGACACTGGGCAGAAGTTTTCATTACTTTTTGCCTTGGATGACCAGCAAAAATAATAGATTGTTCTTGTTTAGGTGTTTCAGTAATGGTGAGAAGGCTGCATGAGCTTCCCACTAAATAAAGCTGCTGCTTTTCTAAAGAACTGACTAAAATCTCTAGCTCATAGCAGTACCACCCCTGTTTTCATCATCTATCTAAGCATGTGGAGTCCCTAGCCTGCAGTATCTGGGATGCCTTCTGAACAGGTTAGACCTGACTAAATAACGTCTAAAGTTAATTTTAAATAAAAGGAACTTGTTTTCACCACATCTAGTTGACACCACATACATTTCTCCATCTGTTTAAAATATGTAAAACCCCTTAAATTTCTAGAGCTTAAGATACAGCTTCTGGTATATTTCCCCCAAATATTTAAGGGCAAGTACTTCTGTTTCCAGCTTAAAAAAACCCCAACCAACCAGCTTAAATCCATTAAATGATGCTTTTCCACTGGAAATGGATTAGGGTCAGAAAACACAAAGTTCTTGGGTGGTACATAACCAGACATAGCAAGCTGAAGATGCTCATTTTAAAAGCTAATTCTATTATTTTATTATGAAAAGACATTCATAGTTTTGTAACCATTCCATTCAATAACTGTAATTACAGGCCAGAGATGCTAGACAGGGCAAGAAACAAAGCTCGAGTTAAAGCTTGTTACATCATGATTGGACTCTCCATTGTTGCCTGTTTTGCAGTGATTGCCTCAGCTAAGAAGGTGAGTACAGCACTAGCTAGTCAATCAATATATGGCATGGTTAAAAATGATGGATTTCTGTGAAAAGTAGACAAACCTCAGCAGCAGTGACTTTTCACTGCCCTAGTTTTAGCTAACACAGGTTCCTATCGCCCTGACACGTAAGTCATTGCTGGCTGTTCCTGCATTGAGTAGCTTTCCCTGAGGTGCATCATTACTCCTACTACACTACTCTGAAGTAGATGTTTTACTTCCACAGGCTGCTGCACGTCATGAGTCCTTAACAAGCTGGAACCTGGCAAAGAAAGCCAAGTGGCGGAAAGAGGCTGCGTTAGCAGCGGAGTCAAAGGCAAAGTAACTTTGTATGAAATGCCAGAAGTCCTTCTAGGGGCAAAATTAACTGTTGCCGAGAGCGATTAGTGAATTTCACCACTAAACAGACAACTGCAGTATTACATACACTAGAGCAAATAAGGATAGTCACAGGATCACAAAAAGAAAGAGACAGTCTTTTTTATTAGAGTTAATGGATGTACTCTTCGCAAAATTAAGATTAGAATGCTTCATGCATGATTAAAAGCAGTAATTAATTTCAAAGGTGATGAGGTAGTTTCCCAAGAGTTTCAGGTACAGGGGAGCCCAGTTTCCACTACCTGTCTTTTAACACTTCCTTCAGGCTTATCTTGAGCTGTTACACAGGCTAGCAGTATTTTTCAAAGAAGGGTTGAATACAGCAGAGACCAACCAGTAGTGAAGTAATTGCATAAAAACTGCAACAATAAGGAGACTTTATACAATTCACATTGGCAATTTAATACAAAGAGCAAATTGTAATCAGTCAGAAATGTTACAAATTTGAGACTGAGTGAGGACAGGAGAAATGGCTTGATGATCCCACAAATTCTCAAATCCTTATAAACTCCATGGGAAATCCCAAAGTGGTTGGTTCTGCAGGACTGTGATTATTGTGCAAGTGTTATGTTTGGTTAGATATTTACAAAACATGTTTGAAACCAGAAAGTTTTCCATCTGGTGACCATGCCTAGTTTTACAGTGCACAAACTAGCCAGCTTGAATTCATTTACTTTAATGCTGTATTCAAAATGGCATTTTTTTTCTAGTTTAAGAAGCCACACTTATTGAAACACTAAATGAAGACAATAAACATCTGTAAAATAGGTTTTATTGGTTTCTGTATGGTATTTGGAGATTTAACATTCCATAATATTGCATACTACTCATATGTGTTCTGTTACAGTAATGGGCCTTTGGCCTGGATTTAAAGATGCACTATTACTGTCTGGAGTTAGCGTAGGTAGTGTAGTTTCCACACATTGTATAAAGATTTTGTGCCATAAGTAACTGAAATTTCTAATTCCAGATGTCAGTGAACTTTTGAGGTCACAGTTAAACTTCACATCAATTGGCAGACCTATTACAAAAATCCTCAGTTTTGGACAATTCAGTAAATTTAAATCAATTGAGAACTAACCGTGGAGGAAAGACAACAGTGCATCTTTTAAATTTTTTTAATTAAAGACAGACCCAACAATAAATATTTTCCAGTTGCAAACTTGCTCTACAGCTAACTTATATCTGTGCCAACATTATTACTATTTTCTGATTGCTTCTAGCAACAGTGTTTAAAGCAAATACTAGAAAATAAAAAAGCTGTATGAACCAGTCCTCAGACAAAAGTGCAACAATGAAAAAAGATATGATTCAGTGTATCGAGTATGGAACTAAAAAAAATAAAATCTTATGCTTTGCATAGTTGCATAGATTAGCTAGTTAGTATTCACATTTAAGCAGAACAAATGGTACCATTTTGATTAAAACCAAACCCACAAAAAAACCAAACCCCTGTATTTTTAAACATACTTAATAACTGACAGGGCACTTCAGATACCATATAAAATAGCAAGCTTCAAGAGATTGTACTCTCACAGGGCTTTTTGGGTTTTTTGTTTGTTGCTTTTTTTTTTCTCCACACTGGTTTCATCTGTTTAGGCAATGACATATTAACACCCTATCTGCAAATGACTACACCAGAGCTGACCTTAAGTCACCATCTCTGGTTTTATATTGTTCATTTATGTGCTTTTTAAAAAATGTGATGTAAAACCAGGGATAAAATAGGAGAGGCCATCCTGTATATTTAGCCTTTAAAGGAGAATTTTCATTATTATTTTAACATTTTAGGGTAAACCAAATGTTGAGTTTAAATAATGGTTTTCATCAGCCAAATTCATCAATTTTAATTCCCTTTTAAACTGTCACATTTAAATGTATCAAAGGCATGAAATAGTTTATCTAAATGCATAAAGTGCAGTCACTAACTGTTCACAAATATATTCACAAAACTGAAGACATTTTTTCAAAGTAATGTAATACTTTAAATGTCCCATCTTTTCTTCAAGTCTTTTAACCAAGATTTTTATAATTCAGATTTGGTTTAAATTAGAGAGGCTTATAAATGCAGTTTTTACAGGGTTCTCCAAATAAACAGCAGGCACAGCTGGTTATGTTACCAAAACAAAGTTGTGATAAACAATGGAATACCCTGTTACCTGAATAATTTTCTTACACTAGAAGAACACTGAAATTCAGCATTTGCTAGTAATCCTGGTAGCTTTCCATGACTGTTACCCTGTACTTTGAACAGATGGGGTGAACGAAGGAAGGTCAGTATATGAAAACCTAAAACTATGAAAGTAAAAAGGGCACAAATACAATCATCTAACAACATTATATGAAAATTTGGCAGCTGTACTCAGTATTATCACACTACTCAAAACTGTTATATGCTGTACAAATCTAGGTTTAAAGTGTCATTTGCTAAAATATCTCCTTATTCAGAGTTCATAAAGTAACAGCACTCCTATATACACTTCTTACACTCCTATCTTCTCCTAAAAAGACTTCAAAAAGAGATTTCTTCCCTCCCAGTTGTCTTGGTCAAAACTGACCACTGATCCCAGAAAATCCACTTCAAGTCCTGCATTCAATTACAATATAGTATATATTGCTGTAACACAGAAATGAGACATCTTAGAATCTTAAATTGCATGTAAAAAAAATTCTAAATATAAAATGGTACTGTAAATGATACCACCTTTAACGTGTATTATTCAGTGCATTAAAGTATTGTTTAGTGACAAGCACAGTACCATGGAGTAAGTAATTTGAAGTTTTAAGTTGCAGCTTTTATTGAAGCATGAGATCTCGTAACTCAGGAGTTTGATGTTAATACATTAATTATAGGTTAAAAAAATAATACTTTAGAGTTAACCCAAAGTATTAAACTTCTCCAAATGAGATATACTACTAATATGCTAGAAAAACTACTTATATGCAAGTCCAAGCAGAGCAAACGTTTCTCTGTATTCAAAATTGTTAACATAAATATTAGAATTCTATTTCTTTTAGTGCTTAACTGCAAATACTGTATATCATAAAGCCTAAATATTCAGATAGCAGTAACTTCTAGTTAGTTTTGGTGTCCAAATACTTAATGCTATTTACATACAACAAAGTTTTCCTTCAACTGGAAAGGAGTGATTCACTATTTGTTCTTCACTGCAGTTATTTCTATTGTCTTATCAAATAAAACAGTTAACTTAAAGAACAACTCAAGTGGCAGTAGCATATTTGGTCAAAAAAAATAACACCTACTCTCTAAACTTTTAAGAAGCTACTGTACTAGAAAGACAAACATTACAATGTATCTCAAACTAAAGTGGTGCTACCACATTTTGACAGGAGACAGTTGTAAACCATCTGCTTGGTGATTTGGGCAAATGACTATCCCTGTCATTCATAATCACAGCATTCTTTTAATAACTACAGCAACTGCTCCCACAGCAAATGACTTTTAATGCCATTTAGCAGCTTTAATTACAGAGCCAACATCAAATGACCAGCAAGCTCTCTATTGATTTCAATTTGAAAACCTCTGAAACAGTCCTCTTCCCACATGACTCAGAAAAAGCTTTTCCATATATTCAATATTATATTAGCATTATATATGTATATCTATTATGTTTTTAAATACATTTTATAAATAAATTCAAACAGTGTGTTGTAAAGCAATTAATGCATAAAAGTTCCACAATTTTAAATAAATATTTTTCACATTCCAATTCAGCTTCTTACAAGCTCATCTTGATTTCATGCCTTAGTTCTGAAGCAATGTTTTTGCTTCAATACAAGAGGTAGATTTAATAGAGACTGGGCAAGTCAAGCCTACTGCCAAAAATGCAACTGTCAGTAACTGTATTGCTGATATGCAGTTTGAGACTATGTGAAAAATTCAGAAACACTACCTAAAATCCTACCAAGTCTTAGCTTAACAGTTTTTGTTAAATCACAATTAATGCTTTACTTCAGACATGATTAATCACAGTTATTTTCTGTACATATGAGATAATGAAAAACACAAATACAAAACCAAGAACAGTTGTATCTAACACAGTATATAAAAGTGCATGAGCTGCTTCATCTGTTTTTGCAAAACATATTCAATTTCCTGTAACTTTGGCCATAAAGAAAAGACCTCTGGGAAAAGAAAAAAACAAAACCCTACAAGTGTTTACTTTTTATGCTTGTTGTCACTTTAATAGCTTACAGCTGAAACCCCTCCATTGGAGCCTCCTGCTGTTGAAACACAAACTGCTGCTGACTTTCATCCACCTGAGGTGCAATACTGGAGTCCTCTTCTTCCACACCAAAGTAATGTTCTATGAGTTCGAAAGCTTTTTGGTAGATCTCTTGGTTTTCATGCCTCTGAAGAAATTCAATTTTATCAAGTCCTAAATTTGAAACAAAACATTTTCAAAATCTAGTTGCTTAAAAGAATGACAAAATAAAGGCAAAGAAACCTGTAGTATGAAAACATAGTGGTGATTCTTAAGATAAAAAACCCATGCAACCCCAAATCGTTCTCAATTCATTTGATATCACTTATTCTTAATTTCTTAACTTCCTAACACATGTATTTCTAACCTTCCTTTCCTGCAGCATTTTCTGCTATTCAAACTCATTTTAAAACTATGATAAAAGAATAGGAATTAAACTAAGGAGGAGGTACTATCTACAAAGAAATATACCATGTGTACAAAGAAATTTAAACTGTACATAACTGTTTGCTATAGCAATTTCCAATATCCCCATTCCTTTTTATTACTCTTTCAGTCTTTCCCAACTGTAAATTCTATCCCCAATTATGGAGTCATCACTGGGCAGGCAGTCTGGTATCATTTTTTCAATTTAACATTTGAAGACATTAGCTTTCCAAAGGCTTATAATCTGCAAGCTAGAGGACATAACCTCAGCTCTACTGGCAGAATTAACTGCTTGGCAGACAGTTAGGTTGATTCAAAGCTCCTTTTTGACTATTTAGGGTAATTCAGTTTTCACTTAAGTTGGATTAGGAAGAGTTTGTATTAACCCTTCTGGTGACTACTGGGCCCAAAACAGTGAGCATGATATAATCAGCTGTCTCCTTCACTGAACTTCTACTCTACAGCTTCAGCAGCCTATGCTAAACTGGTAACAGGAAAAAAAAAATTAACCTAGACATTCAATAGTTGAAATTGTAACAGAAATAGAAATCTGGAACAGAATAAATTCTATTGAAGTATTCAGTACTTATTCCTCTTACATGTTAGATTGCAAAGTTCTTCAAGTATGCACTTGATTTTAGAAGTACAACAGGGAATTCAGATTTCAAGGCTGCTTTACAGAAAAGTTAGTACTGTATAATGTGGTCAACCAGAATTATTAGCAGTTTCTGGACCACAAACATCTGCCAATTTTGCTTTGTCAGGAACTACAGAAAGATAAATCTCCATAAATAACGCCAGGTTCATTATGAGCCAGTTTAAGTGTTAATGTTGATAAATCAAAAGCATCTGGTCATGACATTCCACACCTGTCATTTCAGTTTTGATACCTCATCTTTAAAATGTGATTTAGTTCAACACGTCTTAAAAGAAGAAAAAGGACAAAATACGTTCACAAATAAGTACAAACTTTCTCAATTGTATTATTTGAAGTTGATTTTGCTATTACTGGTATTTACTATACTAAAAAGTGATTTACTTAACAAATAAATAAAAAATCCATCTGATCTCACATCCCTGTTGGTAATTAAACTGTATCAGGCAAGACTATATATTAAATTAGTAACTCTATATGTAGGATTGGCTGATAAAACTAATGCAAATCATGGCTCCAATATACGACGACATCTGTGTATTAAATACTTTTGAGAATGTTTCTCCAGAGGCACATTTTGTAAACTGACCCCAGACAAAATCATCCACAGGTTTTCTGTGTTTAAACCCTTTCCCCACCATGTTACATTACTTATGATGCTTTCCTGTCCACTTCTGCTTGAAGACAAAATTCTAATATTAAACTTACCTACAATGATTCACAATGGTTTTGTTTTTACAGCCTGAAACTGGGAATTTCAGGTATGTAGATTTAGAAGAAGTAATTGCTTACCATATGCTTCCTCTATAAGGGCACAATAAGGATTAATGCCCATTCCATTTTGCTTAGACTCTTGTTCTCCAAGACGCAGAATATTTTCAAGTCCATTTAAAGCCACCTGTACTATCTTTGAATCCATCACAGTCAGGAGGTCACAAAGAGGCTTGGTACAACCTAGTGCTACCAAATACCTTTAGAACAGCAGAAAAACAGAGGGGGGTGGGAGAAAAAAGAAGGACTGATAATTCAGCACATTTATTCTCCATTTTCTGTTTTCAAATACTGAAACTGTTAACTAACTCTTGATTTTCTGTTTGACACTATTAATATCAACTCTGGAATATAACCCTGTGAAAGCTTTAGGTGGAATACCACTAACAAAGCAGTATCAGTCAATTTGTTATTAAGTCTACTGCATGGATTTCACTAGTTTTTCTGAATTTCTACATGTGCAGTCAGAGTTTTAAGGAATCACCATTGTGTTTAGGATTTTTGTTGATATGTTTGTCAGGATTCAAATGCCAAAATAAAAATGCCTTAGAGAAGATAACTTAGGCAGAAAAAAATGGTAACATATCAAACTTACCTAATCTGTTCAGGGGTTCCTCCTGATGTTGCATTAGTTATGGCCCATGCTGCTTCTTTTCTGGTGCGAAATTCAGCTTTTTGAAGAATTTCAATCAATATTGGAAAAATATTTGCATCTGTAACAGCCTAAGACAGGAAATTAGAATATTCTATGATAACTAATAAAGATTTAGTATACACAGAAAAAGAACATTTATACCCCTCAAAATAAGAGTCAGTGATGCCAGCTGATACCAAAACAATGTTTTTGTCAGAAGGCACCACACTAACTAGAACTACTAAACTGAAATTCAGAACTATTCCAACATTGCACTACACTATCAGAATATCATCGTTGTTGATTTCTCTGTCTCCCACAGACAGAATACTGCTTACTGAATAGGCCCATTTATAAACCTTAGTTTTCAAACCAGAGATCAAGCCTCAGAACAAAATTTCACTTTGTTTTATTCTGGTTTGAATTTTCTATAGAAAGACTGTGTCTATAACTGGAAACTATGTTACATATATTTAAGTTACATCAAGAAGTAACATTTTCACCCTTGATTGAAGTGAAGAAATTAATCCCTTTCTCTAGTACAAATCATGACAGCTATACTTCAAATATTATTTTATGAAGTTATTTATAATAATATTTCAAAATGTAGAAGAAAACATTTAAGGTAGTTCTAACTGTTTATAATTTTACCTAAGAGAAATAATTCAGAGTCAATGTAGTATCTACTTATTTCTCCCTGTGAAGTATAACCAAGTGAACTAGTAAAATGAAAACAAAACCAACCAAATAACAAACATACAGGCTTTACCTGAATTTGAGCTCTGTTTCCTGCAGTTATATTAGAAACAGTCCAACATGCTTCCTTTCGAATAGATTCCTTGGGACTACTAAGCAAGTGCAAGAGACAGGGTAATGCAGAGCAGTTTAGAATTACCTAAAATAATTTGAGAGTTGAAAATTGGGTTGTACAATATACATACAGATCTATTGCCTTGTGCAATATACACACACACACATATATATATATATATATATAAAAGCACTTTACAGATAACTTCAAAAGACACAGATTTTGCAGCACATTTAATATTACACAAAGTATTATAGATAACATCCTGGAAAAGTGAAGTGTTCAATGCTGCTGGATGCTCTCTTACTTGACACTCCAATTTGAGAGAATCTGCCCTCAATTAAGTTCAGGCCAGAAGACTGAAGACAGCAAAACTAAATTAAAGCTGGAATATTAATAACTGACAATAACTGAGAAATGTAAATCTAATTTGTATCATTATTTTTTAGTTTGTTTTTTAAGAGGCAGATGTTTTCTATTTAAATCTTTAGTGAAATCCTCTCCTGTAGAACTCACAACAAATTACATAATTATCTTATCTCCTTATTTCCCCTTTACAGTAGTTCTGTCAGCCTTTTGGACTAACTTTTCTTGAAAGCAAGAAGTGTCTTAGTATTTCCTGCATTGCTTCTAACGAAATTGCAATGCCTAAAATTAAAAGATAAATCTTTAGAACGAACTCCATCAGTAAGACTATCACATACAAATTCATGGACAAATCAAGTATGAACCTTGCTTATGGCAAAAGTCGAAGTGAAAACTTTTACTACTTTTGAAGACTTAAAAAATGGAACAAGAATAAATAATTGAACCTCCACTAGGAGGAAAAAATACTACTTTAAAAATGAATGGGAAGCAACATTCAAGGTACCAGAGGAATAAAGCAATTCATTACATACAGTGCTGTAAGAAAATGTAAATTCTTGCAGTAATTTTATGTGTAAAATAGCAGTCTAGACTGTTTGATTTGTACACGGCCTCTTTCAATGCTATATGCAGATACCTGTACTAGACTTTTTCTTTTGGTCACAAATATCTTTTACAGAATTCTGTAACTTTTCTTCTACCTGCTGATTATTTGTTCTTATATTAACTAGTCTTACCTGTGTTTGGATATCATCCCCAGTAACAATATTTCCAACTGCCCTTAGTGCAGGGGATACCACCTTGTAATCATTATGCCTGGAGACAAATATTGAATTGCTTTACAATATCAAAGTGTTAAAGTATAATTTTGCATTTTCAGTGAACAATGGTTTACTTCAGGTACTAAATTTTGAATTGCAGAAAACATTGTATTACTTCTTACACTTTCCCTGTTTAGCCAAATTGGACAACTGCAAGCCCGTAACTGAATTGCTGAATCAAAGAAAGGGCATCTCTGTGGAACAACACAACTTAAGAGCAATCTAACTGCCAAGCAGACTCATTTCAGCCAGCTCAAGTATTACCGAATACAACATTGGAACGTGCATCCTTCAACAGCAATAGAAACAAAAAGGAGTGTTCTTATCTGTATACTAAAACTTAGCAGCCCCCCCTTCGTAAGACAACTTTCCCCTTCTTTAAGTCAATAGTCCTAGAAGCCAGTACATTAAGCCCATATTCCAATGTCTGTAACATGAAGGAAGGAAATCTCCTTAGCTGTCCTAAAGCATCTGTAGAAGAAAAACCAACCTCACCCTTTCCTGACAACTATACAAATGAGTTTTTCACAGGCAACTGTGCTGTCAGCTCTGGGAACTACTATCCCGAAGTTGCTTTGCAGTCCTCATGTGAACACAGGGATTTAGTCTCCTTTTCTAGGACAATAATGAACCATAAAACAAATATACTGAAACAGTTCAAAAGTGGCAAGAGTCTGCCTCCAGATTTTGTGAGTCCAAGAACTGTCTGTATTGCAACTACACCTCCTAGAAAAGTTAAGAAAACAAAATAAAACAATGAAATGGAAAAAAAAGAAAAAAGGTGAGGAACTGATTTACAATTCAAACTCGGTTTTCAGTCTTCACCTTTCTATTTCTCCATGTAAATGAAATCCTATTTTAAAATTTAAAGAATATAAAGGAATACTTCGGAGAAAACTTTTTTTATTGTCAATCTCAGAAAAAATCCCAGGAGCCAAGCAACTAAAAAGGATTCACACTGAATTCATGTTGATCCCTTCTCACAAAATAAATTCAGACTTGAGATGAGAAAAAACCCCTCAGTCTGACTTCATTATATTAACAGTACTCGTGAAGAGAAGACTTACATCAGCAGCTCTACCAGTCTCCGACACACTCCAGAATCAATAACAGCTTGAATTTTATCATTGGGACCATCTGAAAGGTATGAGAGGGCCCAGCAAGCATCTGCCAGTACATCTGGGTCACTGCTAAACAACAGTCTTGATAAAACATTCAAGCAAGGAGCAACCTAGGTTAAAGAAAAAGAATGCATAAAATTAGGTGGTTTATATATTTTCAAGCTTCAGAGAACATTCTGCAAAGGCACAGAAGTGCAAAACTATTTAATGCCAAAGCACATCAGTTTATTAATGAATAAGGACCTCATTAAATTAGATATCCAATTCAAACTGGCAAATTGGATAAATTCTGACTCATGGACTCCTTATTTAGAGGTACTATATTAGGTATATATTTGTTCATCTTAAACAAAAAACATCTGCTTTTTCAGGTAATCAGATGATCAGGAATTACTGACACTTTTTTTAATCACTCAGGGAACAAAATTTCACTGCAATAATATTTTGTTATATTGCTGTCTTTGTAGGAGTACTAGAGGCTATCTGTAGTAACCAATCTACAAATGGTTTACCACAGAGAAACTTAAGAGTAATTCAGAGGACTCAACATTCACTGAACCAAATTAAACAAGCAACGACTGATGTCAGCTCTCACTGCAAATGTAGTCTCTGGTCTTATCTCCTAGAAGTTCCACATAGACAGAGCCAAAAGAAGCAGACCTTCTTAACACCACTTAAAACCTGCCAGGTTTTAACTGTACAGCCTGAGAATTTAATATTCTTTGTAGAACAGAATTCTTTATCTTGCATCAGTTTTGCAATTCAGCCTCCTTCATGTGTCCAACTGATGCTATTGCAAGCAGCAAAAAGGAGCTGCTCATACTAGCAATCACCTATATGGCATCATTTTCCACTGAATTTAAGTGTTTAAGCAGCACGAAATCTTGCTGGCTTTTCACTATCAGAACAAAAGCTTACTGAAGGGTATAACTTAGGCACAGCAATTGTTAAAGAATCAATTAATTCACATCAGAAATTCCCCTTTTCATTAATACCTCTCCAAGAATTATTAAGAAGCAATGACAAGAATTACTGCTCCATGAGGTAAGCTTCAAGACACAAATTCTCTCCAGATTATCTGTAATAATTTAAACTCTTGTCTCTTCTACCAGAATATCCAATGTTCAATTCCATTTTTTAATGTCATTAACCTCACCAGAAATTGATTTCTTAGTGAAACTAAGAGAATCCAATACTACTAATAGCCTCTAAAGTGATATAAACCCATACTGGAGGGAGGACAGCATACAGACAAAACACCTCTATCATAGTCTGATTTAACTGCATCTGATAGAGCAGAACACTAAAAATTATATTCTTACAGCATGTGCTTGCAATCACAAAATAAGTTCACAGAATCTTAGGGGTTGGAAGGGACCTCAAAAGATCATCTAGTCCAATCCCCCTGCCTAGAGCACATCACACAGGAACGTGTCCAGGCAGCTTTTGAATGTCTCCAGCGAAGGAGACTCCACAACCTCTCTGGGCAGCCTGTTCCAGTGCTCTGTCACTCTCACAGTAAAGTTTTTTCTGATCATAGAATCATAGAATCTTAGGGGTTGGAAGGGACCTCAAAGATCATCTAGTCCAACCCCCCCTGCTAGAGCAGGGTCACCTAGAGCACATCACACAAGAACGCATCCAGGTGGGTTTTGAATTACTCCAGTGAAGGAGACTCCACAACCTCCCTGGGCAGCCTGTTCCAGTGCTCTGTCACTCTCACAGTAAAAAAATTTTTTCGCATATTCACCTTGAACCTCCTATGCTCCAATTTCCACCCATTACCCCTTGTCCTATCACTGGTCATCACTGAGAAAAGCCTAACTCCATCTCCCTGACACTCACCCTTTACGTATTTGTAAACATTAATGAGGTCACCCCTCAGTCTCCTTTTCTCCAAGCTAAAGAGACCCAGCTCCCTCAGCCTCTCCTCATAAGGGAGATGTTCTACTCCCTTAATCATCTTTGTAGCTCTGCGCTGGACTCTCTCAAGCAGATCCCTGTCCTTCTGGAACTGAGGGGCCCAGAACTGGACACAATACTCCAGATGCGGCCTCACCAATGCAGAATAAAGAGGTAGGAGAACCTCTCTTGACCTACTAACCACACCCTTTCTAATGCACCCCAGGATACTTACATGGAACCTCCTATGCTCCAGTTTGCACCCATTGCCCCTTGTTCTATCACTGGACATCACTGAAAAAAGCCTGGCTTCCTTGTCCTGACACTCCCCCGTAATATTACATTAAAAAGATAAAATTGAGTCTGTCTCCAGATTCAAAGGTTCTCTGTGTTATAACCCATTATAAATGTAATTTGTCCTCAGCTTTCCAATTCCACAAAATATTATACCTTACTGAAGTCTGGAGGTGGGTTCTTTCCTCTACAGAGATTTGAGAGAGCCCAGACTGCATTTCTAGTTGTTGTAAGACGATTTGAATTTGTTAAGAGTCTGTCAAAGAGAGACAACAATTAAAAATATTTTTTTAATTGAAAATGTTAAGTCTTTTTACATCTATCACCAACAGCACTTCAAATCAGGAAAAGAAATCCTATTATTTGGCACTAGTTTCAATTTATTTCTCTTCATAGCTTACATGCTGCAAATATTTCAGAATCAAGTGAATCTGAACAGATTATTTTATGTGGCCATCTCATTCCCAAATCAAGTACATGCATATAAAGTGAACCATTGCTCATATGAAAAGTCACATCCTCATCTTTCCTGAGGGTCTTCAAAAGTACCTAGGAGACACAGCCCTCCCTGGAATTAATCTTCATGTTTTCATTCAGGGAATGGAATTAATAACAATAAAAGCTGATCCACAAAAATCAGGTTCATATTCAGATACATACCAAAATGTGTGAAAATGTTAGTCCTTTAAAACCTTGAGGAAGATAATCACATTCTCCTGTTATTGTAAGCTATTTTACAAATGTTTCAAAACATTATATTATTTTAAACAATAATAAACTGAACAAAATTTGTGTTCTGTACATTTTTCCCTGTGATGAAGCAACCTTACATCCTATTGTAAGCTGGAATGATATTCCTAGTGAAGAGAAATCCTCCTGTGAAACAGCTCATGTAACAACTGCTCTGCCAGCTAATCTCAACAAGCAAATGGATTGATGCACATCGATTGGAGCCTGAAGCTACTGGACCAAGGTAGGAAACCCACCTATTGCCAAGTCAGTTGGAATGACACGACTGCAAGTGAGTAATCTTGCTTACCCTTTATTTCCACAACTCTGACAACACAGTTCTGCACAACACTGAAGTTTCATACCTGTGAAATAACACTTCTCTCCTTTTGCAAACATTGGAAAACTTCCTGTTGTGGACTAACTGATTAAACATATGCCTGAAACTCAGGTAATCCAAAACATTACAGTCATAGCGACATAATGAAAAAAGAAACAGTCTCAACTTAGCAAAAAGTTTATATTCTTTTCAAATAAATTTCAAATTGAAGTTTACAGTTATCTGTACCTGTATACTGTATTATAACATTAATTTAAAATACTTACTCCAAGAGGGGTGGCAATATTCCACAGTTTAAAACAAAGTCTCTGCATTCTGCATTATCACCAGCAATGTTACCAAGAGCCCACACTGCCTTAAAAAACAAAGCATCGAAGTGAATTTATTACATGCTTGCAAATCAACATTTACAGATAATGTGTATTTTTACAGTAAATATTACAGAATCCATAAAGCAGTATCATTACAGAGATAAAATTTCAGAATACTTCTGATTTCTGTATTACGATTTTTTTTAACTCATATGAAGTCCATTACACACACCTGAAGTAATCCTTTCAAGGAAATAAAGTTTTCTGTTATGAAAATATGTTGATTCATGTGCTTTTCAATAAAAGGATGCACACACTCTTTCTCAATAGCTACACTGGCTCACTATGTGTAACAAATTCAACAAAACTAGCTCCAAGTTGCAAACAATATATGAGGAATAAAAAAGTTAAGTTGTGAACTTTCACTATACAAACATGGTAAATAAAAGCCAGTAAATTACAGCTTCTCTTAAGCAGAAGCAAAAAAAACCACAACCACCAAAAACCCAACCCCAAAACAAAATACAAAAAGTTCAGGAAAATGCTACTGAAGGCTGTAATGTAGTAAGCTGGAAGAGCAGAATTATATAGGACATAAAGCTGCAAGATAACTTAAGGAAAAAAATCCACATTGTTTTCTCCTATGTTCTTTTGATTACGGTGTTTTAGATCCTGTCCACCTGTAAATGCTCCAGCAGAAATGAGGTGCTTTCTTCAAGTTACTCAGAACATGAAATAAAAGAATAAAATACAGGTTCAAAGAAACCTGAAGCAATTGAAAGGAAAAAAGAAAAAAAAAAAAAAGAGAAAAAATACACTGAAGGTAAACTTTTATCTTCCTGGAGCAGAAATGGGATAACAGAAACGGAGCTCAAATCTTCTCCAACCACACACACTTCTAAAAAAACACTCATAAAATAATTCTATTATCAAACACCCTAAAAAAACAGTTACCTGCTCCTGTACATCTTCATGTTCTGAACTAAGCAACTTAATAAAAATTGGAACAGCTCCGGTTTCAATTACAACTTTAGTGTGTAGAAAAGTTCCAGATGCTATGTTTGTCAATGCCCAAGCTGCTTCAAACTGTTGAGGAACAGAAAGACAACCATGTTAAATCACTCAGCAGTAAGGCTTAAAGTAATGAAAACCAGTTTGACATGACAGTTGCAGAGGTTAAATCTTCTAACCTTTTTTTCTTTTCACTGAAATGCAACTATTACTACTATTGTACTTTCTGCACAAAAGAAATAATTGGCATTAACAAAATCTCTATTTAATAAGCACCTTTGGTACTTCAATTATTTTTAGGTTTTGGCTTACAGCACTAACTGTAAGAAATAGTATAAGGAATTAGTACAAATCCCGTCTGTTTACTCTACAATATGTTAATTCTTTTTAAGTATGAATGCACACAAGGCTTAGGTGCTATTCCATGGGCGACCACAAATAGAACAACCTACCCCTATTGTTAGTTATGTATTTTTCAAACAAGATTCTGTTCACACATCAATGCTGATCTTAATATAACACTCTGGAACCTCTCAAACACATTCTGCTTTCAACACCCTTGTATCTCAAGTATTTGACCAGCTGAATACATAACCCTAAAGACTACTATGAAATTCACAGGAGTCAAGTCACAACTTCAGTGGCAGTAACTGACATTTTACACAATGAAAATTTACAGCTTCAGTGGTTAAAAGTAATTAAATGTGGTTACAAAAAAAATCCGAAACACAGGCTTTCCAAAGCTGTTTTGGGGGGTTTCTAATCCCATTCCAAACCCCAATCAGTACCAGCCAAACTCACTTGCACCAGCCAAACTCACTTGCAGAGTGTAATTCTCACTCCTCTCTAGAAATTTCACAAATCTCTGCACTACTCCTGGTTTTTGTATGACTTCATCTATAGGTGGATTAGGCTCTAGAGGATAAAAACAAACATATCTGTGTGAGGCTAACAAAAAAGACCAAATATATTACTCTTCAGTGTGACACAAAACATTATTACGATTCTCAGTTCTTACAATATTTTTTTAGCATTCAGTAATTTTAATCTCAAATGAACTTCTGACTTTAGAAAGCGCTACAATTTAGTAAACACCCTATTACGTATAATAATAGTAACACATACTAGTATCCATTGGCATGTTAGTAACTTATCAAAAAACACTGCTCACTCAATTAGTAGTTCAGTGGAGGACCAAGTATGATCAGATACTGTTTTAAATTACTGAGCATACCTTTACCTACCATGCTTTACCAATATCAGCATTAATTTAAGACTGCATAACTTACAGTCCCAGCAAAGCCAAGTTACAACTGTTCTTTGGCAGCCATATGATTTTTCTCCCCTCAAATAAAGAATGACAATCAGAAGCTGGATCACTGCAACAAGTACCGTAAGTAATGTTCGTGTGCAGTTAGTTACTGCCCTGGACACTTCAATCAAAACATCCTTGCTTTTGTTACTTTGTCTGAAAGACTTAACATTAGAATAATGAAGCTTTCTGTATTTAGCCATTAGGTTGGAATAGATTTGGCATGGTTCCTCTATAAACAGAACTAGAAGTTTCAGCAAGCTCTGTTTTCAAGTAAAACAAAACTAAAGCTTAACTGATTCTCTTATGACAAAAATCTGTAATAACAACAGAGAAGGAACAAAAAATCAGGCAATGTTTACATACCTTTAGATAGCAATTTTCTGAATTTCTGAGTTGCTGTGAGTTGCTGATCAGGATCATCTGAGAAAATCATCTGCACCATATCCACTGTAATAACTTCTTCCTAAAAATGAAAGAGGATTTCTTATGTCTAGTACTACGCTCATTAACTGATAACGTTCTATACACACTCCAATTACCTCTGGGATAGGTACAGTAGAGCTGACATCAGGATCCTGAATTGGACTTTCTACCATAGATTCTTCATTTCCCGGGAGAGAAACATTTCGGCGTTTAAACAGCTAAAAAAAGAAGGAATTTTTGGGATACATTAGAACTTACCATAAAGTGGGTACTGATGACATACACTTGAAAAGATGCTTTCACCAACACTAGTAAAATCGTTTGCACTACTCACCTTCCTACTCATCCCTGCAAATGGAATTCTACATGAAAAGTTCAAAGAACATGAAGAAGAAAAACACTACTAAATCTGTATATTGATGAACTGCAACACTTCAGAGATACTTAAAAATTGAAGCTCTTTTTAATTAGCAAAGATCCATAAATTTTTCCACACATAAAAAAGGTAGAGATATTTTTTACCTTTTACGGCTCATAATTAGCATTTATTTTTAAGAAGGAAACAGTAGTCTACAAACTTTCTGCTTTTTAGTTTATAGGCTAAAACCATCAACACAGCCAATGTTTGTATTTCAGTTACAGTCTATTCCCTCCTGCAACAGAAGGACTATGATCTCTTGTTTCTTTGCATGCCAATTAAAAAGCACCTATATTTAATATACAATTGCAGAAAGATTACAACAGGAACATTATTTTAATATATTTAGAGAAAAAATGGTGTAGCTTCTAGATGAACTTTCAAATTATGTAACATTAAACATTCTCTAAGCCCCAAAATTACTTAAAACATTGACTGGATTCACTGTCTATGCTCAGAACACATACCTGCACTGTAGTATTTAATAGGCTATGCTCAATGAGTGCCTCTTCATTTTCTGGCATACAAGAAAAACACATAAGTCTATTTTTTTCTAGAAACCAAACCTAATTTTTACCTTTAATCCAGTACTACACTTACAACTACTGTAATTAGCAATTCTAAGAATCTTTTATGTTGGTATCTTTAAAAATAAATGTTAGAATTTCTGTGCCTTTATTAAGATTTCATCCTTTAGCATAATAATGAAACCTTCTACTAAATCCTGAAGGTTTTCTGTTATTGCACATGCCCAAAACTGCAGAAGGAACTCCATATTTACATCTACCCGTATTTCAAACAGGAAACTAAAACAAGGCATTCGCTACTTTGCTCAACACAATTCTGGACTGGGCACAATCCTGGACACAAAACAAATACAGAAATCTGAGCATAAACAACGCTTAATTCCATTTAAACCCACAAGTAAGAAGAAACAACATCTCTCTTCCGAAAGACCAGCCATTCTTTCTAGCACTCAAAAAGGACACAGAAGCTCTTGGTTGAAGTGTACAAACTGTTTTTGCTTAAGCTCACAGTCTATCTATCAGCTACAAATTCTTCTGGAGCGAAAACAGTCTCATCTCCCTGCATAAACTTATTCTCCCCCGTTCAAGAGCTGAAAAATACCAGTCCAACAAATTAGGATCAAGGAGAGTATTAACAGTATTCTCACTGTTACAACAGTCAGCATGGAAGAGGGAAGACCCGTTATTTTCATAATTTATCTAGTGAGTATTTACTACAAAACTTTCAGCAGGAACTGCAATGCAGTCACCCATTCACAGGTAAATGCTCCAGTATCATACTACTTCTTACTCTTACCTCTCTGGCTCAACTAATTTAAATTCTTTTTCCTTGCAGTAGCACCACTTTCCCAGGAGAAAGGTAAGCATTTCCAAACTCAGAGAAGACTGTAGATCAGTGCCTGGGACACTCTCTAGGTTGTGGGAGACAAATTTAGCCACTTTAGACCAAGCAGAAAAACAAACTACATTCCTTACTTTCCTGACAAGAAACTACTGAACTTTCTGGGAAAAGGAACTACCACAAATCACTATATTATACAATGCTCCATGTACTCTGATCACCAAAAAAATCAATAAGGACCACTGCAAATGTTACATGCAATAGCTCAGGGATCACTAATTATAGAAGAGCTCTTGGGCAATTTGAAGTATGTCTTCAAAGACAAAAATAATCCTCTCCCTTCTAACAGTTCAACTTCGGTCCAAA
Source organism: Apus apus (assembly GCF_020740795.1). Taxonomy (NCBI): domain Eukaryota; kingdom Metazoa; phylum Chordata; class Aves; order Apodiformes; family Apodidae; genus Apus; species Apus apus. The sequence goes on from NC_067284.1 coordinate 42,191,120, forward strand.
TTCTAAAAGAGAATGCATGGCTTCTAATCCTTATCAGAAATAAAGAGTATCCTTTCAGCCTAGTCTTACACGTTTAAACCTAGTCTAAGGATTAAACTCTCTCTTGTGTAGCCTAGTGAATTAAGAGAGTTTCTGTTCACTTCTGTTTTATAATTCTATCTAGATGTGCCTGGTGCTCCCCAAGATTGCACAGAAAACAGACATTCAGCCTGGTGCTCTGGATTCTGTTCCACAGGAGTCTGCTTAAATCTCTTCACAAGAATTTATCTTCACAAGCACTTCACAGTCAACAGCTTACCAAGATACTTAACTTACCTGTTCTTCCCTTTTCTGTTTCCGAAGCTGGATTCCTTCCTCCTCTCTTCGTCTGCGCATTTCTTGGGGATTAAGTGCATTATTTTTGTAGCTTTTCATTCTGAAGTTATCTTTACCTGGGCTTGCCATATTGTCTATTAAAAAAAGAAAAATTACTCCAAAAAGCCACATCTTGCAAGGCAAACCTGCCATCTATTGTACTACAAAAGTATCTAAAGCAGCAACTATATATTCCTGTAGCTGCTTGCATACCCAAGTTCATCAACAAAAATCTCTAAGGTAGAAATCAGAGAAGAATCTTTGCCTGGACAAGCATTTCTAAACCGTAGAATAAGCTACAGATCACCTCAGGGATCAGATACTTCATTAAAAAGCATAAGCCACTGTGAAAAGAATTACAGGTCCTATAAGAAAACTGAGTAACAAAAAGCAAAACCATTACATTGCTAAATCTTAAATCTGTCAGCAAGTAGAGGAATTGCTTCCTCCTCTCATAAAAGAGACATTAAATGTATTAAAATTAAGGACAAATCCAGAAGGAAAACTTACAGCAATTACTGTTTAATTTAGTATCTTACTGCAATGTTTATTTTTTAGAGGCCTATCTTGCAAACATAACACAGGATCTAAAGGTGCATTTCCTTCTGACTGTATACAGAAAAAACTGCAAAGAAACAAATTAAGGGTCAGTAGCACCCAAAAAAGGCATACACTTCTCAATTTTAAACTAACAAAATTATTTACTTTAATTAACAGTTCTTTTGATGTATTAGATGATTAGAATCTGTCATTTCAGGCGTATCAGTGGAGAAAAGATAAAAGTGGTAAAACATAGCTCTGTCACTAGAATGATCAAACTGACTGAAAAAGATTTTTAATAGCATGGTTCTAGTTCTTAAAGCTAAAACTGTAGCTTTCATTTGAGAAATAACTGTCAAAAATATGATTTAAGACTCCACACAAACTCTGTCACTTGTCTGAAATTCTTCCACAACAAGAAAACCTACCTAGGAATATCTGAACTACATTTCTTGAGTTGCATGCATAATTCTCCATCAAGTTCCACGCTGACACTATTTTATTTTTAACAGATGAGCAGTACCAAGGACTGCTAAGAAACAAACAAAAGCTATGAGAGGAAAAAAGCCCACAGACTTAGGCTGACATCAACAAGACATTCTGAGGACTCACCAGCCTCTTTCACTCAAATACATTTGCTTTTCAAAAACCTTAATAAACCTCTGCCATCTCTGGACCAAGATGCTAAGTGTGCCACTGTCTAAGGCAATTCTCTAGTAATTGTCATGTAACTTTTAAGGTACAATTTAAGAAGATAATTTTCTCAACAACACTGCTGGTTTCACTTGTCCTAGAACATCATCACTTCCTTAATCATTCAGGCCTTGCTAATTTAATTAGCAATAAAACTGTCAGGCCAAGCAATGAACCAAACATGAGAAGCATGCATTCACAGTAGCCCAGTTTAGGTCACCAGCTCTACAGAATTACAGAGGATGGAAGCTGTCATCAAAAGCGTTTTTAAAAAAATAAAAGTTTATTACTTCACTCCTCCACAAGGGTTTTGGTATAGACGTAAGGGGAAAAAGACGGTCCCTCCCTGATCTATTCAGGCTTTACGACTTCTGCATCGAGATCCAAGGCAGTCTTTATTTCCGATCCGCAAAACTACACCCGTTTTCAGACCTAAGCCCCGCCACCCACCATATGCTGCGTTTTGCCCACTTGTTGTGCCTAGACTAAGCCCTATCCTACTAACATTTCCCCCTCCCTCCCTCCCTGCCTCCCTCCACAAGGCTCTCTGAACACCCCGCCAGGCTGGGCCACCCCCCCTTCCCGACCGGCAGCGCAGCGGAGGCCGCACGGGCTTCCCGGCGCTGCCGACGCGCTTCGCACCGGCCCAGACCCCGGCGCAGGGCCGGGACAGACCCCAGGTTCCCCTGCCGGCTGCTCGGCCGACAGGACAGCTACCCCGGCCACAACGAGCGGCCGCCGAAGCCCGTCACCCGCATCCCCTGAAGGGGAGGCGGAAGGTCCCCTCCAGCGGCAGCAGGGCGGGGAGGCGGGAGGACGGCAGCCCTCGGCGGGTGGAAGCGGCGGAGAACAGCAGGGGAACACCTCGTCCCAGCGCCGACCCCCCCGCACGGCACGGACCGCGCCGCCGTGCGCAGAAACGCCCCGCTGCCGCCAGCCGCCGCCGGCGGGGCAGGAGACCGGCCTGCGCCCGGGAGCCCCACAGAGCAAGGGGCAGCACACCCCGCCCTGCAGGGGAGACACAGCGCCTCCTCCCCCCGCCCTTACCCATGGAAGCAGGGACGCTCGGCTCCCGCCGCTCTCCCAGCCAGAACTCCCCGCCCCGCAGCGCGGCCCGGGCAGCGGCTCCCACGGCAAGATGGCGGACGCCGCCCCGCCGCGCGCCGCACGGCCCGGGGGGCGGGGTCGCTGCTCCCAGCAGCCTCTGCGCGCTCAGCCCCGCCCGCGGGCGCAGCGGCGCCGTCCCGGGGGGAAGGGACCCTCGGGCCCAGCGGGCCCAGACCCCTCCCTGCTCTGCAGCGCTCTCCCCTAAACCATAACCCCCCCCCCCCCACGTCCAGACCACCCAGGGATGGTGACTCCACCAGCCCCCTGGGCAGCCTGTTCCAGTGTCTGACCCCTCTTTCTGTGGATAAATTTATTCCTGATGTCCGGTCTGAACCTCCCCTGTCGCAGCCTGAAGCCGTTCCCTCTCGTTCTGCCACCGATCACCCGTGAGAAGAGACCAGCACCAACCTCTCCACAACGACCTGTCAGGTCCCTGTAGAGACTGAGCAGGTCTCCCCTCCGCCTCCTCCAACTAAACATTCCCAGCTCCTCCAATGTCCTTCACCAGACTGACTCTCCAGGCCCTCCACCCGCGTCCCCGCCCGCCTCCGCACTCGCTCCCGCGCTGCGCTCCCCAGCAGCAGCGGGCAGGAAGGGGCGGGACGCCGCCGCTTTCGTTTCCCGGCAGCGCGGGCGGGGGCCGCGGGGCGGTGCGGGCGGGCGCTGCCCCCGGAGCCGGCGGCGGCAGATGCGGGGCGCTCCCCCGGGCCGCCAGCCCCGCTGCCCGCTCTGCGGCGCCCTCGCTGCCCCGGGCTGCGGCGGGCGCTGCCGGCACGTCGAGCTGGCTCCCCCGCAGCCGCCGGGCGCCCGCCGCCCCGCGCTGGCGGAGGGAATGCCCGGGTGCCCTTTCTGTGGGGAGGCGGCAGGGCGGGAGCTGGAGGAGCACGTCCGGGCGCGGCACGGGCAGCTGCTGGGCGCCCCGGGCGCAGGTGAGCGGCGGCGGGAGGGGCTGCCGCGTGGCGGGCCCGCGGCGGCTGGGGCGGGCCGTGGCCGCCGGGCGGGGAGCGGAGAGGCGGCCCGCGGGTCTCGGCCGGTGTGCCGGGAGCAGGGCGCCCGGGAGGGCTGCGCCGTGCGGGGGGTGCTGCCCGAGCGCCGCGTCCCGCCGGGGGCGGCCGCAGGGCGCTGGGATCGGTCACAGGGCGGTGAGGGAAGAGGGTGGAGGCGACTAACATGGGAAAGGACCGTGAGCGAGCCCGGTGGGGACATCCTGAAAAACTTGCTCTAGGGCAGATCGAAAAGCAGTAATACAGACGATCCTTCGATGTTTAGCGTGCCCCAAACACACCATCAGTATTCAGTACATCATAAAGGATTTGTGGGATAGACTGGTTTGGGTTGGAAGGCACCTTAAAATAATCTAGTTTCAAACCTCCTGCATGGGCAGGGTCAGTGTACTGTAAGGCCATCTGTAAGGTTGCCCTGGAGCCTTCCCTTCTCCAGGCTGAACAACCCCAAATGTCTCAGCCTGTCTCCCATGGGAGAGGAGCTCCAGCCCTCTGATCATCTTTGTGAGCCTCCTCTGGACTTGCTCCAGCTGTGTGCCATGTCCTTCTCGTGTTGGGAACATAAGAAAGGGCCCCAGAACTGAAGGCAGTACTCTAGGTGAAGTCTCATGAGAGTGGAGTAGAAGACAGGGAAGTGTTTTTTAGCTGTTTGACATAGATTGGGTTGCAAAGGTTTCACTTCTCCTCTCAAAGTCTCACATTTGACAGGATCCTGCAGAGTAGTTGCAGTGCTCATTAGAGAAAGGAAGTTTGAATTTTTCAATAGGGACTTAGGAAAGATCCCGCACTGATGTATTCTGAAGTACTAAACATTGATTTGGAGACCACAGGGGTGATCTGGGCGTTAAATGTGGAGTAAGGAAAATAGGTAATTATTTTATATTTATAAAATAGGTACTGTACTTTATTTTAAACATGGTCAGAATTTTATACTGATTAACCATCCAAAGTAGTTGGTAGCTGTTTAAGAAACTCATAGCATGTCTTTTAGTGGGTAGTGCTCTTAGAAGACTAGTGTTCTTGATGTAACAAGCTTTGTATACTGACAAGAAAAACAAGTGATGGTTAGGATGCAGCATTTGGCAGTATAATCAAGCACACTGCACAGTCCTTGGTTAAAAATATGTTTCTCTTTTAAAAAAACACAACAAAAAAGATCTTAGCATTGAATCATATCTTACTTCTATGAGTGCAAATAATGCAGAGCTTGAATAGATAACTTACTTGCCTGCATGTCAATTTCTGTTTTGAAATTAGTTACATTAAGGGTGTTTAGGTTTTTTACATACATAGAATGTTTCAGGAAACCACATGTTTGCAGTGTTAGGCAAAATGTTGCTGTTGAATTTAGATTATTACACCTGCAAGTTTCCCTCCAGCCACTCATGAACATTTAGCTTGGGCAAATCCTTTCCAGAAACAGCTAAAACAGTGTATTGATTCCTGTGTTTTGTGAACCTGGGAAGGTGCATGTAGAATCTAGGACTTCAGTAGGAGGCAGTAAAGGTGGATTCAGGTTCTTCTCTGGTGCCCAGTGACAAGACAACACGCAGGTGCAAGGTAAAATACAACAAATGCCATTTAAATCAACAACACTTTCTTTACTGTGAGAATGGTCAAACACTGGAGTAAGTTGTCTGGGGAGCTTGTGGAGCATCTATCCTTGGAGTTATTTGAAAACTGACTTGAAAAGGCCCTGTGTAACTTGATCTGTTTAATTTGACCCTGTTTTGAGGACGAGATGGTCTCCAGAAGTCCTTTTGAACTTTACCGTTTGTATATGGTACTCTTCAATAATCCTGAAACTGCAGAAAGAATATTTATACTTTATTCTTTCTGCCTACCAACTACTGTGTTATCATGCAAATATTTAAGTTTTGTAAGCAAGTGTTCTTCTGTTAGCAAGACAAGTCTTTTCATTAACAGTTTGATATTTCAGACTAAATATTTGTAATACAAATATTGGCATAGCAAATTGTGATGGGGCAAAACCTGATTCATAGAAATAAGGAAAATATGTCTTAAAATTGTCTAGTATTTAGATACAAATTCTTAAATTATTAAGAGAGCAACAGCTGCTTAGAATTTGCTGCCTTTCACTGGGGAATTTCAGTGGCAACACAAAGTTCTTTACTGTGTATTTATCTTAGACTGTGTATCAGTTAGGTGGGAGATTCTCACAAAAGCCATGAATTGCGTTAATCAAGAAACTGCATTTGTTTTTCAGACACAGATAATGTTGAACAGCTGTATGAATGTCCAATGTGCAGTCTTACTTGTACAGACATTCAGATTCTTGAAGAACATGTGGATTTACACTTGGAACAAAGCTTTTCAGATGGTACGTGAAAGGATTCAGGCTTGATACTTGAAAGCATTTACAAGTCTTTGAATGTTGCACTGTAGGATCTCTGAAAAAATGTAAAGTAAATATTTCCTGATTTAAAAAGAGTGCTGGACACATACATAATGAAGGTAACATAGCTAATAGCAAGTCCTATCACTTGCTTAAGTGCTCTTTTTAATTACACATGCAAGAACAAGTATTTGTCTGTGCATGCTTCTGAAGTAAATGCACTGTGTGTTAGCCAAAACAAAAACTTAGAGCAAGAAATGTTGAAAAGACAGCCATATTATATATTATTTTCTAGCTCTGTAGAAGGTTTACATACATGGAATTTAGCATGGCACATTCCAGTGTGATAAGCTGAAAATTGTATAGCTCATTAAAATGTAATTTTTTTTCTCAATTCTTTTCTCTAAATGCTTATGCTGATTCATTATTCATAGCAATAAAGGAATCAAAATTAATTTTCATTATTAGCATGGCAAATAAAATCCTAAAGATTTTCTATCTAGTTCTCTGATCCTAAATTTGCTTTTGTCACTTTGTTGTGAGACTGCTGAGACTGATCATAGAAGCTAGTAAGTGTGTGGTTTTCAAGAAACTTGGACTTCTTACTAACAATGAAATGAAACATTGCAAAAAGCTGTTTTCTCAGTAGTAGAGGTACATGCCAAGTAATTGCTCCAGTAACTGCATAAACCTTGTCCAAGTCAAGAGTCTGAGTCTTGGTAGAGTGAATGCAGTTAATCCTTTTTAGTGTTAGTTGCTAGCAGCTCAAAATAATGTGGAATGCATCTCCTAAAATTAATTCCCCGTTGTGTGTATATGTCTGCTTAGAAAATAACCTTTAAAAAATAAATAAATTATCCATCACAGCGTTGTTAACCTCCCTATCAAGTCTTCTCTCTTTGGAATTTTATTCCTGGGTAGGTGGAAGTATAAGAGATCTAGAACTGGCTCAGTGGCTCCAAAATGAAGAAGATAAACGTCAGAGATCAGAAGAAGAGAAGCGGGAGAGAGAAGAATTTAAAAAGCTGCAGGTAGAGTAATATTTCTAAGTGGTAACATTTTGAACAGTTGTGCCATTGGAAACTGAGTATCTTGAAACTATGGTGACCTGTAATGCCCATGCCGTGTCAGACCTGTGCAGTCAGGCTGTGTTGAGGTAGTGGTGCAGGGGTGGGCTACAGGCAAATACAAGCCCTTAGCAGCCTTGATCCTGGCACAGGTCCTGGCTGTACCTGCCTTGAACTACTTGGCTTTACTGATTTGAGTGGTACTGACTCAGGATGGGGCTGGATGCTCTCTGTGCATGGCGTGCTGCCATCCCCAAGGGCCCTGACATACCTGCTGCCTGGAGCATATTCCCTGGCAGAGTGCTTGAGACCATGAGCATCCTGGCTATCCTCTTCCTGGACACCATCACTTGCTCCAGCGACCACTCCCCTGCCAGGTCCTGCTTCCCTCACTCTCCCCCTTTTCCCCCCATTTCCCACTTGCTACTTTCTGGCTAGTGACTGCCTCTGTGCCAATAGCTGTCTGTCCAAGAGGGAGCAGAGGGATGTGCCTGCTCTTCCAGCTGTGGCTTTCCTAGTTCCACAATCCTATTCAGAAGTGAAGCTTGGCCTTCAGCTCTGAAATACCATAAATCTGATGTTTTTATGTCACACTGTTCACTATTTTTCGAAGTTACTGATTGTGCATGCAGCTTCTCAAAATCACTAAAAGTGAGTTTTAAAAATGTGATTTAAATAATGCACGTTCTATCCCTAACAGAGACAGTATGGCTTGGATAATTCTGGAGGCTACAAGCAGCAATTCCTGAAGAATATGGAAAAGGAAGTCGATAGAGGAAGGATGCAGCCTTTTGAGTATCACAAGAGAAAAGCAGACATGATGGAATGTTTGGCTTCTGGTATAGATGATGGGAAAACAAAGACCTCAGGTAAGAATGCTGAAATTATACAACTAAGACTGTATGGTTTAGACCTAGGGTGTAGTGATCGAACCTGTATTTAGCAAAGCATGTAATTGGATGTTTAATACTGGTTGCATCCTAGTTCTAATCCTTATTTTCTAGATCAGTCCATACCAGTTTAGTCCTAAAGTAATAAGGAAAATAAAGGTTTATATCTAATCTTTATCCTAATGTAGAGACTTTTTTCCTTCTTTTTTATTGTTTTGGTTTGGGTTTTTTTGTTTTCTTTTTTCCTATGCAACCTTGGAACCAAGTTGTCTAGTTAAGGATCCAAATGCATTATGTATCAAAAGATGCAAATATCTTACTACAAGCTGGTTCTCCTTGAGTGAATACTTGTTTGCTACTTAGTACCCATTGGTTCCTAATCTAGTGTCTGTTAAAATTTACAGTAGATTTTTATCTTGTGTTTCAGTTAGTTGTAGCTAGTTGTAAGTTGATCCCGGGTAAGGACAATGTTCATCTGATTACAAATCCAAGAGAGGACTGGAAGAAGTAGACATGTACTTGATACCTCTTCTTTGAAGTGTTTTATAATTGGTACAAAACTGCAGTGTTGATGGATTTCTGTGTCCCTTTCAAAAGGATTTCCTTGTTTTTACTTGTCAAGACCACAGTTCACAGGTCTTTTAGCTTATTGCTAGTGGTTCTAGCTTACAAAATATCCAGTTGGTTCTTGACGGTAACATAATTTTTTTTCCTATAAGATATATTGAGTGGAAATAATACTTTTAAAGTTTTCATTCTTGGTAATGATTTAGACTTCAGAAAGTAATTCAGACAATAATCTGTAATGGGTGTGGAATTATTGTCTTCAGAACACCATGGCAAGAAATGGGCTTTTGAGAATTTAGATACAAAAATTGGAGAGAGTGTTTCCAAGCATGTTCTTCCATGCGACAAAGGAGGATTTGGAATATCCTGCAAGTAGATTTAAAGAAATGTTTACAGTAATTCTCAAATTCTGTGCCATTCATTTTCATGTCTTAGTTTCTCCAGGAAAAATAATTTGAGGGGAATAAAAAGATTACATAGTATGCATAAGTATTTCCATGTTCTTAAGGGGATGTTGTACTGGAGGTGGCCATGGCATGGGAATGCTTTTTTGGTGGCATTAGTTTTTCTGTTTCATTGTAATAGAAGAGAAGAAGGTTATCAAGAGTAGTCAGCATGGATTTACCAAGGGGAAATCATGCTTGGCTAATCTGATAGCCTTCTATGATGTTGTGACTGAATGGATAGATGCAGGGAGACCAGTGGATGTAGTCTAGCTTGACCTTAGCAAGGCTTTTGAAACAGTCTCCTATAACATCCGTGTGAGCAAGCTCAAAATATGAGGGATAAAAGAATGGGTAGTGAGGTGGATTAAGAACTGGCAACACAATAGAGCCCAAAGAAGTGATGGTCAATGGTGCAGAGTCCAGCTGGAGACCTGTAACTAGTGCAGTCCCTCAGGGATCAGTGCTGGGTCCAGTCCTGTTCAATATCTTTATCAATGACCTTGATGACAGGACAGAGTGTCTTCTCCGCAAGTTAGCTAATGACATGAAGCTGGGAGAATTGCCTGATTTGCCGGAAGGCTGTGAAGCCATTCAGAGAGATTTGGACAGGCTGGAGAGCTGGGCAAAGACGAACCTAATGAGTTTCAACAAGAGCAAGTGCAGAGTCCTGCACCTGGGAAGGAACAACAAAAAGCACCAGTACAGGTTAGGAGGTGATCTGCTAGGGGGTAGCTCCATAGAGAACGACCTTGCAGTCCTGGTAGACAAGTTCTCCATGGGACAACAGTGTGCCCTTCTGGCCAAGAAGGCCAGTGTCATCTTGGGGTGCATTAAAAGAATTGTGTCCAGCAGATTGAGGGAGGTTCTCCTTCCCCTCTACTCAGTCCTGGTGAGACCTCACTTGGAGTATTGTGTCCAGTTCTGGGCTCTTCAGTTGAAGAGGGACAGAGATCTACTTGAGAGAGGGCTACAAGGATGACTAAGGGACTGGAACACCTACCTTACAAGGAAAGACTGAGACCTGGGGCTTTTCAGTCTAGAGGGGAGAAGTCTGAGGGGGGATCTAACTAATGTCTATAAATACCTGAGGGTTGGGCATCAAGAAGGCGGGGACAAGCTCTTTTCACATGTGCCCTGTGATAGGATGAGGGGCGATGGATTCAAACTCAAGCATAGGGAGTTCCACCTCAGCATGAGGAAGAACTTCTTTACTGTGAGGGTTACAGAGCACTGAAACAGGCTCCCCAGAGAGGTTGTGGAGTCTCCTTCTTTTTACCCTAGGTTTTTTTGTTCCTGCTCTGGCAGGGGGATTGGACTCGATCTTCAGAGGTCCCTTCCAACCCCTAAGATTCTGAGATTCTGTAGTAGTTCCTGTCCATATCACAGTTTATAGTGTAGTTCAGGCTGTTTTATATTAAATATTCATTGTGTAGCAACAGTGAAGACACAGCTTGACTTATGAAAGCCTTTTAGTACATACTTCATCAAGATGGAATAGGTGCTGTGTCCACCGATTAGGGGATTTGGGTTCTAGATGTGATGTTGGATCATCTAGAGGTTTTAAAATAAATTATCTTAAACTGTATCTGTTCCGAGCTGGGGAAATAATGTTTTTCTGGTGAATTTTGTAGTTGATGTTATTGATAAACTTTGTATTTGATCTTCTTTCAGGAGTCATTGAAGCACTGTGCAAGTACTATCAGAACGAAAACAAAGACGTGAGGCGTGTATGGCTTTCCTCAGGAGTAGATCACTTCCACTCATCTTTGGGCGACAGAGGCTGGGGCTGCGGTTACAGGAATTTCCAAATGCTCCTTTCCTCACTGGTGCAAAACAGCTTGTATAATGACTGCTTAAAAGGTATTCAAGAAAATGCTATCCATTTGTTTCATGTACCTCAGATGACAACCTGTTTATTGATGTTTTGCCTTTTCATTTACACAGCAAGGATTACTAGGTCAATGGGACTGATTAAATGCTGGCTAAACCACTGGAACTTACTATGAAAAGAAAGATGAATGCTGGCAAGGCATGATGTCGTTGAAGTTTTAGCTTTAGTTTTTTAGGTGCGTTGTTGTAACATCAACTGCCTCTCATAAAAGAAGCTCCATATTTTTAATTCATAGAATATTTCAATAACTGTAACCACAACTTTAAAACTTCTCTCTTCCAGATACTACACTAATTCCTAATATACCAAAGATTCAGTCCATGATTGAAGATGCCTGGAAAGAAGGCTTCGATCCTCATGGAGCATCTCACTTCAACAACAAATTACGTGGTTCCAAAGCATGGATAGGAGCCTGTGAAATTTTTTCACTGCTAACCAGCCTCAGGATAAAGTAAATATTGCTTTTATTTGTTGTTATTTTTAAGTATTGATTTAAGTCCTGTACCTTTAAAGGTCAGACTTGCCAGCTGCATGATTGTCACTAAACCACTAAAACCTTAGTGGCTTTAAATCTAACCACCTTGTAAACAGATCTGATTTAGTGCAGCATAAAGCTGCATAACTACTTATGCAGGCACATAAACTGAACAACTACTTAGATCATTGAAACTTGGTGAATATGTCATATATGCATAGAGTCAAAGACTGATTAAAAACTTAATTTATCTGAATTTTCTTCTCAAGAAGAATCTGAATTTCAGCTATTCAAGTGCATAATTCTGAAAGTTTTTATGCAAAAAGACCAAACATTTTAATTTTGACAGGCTTCATAAGTTGTTGTTGGACTCAACAGAGTAGAGCGTTTCTTCATTATGATGTAAATCTTCCAGTTTTGGACAGTATATATTGCAGTGCTTTGTAATTATATGTCCTTTACTCTGTTTTTTTTAAAAAATAAGTGGTCATGACCGCTGGACACCTGGAATTGCTGTGTTTACCAAACATTCTCAGTGCAGGAAGCAGAGACTGAGAAGTGAAACAGTTGTTTTAAGAAACAACCCCTTTGAAACATTACTGTTGCTTTCATTCTGAATGTTCTGTAGGTGTCAAATCATTGACTTTCACAAACCAACTGGCCCCACGGGTACGCACCCTCGTTTATTTGAGTGGGTTTTGCGTTACTATTCTACCGATAATGAAGGTGGTGCAAAGGTAGTGTGTACTTCCAAACCACCCATCTACTTGCAACATCAAGGTCAGTATCACAATCTGCTGGTTTCAAACTATTCTCTATCTTTCTTCATATGTGCTGCAACTTAAGAGCAGCATTTTACATTCCTTCTGCATTTAATGGAAGGCATGGCTTTGTTGCCTGTTATTCTTTTTACTTGGTAAGAACTGTGTTACAGTTAGTATTTGTATAGGATGGAAGAACTGGATGTGATTTGGATCTCAACTTTTTGATACCTGCTCTTTACTTATAACTACCTTGCTAAACTTAAAGTGATGTTCTCCTTGGTCAGAAAGTAAGTAGTATGCTACAAGGAAATAAATTAGTGTGTTTTTAAAATGCTGAAACTCTATTTTGAAATTAGGTCATAGTCGCACTGTTGTTGGAATAGAAGAGAAGAAGAATAAAACCTTATGTCTGCTACTGTTTGACCCGGGTTGTCCTTCCCAAGAAATGCAGAAACTGCTAAAACAAAGCAGTGATGGTACTAATATCAGACTGCTTCGGAAGTTCGTGGGTAGCTTAAAAGAAAAGCAGTACCAAATAGTGGCTGTAGATGGTGTACTCTCATTGGAGGAGAAAGCTGTAAGTATTTCAGAAAATGGTTTCTGTCTAAGAAAGTCTAAGAGAGTCTGCATCTCTTCTGTACTACTCAAATGCATATAAATATATGGCTGCATGGTGAATATTTATCTCTTCATGTTCCTCGTTCTTCTCTGCTACTTTCTGCTTGTTCTCTGTGAATTGAGTAATAACAAGATATCAAAACTAAAGAAGTGTTACATGTAAATGCATGCCATCTTGATGTAAATGACAACTTCTTTTACAAAGGTTGCAGCTGTTTGTGGATGTAAACTGAGCTTTTTTTCTTTTAATTTTCTTACAATATTGTCTCCTAACTTACTGTGGGCATATAAGGTACTTACAAAGCATTGACAGACCCAAGTTATGTTCAGAGGTTTTTATTGCAATTTTGTAAAGCTGTATGGTATCTCTCAGCCTGTCATAGTTGAAGAACAAGGCACACAGATCATGAGGCCTAACTATCCAATGTCTCCTTAACTTGTACAGTAGAGCTAGTGCATCCTGCTTTCTGAAAATCCTTAGAACTTCATATATTAAAAAGCTGCATGTTTGAGCTATTTCTCTTTGGATACTGTAATTTTTTAAGACCTTGGAAGCTTTCAGGTGAATGACAGATAAAAATTCTGTTTCTTAAGCTTCCTCTTTCCTAAACTAACAAATTAATTCTGAAGAACCATATTGTGATTTTGTGGTGTCTTATCACCACTAATTGGGCATGTTCAAGCTTCAAGACAGGCATTTCTTTAAACTGAAATAGTTGGTGACTGAATCACCCACTCATATGTCTTTAACAGCTGTATGTTGAAATGAGGTATTGTCTTAAGTGTTTTCTGGCACTGAACATGCCAGAAACAAAGTGAAACACATCCAGGCTCTCTTCCTCCTGCTGGTGAAAGCTTTACAATTCAGGACACACTAAAAGGAAGTGTTGTATGGGATTTGTGTGGGGTGCTTTGTTTGTGTTTGGGCTTTTTTTTTTCCCCTTTTTTCAAATATTTGATTTATATTGACAAATATAAATTATTTAGAATTTTGTCTTGAAAGCTTTTCTTTAATCAAGATGAAATATAACCCCTTATACTCATTAAGCTTACTAAACTGCTAATTTGGAAAATTCTCTTTAAAGTGGTATTTTTGTTCATTAAACTATTCAATTTCCCTTCTCTCCACTGTTTTTTAGGCTTGCTGCCGTGCTTCTCAGGTCTTAACATCAGAGAAGATTCCTTAAAGGATGCCTTTATTATCTTTCTTACCTCTTTTGGAATCTGCTGGATGCAAATCATTAGACTTCTGAACTGTGACCCTAACTCAACAATTTCTTGACTTAGCTGTGTCTCCATAAATGTTTGGGGGCCCTGGAGAAGCACAACACTAGAGTAAACCTGTATTTTTGATCTTCAATCAATACTGCCCTCCTGATGAATCTGCAACTCTGAGGTATTACAGTTACTGTCTTAACTAGAAGATTTTCTGTTTTCTTAGTTAAATTACAATGCAACACCATTCTGTGACAAACTATTACACCATAGTTAACTGTCAATGAGCAGTGGATAGAGATCCTGTGGAACTACTTTACTGGAGTGCCTCTGTAAATGTATTTATGCTGACTCTGTTGCCAGTGCTCCATTTCTTACCAAATTTGATCAACAAATACCTATTACGTCTCAGCAAATTCTCCTGCAACTATTTGCAAAGTCCAGAGACAGATCAGTGATTTTACATGGTACAATCTGTTCCACCAGGGATTAGTTTACTACTGAACTTCTTTTTAGCTAGCTGGCTAGTCCAGCTGTCACTTGTAAACACAAACATGTGTGCTTATGAGGTGGGTCAGTGTTAACATTGATCCTAACTCTGATCCTATCTTAGACCTCACAGGTACAGATCTAAGATAGTGGTGTCCAAAGTAGAGTGCATGTGCTCTAAGGACTCTGCAAGACCATTGACTGGGAAGTTTTCCTTTTGTATCATGAATAAATAAATAAATAAAACATTGAGAAGTGTTTTGTTTCATATTTGTCATACCTTTTTATTTCCATTTCTGTGTATGTTTTATAGTTTCTATTTACTCTAAGTAGAGCTTAGGTACTTCCCTTTAATTCAGACTCTCCTACATGTTGACATCTTGATGTAGGTGTAGGAGTCTTACTGTTAACCTGTTTCTCTCATGTTTAACATGCTCTGGCAATAAGAACTAGTATCTTCTTAAAGTAGTGACACATATTAGCATGTAAAGATATTACAACCTGTAATCAATAATTCTTTCTGAAATGTGCATGAAAGTAAAAAAAAAAAAAGTAATAATTATGAAAATGTGTTCATTTCAGTTGGTATGTAGAAGTGGCCTATAATCTGTGGAAGGGTTAAATATTTAGGACTCTGGAGGGGCTGAGGCTAGGGACAGAGTTCCTGGGACCTGGAGGACCATCCATGGCCAGGTTAGCCCTGTTCTTCACTTGCTGTGAAGTGTTGCAGCCATGCTGTCATTTAACCTCTCACAGGTACGTTTCTGTCTCTTCTGCACTGTTCCCTCACCTCTCCTGTGACAGGGGCTAATTCCAGATCCAGAATATGCTTCACCAGTGTGACACTGTGTCCAGATGGACAGCCACCAACCATTTGAGACATTGAATTCCTTATGTAAGCATGACCTTATGCCAAGATCCCAATAAATATTCATTATATTTGGGTTTTGTTTCAGTTTGTTATGGGTCTTTTTGTTTGTTTGTGGTTTTGGTGTTTGTTTGTTTTTTTAACAAGCACTCTGGAGTGTCAAATGCCTAATTGCACATTTATTAAGGTAAAGTTCCTGGTGTCTCTCTTGTTTCAGTTTGACTTCAGAAATGCTATGTAAAGGTCTGACCAACCAAAGTGATAATGGTATAGTAAACAGTCACCTTTTCAGGGAATGGCAGCTGGAGCAGGGTAACAGAGTAGCTTTCAAATTATTAGTTGGGCACCACTAGAAAGAAAGTACTGGGGTAACAAAATGTTAAAATAATGAGACCCAGGACTTGCAGCCTGAATGATTACCAAAAATTTACTCAGAGAGAATGAGTGCATTTGGGCTCAAAGCTGACTAACTGCTCACGGAATGTGGCGTCTTATCATGAGGCTCCTTTGGGTTCACAGAAGCTGAACTTTTTATCGTCTTTGCAAATAGTTGCCTCAGAGAAACAACGGGATCCTGTTTGGATCTATTCGCAAGACCCTGAATATTTGGTTAACCCCTTGGATGAAGAAGCTGATGGCATGTTCCTGAAATTCCAAGGACTTTGATCTGCTTTTCCCTTCCCCAGTGGCAAGGCAGTGGAAGTAGTAGTACACTTTTGTCATCAGAAGTGAAACACAGAGACTTGGCATTGCTGGGGGTCCTAGCTGCTCGTAGTCAGATGCAAACTATTTTCTGAAAGAAGCAGTGTCTGTGAACCTATTGTCCTGGTTTGAGCCAGGATAGAACCAATTTTCTTTATAGTGATTTTACTTTTCAGCTGAGTCCCTTCTAAGTAGCGCAGTTGCTGAAATTAACAGCGTGTTTTTCAGTCAGTGTCTGCCCCTAGGACCAATAACACTATAATGGTTACGTGAGAGTATGGTGTGCAGACCCAATGCTTGGTTCTGAAAAACATCATATGCTCTGGAACCAAATGAGAGTAAAGGGGTCACATGTGTGACCCTCCTGTGAGGAGGAGTGGAGTGAACAGGTGACTGAAATTAACTAAATGAAGTATCCCTTCCCCTACGTGTCATACTCGGTATAAATTTGAGGGATCAGGAGTGTCAAGCTCTTCTCTTATCTGTGGCTGGTGTCCTGGGAGGATTCTGCCTGTTTGTGTGCCTTTTACACCAATCCCTGTGTTCCTGTATCCCTGTGTTCCTGCACCCAGCTCCTATCTGCTGCTGACAAAAGGAGTCAACCTGGGACTTTCCCAGGGCCTGCCCTGCTGCCTCAGTGGTGACATGAGCATTATGGGAAGGGGGGCACAATAGTACTTTCATCTATATTTGTATGTATTTGTATATATTCTATTATTTTCCTTTTCATCACTGCTGTTTCATTAAAGCTGTGTAGTTTTGTTTCCAGCCCATGAGAGTATCTCTCCCTTATTCCCCCTCCTTTCCCTACAGGGGGAGGGAGGAGGGTTAACAGCCATTTGTTACTCGTTTAATTGCTAGCCTGGCATTAAACTGTGACGCCTCTGCAAGACAGATCACAAAGTGATCACTGAAAGGCCTCCTGAGTCCACTATACATCAGGTGCTGAAGAAGTTTATTCTGTACATGGAGTAAATTAACTCACAGAAAAGCTACAGGTGATTATAATGAAAATTGCCACTTGGATTCATTTTAACTGTTTTATCATTATTTTGAAAATGTGTTCATTTGTCCTTGGGAACAAGGTCAAACTCTGTAAATTCAAAATTTTTTTTGGAAAATGTTTCATTGTTTTTTGTCTATTTAAATTCAATTTATCTTATATATGACTTCTTCAAATATTTTTCTTCCTTGAAGAAGGAAAACAACATGGGTATGCAACTACTCCATCAGGTTTCTTGCTTTTCATGAAGCACATCAATTACTGACAATCCTGGAGATGTGCTAATTACCTACTATTTTTTTTTTTTTAAGTTGAATAAATAACTTTTTAATATACCTCAGTAAAAAATCCAAAAGCAAAATAAAAAAAATATTAAAATTAAAACCTCCTCTAACAGTAACTATTTCTCCATTCTTTCTCTCTAATCTTTATATCCAGAACTCTCCTTTTCCTTCTGACTTTTCCTTTCCGTCTCCCTGTAATTTTAAAATATAAGCAATGTTATATGGATGAGGTTTATGGCAGCAGTACCTTGGTTACTTCCCTACCTGGGTTATGAAATTCACATGCCATGAGTTCACAGTACACATTAACAGATTATTTATATTTCTTTTTTATCCTCTACTTGTTACAGCAGTCTCATTGTTGGATCCGGGTAAAGGTTAGTGTATGCAAAGGAATTATTTCTTTCTTATGCAGAAAATATTGAGCAACAAGGAGCAATAAGCTGCTTTTACAACCAGATATGCCAAAAGCATTTAAGCAGCTGAGATGCACTTAATAAAGTGTTGATAGGGGTACAACAAAAACTGTTGCCTCAAATCAAAAGAGGTTATTGAAATTATGTAGGAAAACCTGTCAAATCCCACAAAGCTTCATGACAGAAGTTGTAACCTACACATAGGTTTTGTCATGAAACCTAGGTAAGACTGATCCCACTTGGCTTGACTGGTCCCTTTTTTTCTTTATGCAATTTTGAAATACTGCCTGGAAATTCCAAGAAATAATTAAGGCTGATCAGTTTGACAACGTGCTGTTTGTTGGTGCTGTTAGAAAAACTCTCTGTGTGTCTATCCATCAGCATTCTTTTGGTTTATTTCTTCACCTGCTTTTGTTCTGAGCACAGGAGCAGGGTGACTGACACTGTGGCATCATCTGCATTTTACTTCTTCATTTGAATGCTCATTCCTCTCTCGGAGATCTCAACAGTATCTTCTGTATTGTTGCTTTCACCTGTGGCCCTCATAGTTGAATGTATGCAATTTTTTTGCCTGTGGTGTGATAGAAGGAAGAATGTCCCAAAGTTTACATTGTATTATTAAAATTTGCTATTAACATTTCATTTATCGATTCACTACAAAAAACATTATTAATTTATGCGGAAGTAATGCCTAAAAGCCCAAATACCTAGGCAAAGTCCAGAGTGCTAACAAGTGCACACACAGAAGATTAATGCATTTACAATCTAAAAATAAGACAACAAACAGCAGATGGACACAGCCCTGTCCCAGAGAAAAGGGAAATAAGGAAACAGGATTACTGTGATAGACAATGACTGTCCATCTGCTGGCAAGTGATTTACAGGTGTCATAGCATAGGGTGACCTAAAGAAGGGCTTTCAAGAAGGAAAATTATCTTGTTTTGTAGGTATTAAGAAGGAATTTGTTTTAGGCATTATGAAGAATATTGGAAGAGGGTGATAGAAGGTGACATGGTCACTTAAATGTCATTTATGCTAAAGGAGAGAAAAGAGGTAGGAGGAAATAAACAGTCTAAATTTTGAACTTACAGGCAAACTTCCTTCTTCCGAAGAAGTGGGAGTTAGACAGGCAAAGGGTATTTGCTTCTCACGTTTAAGGAGAAGAAGCCAAATACGTTAATCATGTTCTTGCAGATCCATCAGAGACATTTATATGAACTGATACATTCATTGATGGCCTCTACATCTAAGGACTCTCTGGAATTTATTCCTTCCTGCTCTTTTTTACTGGCAACTGTTACTTCTAAGAACAAAATGTTCGAAGGTCATCGTTTCAGATGACTGACAATCAGAGTTGGAGGTTCTTTTACAAGAAGTAAGCAGAAAACATAGGGATGTCTGTTGTGCCTTAATCTCCATGTCTAAATTAATTATTTTTCATCAAACATGCATGAGCAGCTTCATTTGCTAATTTCTTTTTTGAATTTAGTCAAAAGCAAAGATTGAAGATTGCTCTTTTGGACCCTGTCTACTATATGATATAATACATAGACAAAAGAGGACATTTGAAGTAATACCTATGGCTGTGTCAACCTGAGGTCCATTATATGATTTGTTAAAATAAATTAACCATCTGTAACAGAAGAATAATTAAATAAGTGTCCTGGTCTGAACCAGGAGGAAGCCACTTTTCCTTTTACTGATTTCATTTTCCTTCAGTAAGCTCTCTTTTAAGAGTAAGGCACTGGATAATAAACACTGGAATGTTTTTGTTACAGCTGGGACTCCAAGGTCATGTCTTTGTTCTGCCAGCTAAGACACTATGGGGAGATCTATTAACCCCCCATAGGAGGCTGAGTTAGACAGACAGCAAAATTGGCCAGAGATATTCCATTCCATATATCTATGTAAGCTCAGAGGAAGGTCAGAGATCACAGAAGACAACTTCCTTCCTGCTGCTTCTTCTCTTCTCTTCTGTCCATGGCTGGTGTCCAGGGAGGACTCTGTCCATCCATCACCATCGACCCCCAGACTCGAGCTCTCCTGACCCTCTTAACTCTGCTCTCTCCAGCAGCTCCAGAACTTTTTGGGACTGTTCATAGCTCAGGAGATGCCATGGGAGTTGCTGGGGTTGGGGGGAGGCAAGAGGGGTTTGCACATTCCTGAACACATTTGTATATAATTAGATATATATTCTTTTATCATTAGTGTTTAATTAAAGCTGTCTAGTTTAGTTTTCAATCCAGAGAGTCTCTCCCCCTCATTCTCTCTCTCCTTCCCTACTTGGGTGGGAGGGGGAGTGGATTGAGAGCATTGTTGTCACTGGTTTAATTGCCGCTCCTGGGTCAAACCATGACAAACGGTATACTCCTCCAGCCCCCATCTACCTTTGCAGGATCTGAGGGATGCAGTGTTGAAAATCTACAGCTCTGATGAAGAAATTTGACACCATCCTTATAACTCCTTCCAAAACTTCTCAGACTTCAGTTTTACCCTGGTGATTTTTCTGCAGTGTAAAATTCACCAGCTCTTCCCTGTTTCTAGCTAGAGAATTCTGAGGACAAAATGCAAACTAACAGGTATCACAGGCAAAACCCTCTCTCAAAGAAAGATCTACCCTCAAATTAACAGCACTTGTTAAAACATCTCTGCTGTAATCCGGCTGTGATGCATTAGTGGGAATACACAAACAAAATTTGCCAAACATCTCATCTTCCAAAGACAAATCCATTCCATGGTGTTTTAGAATTGTTGCAACTTAAAATTGTCCCACTCCCATTTTGCTGAACTTGGGAACTTGGATACAAGGCACACAGGTAAAACACATTCAGTTGTGAATTACAGGAGTGAAAGACAGGGGAGAGTCTGCAGGTGACAGAAATCCTGTAAGAGAGAGCAGACACAGTCTTAATGAGAAATGGCTTCACTTAGCCTTCCACTCTGATGGTGGCCCTTAGGTAACGCTAACTTGGAAGCTTCTTTGGTAACTCAGGCATCATGATCTTTGGCATGGATTTTGTGCAATAAGGGTCAATACTAAATGTTGGTATGTAGTAGTATCTGAGGCATGTCTAAAATAAAGGAATGCCTTACAAACTTTTTTTTTTTCCCTCAGTTGGTGGGCAAAAATCTGTTCCTTTGCCTATTCCTGAAATGAGAGCTGAAGAAATCTAATTTAGTTTGCCCTTTTTTTTTTTGCTATGACATTGTTGAATGTGTTTTGCAGTAACTTACGTGAAACTTATTGTGGGATTCCATGTGCCTAATTTAGGAACCGACTTTACATTTTAACATTACAGTATAGGTAGGCAGAAGGCCTGTCTATTGTCTGCATAGGGGACTTCAGAACTGCACCAGTGTGCTGTCACTGTAGAGACTTGTGAAAGAACTGTGATGAGTAAGTACAGAAAAGTGTTGATGTGAAGCACCAGAGGAAACAACCAGAAAAATATGTAAAATGCTAATAGCACTGAGAACAGGGGTTTTCTTTAAATTATACAATAAACCTTACATTTCCTTTCCCAATCTTCCACTGAACTTTGTGCAACTGCACCTACTGTGCAAGTATGTGTTAGGTGTTTAGATCCCAAAGTTAATTATTAAAATTGCAATGGACTGTTTACCCTGAAAAAGAGAATATACATGAAACCTAGGTTCAATTAACTGCAGATAGTCTGTAATTCAGTGTTACTGACAAGCAGGGTCAAATCCTAAATTTAGAATGCCAATGTTTTACAGTATCCTTAGGATTCACATGCTATCCCCACTCACTATCTCTTCAATCACCAAATGGCTTTACATGCTATTTATTTTCACTGGTAAATACCCCTTCTTAACCTAACTCGTACCTTCTTGGCTCCCCAGCTAGTTCACAAAGCTGATGTGGGACCAGTTCTTCAGAGTGATGTGCCAGGTGCTGGGACACTGGTGGAGCACCTCCTCACCTAATTTTAGGATCAATTGGTATTGTCTTTCATCATTATTAAGCATTTGGAATAGAACTCAGAGTTACAAAGTACTAGGCATGCCTGATGGGAGCAGAAAGCAAGGCAGAACAGGCTTAATTTTCCACTGTAAGGATTTCCTCTGTGGTGAAAAGAATCTCAGCCCTGCTCCTCCTTCTGACTCAGTCATGTGCTGACCAACCTGACTGATCGGCTCTGCAAGTTTGGGGATTACCTAGGGAACTGATCTTATACAAAACACAATACAGACCTGGGTAACAAAATTGTCTTCTTTGTGATGTTGTTCGAGTGTAGGTTTCAGTGAGAAACATCTCAGGCATTATTTTATTTCAGTTATAAAATACCTCATAAAAAACTCAACAAGAACACACACACGTGATTAACCCAAGTAGCTCGTTCCAGACTCATGGCTGAGACGCAGCTGGACCAGTCTGAACAGCCTCTTCGGTGGACTGGTGGATTCAGGTTGTTCTAGGGGATTACTGTCTCACATAGATTGGAGATACGAAACTATTTGGGCAAAAGTTCAACAAAAGTGAGGGAAAAATACCTAGACAAAACCAAAACAAAATCTAGCAAAAAGCAAAATATTGTATTCCCTTCTGCTCCTCTCCAGTCTTCCTCAATAATGCTGTAGATAAATAAGAGGAGGAATAGAAATCAAAATGAGCATTTCAAGATTTAAAAAAATTCTTTCTGGACTGCTTTCACTCTTTCGCAAGTTATATTAGTTCTCTAATCTCTGTGTGTTAGAGATAAGCAAATATTGAAAGTGAGCCAACCAGCACGGGTTCACGTCTCAGTTATAAAAGAAACATTAGAAAGAGCTACTTGCATTCACTGAGCTGGGAAGTAGTAGCACACATCTCCGTGGGCACTGAACGGAGAGCAGAGGAGGTAAGTAAGCCTGAAACTACTACAGTGGTATATCTGTGAGTTAAATGATGAACTATCACCCTCTCAGTAAAATAATAACAATAACTGTATATAGACATCTTTGTAGACCATTTTGGCAAGTACTTCCAGAAAGAGCTTCCGTGAACTACGGGCTAGAGCTGGTGAATGCTTGAGATGAGAACGGCTGTCCAGGTGGTGTTATCTCAGTGATGATGTGGAAACCAACATCATGGAAAACACAGGCGTTTCTGTGTCACTCAACAAAGAAATTGGAGTCATAGCTGTGAGATAATTAACTAAGGAGAATAAAAGTGTGTGGTCATTGTGGATTTAGGA
This sequence comes from Apus apus, assembly GCF_020740795.1. Classification (NCBI taxonomy): domain Eukaryota; kingdom Metazoa; phylum Chordata; class Aves; order Apodiformes; family Apodidae; genus Apus; species Apus apus. The sequence goes on from NC_067284.1 coordinate 42,214,067, forward strand.
ATTTCACTGGCAGACACCTTTGTGTCTGCATTTGGAAACTGATTTTTGAGATGAGTTTTTGAGTTGCCTAGCTTGCTGGTACAAGAACACCTGAATGTTTATTTTTTCTCTCGTCATGTACAGATCATTAATAGGCTTTCAAGGAAACAGGATAGGGTTGTTTTTTTTCTGTGGTATATCTTTTCATGGTCTCTTCATACATCTGTAGAAGTCCCAGTGTGGGCAGTGGCTACCACCTTCCCCTGCCAATGAGCCCAAGCAGCCATGCCACTGGAGATCCCTGTGCCCTCTGAGGGGTCAGAGCAGGAGGGCAAGTGAAAGACCGTGCTCCCACCAGAGACACAGCTCCTGGCATGGGAAGACGCCACGGGGTGAGGCAGGGCATCACAGGGCTGGGCAGCAACAAACTCCCAGCCAGTTCACAGACCAGGAAGGCAAAGGAGAGGCAGAGCCCCAGCTCCAAGGATTGCCTGTTGTGGTGAATTCAGATAGCCTGGCTGGCATGTCTTGCACAATCGGCTGATTCAACAAATCTGGGCAAGGGTGATATCCTGAAGGTGGGGCAAGGTTGATATCCAAAAGGTGGAGCAATGGCAAACACATCAGTCCAAGAAGGCATGGGATTGGTTGCGTTGTGAAGGGAAGGCAGGGGACCGACATCCAGACAAAATTCCAGATAGGAAAGTCTCCCTCTCCAAATATATTTTAACCCACATAAGACAATGCTTGTGGTACCCAAGTCTGGACGTGAACTTGCTCATGTCATTTCTGCCAAGGCTTGTGCATTGACTAGTGATCTTAAAAAATGGCTCATGTACAGAGCAAGGAGGGAGAGCTCAAGATGTTAAGCTCACAGAAACCCATGGATGTTTGTTTAGCTCAAAGAAACATTACTAAACAAGACAGAGGATAAGTAGAAGGAGGCAAAAATTACAGTAAGACATTCTGAACACCGTTTCAGTCACAAAACTCAAAATGAGAGCTCAGTAGTCAAGCTAGCTCTACTGACATCCTAAAGATAACTCAAGTCACTTGGATCCCAGAGGAATCAAAATAAATTATGTTTGTATATGTTTCCTTGAGTTACATGAGTTTTTACATACGCATAGCATAAACCTGGGTATGAGTAAAGGTGACTGCTATATATATATATTTTTTTTCCCCACTAGAAATGTATCCTGAGTAATGTTCTTCTGAAAATCTGAAAGAGAAATTTCAGTGTACTGTTTGCAGATTTTAACTGAAATGCATTTTGCTAAAATCTGCCAGCATTTTGTTATTTGTTTGAATTACTTGATTGTTTGTTTGTTTGGCTGTTTCTGTGACATGACAAACAAAGAAATAATCTAACTTTATATTTTCTTGTTGCAGGTTATTTGCCTATAAGGACAACAGATTAACAATGGAACCATCAAAAAAATATCTATTCGAGTACAAAGGGTATTATTTTGGTGTAGAAACTACACCTGAGTATGTAGCTTCCCTAGAGGATTTTGAAATCTATGACAGTGACATATTTATAACAACTTACCCCAAATCAGGTAAGAACGGAATGTTTCTAAAGGGGGGGGGGAAGCAAAGCCCAGAAGGAATGGCAGCAGGTGTGGTTATGGCAAAGGTAGAAGTGATACAAGAAGCCTGCGGAGGGGTCATGGGTGACGAGCGAGGGGACAGGGATTCCAGCAATGTTAGCTCATCGCTGGGCAGCACTGGGCTGAGCTGCCCAAGTACGGAAGAGAGGAAGGAGGGTGGGAAGGAGTATTTAAGGGGTAATGACATTATGGCACTGGGATGAGCACATCTTTGGAAGGGGAAGTTTTGTTTTCCAAAATGATGGGCTGCCCTGGGAGAAGGAGGAGTTGGAAGATGATTCTAAGTCATGAATCACACAGAAGGTCTCTTTCTGTCATTCACACCTTTTTCTCTACCCAGTCCCATCATCTTCTCTCATCCTTCAGTCTAAGGTACCTTTCAATCCTTCTGTTGAATCTCTATCACTGCACAGAAAAATTGTCTGGATTGATTATGCAAAGCAGAGCAAGGCAGTAAACACAGCTGTGAAATCACTGAATATTGTTCCTCTGAATCCTAGGGCTATTTCCTTATCTTGCCCAGTGACTTTAAATCCACAATATGTGTACAGTCTAATCTCCAGAACCAAGAGCTTCCTTCCCAGATGTGGTCTTAACAACTAGGCTTCAGTTTCAGATGCCTGCCTTTCTCTGTACTTCTTCAGGGTAACCTACAGCAATAATTCAATTCTCTTCTGCATTGATTTGAATTCTCCCAAGTGTCCACCTTTACTGGCCTATGGCCTAAAAAGCAAAAGTAACCAATGTTAGTATAGTGCTGAGAAGGTTAGACGACTTGGATCTAAACAGTTCTACTCATTGCCCAAGTGGCCTAACCTTTCTGGATTTGTCTCCCACCATTACCACATGAACACACACTGGCACAGCAGTCAGCCACCTTCAGGGTCCTGCCTTTTTAGATCATACCTGCCAGCACCTGTGACTGACCTTCCCCAAGGAACTTCAGAGAGCCTATTGCCACAAGCCTTTGCTTCATGGGGATCATTTGTGCTTTAAAAACATGGTGTTACCAGCTCACAACTTCATCACAACACTTTGCAGGAGTTCTGGAAGCAAAGGTCTTTTCCAGATCTGCCAAGTATGAGAGATTTTTAGCTGTGTGGCCCACAGAGATGCAGCAATTCATGTTGTGACAAGAGAGTGAGGACAGACCTAAGTTGTGTGGTGAAACTCACTGTAGCTCTGCAGAGGCTCTGTTAATAAAGATATGCTCTCTTTAATTTTAAAAAAGAAATTTATCAAGCAAAGTTCAATAAAAAGTTTTTCTTCTTAGGAACTGTGTGGACTCAGAACATTTTGAGCTTAATAATTCATGAAGGCCACCGTAATGGAACAGAAAATATGGAGACCATGGACAGAGTCCCATGGCTGGAATACAATTTAAAACAAAGGGATTATACAAAACTTCCTTTGCCTCGTGTTCTTGCCACCCACCTGCCTTACTACCTAGTTCCAAGAGACCTGAAAAACAAAAGAGGACGTGTAAGCAATGTTATGTTTACAATTTCCTTAAAACCAATCCTGCCAATCTGCCCCAATGAATTGGTCCAAATCCCACCTTTTTTTCTTCTTTCAGTTCCCCATGTCTCAGTCTGAATATCACCTGCTTCATATATGTGGGGAGATCAGGGACCTTCTAAAGCCCATTTCTTTCTTTTCCTTTCCCCAGTTTCTCAGCCTCAACACTGATAGAGGGGTGATGCATCTAGGACAAGGGGTTTTAAACTGGAAGAGGGCAGTTTGGACCAGTCATTAGGAAGAAACTAATCACTATGATGGTGGTGAGACACTGGCACAAGTTGCCCAGAGTATCTGTGTTTGCCCCTGTGTTTCCCTCCTTGGAAGTGTTCAGGGCCAGGTTGGATGTGGCTTCGAGCAACCTGGTCTAGTGGGAGGTGTCCCTGCCCATGCAGAGAGGTTGGATGATTCTCAAGGTCCCTTTCAACCCAAGCCATTCTGTGATTCTGTAACATCAGGGGAATATGCCAGGATCAAAGATTGCACCTTGAGAAAACGTGATTCCAGTGAAGTCTGAAGAAAAGTCTCCCACACTGAAAATATTAGTAGGATGGGATATTAGGAGGTAGAGAGGGAATGTGAGAACTGCCTTTTCTTGTTCCTTGGTGTTGTGAGTTTCTGAATTGGACTCTCCATCACAAACTGTGCCATAGCTCAGGGCCTGTCTCCCATGGAAAATACTTCCTTAGAGACAGGTGTAACCACATGACTACTACACTAAAGCTCAATGACAGAACATGGACATACAGACTAGTCTGAAGATGTATATGGGATGCCTGCTTCCAACAGGACACCAGGAATTGCCTTAGCTGTCTTATTTTTCTCTGTGGCCAGGGATCTCATACTTCTGGTAGTCTTTCTTATAATGGTCCAAATGACATCTGTCCCCTCCATTCTTACTTCTGATGCGGGATTTTCCACAGCTGAGGGAACAGACAGCCATGGCAGAGCTCTGCCCACATGGGCTGTGGAGGCAAGCTCTTGGTGCTGCTGTTACCTTCCCCACACATACAGGTGCAGCAGGAAACTGCAACGGGCTCACTGTTTTCTTCACAGTACCAGTGAAGTTTATAGGTGAAAGCCCATATGCAGAAGATTTGACACCCAAACAACACCCAGCAAAGAATGAGAAAGTTGCCCCAAAATCACACAGAGCACACATGTCAGAAAATAAGGGAACTGTTGTGACTTCACAAAAATCTTGCCTGTGCAGGGGATCTTTTCCACCTCTACTTGAGTATGTCACTCAAGGTTGTTTGTATTTTCTATCAAGCCATAGAATAACTTTTGAGGTCAGGGCTTTTGAATTAGGCCTTATTGAGTTGTCTTGCAATGTGTTAGGAATTTTCATTTTATACAGTTGGAAATAATGGTTTTGTTTTTTGCTAAAGATAATTAGATAGATTTTCAGTCAAGTGGGAATCAGACGTTTTACCCAGATAGAAAGGCAGCCTGAGAGCATGATTCTTCTGTCTCTCTCTGCAAACACTTGTAATCTTGTAAGGGCAACATGCCAGGCTCTATTTTCTCTTCCTACTTAGACACTGACCGCTAATAGGCAGAAATTTAGTAGAAGCTGGCACATGCTGCCAGTCAAAAGGCAGAGGAGTCTGCCCATCTCACTAGTAATGCCTGGTCTATGCCCAAGGTAGCAGCTCTTGTGTGGTCAGGAGTCAGTAGGAACCAAAATAACCCTTGCCCACAACATCTCTCTCTTTTAAGATGCCAGGACTTTTACATATAATTCAAAAATCTGCCTGCACGCTGCCTCTGGCACAAGCATCACAGGCCAGGAGTTGAGGTCACAGAGTACTGGTGCTGTCAACACTACCAAAGCTGAAATTTCCAATATATTCTTCTTAATTTCATTGTAATTTTACACAGAAGTGTGAAACTGAATCAACCTTATGATTTTCTAGTGTTGTTACTGCAACCTGCCTGCCTTGCATAAGAAAACAGTGTCACTGAATCCTGTAACACTGATTCCATGAAGAGAGTTAGCCACAGGCACTCAACAACTGCAACTACAGAAATGTCACCACATATAAACAAATCCACAGCACCACGTTATTCAGAATTTACCTAATGTGATTGTCAACTTCAAACTGCTATTACATGCTTTTTAATGGGACCTATATAATAGAATCATAGAATGGTTTGGGTTGGAATAGACATTAATGATCATCTAGATCTAGCCTGCCTGCATTGGTATGGACATCTCCCAGTAGATCTGGTTGCTCAGAGAGCCATGCAACCTACCCTTGAAGACTTCCAGCAATGGAGAATCACAAAATCATAGAACCACTTTGGCTGGAAAATACCTTTAAGATCATCTAGTCCAACCATTAGACCTAATCCATCAAGTCTAGCACTAAGCCATATTCCCAAGCAGCACATCTAGAGGACTTCTAAATGCATCCAGGAATGATGACTCAACCACCTCCCTGGGCAGCATGTTCCAATGTCTAACAACCCTTTCAGTGAAAAAGTTCTTCCTAATGTCTAGTCTAAACCTTCCTCTGGCATAGCTTGAGGTCATTTGCTCTTGTTCTATCACCAGTTACTTGTGAGAAGAGACCAGCATCTACGTCTTTACAATGTCCTTTCAGGTAGCTGTAGAGGGGGATGAGGTCTCCCCTCAGCCTCCTTTTCTTCAGACAAAACAGCCCCAGTTCCCTCAGCCACTCCTTGTAAGACTTGTTCTCAAGGCCTTTCATCAGCTTCGTTGCCCTTCTTTGGACACGCTCCAGCACCTCTATGTCTTTCTTGCATTGAGGTGCCCAAAACTGGACACAGTGTTTGAGGTGTTGTCTCACCAATGCTGAGTACAGAGGGACAGTCACCTCCCTGGTCCTGCTTGCCACACAATTTCTAATACAGGCCAGGATGCCATTGGTCTTCTTGGTCACCTGGGCACACTGCTAGCTCATATTCAGCTGCCTGTCAATCAGAATACCCAGGTCCCTTCCTGCTGGACAGCCACTCCTCCCCAAGCTCGTAGCATTGCATGGGGTTGTTATGGCCCAAGTGGATAACCCAGCACTTGGCCTCATTTAACTTCAAACAACTGACCTTGGCCCATCGATCTATCCTGTACAGGTCTCTGTGTAGAGCCTCCCTACTCTCACGCAGGGGTGTCATCTGCAAACTTACTGAGGATGCATTCTATCTCCTCAAGGGAGAAGTGATGGGAAAATGCAGTCAGAGTAATGGAATCCCTTAAGATCTCTAAAACTAGTCTTCTTATTATTTTGCAGGTTATTTATGTGACCAGGAACCCTAAGGATGTTATGGTTTCTTACTACCACTTCTCCAAATTCATGAAAACACTAGAGGAAATACCAGATTTTAACCTTTTTATGGAGAGATTTTTAGCTGGCAAAGGTAGGATATCTTTTTTACTAAAGAGCCCAAATCATATTCCATGACCTCGGATTGAAGAGAGATCAATTATATCAATAAATATAAATTTACAGTACAGCTTATCCTCAGCTGTACTGTGATCTGAATACAAAGCTACAGAGGCTGGCTGAGCATTTCCAAATTTAAACTGGTCTGAAGAGAGTAGCATAGGCATGGCTTTGATTCTTCCAACAACATGCAAGCTGCTTATTTTATCTGAATTGGATGCTGACTCAGAATATTAACATTATGACTGAAAATCCATTAACACTTTCTGTGCTTGGTTAGTGGAGCTGAACCCAGAAGCATAGACACCATATGGCAAAGATAGACAAGAAGTTTTTTGCTTCTGCCAAGATTAGTTCAGATTACTCAAGACAAAAGGGGATGTGCCACATTAGCTCAGAGAACTGTCACAAAGACTGGGAGCATGCGTCCCTCACACTATCAAACAATATTATTTTAAAAAACACTTTCAAAGACCTAAATGACTGATAATCCTACTGTTTTACTATTAGCTGTTAATAGTATTTCTCCTTTTTTTATTTATTTTTTATTGTTAATAATAATTTCCCTTGCAAAGTACTTGGCAGTTCGTGGTTTGATCACGTTGCAGGCTGGTACAGTCATGCAGAGGATTTCAACATACTCTTCCTTACCTATGAAGAAATGAAAAAGGTAAGGTCAATTAACATCACTGTGTTAAAGATATTCTCTTCCATTATTGTGTGCAGTATTGGACAGCTCTTTATAATTACACTTTATATTGAAAAGTTCGTGATCCATTGTGGAATAGATTCAAAGTGAGACTTCCAAGAGGATGAAGTCGTTTGTCTCATTCGTTCAAGGTCATATCAATTACTAGACAATTATTAGGTAGTTTATTTAGGTAGTTTGGCTGCCCATAGCTTTGTGAGAATTCTCATTTCTCCCAGGTGGCTGCCCTTCTTCTGGTGGGCAAACCCCAGAGTGTCCCAGCCACAGCAGCACAGCCCAGGCCATGGGCCACTGCATGGGTCCCTCGGCTTTCAGAGCCTGGGGTTGTTCAGGTCCAGCCCCTCTCTAGGAAAAGATTGACAAGATCCCCAAAGGCTGAGTGGGAGGTGTGATTCCAGGGGTGACTTTGCCAGGCCATCTAACTTGAGATGCAGGTTTTGCACCCTAGTGTATGTCCTTTATTATCCTGTATTTCACTGCTGTATGCATTTTGTTCTTTGCATCATCATGACTTTTCAAAGTAACATTGCAGGATCTCAGAAGTGCTGTGCTGAAGATCTGCAATTTTGTGGGCAAGAAGCTGAGTGAAGAAGAAGTGGACAGTGTTGTGAGACAGGCTACATTTGAGAACATGAGAAAAGATCCCAGGGCAAACTATGAGAACCTGCCAGATGAATGGGTATCAAAAGACAAGGGTAGATTCCTAAGAAAAGGTAAGGTGGAAGCAGACTGATGCAACAGCTATTTGCTCCCAAACTTCCTGGTGTAAGATAAGTCTAGGGTTTCTGGTCTTAGATGGAATGCTCCATTTTCAGGGGAAGAGTTCATGTCAGTGGCAAATAGAGCAGTTTTATTGGTGTGGCATCCATGATTTTATAATATTTTCCTGAGGATAATTAAAAGGTAATAATTTACAGATTGCAACACTGGTTGTAACAGGCCTGCCAGATACAGGTAAAGATTTCAGGGTTGTACTAAGGCCAGGGTAAGCTAATACTTTTTTTTTACTGTTTCTTACTTTTTAAGGCAAGTCACCTTAATCGTGTGAGCATAGACCTTCTTGGACAACTACCCTCTGAGTCCATACATGACACTCCTGGGCTCCAGGGCATTGCTAAGATGTTGTAACGCTCAGTCAGGGAGAAGACCTCCAGAGATTAAAGAGAGTGGTGCCTTGAGAGAAAAATGAGCACTGTTGCTTTAAACAATTTCTCTTTTGATCTCAACAGAATCAGTAAAACACCAGAACAAATTAGTTTAATAACTTCATGAGGAGTCAGGATTATAGGTCTATGCCTCATATTATTCATAGCACCTAGGTTTGGAAGCATTTCCTCAAAAGAGTGCAGAGTCTCAGCTAGCTGGCCAGCAACAAGGAGATGTTAAGGATGCCAGGAACTGCTTCCCAAGACTAGCACTCAGTGTTTCCAGTGGGCTTTGCAGAGGTGCACGTTCTGCTTCTCACCTCCCTTTGCTGTGTCTTTCCTCAGGCACTGTTGGAGACTGGAAAAACACAATGACAGTGGCACAGAGTGAAAGGTTTGATGAAGTTTTTAAAGAGAAGATTAAGACCCTGCCCATCAAATTTGTCTGGGATACTGATGAAATGTAGGCTGGTTCTGAGTTTCATAATCCTTTGGTGTTTGTACTGGATGGACATGTGTGAAGTTCTGGAAGAAGAAAACACATATATTTTCAGCTATATTCTAGAAATAATAACAATGATAACTCCATCACATAATGCAAGTTGTCTGAGGAAGCTATTAAATCCCACCAGTTTCCTGTTGGTAATTTCATGGGGTATTTTAAGTATTTAATTAACTATCTTAGTAAACTGACTTGCTTTCTTCATGTTTGCTTAGACTGTTATTCACTTCAATAATACCAGAGTTACAGACAACCAAGTGAGGATAGATTGGTGTGGCTGAAAGCTTCCTGAAAAATGTTTCCCTGGTGCATTTTGTGAAGCTTCTTTTGGTAGAACCTTCAATGTCCAGACTGGAAGTAAGCTTGACCAGCTGTGGTGTGGTTATGCTTTGATATGTTTGAGTTCCTTTTTTATTTGGTATGCACCAATACTCAACCCTTTGCTATTAAAGTGACCTTTGTGTTCCATTCTCTGTTGTTGCTTATTTATGAAACACTTCACTGTTTTGTCTGCTGTGGTTCTCAAGGTCATTTCTGACGATTTGCTACTTGAAATAATGAAAAAAACACAAGCCATAGTCATAGCAGTTTTTAAATGAACGTCTGCTCTGCCATACCTGATGACCTGCTAGAGCTACCAATGTAAAAACTACCAGTTATCAGTGACTACATCCTTCCCCATATATTCATTAACCCACTACCATGGCTTAACCTGTCCATGGTTCCACTCTATGTAGTGGCTTGCCCACGGGTTTCCCCTGGGAGGGTAAGCACAGAGACATATCTCAATATGCTTTTCTATCAGTGACTTAAAAAATATTTGGAAATTCAACAGCTCTACTCCTGACATGCATCTGTTCTATGATACATTCACCTTTGGAGACAGTAATGACTTTAAAATTGCTTACAAAGGGAGGTCCAACTCCTGTGTATTTCTCATCTCTATCCATTGAAACTACTCACAAACTAGAGCTGTAGCTCCTTCCCTCCCCATGCACACACTGTCAAGTCTCTGATACACCTCTAGTATTATTTTCACCTGCAGTAATCTGTCCCTTTCAACACAGCTTCAGTCAGGAGTGCAGAGGGAAAGAACATGATAGCAGGAGGAAACCTTCTGTTCCAACTTTTTTTCAGGCACCAACTGCACTTCTCTTGCTTTTGATTGCTATTGAATCAAGGTCCCAACAACCAGCCACAGCAGGATACAACTGCTAATTAAAAAAAACATTCAAAAGAATGTTTTTTGACAGAGCTCCTAACCTTGGCTTTTCCATAAACTGTTTCAAAAATGTAAAATACCCTTTCAGTTCAAATAATGGCTTTTTTGCTTGTTTGTTTGCTTCTTTCACTGGTACTGAGGGACCAGCTTGCTTCTCTTTTTCAATCCACCTATTTCAGCCTTTTGATATATTTTACCTGCTTTTTTTTCTGGACAGAATTATTTCAAGCACTGCACAGTTAGCTGCTTCTATAGGCAAAGGTGACCTCTTATAATTAACCCACAAGAAGAATGTTTCCATGTCCTTCAAACGCACAGCGAGATCATCTTTCCTTCAGGAACTTTGCATCCATGATACAAAGACGATAAGTTAAAAAAAACAAGAAAAACCTTATGTGACTTATGTTACCACTGCATCCCCTGACCTCTGAGTTCAAACTTCCCACAAGGGGACCAGTGATCTTTTCTACCTGTACATATTTACCCTGGCCACAGCAAAGGTAATGCCAGTTCAAAGTCAGAAGCCTAACATAGGGCTTTTGCTGAGTTTGCTGTAAATGCAAACAGAACTCCTGATTACAAGTAGGACCCTTGATCTTTAATTCTTTTTTTCCAGCGACAGGAACTATCAAGATAGTAATAAAAGCCACAGAAACCTCTTACAATGCACACCACAGCTCAGAGGTATCACCTCATTTTTATCAGTTGCTGATTTCAGGAACATGCAGTGCAGAAAGTAAAGTTGAGTTAATAACAATAAATGAAATTATGCCAAAGAATTGAACCTGAAAAGCCGCTCCCTGCTACTCCAAGCCAAGCTGCAAGGCAATGAAGGGCTGATTTAAAAAAAAAGGTAGAAAAAGTAGTATTTCCAACCATGTCAGATTCTGTAAAATGAGAGCGAGCACTCACATGACTGCTCTTTCTCTCCAGATCTAGGCTACCAGTATCTTGGATGCAAGCATAGACTGGTCCAACAAGCTTTGGATTTATTTCAGCAACCACACAGTTTAAAAATGGGAGGTAGCCTGATGGATATGAGTCTCATAGGACCTGATTCTCCCCACAGGAAATGTACTTCAGGCTCCCCATTTTTTGCCAAGAAAATAACGAACAGCAAACATATACGGCCCTTAGGTTTTATTTGCTTTAAAGTGGATTGCAATGCAATCATAAATTAGATGCAAAATCCACAGCTTTGCAGCATGCCCACAATTGTACTCGTACAGCATCTTGATTTGGTGGGTACCATCTGAATTTTAGTAAGCGCTCAGGCAACAACTATTCCAGAAGCTTAGCACAGTAAGAATTGTATAAGCTCTGGTCATAGCACAGTGTTGCAACTCATCATCTCCTCAGATTCATTACGGTGTACACTTTGGACTTTAAGGGTTAAAAGCAAGGCTGTCAGCACCATGATGCTGACTTACTAAAATTCTATCAAAGTTTATCAATGGAACTGTATTAGATTAATATGAACTAGACTTCAATCTAATCCAAAATACATAAGTAAACTTTAAATATCGCACCTAAGCTTTTTCCACCAAAAAAACCTGATCTCACTCAATTTCAGCAAACTAAAGCACAGAAATATAGCAGAGTTTAGTCTCAGTCAAATTCCCTTTTATTTCACAGATGTTAATTGCTAACAAAACTAAACTAATTCGACATTCAAATTGAGCCACTGAAGCTTGTTCCACAGACCTGGAGGAACAGACTTCTAAGAATTTTTTGTCACTTCAACCTTTATTATTTTCTTTGCCTGGAAACACGAGATGCAACAGTGAAAATAGATTTTCACATTTTAACTTGTTTGACATAATTTTAACATCCTTGTTATAAATCCTCAGCATGAATACCAATAAATATGTTAGTATGAAAACAGAATAGAAAATCTGATTAATCTAGAAATACCACTAGCAAGAACCATTTTTTTCAAACTTAGATGATTCTTCTTAGTGACCCACTTGGAAAATTTTCTCAGATTACCACATTTTGCACTGATTACACACCATTCTTGGATTCAGTCCAGATTTGAAGAGAACTAATTCACCTCTTGTATGAAATAATGCATTTTAAACATACACCTCTGAAAATGGAAAGCAGCCTTAGGAGTTAAATGTTTTTTATGCAGCCAAATGAGACATACCAGAAGTAAATTAAGTTTGGTGCTGAACAGCATTTTAAAGCATACTAGCAATCACACAGGAAGCTGGATGTAGTCATCATGAAGCTTTCAATCCAACCCTATCTTTGGAAAAGTCAGATTTAATATGACATTAGCTCACAATTTTTTAATATATTTGGTAACTCTACTGGAATACAGATCCTGCTTATTGCTTTGAAATACACATTATCATTTAAACCTAGGTGCTTGTCTAGAGTTCTGTGTAGGCAAAATTAAAAAGATCAAATAGAGGACAGTAGGAACAAAGGCACATGGTTAATTTATAAAAATATTTACAAGGTACTTGAACATTTATTTCTGTTTACTAGAAACTAATTCATCTTGAATACAAAAAGACTACTGGAACATGTTAAAGGAGATCATCCTCAACAGACGTTCTCAAGCGATATGAGCAGAAAATCTTATATGCCATTAAATTACTTCCAGAATAAAGTGTCTCATTTTGAATATGGAATTTCCAAATATGAAAGTTCATACATTTATTATTAATCTAAGCAGTGTGATATTTTAGTGCAATCCTCTTCAAAGGTTGAAGCTGGCGCAGTTAAGGCAGTCCACAAACAGTATTTTAAAATTCAGTACACAGTGTTTAATCACTGAGGTGCCTGGTGGTCCTCTCTTTGGAGAGCTGTCTTCTGGAACCTTCATCCATAGTGTCATCCTTCTAGCTGATCCAGTCTTAAACACAGCATGTTTCAACACCTCATTTCTCACAAGGTTGTGTGTTTTTTGGGAGGTGAGAAAAGACAAGTCTAAACTTTCCATTTGCTCCATAAGCAATTCTGCAGGATGGTTACACCCAGGAGTTGATGTGTGGCTTTACTGCACATTGTGCCAACCTTTACGGGCTGCCAACAAGATGCTACTAAAACAACACTTGTTACATTCAAACCTGTAAGTACTCTATAGACCCTTGTACTGCACTCCACTGATAGCGTTTCCAAAGTCTGTTCCCAAAAGAAAACCAATTTTCCTACAGTGTTTTTTTCCCCCATGGAAGTTCACTGATGTACAAACAAGAATAAAAACACAACAAACCCCCTCTGAATAAATCAACTAAACTTTTAAAGAGGACTTAATTCTGATTTTTTTTCCAACAGACTTGAACTAGTGATTTTGAAACTGTTATGCTCAATGACAGCAAAAGTTTTAACCCTAATAGTATGGAAATGGTTCTCATTAGACTTTTATAAGGCTATGCCTTCTTAAAAGGTGACTAGTGCTGCCTATCTACAGCTGATAGGTTTGGGCACCAGAACCAACCATTACTTGAAGTGTTATAAAATTCCACAGAATAAAAAAAATAATAAAAAAATAACTGCATAGTATGTGATCCCTTTTATTCATCAAAGCTGCTCGTATATATCCAACGTGGAAGATAGCAGAACAGCTGCTCAGCCTTCAGATGCAGGTGTATTTAGCACTTCCTATAACATCTTCCCATCTTGCTGGTTGACACATGTCTTCAAAGAACAAGTACAGAAAGAAGAAGGCAAAAATAAGAGAAAATAGAATGGCGTTTTCAGACAGATCAATATTCCTCACATTTTTCATTTGAAATATTAAATTTATTTATAATGAAAGTCATCAGAAGACAATTCTCCTGGATTTAAAATATTTAAGGTTTTTTCTTTGGAAAAATAAAGAAAAAAGAAAACTGATGCACATCACTAAAACCACAGATGCTGTGGCTTTCCTGCCTGCCCCTTTCTCCTTACAAATGTCCATACTGATGACAGAGCCAATTCAAAAAAAAGCCTAATCACTATCTAAATTAACAGGGTTGTAGTCAGGGTCATCCTCTTCATCCTCCAACTCTAAATCATCCATTTCTTGGAATAAAGATTCATCAACCTCCACGCTGTTTCCAGCTGCAAAGAACAGAAAAAGAACTTATTTTCATGTGAGTAGAGAAACAGAACCAGAAAAACAAATTAGACATCACCTCTTCATATTCATGCTTCGGTGTAGGTAGCTTTTAACTTACTTGGCTTTTTACATATCAAATAGCTATGGAAACGGAAACACCACATTATATCATTTTACAGCTGAAGCGAAGCTTTTTTCCCCTCATACCAAAACCCAGTCAAAAGAAATGTCACATGGGACCTCAGAATCCATTGGGAGAATGAAGTTAACATTTATAGTTCCCAGAAGGGGAGATTCTTTCTCTCAGGTACCATCGAAGTCTGAGCTCAGGAGCCCACAGCTGTAATAGTTACAACTATCACAGTCACAAAAACACAGAGGTTTTATTAAAAAAAAACAACACAAAACACAACCTTACACACCGTTCACACTTCTCTTTTCGGAATTCAATTTTAAAAGCAAGATGAAGCTTTACATGCTTTCATATTTTCTTCTGAAACAGACAATGCTGACCTAGGGACAAAATTTGAGGCCTACTATGATTTTATCTGTACCATCAGCGACACCTTCTGGTCACTGACCACGATCCTGTGCCCTCACTGGATTTGAAAGAGTCTCTATAACAATTAAAACCGAACAGATAATGCCATTATTCTGGTCAGGCTGTGAAAATTAGCAGCACTTATTACACAGCACTGTAATATTAAACTGCAGCTAGTAACCTGCTGCATTTATGATGGAATGCAAACAGCAATAAGAACAAGAGTTTTAATCACTGACAGCAACAGGATTAAAAGTCAACACTCAAATCATTCAGGTGCGGGGGCCAAATTCAGAAGCCTGTTCCTCCCTCAACATTGCTAAGTGTTCTGCTGACAACCCATCCTCATTTTAGAGATTCTGAAGGAAGACAAGATTAAGTTATGCCCTCTAACTAAAAGAAAATTAACTCCCCCATGGCTGCCATTTCACTCACCGATGCTCATAAAAACAACTTTTTTTTTAAATTGTTACATGCAGAGAAAATTGTTCTCTCTTCAACATGTGTATTTTGCAATACCAACAGATAATGCAGCTACATTAAAGAATTGTCTTAACTCAGTATCAGTTTTTTAAACTCTAAAAGGCAATACAGAAAATTAAATAGATATGTGACTGTAAGTAGATTTATTTATCTCCAACAGATTTTCCAAGTTTAATATCTTTTGCACAGACTTATAGAATTTCCAGCTGGCACTAGGTCATTTTTTTCTGTAAAATAATAGACAAATCTGCACAAAACCATGAAGAACTGGGTTGTACAGAGGCAAAAATACATTCAATTTGACATGCAAGATGTTTACTATTGGTGTTGAGGGTCAGAGAGAAGAGAGAAAACTTCAAGATCTGTGACTGAAATCAGGGGTAAGAAGGCTGGTTATTAGAAAACAAGGGAAAGCAGGGTTTTGATGGCTTTGGGTTTTTTTTGTTTTGATTGGTTTTGGTTTTGCTTTCAGTGCAAGCATGTCATAGAATCACAGAACGCTTCAAACTGGAAGGGACTCATAAGAACAGCTGAGTCCAACTCCCTGCTCCTCACAGGACTACCTAACACTAAACCGTATGACTAAGCCTTGTCTAGACACTCCTTGAACTCTGACAGGCTTGGTGCCACAACAGCTTTCCTGGGGAGCCCATTCTAGTGACTGAGCACTGTCTCAGTGGAGAACCTTTCCCTAATGTCTGATTTGACCTTCCCCTGACGCAGCTTCATTTCAGTTCCTTATCGCTGGTCACCAGAGAAAGGAGATCAGCACCTCCCCTCTGCTGCCCCAGAGACTTGGAATAGAAGTGGCAGAAATAAGATTGACTCAAGCTCAAACCTGCAAATGAATATGCTTTAGCATCTTGAAAATGTTTCATTTGTTTTTTGAAAGAAGTTACAATCACTTCTGTTCAATCTGCAGAACAGTACTTGGCATAAAGTTCTTTTGATGCAAAAGTGATACTGAGGTTAAGATGTTAAGACAGAAGTGTAAGAGATGCTGCTTAGGAATTGTGACCAATTTTAAGTCACTGTCTTTCAATTGTGGGAGCAAAAAGAAATTTACCTTCCTCCAAGAACTGGATGTCAGAGGTGTCAAGGTTGTGATCCATTTCAAACAGCTGTTTACCTAGAAATTAAAAACCAAAAAAATATATATAAGCAAGTAGAATTCTGAAATAACTACCAATCTAGGGCAACAATAGTCAGCACATGTATTTTAGGCTTTTCAAAGTAACCAATTTGCATGGTCTTTTCAGTTTTTTTTAAATTGCTCACTTCTGTAACTTCCTCATTCTCATTTTTTTGACTATTCATCCAGAATTCTTCCACAACACCAGACTTTCTCCTCTTACATCTGAAATGGGTCACTGCTTCTTATAATCACTTTAATGTTACTAAAGCTTTAATAATGGAGGTGGGAAAAATTACACTGTACTGCCCCACCGTTTTTGCTCAGTCGTTATCACATTAGTCCTCATCTTGCTTTCCGTAAGAAATCACTCTGTGGGAGCTGAAAAGGAAATTAGCTGCCTCCTCCACCTTTTTGCATACATCTTCCTCATTCACAAAGCAACTTGGATCTAGACACAAATCACCAGCTCCTACACAACACCACACAAGGCAAAGAGAAGCCTTTCTAATTGGGAGGTAGGGGAAGAAAAGCTCAGAATTCTCTCTACATAAAGTACTCATCTTCCATCTACATTTGCATTGCTTATGCAAGCTTACACCAACGATACTGGTTGATATTCACAGTAAAACATTTAAGACACTTTTAAATTCTACTGGGGTTACACCTAGAATATCTGAGAATAAGCCTGTTTTTTCATTTTGTACAGGGGAGTTTCTATAACCTCGACTTGTATAAAGAAAGACAGACACAATATGCTAACAATGATTTTAAGAACAGGAAAACTAGAAGCAGCTTGATTTATACTATTTTATATTTGCAGATTCCTAAATGCATTCCATTCAGAGGGGAATAAAGTGTGTCCCTGCTCAAATATCTTCTCATGAAACTCACCTATCTCTGTAAACTAGCCGCAAGTTTCAAAATCCTTCAAAAGGGAGGAGAAAAGGTCACAGTGACACGATTGTCACACTGGTTATGTTTTCCCAGGTAATGGGTTTAAAAAGTAGATGCAACATCACAGGAGAACCAGTTCAGAGCTAAGTGATGGACAGTGTGGAGGAGGATGCCCAGAATCTAATTCCTACCTATAGGTACTAACAAGGAAAGTAATTTCCTCTCTGTTTTGCCCATTGGATCGTGTTTGCTTTTTTCTGGACAGACTGCGATCTTCAAAACACAGAAACCACTCCTGTGAGAAGCTGTTCTCCAAAATATCAGAGCAGAGGCTACTGTCATCATAAGCTCATCACAAGCAGCAGCCTCTTCAGTCCAGCAACAGCATCCCAAACTCCTACGTGCACTTGAATAACCTGAACTCGCTGTACAATCCAGTGCAATAAAGGCCAAATCTATAAACTGTTTGTTGTAGATTCTTTCTGTTGCTTAACAAAGGTCACTTATTTCTACCAGAACAATGCTTGTCAGCAGAAGCTCCAAGTGGTATGCTGTCTGGCACAAAACTGAAGAAGCTTTAACACCCAGTCTGGAAACCTTAATTACTTCAGCAGAAATCTTAAATCTATTAGCTTTGTATTTAGCCCAAAATCAGCACTCAGAAAGATTTCATGTGACATGGAAGACAATAATTACATACTGCATTAATAGTTTGTTTACTACCACCATCTTTTGGCACAAAAATTACTTTTAGGCTTGGCATTATAATCTGGCAGAATTGCAAAAACTTCAGGACCAGTTTTAAACCATACCGCTCAATTTATTTTTGCCTGCTTGTTCTTCTTCTTTCATTTTTTTCCTTTTTATTTCTAGGAGTTCTGCATCAAACTTCGCTTTCCAGTTTAGGAAATTCTCAATTGTGACAGGAGTGCCATGAAAACGTTGCTGAAAGAACAGAAAACAAGTCTGTAAATACAACCTGCAAAGCTATGAGCAAAGATGAGTATTCTTTTAATTATTTAAATTACAACACTCTAGGAGCACTGCTTGCTGTGAAATTAATCCTAACCCTGAGAATATACAAAGAACAAATTCTTACTGGTTTTTGTCATGGGACTCTCCCTTCAGAGACTTGTACTGAGGTGGAAATTCTTACAGAAAAACCCCACATACTACTTTTGAATCTACAGTACAATAGCTAGCAACACAGTGCTAATACAAGCTGTCCATAAGAAGGCAGCGCTTCTTATCAACTCTTCAGTACAACCTACACTGAAATAACTCCCAGTAAAATACTGTAACCCTTCTATCTTGTCAAGACAGAAAGACAATTCTTTCTTTTCCAGCTATTTTTCTGCCATTTTCAGAAATGTTGAACTTTCCAAGTCCCACCATCCTCTAGCTATTTTTCAGAAAGAAAGTGATGAATCAGTAGTTGAACATATCACAGTACATCCCATGAATGAAACAACTATTCCACAGTGGCTGGTAGAAAGGACATGTGTAGGACAAACCAGTCTTGAAGACTGGTCTCACCGCTTCCACCCTACCAAGGAAGAGAGCCTTCCTCAGACCATGCAGCCTTCGTGCAGCATGCCATATTCTACCCTTTTTTGTTCCTCGTCCCCTCTTGTCTTTTCAAGGAAAAAAACTGACTACAGCGACTTAGATTTCATTTGGGAAAAATCCCTGCCCTGTCTTAAGTAGTGATACTAGAAGGGATTGTGAACGTGCAGCATGTCTCTGAAAAGACTGCTTTTGAAAATGGAGGGGAAAAAAAAATAATTAAAAAATCACTTAGGTGCACTAAAGTATCTTCTAGTCCTTAAGATTCACTTATATCAGATTTGGGATTGATGTTTCTCTCCTACTGCAACTAAGAGCTGCTCCTACATCAAACCCAGGCATTTTTAAAAAGTGGGAAATTTTTAGTTGAAAACATTATTTTACGTACTTTCTCTTCTTCTTCTGCTTCTTTTTCTTTCTGTTTCTTTTCCTCTTCTCTCCGTGTTTTTATTTGATCCACTATTTCATTTAATTTCTCCTGTACTGCTGAGACTAGAGTGAAGATCATAACCATTCCTAAATTTTCTTCTGCCTAAAACACAAAGAAGGCAATCTCAAACAGAAGGAGAATCTCAAACCTTCAGCAGCTGAATATATACATACATATGATGTGCAAAAGCAGATAACACAGCTGAAGCATTCTGCACCAGTCTCAGAAGCTCACTGCAAAATTCAAGTCAAATGGCCAGTTAATCCAGTTAAAGTTACTCCCAAATGGGTACTCAGAAAAAGACCAATGATGATGATGATCCCTGTGTTCAGGTTATCAACATATTACAGACACCAGGAAGGCTTTTTCACAAAAACACCCCATATAGCAGAAATACAACCCCAAGATGTGAATATCATAAACCCAAAGTGACAACAGTCACTCAGAACCTTTCTTCTCCTGTAATGGCTTATTCCTTAAACCCACTACATGCCCCTTTTAAGTGGGACAGTTTCCCAGGAAAAACCAAACACATCAGTTGAGAGAAGGAACGCATTAAATTGAAGAGAAATAATGTCTACTGAATATATGGCAATTTTAAGACAGGGGGGACATGTCAAGAATTCCTGAAACCAGAGAAATGTTTCCTTCTCCTTACTTTACAATGCACTCTCACTGATTGCAAGGCTGAAGAAATATTTCCCCTCCCAAAGAGTTGTGTTATTAAGAAGAATCAAGAATAAACGTAGCATTTGTTAATCTTTCCAAATAAAAGTGGCTTACTTCAAAAAATACTATATATACAGTTAAAAAATTTCACCTTAAGCAAAAGAGGGGAAGCCCTAGAGCACTGCCATGTCGTTATTGTACTTGTGGACATTGAATTAGCCCTATATTGTATCTTATTAACATAATTTATCTCAATTATGTGATTTGAAGTAAAACTTAAAAGTCAGTCTCTACTGCATGGAATATGTTTCAAATCAGTAGCACGTACTTCAGAAAACAACTGATTTGAGAGAGGAATTCTGGCTAAAGTGTGAAGTGATATCAAGCTGAATTGAGATACTCCGTTTTCCTTACCTGTTGTTCTAGAAGTTTTATTATGTCTGTGACATCACTATCATCAAGATTCTCTTGTGAGACAACTTCATGAAGTGGAGCTTCATCAGGATATTTTTCTCTATAGGTAAATTTCAGGGTTGTTTGCACAGCTACAAGATAAAAAAATATCCACATTCTTTTGGTGATAACTTTATATAACTCTAACTTCTATTGCATTAGCAGATTTTAATACACAAAACACTCTTGTCTTAAAGGAACAGTCACCTTACACAGTTGTTAAAACTATATGAACAGATTTAAATATAATGCAAGAGTTCTGAAAAGTTAAGACAGTAATGTTCACCCTTACATAAACTATTACAGGAAACTAATGTCTGAAAGGTCTTTAGAAAGACTGGAAATACGGTCTGGTGAGTAACTAGAGTAGTTAATTTCTTTTACCTCATAGCCCACTTAAAGCTGGAGAAAATGAGGAAGAGTCCTAACAACAGAGCTAATCTCAGCATATTAATGTTTCAAATTCTGTGTGCCCGACTGGAGTATCAGTCTCTGTGTTGGGTACCACGTAAATCAAACAACAAGGATGCAATGTTCAGTGTAAGTTAATGATCAGAGCATGTGTTCTAAGGAGAACATACTCAACCTGAAGCTATCTAGAGCCAGGATAACATGAAAACAAGGCAAAAAAGCAAGTTCCTTTCATGCATCCTGCCAGAACACCAGGAAGCAGCCCTCCTTCAGATCCTCAAGACTCACAGTTCTGGCAGCCCAGCAGTCTCTTCAAGACAGACACCTGCCCTGAGAAGGTCTTTCTCCATTAAAACTGAAGGAGACAGCAGCAGTTCCCTCTTTCTAATAGACCAACCCAGAACAGTGGCTCTCAAACTTACGTGGAGCAAGGCTTGCCCACAACAAGCCCATGTAACCATTGATAGCCAACAAAACCAAAAGGACTTGGGACCCACAGCTCACCCTTCTGGGATTGTTCCTTAAGGGCTGCATATTCACCACACACAGACACAGCTCTCCCATGTGGCTGGTATACATACAGTTACTAGAAAAAAAAAATAAAAATCACAAAATGGCCATAAGCTGCTATGGGGATGATGACAACCCATTATTTTTTGAGGCTATGCTGCAAAGTGCTTGAGGTTGAGCACATCAGAGGGCAGCCCCAGGGAGAGCACAGCACTTCTGCAAGCTAACACAGATCCCCACAATCCTTTAACTACACTTGCTGAGGAATGCTTGCTGGATCAGGCTCCTAAGAGGACTAAGTGGAGGTATACCTAGTTGTTGGCGATGTAATGAGGCTCACACAGAAACTCCTCCTACATATGTTTAAGACATGATCCACTTACTTTCATCATTTTCTCCTGCTTCAGACGTCACAGTGATTGTGAAAGTTGCTGGTTTTTCTGACAATACTGTTCAAAGAAAAAAAAAAAAAAAGAGACTGAGGCAGATTCCTTAAATCAGACAATTATTACTCGTCATTAAAACCCCATTCTCAAGGACTAACAAAGCCAGGAAGCTCTTCATACAGTGTTAAGGGCCTTTTTACCCTTTTAATACTTTTCAGTTAACACCTATTTTGCATATGATGTTTGGAGAGCTCTTTGCATGAGAGCATATAACATCAACAATACCAAGAAGTTTCTCTTTTGGAAGCTTCACTTTTCCTAAAAGTTCACACGTACGTACCATCAAATGACTGATGTTAGTGCACTGTATGTGTGCAGAAAGCTCCCAAAGCTCATTTGCTTTATTGTGCTAGGTATGTGTGATTAGCATCCAGCACACTCTTGACTGGACTATTTTTACAGTATGTCTGAACCTATTCCTGTATTTAGGACAGTTTAATGTAACAAACACTTCTTACAAAAATAAATTGAAATAGGGAATATATAGTGGTTTCCTTCAAGAGTGTACTACCCAAGTAAGGTACTAGAATGAAACTGCATGAGTGACACAGTTAGAAGACAGACAGCAAGCAGCACTATAGAGATGCACAAAATGCAAGCCCTGGGATCTCAAGTTTCACAGACTAGAAACCTCATCCCACAACTGTGGATTGCAGAACATATTCTCAAAAAAGGATGGCTCTGTACCACTGTTATAACCTATGCCAAATCTTGTATACACACGCTCAAGGTATTCACTGAATTTTGCCTAATTGCTAATGTACTATTACTACCCTCTTCTTTATTTCTTCCCTCCTCTTTCAGGCATTGGAACACTACATGGATGAACAGTAACTCAGAGTAAGCATCAGAATAAAGGCTGAAAGAACGTATATAACTTCTATAGCAGTGATTCAGCATCTCCAGCTACCAATATAACTTAAACATGAAACTGAAGAACCTAAAAGATCTGCAGATTAAAGCAATGGGCAAACGTCTGCATGATGAAGTTACTGCCAAGTAAGATACTGTGGGACTTCAGGCAGAGTAGGTACTGTGCTGGAAGGAAACAAAATGCAGAGGGTTTTTCTGCGCTTATAAGATTTTGTTGATACTGAGCAGCACAAATCACGTTGGGTTAGTCAGCATGGCAGCTCCCCTTAATTTTTTGATGGCAACTAGGAAGTTCTGAGAAATCTGAAGAGCAAACATCCACCATACGAAAGCTTTAGCGATGTAACATACTACACCTGGGAATTCCAGCCTGCCATAATTCCACCACAGACCTGCGATAGCATGAGGCAGGTCCTGGCAGGGCACCTAACGAGGGAACAGCCTCTGTTAAGCACCCCGAAACACCCCGTGCTTCACAGCGCTCAGAAGCTGCTACCAGAAAGGAAAACTGCTCGACACGCAACCTAGCTCCCCGATTTCCACTCAGGGGCCGCGTCCCGGGGAAGGTTTCTCGCAGGAGCACCGTGCCACCAGCCACAGCCCGGCCGGGACGCAGGCACGGGGCTCCCCGCCGCCCCGGCACACGTCGCCCCGCCGCGCCACCGAGGGCTGCCGCCTCCCCGCCCCGCGAAACCCCCGCGAAAGGCGGCAAACGCCGAACCCGCGCGGCTACCAGCGAGGAGAGGCCGCCGGGACCCCGCGCCGGCGTCGGGCCTCCCCCTCCTCCCCGAGGCCGGCCGGCCGGGCGCGGCCGTGCCCGTGCGGCGGAGCGAGGCGCGGGCCCCGCCGCCGCTCACCCGTGAAGGAGTCCGGGTAGATGGACTCCAGGGCCTCCAGCTCGTTCCGCTGCTCCTCGCTGTAGTCGGTCATGGTGGCCCGACACCGCCGCCAGCCGCAGCCGCCATGGGCCGCCCGCCCCGCGCCCAGAGCCCGCCCCGCCGCGCCGCGCCCGGCCGGGCATGCGCGCTGCCCCGGAGCGGCCGGGCCCGCCTGGCGCTGCCGCGGGGCTGAGCGGCGGCGGCCGTGGGGCGAGCCTTGCGCCCTCGCCGGTGCCGGAGTGCGGTGCCCTCTGGCTTCTTGAGCCTAGTGTTCGCTGCTTGGCCGTGTCTCCGCGGGCGGAGCGGACTGGGACGTGTTCGCTGGTACCTGACGTCCTGGAGAAACCCGGCCTTCGTGGGCACCGCGCCTGCTCGGGCTTCCGCCCCGGGCACGGCCCGGGAATGGCGTCGTGTCGAGTAGGTGAGGGAGCCAGGCTCCGCCATTTGGGCCTCCGCAGCTCTGCGGGCTCCAGGCTCAGCAGCAGGAGGGCGTTCCGTCTAGGCTGGTCGTCACTGCTGGTCATTATTTCTTTGAGCGTTTCTAGCGATCAACAGACCACATGGGATTCATGTCTGATGCCGCAGGAACAGCGTGAGGGGACCGTAGAAGCACGAAATGGGAAGGTTCGTTTAGTGCAGCTGGAAAAATGAGCTGGGAGAAGAGCCTGGAGTTAAAAAGCCCCTCCAGACGTGCCGGGGAACGTTGACAGTGATTGGAGAAGCCCTGTTGCACGGGCAGCATCGCCGTCTGAGTGCAGGGCAGGAGTCCTCCCGGGCTGGCGGTAGAGGGAGCTGCTGTACTGGGGGGTTGCCCACGGGGGTGAGTTTGAGGCTGTTGGGCTGTTGAGGGTTGACAACCGGCAGACCCCGAATGGGGACTCGGTACGCAGAGTGATTTTAAGGGGCATCAGTTTCCTGGGCTGATGGCCAGCACTTTTCCCTCAGGTGCATTTTACGAGCACAGGGTTTCCAGAAAACTTGTGCTGTCGACGTAAACAGCATAATTTCCATCCAAAGTGAGCAAGCTTCAATTTTAAATCGATTTTGAGTAAGTTGGCTCAGGTTTTAGCAGGCAGTTGGACCACTCAGTGGCCACTCACCGATTTTCCTGTAATCATGAATTTTTTTGAAAGCTGTGCCTTCACTACCAATCCCTGACGTGTTTTAGGGAGCAAAGGAAAATACACCAGATCACCTGTAGCACTACAGCAGTATCTAGGAGTATGGGTTAATATATGCTGTCAGGGTGACAGTCTATATGTATATTGGCAGGCCGACTTGATGATGGATACAGCTAGTTTTTCCACTTAATATTTTAAATTATAAACTTAAAAAACCAACACAGGACAAACGGCAATTGAGACAAAAATAAAGAAACATGAAGTTTAATTTAAGGTTAGTTTAGCAAGATGTTCAAAGACTTCACAGCTCACACTTTCTCTCAGCTACAAATATTACATAATTTTATAATGGTACTGTAAAACAAAGTGGAAAGAACCCACATGGAATAAAGACAGCAGATAGGGTTTCATCATTTGGATCCAGACATCAACATAGGGTGTTTTTTTTCTTTCCAAAACGTTCAGATACACAAGTCACACGTATTCCAGATTACACAGTAACCCATCTTAAATAAACATAACCATTTTTAAAGTAAAATTAGATTACATTTAATAGCAAAGGTATTTTCCTTCTTAAGGAGTAAATATAAACAGTGCAGTTTTGTTACCTAAAAGTTTAGAATTCAGATGAAATTTGTGAGAATTTGCAATAATTTTAGTGATATAAAATATGCATAATTGTCCAGTTTTTCAGTACATACATAGTTTGCATTTGCTAAAGTGATTGCTTTTGTTTAGAAGTTCAAATGATCACACATTTACCAAGATCTACAATTTAACCTACTTCTGGCTCCTGCATTGTCTAGTTAAATATGTATAACATTTTTGTTTTTTCCACTTCAGCACTCTGGGCTCATTTATTAACAGCAGATAGCATCCTGTAATCTGGCATATGGGTTTGTAGCACACACATGGACCTGACAAGACAATACAGGAAGCATTAGGCAAGCTGTGGTATGCACTTTCCCCCCACTAAGAGTAGGAAATGTCTGTATGGAGAGTTAGAAGGGAGATGAGTTGTAGTAACATCACATGATGCCACCGTGAATTAATGCAAAAACATCATTAAGCCTGCTTTAACTATATTCTGTAGTTTTAAATCACAGTAATATTTATGGGCATAGTAATAGGACTAAAGTGTACGTTTTTCACAGGCAAAGCAAACCTCACTGCACGGAGTGGAATTTGTTTCCCATTCTGATTTGCTATTTGTACAGTAGGCAAGCACACACTTCAAAATCTCTCAGGTGTCTGTATCTAAAAGAAATAGGAGACTGACCTTACTAGTGCTTTCAACCAAAATACGTTTTTAAAATTTTCACATATAAAGTTTCTTCATACAGCCGGAGCCTTCCATCTTGTGTCTCTCAGTGGAAGTTTTATCTCTTTACCAGAATTAAAAGTTCTCTTATCACTGTATCTAGACCTAGCCTTTGCTGCTGAAGTTTCCTTGTACATTTCTTCAGTGCTGCTGTAGCTACAGACTGGGCTTGTAGTCAGCTCAGTGTATTCTATTCAAGGTAATACAAGGGTAAAAGAAAGTGTGGAAGAGGAGAAATTAGGTATTTCTGCCACTGTTCACCAAGACTAAGTTGGATATCTGCTTTTACTCTGTACTGAATGGTCCAACTAATAGGATCCAAAGTCTAGCTATTGATTTTTAAAGACTGTTATAGTGGGAAGAAAGAAAAAGCATCTGGGAATAACTTTCTCTCCCAGTACATACTCATCCTATTAGCACAAGTATTGGAGAGCAGAGTGGTGCAGCTTGAAACAGCCCACCCTAACTTAGATATAGACCATCACATCCCACAGAAGTCAGATGCCATCAGGAAGGGCATCTGTAAGCATATGCTGAAGAACTGGATTATCAGGATGTACTTGCTCACATACTTTAAATAGCAATACAATAAGGCCTCAAAGTTCCAGAGCAGCTCAGAGCTGATGTGGAGCTAGACACATTCCTGCTTTTCTGCAAGGTGTTGCTGGGGGCTTGGACCCTCAGAGTGGATTAAAGTGTCTTCATCAGTCTTCAGGAATTTTCCATTTGCAGACTCCTTGAGTGCCCAGTCATGGAGAAGGCTGTAGTCATAGTGCTCGTCATCCACTTGTTTTAGAAAGGCCAGTCCAGAAATGGCTTGCCATTCTCTGAGAGATGGGATACGGATTTCCTTTACATTTTTACTCCCTGGGACAAAGCCAAAGAACTTCCTTACATGCTGCATGGCATAGAGCCTGGAGTGCTCCTCTGTTGCTTCATCAAAGAG
Source organism: Apus apus (assembly GCF_020740795.1). Classification (NCBI taxonomy): domain Eukaryota; kingdom Metazoa; phylum Chordata; class Aves; order Apodiformes; family Apodidae; genus Apus; species Apus apus. The sequence goes on from NC_067284.1 coordinate 42,240,899, forward strand.
CTCCTGCTCATTATGGACATAGCTGCTCCAGTATCTGAAATGTAGAAAGCTGAGTGGGGAGAAACAGCTTGCCAGGCAGTAGGACAGGAAGACAGTGATGACTACCACAGCAATGAGAAGCCAGCCAGCCACCTTACAAAGGGAAAAAAAACCCAAACTGTTACAGCTGAAAATACAGTGGTAGGTTCTGAGCAGCAGAAAATCCACATTATTATCTTTACTTGTTTTCCCTGAATAATAAGGTAAACCACATATAAGCCTAGTTGCCATCAAACCCAATCCCTGCCTACTGTAAGTAGCCATGTAGTGAAGTAATTTCTGTAAAGTTTAAGGAAATTCTGTTGTATGATTTAAGGATTTTGCCTCCACAGCTATTATTGTGAGAAGTCATATGACTCCTAGCCTATATCAGCTTATAGCCTGTTTAAAAACAGATTTCTCTGAAGTGACAACTTAATGCTTCCCCTAATATTTACCCAGTATATAAGCTTTTAGAATTCAGTCTGGTCTAAAAACAAGACTTAAATTTCGTTCACCTGGAGCTCTTACAACCTGGGCCCTTTAATCACACATTTCTTAAGCTTGAGTAAAGAAACTTCATACCCTCCTTGGTTCTTTAACTTCCATTTGTCTTACTTGATAGTACTTTCCAAGATAGTATGCAAGGAAGAATATATCCTCTAGTAGCAGGTAACAAATGGGGCAACCAGAGATAGTAATTTATATACCTAAAGTTCAGTTCCACTTACAGGAGCAAAGCAGACTTCAAAACACAGAGATTTGGCTCTAGCAGGCTTCAGAACACATAGAAATTTGTCACTCAAGGCAAAAGATACTGATTTTGTTTTATCCTAACACTTTGCCTGCGAAATTCACTCTAGTTCTCATCATTAGATGCACAGACAACAGAAACAACATAAGTTACTCACTTGTGACTGGTACCGGAGTAGGAGAATCACTTCATCTCTTGCCCGGGTCAGCTCCAAAGGAACTAACTGACTGCATGGAAATGCAGCCAATATCTTTCTGTGTTCACTGGCAGTAACATTAAGGTTAACTCCGTAGTAGTGCACAGGCACATACTCGCTGACAGCACAGACATAATATGAGCCATTTATCAGGGTGACTGCTAGCCATGTTACTGGAGCAACCAGTGCTCTCCCAGTGATGCTGCACAAGACGAAGCAGATCAGTTTGCATTGCAGCAACCGGTTAGGCATCGTCTCTTCCCAAAGAGGAGAACTTTTGCCTGTAACCAGCCTCCAAGTCTGGTTATTCAGGGCATAGCCAACAACCAGAAGGATCAGTGCAGGAACTCCTAGGAAGGCCAGCCCATAAAAAAGGTTCTGCCCAACATGACAGGGACAGCTAAATGTAAAAAAAGAGAAAAGTTGCTGCCCACCAATTGTCAATATTGCAATTATAGCATTAGCAATAATAACCTCTTTGCCTTTTAGAAACATTAACCACTTTGGAAGGAAAGTCATTTTAGATCTTATTCTTTACCAGATGCTTTTGCTTTAAGTCAATACTAGCTTTTAAGTAAGGTTAATGGCAGAACAGAACAAACTCAAACAGCTTAAAAACCAACAAAACCAAGCAAAACCCAAAAACCCCTCCTAGTCTTCTCCTACTAATTTTTAATTCTACTCCATGACAGCTAGAAGCTTGTTTGCTAGCTTTAAATATACTTGCAGACATCCAATTATGTGCTTTAATTGATTCAATAATTTATCTCAGTGGTTCTGCAACATTTAGCTTTTAGGCAATTGTGAGCTCTGCCAGCCCCTTGCTAATTGCCTGAAACAAACACTAAATTCTCCCTGCCTTTTGGATGACATGCAATGCTATCAAACTGATAACCACCCCTGTCAGGGCTAATTGGTAAGCTGTTTGCTAATCAATGGCAATTAACAGAAGTATGGAGTGGGGCTAGAAAAAGGAAAGGAAAGAGAAAAGAGATCTTTCACCTATTCTTCATAAAACAAAACCAACCAAAGCCCTGTTGAGAGGACTGATTATAAAAATTGAAGCATTTAATACTTCAAATGCTTCAACATTAAAATAAAAACAGAAAAGATTCCATAAGTTGTACAAGGTTTAGAATCCAAATTCTGTCCATATTTAAGGTCAGTTCTGCTTCTGAAGCAATTTGCTCTCCAAACAGTGGAGTCTGAGATGTTACTTGCTGGACCATAAGCATTTTGGTGTTTCACCTGTAGGTGGCAAGAAGCTAGCATGTCTCTTTTCCAGGCAGTGCTGAATGTTTCCTTTGGGAAGTTGCTGGGTTTTTTTGGTAGCGTATAACCTGCTATTCACTTGACTCATGTCAAGCCAGCTTCAGTTGTGCTCATGGTAACAGCTGGTGTTTATCTAGCCTGCTTGTGACGACAAGTTTCCAGATTTTCTGTAAGTATCTTCAGTCCCATTCTGTGAACAGAGGTAGGTAGAAATTTTCCAGGTAAGCATTTCCAGAACCAGTTTCTGAATATTGGGATGTATGATCTGGGCTCAAATTAAGCCTTAAACAGAGGGTAATTTAAAATGTTTGACCCGTGATGATTATCTCCGGGTTGCACTTCGATCACGCTACCTGATAATTCTATACAGCGCATACCCCAGGTAGATCTGAACATGCAAATACTTGTGTTTAAGTTCTGAGAGATTGAACTGCCCAAAGTACAAACATGTTATCCAAGAACAGATAAAAAATAGCCAGAAAGTCAATGAAAAAAATTGATTTCCCATTATAGATGACTATCTACAGCAGGTGTGGACTTTTATGCATGATATAATAATGTCTGCACAGGTTCTTCTCTTCCTGGACTCGATTATCTTAAAGGTCTTTTTTCAGCCTTTGTGATTCCATGATTCCCCTTATAGAGAGGTTTTCTAATAGTAACTTTCAGCTCAAAAAGTAGTTTTAGCACCCATGGTATCTGCTTGAACAGCAGACACTCTATCAGCTGTTACACATATGGATGGCATAGGCAAGACTTTGTTCCTCCAGTGCCCTGTCAGTGTAGACACCTGCTTGTCTCATCCCCAGTCATAATCTGTGAACGAGGCCCTTGCTGTTAATTGGCTCTCAAAAGTATGTGACACCACTACACAAAGTTAAAAGCAATGGAAAAACATGCTGAGACAGGCAGCAGCACTTTGCTACAGTTTTTCTGGAAGCTTTTCTTCTTGGTTGGTTGGGCAGAGTAGTAACACAACAAAATCCAAGTGCTGCTTGAACACAGTAATTCTGAAGCTTCATTTTCTTTCAGTATCATAGGATTTTCAATTTTTTTTTTTTTTTTTTTTTTTTTTTGGTAATTGTTGCCTTATATTTTGAAGACAATTACCTACTTTAAATTCAGTGGAATAAATCCATCAGGCTATTACAGAATTATTTTGAAGATATGTTTTCTAAAAGTCTCCCATTATGCCTCAGTTCATTTTAAAATCTCCAATGAATTGCTGCTGAGCTTTCTTTGGGAATCCATGTCTTACTTTGTTTATAAGGGAGGAAGGCTTTCCCAAGGATCACTTATTTACTCAAGAAACACATTAAAATTGAAACTGAAGAGATGTACATCACTGAAATACTCATAGTCATCCTGAGGCTGTCGAATGAAGCAATTTAAACAATCAATACAACAACTTTGTACTACTGCATTGTCACTTCTTTGGCATTCGCTTTCATGCTGTGCTGTAAATAATCCTGCTGGGTCATCCCATTATGGAACAAATTACTGAGTTGGATCCAATTAAGAGCTTGGGTGGCACATCAAACCTTTAAGTACCCGCCTTTGCAGAGGAGCCCAGAGTCCTGAGTTAGACATTTAGGCTTTTTGTCTGACACCCGGGAAGAGCTAGGACTGAATGCAATCCAAAATAGCTCTACCTACAGGGACAGCCAGCTCACATCTGAGGCAGAGGTGCTTATAGCTGACATCTGAGGCAAATAGTGACACATGGCCAAACCTTAGCCACTGTTTTGCTTGTCATTTTACAGGGCTCTCTTAGCTTGAATTCACTGTCAGGAACCTCATTTAAAAGAATAAGTGATTTTTTTTTTTTTTTTTTTAAGAACTGAGAGTCATTTTTGGTTAAAATATTCTTATTGGAAGATATATTATACCTTTTGATACTCCCATACACAAGTAAACAGGTTTTTATTCTCTTGTTTGCTTTTTACTGAAAGAAAAGAGCCACAGCAGAAGGGAGAGACTGCTTTAAGTTCCTTTCTTCACCTGATCTAGTCGAAACTCGTGCTCTCTTCTCTTTCTCCCAATAGCTCAGTTATTATTAGTGATGTGATGTGACTGTGGTGGGAAGAAGCTGTATTCTCCAGCTTTCCTCCCATAGTTCTACCAACTACACTTAGTTCCCCGCCCCCGAGAGGGTTTTAGCATTTATAGAATCAGCAAAAGATTGGGATTTTGTCATCTTAATTCCCAGGAAAAGGTAAAGAAAAAGAGAAAGATGGTATTCTCTTTTCCATCTGAAGGTTGCTTCCTGTAAAGTTTGGAGTTGGAGACTGAACCCTGGTCTCTCTGGTCCTGCACAAATGTTTCCATCACTGCATTGGCAGTCAAAAGGCTGACATTTTATGCCTTCTGTAGCTATATTTTGCATGGATGTCAAGCCTGCCTGTGCATGTTTAAAACAGGTGCCAGATATGTGCCCACCTCTTCTTTTTTTTTTTTTTTTTTTTTTTTTTTTTTCCACAAAACTGCAAGTCTGACGACAGTTAAGAAGGTGATTTTGTTCTGTTCCTAAAGGTGTGATTGCAGTCCATCATTTACTTGTTTCCCTCACTGGAGCCGCTGAATCCCCAGTTTATCTGGACACAGCATTTCAGCTTTGTTTTCTCAATCCTGTGCAAACCTTTCAAAATGTAGTAACTTGTACCCAATACATCATATTATATGTGTGAATTTACATGTATACATATGTGCACTTTTGTATTTTCCAAACAATAATGCGTTCTCACCACTGTCTGGTTCAGAGTGTACCTTCATTGTAGTAGTATTAATAATGCAGGCTGAAGTAATTAATCCATATATTCAAAACTGGATAAATAAAACAGTGCTCATTTATGGGTAGCTTTAAGTGCTTTGTGAAGGTTTCACTGCAGTTAAATTATGCTAATGATAATGAGCTGGTTTTTAAAATGCAGGGCAGTACACTTTCTTATGGAATATGGGATGTCTCTTGCAGCGAGAGATAGATTTACTGCTTGTTGCCAGTCGGAGACAATCTGATAAGCAAAGCCTTTTCAGACTCAATTTAGAAATGCAAGTCACTATCTAGAGAATTGTAGTGCCTGGCTTTGATAATTTATTTAAATTTAGATATGGGAAGTACCTACAATAGTTGCGCTTTTAAAATGGAGTCAGAGTTTACGGGGCCAGAAAAGTGCCTAGAAAAAAATGTATGAGGCTTATTATTTGGTAAAGTTTTCAACACCAACTTGTTCTGTGTAAAATGAAAGCTGTGAGGATTACTATGTTTTCCATAGGAAAAGCCTAAAATCCTTTTATCTATCCTATTTTTTTGTTGTTGTTGAATTGTGTCATAACTTTAAACTACCATTTTTTAAAGTAAATTAATCCTTCTTATCCCAAATTAATCACATCTGGTGCTTTCCGTGTATCTGGAGTAGTAAATACCTGTAATTTTACTCGAGCACCGAATCTATTAATTAGTTGACATTTAATAATATTATGGCATTCAGATGAGGCCATGTATTTTTACTTCCTTTCCTGAGATGACTCAATGGATATATATGAGGAGGTAAGTTTTAGAAGGAAGGACAGCTACCTAATTAATTTCTAAATTTACTAGTGATTATAGTCTAAATTTATTGCAAATCTAAACTAACAGAATAGGGTGAATTTACCTCAGGAGAAAACAGAAGAAGTAAGCTGAACCTTCCTGGATCTTCCTTGGATGGAGCAGGGGTGTTTACAAATAAGGGTTATAATAGGCTAAGAATCATAGAAGGTCTGCTAGAAACATCATTAATGAATGTGCCATTTGCACAAGCTGGCAGCTGTAGCAATTTATTCCCCTGGGTGCCTGGGTGTTCTAGATCTGTCCTGCCAGCTTTGCAGGAACATGGTGGTAGTAGAGCCTTGTAACCCATACGGCTCCTGCCTCGGCAGACGTTAACTCACCAGACTAAAGCAGTGACAGATGACAGAAGTATATTGCTCCTTCAAGTTGAAAATGATCAATTTTTAATTACCTTGTGCAGCAATATATCTTGATTCTGTTTTTATTCTTGAGAGAGGAAGCTTTTGTTAACTCTCCAAGCACCAAAACCTGACACTAACAGCAGAATGAATTTTCTGTCCCTGAAAATATAAGACCTGTGAGTCTCTTGGGGCTGTTTGGTTTGGCTTCCCATGGCTGTTTGGCGTGTGGTTTATTACAAATCCTTCTTATGGAGGGAGCGGTTATTTATGTTGTGTACAGGGGGAGATCTGTTGCCAGTCAAATGCCTCCCAAAGGGCTAGTACACATAGAGAATAGGAGGAGCATCAGCAGCATTACAGATTGCAGCAAACAGATTCCATGCAAAAGGCAGAAGAGCAGGAAGGAGAAACTTTGGTGAAGGGAAAGAAGAAACACAGTGTTTGAGAGAAAACCTTGCTGCTTGAGGAGGAAAAGACATAAATTGACAAGTACATCAGGCATTGCACAAGCAACATGTCTCGGCCACCAGGAAGAAAGCAGGAGAACCACAAAATAGTAAGACATTTTTGTAATGTGTGATTAAAATTGTGCATGGAGTACGAACAAGCTATTATTTTATTGATGTGTTTTATACAGTCAAATTTCTGAATAGCCTGAAAGTACTGAAAGGATGGGGATGAGTCTGCCAGTTTGAGAGCAAGTGCACTGGTAGCATTTATGGCTACAGTGGGACCTCCTTGTGAGTTGCCAGCAAGCTGCCAGCTATTAAGTAGTGTCATGAAAAAGCTTGCCCGAAGGTCTTGGAGTCTGAGCAGTAATACTGAGATTTGCTCTAGGAGTCTTCATGTCTCTCCAGCTACTTTGACATGAAATAATTTTCATTCTGTCCCTACCGTCAACGTGAATCCTTGAGGCCAAAGTTGTGTTCTTGCTGTAGGGAAAAGAAGGTGCACTGGCCACATCTCTCCCCCATGAACAGTTAAGGAAGAGATGGTTCACCTGGGGCTGCAGTGTACCTGGTACCCACTGTGTGCCTTTTGTACAGCAGACTATGTCTTTTGGGGGTTATGTTGCATGAGCACATGTCCTTCTCCATCCTCCTAATGTTGCATTTTTTCTATGCACATGGAATGCAAGATCTCAACATCTGGCTTCAAGGCCAAAATCTGAGTCCTGGGGAAACAATAGTAAGACTGCAACTGTTGTCTTTGAATGTTGGCTTTGGCCATTGATGACATAGCACAAAATTTGATCAAGTAGAAGTTACATAGACCAAAACTTCCTTCTTGTTCTGAACTTCATCTTAATATTCTCCTAAAGCTCCAACAGTTGCTTAAAATATACTGCATGCAGGATTTTCCCAAGAGACCACCTTAAACTGCATGGTCCCAAAAAGCAGTATTTTGTGCCATTGAAGATACCAGTTATTATTTTTGTTCTCTGGCAATGGTGGGTCTAAATATGAAAAATTCAGATAGCAAGTTTCCTCAGCATCTCTGTATGTTGTTGAAAATTTCTGACTGGTTAGGAATATTTTACCAAAAGTCCAAACAACCAAAGTCCCATAACGTGGAACTAAGGCCACAGAGGTTAAAAAACTCCACTAATTGTATTGCATCTTGAAGATATGTTTTCACCTTAAAGTATGATTATGACACATATCCATGTGTACATATGTATAACAAGGTGAAGGGAGAAGAAGTTGCTAGTAAGGAAAGGACGTTATTGTGTCAATGTCTGAAAAGGGGACAGAGATCTCCACTGAAAAAGAAATAGACGAATATAATGTAATTAAGTTAAAGTTAATATAGAGATGTTTATGGAAAAAATACTCCAATGGATTTCAAGCATGGCTATTAAAAACAATTATGTTGATATGGTCTGCTTTAAGATTCTCTAAGGTATTTGTGTAACAGACTTTTTTGTGACACTAGAACAATACAGAACCTGTATGATATCCATTTACCACATTAAAAACTTGTTAATGAGAATTTGTCAGCATGCAGCATTGTAAACAGGAGTTATCCTGATGATTTTAGCAAATGGTTCCATACTACGTAAGAGTTTGAACAGTAACTTGTTAAAATAGAAACGCTGATTAAATTCCAAGGTTTTGATGCAGTGAGAACAGGAAGAGATCTTTCCACCAAGCCATTCTTCCTTTCCTCATGTGATTTGTTCTCTTTTTTTCTCTCATTGATTTTCACTATTATTTTTCCACAGGCTATAAACAAAAAGCACCTGTAGGCTGCCCACATGCCACAGCCCAAGAATTTTAGTGACAGACAACCCAGTCTCTCTCTTAAAGGCCAGCTGCTGCTCCTGCTAAATACAGGCAATTCTGCAGTGCTTTGGAGGTGGTCTGGCAGGGCAGGGTGGGAAGAAAGCTTTCCTCTGGGTTGGTGCACAGCTAGAGATCCCAGGCTCATGCTTGTGACAGGATTTGTGCAGAGATATGCCTTTGGCCTCTGCTGTTGCTCTCCAGGCAGCTGTAATCCTCACCCACCCTCTTCATCTTGCTGCTGTGGTGGAGCCATGCCAACCACATCCTCTGTATTAAGACACAGAAAAAAATATCACAGTGAGATTTTCCAGGCATTTGGAGACCTAGTATGGATGGTGATTCAAGTTCTTTGTAAGGTCTGATAAAGAAGGGGAAATGTCAGTAGGACTGATTCTTTTTTACTCTGCTTGTCATGCTTTACAATTGGGCTGAATTATTGGTGGGTTTTTTGGGGGTGGAGCAGCTGATGATGTGAATCAGATGAACCACACCTTTGTTAAGGAAATGGAATTTCGGTGTGTATTCTGTCGTTCCTATTGTAAAAGGACTAATAGCTCATTGGCTCAATTATTCTTCCTGCAACTAACCACTTATTATTAATCTTGGATGGTACTTGACAGCATGTATCAATCCAACATACCTATGTGCTGTTGCAGGATGCAAGAATGTATCTGAGGAAAGTAGCTGTATCCCAAGAATTGGTATTTCTGACAGGCAAAACCCCCGCACAGAGACTCAAGTGATGATCAAGTCAGGCTGTCACACTTGAGTTGTGCATTTCAGTGATTACATGTCCATGGACAAGTTTCTTAATTCACATGGATGTTATTTTTGCTTGCTTTTAATGCAGTAGCAGCTCAAAAATGTGATTCTAGTTTGCTTCATTTTCCGTTTCTGGCAGAGCAGAGAACTTTTTGTACTCACATATGGGGCTTTGGTAGCCCAACTGTGCAAGGACTATGAAAACGATGAAGATGTCAACAGCTGTTTAGATAGAATGTAAGTACTACTTTAAATGCTCATCTTTGTCAAGAATAGTATTTGTCTACCTCTGTGTTACCTTTCAGCTTTGTGTCTGTTATCTTATGAGTTCCAGCACCGTGTCTAGGATTACAGAGAGCACAGGGATAAGGTTCAGTATTCTGTCAGCAGAAGTAACACTAGTTTGTGAATAAAGCTTTTGAATTCTTGGAAGAAAAGTGTCAGAGTTGTTTTGATAGCTTATGCTTGTTCTTCATTGGTCCTTTGTTCAGCTAATTAAGAATATGAACTTCTAAATTTTGTGTCCTGTTTCTGTGGATTAATTTTCAAATTCCATGTTAAGTCTCCTATTTCTTTATACCTGTTATTTCAAACTAGACAAGTATTTTGTTTCTCCCAGATGTTTTTAATTAACATGCATTGCTGTGGCCTTCCTGTGGCACCCCCTCATCTAGCTACACCCTGGCTTTGTGACTTGGACAGCTAAGAAGTAGTCACAATTCCAGGTTAAAGGGATTAATTTAGGCGAGTCAAAGGCAGCCTCCTTTTGTAATCAGTCTCCCTCCCCGAGGGTGTAATTCAGGTGTCTGACTTGCTCTGAATTGTCCTCAGTGGGTGAATGAGCCACCTGGGTTGGGGGCAGATCACCCAGCAATGAGTGCAGTAGCAAAAATGGTCACCAAGGAACGATTTTAATGTGAATAACCTCTTTGGAAAAGGAAGCTCCTATGTTTATAGGATCCTGTCATCCTGACTGAGATTCCTAGGCATTATAACAGTAAAAATAACGATAACACAGAAAATCAGCAAGAAACAAGTTTTCAGCTGGTTAACAAGAAGTTGTACTAGGATCTTAGGCAGAAGGTTTGTGCTTTCAGGCAAAATGGACATTCAGAACGGATTTACAACAATCACAGTAGACAGAATACCTGACTCTTTATTAGTATTCTGAAAGCTTGCAAACAAGCTATGGTCCAATAACTACCAATGGAAATGAATACCAATATTGTTGATTTGAAAAAGGAAAAATAATTTATTCACAAACTAAGGTAGGGCATCTGTCAGATATTTATTTCATATTAATCCCTCATTCAGCTCTGATGAAAATAATACCTTAAAAAAATAAACAGACTTCTTTGTGATGCTATGGTAGAAATTAAAAGGTAGTTTTGGAAAATATGGAGACATATTTTTCTCTTTGTGTTTTTTATTATTATAGCTGTTTATATGAAATCTCTTTTGTTTTCTTCTGATAAAGAGAAGACTTGATAAAATACTGACAGGTTTCATTACAGCAGTATGGCCACCTTTATTTCTGTGAAGATGAAAACAGCCCAGCTGGAGGAAGAAACCTTAAAGATTAGCAGAGCTGTGACAGTTGGGAATAATATTCCTAGGTCTATCTCTCTATGTAGGTACATGTATAATCTGTACTGAGGAGGGTGGTTTTCATTGTACAGTTGCCAAATAGCTGCTTGTCAATCTATTATTCATTCAACTTTGCAAATCTAAGGTATAAAAGTTGAAATGGATCTAGGTAGTCAGGTACATCACCAATAAATACCTTGCTAAGTGCTGATGACATATTTACCAATGTAATTGATATTGACATTTAGGCAATGAATACATATTTCATTGTTTTCTGATGCATTGCATATTGCAGTTTTAAACTTCACACTGGTAAAACCACTTTTTGGTCTTGTCACCACGTTAGACATCAGATCACTTTTTGGCTTCTTGTCAAAGTTGTGATATAAAATCAGGAAGAAAATCCATCAAGTTCAGGCTGCTTGAGCATGTTGGGCCTCTGATAAACAGTCAGAGACTGCCAGCTTCCACATAAAAGGAAATGAAATACTCCCTAAAAGCATTTCTGAGTTGAGTTCACATTCTTTCATAACATTTGCGTCAATCTCTCCCTTTTTCGAGAAATGCTTGGAGATGTAGCTGTTTTGCATGCTGTGTAGTTACTGACTTTTGTTAATGTCTGAGAGCTAGGAATAAATATTTGATTTATAAAAAATTCATTGAATACCATTCTTTTTATTTAATTTCTCTGAAATGGTAGTGTTTAAAATACAAAATGAAGGTGATGTTTTACTGAAACTGTATATTAACTAGCAACTTTTAGATTGTTTCTACAACTAGTAGATGAGGGAGAGAACATTTTAGGAGAACAAAACAAAACCAAACAAAAACCCAACAAATAAAGAGGGAATTGTGGAGCAAGAGCAAAAAATGAGGTGAAGGGATTAGGATAAAGAGATTAGGTGTGAGTCCATTTGCTGTGGGTTTTCCTGGCACCTGAACATTGGAATGTGGGTGAACAGCCTTTTCTGAACTCCATACCAACTCAGAGGTGAATGGTCTGACCTGCAGGGCCAGTTGCTTTCTTCTCCTTGGCAGAGACAGTGCGAGATGAACTCTGGGGATCACAGAACAATAGAGATAATTCTGTGCTAAGCTATCCTATCCTATTTTTAGGGAGAAAGCAGTATTAATCAGGTCTATTATTTGTATATTATTTATTTATTATATACGTAATATCTCACATATGTTCATATACGTAAATATAAATTTATGTATAGACAATTTGTATATAAACAAAATTAATATAATCCTTGCCAGGAGTGTCGTGTATGAGTATGATTCCTTAAATGATTATGTGAACAGCAATCCTACTGTGCTTCAAAATGTGGTGGCAAGAAGAATCTAGACCACCTAAATCCATTGTCCTCAAAGCCATTCATTTAGGAAGATGTAGCTGTTTTGCTGAGAAAGCACAAGAAACAGATTAGGGAGATGGTAGGTGGAAAGAAGTTCCCTGTTTTGTATGCTAACTTTCTTTGTTTTCTCCTTAGGGGATACGGGATTGGTGTAAGGCTGATTGATGATTTTTTGGCTCGTTCAGCTGTGAAAAAGTGCCGCAGTTATTCTGAAACAGCAGACATGATTGCACAGGTAAATAGGATTTACATTCCCTAGAGCTTCATCACCTTCAATGGTCTTAGCTTTTCCCTCCTCCTCTACAGTTTGCTCCAGAACAGTTACCTACATTTTCTGCTATATCACAATTGTCTTCTCAAAATCTTATCTCCACAATCACACCCACACTTCCATTGGGTGAAATACAGCCTTTTCCTTATCTACAACTTCATATCAACTAATAGCCCACAGGCCTTGAGAGGAGACGTCGGTTTCTACCTCTGTAGCATAGTGCTACATCAGGCTGGGAAAAAAACAACACTCAATGGAACACAAAAAAAATTGATGTTTAGTCAGATAAGAATTTTGTAGATGGACTTGATAAAACCATAGTGGTAAGTTTACCACAAAGGTTCATCAGACCCACAGAATTGGTTCATGTGGGATTTAGTTTTGTATCTGAGTTAAGGATAGACTGCACACATGGGATACCACCTGTGAAAGGCTGTCAACCCCTGACCTAAACTGACCATAAAGTGAGTTGTTAAGCTGAAATTGAAATTCTTCTATTCCTAGTAGCCTATGAGGTATTTGCCATCAGAAGAATTAAAGTTTCTTTTTGATTGTTGCAGCTTAGGCTGATTTCTTCTACTCTTGCCAGAGAATGCAGCAAACCACTAAAAAAGATAAACTTTTTTCATATATTCCATCACTTTGTTCTAAGAGCATAAGTCTTAGCCATCTCATACAAATCTTCCATTTTTGCATTCTTACTCCTGCCTTCTGAATCCCCTCAGTATTTCCAGAAACACAGAACCATAGAATGCCAGGTTGGAAAGGACCTCAAGGATCATGTGGTCCAACCTTTCTAGGTAGGAACATAGTTTAGATGAGAAATAATACTCTTAGATTTTTTTTAACCTTAAAATGGTAATATTAGGAATAAGCTGCAGGATTATCTGCAAAAGGACATCTCAATGGTAGCAGAGAAGAACTGTAAGAAAGAAAAATGAGTGGAACATTTTACTCACTACCACAAATCAAAAAAATAAAATCAGAATGGGTACTTTTGCCTTCTTTGATGGAAATTTCCCTTTTATTAAGTGTTGCCAGTGAAGATATGCCTGGCCTTTCCCAATGGCAGAAGTTAACCACATTTTGTAACAGTAGAATAAAACCAGTTAAAGTTATTGAATCAGTTAAGCAGTTCAAGTAGTTAGAGCTAAATGTCCTGTAAACATAGCTGTTATCCTGCAGTCCTTTGGAAAGCAAAGGACAAGTCTGTAAGATCAGGCTGTGGGTGTTCCCTGTGGAAATGAAAATAGATGAAGCAAAGGAAAAAACATAAAAGGAGGAGCACAAAGCCAGCTTGCCATATTAAGAAATAAATACTGAAGGGAAGGTGCACCTAAGGCAGTGACCGAGGGCTTAAAACCTCAGCCATTGGTTCAGCTTGCAAGGCCTGGGATCTACTGCTAACTTACACTGGACTGGAGAAGGGCCAACAAGTTTTGGTGACAAGCCAAAGTGAGTCCTTCTGCATTGAGTTCCCATGGTGCTCACTGACTTCTCGTGCTGGTGCTGTGACTGTGTGTGGTTACACTCAGGACTGAATAAAAAACGAGAAAACAGGCCATGTAAAAGGAGGCATTCTGCTCACTGGCAAATTGGGATAAGAAAATGGAAACCAGCTGAGGAGTGCTATTAAGAAGAAAGCTCAGTTGAACAAGTAGTGCCCAAGACTGGATTCAGAATTTGTATCTGAGTATGAATGAGGACTACTTTTGAAGTGAGGGTGATATAATCCTACAAAATAAAATCTTTACTTCAGTTCCTCCTCACAAGGCCTTGACATTGTTGATCTGCTCGAAAGAGATGCAGAAAAGAAACAATTTCTGACTTTAGATCTAATCTTAGAACTATGTTACATTCTGTAGCACTAGGACTAGCACTGGTCCACAGTGAGCTAGTGCTGACTCACAGGCTCCAGAGCTGTGTTTATAGAGTGCTATGCCTGAGGATATATCCCTTGCTGGAAGGCAGGGCTGGGAAGATGGGCTTTATTGTGGAAGCTCAGTACCCCATGAATGCAGCAAACATACATCTCTGCAGCTTCTTGTAGACAGACGCTTTGGGCAGCACCACGGCTGGGGTAATCCAACCACGTCCCCCAGGCAAGCTCAGAGTTGTAGGACATGAGATACAATTCCCCTTCCCATGGGAGGTTCTGCCACACAAGGTCCTTAGATGCTGACATACGGGCAGTTTGAAAGTCTGACAGAATCTGGCAGAACTGATTAAGCTAGTACATATTCCTTTTCAGATTGCAACAGTGAGAGGGAAATACATATAGCAGGTTGCTGTGCTAAGTAGTAAACAGTAAAGGATAAAGAAAAGTTTGTGAGTACATGAAATCAGTAACAGATGGCAAGACCTTTAAAGCATCTCGCTCTTCCCAAACACTAACCACGGAAAAGTACTTAGAATGAAAAGTATGCTAGGAAAAATGTTATTTTGGCTGCCTTTCCCCTTCTAAACAGATTAATGTTGGTCCTTCATTAATCTTCTTATTATGTCATCTGAAATTTTGGCTTCCGTTTTTTTGACTGTCTGTATTATCACTTTGCAACATTACTTACACATACAATTTTTTGTAGTGAAAAGTCCTTAGTAGTATATAAAGGGACAGACAAGTTACTGGCCTCCTAAATATTTTAGGAGTTGTAAACTGTATTTAAGCACCATCAAAATGTTAATGAATTTTATTCTTGCTGCTTGAGAGACATGGAATGCCAGCTGAGACTTCAAAAAAGGACAGTGGTACGCTTTTAATTCTGGCTGCACAGATTTATTGTTTGACATGAAGCTATATATAATCCCATAGAATTGCAAGTAACATTCCCAAATGAGAGATTTTGCTTTATATGGGTGTGATTTTGATGGTGAGCCTATGTACATGTCTAAATAGATACTATTTTTTTTCTTCCAATATAGATAGAAATGAGACAGATTTATGGATGCAACTTTCAAAATAGCGCATGGTTTTTACTGCCCTGTATTTTGGAGTCATAAAAAAAGATTCAAAAGACCTTCATTTTACCCTCTGAGAAGCTGTGTATGGAAGTTTAAGGGAATGTCTGTTCAGCCATAGCCTGGTTATAAAAAAACATCACATCTATTAATTTAATTACTTGTTTTTTTTTCTGCTGACAGGTTTTTACAACTTTCACTTTATAGCTTTGCAATTTTGCCTTAACTCAATGCTCCATCGCAAACCATCTACTGGTTTTGCATAGTTTCAGTGTAAGTTCTCTTTTACATAGGAAATTTTTTACAATAGAATTTGGACAGATTCACCATACCATAATGCAAAGTACAGCTGAAAGAAAGTTGAAAGCATAGGAGGGCCTAGCACGGGTAGCTAGTTTTTGTTCTTATAACAAAGACACAAAGTCTGACAGAGCAGAAGATGTGTAGCAGAAGAAAAGTTAAGAGAATTTAAATGAGAAAATGGAATTCTCACAGAGGAGAAGAAATAGTAAACTCTGAGACAAAGCACAACTAATTGAGTAGAAGTTTCCTGTTTATTTGTGCACTCATGTTGATGAAGAGTTGGTGCAAAATCTAAATTTTCAAGAGAAAATATTTATTCTGCTGTTTGTTTGTGGGATTTTTGTCCAGTTTGTTTTGGATAGTGTTGACCATAGCCTTTCCTTCCTGTGAGCTGCTGCACTTTAATTCAGGGACAATGTTGATACAAAACAGCTTTTGAAATAGCTGCTTGAAGAACAGAGTTAACTTTGCCAAAACCCATTGAAAACATAGGGTCAAACTGGCTTTTATTTTTGTCAGTTTTTATAAAAGTGTTCCAGCATCCATACAGGAATTGCATTAAATCACAGCGTTTTTGGTAAGACAACACAGAGTAACACAGCCCTGGGAATGAGAGTCAGTGAGAAGCTTAGGCTTAGACCAGACACATGTTGCAGCACCGAGTGTTCAGCAGCTGTTCTTGGAGGTGGAAACACTCTCAAAATGAATTACCTGTGAATGTGGAGCAGGGTAAGGATGAGGAGAGAAGAATGCACCTTGTTTTTTCCTCTTCATTATAAGGGAGCTGGGCAACACTTCTGTTTCAGATGGTCCTGGCTACTCAGGTGCAGCGCTTTGAGCTCTCTTCTGAGGAAAATGAGCATGTCAAAAGTCTGAAGTGGGATCCCTCTGTCCTCCCACGTTTCCCTCCACCAGCTATGCTTTTGCCTCTGTGTCCCAGCTCTTATATCACAGTGGAGAGCTCATCCTTACACCAACCTACTTGTTTCCTATATTCCTTGATCAGCTCATTAACCTACTTAGTGTCCCCCCCTTTGGATTCCTCATTGCTTTGATTTTCTGTTGCCTCGGTGAGGAAGGTGGAAAGACAGCTCTGGGAAGAGAAGTTTTGCCCAGACAGTGGGGACATCCTGCTAGGTAATGGCTCCTCTCCCCATGTGTGTAGTGAGCAGGTGAGATGGGGCTGGGCAATAAATGTTGGGGCATCTCTCATAAAGAAAGAGAAAAGCAGAACAAATGGGAAGAGACATCTACCCTGGAAGTAGGTAGTCGCTATACCACGAGAGGAAGCCAGAAAGAAAAATGCGTAAGTGCCAGATAAGGTGTCAGATATGCATGCTGCTGTGCCTTCCATCTTGACAGTGTTGCCTCTGTGCTTTAAGCTGCAGCAGGTACATATAACCTCTAAATCTGCTGCAAAGCGGGTCAGCTGGGTTAAAAAGCTTTTGAAACATTTGCTTAAAGACCACAGGTTCTTCAAAACACACAGAAAATTGTAAGCAGACAGTGGCATTAGCTCTTGGAATGAGCTCTTTTTATTTTTAAAAAGAGTGATGGTCTGTAAATGCAGATAGATTTTTTTTTTCTACTGAAGAAGGACAATGAGTATAAGAACAGATGGGCAGAGTACCCTGGTTTGTTGGTAAGAGCCTGATTCAAGCAGAGCAAAAATAGGGTTCATTGCAGACTCAGGGAGAACGGCAGTAAAATGCTACATAAAGGCCTGCCCAATCACCCCAGGGAAAAAAACTTGGCAGAAACTTTGTTCTCCTTTTATACAGTGTTTGCAAGACTCTAGACACCCTATAAGAGAGCCACGTGGTGAATTCCAAGTGGGTGAGGTAAAGCATGTGGCTCTGGGGTGAAACCCATTTGTCAGGAGCAGTGATTGTGCAGTCATCTGCATTGCCTGCTGGGTCCTCTTGCTCCAGACATTAACTTTCCTAAGATACTCAGAAAAATGAAAATCAGTCTGTTGTAAAAATATTGTCTTAAAATGTGGAATTTTCTTCCAGGCCTTTGTTATACACTGACTGCAAGCCCAGTACAAACAATAATGCATAGCTCTACAGGCTGCACTTAGTGTCCAAAACCCACTAAAAACAGGGGCTTTATACCTGTACAAAGAGAAATTTTCAGTGGGAGATGATAGTACCAAGTACCCTACAGAGGCAAAATATCAGTGATGCATTTCACTATTGTAACGAAGCACTAACAACAACTTATGTCTCAAAATGTCATGTTATTCCTTAACAAAAACACAAAAATGTGGAACCATTTGGCAATTTCAATTCTTGGCACTCTACACTTTAGCTGTAAGATTTGTCTAAAAGATTACCTGGCATCTCACTTTCAGTGGAGGTCACTACCCCGTGCCCCAGGCAGATGTCTCATGGACTAGATGACCAGGGCTTATGACTGTGACTGTCCATGGTGTTCTAGGTGCAACAGGACTCCAAAGACACTGAGATGCCTTTAGTGACAACTGGTGCCTCAAAACAATGATATACCTGCAAATGGCCTAGAAATTACATGGAAGCAAAACCTTCACTTTTTGTGTGCTGTCAGAAAACCACACACTTCTTCTATTATTACAGTCAAACCTTTTAAATGGTATTATTTTATGATAGTCTCTTGATTTATACAGGATGAGCATATGACAGCACCTTTTACATGGGATATTGTTACAACCTTCTTGTAGAAGTCATTATTCATCTCTTTTTCCTGTCAGCTCTTGATCTGGAGCCAGCAACATTAGTGGAGCATGAACCCTAGGTGCCAGGGAGGACTGCAGCCTTTTCACTGATATAGGGAAATAATTTCATTCCATCCTTTTGGAGCAAGTTTGTAACTGGGAGAGAATTTGAAGAAGAAGAAAGGGGCTTTGTGAAAAAAAATATAGAGATTAAACCAGCTAGAAGTATGCTATATTAGCAAGGTATAAACAATTAGAAAACATATTTTATCTATGGTATTTCCCTTCTGTCTACCACATCCAGGATTGTCTCTCTTTCCTCATTGGTTCCTTTCTGGCGTTCTTCAACTAGCCTGTGAATTGTGCTGTAATGCTGTTTGCTACTGCTGAAAGAATAGAGTTGGGAAGCATCTTCCCATGCCTGAAAAGCTGGCAGGGGAATAATTTCTGGTTCCTTGTTCTCAAAAAAACACTTCAGGTTTCTGTCGCTCAGCTTGGTGGCATACAGCTGGAAAATCTGCTCCAGTTGCTCCTTCTCCTTCTCCACATATACCCTCCAGAACTTCAGCTGGAGGTGACTGACTTTCGACTGGCAGCTGGCACAGCAAGTGATTAGCAGGGAGAGAAGAGCTGTGGTAACTATCACACACCAACCTAAAATCTGGGAAATGAAAAGAGATGAACTTAAGGTTAAAAAGGCCCAGGTGAAAATGCTACTTGAATCAAGAGTGTCTGACAGAGCAACCAGAGTGTGTACAGAGGGCCTGCTGCTCCTCTTGGGACCCCGCTGTGGGCATCTCATCCCAGTCTGCATTTGGTGCCTGGCATTAGTGTTAATGGGGCTTCCATAATGGGACCAAAGGGAAGCAGGAGACGTCAGGACTGAGGCTTCTCAGTAGGGCTCATTTTGATGTCTTTTTCTTAAGAACACAAAAGCTGGCTGATTTTTACAGTGGAAGGTAAAACTCTCAAGAAAGGTTGGCTTATATTAGAGTCTGGCTGCCTTCCCCTTCTGTTTCATAACAAAAGGAACTTGGATGACAACAGCTGAGGAGACATGTCCAGCATAACGGCAGTTTCTGTTCAGGGACAGATGATCTTAAATCAGAATTTAACTACATGACTGTATGAAGAAAAAGCTAAGAGAGGTCTAAATGATAAATCAAATAATATTATGGTTAAATAGTGCTATACAGAAAACAAATCAAACCTGAAAGCAGGAGTAATTTAGAGAGGATACTGATGAGAATTATTGAAAAACTATAACCATCTAGCATGCAGTGTATTGGAATTGCTCACTGAATTCTGTCACACCAAGGAAAAATAAAATATCACAATCACTAGGTAATAAATGGTTTTCTATCTCTTTAAAGTATTAAATAAAGTTGCCCAGCAAAAATTAGGATTGACACAATTCTGAATTGTGACAAATTACAAAAGCAAAAAGAGTAAGTAACTTTTGTCCCAGATAAATCAATGTTTAAAACTGTGACAATTTTTAGATGTCTTGTTTTCAGACTTCATTTTAATTTGAAAAACACAAGCAAACAACAACTGTAACTGTTTAATCATTAATTACTTAACAAGACTATACAAGATAGTCTGAAATTTAAGAAGCTTTCCCCAAATTCCTTTACCAGGAGGTTCACTGAAATCTGAGCTATTCTTGTGAACTTTCTTTCACTTTGATGAATCAGCTCTTTGTAATGGAAATAATTTTTATGCAAAAACTGGTTTAAAATTATCTTCTTGCCCAATCCTATGACAATACTCAGAGAAGAGGGCACAAGAAAGAAGAAATAGCAAGTGCATTGGCAGGTCTCTGTTGGCATTGGAATAGAGCCCAGTTCATCCTCACAGTGATTAGAAATAATTGCTGTATTTTCAAAGAACTTTGTTTTTCCTGAAATATGTTTGTCCAGCATCAATTCCAGCATCAATAAACTTTTTTTTTGGTAGCAACTTCAAAGTTCGAAATAATTATGTTAGGAACTTATTAAAGGAAAGAACTACTTCCAGGATTAGAGCAAGGGCAGCAGGTAGAAAAAGTGCTTGAAATGGTTATTGTGGGATGTTCTACTTTAGGGGGAGCAGAGGTGTGAACACGTTTTTTTCATGCCCAGTGCCATTGGCCTAGCCAATAGTTTTACCCACCTGCTCTACTGCAACGTGTAACATTTGAAAACAAAACAAAACAAAAAAACAAACCCAAACTTGTTTTTAGACAGTAGAACAAATTTCAGTGTGGAACAAATCTTCTAGGTTTCAGAGACCCAAATGAACTGGAACTGATTTCCCATGCTTTAATGGTGATGAAAGTTTTCTCATGTGGACTCTTGCACTGATGTTAAAAAAAACAACTGCAAATAAATATCTATATTTAGCTGGGGGAGTATAGAAAGTTTCTTCAGGGAAATATGTGAAACAGAGAAGCTCAACAATTATTTTTACTGGTATGGAATAATAGCTTCACCTTCTTTAATTTTTCCGTTTGCTTTGGCCTGACTGATTCCTATGGGTATTTGAGAAACTGATCTTTTTTGCATCTTTGAGAATGAACCCATGTATTCTCATGCTACAAGCCAGGTCACTGTTCTTTCTCTGTTTCCTTCACATACAGCTTAAAGTCTTAAGCACTGTTTGTTACTTCTTTCTAAAACTCTGAAATAAATTGCTTTGTGTGCAGTGCAGGATTTGCCTGCATTCCTCTCCCGTCTGCATGAGGACTTAAAACCGTCTGCTTGCAGAGGAAATGGTTCCATATGGATACAATTGTCTGACAAAAGCTTGCTGGCTCCACAGAGTGTTTTTCCTTCCTGCTGAGAATCATCTTTCCATCGTTTTCTGTAGCCTTTTTTTTTTTTTTCTTCCCCCTTTGTTTTGATTTTTTGCATCTGAATTTATTTTTGTTACAAGTGAGCAGAACTGCATCACACAAATACAGTTAAAAGTAGTATGATCTCAGCTTTGCACATTCTACTTGTTTTATTTTAGTGTTTCTTCCTTTCTTCAAGCGGGACAAAAACACACTCTCATCTGGCATGAACATAAAGAATGCAAGCAGAAACATCTTATGTAAGCTATCACAAATCTGTAAAAAATCTTATTTTTCAGTACTTTCTACTGTTAGTGACCCACGATTTGATTACAGTATCATGATGGTATAAAATAGGAGAGTGTGGTATGGATTTTTTTATAGGCCACACCCCTTTAGTGGGGTGACATTTGTTAATTCAGCCTTCTAAACAATCCAGTAGTTATGTCTCTCTAGAGAAATCTTCATTCAGGAAGAAAGCTTTAAGTTATCCAGTCTTATTGATCCTGCCGTCAGCGAGACCCCGCAGGAAGAATGGCACAGCTGAAACCAAAAGATGGATTGACTGGATTTTGTAAGGCTGCATCATGCCAAATCTTTGTTTGTGTGAAATCAATGGCTTTATCTTAGCATCTGACATCAGGATCTTCCACAGATAAATCACAGCAGCAGTACAAACTGTATAATGCCCTTGATTTTTCTTACCTGGGACTGTGCCTGAAGAGTTTGTTTCAGTTCGTCACTCTCTGAAAAGGGCATGGAGCTTTTGTCACAGGCTACCTTATGTAGCTCTTCAAAGCACTTTGCAGATTTGCTGTGGCAAACTGCATGTAAGTAGGCAGGATTTTTCAAGCCACTCATGGCACACTGATAAAAAGTCCCGTTGAGCAAAGCCACAGAAAGCCACATCACTGGGGCTACCAGAGCATTTAGAGTGATTTGTCCAAAGACGTAGAAGAAATGGCAGGTATTCCCTCTGGGGAATATTTTTCTGGGATTCACCCAGCAGCCTGTAAAGAGTTTCCAGGTATTGCTGTTCAGGAAATATCCAATAACTAGCAAAACAAAAGCTGGGGAGAAGAGAAATACCAAACCGTACCTGAAGTTTTCATTGCTGCAGGGGCATCTGAAAGCAACAAAAGAAAACACACGTTCCCCTCCCATTGTCAGCAGTGCCATAAAACTGTAACCTATAGCAGTTTTCTGGTTCATGAAGAATTTCAGGATTGTTTGGAAACCATCCATGTTTGATACGACAGAAGTAAAAGTTGAGACACGTTTCTCTTCAGCCGTAGCAGTCTGTCGTGGTGTAGCAGGGGAGAGCTCTCCAGAGGAAGAACAGCCTGCTGCTAGCCTGCCTGCCTGCGCACTGTCTAGATAACACTGTGATGTCATTGTCTGGAGAAACACGCTCACAGGGGACCCCTCCACCAGCAGAGCAGATGTTGCGCGTTTACAGTAACATTCATCCCTAGCAGACAGAAAGCAAGCAGTGCTCTATATCATCAAATAAGCTTGCAGTCTTGGCAGTCTCGTTCTTGGTGAATTGTTCTGGGTTGTTGTTGGTTTTTTTTTGTGACTGCAGATGGAGATGGGAGTAAAAGCACAGACTCACCAGTTGCTGGAGTTCTTGAGCTATGTTTATCTAAGTTGCAGGCAGTGTACTGAAGGACCTTATATAGATGCTAATGGCCCCAGGGGAGTGTAACACAACTGAATGCAGATGAGAGATAACAGTGAAACCACTTTGTGTAGGGTTGTAAATGTAGGAAGATCAAAGACAGAATAAGCAGCCTTTTGATGTACTTCCGTGGAGTATCACATATGTGGTGGTGCAGAACCCTCCCTATCCTGCACTGGGTCTCATAGTGATGTCAACACCAGCCAACATTGTCTTTGCTTTAGTTACAAGGGCAGTGGGCCCAACATTGTTCTTTCTTCAATGGCAAGTGCAGTAGGCTGAGACAATCCAGCACTTTCTGACCTTACCTACTGGAGCACTGAGTTGAAACAATTGGTAACCTTCTTGTCCTGGTGCAAATGCAGGGAGTTGGGACAATTAGGCAGTCCCTAACTGCACCTGGAACTCCTGTTTCCTGGGAAAAGTATTTGAAACCCCTCCTGCTTGGATCACAAGCCCTCTCTGAAAGTTGCCTGACTTGAATTGTGGCCATAATGGAAAAATACTGACCAAAGTCAATAATCTTGTCACCTTATCATCATAAAATGAGGCCCTTTGCAGCTCTCTGGGATTGCAGTAGACTGCTACCCTGTGTTCTAAAGAAGGACGTTGGTCTACCCAATGGAAAAGGGTGAGTAGCTCACTGCTTCCCATTTTGTGGCAAAAAGATTGAATTACAGTAATCTACTATAATTCAATCTTGTTGAGATCAATCAAAAGTATATTTCACTGCAACTTCTTTTCGTGCAATTCAAACATCATTATGGGCCAAACTTTAATCACATCTTAAAATGGATTAACCTCTGTATCTGTGTGTGGATGTTTATATGTAAGCAATTTAGTTTAGAAACTTTGTTAAATCTTTAATTGAACCACTGTGTAGGATTCTAACAAATTGTTGATTATTGATTAATTAAGAGTTGCTATTAATTAAGTATTGCTAAGAAATCATATAACCTAATTTCATTTTTTGTTATAATAGTGTCAGTCAGTGTCATATTGCCACTATTCCAAATCATGCCAGACCCATTATGTGTTAAAACACTACACTGAAATCCCTACACCTAAACCCTTTAGACATAAACTGTTGACCAGGTCTGGGACTAGGAGTGGGTACTGCCACATCTAGACTCCTCTGAGAAGTTTAGAAAGCAGAGGGCTCCATTCTGAATCTCATGACTCAACAGGAGGGCCTTCGTCATTCTTTTCCCTGATCCCTGTGCAAATCACTGCAACTCAATTCTGATTCAATCTCCTCTATCCCTGTGTAAATAATTTTCTCCAATCTCTGTATAAATAACTCCAATCCAATTCCAACCCCTACATGTTCCTTGCACATAGTGAGTAATAAAATGAACCTTGCTATCAAACTCTGTTAACTTGCTCTTCTAAAAATCTGAATTAAAATCACCTTTCCCTGATGTCTTTGTTGGTGATTCTTGGAGCAACGTTAAGACCTTACACTCCTGACTGTGACAAAATAGCTCCAGTTTTATGTCTCTGGCTCAAGCTATCACAGAAAAGATAAATCTAGCTTGATATCCAGCCTGTCTTGCTCTTCCCCCATTTTCCTGGGGTAAGCTGGTCTACAGATGCTAAAGTTTGTGCTCCGGTTTGCACACAAAAGATTGAAGCAGCAGGGTCTCATCCTTTTGCAGGTTGCTTTCAAGATGTACCTTGGGATTACTCCTAGTGTGAGCTGCAGTAGTGCCACAGGAAATGTATTTTCCTTAATCCTGGACAAAAACCCACTAGTGGACTTCGTAGAGGAGCTGCCAGCAGAACGAGCATCACTTTGCTACTGTAACCTCCTCTGTGGGGTGATTCGGGGTGCCTTGGAAATGGTAAGGGAGTGACGTCTGTTTTCTCTGTTCCTTGTTAATATACAGAGGCACAAGAAAGCAAATACACTTGCTCATATAAATGAATGAAATCTAGTAGTGTTTAATATCTCTCTCAGATTAAATGTCTATATGTAAATAAAAGAGGGCCAGACTGGTAGAGAAGCACACAGGTTGGCCCACCTCCACACTGTTCCTGCTTGGTTCTTTAGTGGCTGCCTCAGGTGCAAAATCCAGGCTGGACTGGGGAGCCAGCTAACATGTAATGCGGAGAGCCAGGGGGGATGTGCTGGACTCCTCTGCTGCTCCATGAGCCTGTCATACTTTGCTGCATAGCTGTAACCAGTAACAGCCATCCCTGATTTTTTCCACATACATGAAGATAAATGATATTCTGAGGTTACCACAACACTTGCTGAAAGGGAGAGCAAAGTTTGGATAAGTATAATGTTAAAGCCAAAGCATCACAAGTGTAACAGATGGCATTCTAAATTTTGTTCTGAAATTTAAGACTTTTAGAAAATAATACAAATTCACTGAATTGTAGACCTCCTGTGGCATTTTCTGGAAGATAACTTTTGGGCTGCTTTACGTTTTGGTCAATATCTAATTTGTCTTTTTTTTTTTTTTCAAGAAAACAAAAGCTGTACAAGTATTATGTATGTACGTCTGTCTCAGAATTGTGGTGTGTAATATAGAGTAATTAACAAAAATATTATATCGTAAGTAATAGTATGTAATTTGAAATTTTATGATCACAAAATCATCAAGTACACAATTTAAGTTGTCAGAAGAAAGCAAAGCACTGGAACAAAGGGTAAGGTATTATACAAATTCCAGTCTATGTAAACTTCCTTTTTACTAGCTTAGCTGGGAAAGATACTTTAAAAGAATCTAGAACTGTTTCTTATGAAACATGAGAAAGGGGGTCCCCTTGTGGTAAGAGAGAAAGAAAAAGTTCATTATACTGGAGGAGGGAAAAAAAAAAAGGGCATTTCTTTGCTTAACTGATCAGACCTGATTCTTTCTAGGTTCACTTAGCAGCAGAAGTTACCTTCCTCCAGGACAGGCTGAAGGGTGATGCTGTGACAGAAATAGGAATTACGTTTTTAAGGAAGGCTGAAGACAGAAAGCACAAAAGAAATAAATGAAATAAATATTGGGAGGAACCATTGCTGAGGGATATTTTTCATCTTTTGTTTCTGAAGAAAACATGCAGGAAGACATGGCTTCCCTGAGGCAGCTGCTCCAGTCATACATTTGAAAGGTGAAGAGAGCTGGGCAGCAAACAGGATGGGTATAGCAGTGGGAGAGAAATGTTAATCTCCAGGACACGGATATCAATATAAGAGATGAAAATGACCTGCTCTTCCTCCTCACATAACCATGCTTTTGAGCTCAATGGAAGTTTTATCTCAGTATTTAGTGCATGCTGGGTACGATATATTTATTCAGGCACTGCCTGTTTTCAGCTAAATATGACCAACCACCTTTTCCACTTTTGTTTGTTGGTAATGGTTCAAAGTATGGTTGCTAAGAGATGCTTTATTTCCCTGGCTAGGAAAGCATTTCATGGTTAGGAAAAATGAATTAATTTGCTGTGGCTGCTGTATCCAGTGTCTCCGTGTCAGGTGCCTGTTTTAATGCACGATGGTTTGTCATTCACTGTCCTCCATGCTGGTCATCCTGCTCCCTTTGAAACCAGAGAGGGATGCAGGATCGCTGAGGGTGGGAGCTGGTTCCCTATGTCTCTTTCAGGCCCCAAATGCTGGCACACCTCTTTAGCCTTACGTGTTTGTCAGGCTGCAGCACTCTAAAAACTGCAGCAAATGCTTGTGTTGCTTCAAGCTATGGGACTTTTCATGTCAGTTTTCTCTTCAAGAGCACTGATCTTATGACCACGCTGAACAAAGCATAGTGTATTTAGTGTTTAGTCACTGTGGATCTGTACTTCACCTAAGGAAACTTGAATAAAAATTCAGAGATTGCCACACAACTGGTTTGCTGGTCATTGTGTCTGTTTTACCTGACCTTTGTAACTGGCTATTGGACGTCTTCCACTTGGCAGCAGACTTCTGGTACCACAATGTGACTCAGAAGTACAGAAAAAGCAGCCTTGTGGAAACCTGATTTATATGAAAGGTTTAATGTTGTGTAACACAAGATATCTGGGTACGAGTGGGACAAAAACCCAGGTCCCAAATCCTAGCACAATACCCTACCAACAAAACCAGTTCACCCTCTTCTCACCAGTGCACTCCTTTTAAACTGAAGTACAAATCCTCA
This sequence comes from Apus apus, assembly GCF_020740795.1. NCBI lineage: Eukaryota > Metazoa > Chordata > Aves > Apodiformes > Apodidae > Apus > Apus apus. The sequence goes on from NC_067284.1 coordinate 42,267,932, forward strand.
GTTCAGTGAAGCCCAGGGTTTACTCTGATTTTATCCCTGAGATTTGATACCTTCATCCGCTACCTTTCCCTTAGTCCTTTTACCTCTTAGTCTTGCTAAGTGAGGGAAACCTCTTTCCTTGGGAACAGCAGGATTCACTCCCACCAGAGCTGTATAATCCTCATTATAATCTTGCTCTCTTCATTTGTCTTAACAGTGATGTACAGTGGTGGTATGGTGTAAGTGTAATGGAGCTTTTTCACTGTTATTACATAAAGCTGCTGAGCACATAGGGCTAAAATGGCTGGAATCTTTTTGCTCATCTATTCAAGCTGGTAAGTCCTTCTGATGGACTCCTATGCTATGCACAAGTAGCTCCAAAATGCTAATAACTTCCTAGATGTTGAAAGATACAGTCCCTGCCTTCAGAAACTAATTGATTGAAAGTAAATATTTTATTGTAGAATTTGCTCTAAGCTCCCCTAAAAGCTATAAAGTCAAGTGAGAGTTAATAAACTAAGCTGAATTTCTGATAAAAATTTCCATTCCTTTTTGTCTCTTTGATACTGCCAGGTATGAAGGTTTGGTATTGTCACTCCAGCTGCCATATGCTCTTAGGGTGTTTCTTAAGAATTTGATGCAGTACGTGCTGACATCTTTGGAGATGCTTATTATTTCACATGTGACACTCTTAATGAAGGACAACATATCGAAACTCCTGTCATGACAGACATATTTATTGAGATGTACTTAAGCAAAAGTAATAAAGTGTATTTAAAAACAAATCTGCTGAGGGTTACACCTATCAGCTTTTACATACAGTTTGCTTAGATTTCAATAAGAGCACAGAATAAGGCTCTCAATACGAGTAGGGTTAAAGGCCTGCTGGTGTTACAAAGGTTTTGTTTCATTAAAACCCTGATTCATTTGTGCCTGCTTCATCCACAAATGCTAAAACAGGCGGAATCAGATCTCCGTGCTCAAACTGGATGCTCTTGCCTCTGTCTGTGTTAATGTACTTGTGTATCGTGCCGTAATACTGCTCTTGTGGATTGAACGTATATAAGAATGAAATCTTCTGCCAGTCTTCATTGCTGGGAGTCTGAAACGGTGCTGGCTCTGTGGCTTCAAAAAAGCACTTAATATTAATTTCTGCCAGCCTAGCTGCATGCTCTTTAGCCTTGATCTCAAAGACCTCCAGTTCCTTTTTTGTGTAAATTTGCCAGAACTTGAGCTGAAGATAGCTGATCGGGGAGTGACAGCGGATGCAACATGTTGCGATCAGTACCACGGTTGTGATGCTGGCTATCAGGAACCACCCTATGAGCTTAGAAAAGAGAGAGATGAATTAATGGTGTTTTGCATGGTCACATGTAGGAGCTTAACGCTGTAAGCGAAGAAACCCTGGAATGCCTGACATAGTCCGCTTGTTGTGGAAGGACAGGTTCCCATGCACACAGTTCAGTCAGCCTTACAGAGCTTCTGCACCCCTGAGCTGATCTTGTTGGATTGAGGATAAATACCAAGAAAAGATAAGGTTCTTTCCTCTTTCCAGTTATATACACCTTTCTTTAAACACAAGTTACTGGTCAGCAGTTTCTGCAGCTATGGTCAGATTTACAGTACAGAGGGTGCACACTCATCCTGTCCACGTCTGGTGCTGTGAACCAGACCTGCTGATTGATTTATTTGCTCTTGGAAAGTACCTCCTTTCCCTGATGTCTGAGCCTGCAAAAAATAGCCAGTCACCACAACATACAGAAAAAATTGTTCTGTATGTTTTGTAGGCAGGACATGGATTTGACTATTTAATATGGGAATTCATTCTTGTTTTACAAACGATTTTAACTTTCCTGGAGAAGTCTCAGAGGCCTCACCTATAACGGGTGTCCTAGAAGATGCTGGTACCTCCAGTACCCAGTGGTACTGAGCTGGAAACTCCAGGCAGAGATGATGTCAGTGTCCCCTTTCACCTCAGGCCGATTTTTTATTATTTTTTTTTTCCAAGTGAAAAACATTGAGTGCTAACAAATGTTTGTTTTATTTTTGGTTTGTGTCATTCTTGGTTCTTAATTTTGTTGACAGTAGAGATGTTAAAATATATTAAAATTATGGTCATTGCTCTCACTCCTTTTCTGTTTTTGTTATATTAGTTTGTTGTTTTAGATTTCATTGCAATATCAGTAAGTCAGTCTTCCTTGATTTTGCTCCTTTCTTATCCTCTCTGAATTCAATGGTATGGAGTTTGCCTCTTTTCAGCCTTTTTCTAGGAGTAGAAGCTTTCCTGAGAAAAAGTGATAAAACCTTATTTTTCTACTGGAGTTAAGATGCTGACCAAACAAAACTGGAAATAAAACTGGAGTGCTGCCAAGATTTGAGGGCTTCACTTCAAGCAAAAACATCCACTCACAAGTGCAATTTTTTTGATCATGCAGTTTGCCTTCAGCACAAGGACACTTTAACAAGACAGATACATATTTTAACTATTGTTCTAGAATACAAGAGTGAAATTATTAATAGGCTCAAGGGTTGAGATTTGTGATGAAACTTGTCCTTATTTGTTTCACTTGCCTTTTCTCTGCTGTAAGGAGACAACAGATTCCTTTCTGTTTGAGATCTCAGCTTTCCCTCAGCTAGTGCATGCTTACAGAAATTGGAGTATTTACAGGGCTAGAAGTAGAAAAAGAGAACTTGCACAATGCCTAAGTGAAATGAGAAGAAAACTTGCTGTGGAAAGTCTTGGTCTCCAGGCTGGTTCCCTGCTGCCTCATGGAGTTAATGATGGCAAACTAGACCACATATGTATGCAAAGCAAAACAAATGTTTTTAAAAAATTAAAATTGATAAAGGTGTGATTAAGCTAAAGGACATTTAATCAGAACATCTATTACATGGTATAAATGCTACTGCTACTATTCAGTATAACTATTATTTACTAAATCAAAAGTTCAAAGCTAGCTTGATGAGCAATTATTTATACATATTAATGTTACCTACCCATGTTGATGTAGCTCTTTCACTCAGCCTTCAGGAATAATCTTGGGGGATATTCCCACTCAAAGGAGGAATCCCAAACACTCCTATGGGGATGGAGGCAAGAATCTCTCCCGCTCAAGGATGGGACAAGGCTTTAATAGCATAAAGTGATTGGCTGCCAGTCGTTTGTTGCTAAACCAAACCTTCTAGCTCAACAAAACTCTGTTTAGCTTCACCATTCTTGTGTTCCTTTTGGGACCAACTGGTTTCACCTCCTACCCTGTGATATTTATTCTGGGGGTTGCTGAAGCACGCTAATCTCTAGTGTTTTTCAACACTAAGGACAGCAGGACCTCCCATCGTGCCTGGTACGTTTCCATCAGAAACCTCATACAAGAAGGGCAAGGTTCTCCGTTCACCTCCACCTAGGCAGAGTGTTCTGCTACAGCTGCCCAGCTTTGAAGGAGGTTTCATAAATAGCAGTGCCAAACAATTGGCATGCAAAACCAGAAAACAGCACAAATATATCCACTTACTACTTTCCTCTTAGTGTTTTGGGGTTTTTTTGCTAATCATGTACTTTTGGTAATTATATAGTGTGAGAGAAGGACTGTTTACAGTCCTCAGCAGGCAACACCATACACTGAGCAGTCAGGGTTGAAGCCATAGAGTGAAAAGAAGAGCTGTGAGGCTTTACCTGGGACTGTGCCTGGAGGCTGAGGTATTCATCTGGTAGGTTCTTCGATAGTGTCTTGTTCTTCAATAATGTGTTGTCGCAGGGTATTTTGACCAGCAGATTGTTACAGTCTGGTCCTTTACCTTTACACATGAATTTCTGTATCAGGCTGTTCCCGCTGGCTGCACACTCATAGAAGCTGGCGCTGAGCAGGGCCACCGCGATCCAGGTGAAAGGGGCCACCAAAGCTCTGGCTGTCACCGGCCCTAGCACACAGCAGCAGCGAATGCAGGTTCCCTGGAGGTTGCAGCTGCAGTCCTTTGTTGAAGGGCAGCTGCCAGTCAGCAGGCGCCATGTCCTGGCATTCATCATGTAGCCAAGAAGAAAGAGGATTAAGGCAGGTACTAGGATGAAAACGGAGCCATACAGCACGTTACTAGAATTGCAGGGACACTTGAACACCACAGAGGAGAAGATCTGCTCGCTGGCAGCTGTCAGCAGGGACACAAGGCTGTAACCCAGAACAATCTGGTAGCGGATGCAGAAATCTAGCACTCTACGTAACTTATCCATTTTCTGCCTCCTCTTATTTCAAGGAATCTCAGTCAGAAAAGCAAAACAGAAGGACAAGTGTTCTGAAGCTGTTACAGCCTAGAACTTACTAGCCTACAGCAGAACTTCCACTTTCTGTCAGTGGTGGTGATGCAGTGAGGCACAAAAGCAGTTCTCATCAGCGGAAATAGAAAAGCACAGGCTCACTGCCCAATGTTAAGGTTGACCGGAGACCACTGTGGAAACCCACACTAGTAATCAAGATCAAAACAGGAAAGATCTATCTTTTAATTTTTATTTTATTTTTTCAGTTAAAACAGTATGTATTTGCCCTTACATGCTTAGCATGGCTTAAACCTCCTCATCTTTTTAATGAAGCTTTTGAATGAGGCAAGAGATTCAAAGTGAATAAAATGTGAGAAAATCACCCAGAACTGTGTACAGTTTTTTTAATCCTGCCTCATTACTAGCAATACAATATGGCTTACCCACTTATGTAAGAAAATTCAACTATAATGTTAATTTTTCAAGCTAATTGAGTAAGATTTTTTAAGTAGTTAGAGCAAATTAGCCAGTGCATGCCCTGAGGGAGCTCAGCTAGGCTCCTAGCTAGGGTTTGTCTTGGCTAAATCTAGATTAGGTGAATTGTCGCTCAGAATTAAGGAATTTTTTGTTGCTTGCTCATAGCCATGCAGCTGAAGCTCTTTGAGGCGATTTAGGCAGTGAACAGTGCAGTAGTTTGCTGTCATCGTGTGCTTGGTGACACCCAGATGTGCAGCCAGCAGGGTACTGGTGGTCGCTGTCATCTTCTCTGCCGCAACCACTTGTCCTTTGCAACAGCAATATTAATTAAGCATAATTAGATTATGAATGCTATGATTTATACTGCACTGACTCTTCCTGGGCATATCACATCGCAGAGGTTAACCACAAAGCCAGAACTTCACCCCGGGCTCAGGGAAACATTGCCTGCAGCTGGGCCAGACTGATTTTGGTATTGGCTACCTCGGGTGAGACTGCAAGGCTTGATGCTGCTTGTATCACTCTATGCCCTATCCACAGCTGGAGGAACCAAGCACAGTGGAAATTCAATGGCTTCTTAAAACCCTGTGAGAACTTAAATTGCTTTCAATGAACCTTGGGGTCATTTAAACCTTCCAAAGGGTCCTTAGAACTCTTTCAGCAGCTGAGTAGATAGTACAGAGGCATCAGAGTAGACAGTGCTGGTGCAGGTAGCCACTGGGCTTGCACCAGACAAGCCAGGCTCAGCACTGAGCTGCCACTGCAGAGGAAAACATGTCAAAACTGCAATGCTTGCCTTGGTCTGGAGGAGACTTTGCTTTGTTATTATGCAGAAGTAAAATATAAAGATATAACTGCAAAAAGGATGTAAAACTAGCAAGAGTGACTCAAACCAAAAGCCAAGTCAGGTCACCTCTTGGTTATAGTGGATAGCTGAGAAGGAGCACAGGGTGCACCCACACCCTGTGACTCTGCATTTCAGAGATTTCCATTGCATCTAACATCTGTTGAGTCAAATCTTCTGTAAATTTGTCTGAAACCAGAAGTCACTAAGTTGGAAAAAAGTCTTGGCAGATGTCGGGATGGCAGTAAATAACAGAAGCAAGGTGAAATCATGGCACCTCATTACAGAGACAGGGACACGGGCTGCCTCTGAGAACCACTGGTTTAACAATCATAGACTCACCAAAGTGTTTTGGTTGGACCTTTTAAGATTATCAAGTCTAACCAGTAACACACACTGCCAAGTCCACCACTGAATCACATCCCTAAGTGCCACATTTACATGTCTTCGAAATGCCTCCAGGGATGGCGACTCCACCACTTCCCTGGACAGCCTGCTCAGTGCCTGCCAACCCTTTCAGTAAAGAAATTTTCACTAATATCCAATCTAAACCTTCCCTGGTGCTATTTGAGGCCATTTCCACTTCTTACTTGGGAGAAGAACCCAACCCCCACCTCACTACAACCTCCTTTCAGGTCGCTGTAGAGGGCAATTAAGGTCTCCCCTCAGACTCCTTTTCTCCAGACTAAATAACCCCAGTTGCCTCAGCTGCTCCTCATACGACTTGCTCTCCAGACCCTTCACCAGCTTCATTGCCCTTTTGTGGACACACTCCAGCACTTCAGTGTCCTTATAACAAGGGCCCCAAAACTGTACACAGGATTTGAGGTGCCTCAACAGTACTGAGTACAGTGTGACAATCACTCCCTTAATGCTGCGACAAGAGGACCTAACATCAGCAGCAGCTCCCTGGAGCAGATCATGACCACAAAAGGCAAGTACAGCCAAGAAACTTCCCTCCTTTGTTTTTTGAGCCCAATTTTAGCAACATTTTCTTCATCTGCAATAAAGTACGGTTTCTGCAACAAGCTTCCAGGAAATGGAGAGGGGAGCTCTTTGCACGAAAAGATTAACCCTCCCCTCCAAGCAAACACGGTTCTTTCCCGTAAATGCTGGGAGAGGAAGGAAAGACCGCCCTGGCTGGAAGGCGGGAAGAGGAGCTGTGCCAGGAATCCAGGGGACACAGCCCTGGCCCGGGCCAGCTCTGCCTGCAGCCAGCCCAAGGATGCGTGGGGGCTGGCGAGGGTCCCGGGGTGGGGCTGGCGAGGGTCCCAGGGAGCCAGGGGAAGGTCTGGTAGGGGTCCCAGCGTGGGAAGCTGAGGAGCAGGGCAGTGCAAAGCACTGAGGCCTGGCTACTGTCAGAGTCCTCATCCTCACCTCAGAGCATCGCTCTCCCAGGGAGGCTCTTTCTTGCCCTCTAAATTAACACCTGTGTTACTGCAACAGCTATATAGCATTAACTGGAGAGTGTTCAGAAAAACAGATTTCTGTTCAAGAACCCAGAATTCCAATTCAGTGGTTGATTTGCAGTCCGAGGGAGATTATTTGCATTTGATTTCATTTACTTTCATTTGATTTCATGCCGTTCGAGTGGGGTGAAAACAATGCCAGAATTAAAAATATAGTAATTTTTATAATAAAGTGATCAATTTTTGTTATTTGAAACACATTTTTCTTTTCAAATACACTTTATTAAAATCAAGGGGTCAGTTGAAAACAAATCGACTTGTTTAATATTGTATCAAGTTTCTCCTTCATGTTTTAATTTCTGTCCTTTAATTTACAGCTGAATGGACTTCATTTTTGAGATGGAAAGAGCTGTAGTCCAGTTCTGTGACTGTAGTAAAGGCCTAACACTGGTCTTCAATACAGCATGTGAGTGTATGTGGCTTTGCCAATACATACTAAGTAGGCCTTGTTTTAGTCATGTTAGTAAGTCCTTACAATACGTTGTGGGTTTTTCGTTTTGTTTAGTTTCATTTTTTTTCTGGGATATTTGCTGTTCTGAATAGCAAAAGACTGGTTTTATTTTTCTATAAATTATTCTCTTTCTAGCTGCTTCAACTAATGCCCGTCCTGTTCCAAATTCCTGTCATTAATCTTATCAAGCTCAACTTCCTCTTTGCATTCTTGATCTTAAGTCTTGTACATCCACAGATGCAGTGGAGCATTGCAAAAGAGCACCTCAGCACTGGTTTTCTTTTTATTAGAACTAGACTTGCAGAATGAAAGAGTTGTAAGCTGCATTTCTCAGTGCCCCATTCAGAAAGATGTATGGAAGTGTCTTTATTCTAGGAAAATGTTTGTAATGCCTTTTATCTCGTTCCAGATCAAATTAATGCTTGACTAGGGGGGATCTTGCTCATGAAAAGATCTTGCACCTACCCTCCAGGTGGACTGACCTCCCCTAGAGGCCCATTACCTCAGTTTGTGAAATTGAGGAAGTTATTCTGACTTTACGGTTGAACCAGTCTTCTTACATGTTTGTGAAGTGTCACACAGCTCAGTGGCACCACATAAATCATTAATAGTACTAATACCTAGCAGAGCAGCAGGCTGAGAAGTAGCACTGTGACTGGGCATGTACAGCTTACAAGCATTTGTGTACATTATACTGCTATTTTAAGGCATTACATTTATTAGCTCCTTTTTGGCTGAAAACAAGTTTTAGTGGGTAGGAAGGAACCAGGTTTGTAAAAGCAAGTGTAGCTCTGAAGGAGGCTCTGACAGGTAAGCTCTGGCACAGTCACTGAAGCCACTGCACTAATTTTCTCTTGCTATTATTTACTGCTGCTCTTTTAATACCACAGGTCCACTACAGGTCTAACTTCTGGATGGGAAGGGTACTGTAACCAAGCACAAGTGTTCTACAGCAATGAGCAGTGTGAGGGCTTTCCATACTAACATACAATCTATGTGTGCCACAAATAAGTCTGTGTGATTCTTAAAGTGTTGGCTGTGGATTAAGTGAAAAATATTTGCTGGGTTTATAAGAAAATATTTTTCTAGGATTAGAAAAGTAAAAGTTGTCAGGTTTAATGATGAAATTAAGGAACCTTTGTGTGGCAGATTATAGAGTTAACTCATTTGTAATCAGGTAAATCACCCTGGGTAGTCAAGTAGTCAGTTCTAAGCAAACAAAAGCTCAGTCTTTGTCATTTACTATGGAAAATGAAATGCCATGAAATTAAGCATGTTAAACTCAAAATATTCTATACTCTTACAAACTTTTGTATTCCATGTGTCCTTACATTCTTCAGCTTATGCCATCACATTTTGCTGTCTTGGACTTGCTGAATAGTTGAGATTTTATTCTGTTTCGCTCCTTCTGTGTGGGTGGCCTAATGCTGTCTGACATTATGCTACAGAATGGGCTCTGCAGTTTTTAGTTCACTAAATCCTTCTTCCTCTTTTAAACTTTAACTGATTAACCAGTTCTTTATTTCATTGTAGTATGCTCCTTTCCCCCATCTCCAGCTTCACATCTTGGGCTACTTTCCTGCCTAAATTTTGTTACTTAAAGAATTTTTTTCTAATGGGAGGGTTGTGCAAGAGCCAAGAATCTGTCCCTTTCAAAACTGTCCAAATGCTGCTGTCTTAGTCAAGCTTGTAAGTTCACAGCCTTCTCTAGGCAAAATGAGGTGAGCAAGTTATGAATGAAAAAAAAGAAACCTAATGAATTTTCCTGTGTAGGGATGTCAGTCATTTCTTCTCAGTAAGTTTAGAAGACAGGCAAATGAATCATCAATGTAGAAGGAACTGCTCAAAAATGTTAATACTCCTACCAGTGAAAAGAAATGTATGGCAACAGCTACTTCTAACATAGTCTTGAGAGAACTTCACCAGGAAGTACTACTTTGCTAAAGGAAATTGTGGTGGACTAGACCTCTCCCACCAAACAGCCTACGTGATATACCAGAGATAGCATATAATTAAAATTTCCCTCTGCCGAATGAACATTCATCCTGCTCTTCATACAGCAATGATGGTCACAAGGGAGTTCTAGAAATGGTCTCAGTCTCCTGTCACTGAGTTTTGTTTAGAGAATTGAAAAATTTCTAGCTTCTGGTTGTCATCCTCTGTTGCTCATACAGTTTTTCTAATCAATCTCATACCTTGCCTGCAGAATACCCAAGCTGTTTCAGCTTACCACAGATGTGTGAGCTGTGTCAGACTCCATGGTAGCTATGTCTGGCTTGTATTAAAGGCTGACCTCTGTTACACTCAACAGTGCTTGCGTGTGCTCTCTCAGTTCCTGCCTTTTATATGCAGCTTGTCCTGCCATTTGGGAGAATCTACAACATTGTAACTGGCAGAGGAAATATATATACATATGTGTGCATTTTATTTATTTATTTATTTATTTATTTATTTTTAAATATTAGATATTATTCAAAATTAAAGAATGATAGATGGGGCATAAGGAGAAAGCATTCCCAGTTGCCTGTATTTTATGTTAGCAATAACTTCCCAAGTCTCTGGATCTGCCCCAGTTTATTCTGTAATGCTCAAATACTCCATCATCCTTATTTTATTTGCAAGGCTTTTGCAGCTGAAAGTATTTTATAGCATTATTGAGCATCTTCTATATTCCTCTACCTTACATAAAGGTGGAGTTACTTAAGCGTCCTCCCGGGGGCTCTTATGCTAGCAATATGCAGTTGGGTCTCCCAGAGGAAATGTCACGAGGCTGACAAGACTGTGTTTTACTGGAGTTTACCATTTCTGCTATCAGAGCCACATCCTCCACACAGCCTCCTGGAGTAATGTCCTACAGAACCTTGGGTCCTATGAGGTAGAGTAAAATACATGATGTTTTAATGCTAATCCATTGCACACTGTTCACCAATCATAGGGGAAGTGGGATGTTATCATTGCCAATGGGTCAATCACAGTCACCTTCATTACTTAAAAAACTTAATAAATGAAATAATACAATTACTTTACTTGATTAAAATAAGGGTTTTACCATATAAAAAGACAAGCATGAGGTAAATTAATATAGTTCTAGACTATAATTATCCATTAAGAATTTCTGTAACTGCTTTAGCAGCTTTACTAGGTCATGAAGCAACTTGCCCTTCCTTACCATGTCCTGCAGTTCAGCTCCTCATCCTAGAGGGTTGTCCTGTTCCTTAGGGAGAAAAAGAAATGCATATGCCGATCACCTACTGTCTCCTGCCACAGGCAGAATTCAACAAGCTTACTCTCACAGCAGTGTGGCAGTCTAGGGAAGTTTCTGTGCCACATCCTCCTCAAGTTTTCTTTGTGTGCATTTCTAGTGGGCAAATCCAAGGGGCTTGTCTTCCCTGAAATCCCTAGCTTCCTGTGTTGCAACCTTAATGAGGACAAAGTGGAAACCAGGGATTTCATACTCATGATTTTAGAATCCTTCCACCTTGTAGATTGCCTTCCAGCTGGTTATAGGTATGTAGCTAGACAGTAAGTAATGTTTGGAGTGAAAATGCTTACTGGTGAAAAAATGCATGTTATTGTTTTGGGGAAAGTCATAAATTGATATATCCTTTTGTTCACGGCAGCACAGCCCTGGGACTTGGTGGGAGACAACTTTCCTCTTGATTGTCCACCGTCAGTTAGAAGTGAAACCAGTAAAATCGCTGGTGGTTTTTGGACACAAGTCAAAGGGGAAAAATGCTGCAATATCATGCTAAATGTCTTGCATAGCAATACATTTCAAATGCCAAGCAACTTTCCTCTGATTCCCTAAACTTCTGGAAAATCACCATACATGCTATGAATGCTATTTTCTTTTATCAGCCTGAGGCACTTGGCAGGAAAGGTAGCATCTGGGGGAAATGCTACATGTGCATTTAGCTGAAGGAATGGCTAAATAAACTGGGATAAAACGGCAAACAGCACTGGGAGCTTATTTCCTCACAGAGACACATGCCTGTGCCACAGCTCACTGCTCACAGCAGGCTTTTGTATGAGCAGAAGCAAGTGCCCATTGCCTTGGTTGCAATGCTCAGCTTCACTGCTGCAGTGGGATACACTGCATGTGTCACAGAGGATGTACACACTGGACCCTGTCCTGTGAAATGACTGAACGTGATATAACTCATGTGTAGCAGGCTTGACATATGTCAACCTTTCTGTGTGTGTGCTGTGCACATGAACATCAGTTTGATGCTGCGTGCCCATGTGTTAGAGATTCTAAAGAAAAAGTGAAGCTGGGAGTGGGCTGTCACCACCATGACAAGTCATGGAGACCTTGCTGGACCGGTGTCTTTCTTGAGGGTCTCTTATACACAGAGCAGGCTACCAGCTAGACAAATGGTAGTCACAGCCCATTCATCATGGCTGTCTATTCTAGGGACCCCACCCTGCTTTTCCTTTTTGTGACTGGTGAATTATTTGCAGCCCAGATGGATGGGCAGTTAGATGCTGAGCTGAAGAACTCTGAAGTCCCAGCTCACCTTATGCTACAAGACAAAGCTTACAAGAGTACAAATGAGAAGAACATAGTTTTCACAGCATCACTCAGACCCAGGGGGACTATTGGGATCCCACCATTTTACTTTCAGTATAACCAGGATTCCCACAGTAACTCTCATTGTGTTAGAGGCATTCTTGTGGAGGCCATGGACACATAAAGGCATGAGAACAGCATCCCTCCTCCTGCTTTTTTCTGCTGCTTGGAATTTAACTGAGAACGAATTTGTGGGATTTAACTGCATAGTTCTATTACCACAAGAACATCACTACCACAGTGCATGCTTTACATTGTTCTCTTGCTATTTTTATTAATATGAATTAAAGCAGAGAAGATATGGCCTTGTGGCCTATGGATTCATGTGCTCCTTAGTATCTCATGGCCACTGCAGTCACGTTCAGTTTCACTGAAAACTGAAGATGAAATCTAAATTCTCATGAAATTACTAGTTTTTCTGTTGCGTTAAATGGTTGCTGCCACTATGCAGTGTAGAGTAGCAACCAAGGCAAGTCCAAATTTCAATCAGTCACCCAACTCTATTAGTTGTTATCAGGAGAAAAACTGATGCCAACTTTGAGGAAGACCCAATACTAATCCTGTTTTTCAGAGTATATTTTAGAATGCACTTACATATTTTGTAGTTGGGTCCAGTTCTCCTGCCTGCCTCAAGCAAACAACTGCTATGTTCTTTCTTTGAAAGACTCCAGGGCTTACTCTCTGAAGTGCTTTGACATTATTTATTGCAAGGTTGAACCCATTCAGAAAGCAGTCTGTGTGCTGAAGACAGTATAGACATATCCAGCACTGGATCATGTAGGCCTCCTGCTGCACAGTGCTCCTGGAGTCAACTGCCAGGAAAGCGCAGAAAATAACATATTGGCTTCATTAGCTGGGTCTGACTGAGCAGCTTGAAGTTATCCTCCTGAATTTTAACAGAAGAACCAGAGCAAAGGGATGAAAGTTAGACAAAAGTATGTTTGATCCCAGCTAAGACTTCTGCAGACCAAATAAATGTGAATGTAATGTCCCACTGTAGAAATACAGCTATTTTCCAAACACTATATGCTTTCAAACACGGAGAAAAAACCTTTTCGTCAGTGGAAAATACACAGGCCAACAGAAGAATGTGATGTATTTCAGACATACAATCCTTCAGAATAAGCTTTGATCTTACAAGTTTTAAGAAATGAGGTAATGTGCTCCATTCTCTTTGCTTCCTTTAGTCATAATAATGTGTATAACATACATAGCCAATTTTTAGCTGGACTCAAAGTATTACGAAAGGTAAGAGCCAGACTTCTCTCTTAAATGTGCACACCGCAACCTGTGGGTTGAATTCCCATTCATTTTGTTCAGAATACACTCAACTAACTTTAGACTAATTTAGACTGCAGCCCTGAAATGAAGCACGCATGACTGAACATCAGCTATTGAAGAGAAGCTGAGTGAAGTCAACAGGGTCTCGGATGAATACGGGACCCCATCCACATACACCCACTTATAGGATAGACATCTTTTCCTGTGGCCAAACATGCAGAAAATTAACATTTTTGGAAACCAAAAAGAAGCAGAATAAGCATTAAAGCAGAGGCACGTGCCAGAAGCATTTGAGTATTGGGACTCCATTCAGAATACGGAGTGAAAGACCACTTCTGGGTCCGTGACATTTAAAACTTGTTCAGTAAACCCAATCCAGATTAAACCAGTGCTTAGTGCCTCTGCCATGGCATAGAGCTCACTAACGCTGCTTCTCTTTTGCATTTCAGACAAAGCACACAAAAGCAAGGCCAGCATAATTTCTCATGTGGAATACCAACCTTCTCCAGCCCTCCCACCACCCAGCAGTGCTATCTGGGCTGATCCCATTTCCCTGCTCTTCCACATGGCACTTCATTGTAAAGGAAGGGCAGCTCACATTTTTCAGTGTATGCTGCCATCTGAGGGCTTGAACTGTTTCTTCCTGTGACACAGACACCCAACAGCCTGAGTTGCTGATGGTATGGAACCATCTGTTCTTCCATTTACTTCAAATTCCATTAAAAACCATGATCTTTGATAAAGAATGAGAGGTTCAAGAAGAATGGAAGCAAAGAACGGAAACAAAACTTACAGCACCATTGGAGAGGGACTTTTTAAAGGCTCTGGCCTGGAAAAGAATAAGTAAGAAGGTACACAAGATTCTTTTTGTACCCAAAATATACTCAGGACAATTACAGCTTCATTACTAGTTGAAGCAAACTTTAGTTGCCTTATCCAAATCAAAGTAACATGTGTGTAAGTTGAATTCAGAGTGACCAGTAATGACACTCATATTCTGGTAGCCTGATAAAGGGTAAAAGCTACCACAGCTCTTTATTGTCCTGAAGGTTCATGTGTCCTCCAGGATGTGGAGACACAAGCACAGGTTATGTACTTATAAGGCCTAATGACTCCTTTAATTACCCTGGGGAAATGTTATGGCGCTACCTCCCAGCAGAGGGATGTGCCAGGCAATACAACTAAACTGCAACAGTACCTGCATCCTGGTTTTTCAGTGTTCCGTGGCCAGTAATAGCATCACCTAACATTGCAAAACTAACCAATAGTGTCTTTAAACACAACCCAACAGGTATTTCTGCGTGTCTTCCTGCCATCCTAGTGCAAAGGCAGAAATACAGAGATTTCATGTAACATGCAGCCTGTGCCAATCTAGTCATGCTTTCAGCAGACACCACCACAAACATGGAGTTATCCTGGGTGACACTCCCCAGGTTCAGCTCCCTTCACCTTTAAGAAATTAAGTGGGTGATTTGAAATAGGCAATTAACTTCCTTACATGTCTTTTGCAATTAGGGAAAAGGGAAAGGTATGTCAAAGGGGTTTCAAGGTCTTGGGTGGACTGAGAAGCTCTCTGAAGGCTCTTTCTTCACTAACTATGCATGGATTAGAAATTAGCTGAGGTCCTAAACCTTTGCTCAGACTAAATGTACCAAATTTCATTAGATAAATCCAGGCACTGGAGACTGTAGTAGGGCTTATGTATATGTACACAGTGCTCAGAACTGGCTCAGTAGCTGGAACCTAGTGAAAATATTCTAAGCTGTTCACTGAAGATGTTTAGACAAGGAAAGCTCATCACATTTTAACACACAGACTTGCAGAAGGCTTAACAGCAGCACTGTAGATAAAAGATACCTAAATGGGTGTAAGAAAGAAGAAAAAGGTTTGTGGTTTGAACAAAGTGCTGATGAACATCATTACTATACTTATCAGAAAAAATATTTTAATAAAAGAAAAGCAACTTCTCCACAGAGATAATGATAATGTTTTTATTTAGCAAATGTACTGGAAGAATTGTTTTTCTGTCAAGACATACAGATATGACCAAATTCCATAGAGCTTCCATTCTCTCAAATAGCTATGATTTTTTTAAAATCAGTTTAATGAACAGAAGGGGATGTATGCAGAGATGTCAAATTTATTTTTGTCATAAACCACATGATTCCATTTACCACTAATCCCCAAATAATTGACCCAGGGCCACCAAGAGCTTGCAGAACCCTTGCTGGTGCTTTATAGAGAACAAGCTGTTCACACAATTTTAACTGTCCTCTGTTTCTAGCTGTGTGAACAGAAAAAAATACATTAAATACTTTCTTAATACCTCTTTTTCCATACTGGCAATTGCTGAGGTTACCACAGGATCGCTTTGGTTTTCTGTTTGTATTTTTACAATTGCATATGGAAAGGCAGTAATATAGGAGATTGTTTCCCTACCAAGATGTGCTTCAAACTATAGAAAACTTCTGTGAAACCCTGTCTTGTAAAATTGAGAACAGACCTTACAGCATTCCTCCTTCTACAGTCTACACTGGACTGAAAGATAAAGTTGTTTGGTTTTTGTTGTTTGTTTTTGTTTTTTTTTCCTGAGAATTGTGTTCCTTTATACTTTTGAGTTAGCCCCGTGTTAGCCTTCTGCTATGGCCTACTAGGCACTGTGCCTCTCACTTGGCAAGTACTGCTGTGATTGCTGTTTCCCACCATGCCAGATTTTAAAGCTTGTAAGAGATGACATGATGTAAGGGTCTGCAATAATTATACAGGAGTGTCCCATATTGAAGCATTCTTTGCTGTGGCAGAGAGAAATGAAGTCTACTGCTAAGGTCTGCCTGATTTCATGTCCTTTTCTTCAGAGAACGTCCAGAGACATCTATAGCAGCCTGAAATGAAAACTCAATAAATGCAAACCCAATTCTGTATAAAAAAGAAAACCCTTAGAAACAAATCTATGAAGAGGGCTCTCCTCACCAAAAAATTAATTACAACTTTACATTACTGAACTCTGATGAACAAAGCATAATATTCCCTCAGATGTGAGGCCCAACTCCAAACACAAAGGAGGAGTACTTATTAAGTACTTTGTTTTCTGAGATATATTTATTGCTTGCCCTATTCTTTCATCCCTTCTGGTCTGAAACCAATCCTTCCCCAGCTGTTTTGTGGAATGTTTCAGAAAAAAAAAAGAGAAGATAAACTTTGGCCCTATTAGGGTTAATGCTTTTGCATAGACGTATATGACCATAAACTGGTCGACTAGTAGAGGTCTTCTGCTAACATTGTGACTGAGAACAGGAAGAATACAGCCACAATAATATACAGCTGTCTACTAAAAGTATTGCATACAGACATCTTTGGCCATGCAGTCTCTTGGCCTTCTGAAAATATGTGAGCTGCATTGCTAACATGACAAAAAAAATAGCAATGTTGAGAATTAAAAAGAGGCGGGTATAAGAAGCTGATATTGATGGGGCACTACTTCGAGCAGTTGTCACCATCTGTACCAGCCCTGAGCGGCCTTTGATCGACACCCCAGTTTTGTGCTTCACGTAAGTGATATCTGCAAAATCCAGAAGATCTTTCATTTCCTCGTCTTCATCTACAGGCATCTCTTTTTGTGCTTGAGTCTGTGCCTTTTGTCGCACTTTTCTTTCATTTACCTCAATTTGTGCAAAAATATCAGGAACGGCATCAACAAATTTGTAGCCTTTGGCTACCTTTCTGTTTTTCTTTGCCTTGCCATGCTGCTGCTGCTGCCTCTGGGAGATTGCAAATATCCTGTCAATGGCCTCCTCAGTCTGCCTTTTATCTGAAAACCTCAGCAGGCGCTCAGCAGTCTTCCTAAAGCTAGCCGTGTTGCGCACGCGAGACAAGATCTGCTTCTCCAGCTGCTGGAAAACAGGCTTAAAATGCTGCAGGTTCCTCTCCACGATCCCTGTGTAGTCCTTCACTTCCGGCACCGTGGAGCTCCTAATGGCAGAGGCTCGGTCAAAGACAATTTTCTGGCGGTCTGCAATAACCTGTGCAAAGGCCGAGCGGGACCCATCCTCAGGGGGCCACAGGTACACCGCGTAGGCGTGCTCACCGGTGGTAACGAAAACATCCAGCTGAGGAGAATCTCCACGGACGGTGAAGCTCTGCACGTCGACGGAGGGCCCGATGAACAGGTAGATGGCCCTCGTGACGGGGTGTCGCAGGAGGGTTGTTACATTCACGTAGTTTGTTCCGTTGTATGGGTAGCCCCGGGGATACATCCGTGAGGTGATGCTAGCTTTCTCGCTGCGGCCAGTGTCATCCATCCAGTACATCTTATATATCCCATCACGGTGCCTAATCAAGGCCCCATGGACATCATCAACAACTGTTTCTTCAAAAGGCACATCCACATTGTGGAAGAAACTGGTCGCTGCCTCCAGGGGGCTGTCGTCTTCCAGATGGATTTGGTCCACTAGCAAGAGGAGCTGAGGATGGAGAAGCATGAGGTTTCTTTGCAATCTTCTCAGCTTCAGTTTAGGATTGTATGCACCCATTCCTTCTCCCCTGATAAAAACCACCCCGCTTCTCTCCATGGCAGCAACCACTCGTCCCTGACAGTCACCAGCCAAGTCATGTTTATATTTAAGCCACTTCGAGGAACAGTCTTCTGTAATCTGCCCTTCCCATGGGGAGAAGCAGCTTTTGGACACGGCAGGGGAAAACATCAACACATTATTAAAAAAGGTGTATTTTGGCCCATAGAGAGCTTCTGTTATGAAAGGTACGCCGTTGGGAGCAAAAGTAAAGGAGTTCTGGTCTGGGTGTTCATGGCCTGCATTGAAGTTTCTCCACCCCTTGATCCATTCTTTGTACTTGTTCTTATGAACAATATCATATATTGCACGTCCTCCCAGCTTTCCTGACTTAAAGGAAAGGAAAGGCCTGTTGATTTCAGCTGGCAAAGCACTTCCATAGGTTACAACTCCCCAGTCCTCAAAATAATGCAGCTTAGGAACACCATAGTCTGGTGGGGGTACGGAGCGCAAACTTGCATCATACCTGCCAAAAAGACAAGGAAAAGTGATTTAAAACTCATTTGATTAATTCCAATATCAGTGCCCGTACAAAACTCAAAACCAGATTCAATATTTACATCAAGGAGCAAGCTAAAAATATAAAGCCCACACATGCTTCTTGGGTGAACTAATCATAATTGTTGTAGTGATACTGATTATACTACTCCCTATACAAATGTGTTGTGCATTTTTTACAGAATAACAGCTGAAAGCATCTGCTCCACAATTAAAGCAAGCAATCCTCCTGCAGTCCAAAAAGAAGAGTACCACTAATTTCAAACTAGACACGTTTTCTTTGTATATCATAAAGCTACTGACAGCAACAGAAATCTTTTAAAAAGGCACATAAGGCCTAGGCTGTAGACACTATTTTGCACCCATTTACTGACAACTTAACCAAGAGAAGCAGAATATCTGTTTCCCCCAAATCAATTATTATTGAAATCTGTAGGCTCCAAGCAGAGCTAGCAATAACTAAAACTTCAGGAGAAGGAATTTTAAAGGACAATTTTTTAATTACTTTTATCAGTTAGGATGTTAGTTTCCTTCTCCAACTAAGCTGAAGAGAAATTTGCATGGCTTTCTTGTATAAATTACAAGATACAAGACATTTGGTTTAAAAAGTGATCTTAATTCCAGAAAAGGTTACAATGCTTATTATTTTTGTTTTATTTCATCTAAAGGAATTAAAACAAACAAATACCATGGAAAACAAAATCTAACTTTCTGACAGTGTTTTTAAGCAAACAGAGTAAACAAAACCATCGTTAGCCCCAGTAATATTTCTTTTAGAAAGTTTCTCATGTGATTTATTCTCTGCAGCTAACCAGGAGCCTCTGTCAGGCTCATGTCCTGCATACAGCTCTGGGTAATTCTAACCAGTGCCAGGACCCTGCTCTGTATCTAGTGGTCCTTGATGGAACCCCTAAAAGCAGATGTCTTACCCAAGACTCTAATCAAGTGGACATGCTCATCACAAGAGCAATACTGCAGCACAGGGAAAAGGCAGTTGTTGGAATATTCAGATTCTTTCTTTCTTTCTTTTAAATCAAGTGCTCTTAAAAGTTTTCTTTCCCTTTGACAACAAGAAGAATTTTCTAAGAATATAATCCCAATATTTCCAAGGAGACACAGGAGAAATGAATAATGGAATGAGGTTGTAGAGCAGAGATTCTATATTTTGCAAATAACAAGATAGAGGGTGCTTGGAGCTTAAAAATTTGCATTCTCATGAGCATATCATACATGCAAAACAATATATATTTAACAATATTTTTCTTGAAAAAGAGAGAAATAGAGCTACACTGATTCCTCAAAATTGTACTTGTTTTCTACACAGACTGAGGGAATTTTATGTCTGTCTAAAGCCTCTTGGGTCTTTTCCTTTCTTACCTTTAGAACACTGACACAGAAGTTAACAGAGCTGTAAATAACACGTAAAATATAGATCTAGTAATTTATCATGGTATTTTTTCTAAGTATAACTTGCAAATTAGTGTGTACAAGGAACTAATAGTAGCCTTACTGCTTACATTACTTCAGCTTTTAAAAGAAAGTTTATATTGTTTCTTACACCTTCTAAAATAAAATTATGCTTTAAATATTCACCCAAATAATTTTTAAAGAACACACAACATGATTAAAACCAATTAGAAAAGACCAAATAAACCAAAGGCAAATTTTCAGTCATTTTGGAACTTTTGTATTCTATAAAAGCAACAGACAACGGAAAGAAAACACAAAAGCAGATGTAGGTTAAGAGCAAGGTGCTCCCTGTAGCAACACATACTGTGCATCTATGCCAAGTGAAGAAGCTCTTCGGAGCCTAGTGGCTCTTAGGGTCACACATGGCCAGCCCAATCTTGACTTCCACAGTACAAATCTAAAAGTAACAAATGATCACTAATAGCAAACAGCTGTCAAGTTCCTTATGAGCCCACTCATTCCCTTTCATACCAGAGAAATTCAGTGTGGAGGGTGCACCACCTCTGCCCTTTGGATGGCGTTCCAGGGCCCTCCACCACTCGGTTCCTTCTGATCTGCTCTGCCAACCAGTTCCCGCTGCCGTTGCGCATGACAAATTTGTCAAGAAACACCAGCTGGCTCTCTGGCCCGTAGAACCAGTTATAGTTGGAATCCGCAATGGCCACAGTTCTCTGAAACCCTTGGGAAAAAGTGAAAAGGAATGTAAGAAAGAACAAATAGAACTACAAAGATGTGTTTGTAGAGCATGACGGTGAAGCCGAGCGGCACAAACAGACAGAAACAGAAGCAGCCTTTTCAGATGTTTATAGACCTACTTGTAAATGAGCCATAAACAGGTTACACAGGAGCTGTTTCCTTCTGCTGTAGCTAACTTGAATACTCACCTTTCTTCTTCAGCTTTGGGCTACAGACAGTGAAAGTACTACAGAAAATACAAGAAGCAATGTCTCATCCACTTCTCACTCAAATCTTGCAAAGGTAACTTTCTCTTTACAGCTTTCACTTTTCCTGTGTCAATCCAAATTCTCTAAAGCAAGAAAACTGAGGTGCCTCCAAGGAAAAAAGTTCAGCTTCACCCTGAAACAGCTAGCAGGAGTTCACTTTGCTCTGAGGTACCTCTCCCCAGAACATGCCTGAGGTCTTACATGGAGTCAAGGCAATTCCTTACGTGCCTGTGCTGGCACGCCAAAGCTGCACTCAGCCCCCCCTTATGACACAGCTAGATCTGGGGTGCTTACAGCTAATAAAGTTATCACAGGTTTTTTTAATCAGGAATTTGAACAATGTAAGTTCCTAATGAATTGTCTTGCAAATAAGCAACAGAAAACCATCACTGAAAATTTGAAAGGCTGCCTACAACTAAACCTCTTCTGAAAGCTAGAAGGGGTCAGCAATATTTATTAACTTATAATTGGTTTTGTATTTGTACATGTCCATCTTTCAGTCACAAATCAAGAGATGTTAAAACAGACTGCAAGATAGAAAGATGCAGGAGAGAACAGAAATATTAAAAAATCTGCAGAAATGACCCAATAACGATGTCAGGTATTTCTATTTAACTCTCACATTAACAACAGAAAATGGTTCATGTACTCCTGGAGTGCCCAGAGAAACCTATCATTTGAGTCAACGATGTTTTCCATAAGGAAAATATTTTAAGAAAAAAAAGGTATACCATTTCACTGTTTTGTGGAAAACTGGTGATTGTGTAAAACCTTTCTACACTTTATTGATACTTGAACCCTGGCTTCATCATTTGCTATTCCTTTCACCTCATCTTTTAGCGTGATGATTTTTGGCGAAGGAAAAAAATCAGTAAGAAGCTCAAAGAATATTCTTTTTCAAACAGAAAACCCCAGGAATAGGACTGTTTCAAACTTCAAAAATCTGAAATAAAATTCTGAAGCATTGCTTTTTTCTTCCAAATGATGTTTCAACCTTTTCACTGGTTTTAAAAGCCACAGTTTAATAAACAATGATCTTTAATAAGCATCTATAAACAAGGATGTCACTGTTTTGAAGCATAATGAAGTAAAATCCAAAGAAAAGGTTATTTTAAAAAATCCAAGTAAAACGTTATTTTAAAATAGCCTATTTAAAGTATGGAATTTTCTGCTGCTTCACAAATTGGAAGCTTTACCTTCATTTACACAAAGGACCTACCTGGCAGGACAGTCCTGTACATAAATGCAAAGTGCTGCTTGAGCCAGGGGTGGCTGAAGTGATTGATATCAAAGTGTCTTTGGACAAGAAACATGTACTGAAACAGGGATCTGGTTGTGTAGCTGCCATAAGCCACCCCTTCATAGAGGGAGCCATCTGTGACCTCCTGCAGCAGGACTACGGACTTCTCCATGATTGCCAACACTTGCTTGGTCCACAAGTAAGCTTCCTGAAGGTAGCCTGAAAGAAAAAGATACCGGTAAATCTAACTACACCACCATAGATCACAATTATGTCATCTGTTCTCTCATAGTGGGATCCTTTACAGCAAGGAACCTGCAATCCAAAGCTCTATCATATGACCTAGCACTGCTGTGTCCCTGTAGTTCTAGGGTGAAAAATAAAACAGTTTGAACACAGGAAAGCAAGGTCACATGAGCAGGGAAAATCTATCAAACACGTTTTGATAATGATGTGGGATTATGCTTTTGATCTTAAAGGGAAATTTCCTCAATGCTTTCAGGACATGCAAGAAGGGAGAAGCCACGCCAACACTATTGTATTTCAAATTAAAGCCATATGAAAACAAACTTACAGTCCCCACTAGAGGGCTCCAATAATGCAAATATTGTAAACAGCCATTCTTCACTGGCATGATCACCAGACTGATAAGGAGATCCTCAGAGTTTAAAAATATAAAGAAGTTCCCATTTAAGCTTCAGTTAACTGATATTTTACTAATACATGCTCTATTTTAAGACATGCTCTGTTCTACTTACATTTTCATTTTATTGTACAACCTAAAGAGCTATCCAAATAGAAGTTCTTTGGGAAAAGTTTTGCATGGTTACTACCAATTTCAGATTCCTTAATAACAGAATAAAACTGATCCTCCAACTAGGTTAAGTTTCAACCTCCACATATACAAGCCCTAAACAGTAATATTTATTCTAAAGAAAACACCTTCAGACATCTTACTGTTTTGGTCTGCTCTACACAGATGAAGAGCTAGAAGAGGCTGCATGAAGACCTTCTCAGGGTTTGTCCACCCTCACCAAGGAACAAGCACAGAAGCCTCAGCACTGCATTTATGTATTGTGGAAGCCAGCACGTGGATCCCAGCAGATGAAAGGCTACATGCCTTCTCTTATTTTCTTTTGGATTCACTGGCAAGAGAGGTAGGACTAAATTAAGACCAACTGCCTTGTGCTTCTCTGTGACAATTTAGTGTCTGCCCAACTCAAAGTGTCTGGACACAGATTTAACTAGACTTACTTCTACCATACAGTAGAGCTCAGATGGCATGATTACACCCCATTACCTGGTGAGGTGATGCCTGTTGAATCAAGTAGGTCTGAGCTACATTCAAACCTGCCACTGAGACTGTTCCACATCATTGCCACAGTTACTGTATTTATGCTCAGCAGAGTGATGAGCAATTCAGACTTCCTACTAGTCAAGGCTGCCAAATCCTGCTTGGTTAACAGAGAGAAAAAAATATATTGCAATGTCTAAGTAAAACAGACAACCTGAATCTAATGTGGTATTTTTATCTGCTGGCCAAAGAGATAAATACAATGGGGAAGGCCTGAGCAACAGGGGCAGGAGGTGCTACTTCTACTTACTTTACTCACCCACCTTGACACTACTTCATTACTCTGATGGAGCTGGCAGCCCAGCAGTCTGTCTGAATAAAATCCCAAATGCTTCCACTCATGTTTTCCCTTGTAACATTAACAGTCACCATAATGAGCTTCTGACTACTTCACTAGCAGTGATGATACTTTCCATGGTTCAGCACAGTGTAGTTACCATTATAATGCATATACATTCTGTTTACTTAGCTTACATCTATGCTATTACCCTATACTTGTAGTATATTAAAAGAATAATAATCCATTATAATTAAATTTAAGACTCAGCACCCTGTCAGACTGCACAGCAAAACAGAACAAATCTCACCTAAAATGAGAAGTATATATATCAAATTAGGCTTCACTCAAATTTAATTTTTTAATATATGAGTGCTTATTTTAACTGCAAAGACTTCGGTATATTTGTGTGCCTACAGTTCATTTCAATTAGTTTCATTTTTCAGTCCTATGACAGTATTTACATGTTGTTAAGCTGGCTATTTAGCCTCTGCATTCAATAGCTGAACAGCATGTAAAAATTAGTAGTTGAAATTTCAGCTTTTTGGAAGAAAGGTCTGCACTTGGATACAGTATTTGCAATTGCTATGCATTTGATACAGGGAGGATAGTATGTTTAGTCCTTTTCTCCCTCCCTTTTTTTTTTTCTTCTTTTTTTTTTTTTAAATTGTGGAATGAGAAGTAGGAATGAGTAGTCTAAGAAGGTCTTTTTTTATTTAAGACCAACAGAAAAACTGTGTTAAAAAAAAAAAAAAAGACATTTAAATTAAACATCTCTACATTGGAAACAAAAGAATTTTCATTTAGGAATATAGACCTATTTTGACCTATTTTCATGTGAAATATCAGCACAAATTTTCAAATTGCTCAAGTGTTTCTGAATTAGCACTTCCCCCCTCTCTCCCAAAACAGAAACCCCACCACCTTTTGTGAAAGAAATATTGCCCGACTTCATTTGTGAAGGTACTAGCTTTCAGCACAAAGCATACTTATGGTCTATACTCTAATGAAAAGCAGAGTCATCTCACAAACTCTCAGACTTCTGCAACAACAGAGTCTTGGGAAGGATGGAATGATGAGGAATTTAGCAAAACCTACTGAATAAACATGATCTGAGTCTTCACTTTGTGTAAGGCAAGATAGGAGGAAAGGAAGTAACTTCCACACGTACTCTAACTGCTTTTCAGCACAGGCACATCAGTGAATGCACTTATTCTGGAAAACACTTGAAAAAATATGACACCCCCAACATAGTATGTGCCACAGTTTTTTGTCATGCTTCTTTGGGCATCTACAAGCTCCAGTGATGTGCAGATACACCTAAGCTTGGTTGGGCTGTACAGCTTGGCAATGCCATCAGCATCCAGAAACTAGACTTTCCTTGACTTGCAGCAAGTAAGTAGTTTCATTGGGAACCACGTTTTCAAAATACCTCTAGTACATATAAAATAATCACTTGATAAAATACTGACACATTCTTCTAAAAGCAGGAGCTGGCTCCATGATTTCCACCTCTCAGCTGAAGTACCACTGGGGTTTGTTGTCTGGATTTCTTATCTGCTCTCTCACTCTGACTCCATGACATGCATTCCCATATACACTATAACTTAGACAGGAGGAGAGGGATAGACCCCAGGAAGAGCACCCAAAAGCACCTGGTGAGGTTATTCACCTGGGAACTGGGAAGGGCTAACATCCCTGAAGCAAAGAAGATGATGACACCTGACACTGACACCTCTGGATGAAGATTGTGGGGTGCCAGGTCATAGTCCACAGGGAAAGAGGCAAAGCTCTGCTCATCTCCTCAGAAAAGGATGCCGGAAATAAAGGTCCTGAGCTGTGGCCTTTGACTGGATAAAGTTGCACCTCTGCAGCTCTCTCAGGGAGACAGGACTGAATTCTAGGATGGAATCTCAGGTTATCCTGTGGTCTAGCTCCCAGCTCAGAGCCTGGGACATTTCTGACTGCTGGCCTTCTCAATCCACAGTGTAAGGAGAACAAGTGCATCGCTCTTTGCTGATAAAGTACCCTGAAAGACCTTGTCTGAAAATCAGGCCTGGACAGACTATACACAAGGAGATGTTTAATTCTTATGAACAAAGAGATAAGAATTTCAGAATCACTTAGATAACTGGATTTATAAACAGAGGTATATATGTGTGCATATACATATATACCTTGCATGTCTGCCTACAGACTTTTGTTCTATTCAGTAAATGAAATTTTTATAACCAGTGCAAGACCTGTACTCTCCGAA
This sequence comes from Apus apus, assembly GCF_020740795.1. Lineage (NCBI taxonomy): Eukaryota > Metazoa > Chordata > Aves > Apodiformes > Apodidae > Apus > Apus apus. Next base: position 42,293,860 of record NC_067284.1, read on the forward strand.
GCATTTCTATCAGTTACTCAACTTTGCTGCACAAATGGCTGATTGAGTTGATAAACTTCAGAAAAACATTCCTATGGTTTAGTACATACCTTGATTCATCAGAACCAGGCTTCCAGCCAGCAGGGCCACACAATTGGTAGGCTGGTGGTTGTGGAGGTACTGGAAGCCCCATCCACGTCTGTATGATGTTTCATACATGTATCCTGAGGCATTGGCAATTACCTCAAGAAATCTCTCCTGTTGAGTCTTGCTAAGATAGCTGTACAAGAAGTCATATGCAGTGGCAAAACCAACTAAGGAGTGAGCAAGAGGTACCTCATCCCACGGTGCATCCTTCACCAACCTGCCAATAAACAAAGGTGCTAATTAATTAAGTTTCACCTACTTCGTTTTCTCCATTACCCTACTGTAAAGTGTATATAGCTTAATGTTAGTTAGGCAATTCATATTAAGTTTTAACAAAGCAGGAAGCTACTTACCAAGTCTCTTGAGACTACTTTTTTCCTTCCTAAGCATGGACAATGTTAAACTTCAAAGCTCATTAATTTTATTAGAAAGATGAAGTAGTTAAATATTAAAACAGCATTTGCAATACACTGGGTTTTGCTAGGAGAAACAGGTATGTAGAATCCTGGTTGTACAGAAACGGAATCTATTTATCTAAAGCAAGATTCACATCATTTTTGTGAAAAAATAATATCCCATAGTTTATACTCCTCCAAAATACACTAACAACCTTTTTCTTTTCCAAAGAAGCCAAATGTTGATAAATTCCTGAATGGTGGCCATGGGACTGACTGAAGCTGTTTTTAAAGCAAATATAATAAAATAACTCACTATGCTGTTTCTTCATTTCTGAAATGCATTCAAGGGTAGAAGTAGAGATGATGAAATTTACTTTCATAACTACAGTTCAAATTTACATATTTAAAGCATTAAAAAAAGCTTTTAACATAAAATAAAGGTCAAATGGTGCCACTACTCAAAATTATTTTCTATAAACTATCTGCTTGTATCCAATTATTACATTGAACTTAGAAAAAGAGTAAATTTGTACGGAGAAAATTCATAACCGAGGTGGAGGCGTGAAGAGAAAAATATTTCTCTTAAGTCAAGCATATATTTTGTATCAAAGACTTCAATTTTGCAGTACTGACAGTACTTTCAGACCATGGTTAAACAGAAAAAACAATGTGAAGGAATACATAGTGAAAAAAAAAATGGATACACAGAACAATCATCAATTTGCGCTCATGGTTTTCTTCTTTCAGTTTCTTTGCAATATATATTTTATTACATAAATTAATTTTAAATTGTTGAGATTAGAGTGTCCTACTGCAATCAGTGGAAATTGTGTTGTGCTCCTGAAGATGTGCACCTACTCTATGCTTCAAGTATTCTATGACTGTATAAATATGACTTTGTCTTCCTTTGATTAAGCAACAGTGTGAACAAACAGAAGAGAAAAGGTACCAAAAGAGCAAGGTTAAAAAAAAAAAAAAATCCTCATTCTTCTATAGAAGCATTTATTTGCATTCAAAATGCATGAACCACTCAGAAATTATCATCATCAGCCTAGAGCACTACAACTATGGCAAAACACAACATGTACAAGTAAGAAAAGTAACCTTTAGTTTTTATTTCAGTATATCTAACATCACTGGAAGACCTCAAATGAACTTGGCACATTCATAACTGTATGTAAGAAAAGCCTCTGCAGGCTTTTTGATTAGCTGAATTTCCAACAGTTTAAAGTTTTCACCTTCTCTCAGCTTCAGTCCCATCTTCTGCTGAGTGAAGTTGTACATTGCTTTTTCCTTTTTTTAAATGAAATCTTTATCTCACAGATTTTTAATTAAATACATGAATGCATTCAGCATTGAGCAGCTGGATTTGACCATCTTTTTTGAACCAGGGTTTTTACTGGACTAGATTATTTTGTTTTCACAATTTTGTTTCTTGGTTAACAGACAGGCATTGACAGAATATGGTTGTGAACAATATTAAGACAAACAGCTGTAAGAGTAGTAAGAAATAACTGTCAAAGGATCAGGAAAAAAAGTGCTAGAAATTTACTACTCATCTTCTCCACATCCACATGCTATTCTTTGTGGTCAATGTAGGGAACATTTCTCTGTCTTTTTTTTCTGGTTCAAACTCTAAACTTATCTGTGAAGACTTTCAGCCAGTCATAGTAAAATTTGTCACTTATGTTTTCATTTAATTGTTGTGCAAAAAATTACAGACCTATAAGCCAAAAATTTTACATGCTTTTTCTCAGTGCTCATTCTTTCTGAATTTCCAGATAAACTGGATGAAAATGTAGCTGAGCTTGGCAAGCAACTCTTCCGACTCTCCAGATTTATTTATGCTCTGTCAGTGAGGCACAAAACCTGAAAATCTGAGTTAACTTGTTGTCTGTCTCAATCATTTCTCTGCATTTGTATTTCTGCTTTTTCATCTTGCCTTGTAATTGAAAAAGCTCTTAAAATGTTGTTAGTCCTACACTTAAGGGTAAAGTTGCATTCTATGGCGCTTACATACAACACCCTGGCACCGTGATTGCTGTCAGAAATCCTTTGACAAATGAAGATACCTTTGACTAGCTATAAAAAAAATCCTAATTTCCAAAGTACTTGTAGCTTTACTCTTCAGTAAATCTTTGCACATTCAGAAATTGAGTTCAAATGGGTACAGGAAATATCCCTTTAAAGGCCTCTGCCTGGAACAATTTCAAAGTGATTGAGGATAAGGTACACATGAAGGGAAGAAAAGAACAATGAAAGAATTAAAGTTAATTTTAAACATTTAATTCAAAGTTCAGTATCCTTATAACAACATACAAGTTGCTAATTAGAATGTGCTTAAAGCTTTCTAATGGTCTTGATATCATCTTAAAATGAGTTTGACAGAACAACTGATTTATTGTAACTTTAATTGTTAACATTATGCTAACTTTAAGTTTGGTTTTGAATGCAATACTGCATCAAATGCTATAGTAGAAAAGCATTTACGAGTCTTGGTGGCACCACTTCTCATAACATAGAAAGCACACTTCTGTGTAGCAAGTGCTAAATCAATCAGTTATGACTCAATTCTGATTGTAATTTCTTCAGAAAAAAAAAAAACACAACCCAAAAACTTCAGTGTAAAAACTCTCATGTTAGACATCCTAACATGCCTACATGCTGGCATAGTTACCCACTTCAGGCTAGACAAAGTCATTTTGTCATAACTTCCCTCAAGTTCCCTTCTGAATAGTAAGTCTTGTATAGAATTGAATGGAGGAGATGCACAGAAGTACTCTAGAAAATTCAAGATGATGATTTAAAGACCCTCATTTCTAAACATATAAAACCACAGTCAACATCTGTTCTTCAGCTGAAACTCTCTTGAAGTAATGACTCTAGCTGATACAAATCAGTGCACCTCTATTAACTGCATTTCAGTGGAACACAGCACTGTACTCCAAACAATGTGGAACATGATTCAAAAGAAGAATGGTCAAGTAGCAAGCATTAAAAGCTTTTTTAATCTAAATTACGCTCTTATTTTTCAAATGGATCTCCAGTGTCAGATTTGGTAAACAGCCTGGCTGATAAGCCATGGGAAAATATGGTACCATAGGCCTGCGCTGGACAAATTATGTGAAAAAAGTTTTCAGGGCTATCTATTAACTACTCTGCTCTGAAATATGAAAGCAAAGTTGTGTGTATTCATCCAAAAAAGAGGTAAAAACATGCCAGTGATTTGCACTTGAAAACAGCTATTTTCTAAGTCTCTCAGGAGTAAAACTTAACATGGGATAGTATGAACCTCAGCTTAGCAATTAACTGTGTCTGAAGACAGTGAGTAACTTTTACCTCAATGCTGCATTAGCCTCTTCAGTCTTTTAAAGGTATCCGATGTTAGAGAAAAACACAAACCAAAGTAAACAAAAATGTCTATAAATAGATCCTTTAGTTCAGAACAACTACTTAGTTGCAAACATAGGCACTTTCAGCAAAAGCAACTGTTCCAAAAATTCTAATACATCTTAAAGTAATAGCTAAACCATAAATGCATCCCTACAGATGGTACAACAAATGGTGGGGTTTTTTTTTTGCAGTTATTCACCTATACCTGTGTTTGGAAGAAGTGCCTATTTGGAAACTTGAGAAGGTGTATAAAAGAGAAAAAATGCTGTAGGGGTTTGCTGCCTAATGATCAAACTCCATAAACATCCAAAGCCATATGCATCATTCTGCACAAAGAACTGCTGTCTGGACAAATTCTGTGAATGGCACAGGGCAAATACATCCTCGGGGTGTTTTTTTTTAAGTTCTCTTCATCCGTGTCACATAAAATATTTTTGTTATTTCATTTTAAACATTTAGAGTTTTATATAAATCCTCCATGAAGAAACTAGAAAATTAAAGAGATCATGGATGAGGCTGGTATTATGGGTAAGTAGAATTGTAGAATCATGGAATGGTTTGGGTTGGAAGGGACCTTAAAGATCATCTAGTTCCAACTCTCCTGCATGGGCAGGGACACATTCCACTAGATCAGGTTGCTCAAAGCCCCATCCTAGCTGGCCTTGAACACTTCCAGGGATGAGGCACCCACGAACTCCCTGGGCAACCTATTCCATTGTCTCACCACCATCACAATAAATAATTTCCTCCTAATATCTAACCTAAATCTCCCCTCTCTCAGTTTAAAACCATTACCCCTTGTCCTATCACTACCCTCTCTGGTGAAAAGCCACTCCCCAGCTTTCCTGTAGGCCCCTTCAGGTACTGGAAGGCCACTATGAGGTCTCCTCAGAGCCTTCTCTTTTCTAGGCTGAATAGCCTCAACTCTCTCAGCCTGTTCTCACAGCTGAGGTGCTCCAGCCCTCAGATCATCTTTGTGGCCCTTCTCTGCACACCAAGAGCTCTATACCCTTCCTAAGTTGAGAGCTCCAGAACTGGAGACAGCACTCCAGGTGGGGTCTCACAGGTATGGAGTAGAGGGAAAAAATCACCACTCTTGACTTTCTGGCCATGCTTCTTTTGATGCTGCCTGGGACCTGGTTGGTTTCTGGGCTGCAAGCATACATTGCTGGCTCATGTTGAACTTCGTATTGACCAACACCCCCAAGTCCTTCTCCTCAAGGCTGTTCTCAATCCATTGTCTGCCCAACCTGTATTTGTGTTGGGGATGGCCATGATCCAGGTGCAGGACCATGTACTTGGCCTTGTTGAACTTCATGAGGTTGGCATGGGCCCACCTCTGAAGCCTGTAAAGGTCCCTCTGGGTGGCATCCCTTCCCTCCAGTGCGTCAACCACACCACACAGCTTGGTGTTGCCAGGAAACTTGCTGAAGGTGCACTCAATGCCACTGTCCATGTCACTGAAAAAGATGTTAAACAGCACTGGTCCAAGTACTAGCCCCTGAGGAACACCACTCATCATTTGTCTCCATCTGGATATTGAGCCATTGATCACACCACTCTCTGAGTGCAACCACCCAGCCAATTCCTTATCCACTGAGTGGTCCATCCATCAAATCCATATGCTTCCAATTTTGAGACCAGGATATCATGAGGAACAGTGTCAAATGCTTTGCACAAAGTAGTATTGTTTTCCTACATGTGTTGAGAATTTCAGGTTATCTGTTTTAGATTTGCCACCTTCTACAATGAACATTAATTTGAAGGGGGAATTGAGACCCAGTTCTTCAGTCATCCACTTACAATGTCAAGAACCATCATGCATGCATTGCATTTTCCAAGGCTTAAAGTGTACATACCACCTTCACTAATTGTGATTAAGTCCTCTGAATAAGTATATCAATTGTATAAAGTTTTGGATGTGAAACAGTAATCAGTATGAACAACAACAACAACAAAACATCATGGTAAGATTACCAGGACTTCTCTATTTCTTGACAACATTCCAAAAGCTGCTAATGTCTCTTCTCTCAGTAGAAAAAGTTTTCTGTATTTTTCCCACATTACTCTCTACTAGTAACTACTGCCTGACTGAAACCAGAAGTATTAGCATTTCTCTAAGAAATATAAGCCAAGAAAGACAAAACTGCCTGCCCAGTTTAAGGCACGATTTGAACCAAGGCCTCCTGCGTAAGTGCATCCCCTAATTATGGCCTGTGGGATGTCTGGAATCACCTTTCCTTCACTTTGTATCCAGTTCTTAAAAACACATCGAAGTACACAGGAAAAGAATACTCTCTAGCTCGCGAAGTAGAACACCCTTCCAGGCAGCGTGAGGTTTGATTTCTAGCCTCTATGTCAATAAGTAATATGGCATCACTGCATGCAAAATGAAGCATTAAGCACATCCTGACACTTACATGACAGAGTAATCCACATCCTGAAGCTGAATGCTCCAAACTCTGCCATGACAAACTACTCGCTGCAGAGTAACTCTTGGAGGTTGCAGGCTTCATCTGAAGCTAATGACTGAAGGTTAGTACCTCCTTCTCAGTACTGAACCTCTCACTGTCACTAAGTCGATACAAAGAACATGAGTCAGGACTCTTTTCTAAAGGCTTGCAGGTGAAAATCAGTTCAAGGTCACCCTTCTAGTGCATTTTGATGCAATCCACCTTAAGCATGGTAGCTAGCTAATGGCATTGTTGAGTTTAATGCACATTAAATGTCAAGTGTGGATGCAAATGTGGCATGTAATGGCAACAACTGACCTCTTGATCCAGAAAAGTACTCCATAATTGTACCGTCTTCCCAATCCCAATGCCCTGGTGCTCCACAGAAATTTGCTATGCTTCTGGCCTACTTCACAGAGAGGGAGACAAAGCTTTAAACCTCCCATCAGACAAAGGAGAACAACATTCTTCTGTGGCCAGAAGGAGTATACATACCAAGAGGGAGTATACCTACCAAGGGGAATGAGACTACCAACATTTATTTTGTAAACTAAATGTTCAGTATTTTTCTTACACTGTCTCCAAACCAAAATATTTCCTTGTGCTCAAATGGAATATTTTCTTCATGAACGGAACAGTATCTTCCAATTTTTGTTTTGGAGAGAAAGAAGAAGCAACCTTGAAAAAACCTGTCTGTTCAAAAACAATCCTTCAGATTTCACCATTTCAGCATTTTTCTGGTTGGCTGCCCAAACAAAAACCCCATTATCTGCACAATCTAAGTGCTCTGCCATTTACAACAACAAAAATGTCCTTGAAAAATTAATTATTTATATTTCTGGTATCTAAGGTAAACCATAATCTGTTCTGGAGCCCTCAACATAAGAAGGACATGGAGCTCCTGGAGCAAGTCCAGAGGAGGGCCCCAAAGATGATCCAAGGGCTGGAACACCCTGCTATTAAGACAGGCTGAGAGAGTTGGGGTTCTTCAGCCTGGAGAAGAGAAGGCTCCAGGGAGACCTCATAGCAGCCTTCCAGTACCTGAAGGGGGCCTACAGGAAAAATGGGGAGGGACTTTTTACAAGAACTTGTAGCAAAAGGACAAGAGGTAATGGATTAAAACCGGAAGAGAGGAGATGTAGGTTAGACATTAGGAGGAAATTCTTCACCATAAGAGTGGTGAGACACTGGAACAGGTTGCCCAGAGAAGCTGTGGCTCCCCCATCCCTGGAAGTGTTCAACGCCAGGTTGGATGGGGCTTTGGGCAACCTTGTCTACTGGGAGGTGTCCCTGCCCATGCACGGGGGGTTGGAACTAGATAATCTTTAAGCTCTCTTCCAACCCAAACCATTCTATGATTCTATGACAACTTTGCCCCTATCTCTTTACTAGTCATGTGTCAGCAGCAGCCCCTCAGACATGCTCGTGTATCTAGCAGCTCAGTTCACAAGAAGACAGACAAAGTAGTGGTTAAATGTAAAGGGCTACATCCAGATCAATATGGGAAAAACAGTTTTATACAACATTTTTCAGAAGTTCTAAGAGCTTACTATGAAAGTAGGGTAGGTGTTGGAAGAGGTGACTAAAACTTTACTCTTATGAAAACCTGCATCTATTTTCTATCCTCTTTGTCTGTTTTCCCCACTCTGCCACTTCTACAGCTTCTTTCAGATCCTCTTCTTTCATTTTTGTCTTTGATCACAAGAGATTCCTTTTTAGACTGGGCTCACTCTTAGTATGAATCATGATCTTTCTTTGCTGATGTGTTAATAAACAAGAACTGTATCTGTTTCAGCGGTTCTCAATGCCCTCTTAAGCAGATAAAGAAATGTAGTTATTACTTCAACAAATTAACTTATTGTAACAATTTTTTCTATCAGGAGTGCCACAAAGTGAGTTCCCTGTAGCTACCACAGAACTTCAGCACCAGTTTATCTCCTAGAGTAACTATCAATTAAAAAATAAGGTATAAAAGAAACTCTTGAAAACCCAGCTAGCCATGCAATTTCACAGTCATGGACAATTTCTATTTTTAAATGCTACATATGAAAAAGCTAAAAGCAGCAGGAGGGTTTGATATTTCACTTACTAACATAATATGCATTCCAGATACCAAATTTATCCTCCTACCCTTCTTTTTCTTCCTCCCTGTAGGAGACTATTTTAGCAGCCCCCACGCTTCTTTTATACTAACTTGTATGCCACAGTCTTAAAAAACCCTAAGCCTTCTTTGAATCTGACTGCTGGTTGATTATTGGGAGTCAACCAGATGTTCTAAATTTGTGGTATCAGCACAGAGGCTCACTTTATTTCAGCCCAGCACATGTGAATTTATTTTAGTTATACGTTTATCTACAAATTTTCGTATTTATATTTACGCATTTTACTTCTCAATTCATATTGTTCGACCCCCAAGCACTATTTGGATGGTAACAGCAACAGTCCCATAGCATGCTCAGTACTTTTAATGAACAGGGATTAACAGAGGGCTATAGGGTTGCTGGTTAATAAGAAATAGAAGTGTCACAGATCCGTTATGCCGAAGCCTCCCATAGCTTCTCCTTACTTGCTGCTGTTTCCCTGGAATGTTTGCACATGCTCAACAGTAATTATCTCCCCTATGAAACCCAGGGAGCCAGGCTTACTGTCAAATCCTACACCTTGCTGCACATTGGCAACATACTTGTCTCTGAAACTGGTGTGTCAATTATGTGCCCAAAAAAACCCACCAAAAAAGGACAGAAATCCCTTGTCTGGGAGCTGCAAACAGGGGCGTCTGTCCTGCTGTAACAAGGGTGCAGAATCTGTGAACCTCTAAGGCATCTGTTTATAAGGTGGGCTCAGTGAAGAACAGGTTTTTTTCACTGTTTTGTCCGAAACACAGAATCTGACTGGACTCTCCTCTGCACGATGTGTGACTCCCATTACATCACTCTGCTCAGTGCGGGAATGGGCCGAGCCGGCATATGGAAAGAATCAAGAGTACAGATCCCCTCGGCCAAAAACACACTCTGGTGGGGAGTGCTCCAGGGGCCAGTCAGAGATAACATGCCAGAAAATGTGTCTATATCCTCTGTTCTCTGTAAAATAAGATAATAAGGCTTAAATAGAAGGACAAACTTTCCCAAAGATTTCAGACAGCATCTAGATATCAAATACCAGGAAAACCATGCGAGTTACTTAACAGTAGCTTTTAAAATTTTACAGGAAAAACATTAACGTTCATCTATTTTTATTGAAATATTAATGCACTAGGTTTCCCTGATTTTGCTGGTCTCCAAAACATTGCTTGTTCCCATATTATTTTGGGTGATTGCTATAGTTAGCTATTAGCCATTGCCCCTGTTTATTTTAAAATGTAAACCTACTCCAGGATGTAGCAATTACAGATGCTCTGTTATGAGCAGCATGTCTATCAACATCCTTGTTATGACAAATGGCTCAAGCTCCATTAACCCACATGAATGCAAACTCAATTAAGGGTGTACTTTATTATGTGATATAAAAAGACTGTATTGTAATTGATGAGAAATGACAAAAGTCCTTAATTACATGCCCCTTCCATGTGCACATCAATTATCACTCAACTTTCTCATAATTCTAGCCTGATACATTCAACCATATTTGGTCTACTGAGGATTCTCACTAATATAAATATGAAATTTAAAATGTCAGTCTCCTAATCTACTGACATGCTGGGACAAATAACCAGTATGACATTTTAAACTATTTTATCCAACCAGTGCATGCACTACCAAAATACACTTCAGTTTTCTGATAAGGCTTAAATTTTACTTAAAACCTCAATGAAAATTAGAGGAAACGTATCCAATTGGATATTATTATTTATTTTTTTTTTAATTCTAGAGTTATTTTAGAGTCAATGCCACATCAGCAGAAGTAAAAAAAATACAGTTTGTGCTCTTGAGACAAGCAAATTGCCAGAAAGAAATCTATGTAATACCCAAATTTAACTTTCCACTACATGTTGATGAGTCCCTCACTGATAAGACATTTTTGGGGCAATTTATGCATATAGAGGACATCTAGGGAGAGCAAAGTTCCTCTGATTTACTTATCTCACTGATACCTCTCTGGACAAGCCCTCCTTACTGATGACATATGTAAATGAGTCTTGGCTCCAAACTTGAGCAGCATCAAAACTGCTCCTTCCTTCCACCCTCCTAAGCAGAACACGTATACCTTCAAATTATTTATTAAGGATAAAATTTGTAATATATGACCCAGAATTGTTTTCTTAAAGTCTGAGAGAAACTAAACATGTCTAAATAGACTGGACAACATTTTTTAAAAATAATTCTATTACTGTGATATTGCCAGAACAGTTCATGTACAGTCCTAGACAGTGCTTTGGATGCCATAAAATCTAAATGGCTGCTAGTAGTGACAAGGTAATGACTCTCCCACTTGCCATGTTTCTTCTAGTCTTATTCTAACTGGAGAAGTGTGTGCGCTCATATGTTTTGCTAGTATTTTTTATTTGAGTTTCTTGGGACAAACAGATTTATGTAATCTGTCTGTCAATTCCTTCAGTTTCTGAACCTGCTGACCTACTTGAGGAAAGCCAGAGAGCAGTACATGCCTCAGATACGTTACATTCCTACATGAAATCGAGGAAAACCACTGTTGGACAAGGGAGAGGGTTCTGTATTACTGCCATCACTGATGGAGCTATAGTGTGAACTCCACATTGACAGCATTCAGCCGTAACTTCTCAGGATAAAAACAAAAATGGAAACCAGACCCCTGTTTCCATCACAGCATTTGAATGCTGGCCACTTGGAGGTTGGGGGTTATACAAAGGGCAGCTCACTCCAGCCCTGTTGCCTCCTTCTGTGCTTCCCCTACCAAATGCACTGTTCACTTTTTTTTTTTTTTGCTAAGCAGAGAACCTTGATTGAACTGTGATTGTTTGCTGAACAACATGTCTATATCAGAAGGGAAAGATGGAAAAAACATTACTTCTATTTCACTGAGGCAATGCAAGGTACTCGCTGGAGAAAAACAGTAGTTTTGGGGAGGTAAGTATTATCAAAGCCAAGTAGAAACAGGATATCTGCGCAGTTCTGATTGGTATCTGGTCACCTGGGACAAAAGAGATCATTATGGTAAGGCACAGAGGAACCACAATTATTCCAGGGCAGTAATCACAGGACACAAGGAACTGAAATGAGGTTATTGAGATAGTGAGTGAGATGTACAAAACTGAGGAAGTCAAACAGAAGTAAGTTCCACTGCTTACAAAATCACTTGCACCTCTTTCTCACTCCATTAAAACAGACAGCTGTGTAACTATATTTACACTACCCAAAGCAAGTTAAGAAAGAGAACAAATAGTGAAACTGGGAAGGAGGTGCTGAGTTTGGAGCAAGCCTGTATGTCCTGTTGGAGATGGTTACACATCCTGGGATTCCCCTCTTTACAGCTCTGTCCCACTGCCAGTGTGCTAGGCAAAAGACTGTCCTACAGACCGCCTCTAAAGGTAGGGCTGAGGCTTTGTACTGCGATGCTCCAGTGGAAGATTTTGGAAATAACCACTGCCTTGCTGTGGCAGTACTTTTCCCAACTCCCATGGGAGTGACATGCAAGCAACTTAGGCCAAGTGTGTCCCCTCTCTCTCCCACTACTTTCTCTGTTCTAGTTCCTGTATTTCAGTGGCATTCACCACTTTATTACCTGGTATAGGAGAATCCCAACACTGTAATGCCTTTTAAATCGTGGCTTTCAGGAGGATATGGATCCTGAGTTTTGCTAGCTCAAATACTGCTTATTTCCAGTGACAGTCCATGGATGGATGCCATTTATAGGATGCTAGTAGTTGGTCTTAACCCAAAGAAGGTAGGGAATAGTAGTTTGAACAATTAATATGGCTCGAAGAGTTAATGCTTTCTCCTGTGCTGACTTGAAACCTGAACACTATTCTGCTGAGCTGCTGCCATCATGGAGCTGTGGAAAAGTGGCTGCCAGGGAGGAGAGCAGTGCCCCACTGCAGCTCCATCTTGCTGCCCTGGGCAGAAGCCACTGTCCCGGAAAAGCCCATGTTTCCATCCTTGGACCTCCTCACAGTGGCAGCAACCCTGGGGCAGTCAGCAAGGTATACTGAGAAAGGCAACTGCTGCATGCAGGTAGGGGAAACATGCCTACCTGAGAAAAAAAAGGGAGATACATTGCTGGTGGATATTGAAAAGGAAGGTGTGGAGAATGAGAAAGACCTCAGGGTCCCAATTTCTGGACTCACTCATACAGTGACAAGATTAAGTTCTGTCCCCACAGAGTGTGGCACATTGAGGACAGAGTAACTTCTGTGCCACAACTTGCGTCCAGGTGAAATTAGGGCATCATCAAAGTGCCAGTTACTCCAACGGTTCAAATAATCAGATGGGTAACTATTTTTATCATGCCGTAGTATGTCTTAAGGAGAGGTCCAAGAACCACACAGCAAAACAAAGCTGGAAATCTGAACTGAAGCTCAGAGGTTAAACCATTCATAAAACACTTGACTACAGAAGCTCAGAGTGTCACTTTTACCTACACTTAATTATAACTTTTCCATAGCTTCTTATTTCCTGAATTATTCCTAAGCAAGAATTACTCAAATAAGCTGTATAAGTTGGGCGGGGGCAGGGAGAGGGAAAGAGAGATTATAAAAATAACACTTCTAGCACTTCTTGCCACATATCAGATTTGAAACCCTGGCTTCTGATTGGAGATGAGGTTTATTATTGCCTTTTTTTTTTTTTTTACTTTACAGTAGTTAGGATGGTACACAAAGGGCCACGCTCCTTCTCTCAGCATTAATTTGCAACAGGGTAAGTCTAGGGAAGGTGAAACACTGTGTAGGACTGCCAGTCTGGATGAGGGTAGGTGAGTTTAGCAAGTGAGTCACTGTTAAATGAAGGTTAAAACAACTGAAATAACTTAAGCAATTCACTCATCCACTCACTCCTTCAACTACAAGCACAAGTGTAAGAACAACTTAAAAAAAAAAAGAAGACAAAAATCTACCAACTAGGCTGAGCTGCCATCCTCTCCATGTAATCCTTGGCCATGCTGAGGGCCTCGATGTTTTCAGGGTAGAGCACACAGAACATCGCCAGGGCCCCGAGGTTGTTGCCATAAATTTCATTCCACCGAGCACTGAACTCCTTCGGGTCCCAGGGAGGAAGGTACTCCAGGGGATTCGACAGCATCGTCTGCACTGCCTCGACCAGACGAGCCGCAATGTGCCGGTGCGTGGTGGTGGCCTGGAGACGCAGAGCCTCCACGTCCCCTTTGGAGAAGTAGATCATGGGGTAGCCGTCATAGTTGGCATTGACAAAGGGAACCATCGCGTCTGGGTCCTCCCTGGCGCCGTAGGCGAAGGCGAAGCAAACCGCGTGTATGAAAAACACACTTGGGGCTCCCCGTGTGTGAGTCCTCATTGTGGCATCAGATCTCCAAGTCTCAATGGCAGCCAAACCATCTTTGAGATATCCTACAGCAGATGGATGTGAAAGAGAGAGTTAGAAAATGAATCTGTGAGACACTATTATTCAGGATGCTCTCTACGAAACGTTTCCACCCAGACTTAAAGAACCCCCATGTATTGTCCACGTGGCTTTCAAATATTTTCAATATGAATAATTCCTGGGCAATTAATCCTAAGGAAAACCCTGTACACTTTGAAGAAAGCCCCTTCCTCCCACATTTTTCCCTCTAGCAGCCGATATGAGGCAAAGGAACAGGCTGACAGCTCTTGCACTCCAGATTTCAAATAATTGCAACAGTGCCTAATACGTAGCAGTGCTGACTGTACTGGCAAGAGGAGAAGGAAGGGAGGAAGGGGGAGCACCAGGGAGCTTGTGCTGGCGGCAGCAGAGCCTGCCTGCTGCCTTGGCTGATGTTAGCAGCTGGAGAGGGAAGGATGAGGAATGCTGGAGGTTTGTGCTGGGGTCATTTTATACTGCGCTTGAGGCCTCCGATTCTGACACGTCCTCGTTTTCAAAAGGAAAAAAAAAAGAGCAAGTCAGAAAGAAAAAAGATAAAGAAAAAACAGTAGAGACTTAGAAAAACAGCTGAAATACCTTGTCTTCAGGGCACTCAGGTTTTTGGCATTATTATTATTATTATTAATAATAATAATAATGATGTTATTATTATTGTTGTTATTATTGTTATTATTATTGTTATTACAATTTTATTTTTTTTAAGGAACTCTCCATTTTGCATGTGGAAATTTACTGTCAGCTACCAAGAAGGCTAAACATTGATTTAAAGCACATATTTTCCTACATACATGACTTCTCAAAATGTGATCAAATAGCAAATCCATCCAGAGGTTAAATGCAAGTATTTAAACATAGTAAGTTACTTCGTAAAAATTACCAACTATTTAGCCTGAAGTCTCAGATAAAACACGGCCAGGATACCCGAGGAAAGCCAGCAAATTCCTAGAATTCTTGCAAGGGGAAAGGTTACAGAAAGCAGAGCCGAGAGGGACAGTTTTATGTAAATAATGAACAGTAGTATTTAATTATTAGAAGGAGAAAGACAGAAGGAAAGAAACCCTAAAAACAAATATGAATTATTTTTTCCATGGAAAACCTGTTCCATAGGATTCAGTCATGAAACTCACAGGAAGCTGAAACACAAAGCAACCTTTTATTTTTCCCCACAGCTCCCTACCTATAGATGCCAAATTTTTCTAGCAGAAACTTAGGCTGCTAAAATCTTATTTAGAGACCCATAACCTGATTCAATGTCAGTGTGTAAGCAATGAGACAATCTTGATAGACTGGGCCCCTGCATGGCTACTGCACCCTCTAGGTGCTTGTGTTTAGTTCCTAAAACTAATTTGGGAGCAAGCACCTTTAGCAAAGAAGTACATCTTTTCTTGTGCATTCCTGCCTAGGGTAAAAATAATACTGCCCTCTGTAACTGCCTACATTTATATATTTCAGTGCATAATGGCTTTAACAGCATGTAATGGAAGATGACATTTTCATAGTATTTTAATGCATTTTGCAAGTAAGTTTTGCTCTTTTTTTGATGTGAACCAATCATTACAGGGCATATTATGCAGATCACAGGTGGTTTATTTGGTAATACTTTTACTATATCTAGATAGTCTCTCACCACATACACACATATACAGAAACATGCGCTGTAGTTTATCCAAACATACTGAGGTCTACTCTCATCTAAAAATGAGGAAACCATACAATGGTATATTTTGAAAGGAAAGAGGTAAAAACCAGCCAAACCAGTATATTATGTTTGAAACCCTATGTCATTTTTTTTAATTGTTGAAAAGAACTGCTTTTTCATAATTAGAAAAAAAAAAGATGCCGTAGGTGTTTTTTAAAGCCACTATGATCCTTTAGAACTGGGTGCAGAGGAGAGAACCTGAAAGAAAAAAAGAAAGAAGACAAAAAAGCACAAAAATGCTTGTAACTTTTTCTGTGATCATCATATACTGAAAGAAGTTTCCTGGCTTATATAATCAGAAAAAAATCCCATCTAGCAGTAAGGACTTGATGCATTCTATTCCTTGGTTTGATTTCTTTAAGTACGTCTGCACATCAGTAAGAGTTAAGCAAATACATAAATTTAGGGATGGTTTTAAGAGTTCCCTAAATTAGGGTGCTTCTGACTAGAGATTAGGGAATATACAGCAAGATTTCACAGAACTCCTTATCTGTAAATCTGGACACACACTTCCCAGCATTTAACCATCATAAAACACCTCCAGTGTTGTCTAAAATTAATAGTCAGTATTTTAATAATTCAATAACCCCTTTTGTTTTCTTCCCTCATGCATGTGTGCATTTAACAGAGAAGGTAAAACTTTTTTTTCACTTTGTACATGAGAAGCAACCACCATACCACACTGTTTAGACTAAGAATAGGATTAACTAGAAAACTGATCTGTAGTATATTCACAGGCAGCATATTCAGAATGAAGATCTGGGAGAAAGTCAAAAGGCAGTGACAAAAGCAGGCCTACAAAGTCATTCTTATTTATTCTTGGTTAAACCACACTGACACCCTTCCTATGATATGAAGACAATAACCTATGACAGCCACAATTCAGTAAGGCCAATTGAGCCCTGTCCTACAACTTTGCAGGGCTCAGCCTGGTGTGACTGAAGGATGGGAGAAGAAAGCAAGAAAGGAGTCCACCTTCCTTCCCATGCAAACCTCAGTGGAGGCACCAGCCATTACCATGTGGAGAGAATCACCCCTGTGTGGCCCCAGAATGGCATGACTACAGCTTGGACTGTGCTACAAAGAGTGAGGAGAGAGACAGATGTTCCACATTTGTTCATCTGTGATGTCCTTAAAAGCAGGATCACCCGGATAGTAAGGAAATACAAGCTGGATGGTTCTGGATACAAACCAACACTGCAGGGACTTCAAAAGGCAGAACTGCCTTCAGCCACACACACACCATCAAGCACTTTGCTGACTAGGACCAGAATTGACCACACACTTCACTGATTTGTCCAGGTAACTTTGTAGGCCTAACAGCCATGATCACCACCCCTCAGTCCAGCAGCAGTTTCTAATCTGATTTATAAGATATATATAAAACCACTTAAAAAGCCAAACCAAACCAACAACCAACCAACCAACCAAAAAACTCAAAGCAGTGCAGCAGAAAAATGTGACAAAAAATAGTAATATTTAGGAACTATTTAAAATTCATTACAGTGGTATAAATCTACCTGGGGCTGGGGTGGGTGGAATCCCAAACACTGAAGCAGAATGCACATTCAACTGTGTTGAACTCTATACTAGGATGTTTCCTTAGTTAACTTACATGCATATGGAAAGCTAAAGAAATACACAGCACTGCTGGAAGACACACATATGAAACTTGGTTATCTGTATAGCTCAGGTGAAGCCAGATATTTATAGATAACTGGCTGCATAAGCTCCAACTTAACCAGTTCTGAATGAAACTGCTCAAGTTAGTTTGATACACAGGGCTCAGAAGAATAGGAGCTTGAGCCTTCTGATCACTTAAACTGCACTCACGATACTACTTTTTAAAGTTACATGAAATTCTTACTCTCATATTACAGTACATGATTACTAGCCACATCTTCCAACAAAACCTTTACCAAGTTACCAAGTAACTCAACCTTTTCTGAAAATGGGGGGAAGTAGGGGGTGCAGTGTGCGTGTGTATTAGTCAGTTTGGAAACCATGACCTGAAAAAGTATTAAAAATTAAAAGGAGAGTGAAGGATGCTAATATGCAATGTGCTTTGAAAAAGTTGTCACTTGGTGCTAGATTAAAAGAGCATTTGTCATGATTTCCACTCCACTGCCAGCAGATACAAACAGTAAAGTACATAAATTATGCTTAAAAACTCAGACTGAATCTTGATTATTGCAGTTCTCCCCATCTGCATCAACTAGTAGATATTTGTTCAACTGTAGCAAAAGAATGTAACAGTAACTGAACTGGACATTGGTTTATACAAACAAGTTTATCAAATACACCTGGTTTGATACACTATAAAACAGAATAAAGAGGCCCCGAGACACTTCTGCATGGAAAGGCAGCTCCAGCAGCGAGCAGAGGACTGGGAGGAGAGGCAGTGCAGGGGAGCAAAGAAACAACTGCATCATAAAGACGCCAGCTGGCAAAGCTGTCCTTGAAGCCATCTTACCTTCTTGTGGATCATTACAAAAATAAGAACATGTAGAGAGTTGTGGCTTTCTGCAGTATCAGTTCTGAAGAGCCACTGTGCTTTCTGGATGCTTTTCGCTGGGATAACACTTGTATCACTTCTTAAAGAGCAGAAATCACAGGTGTCTCTGCTAGCATCTCTAACACTAGCTCATGACTCACCTCTGACATGGGCATCTCATCAACTTTTGCAGCCGGGAGCAGAAAAGGCAGGATTTCTGGTGATTTAATCTTTCATAAACTGAAGGCATCACAACACTTGGGTTTACTAAGGTTTCTGAATGAAAGGGCTTCCCAGGGCTGGGACACACATGAGACGGACCTGCCCACTCAGTCACACCAGGAGTTACTGTCACAGCTTGCTGAGGTCATGGGCCCTCCACCACCTCACAGCATGACCCACCAAGGTTGTGGGCCCTACAGCACCTCACTGCCTGACCCATAAAGGCCATGAGCCCCCTTCCACCATTCTGCATGACCCACTGAGGTCCTGTGCCCTCTTCCACCTCACTGTGTAACCCTGGGAAAGGCTAATGCTCAGACAGGAGCACGACTCTCCAACCAGAAGAAGATGGATGAAATTACACCTTTGGTGAGAGCTGGACTTCCCATTCCCAGGCTATGTTCTCCTAGATTGTTCAGGAGATGCTGACATCTCCTGACATCACTGCTGTGGATATGCTGGCTCCCTTCTAAACCCCCCTGCAAAGTGCCTGGCTGTCTCCAGGGAAGGTGAGAGGAGCACTGATATTCAACTCAAGTATCCAGCTTATAGGAAAATAAAATTTTAAAAAATGTAACTTATTTAAAACTCGAAATGGGCATTTAAAATCTTATCTCCACTGATTTTTAAACACCTTGTCTTCTTTTGGCCAGCTCCTATTTTTTACCAAGGCTGCAGTTCTCATTATTGCTACCTGAATTACCTCTGCAAGTGTTTGGGTAAGACTTGTGTTCAAATATTTTATGGAAAATGTGTTTCCCCATACTGACAAAAAGCAAATCTTTTGGTTCAGCCTGCAAACTTTTACCTTAGGAAACGACCTGTGAATCAGCAAGGACTTAACTTTTACAAATTTTTTTTGCATTGCTTCTTGATAAATTTTTCAAAGTGAAAGCAAGCTTTTTCTACTCATTGCTTTTTGTAATGCTTAGTTCCAAATTTCCTATTGAGGAAGTGTCACTCTAGTCTCATCACAACTTAAATTACATTATAAGGTCACTTTGTTAAGCCATTCAAAAGTACTAGCACTAAAAATAAAATAAGTTATTTTAGCCCCCAATGCTAAAACAGGTATTTAAACAAGAGATGCTCAACCACCAGCAACAGCTGCTGCCATGCCAATACCATGAAACTAACAGGTAACACTGCAATAAGATGTGCATAGTATCTTGTTCCACTAAAGGCAGAGGTGTATACATCTTTCTGTACTAATGCTGACAGATGCCAAAACCTCACTGCTTGCCACAAGGTTAGACGACAGTGGAGAAGCAAACTTCTGTAGGAACTCTCCTCCAGCACTTTGTCCAAATACTACAAGTCATTAGCAAATCTTATCACACACAAATTTCATTGTTTCTGACAAAGGAGCAGAATCTAGAAAACTTAACTAATCAGTTGGGAACAGTAGTTTTTAAATCATGATGCTTACATCAACTGGAAAGTTACTCTGTCCAACAATGTCAGTTTCACCACTAATCTAAATATTTTGCAAACATATTTAAAAATGGGGAAGTAACTAAGTCCTCTGACTGAATCCAATGACATTTAAGCACTAAATAACGCAGGGTAAGTGCTCAAAAAACAGGGAAGGGAAAAGGTCAACAGAGACTATTTTCCATATATATTGTCTATATGAATCAGTTCCTACTGACTCACAGAAGCATATCTGATACAGCAAAATCAGGGAGCAGAATGGGCCGAAGGAAAAGTACAAACTTATCTTTGTACTCTAACAATCACGATAAATCTACTGACGGAAGTCCCAAGCTGTACAGTTCCCACATCAGCACAGAGAACTGCTGAGTCCCTCTCAAAGCTGTAGGGCTGGACATCAGTGCAGGAAATTCTCATGTCCTGACATAACAGCAGCTGGGAGTCCTTCCTTCATCGCCCTTTCTGTCAGTCAGATAAAACATTATTGTCCATCTGTCTCTCCAAAAAAAATGCTGGAAAGGTGTAAAAATCTCTGCTTACAACTTGAAAAATACCTATTATGACCTTAACCATCAGGGGACATAATTTCTTCCTCTGATTTTTTCACAAGAAATATGCTACCTCTCAATTATATAATGTCAAAGATATTTAAAAGCTTAAATACTGCAATCCTAAATATAATTCAGAATTAAATTTACAGTAAAATAAGGTACAGCTCAGGTACCCAGGTGTTAGCATTTCACTTGTTCTGAAGTGATCTGAAATACCTTGAAAGACGCTTTGAATCAACTTGTTTATCTGAATAACAGCTGTGCTATGACAATCATAAAGGCAACGAGAAACAACCAGTTCCTGTAAGAATTATCAGTGTATGATATCATGTCAGCAGTCAAAATTTAGTCTCATGTCTGGCCTTTGATCTGTGCACAAGATTCAATGGATCTAGTTCGAGCCGCACATAGCCATGTGAGGCCATCATTCTGAGGGAAAGTAGGATTGCACTACTTCTCCACCCTGCTACGTGCAGATTGGGCAGCAACTGCAAGGTACTTTTTATACCTTACACATCCTACTGTAAAGTTATCTGTGATGGAAGTTTCATCTGTTTATTCCTTTTATTTAAAAGTTTATTTGACTTATTTACCACTGGATATATAAATGAACGAGGCATACACAGCCACGCACACACGGAATGCATAACCTTTCCCTGCTTCAAGCAAAAACAGGATTTGAATTGTCTGCATGCCCAAGCCATAATCTGGGAATTTTGAATTTTCTTCTATTTTATAATTTAACCTACTGTATAAATGTTTTCTCAATAATTTTTTGTTGCACTAAAATTACTATTCCTGACCCTTAGTGAGATCTTTTATTTCAGACTCCACTGTACAGAATGAGTAAAATAGTAATTTTGATATCCAGAATCCTGAAGGCAACCACTCCCAACCGGTACAGACATGCCTGTTAAGGCATCCACATTCAGTGAATAAAAGCTCAGTCACTTTTACCTTCAAAGGTGTAAAATGAGAAGCTACCACAGAAAGATCTCCTATCTCACGAGCATTTTATCCTGAGCTGAAGCACTTTTAAAAGGCCACTTTGATAACCTAGAGGATAATGATTATTTTCAGAAATGTTTTCACAGATGCTAACCCTAATGGAAGATGGTTTGAGAATTTTCATATAGGCCAAAAGGATACATTTGTCTGATCCATTCACGTCCCAGAAGTCAATCAAAACACTCATCCACCTATTACATTGTTCCAGGACGTAGGGAGCTTTTGGGGACCAGGACTATGACAATCACAGGCACTGCAGAAACAAGGAACAAAAGTGCTTGGAACAATTTGGGTGGTCCAACAGTATTCCTTTGGCAACTGCTAAGGAGTGCACCTTGCTGGCCCATGCATGTAGACCTATGCAGGGGGTCTGTCAGGATGTCAGCCGTTCAGTGTGAGGTATCAGAAACCATGCTTAGGGCTTCCTCCAAGAGCAGCAGCCTACAACCCAGAAGCGTGACTGCACCTCAGAAGAGGAAGTGAGCAAAGGAAGAGATTATCTGAGGTTGGCAGGAGCATGGACTCTTCCTGGACTGAGTGGCACAACATGGTTGCAGAGGAAGAGCTGGAGAACCTTCAGAGGTTGATTGCAATGCCCAGGAGGCACAAATAAAGGACAGAAAAAAATAAAACATACACGCAAAAGGGGAAAGCCAATGTTACTGCTGCCAAAACAGAATTCCTCCTTGTGCTTTATCCAGCCCACTCAGGCTGCTGCATGCCATGGAGCTTCCCTCACTTTTCAGGAGGCTGATTACACTAAATTTCTAATACAGAGACTAGTGTTTCCACTTTGGACTTTCATTTCTATCCTCTTTTTCAAATAATAATTATTTATTGTCTTGGCTTTTATTCTTCCAAATGTTCTAATTCCCCTGGCTTCTCATTCACCTCTACTACATATAATTAACATTATTAATATGTTTCTGCTTGGTGTTCTAATTGTCCTTCACTCAGTTGCATCCAAGACGTTGGAAACAAATTAAATATTCCAGCTGGAGTTTTACAAAACCAGTTCTCACTCTCTGTACAGAGATACAGATACCTATCTACAGACTTCAGGAGCTGAAGATATCAAATAGATATTTTTATTTGTAGACCATTTCCAACAGGACATCATATTAATAGAGAGGAATCCTACAACACATCACATCCTTCAGTTGCTTAGGGATCAGAACTCCTTTCTAACTATGTTTCCATATCCTGTTTATGACTTGGTCTTGCATTCAAAACTATTGAAAGTTTTACTTCTATGGAAGTATTGTGACAGCATGCAGGAGCACCAGCAAAATCAATGTATGAACTTAAAAACAATTATATCTAATCAATTTAAATCAACATTTGCTTTTATATTATCTGCATATCATCTTAAGATGTATTCACGCAGACCTCAAATGTGTATTCATGTAGAAGAACTACCTTTTTATTTGCTGTAGGATAAATGCTTCTGTGTTTGTAGACCTAAACTGCACCACTTTACCCAGCAGTCACATCATTTAGCAGATCAATATACTGTTCCTTTATTATTGGTACAATTCTGTTGTTAGCTTTGTTGCTTTCATCTGTTATCTCATTATATATTGCATAGATATGTATATATAGATAAATAGATGTAGCGTATAGTTCATTCATCTAACAATCCATCGATACAATCCATACACAACCAGATGCAGCTTATTTTTTGCAAGGTGAAACTTGAAGATACAATAAAATGTATTGCTCTGTAGTTCCTTCAGGGTTATTACTACTGTCTTCAGTGCTATCCAGGGTACCCTCGAGAAAAAGTGACAATAACGTTTTCACAGACAGAAGCCTCAAATACAGTCAGAAACCTCCTCAGACAGGAGTCAGAAGGCTACATTATTCCTGCAAAACGTAACTACGCACAATTGGCTTGACCAATTTGTGTGAGCAGGCATCAACACAACCATTAAATCACAGGATAATGATCAAATTTAGAGGTCTATAATCTCATTTCTGACCTCGAGTTTTGCAGAACTGAAACCTGACACATTTTTTTGGCAAAAAATGTGATGCACCACAGTTAACAAGGATCTGATTAAAAAAGCTTTAAAATGACACGTCATCCACAGATATGTCTTCAAACAACTTTTGAAAATACTTTAATAACCCCAGGCAGCCATTTGATTAGAAGACTTAAGAGGGCCAGGTTTATATTAAAAACCCTGCATTTTTAATATTTCTTATATAAAAAGATTAAAATTTTTAAAAAACACAATAAAATAAGCACATACACCAGCACAACTTCTTGTGAGAGAACCCTTATATTAAAATTATGTTTATTTGGTACTGAGATACATCACCTGCCTGAGTCAAGAGAGTAGGGTCCCTACAATCCACTGCCTGCTCTAAACAACACTGCTGCCAATTCTTGCTGTATACTCTGTGAGTCTAAGCAAGGAGAAAAACAGAAAGAAAGACAAAACAAAGGTAATTTCAGAACTGGTACATAATGGCTGCATTGTGCCTGGGCTTTCACACCTGACCACGTCCCAAGTGCAGGTGAAAGCATGATGTTGGCACCTGATGAGAGAAATCATTTCCAGTGCTTTGTCCTTCATGTCATTCCCAAAAACACCAAATCCCTCTGGCCAGCGCTCTGCTACCAACACCGCGCTTCTGCTGACAAAGCACTCATCAGAAAGGTCCCAGGTAACATAAGCTACATTTCCTTTTTCCTAGCAGGCTTTAGCCCCCTCTTCTGCTCCATTCCCACCTTGAGCAGGTAACTGAGTCCAGCCAAAGTGCAGCGCACAAAGGTTTGGGTTTTTTTCTAATGCAGCTCCATCACACCTCACCTTATCCTGGCTGGGCTCAGCTGGGTTTACAGACATTGGTACAAAGCTTACCCATCTAAACAGAAAAGTAGCTCAAAGGAAATGTTTTTTGACCTATTACAGGGTCTATAATAAATATGTGGCTACAGTCTTGAACACAACCTGGCACGGTGGTTTAACAGCTTGAGGGAACTGTGCTACCTCAGCTGAATGGAGACAGTACAGAAGGTATCAACAGCCAGGACAAACTTGCTGCTCAGATATTATTTTTACCAATTAAATACAACTTGCTAAGCAAAAGTCATATGCTCTTTAACTCACCAGACACTTGGATTATGAAGTCTAAACCAGGAAACAATGGTTATGGAATCACAAAATTGCCAGAGTTGGAAGGGACCTCTACAGATCGTCTAGTCTAACTCCCCCACTAAAGCAGGATTGCCTAGAGCACATTACTCAGGACTGCATCCAGGTCAGTCTTGAATATTTCCAGAGAAGGGGACTCCACAACCTCCCTGGGCAGCCTGTCCCAATAATCTGTCACCCTCGCTGTAATTAAGTTTTTCCTCATATATAAATGGAACTTTGTGTTCCAGCTTGTGTCCATTGCCCCTCATCTTGTCACTGGGAACTACTGAAAAAAGTCTGGCTCCATCCTCCTTGCACCCACCCTTCAGATACTTGTAGGCATTAATAAGGTCTCCCCTCAGCCTTCTCTAGACTAAAGAGTCCCAGCTCTCTCAGACCTTCCTCATAAGGGAAATGCTCCAATCCCCCAGTAATCTTCATTGCCTTCTGCAGGACTCTCTCTAGTGGTTCCTTATCTCTCTTGAACGGGGGAGCCCAGAACTGATGCAGTATTGCAGACAAGGGCACATTGCTGGCTCATGGATAACTTAATATCTACCAGGACTCCCAGATCCTTCTCCTTGGAACTGCTTTTCAGCAGGTCTACCCCTAACCTATATTGGTGTATGGTGTTCTTCCTCCCCATGGGCAGGACCCTACACTTGTCTGGGACCCTACAGCCTGTCCAGGTCATGCTGGATGGCAGCACAGCCCTCTGGAGTGTCAGCCACCCCTCCCTGTTTGTTATCATCAGTGAACTTGCTGAGGACACACTCTGTCCCCTCATCCAGGTTGTTGATGAACATGTGGAACAAGACTGGCCCTAGTATTGATGCCTGGGGGTCACCACTGGTTACTGGCTCCAACTCAACCCTGCTCTGTAAATCATAACCCTCTGAAATCTGTCACACAGCCAGCTCTCAATCCACCTCACTGTCCACTCATCTAGCCCACACTTCCTCAGATTCCTAAATGAGGATGTTACGCAAGACAGTGCCAAAAGCCTTGCCAAATTCAAGGTTGATGACATCTGCTGCTCTCCCCTCATCCAGCCAACCAGTTATGCCATCACAGAAGACCAGCAGATGTGAAACATGATTTACCCTTGGTAAATCCGTGTTGACCACTCCCAATTACTTCCTGTTCTTCAACATGTTTAGAGATGACATCCAGAACAAGTTGCTCCATCACCTTCCCAGAGACAGAGGGTAAACCAATCAGCCTGTAGTTCCCTGGGTCCTCCTTGCCCTTTTTGAAGACTGGACTGATACTGGCCTTCTTCCAGTCCTCAGGCACCTCTCCCGTTCTCCGTGACCTTTCAAAGATGGCAGAGAGTGGCCCAGCAATAACATCTGCCACCTCTCTTAGCACTTGTGGGTGCATCCCATCAGGGCCCGTGGACTTATGGATGTCCAGCTTGGCCAAGTGGTATCTAAGCCAGTCCTCCTCTAATGAGGGAAAGTCTTCCTCTCTTCAGACCTTTCCCCTTGCCTCCAGGGTCTGGGATTCATGAGGGACAGCTTTAGTAGTGAAGACTGAAGCAAAGAAAGTTACAGGAAGTTCTTTCTTTATCTTTTTAACCCCTTAAAAAAAAAAAAAACAACACAAAAACCACCCAAAAAACCACCCAAAAAACCAAAACACATGGAAAATGGGTCTTATTTCTTGCAAAATATCCAGGAACAATAGCAGTAGTAACTAAATTTCTTTCTGTTTGTTTCTAGAGTATGTTGTGGGTACCAGATGTGCAAGTTTCCACACACAAGCCTAAGAATGTGACTCAGTTTTAGCTAAATGAAATAACTTCTGAGAAAGGACTCTTCAGTTTTACAAACTCATTTACAGCCTCATTTAACTCTAGTTCTCACTGCTAAGACTGCAGATACTGATGGATACAACCATTTCTCCACCAGCATTTAAACTCAATACATTCATGATTAAAAACCCAACAGCTGTCCGGTGATGGGAATGACTTTCTGTCACCACTGATCTAGGCTTTATTTGAATTCAGTTTTGAAAAAGCTTATGCATTTGCTGTCATTTTGCTTGACGAAAATAAATGGTACATTCAGACCCCATTAGCACAGTGTTTCTAAAGGCATGAGCCTTTAGGACCAAAACCAAGTTGTCACTCTAAAAGTATTTTTCAGCTACTCCTTTTTACTTATAACTATATGCAACCTAAGAAAAATTACATCAAACATTTAGCCAAGTAACTACACACATTTTCCTTCCCATTGTGGTGCAGATTTACTACATAGCTAGCTAGAATAAATAACATACACTGTAATGAAAACCGAGCTGGCTTGGGCAACCAAAAACTATCAGATCTACCACAGGCAATCAATTTGTTCAGTTCATATATTTCTTCCTTTGCAACGTATATTCACCATGACCGAAGAACAGGTTTTAGAAGATATTGCATACAAGTCTGCAGTGGAAAACAAGGACCAAGTATCTTCTGAGGTCAGTCTTCACAGTAGAGGATACAGATATGTTTATAAACTATTCTCCTTTCTTGCTCTTATATTAAATAACAGCACTCAGTCTTTTTCATGGCAATTCAAAATTATGCCAACTATCTCAATGCTTCCAACAAAACAACAAAAGCAAGCTCTTAATTTGAACAACAAGCAAAGAAAATGACATTTTCTTAAAGTACCAGTAGCTCTGTCCCAGTAAAACATGCTATGGTTAGTATATTTTGGTTTCACATCCTAGTATACAGATAGTCAAGAAAATCCCAAGCCAGAACAGCTACTTTGTTGACTTCTACTAAAAACTTAAGATAATTAGGTCAGTGAAAAACACACAGTAAAAGAACTCATAGTTGAAATAATATTTAGTGCTTCTGTAGAAAAATGCACCCAAGGATCTCCAAGTAGTTATGAAATAAATAAATTAATTAAGCTTCTCAACACCCCTGTGAAGCAAGCAAGCATATTTATCTGTTTTATGAGGAAGGAAACAGAGCCATGGAGAGGTGGAGTGACTTGCCCGAGGCTACCCAGCAAGAGTCTTTCAGAGTAATAAACAGCATCTGAATTATTGATTCCCACTGCTGCCCTTCAGCTGCATTGTTCCTTTTTGAAATACTGCAATGAGTTATAATAATCATTGGCATGATAAACGTAATGTGGCAATATTTAGCTGAGATTTTCTTTGTCTTGTTTAAATAATATTCAAACTTTAGTGTTACTTAAATTGCAATTGATCTTCTTAGGGTGACCAAAAATCTCCAACTAAGTTGAGCAACAGTTGCTGTATTCTATTCACAATTGCATCCACTTCATAGAATCATGGAATGCCAGGTTGGAAGGGACCTCAAGGATCACCTGGTCCAACCTTTCTAGGTAGGAACACAACTCAGATGAGAAATTAACTTATATTGTCATTTCATATGTTGCCATGGCTTATCTCCAACCAAGAAGTCACTCCAACCTGATAATAGCACAGCTTTACGTTGTTTCAAGAGGGAACGACTGAAAAGTAGAGATCAGGGCACTTGCATTCATACGGAACTGAGTGGGAAAGGTTGGCACGCGATGCACCGAGTGATGATGCACGGCTTTCACTCAGCCCTACCTGCAATTTGCCGTCCTGAGGCTGAGGAGACTGAGCTTCCTCAGGGAACAACTGCAGTCCCAGGTCGCTTAAGACTTTTTCAACAACAACAACAAGGGTGGCAGGAAGCTGCATCGGGCAAATCGCTCTTTTCCCGTCTCTCCTGTTCCCCAGGTGCAAGACCAGGATGCTGCCGCTTACCTTTCACACGCGCATCTTTGGGAGGCTTTAACTCGTGAGCAAAAGGCTCGGAGGCTCCCGCGGCAACGGTGCTGCGGAAGAGCGGCGGGCTGTTGTTACACGCGGTGCCAGAGGTAAAGCTTTACACAGGCACAGCCCTGCCTCCCCGCACGCACCTCCCCGCACGCTCCGGGCCCATCCTGCCAGATGCCCAGCACCCCCGGGAGCCTGCGGGTACCCGCACCCCCGCTTCTCTGGGGACGGCCCGGAAAAGCCCCCGCCTGGAGGCTGCTCCCCGCGGGACGCCCCCGGCCCCCGCCCCTTGCCCCGCGCCCCGCCGGGCTGCGCTGCCCCGGCACCCGGTGCCCGCTCACGCCGCGGACCGCCCCCAGCCCGCCTTGGGGACGGGGACACATGTGGCAGGGAGAGGCGGGGGGAACGCTGAGTCCGACCTCCCCCTTCCCAAACCCGCCGGTAACCGGCGCCTCCGCTCCCGGGGCCCGCCGCGGGCAGCAGCGATGGGGGCGGCCGCCCGGCGGAGCGGAGGGCAGGAACGGGACGAAGGGAAGGGAAGGGAAGTGAAGGGAAGGGAAGGGAAGGGGCAGAGCGGAGCGCAGCCCCGCACCGCACGGGCACTCACCGCCGGCGGCCCCTGCCTGGCGCGGCTCGGCGCGGACCCGCCGCTCGGCGGCAGCCAGAAAGTTTCTCCTTGGCAGCCCCAGGGGACGGAGCGGGGGGAACGCTTTTCAACTCAGGAAGAAAGTGACTCCCCCCTCCCGCTCCACCTCCCGCCTCCCCGCCCTCCGCCCCCCTTCCTTACCTCTCCCCAGTCCTCCTCCATCTCCTCCCCCCGGCCCCTCACGCCATGGCGGCGGCGGGCAGCGCCGTGGCCCCGCTCCTCCCGCCGGGGCACCGCACGCCGAGCCGAGCCGAGCCGAGCCGAGCCGAGCCGAGCCGAGCCGAGCCGAGCCGAGCCGAGCGGAGCAGCCGGGGAGCCCGCCCGGGCCTCAAGGCCCCGCCGCCGCGGCTCGGAGCCGGGCACACGGGCTGCGCAGCCTCCCCAGCCGGCCCGGGGCCATTGCTCAGTTCTGCGTCGGCTTATTGGATGTATTTTTTCCTGGCGAGCACACGGATTGCCCCCCTCCCCCCTGCTCCTCCCCAGCTCGTAGTTCACGGAAATACCCTAATTCTCCCATTTAGCTGGAGAACGCGTTTCGGCAACTCGGTTTTCTGCACCCAGAACGCACGGCAGCGGCACCACGGCTCGGGCAAGGGGGGCTGTGGAGGTTGTAGCATCCTGGGTGACCCATTCAAGTGCAATACCCACCTCTAGTGCTGTCACCATTACTGTGTGAGAGTCATAGCACCTCCCGTTCAAATGTTCCATCAAGCCAGGAAGAAACAAACAGCCAATTTGTCAGTCCGCTCCTTTAAGTATGGTGTGAACACTTACACGAATGTTTCTCACGTAAATCAAAAACGTGAAACACCATGAAGTTTCAAGCTAGTCGTCCTGACTTTTTTTTTTTTTTTTTTTTTTTTTTTTTTTTTTTTTTTGCAGCGACTCAATTGAAGAAACTTAGGGAAGTAACATAAAAAGAAGATAAAATAAATGATACTTTGGATCAGTTCTCTTCGCTTCCTCAATCACAATACGCAAGAAAAAATAAAAAGTGTAGAAAACCCAAGTATTTGTTGCATTCTGAAAGCTGAGCGTGTTTTATCATTTTCAGACTACTCTACTGAAATGAAAATAAAAATACTTAACACGAGATAGATCAGGATGGTGTCCAGCTACCTGAAGCTTACATTTCATAGAGCTTAGTCTTCATTTTAATAATGTGTTTACTGATGTTACTGAGTCAATCAGTGGGCTCTAAATGCTCGGTTCCCTGGCTTGAAAATGTAAAAGCTGTGTTTTCTAAAGATAGTTTTAAGCTGACTCTTCATGGTTTACAGCATGGTTTCCTGCTGTTCTATCAAGATTAATAAACTTGTGGAAACTAGACAAAACTGCGAGCGATACGTTTCCTTTCACCCCTTCACTCTGTTATATCTCCCAGCGATGTCTATTGACAGTGTAATGAACAGGGATCCACGAGGTGTTGCTGCACACTCTGAGAGCAATGCCAGAGCCTGGAATGAAGCCTTGCTTTTTTACTAGTAACGACATGCCTAAAAGCACTAAGTGCTTCAGTTTCGGTCATGCGAACACCACATTAATCATTGGAAGGTATGTTTCTAAACACCTCTTTGAAGGGTATTATGCTATTCTACACTAATAGTGGAGCCATAAAATATTAATGCTGTGACACAAATAAGCATGAGAAGAGCTACAGACTCCTCCTGTCAGACCAGATGTGGCTAACAGGACAATTCTACTGGAATTTCTAAAATCCTAAGGATGCCTGAATTGTTGAGGAAGCAAGTGTCAAAGTACTAGTCACATATTTGAATCATTAGGCACTTAAATATATTAAGTATCTGACTAAGTTAAATGAAATTAGCACTTAGAATTCTGAACAGCATAATGCCCAAAATGGCTTTTGAAATCCTGACCTTAGTCTGTGGTTATATCTATCCATATTGTAGAGAAACTGCAGTCTGCTGTTTTGTCATGCCTGAATACCTGGGCAAAGCACACTATGGCTCCCCTATACACTGTATAATTTGGTTTATGCCTCATAGATTGGATGTGCCTGGGTGTGCTTGGATCTTGCTCTGGTGTGCAGTTAGGCTGTGGAGTGGAGAGTAGGGAGCCACAAATACTCTCTGCCTTATGGCCTTTTGTGCAAAATGAGGCTCATTTTAATTCCAAACTATTCACAGGGTGCTTGTCAGGCAAAATAAATAAATGAAAATGCATATGATAATGCAGAGATATCTAAGAGAAGCAAGATCTGTCCATTCTAGATTAATTTCAGCATTGCCACCAATAATTTTGAAATGAGAATTAGCAAGCATCGTGTATATGGGAAGACTGAAAAAAATTAGCTTAAGGATCAGAAAATTGGAGGAAGATGTGGTAACAGCCTTGAGGTACATAAAACCTGCTGAAAAGAAGATAAACCATTACCCAAATCCTCTGAGAATAGCATGTAAGTTGCAGTAAGAGCAATTTAGGCTAAATAGGGGAAAAAACGGTCTGTACAGGTAAATAAAGCAGAAGTGAACAGCACCTCTGTCCCCGAAGACTTTTTAACTGTAAGTTGGACATATGTTTGACATGAACAGTTCAGGTCTAGAGAGTCTCATGGATCTTGACTTAGAGCAAGGTGTGGACCAAAGGACCAGTCAAGGTCCTTTCCGGTCCTGTTTTGTATTATTATGTTCAAAATGCTACTTGCACAAGCAAGATTATGGCTCCCCTTTGATCTCCCTGTGCCCTTCCCTTCTTTAGCAAGGGATATAACCTCCCTTGCTAAGGCTCAGCTTCCCTCAGTGGTTTGCTAGCCTTTCTGCATGCCAGTGAATTTGTTGCTGATGACAGAAAGAAGAAAACAATTAAACCATAAAACAATGTCAATTTGGAGCGGAAATTCTGGGTGGGATCCATGTGTTGTGCACTTTCATTCTATACTTGACTGGTAACTACCTCTGATCTAGTTATGTTAGGCTCGCTTTATAACTGCAGAGAAAAAGAAGTACTTTTAGGGCAGAATTTATTTGACCTGTTTTAGATGTCTTCTTTAGGATGTGATAAGTAATATTGCCTAGCTACCCATTCCTGCCACTAACCATGGAGCTGGTTTAAATGAGTGACTCAGTAACATACAATCATATAATTTCCAGGCCTTTGGTGCTTCTGTCCCTGAAATCTTTCACACCCCCCCCCCTCTGCTCCCAAGTACCAGAACCCATTTATTTGTTTGTAGGGTTTTTTGTTTTTTTGTTTGTTTGTTTTTATGGGAAAGGCCCCACTGAGTTTAATAATTTTTGTTGCTGTCATTTCCTTAAATTACATCATGCAACACTGAAGCATACAACAAACTGACCTTTCAGGTGGCATTGCTCCAGAATGGATTTAGGAGGAGCTAAACTTACCTTTTGGAGCTAAAGACCATTGACTTGGCTATTCTGTACAGAGCATGTTTCATGGAAATTGTTTGAAATGTGTTCAGGTCTGACACTGTTCTACCCATACATCACATGCTCTTTATTTTTCCTTGGCCTTTATGGCAAAGCAACATTACCAGTAACATGAAATGTCTGGTGTCTGTGCGACTGAGCCAAATGTGTGTGGGAAATATTGCCCTTTTCCAATAATGACAGGTTTTTTAGGTCACACACACAGAAGTCACTTAGACACCAAAGTATATATAGTACACGTCTTGAAAATGTATGCTGCATCAGAGACACCATGACCTGCCAGCTCTTGGTTGCAAGGTCTATCCTTTTTTCCCCCCGTATAGTAAATGAAGTTTCAGAAGTAAAAACTTCGAAGAAATGCCCTGTGTTTATCTGGCGTGCAGGGAAGGAAAATGGACTTCATTTTCCAGCTGTGTTGATGAGCTGGGTTATGAGGATGAGAAGAGGGATCAAGCCCCCATTGTTCTAGGGCAGAGAGAAAGGAAGGCAGCAGGGCTGCATGAAGGCACTGGTGTAGGGCTCATCCCTTCTGGAGGAGACACCAAGTGTCTGCTGATGCTTCATACATTTTAAAGCCTTTGGTTCTCACTTAGCTGTGAAAGCAGGGCAATGTTTCCTTTCTCTTTGTGGCTGAATATGTCAGCCTAAAGAGGGAGGCTGTATGTAATTCTGTCCTTTCCACATACCCAATCTCGGTGACTCTTTTCTTTTTGCCCAGCCTATGCAACAGAGCTTTTATGTTTATTTGTTTGTTTGTTTGTTTGTTTAAGTACTTCCCTATCACTGAAAGCCGATTCTCTGTGATCTGTTTGCTGTTTGGTCTCTAATTTCCATGTTAAGAGACACTCCTACTTTTGTCCTTAAGTGACAAAACTCTTCAAATGAAAAGAGAGAAAAATACGGAATTCTCTGGATTCTTTCACTAATTCTCCAAAACAACTGATTTTTCTTATGATGGTAACCCTTGTGTTCCCCTTGTCTTTTTGTGTCCAGCTGTGATTATTTCTGATCTTAGCATTGTGAGCTGAAGCCTTCAGGACAAGATCATTAGGCCAGTGTCTTATTATAGTTGAACTGCAGGATTGCAAATCTGGATACTTGCATAATGCACATCCTGCCCTCCTTCATCTGGGTTGCTCTGCCCAACCCTTTCCCCTTCACTTTATTAGTACCACATGAAGGCAGCTCTAATTTTCAAAACTTACCCCATTTGCAGCCTCATATGGGGGAATGTTGGCTATCTCCTCTTTTCCAGGCAGGGTGTGGACCAGACAGTGTCCTAGCTTTGTTGTTGTTCCTACTACATCCCTCAAGTTTATGAGAGTGTTGCATGATTCATACCATTTACTACTTGGGGATTTGGGGCTCTGGCTCATTGTGCAGACAATGGGCAGAAATAGTCTCCAAAACTAGGTAATGAAAAGGAGTGGCCTGAAGTCAGGCCTGAGAATCAGAAACAGTTGGAAATCTGGAAATCTTGTCTAAATTAATTAGGATGCCTTTCTGGCTGGGCCACATTTAGTGTGGTGCAAAGCAGTTTCTCTCAAAGGAAGATGTAGCCAGTTGTTTCCTACGGGTCTGTTGGGTGCCAGGTACATTTATCGGGCTGCAAGGATGTGTTAGTGCAAAGAAATGCTCTGCCTGCCTTTGCTTCTGTGCTTTACTCTTCTGCTTTGTGGCAGCCAAAGTACCAGTAGTATAGCTAGAAGGGGAAAGAACTAGACAGGTTTCCTGAAGAGCTCTTTTTTCTATGTAAATGGAACATCTTTCTCTGCTTTACATTTCCTTTCTTTCCCTCTAGCTCTCACCATGTGCTCAGCCTGGTTTAGCCTGAGGCCACCAGATAGAAAGTCAGATGAGAAGAAATTCCTGCAGATTTCTTAGTGAATGGGAAGCTGCAGCATTAGTAACCTCAGCAAGGAGAGTTGAAACAGCCAGGAGTGGAGACAGGTTCATGGTCCATAGAGATGTGAGGAAGACAGCAGCCATAAAGCAGGCATATAGTTTCTGTCAAACATCAAAAAGAGGCCCGGATTCAATGAAAAATTATGTGTATCATCTGGTCTGTGCCTTTCAACATCAGAATCCATTATGCCAGTAGTAGGACAGTATCATTTTTATTGCTTTTACATTACTGTAGACATCAGCTGGGTTTATGTTTATCTCCTAGCAGCCTACCTGGCCTGCTCCTTCTTTAACATTTACCCTTTCTTTCTCTGATGATGGTCAGAGCAGGTTGGAGTGAGGGGGCACCCAGCAGCACGTGGCATTTCATTCAGCTGAAGTGGGTGTTACTTTATGTTCTCAAATGTGTGACCTTTCTCAACACGTCAACTTCTTTCCTTCCAGATTTCTGCAATGTTATAAACTGAGCAGACTCCCCTGGGGAGCACAAACCATGAATCCTCATACTGAGAGTTTCTAAAGATGGACTTTGTAAGTGCTCCCTTAGAGCTGATTGCCACAATCTCCCTCTCTGCAAGCCAGATATGTTGCAATAATGTTTTCCATTTGTAATACGCTGTTTTCAGTGGATGGCATTCATAAGGCTGGAATCCACCTTTTTTTATGGAGTCACTTGATATGTGGAAAACCAAGCAGACAACTGATGGAATTAATGAAAATTTTTACAAGTTGCTTACTTATCCCCATCTCCAATTCTTGTGTTTCATACTTCTGTGTCTCTTTCTTCCTCCTTACTAGAGATGTGTAAAGGAAAAATAATCAGAATCATGGAACGGTTTGGCTTTGAAAGGGACCTTAAAGATCATCTAGTTCCAACCCCCTTGCATGGACAGGGTCACCTCCTACTAGTCCAGGTTGCTCAAAGATCCATCCGACCTGGCCTTGAACACTTCCAGGGATGAGGCACCCACAACATCCCTGGGCAACCTGTTCCAGTGTCTCACCACCCTCACACTAAAGAATTTCTAAAAAGGTACATCTTAGAGACTGTATTTGAATTTGTTGCTTACTCTCCACTTCTCTTTGTAACCATCTCACTCTGATTTGCTGCATCCTAGTTGCAGCCAAGACTTGAAGATAGGGTAATAGCTCAAACATCGATGCAGACATTAAAACTTAATTTCCACTTAAAGATAACACCTATGCAGCCCTAGAGGATACCACAGCCATCAGTTCTGGACACTCGATTCTGAAGCAGTGCTGCTCATCAACTGGTTGCTTTTGTTGTAGTCATACATGCAGCCTAAAGACAGCTCCACCTCTGCCTAGTTTTAGGGCCTTCATGGGGTTGTTGCACTAGTCTGCATCAATAACTGGTTATTGTGTGTGTTGTTCAGGGGCTTTTGGGGCACTGCTGCTGAGTTTTTCAGGGGCCCCTGTAAGTGCCTCGTGATCATTCACTCACACACACCCATATTCGTGAGTCACTGATGGTGCACTCTACACAGCAGTGGTGTCTAAATGTGTACACAAGCATGTCTGCATCTGTGCATGCATACAAATGCTTTTTTACAGTTACTTTCAATAATATCTATTTAACAATGCTCATATTAATGGTTAGAAAAACTATTTTCTTAAATTCATGTCATTGTCTTCAGGCTACAATATTTTTATTTCTAATTTTGTGTATAGATCAATATCAGTGCTGTACCAAGTATCTCCAAGTCCTGCACAATAGCAGGAGAAAGGTTAGAGGAAAGAAAAAAACCCCACACAACAGATATATGTCGGTAATTATTACTTACTGTAATATATGTAAGTTCTGTTCCCTGTTAACCTCTAACCATCTATTGCCTTGTTGAGCTCTTCATGTCAGCTCATGCTGACCCTTAACCTTACCCGCCTTGAGCTTCATCTATACTCCATTTTCCATCACCTACTACTGATCTAGAGATGTCCCTGCTTACTGCCTAAGAGTGCTTAGTTTATTTACTTGACCTAAAACCCCACATTTCCTATGAAATGCAGATAATTCCCTCATTCCCTTAGTCTCTGGGTTTCCATGTCATGTGAACCTAGCCCTTAATTGCTGCCTCTTCATGCATGGATATATATGGACTCTTGTGCCCTTTTTTCTGAGCAGCTTTGAGTGAGAAAACAAAGATAGACGTTCACCGCTGCTGTCTCCCCAACAATGTTGCCTCCCAACACTGCTGCAGCTGCTTCAACAGCAGCCCTCAAGCAGATATTTTTGAGGCCTTCTATCAATATAAGAGGTTTTGTATCTCTCATTTCATTACATCGTGTTTTTTTTTGCCAATTTTGCAGTGGCATCTCCTTTCTCTGGATTAATATAATTTCCAGGCTGCTCAGCACCTGGGAGTACTCGTTGAAATTCTCAGTGTAGGCTGAGGTCCCAGGGGATGGTGTAACAAGAAAACTGCAATTCTTAGTTATTATTTTGAGATAAGGCAAGATAAGAGTTCTTATATTCACCTGTAATTTTATTAATTAGAGATGGTAGAGGCTTTAAAAATCAATCTTTTAAATGTAAATTTGTTAGAGACATGGAGTCACAACTTTCAGAGTTGCTCTCGTGTTGTGACAGAAGAAGGTCTATGAAAAGTTAATGGACTTATTTTCCTAAAATATACCCTGATAATACCACTGTCATAAATTTTGGACAAGAACATCTATTTCTTTTCCTCTTCTATACAGTGTAAGATAGTTCATTATTTTCTTCCCTCTTAAAAGGAATGTAAATTTTCCAACCTTGTAAGAGGAAATCAAACTGAGTGTTTAAGTGTTTGTGCTCAAGATTTAGTCGTCAGTGGAAAAGAGAAATACATTTCTGGCTGGCAGAATATACTTTGCCTAAGCCAACGGGGCTGTGGTGGGGACAGTGCAGCCTGCTGTTCTGTTTGTGCTGCTGCCATTTTTTGTCTTGCACCCTCTTAATTTGCAAAAGGGGCTGGAAGCCATAACATCACTTTGAAGTGGCTGTGATGGTTTCTCACCCCCATGCAAGTATTTAGAAGTCATTATGACCATGTGTGAGAGAACTACGTATGTGCCTAGCAGAGCGAGTGGGAAGCAGGAATTTTTAGCAGAGTTCTGATTAAATCAGTTGAGCTGCAGTGGGGGCAGAAGTTAGATGCAGTGCTTCAGATGTTTGCCCTTCTGTGAACTGTGACATCTGGCCAGCTGCAAAACCTCTGTGGTTTTGCCAGGCTTGCCAGAGAACTGTCGTGGGTACCCACCTCACACTGAAAAGGTTTCCTTTAGGCCTTTGTCCTCTATTCAAGAAAACAACCAGCCATGCTGCCCACAGTACTAGCCCACTGACATGTGGACAGGAATCCCCAGTTTGCCATGTAAAGATGCTGGCAGGCTTTTTGAGCTGGAAATCTCCAAGTCTGTTTAACTTCCTGGATTCCATCTTATTTTGGCCCTAATCCAGGCTCTGTTTTCAAGTTAAGCTCTTCTATTTATAATACTTACGGAAAAGCAGGATTTGTTTCTTGCATCAAAAGCATTAAGAAGAAAACCTCTAATTTTTATGTATTTTTTATTCTCTCCTGTGACTCACCAATGAGGTTTGATGTTCCACTTATTTAGAATTGCAGAAAACAAAATTACAGGCAATTGGATTTTTAATGGGATTGAGCCTTTCCCCCCGAGGGGGTTCTGGATCAGTTGCATGCCTGCTGGAAGGGCTGGTTCGTGGGCAGTTGTTAACAGCAGACGTCTGTGGCTGCACCATTATACTCATTACACCATTACAGTTGGCGCTCTCTGCAGATTTAAGGCTCCTGTAGCTTAGCTGCATGCTTTCCCTCCTACATCTGATGCTGTGCTTCAGCTGCAAGACTCTGCCTCCAAGCACATGTACAGAAAGAGGTGTATTTTGTTTTAAAAGTCAGTCACTTAGATACACCAGAAAACTTGTCTTGCTCTTTCCATGATGCTGAGGAGCGGAGGCTGCCCCATGCTGTGCTAGGGAAGTCGGAAGCAACATCTTCCTATCAGATCCCTGGATGTATGGTGTAGAGAATGAGGCTTTTACTTTTTGCACAGAAGACACTTTATTTCTAAATTTGATTTTCTGAGAAACTACTGTAAGACATCAAGGTTGTGTACAGAGGTGTGTTTTACTCTCAATGCATTTTTTAATCTGTGGTGGCAAATTAAGGTTGACATGGAAGGTCAGATGCTTTCTTCTCACTGTTGGCAGCTCTCTGCTAATGCATATATTCTTACACTCTGCTGTCATCTGCCTTTGTATGATCTCATGCATACTTGGCCCAAGGAGAAAAGACTTCAAGGTGAAGCTACAATATTTAGTTAGTATGTGATGGACAAGCCATGGCCAAACACTTTTCAAACAAGGCCTCTGTGAGGAATGTAAAGGCACATCTCTACTGGTGGCAAGAAAAATGATCACAAATCGTGTATTGTTCTACATAGCTAGAAAATATGACTATGCATCTATAGGAAAGAGAAGCACTCCAAGGCTAGGCTTGAAACCCAGCATCACGGGTCATTGAAGGGGACAGGTGAGACCACTGGCTACCCAGCATCTTAAGCCCTAGGACAGTGGAGGGCCAGTCCAGCCACCCTGCCTGGAGCCCTTCTGCATCCCGAAATATCTGGCCATCATACATCTTTGTACACACCCCCCTTTCTGTGTTACTGTCTTTCTGTTTTATAGAAGTTTTTTCCTTAGGTAGGCTGTCATGCCAGGCTGGACAATGCCTGGTTGCTACTCACACAGATTTAAACCAGTTTCGGGGGTGCTGGTTCTTGGTGCCTATCATCAGATAATTTTTCCTGGGAATTTCCTTCAGAATCACTCCAGTGCTGCTGCACTATCACACACCTGGGACTCAGATGATCTGCAGAGACCCAGCATCCTGGGAAAGCAGCAGCCTCAGAAAGGCCTGAGTCCAGCGGTGCCCTGTATCTACCACAGATAAGCTATCTGCATTTGTTTATTTAAGTTTCATTCACTGGGGATTAAGAAACCTTTAATTTCAGGAATAAGCCCTATTCAGGAAACACTCAAAGTGAGCTCTGCTTCGCATCAAAGTTGACTTCCCTACAGGTATTAATGGTACAAATTTATACTAATTTTTGGTTGATTTATACATCTTTCATTCTGAGTAGGTCAAATTTTCAGTTGCCCGAGGCTGTAGCAGGAAACTCTCTCTGCACTGCTTCATGATGACCTTGTCTCCCTTTTTTCTTTTACTGCTCAGCTATAAAGTAAATTCAGAGAACATTTTTTTTTTTTTTCAGAAATAAATTCTCTTTATTTTAAAATTCAGACACGTGCTTTGTATCAAAACAGACACCAGAAGAGACTTGGCATTTATCTCTGGCTTTAAGCAAAGCTGTGGCTTTCAGGGCTATATAACCAGACACAGTGGTTTTAATGAATCTTTACAACTTTATTCCTCTCTGCTGATACTCAAGATAGTTTTGCAGACACTTCAGTAATATTTCTGCCAATGGCCTCTCACAACAGAATGTAAGAAATTTCAGAGATTTCCAGGGGTTAAAAAAAAAAAAAAAAAAAAAAAAAGAGAGGGAAGAAGAAGCAAAGGTGGTGTCTTTACAATGTCTCATTGAATACAGCCAGCTCTCTACCAATTTTCTGCCATGTGCACTTCTTCCTGGTCTCCTCACAGCCTCCATTTCCAACCTCTGCTTTGTAGTAATACCTGTGTAATTTTCAGATTCTTGAATAAGAATCTTCCCTAAGAGTAGCTACATCCTGATTTCACAGGAACTCTGGCTTTTGGGCAAACACTTCAAATATTTTTCCTATGTCTTCCTGCAGCACATGGTGACACATGGAGTCATGCTTACACAGCCTTGTGTTTTCCACTTTCTCTGTTATTGTGTGGTCCTTTAAGAAGCAAGTGCAAATGGCTTAGTCACAGAGGGATACTGTCACCTCCCAGCTGAGTAAGTCTATGTATGTGTTTGTTCTGGTGAGCTTTGTGTTCAGGCTGCCCTTAGAATCTGTCACCTTTCATTAAAAAAATACTGCTTCTCCACTGAGACACCAGGAACCAAGGACTCGGATGATTTTCACTCTAATTTTCATTAACAATTCAGGTTAAATTGATTTTCACTAAAAAAGCCCCCAGCAAAACAAGAAAAAAATCCCCAACCTACAAATATCAGTTCTAAATTCAGCACAACAGAAGTGTGAGAGCATACAATATTGGTCTGAACCACAACCTAGTTATTATTTGCAGATGATTACTTGATTCAGGTTAGAGTTTCAAATTATGCTGTAATTAGAGATCTGAGATTTTAATCTGGGTATCTCTCTGCTTAATACGGATCATAACCTTATCATGAGCCAGATTTGTTGCCCAAGACATTGATGCTAATTTAAAAATTTCAACATAAACTCTAGTATTACTTATGGTTGCCTTCTTAAGTGAAACATTTGCAATCTATAGTTTATGAGGAGAACAGCACTTTCATTTTCCTTTCTCCCCCACCTTGTATGAAAAGAAGTTTCTCCAATGTTTTCCTCATTTGCTTTATGTTTCCCTTTCAAAGAAACACTTAATGCGAAATTGGAAATGTTGCATATTACCTGTAAGTATACTGGACCACAGGAATGTAGACATTACATCCTATGTAAAGTTAGGAAAAAAGTACAGAAACAAAAGCTAGTATCTCTGGAATGAGGTGGAATGATCTTCTGATTTTAACTGGGGAAGCTGCAAAAACAGTGAGCTGCGATGACACAGATTAAGTGTTAACACAAGTTAAATCCATTCTGATAATTTCTAGGCCTCAGAAAGTAAATGCTTTTTCTTGAAAACAAGAAAATAAACTGTTTATTATTCTTTAAACTTTGAGTGAAATTTATCAAAAATTCTGCCATCCTGGTGTGACAAAACTGCTAACTAAACAAGTATCTTTGACATGTTTTTGCATCTGCTACCCTGCATTAGTTACTGAAGGCTTCCTGTCCAAAGCACTGGAGGACGAGCCTTTGGAACTGAATGTGCAGGGAACAGGATGCCTGTTTGTTTAAATTAACCTGTAAGAAAGCACGTATTCACCTTAGGTCTTCAGTCTTGTTTCTCTTCTGGGCTGAGGCTGTACTTTGCAAAGATGTCTCTATATAGCTAGGTGCTATATCCTTCCTACTCACGGAAGGAATTCCCAGGGCGGTGGAGAACGCAGGCATGAATCCACTCAAGCTGAGAAAGGCACTGTACACAGGTTTCCCTCCTTCTGCAGAAGAGCTCTGGCACTTGAGGTATTGAAGACTAAAGGAAAAAAAAGGCATGCAGGGAACCTCACTGATGAATACTGGTTAGGCACTTTCAGGAATAGGAAGCATGTGACAAAGGCTTTTAGGACTGTCAGCCTGCATTTATCTACCTAAATCCCATTCAAGCCTCTTTTTGGGTACAATGCATTTTCTCTTTGGGCCTCTGTCTTTCTGTATCTCCAATAACAGTCCCAATGAGAGAAGAAATTCCTCAGAGCCTGCAAAATACTGATCTAAAGTGGTAGCATAGGCTGTCCAGGGTAACTCTTAATGAAGTATGGCTGAGGGTCTGGTTCACATCTTCCCTGAGCCTTGCAGTAGGCATGACCTTAAACAGGGATAGTACTGAAAATGTCCTTGAAAATGTAGGATGTAAATTGGGATGAGTTATTAAGGGTACATTTCTTGTAAAGGATTTGGGCAGTGCATGGAAAAAGCCAACAGCACTTTATGAAAGGTAGTGGTGGTCAGAAGGTTTAGAGAGAAGGATGCATCGCTCACCTGTTCTGCCAGGACTAGAGCAACAAGTGAAACACAAATCTAGACAGGAGTCTGCTTTAATCCATCATTCTATTTTATGAAGCATCACACAGCATTTTCACCAATTAGCATCTGATAGCAGTTTAAGTACGGACCACAGGGTCATTTAAAGAAAAAGCCAACAACCTATTTCATAGTCACTGACTCCTCATTTGGCAGCAGTGCTCTTGGAGGCCTTGGGTAGTACCCAGCAGTTGCTGAGCTATTTGAGAATCGTGCAAATCTGTAATCCAGTGGTAAATCTGAAAGACAGAAACATACCACATCTGATTAGCAACACAGACCATATCACATAAAAAATAAGCCTGTGGAGAACAGCAGTACTTCTTAAGCCCTTAAGCCATTTGCTCACCAGCATTAGAACTCGGATTGTGTGATTACATATTTATTTGACATCTTCAGCTGTCCAAGGGATTGACT
The DNA here is from genome assembly GCF_020740795.1 of Apus apus. NCBI lineage: Eukaryota > Metazoa > Chordata > Aves > Apodiformes > Apodidae > Apus > Apus apus. Next base: position 42,336,296 of record NC_067284.1, read on the forward strand.
TTCAGAGTTTACTCAACTGCAGTAAAAGTTATTGAGTTCCTGTACTGCTGCAATAATGCTACTCATAGAGAATGATTTAACTAATGCTTAAAACTAAACAAAAATCTTCATTGAGCCTAGATGGAATTGTCCCACTAGAACACTTTCAAGTTCATTCTTTAATGTCACCTTTCTCTTTTTGCTCAGCAATCCACTCAGAAGAGGGCTATGTTTAAAACATGTAATACTTTTTTTTCTTTTTTTTAATGTCTATTACAGCAAGACTCCACAAAGGCACCCACTCTTAGGCTTTCTTGCGGTCTGGTGTAAACAACATCATTTTGTACCGAGCATTCTTAGAAATCTGCACTTGTAACTTGTCGTACACATCACTTCCAGTTTGTAAAGAATGCTGAATGCATTAAAGTAGTTCCAAACAGTCAAAGCTCTCTTTTATGTAGCTTTTTAAAACAAGCCTTTGCTGCCAGAAGTGACCCGCCCACCCTCACAGCCAGAAAACTGATACTTCCTGTGCTCACCTCACATTCAAAGCTCAAGAAACCAAATGAAAAAAACCACACAAATAAAACTTAATTCAAGACACAATTAGCCTTCTGATAAATGAAAAAAAAAAATAACACACCAAACAAACAAAAAAAAACCCCGAAAAGGGTTAGCTCCTTGCCAGGTTGTCTGTTTAGAACCAAAGTAAAACTTAAAAACTGTTGCTTAGCTTTTTTTTCTTATTCTTTTTTTTTTTTTTTTTTTTTTAATTGGGAGTAAATCTGGGGTGATGATACCTTGTCATGATAGGCTATATTATTATTATTATTATTATTATTATTATTATTATTATTATTATTATTATTATTATTATTATTATTATGCACAGCAGCTTTTGTGAAACCACAATCTTAGCAGTTTTGGCACAAACCACAGGAGGTTCAGGTCTGTCTCACAAGCAATTCACAGGAAGGCATGAGGATCCAGGTCTGCAGCCTTAAAGCTATATTAAACATAACTAAAGCAAGAACACTTATATTTAGACCCAGCTGAAAAAGTCAGATAGAGGCTGGAGTAAAGCAGAAATGGGAGGAGACTTGATTGGAAGCAAGTTACTCTTCTACTCAGCTGGTCAAAGATGCACATTTTCTCATTTTGTCTGAGTCAGGGGAATCTCTGGAGCCTGTTCTGAGCAGAGCAGAACAGGCAGATGTTTTTCTAGTCTGTGGAGGGCCCAGTGGACTTACTGGCTGCTGAGTCCATTTATGACAGCTTTGTATAAAACAAAGGTTTTCAAAATAACAAATAATAATAAAAAGGAAAGCAAATATTTCTGAATATGAGCTATAAAAATTAAATGCCGTACAGTTATTTTTATATAAAAGCTTTCACTAGCTTTTTAGACTAGCATTCTGGAGTGTCCCAAGAGCAGTTTAACCAAAGAGCATAACAAATGGGGCTGAACTGCTACAGAAAAAAAGAACCAGTTGGATCAAAATAGTAATTTTGTTGACATTTCTCCATAAACTAGCTTTACTCCATCAGCTTGAACACCAAACCTATTCTATACACAATGCATAAGACTGCAAAAGAGAATGATCCCTTTTTTTCCATAGTCAACCAATCAATTTAAATATTGTTTTTGTCTGAGGAAGTGTACTTGTATAACATGTAAAAATGTTGCCCAAGGCATCACTGAAAGATAGTTGCATGAAGCAGGTACTATTCTTCACCCATTAAGCAGATTTTATGTATCACATACATAGTAAAAATCTTCCTGTTTCCAGGTGTTTTTTCCATCAGGGATTTCATTTCCTGCATTTACTTTGCCTGGAATACACACCATTTTGTATTATTGCTTTCTTTGTGTGATATATTTATGGCAAGGCTCTAGACTGATCCAGAAAGGCATACTTGGAATCTTAGTGGCTATGAATAAACACACTGTGAAAAGGAAGGGCAAATAGAAGGAAACAGAAGTGAAGATTATTTTTTTTTTGAGGGAATGCAAAATCTATGAAAAAATGAAAATCCAGAAAATGTGATAGATGAAGATTTTTAATTTAAACTAAGTTCATTTTAACTAAGTTCTTGGAAAACTCTGAAAACTGAAAATAAACACAGTTGCCCTGGATTGTAAAGGTATTATGTGAGTTGTACAGCAAAGCTCAATCTAGCTGCTTTGATGCAAAGGGCAACAGTATCACTGGGTCCAGCAACACTGGCTCATCAACAGGGAGCAGTGATGCAGCTCTGGAGTCTGCCTCATGGACACACAAGCAGCTCATTTCAGATCTGGTCTTGTTCTATATTATCACTAATGACACAGAGAAGAAATAAGCAGCTCCATTTCACTAAACTGAAATTCTTGCACAGTCCACAGCTTGATGCCAAAGTATGCAACCCTCCTCCCCCCCCTCACCCCAGAAACAAAGCAGTATTTGATAATAAAACTGGCTTCAGGAAGAACAAAACAAACAAACACAAAATTGCTTATTTCCAAGTTGTTAGTTTTCCTAGTGTCTTTTGCCAGAAAATTTCTCCAGGTTCTGCCACCCTGCATGCTCCCAACTGCTGCTGTCATGACAGACCTTTGCATCTTGGCACTCACTCCCCACCTAACCCTGACAGAGAGTCATAAATTAGGCAGGGGGCAGATAGCCAGTCCTCACTGAGATATAACTAGACAGGGAAGCTCTCATCAGTCCTAACCTACGTGGACAATGAATTCAGCACAAAACTCATCCAATATTGCTACTAGCCTAAAAAAGCCCAAACCTGAACAAACTAAACAGCTTGAGGCTAGAAGGATGAAATAGCTGGCTCTACCCAATTGCTCGAGGACCACAATCCTCGAATTTTTCTATCCTACTTAGGTAATTCCACCCAGACTCATTTTGTTTCCAAGACAAACAGGCCATTCACTTGTAGAGCCAAAGACTCCTAGAAGTCATACATGGAGAGTTGCAAGTTCTCTGTCCCTTTCTAGAGCTACAGAAATGTCAGTTATTAGATGAATCCCCCTGTATCTCTGTTCCACTCCTTTCTTTGTTCCCACAGAAGAATGATGAAAACCAGTTTCCTTTGCCATGACCGTTATCTGCTATCAGTGTCTCCCAATGCCTTGGGAAGCCCTTATGGGTTATATGCCTCAGCTGGAGCTCAGAAGGAGAACTCCTGCCCTGCCCTACCCCTACCTCACTTGCAGGACTCCAGCAGCCCTGCAGTTACAATGTTTGAACAGTAACCACTGCCAGTTACTGTGCTCCAGTTATCCAAATCCAGGTATTAAGTGGCATTAATTACAACATTGTGCTCTGATGCTTATGTATACCTATATCCACACATGCATTTAGGTGTTACAGATGGATTTATTTTATAGTTATTAAGCTGACAACATTTCAGTCTGTGTGCTGTTCAGTGAGCTTGAGCAAACTAAATGAAAGCCACAAGCTTTTATCAGAATTAAAAATAAAGTTCCAGCCACAAGGAAGCAAAAAGAAACCACATGAAGAAGGGAAAATGTAATATACTCGATGAGTGATCAGGAAAATATTTGACTAACTGAATGGAAGACAATTATAATCTAATCCAGACACAGGCCTGCTCGATAAACTCAGTACATCTAATCCTTTTTTTTGAGATATCCTTGAACAAACCAATACATTAAACAAATATAATCTGAACTAAGCTCTTTAGACGGAAGGCTTTTTTTTTTTTTACTTTTTCTTCTTTTTTTTCCCCCAATTAAAAGCACACTCCAAGACTGAAACAGATTTCTCCCAAAATACACAGCAGAAACGTCAGGAATAATTTTGCAGTATTGACCAACAAAAGCAAAGCCAACATTTTTTCATGATGACACCACAGCAGCATCCCTGTGATGAGTGTGAAGCTCTGCAGAAAGCAGAGCTCCCCTCCCTGCTCTGAGGTCTGCTGCCAGCCAGCCAGAGGGGCTGGAGCCAGAGGCTGCAGAAATCTCCCAGTAAACAGCAGGGCTGTGTTCTTCAGTGAATCCAAATATATCCTCCTGATTATCACCACGGAAAAGGCACAGTGAGGAAAACAAAAACCTCATTAGCAATACCCAAATTTTAACTTGAAAATTTTTTTAAACTGCTTAATAGTGGCAAAACTCAGAAAACACAGGCAGAGCTCTTTGTTACAGCTCAGCATCCAGGTGGTACAACTACAGTGGCAGATCATCAGCTAGTAATTCTTTTAATTCTTTTGCTGTAACAGGAATTCCAGTAATTTATACTTGCTTAGAAGCTTTGCCATAAATCTTTCCTGGTATTTCAAAGTTGCTGCTGAAGAATAAAGGAAAATATTAATTTCTTAATGGTAACAATTTCTAATAATAATTTCTAAACAGTGGTGTAAGCACAACCGATGCAGGGGAGTTCACCAGTTTGGCTGCACTGTCGAGGGCCCTGACTTGCCAGCTTGCAGGTAAAATATAACAAGTGGTTTAAAAAAAAATTAAATGTTTTTATCTCCTGACCCATTAGTATGTTTTAACAGTCAAAGCAGAACTTGCAGCAAGAGCTCAGAATGTGAGGAAGAGTATTAGTGGCAAAAAACCACCCCTCAAGCTCACAAGTAGACTTCTCTGATAGCAGTTATTTTTAGCAAAACTTCTAAGGCTGATTTACCTAAACAGGAGGTCAGATGTTTGCTGTACTGAAACAAGCTTCCAAAACAGTGAAGTCAGCACAAGAAAAGTGTTGCTCCTATCAGTTACATAGAAGTTACTGCTGCACACTCTGTGACTCAAAAGTTAGGAGGAGGAGGGCATCAGTGCAATGTTGTATGGGAGTGGGGGGACTTGTCAATATTGGTATGCTCTATAGGAGGAAGTTGCTGAAACTTCTGAGTTTGGATGTAGCTGGTGATATGAGCCAGTGCAGTTTATTCCTGGGCACGCAGGAATAAAGGAACAAAGATTAAAATAGCCTCATTGAAACTGCAGGTTTGCTGTTTTAATTGCACTGATGCAGGAGCTTTTGCCAACACAGGGGTATTGGTTGGAGATCATGCCTCCAGCTCTGCCAGTAGGCATTTCTAGCATGAGTTTGGCCTGAGAAAGAACCTCACTGTCACTGGGGTTTATCACTGGTTACTCTTCTGCTATATCTAACATGGACAAAACTGACATTAAGGCACTGGAACAGGTTGCCCAGGGAGGCTGTGGATGCCCTCTCCCTGGAGGTGTTTAAGGCCAGGTTGGATGAGGCTTTGTGCAGCCTGGTCTAGTGGGAGATGTCCCTGCTTGTAGCAGGGGGGTTGGAACCTGATGATCTTTAAGGTCCTTTCCAACCTTAATAATTCTATGATCCTATGACATTGGAGAAAATCAAAGTGGCAAATTGAGGGGAGATGTGAAGCAGCAGCTTCACTATCAGGGATTTGGAGAGGGATGGGAAGACCATCCCACTGTGGCTGTAGTGACTGCCAGTGTCATGCAGTGTCACTGCAATTATCTTGGGAGTAAAAATTCACATGACTTAGGGTCTACGCTTCAGCCAAGGGACTGCTGACCCTGGCTTGAGCAAAATAGCTGTGTACAAGATGTACACTAAACTTGCATCTGAGCCTGACAGATTCTGAAGAAAGAAAAGCCTTAGAAATTCCTTTGCTATTTTGTGTTTATGTGGGAAAACTTGTAATTTGTACGTGAAAGGAAATTTTCTCATTTTTGTGTTAAGTTTAAATGGTGATTTTTGAAGATCCTTTGAGAAAATAGCCCTGTGTGGTTATTGATCTGGAACTGATAAACAGAAAATAGTGGACTTTGATATTTTAAAGTATTTAGATTAAGACTTAATATAAAAAAAATCCTAAGAGAATGCCAAGATCCTACTAGCAGGTGTTAGTCTTCAGGGTTCTGTTAATTAATTTCTGTCTGAATGACTCATGCTGGATCTGAGGGCAGTGAGAAGAGCTTCTGAGGTAAGGTGAAGATGTTAGCCTGAAATCAAGCAGTTCCTTGAGATGACAGGCATTTCTGATTGATCAAGAAAAAAAGAAAAAAGTTGCCTTTTGAGACAGTGAAGGAGCTATATTAAGATAAATGCAATGATGATATGCTCCTTACTTTCATTTTGAGGTGTCTCCAAACTCTCTCCAAAGTTTGGTTACTGTTGACATGTTCCCCTCTCTTGTGAAACAAATGTTTTCTTTCCTTATTTTTTCCTCAGGATGGGTGACAAACATTGCTTACCTTAAGGTAAAAAAGCCACACACAGACACACATTAAGCTTTTTGAGGAATGAAGACAAAGCCTACATTGTTTTGTGTGTGTTACCATCTCAATCCAGAGGGAACGTGTTAGGCACCAATCCAGAGTACATAAATGCTTCCAGCTACTTTTTTTTTTTTTGTACATGTGAGGTTGGTTATGTAAAATTCCAACCTGGTCAAAGAAATATTTTCAGTAATTGGTGACTTACCTATTCTCACTGTTTTTCACACTGAAAAATTATCAACACTTTGTATTATCACCAGTGTTTTTTAAAGAAGCAATCTAAACCCACCCCAGAAGTCAGCGATCTAGTAAAAAACCAATTATAGCTTTAATTACAGCCTGCAAATGAAATTATGCTGCCTGAGTTGAAGGATAACTTTAAAGCAGAAATGACCAAGTGGTTCCCCCTTTCCTAATGAGTTGCTCATGAGTTCTCCCTTTAATCTTTTAGAGGTGGCTGTATTTTGACATCTCACAGAGCAGCATAACGAAGGCAGGAACATTTCTGTCAGTTATTGGCTAGGAAGTAATCTTTTGGATTCTGCATGATTTGACACAGCCTTCAAGAGCACAAGTCAATACACCTTTCTGGAGGAGGCAGGGAAGGCTGAATAAATTGCGGCACACTGAAAGCTGTCCTTTCTATGTTGAAAATTACTACCAAACAGTCAAATCTTGTGGGAAAGCTGGGGACTCAGACCCTTTAGCAAACAACTGGGTCCTGACGACTTTTTACTAGCTAGTTCTGATTTATCGAATAATAATTTGTTATGGTTGAAATGCAGTTTATTGCTGGTTTCAGTTATATTTTGCAGCTAAAAAGAAATGCATTGTATTTGTCTGTTGTGTTGAGTATGTTTTTCTTTCTCTTAAATGAAGAACACTGAAACTAGTTTCCTGGAACAGATGAATCAGATTTACATTATCTGATGCTTTTATGTACAGGATGAGATCTGATATATTCAGAACACGCATCTTCTCTCTAATAAATTATATTTGCTACTTGTTTTTTTATTTGCATCAAAGCTTCAGAACCAGAAAACCTCAGAAGTGTTGCCGTTGCCTATGTACACCAGTTTTTCACCAAACATAAAACTATGTTTCTTGCATAAAAGGTTTCATTATAAAAATGACTTATTTGGTCTTTCAGTCACAACTACTATTTATAGCAGCTAAGCCCCAAAGCAGTTTAAAATCTCAAAGCATTCTGAGAATCTTAGGCTTTAGATGTTAACTGTAGATACATTCTTAGACTGAAGCTAGTAAGAAAAGCATGGTTGTAGGGTAAAGCATTAAATACAAAAGGTTACTGCTAAATAACTATCTCATAGATAGTTCTGTAAGTTTAAGGAAATGATATGCTATTATTGTATTATTCGAATAAATAAGAGCACATAATTATCACTCTAGTTACAGGAAAGACTTATTAAATTTTAATAGGAGCTGGATTTGACTTTAAATTATGTAGTGTCAACGACAAAACAGAACTAATTTCTTTAAAATACAGGGGATTTTTTTTGTTTCATTTCAGCAACAATTACAAATGTTACTGTTTGGGAAACAGAAGTGAGAATATGGCTGCAGGATTAGTGAAATGCAGTACTTCCGTGGTAATAGTTGATTCTTCCTTATAAAAGCACATGGAAGTAAGTATGAGGTTTGCAATTTGTAGTTGATCTGCATCAGGCAGACCTGTGTATCTGTGACCCATATGTTGCCAGTTTTGGTGCCCCAGTCACAGCTGCCTTGGGCTTTCCATTGTGCAGATAATTTGCAGCTCTAAGCAGAAACATGAACTTCTTTGCCATGGTTCACTGGCAATTTTATCATTATATTTATACAGCAAGGAGGCTGATGACTCAAACTCCCACAGAAAGTGGCAGGGTACAGATCTGTAATTGTCTTTAAAGAGATAGATTTGGTAAATTATAACAAAGATTTTGCTCTTGTACTAGCTAGCTGAAATAACAAAAAGGCACGAAGAAAAAGTTAGGCACCCATATGTGCAAAGCATGATAAGATTTCATGTAGTACTCAAGATTTCAAAAAAATGCATTATCCTCATGCATGACACAAGCTTGGTTATGAAATCTCCAAAGTGTGAAAATGAACTCTTGTCTCCATGAAACATTTACATTTTCACTAATTCTTCTCTGAAATGCAACTCTCTTGAGCTGCAACATGGCTCAGTCTCTGTTTCTTGCTCACAGTAATTGTTAATCCTATGACCTCACCATTGGGAGGTTATGAGACAAGTTCAGGAAATTAGGTTAACAATCGTGAAATTTTAAAAAAAAAGGGTTTTTCTGTGTTTTCCTTATTAGGACTTAGAGCCCACTTTCTTACGCTTTCCTTGCAACAAAGAATAAAACAAACATACCAAAATTCCCCTATGAGCTCCATAACTTCACAGTTACTTATAATGGAATTTTTTCAAGTGGGACATTTATTAAAATACCAGTCATACTGAGATTTAAAGGAAAACCATTAACTTGAAACATGCATATAATTGTGGGGATCAAGGAATTACTAATCAAATATCCATCTGAAATGGTAGCATTGACTAGTTATTTTAGTGGCTTTTTCCTACAAAAACTTGAGTAGTAAATAAGTGATTATTGCAGTCAACTGTTCCTTGAAGGTAAAATTCAGATTATTCAGGTACGATAGACAGGAATAGATGCCTCTACTTGGCTCATACCAAACTTTTTGAAATGGAGGATGATGTATTAGGAAATACGGTTCATGGAAAATGCCGTTTTTCAGACAGACCCCTACACCTTTTCATTTCCATGTGTGAGCTCAAATGTAACATTCCCACAGTCATGGATCCTGGTTTGGAAAATTTGGCTTACAATTTCATTGTGCTTGAAAATGGTCAAAATCTGTAAAGGAGCTGTAAATGAGAGATTCAATAGCAGAGAAGTGAAGAAACAGATGGATTTGTGAATGAGGCATGTAGAACAGTAGTAGGGACATTGGCTCCTACTATTTTGTTAACCACGTATGGTCAATACAATAATCAGTTCATCAGCTTTCCAAAACTTCCCTGCTTAATGAAAGTGGGTAAGGAGAATTAGCTCATAAAAGACGTATGAAATATTTGGAAAACTTTCAACTTAACTGATCTTCTCTTAATATTACAAAGATATAACTGTAATGCTGCTCTTCAGTTAAACCTTTTTAATGTCGTCCCAATGTCAAGGTGATAATGTCTAAAGCAAGTATTTTTATTTGACCTTTATCTGTTTTCCACTCCAAACCAAGAAAAGTACACAGAAGGTATTACAGAAGATCCTTTCCTTTGAACAATTTTAACAATAAACAAAATGTCCCTTTTCATGCACAAGGGAAATACCAATTTCTCTTCAGGGACTGCCAGGACAAACTGTGATGCTGTCATCTGCAATCCCACCAATAGCTTCCTCGCCAGAGGCGAGGTTAAAGTTCAGAATTTGGATGCATCTTTGAATGCAACCTCCTTTTGAGTCAGATACTGAATTTTCAAGTGACAGAAGTGTAGAAGAACCACACCATCCAATTAGCAGAGAAAGCTTACAAAGAATAGACTGGATGGACTAATTACACATAGAATTTGCGTGTATGCTTTGTTGTTTTATACTTTGAATGGCCAAAACTTGCAACATCAACATTCCCTGTGAAACCCTCTTCCCTGTGATATTCTTGGTTAAGTATCAGACCATTCCCTTTAGTGACATGTATAAATTCTGCAGGTGAAAGTATCAGAAGGCATCTGCACCAAAATAATAAATGGAAACAGGCTTGAAGGGTTTTATTACCCCAAATTAATTTCTGATAAATCTCTCAAAATAATTCCCATATGAATTTTGATGAAAACGGAGTTATTTTTTAAAAACACCACTAGTACTGAATAACACCGAATAATGTTTTTGGAATAATTTTTTTTCAATGAAAAATGTGTCTTGTGAAGTACACCAAGCTGTTCTCTATGCACAAATACACGCTGCATCCAAACAACAGAAACAGATTCCAAATTTAGCATAGCAGCAACTGATTCTCCTCAAATATTTTTGCAGAACACAAGCTGTTGGGATATTTACTTGCCCAAAGCACTTACTATCACTCATGTAGACATACAAAAGCCAGGTCAGAGATCTCTGATAAAGAAGCCCTGGTGAGCACCCCACTCCTGGGAGGCTGCAGCATATCTCCAGGAAGGTGGCAGCTCATTTGGCTGGGTCGGGCTGAGCCGGGTGCTGCCAGGGCAGGGCTGGCTGGTGTTTGGGAGCTGGGCTGGCACAGTCAGCACACTGGCAACCTGGTTGCACATTTGGGCTGAGGGAATCTTGAAGAAAGGTCTGTGTCTTTGCAGCTTAGCAGTGGAAAGTCCTCTGCTGGTAATCAAAGTAGATGAGTAAGAAAGAAAAAGCTGGAGTGCATCAAATTCACATAACCTGTCTGAATCTCCGCTACCTAGTTATTCCCAAGTAGCTGCAGCTGAGCTATGACTTACAACTGCAGCCAAAAACTTCAGGGCTTGGCAAAGCAGGGGCTCTCACAGCTTGCTGTGACAGGAGTCAGACAAGGTATTTGAGAGAAGTCAGGAATTCCTCTGCATCCATAATAATGAACATCTGCTCATTCACACAAACAAACAAGGAATACCTCTCTCTCTGTAAGGAACCACAGATGTTCTCCTACCTTCAGCTTTCAGTCTGTGTTCAGGTGCACAGCTGCAAGTCAAAAATGTTATTTCTGCCCTGTCCTTTAGCTCTGGGGTACAAGTTTTGCAGACACCAGTACCTGCCCCAGCACTGGTCTGATGCAGTGAGGGACAGTGCACAGCATCCCTCCTGACAGAGGCACAGACTTTGCATGGAAGGCAGGCAGCTGTACTACTCACCAATTTACACAGATATGCCTTTCCAGGTCTCACTCCTTCATCTGTAACTGGGAACTTGGTGGTATTTTTGTGGTCTGAAGCCTTTGCTAGCCCTGCAAACTGAGCTGAGGTTTTAGGGAGCTGGCTGGGAAGCAGTTTCTTGAGAGTGTGGCTGATCAATGTGCTTCCTCTAGGCCAACACTTCCAAAGCAAGCCACAGAATGGCTCTGGAAAAGGTATTAGAAAGGAGTTTTACAAGAAGTTACCTCCCTCCTGGCAATTTCCCTTGGTATATTTGGGTTTTGTACCTTTAGGCTGAACTGCCGACTTTAACAAGGCACATATCAGAAGCATAAATACATTCTGGCATCATATGAATTTTCTGGCTTGAGTGATCCTTATAAAAAGTAAAAGTGTAAAATACAGTAGAAAAGAACCGGTCTATCGCACATATTTTGGTGCAGAAATAACTGCTGGGGAAATATGAAATTCACTCTCGGAATGACTTTTTATTCCTTGGTCTTATGCATGAATCAGGCAACTGATGCTAAACAGAGGGGTTAGTAAACTAAACTCTTGCTGTGTTCATCATACAGTTAAGCACCTCATTCATTTAATAATTTGTTTATTCCTTTAGATATGGTGTGTCAATAAAGTTCTGGAAGGCAAAATGATAGATTGAGGATATATAAGTAGGTAGATAAAGATTATTCACCACCACTTCGTAATGAACTGATAAATTGCAAAGTTATTGCAGTATTACTGCGACAACTCTTGCTAAAAGCCATCCAAAATAATGTATGGTGCTTCTGGGGATAAACATTATTGGAAATCAGAAGATCAGCCATAATTGTACCTTTGATGCAGCCTTGATGTAACAAGGTAGAAAGCAAGAGCTGTTTTTTCAATTTAGGTAAATTTTTGATTACCTTGTTTTTCCAGTAAGAAGAATATTTAGGATCCAGTTCTGTCCATAATGGTGCAGTTTCAAAAGCAAGAAAGAAAGCAAGCAAGCAAGCAAGCAAGCAAGCAAGCAAGAAAGAAGACAGAGAAACACAGTCCTAGGCAATCTTGGCCTCATTACATTCCTGCATTCATTCATTTCCATTTCAACTGTGAAGGGATAAGTGAGCTGATTGAGGAAGGATAACAAGCCAGATCAGAGAGAAACTTATTTAGAAGTCTAAAAACCCCAAGTAATTTGGCATGTGTTTGTTTCCTAAGGTAACTCACCACTGCAAACAAACACAGCAAAATACTGTGGGGAAGTCCTGAATCAAAATTCAGTAGCTAATCTACAATCTGTTAAAAGTTGCATGTTATTTCTAACTTAGGATAAACTAAGCAGGCACATACAAATAACTGAAGAGGTGTAGCAAGCATAAACATCAAAGTAATTAATAACTACTAGTATTAACTGGTCAAGGAAGTGATTCTGCTCCTCTACTCTGCACTTGTGAGACCTCACCTGGAGTATTGTGTCCAGTTCTGGAGCCCTCAACACAGGAAGGACATAGAGCTCATGGAGTGAGTTCAGAGAAGGGCCACAAAGATGATGAGAGGGCTGGAGCACCTCAGCTATGAAGACAGGCTGAGACAGTTGGGGTTATTCAGCCTGGAGAAGAAAAGGCTCTAGGGAGACCTTATAGCAGCCTTCCAGTACCTGAAGGGGCTACAAGAAAGTTCGGGAGGGACTTTTTACAAGGGTATGTAGTGATAGGAGTTAATGGATTAAAACTGGAAGAGGGGAGATTTAGGTTAAACATTAGGAAGAAAATCTTCACTGTGAGGGTGGTGAGGCACTGGAACAGGTTGCCCAGAGAAGCTGTGGATGCCCCCTCCCTAGAGATGTTCAAGGCCAGGCTGGGCAGGGCTTTGAGCAACCTGGTCTAATGAAAGATGTCCCTGCCCATGGAGGGGGGTTGGAAGTAGATGATCTTTAATGTCCATTCCAACCCAAACCATTCTATGCTTCTATGATTCTATGAACTGCTGCATGATATGGCCATAATATTTTGGAATGTACTTCGGATACATATAATTTCAAAAATAGATCTACAGTATGACAAAGTTACTATGAATACTACATTTTCATTAGGAAAAAAAAACAAAACGCAGCAATTTTCCTTACCTGCTATTGCTTCAATACTAGGGATTGCAATAGTGCTATAAGTGCTAACACATTTACAGGACCACGTGCGAACTATGGTTTCCTCTGCATTTTCCAGGCCTGGCACTCTGTCCACGAAGAAAGAGCCCCACTGTCTAGATATAAAGTAAGGAGCTTTGGGCTGATCTCCCTGAAAGAAAAATAAATAAATAAGTAATCTTGAAAGAAAAAGAAATCTTCTGTCTTTATCCAACATGAGTTACGCAACTCCAGTGTTTCTCTGATTTTCTGGGAAAACTGTATTGTACGTCATGAGCAATGTGACTTTAAAATATTATAAAGAAAACCAGTAATAGTCTTCCTCCCACAAGTTCCCAAGCTCCTGGTAACACAATTTATGGATTCCCTAAATCCATAAATAAAAAAGTTGAATTAAATAATTTTTCCCTTTAAAAAAGGCCTCTCTTTTCCCTGTTTTTCTGCTTTTAATATTGTGAATAGCCTGCTGCCTTTCTCTGCTGGAGAAGCTGGGTAGTTGTGGCACAGCCCACAACCCAGTCTGAACCTCCTCACAAGAAAAAGGAGTCTCCCTGTGCTGGATGGAATAACTGTGAAGAATTAATCATGTCACCTGTGTTACCTGTTTCTGAGCTGAGGAATGAGTGAGAAGAGAGCCACAGGATCCATGGAGAGCCATTCAGTTGTCTAGCAAATTGTGAAAAACTGATTTTTTCATTAATATTTTCAGACAACAACATGTAGACTCGTGTTTTAAAGGAAGCAGTAAAGCAGCATTAGGAAAACCGAATTTTTTAGCCGTTCATCTTGAAACCTGCTATATATATTGCCATGAGCAGCCAGAAAAAGCTCCAGGAGGCCTCTACAGAAAGATGAAACAATGGAAATCAAAATTATGAACTACACTACAGAAAATCTGTTAAAATAATTTGTGTGCAAAGTATCTTTTCAGACCAGCAAAGCACAGAAGAACAGATATCGTAGTGTGTGCCTCCAGATGTGTGAACTTTTGTACTTTATTTTCCATTTAATCCCTTTTCTTAATGGTTTTGAGAATCTGCTGGAATAATTTGTATTTATGAAAAAGGTCCATGGCTTTGATCACATGAAAGCTGTTGATGCAGCTGAACAGTAAACACAGAGCCATTCTTTTTGTGATTTTGTGCTTTCTTCTCTGAGCGTAGCTGGGGATGGTGAGGAAGTATTGATTCAGACAAATATAGATATTTTTTTCTGTCTTCTGATGCAAATAGGTTCGGAAAATCCTCTTCTGTTTCAAAACAGTTAACTTCAGAGATGGGCTTTTTTGTGTTTTGTGGGGTTTTTGTTTTTTGTTTTTTTTTTTCTTCTTTTTTTTTCTTCCCTTCATGCACAGGGACAGAATCTTATATTATTTCTTGCCAAATCTTATCTTGCCATGCAAATACCAGAACTCTGTATCAGTTATAAATAAGTGTAGCTGGTATACTGAATTAAAATTAGTTTGCCAGCTGGATGACAGATGCAGAAAACTCTTAAGGCTGTTCCAGCTGTCCAGTTGATTAATCAAAAGTGGCCCACACAAGGATTTGCACAAAAGAGCAGGCCTTATTTATTGACAAGGGAAAAAAAATCTGAGACTTCTGCTTTTTGAAATGCTTGACTGGTTCAATAGGCACTTAAAATTTAGGAAATGGACTGATTTTTTCTGAGGTCTGATTCTCAGAGTGGGAATTTTTGCTTTATTAAGGAGGAAGGAGTGACATTTTGGATTTAAAGCCCACGTTCTTAGTATAACCAAACCCAATTAAATATGAGTTGTCACGTCACCTGGTGGAAAAGTCTTATCATTTTGCTACTGGCTTATCTCCACATGACAGGGGCAGTTTGGTAGGGTAAATCTTGATCTCAAATCTGAAAAGAGATGTCAAAAACTTTGCCCAAATCCTTAGGAAGCATCAGACATCATTCTCTCTGCCACCCTTAACTAATGCCTAGAAGATGTCTGTATCTCATCTGCAGCATACATATTGCCTGCCACGAAGGACAGACCATGTACCATGAATCTATAAATCTGTGAAATGAGGCAAAAGTCTCCCTTTAAACTCAATACTCCTCACATGCCTGGTGGCACACATTCAACAGGGGGGTGGAGGAGCTCTGAAAGGTGCAGAAGCTACTCCCGTAGTCCACAGACATGGGATTTGCTCTCCCAGCAGGACAGGAGATCCTGGGAAGTGCTGAGCAATCAATCTCTCTTTCTTATGCAAAACTTCCAAGCACGTGGTTTTGCTCTTAGGCATAATGGTGAGACAGTAGCAGGTCAGGTGTTGATTGTGTCAGTTAAGGGTATAAAGCCTCAAAGACTCCATGTAGACCTCAGAGAAATAATGATGGTACCAACATTCTCCAAGTCCCAGGGCCTTCCACCAGGTTAAAACCCCCAGAACACTTACTATCACCTTTGCTTTATTAACTGCAGACAAATATGGCCTACTGACAGAGAAGACAAAGTCTGTTAACAGGACCCTTGGGTAATACTGATTTGTCAGCTTACAAATCACCTTTTTAAATTGAAAGAGGCAGGGAGCTGAGCTCTGAAGTTCTTCTAAATTTGGTAAAGAGATGAAAGAAAGGAGGATGTAAAGGAGACAGGAATGAAAAATTAAGCTGTTAGCATTTTTTTGAGGCATTACTTTGATGGATATTTGCCATCTATACCATCATCTTCGTACCAAGAGCGGAACACTAGAATTACTTTACTGCACCCAGTGGGACAGATGGAACTGACTGCTGTTTGCTGTGTGCCAAGGTAGTAATGCTGCCACTCAGTGCCAGAAAAAATCAGTGCTCAAAATATAGTTTTGCCAGTACAACGGCAAGTATTTGTGGTGTTTCTGGCAGCATAGCTGTGCTGGTAGCAACAACCAGATGCTCCTGAATAACACACCCATGCTGGGTGTGCAAATGGGCAAACCTACTGCTGCTTTAATTTTTGAACAGAACCCCACAATTCCTGTGCAAATAGAAAACATTTCAACAATGATCATTGTACCTAAACTACAACATGGATCACTATAAGCAGACTTTGGATTTCACCTCAGGATACAGCTTTAAGGATATTGCTTTAACTCATCAGGCTTCACAGCAGCCCATCAGGGTGTTCCTGAAAGTCCTGTTAGATTTGTGTTAAAGATAAATGAGAATAAAGAGGAAAAGAGAGCCAAAAGTCACAGAATAATTAGCCTTCTCTGTGGTCAAGATGACAGAGCCCCAGAGATTCAGGGTGCCTGGGGGCTAAGGACCCTGATCTCCCCAACCAAACAGCCACTAGGCAATACTATAAAAATGAAGTTTTTCCTTCTAACTGCAAAAAGATAATCTGTAACTGCCAATACATTATTTGATTTCTGTTCCATTCATTCCCATAGCCCAAGGTTCTTACAAACTGACTAGCTCTTCTGTGATCACTTCCCTCGAAATCCTGGGACAAATTCCAGCTTTTCTTTGAGTTTTCATTGATGGAATCGAACACACATATAAAGAACAGACAGCAAAAACAAAGCCTCCAGCCAAGCAAACAAACCCCCAAATCTGGGGGGAATCTTGTTTCAACACAATGCTTGGTATTTTTTTTTCTCCCGCATGTGGCAATTCACTTAGGAGTCAAGTAATTGCATGAATAGTTTTTAGTTTGCTGTTCTCTTGGTCATTTGGTTATGATTCATATACTTGAAAGAACTGCAGTTGTTACCATAATTTCACAGTTATGTGTATCTGGCTTATATCATGCATTTAATTGAAGGGAAAAGACAAAAGCTGCTAATGAAAATGGAAATTACTAGCCTCCCAGCTCGTGTGTGAGGAGGTTGTTTTCTTCCCCTCTCCCTGTTAGTGATGAAATACCAGTCAAACAACTGGAAACAGTTTTTTGTAATTTCTTTCTGAAAGATTTAATTTCAAATTAGAAGTAATACTTCATTTCTTAATAATGTTTTGTAAAGATTGATAGAAAGGAGGATTACATCTCGTATTAAACTTTCAGTCCCTCTCTGCACACATAGCATGGCATGGTAAATCTGCAATAATAGTGTATTTTTTTTATTTCCAACAAATGAGAAGGCTGATGAAGAAAACTAAACCTATTCTGTTAGTGCTTACTTTTCCAAGAACATCTGACTTTGTACAATCTTTTGAGTTGGCTTTTCTCTCCTCTTAGCCAAAGGGTTAATGGAAGAAGTTGATTAGGGGAATGAAAACAGAACTTTCATAGGCCTGCAAAGGGAGTCCCCTTTGAACTAGTCCTGTTAAGTTAGTGGTGTCCAGTCAACTGCAGAGATATGGATGTGACCTGTTGTTCAGACTCCAGTGAGCAGCGTGGTAATGAAATAACACCACTGACCTGCCACGGCCCCCCTGGTTCAGGTTCCTTTAATCAATGCGATTCATTTCTCCCTTGCTTGCTGGCTGTCACTGGTAGCGGATGTAAACTGAACAGGGCTTGCGTGTGGCAGGGGTGGTGTCTCCCCAAGATACTGCAATCTCTTATCAGGAATACTACAGCGTCAGTGAAATGTCAAGCACCTGTCTAAAAGTCTCAATTTCCTGCATGACAACTTCAGCGATACAGAAGATGGATCTTGTGAGCAGACAGCCAGAGGTATTGCAACAGGAGAAAACTAAATCTTATCACGGGGTTAGAAACACATCACTCAGTAACTCCTTCTTTGTACTTCTAGGAAAATAAAGATTTTCTGGCTGGCTGTTTAAAAATCTGTGCCTCAAAAGCACATACTGAACATGCTTAGGAAACCATGGTTGAATGAAAAACCCCAAGCCTTAGAGAGATGTAAGTTCTATGCAGCAATGCAGCAGAGTCTCCAGCCAGACAATGAACAATTTTCTGGAGGAGAATAAGTTGCTTTTATAGCATAGTAGAGAAACAGATATCACATCTATATTGTTTTTGTTTCATTGAAGATATCTTTTTGTCCATAAAAAACAGGGGCTTTTAAAATGCTTCTTAGCCAGAAAAAAAAGCATCTCTAGTATAAAAGCACCCCACAAAAATCTTCCTATCAGTAAATTCACTTTTTAATTACAAAGAACAATTTCATAAGAAGAAAAAAAAAAAAAAAGTAAAGCGCTTTTCAAAGCCAAGTGTAAAAAGCATATATATCTCTTTGCAATTAGAAGAAAATGACCTATCTACTCAGAAACATCAGAAAAGAAGAAACACTCCAAAAGCAGAGTGAAGCAGCACTATAGTTCCTACATAGGACCCAAAGGAGATACAAACTGCCACCTTGGCCATCCAGGCAATTGTTCCCTGTCTACTTTGTTCTTCTGCAGCAGAGAGAAGGATGAACCATAGTAACCTCCCACCTTCCATGGGGGAATGAAAGTGTGGCAGTTGTGCTAAGGCCCTGCTTCCCAGCTGCTACCAACCTGAAAACGGCATTATTTATCTGAGGTAACTATCAGTAGTCTGCATGGGACCAGACTCTGAAACAGTCCCTCTTATCTGAGCACAGCTGTCACCAAAATAAACAACCTGCGAAGGAAGCAGCAAATTAAAAGTCCTTTGTATATAAGAAAAACACAAGCAAACTGTATTTCATGCAGGGAGAAAGAAAGCTTTAAAAACAATCTAATAAAAATTCCAGGTGCTGGACTTGAGATAAGTGGCCATGGAATTTCTCCTTGTAGGACACAGGGCAGGTTCTTGTTACTGAAAAGAAGATTGTAGTTTTTGGTTAAGGGACTGCACGTACAGCTCTTTTTCTGAGGTCTGTGATTTAGCTCCGGGTAGAGACTGTGTGTCACCCAAGCAGTGCTGAGCTGGGACACGACGGCATCTCCCAGTGCAGCCAGGAGGGTACGTCTGCAAGGGATGCAGATGCTGCCAGCAACCTGGTAAGGTCAGCAGGCTCATTCTCAGCACAGGTGACAAGAGACTTTTTTGTAACTTACTTTCTTCTGTTCCAGGAAACATCTGCAAGGAACCCTTACCTCATATTTTCCTTTCTTCTCCAAGGGCTCAGCTTCAGTCTCTGCAGGCACTGTAACTTCATCTCCTAGAAGCTCCTCTAAGATGAAGACGGTTTCCCAGTTGCTATAGTGACGTGCTGGGAAAATATCTGAGTGCATGCTGTCACCAAAATAAACAACCTACGAAGGAAGCAGCAAATTAAAAGTTCCTTGCATATGAGGAAAACACCAGAAACACTATTTCACAGAGAGAGAAAAAGAGCTTTAAAACAACCTAATAAAAATTCCTCCATGTTTACAGTTCACCATGACACACACAGATCTTATTAATGTCACAGTTTGGGGTTTTCTCTTCAACCAGCTCTGTAAGGAAAAGGCTGGTCCAGCACACCCTCTTCCTCTCACCCTCCAGGGGCATTGGACAAGAATATCCAGCTGCGACCAGCACAGGGGACACAGCCAAGATTTCTGACTGACAGAAATAGCCTGTGAGGAAACAGTGGAAAATACTACAAAGAAAACACACTAAACAACCAGAATTAATCTGGGACAGCTTTGGAAACAGGGGAGAAGATGGAAGATATCTTGGAGACTTGGAACTCTTGTGTGCCGAAGGTTAGTTTACACCTTAGGGAAAATGTGGTCCCCCTGTCTTCAGTGGCATTGTCACCCATCCAGACCTGTAATTAAGATAACATAATCCTTGTATTCACTGATGCTACCTTTTAATCGATTCGATCTGTTTCCTCAGGGAGGTTATTTCCTGATTACAATCTGATTCTCCCCAAAGGAGCTGAAATGCATGGCTATGCACAAAGAACAAGACATCTAGAAAGTTTACATATTGTACCAGTAAGAAGACTAACATGCTGCTTCCAGCTCTTAGACAACAGCAGTCACAACCAGAACAAAAATTTGTGACCAATCACATGAATAACTGTTAACAAAAGCTTGTCTGGTGAACTTCAGACTGAAACGGTATTTTCAGAAAGTTTTACTCTCACTTATAACATACCTTGGGATCTAACTTGCCAGTCATCTTCTTCAGTAGTTCATAAAGCTGGATAGCATTACCTTGGGAATACCACCCGGGCTTGTCCAGTGATAGCAGAGCCTCCTGCTCCTCGTCATTCTCTGAAATCACCAAGCAATCACCTGTTGTTAGTGATCGCAGCCCATGCTCCTGTATTCATGAGGTGTGAGAGAAGCTGCCTGTGCACAGCTTGAAGAGGATGGTCTGTTTTGACATTTAACTAGTTCCAGTGTCTGGCTCAAGTCCTAATAGTGACTGTGGGTTCAAGTCAAGGTGTTTGTTAGCTCGTGGGAGACACACATTTGTGAGAAAAGAAGCAGCTGGGCCTCATCTACAAGGGCTACAGAGGAGCTGAGGAATCAAAGCCACAGGCTTTGCCTCCAAAACACTGCAGCAGTGAAGGCAGGAAGCCACATGGACCAAACAGACAGAGCAGCTGCTTCAGATCTAAGGCGAAACCATGAGATAGGACAGACAGTAAGAGACAGCATGTACCTCTCCCCACAGACAAACTATCTACTGCTTTTAAACACTGACAAAAGACAAGAAAACAAACTGAGATAGCTCTTATGGGCATTTGCCAGCCTTAGATCAGCATAAACGAGCAGTTCCAGTTATCATCCAGTTTCGAAGAAATGATGAGTGGACAATATTGCTGCTTGTGGTGTAATCCACACTGGCATATATCCACACTGGCAGCTGTCAGTGAACTGGAAAAATCAGCAGAAGCTGCAACTTTCCACTCATCACCCCACTGTGCCATAGGCTTCATTTCTAGCTAATTCCACAGCAGCTGGATCTCTCCTGGCATCCATGTAACCTTATTGTTCATTCAAATCCATGTACTGTTGCCAGATGAACCCTTTTTAGCTTCTCACTGGAGCCAAAATACTAGCTTTAGTGAACCGATAAACTAGAATTTCAACAGAAATATTAATATTAATGTCTTCTGTGTATTGAAGTGGTCAGACAAAGGGTGATTTTGTTATTCAGTCTCAATCAAATGTGTCTTGTTTTTCATTCTAGAGGGTTAGAAGCCAATACAGTACTTTGATATGACTTAGGTGTAACAGCAGGACTTCAGTTTTTCTCCCACTGTATAGAATTTTTCAAAGTACTTAAAATGTGTGAGGAAGGAGACTAAGACAGAACAAACTTCATTTGATTAGAGAATGCTGAAAGCTGGAATGCAAATTTTGGAGAACAATGAACTGACAAGACAGCTTTATATTTGAGAACACTGAAGATGTACATGGTGCAGTACATTGGTCCTCAAAAGAAACAGAAAAAGAAGCAGAAAGAGGAAAACAGGTATATTGAGGGAGGCATTAAATAATTGTTTAATAATTGAATTTAAGAATTTGAATAAGCATAGGATTTAATCTCAGACAAAGCAGTTCTATATTAAGAGTGTTTTATAAACTAGGAAAAAAACCAAGGAAACTCAAAGCTGACAGTAACAATTCATGTAGAATTTGTGTGGAAATGTGTTTTCCTTTGTTCTTTTTCAGAAAACTAATGATAATAATAAGCATGATAGTATAATTTCCTGACTTTTAAAACACTTTTGACCAAACAACTTTTGATCAAACAGAAGCTGTCAAACTTCAGCAAATTTATTTTATTTGCCCTGTATTTTTAGACATATTTGTACGGCTGGCTGAACAAGCAGACACAACCTTGAAATTATATGGACATAGAAAAAGAAACAGGAAAACAATTCTGAGCTGCTATCAAACATTTCTTGAAATTTGTGAAGGTTTGTATAGATATCATTGTCTCTCCATTCAGTCAATCAGGAAAATACTAGAAAAAAATGGAGCAGTTATGAGAGGGATTTTCAGAATAACAACATTGCATTTGAAAACAGGAGCCCTATGTGTTATAGCAGCACCAGATGGCTCCAGCAAAGAGCAAGACCCTGCTTTGTTAACTCTATGGAAAGGCATGAGGGGCAGTCCTGACTGAAAAAATTCATTCTAATTACAAGGTAGATCTCTCACTCTGTGAGATCTATTACTGTCACCCCTAGCAATAGAATTCATCACACTTTACTTGATGCATCCGGAATTGAGGCTTCTAATTTACAGTTACAACATGATCTAGTCAGCCAGGCTCTCTTGGTAGGCAAAAGAGAGCACAAGAAACACTTTTTAGAGGTGTCAGCTCTGGTGAAGGAAAGGTTTTAATTCAGTTAGGAACTTTGCTTTTAAGGAGTGAAATGAAGGGAAATTTCAAAGCCTGGTTTCCTTCTCTATGCTTGGAGGCAGCAAAGAGAACGGAGATGTCTAATCCATTATGCAAACACCTTGAGTTTAGAAAGAGCTTTAGAAATGTGAGGAATTAGGAAATGTCCTTTATGATATTGGAGTTGTAGGTTACAGGGATAGTAACTCTGAACTAGCAAATCTTGCCTCAAACCATCTCATATGGCTGCCTATGCTCACACCTCTAGCGGCAGCTGTGTCAATTTTATTTCTGTAACCTGAAGTGGGAGGAAATTAATGGTATTTCACTTGCAGCATTAACGAGAGGGGTTTCTAATCCACATACACTTTCCTTGTGGCAAAATATAATAAAGACAATTATTCTTCAGTTCTGGCTGTTGAGGCTTCTTGCAGTAGTTCTGCCACTTAAAAGTTGATATAGAAAACTTCAAAACCCATTAATGACACCATTGGCTCTGGCCTTGTATCCTTCAGATAGCAGCTACATGACAGGGCTGGAAAAATCTTCAAATTTCCTGCAAAAATGCTGCATAAATATGATGATGATAGTTTCTAATATCTTTTAGATCTTCCAAACTTAACATCATCTACACTTAGAAAAGAGGAAAATGGCTTCCGACCTTCCTTCCACTTTTATTGATTCATAAAAGTTCACTGAAAGGTCAGAAATGCTATAAATATTCCTTTGGCAGGAAGCAACACATACATAGGCGGGGATGCTAATGCTTCAGGTCTTATAAGATGGGAGGAAAAGGAGATGCCCTGACAATTTCAAACAGACTGAATAATCAAAAAGAATTTCTCAGATGATTTAGATAGAACGACATGCTCCCTTCTGAAGTCCAATATTTAACTGCAACCTGGATTCCTGACTGAAAACGTGCCACAACAAGAATGTAAAGGTAGTAAGCAAGTAAAATTGAAATAATTAAAGCATTCTATTAAAACACTCACCCAAACCTCAACAGTGATTCAGAGCAATTTTGCTGAAGGGAA
Organism: Apus apus; assembly: GCF_020740795.1. Lineage (NCBI taxonomy): Eukaryota > Metazoa > Chordata > Aves > Apodiformes > Apodidae > Apus > Apus apus. The sequence continues at coordinate 42,359,744 of NC_067284.1, forward strand.
GTTACTGTTCCTTTATAAAAAACAACAACAAAAGCTTGTCTCATGGTGGGGTAATATTAATATTGCTGGAATGGCAATTTGCATATTGCTGTGTCTAATGGCTTGGGAAATGTTTCCTGATTCAGAAATGTACTCCCATCACCATTAGCAGATAAGGTTTTTCAAATAAACCAGTTTATTAGAAGACTCAATGTCCTCTTTCTTCTGAGAATTTTTTTGCCTGCTGTTAAATATGAGTTGCAGGTTTACAACATTGGCTGAGGAACATCTGGTTTCATTTTGAATGACTATGCAAAAAGTAATCAGTGAAGCTTATTCCCATTTAAATGACAACTGATGGTAATTAACTTTGGCACAGAATCACTCCTCGGGAAAGACTCTGCACACACTTGCTTACTGCTGTCTGCTTTGCTATCCCTTTATGGGTGATATCCACCCAGATGGAAACCTAAACACTGCTGCCTGTTTTGCCATCTTTTTATGGGTGATACTCACCCAGATGGAAACCTGAAGACATGCAGTGCTGAGGTTGTGTCCACACAGGATGTTCAGCCCAGGGTCTGAACCTGGAGCTCTATCCCTAACCTGGCTGGCATTTACACTGTTAAATCCCAGCCCATGGGATGGGGCTCTCATTTGGGAAGCCTGAAGTTAAGAGAGAAGCTAGGACGTAAGGGTGAATTTACACTCCAGCAGTTACTCATCTACATGGAGGTTAATTTTCACCAGCTCACTGGAGGTCCCTACTCTGCACTGGTCCTCCAGGAGGATGCCCTATGATGAGTGTTGGTTTCCCACTGGGCAAGGAGCTGTGAACCAGTGTCATCTCACACCTACTTGACTGGGCAGAGACTGGGGTAAGAAAGAACTCCCAAGTACCCAGAGGCCACAGCAACTGAAGACGTGCTGGGTGTGACTGTGGTGTTTTGTGTACAGCTCCTCAACAGCCCATTCTTCTGCCTTCTTATCTTTCTCTTGACGACATATTACTTTCTTCCATAAAAATCTAGATAGAACTGCTATAAGGGTTACCAATATTTTTTGTTCCTCTGAACTGCACAATAAAACCATATAGTGACTCTGTTGCTGCTTGTGCCTGTACCTGTTCCTGCCTTTTCCCCTCCCTGGGCAGCTCTTGCAGGCTCTCACATTATGCAGCACAGATGGGCACATGTGCTTAGCACACTGAAGCCCTGGTTACCGCCTCAGGGGGCTATTGTAAAACAAGTACATTTCATGATCCACAACTATCATCCATATATGCCTCTCTGCAATTTACAATAATGTCAGTCCTGGTCCTGAGGGCATTATTATAAAAGTTATGTTCCAGCCCAGCCTGCAAGTGCTGTCTGATTCTAGATGGCATCTCAGGCTCACTTGAGAAATACAAACCCTCTTTTCCAGAAGGGGACTCAGGACAGGAAAGCCCATCTTTATACAGCTGAGACAAAGGGACATGCATAAAATCCTTCTGGTGGATTTTTCCAGTTGTAAACATAATGAGATGGCATGACATAAGCTGTAGTTTCCCTGCGGGCAAGCTCTCCATGAAGAAAGCAAGTACTTACAAGCTTGCTGGAGGTAAAACTTCATCTCCAAATGGGCACCTTTCTTGAGAGTAACACCCCAAATTCCTATGTATAGACCAACCACCTTTGCTGGGTTGCTTCCAGGCTTCATGCAGGTATTACTGTGTTTCACCATCACTGAATTACTTTTGTGCCGTGGAAGCAGCTGTGAAATCCATCTGCCTGACATGAGCACCAGTGCTTGCCAGTCTCCTGTCTGACTGGACAACTGCAGGGAAGTGATAAGGGGTAAATTATTCCTGTAGCATCATGTCCTTAAATAAAAGGTTAAGGCTTCTCAAGTAACTAGTGACTTTGGCTGTCTCCATTTTTGGCTGTCCAACCTTTGTTTTTTATAGGAAAAAGCCTGAAGATCAGCTCCCCTCCCTGGCCTTGCATCATTCTGCTCTCTTTAGGGTGGCTTAAACTAATCTAAGCAGAAATTAACTTTTGAGAACTGGAACATGATTTTTAATTTTACAGAGGTAGTGTTACATCTTTCTTATGCCCAGCTACCTAAACATATATGTGCTCATTCATATGGAGAACCAGCAATACTCCAAAAGAAGACTCTAGATAAAGCTGACAAAAGAAAAAATCAAACTATTTCATAATAATTTAATAAGTGCTATTATTCAATTACCAAGGCTTCCTTTTCTCATGGTGGACTTCTGCTCTTTTGCTCATTTAGAAGGCAAGATAAGTCCAAAGTACAGGTTAGCATGCTTTCAAATGGTCCTGGGCATATAAGAACCAAGATTTCTTTGAGAAGAGGAAAAAAAAACCCAAACAGGTTTTAAATTTTTAGTTTTACTTAAACCTTTTTAGTTTTTATTAAAATCTGCCTTATTGCTAATGATTAACTATGCCAAACAACAGGCCATATAGATGCATTGCTGAAGTTTTACTTGTTTGTAAGAAAATCAGTACTTGCTTTATAGAAATCAGCAAGTAAGTTTCTTTGGGAAGTTTTAATTACTGTGTTACAGGAACTGAAAATAACAGCTCACTACAGATTTAGTAATTTTTTTCAAATCTGTCAAAGCATTAATTTTATACTTTCCCAGGAACAGCTTGGCTAATGAACAAAGTGTTTATATTTAAAAAATAGATATGATGAAATAGAAGAAAAGCTTTTTTTCCTTGGAAAAGGAAAATAATTTTTCTGGGAAAATGATTCACATGCAAGTTCATTTTTAAATGTAGTTCATGTGCAAATCTAGTTAAGCTTTTTCCATTATCTTGTTTAATTGTATTTATAATTCAGAAAACGTATATTTTGGAAGGGTAAGAGAGAGATAAATACAGAATTTAATTTCTTTCTTCATCTTAATATTTTGTAAATTTTTTTTTTTTTTTTTAATTTGGAGAGGTACAAAATGGCAAGATAAGAAATAAATTCCCTCCCTAGAACAGTTTTATTCTGGATCTCGTTAGTTTCCTAAAAAGGCTACAGAGCCTTAAAAATGAGGAGCTCCCAATATCCAGACATAACCCAAATCAATATCAATATTAATATCACAGTCATCCTAGATATCTCTATATAATAATGAAGAGAGACAGGCTTTTCCAGAAAGCATTTTAAATTCAAGTAAGCTAGGAGAGGTGTGGTAATTGAGAAAAAAAAAAAAAAAAAGGCATAATTTTTTCAGGAATATTGTCTATAACCTTTCTTACTAGGGTGTGCTTCACTGCCATACAAAAATCTGAAGAGTGGATGGAAGCAGAAGATGGAGAAAAGCACAGAACATGAGATGAGGGCCACCAGTCAGTTCTGACATAAGCTGTCACTTCAGAAAAACATCTCTACTGATTTTCATAATTAAAATAAAATCGAGACTCACAAAGCATCTTCTTTGCACTGTGCATACTGTAATCTTTAATTTCACCCTAACCCTCTAAGTCTCTCTAGCAATAGCTTCTGAAATAAGGCACATTGGAATTTGCTCTTGGACCATATTCTTCTTCCACACTGAAAACTGACACTTCAGTGTGGTAGGGAAAAACTTCCTGCCATTCATTTACTTTGGCTTTAGACATTAAAAAAAGAACAGAAAAGAAAGAAAAGAACAAATGTTCTTTAATCCTCAGTTGCAGAAAGACTAAAATTTTTACCCTACATTGTAACACTTCAGTTATAAAATTTATATGTCAACTAGAATAGACAATCTGATCCTGAACAAATGTATGCCCATAAAGCAATACATGGACCCTGCTACAATGAGCCTTTGTTTTTTATTTCTTCAGTTCCCTAAAAGATGTTATTTCAAAGGGCATAATAATTACAAAGTAGACATGAGCATGCATAGTCATTGCACATACTCATTTGCCTGGAATACACAACAGACATTTTCATTAACTTTTTAATGAAAACTACTAATTATACAGCCAAGTTGAGTTATGATTTATAAGAAAGCTCCACTCCTTTTTCCTAACTTATTACACTACAACAAATCCCTACTTTAATTTTATTGATTCTGTTGGAAGTTCCAGCTCTTCAAACACTGCCTGCCTCTGAAAGGGGCAGTTTTACATCAACGTTTAACAAAGATGCAAAATTCCATAGGCAAAGAATGAAATTTGAGAATTAAAAATAAATGAATCCACTCTGCCTTCTGCCTGTCAATCACTGTACAAGCTGCAGATACAGTGGTTATTAAAACTTTGCTCAGAGTGTCCCTCTGAATCAGTAATTAAAATAGGAGAACATCCCCCCAACCAACAAGAGTTTCCTTAGCTCAGTGCTGCTGCCAAGCCTGGCAAGCTCAGTAAGCAGCAGTAAGAGTCTTCCTGGGGAGTGCAGGGGCCTGACCTTTCATCACAATAAGGAGCACTCTTAGTTGCTTTTACTATATTCTCTACTGCATTTTATATTATTACAGTCCCTTATAGAAAAAATGCACCTAACCTTTAAAAAATCTGGGGTTGTGCAATGCACCTCTGCCACAAGTAATGAGCACACCAGGGTCCATCACCTAAATTCTTTACCAGAAAGTGCTATAGAAAGAAAATTGCTTGGAGTTGCACTGGTGAGTAATTAGGTGGCACTACAAGTTGCAGCTAAACAGGAGAAAGAGGACAATAAAAAACAGGAAACCTCTAGGGACCAAGGGTGTGCTGGAGTGCAGGCATGGGCCAGCTGGAGAGCAGGATGGCCAAGCAACAGCCAGTTCCTCAAGCGTGAGCCCTGCCCAAAATGCATGGGGGAGCTGTGCCCAACAATTTCCTTGGGAAGGGTGCTCATCCTTGAGAAGGGTGCTTGTCCTTGAGGGTGCAGTAGGGAAAAAGCATCCCAGTGCAACTAGAGTTTAGGGTGTCATGGTCAGCTGCATGGGAGAAGGATGCTGCACACATGGTTTGGTCTGGATTAGGCTAGCTTTTAGGACAGGGAATCATCAGTTCAGCCAGATTTCCTACTTGCCTCCAAGCAATTCCAATGTAAATAGAAGTGTTAAATCTCCTACAAGCCAGGAGTCCAATGAATGTAAATATATTAAGGTTCATGCGCAGCGGCAACAACAGTCATTTATGTGGCTCAGGAGGACAAAGTGAGATGAAGATACAGGAGGCAGAACTGGACTTATGTAGACCCCCAGATAAAAGAACAAACAACTGCGATGTTGCTCAGCCAATGAATGTGGAGATGAAGGGCAGTGGGAAAACTAATGGGGGCCAGAGAAACAAAGAAATATTTAATCTTCTTTCCATTGTTTTGTGCCTCTCTGCCACTTAGCAGCTCCTGCCTATGCAGAGTGTGCCAAGCTCTCTGTTGAGCCTTTTGACCCATGGTGGATAGGGAACAAGGGAAGGACAAGGTATGTGTGTGTGACAGAAGACAGAGAGGAGATGACTCGATCAGTCTTGAGGTCTGGGGACAATTTCATGGCCCCGGGGACCACAATAATTAATTAATTCAAAGGAGAGACAAAGAATGTGACAGGCTTAGAATAACCTTCACATGTTTCTTAAGGTCTGCTGTGGGGCCAGGATTGTCAGGGAACACCAGGATGAAAAATAACAAAGAACCTTGTTCCTATTAGATCTATGAGATATAGTAGAACCTCATATTTAATTAAAAAAAAAAAAAAAGAAATAAAAGAAAAAAGGAAAAGCATTAGGAAATTAATGTTCTAACAAAGAGGAAAAGTTTTTATGTGTGAAACAGTCACTGTAAATTTCAGAATAATGTAACCAGGGAGAAGATGGCAAGGAAAAAGGGAAACTATTCCTCTTCTGGTAAAATATGTTTAGTTACTCTTTGATAGGAAGACTGACATGAAAAATTTGTAGTGATGAGTTTTTTGAACAAGAGAAATGATCCCCTTGACACTTCCTATAATACTTTTCCAGTTCCTTATCTGTGCATTTTGTGTGGTTTGCAAAACCACTTAGTTTTCTATATGAAAATGCACTTTACCTTGTTTCTCAGAAACAAGAGCATCGAGCCAGATCTTTGAATGCAGGAATTTATCCGATAAAATCTCTCACTACTATTATTCCAGAAAAAATAATCTTGGAAGGCTCAGCCTTAGTCTGGCAGTATCACAAAGACACCTGGGATCTGTGGACAGTAATAATACATAACATGGTTTCACAGCAGATAAGAATCAGGTTAGAATGAACATGTTTATTAATGAAGACAAAAAAATCCTGGGGTTGCTAACTCTACCTACAAAAACATGCAACATCCATACTGAAGTTTACGATATCTGGAGTCCTGTGTGAATAAAAAAGATTGAAGAACAAAGAAAATGGGGAATTAGATCGTACATCACTTTTACCTTTTCCTGAGCTTTCAGCTTGCAAGAAGTAATTCCCTTCTGACCATCAGTTGCAGAGTACTTGCTACTCATCTAAACAATGCAGGGTCCTGTGACTGCTTGCCAGGCAAGAAATGCCCAGCTTTGTGTTTTCTGATCTTTTGTTTCCCTGTATTGGATGGGAGAGGCAGAGCTGCTGCTGCACTAGTTAGACCCATGCAAAATTTCACCCATGTGCAATAAATCCACACCTGCTATTTGTTGCAGCTCTTCTCTCACTCACCGCTTTGCAGTTCTCTCGGCTGCTTCATGAACATTAGGTAAGCCCTAGTATTCAGAAACTGGGAAACGGAGGCAGAGATTCACTGTCATACCAAAGCAAACCAGACCTCAGCCCAGCTTTTGGTCATTCCTCCTTTTGTTCTCAGCTCATTTCTAGGGCTTCCTAAACAGCTCCTTTCACTACTTGCTTCCAATAGCAGATGTGATGCCTGCAGTACAAAAATCAACGTGTGCTTTCTGCAAAAATCAATTCTACAGACTAACCTTAACAAAAGCTTGACATATTGGAAGAACACACAAGAGGACTCTAAAGCTCCTTAATGAAAAACAGCACATACAGATTCATGGAAACTATGCTGAAGGGAAGCTCTCTGCAGAGACTGCCAGCCCTCGTTCTGCCAGGAATGTACCATACACAACTCTTTTTGCTCTACAACAAACTGCCTCAATCTCAATTTCTAAATTAATTAAAAATCACAAGGTAACTCTAAAAAGTTCTCTGTAAAATCATCAACTTATTTTTTATTCCTACAGAAGAAACTAATTAAACAGAGAAGAAAGATTAATAAATCCCCCAATTTCTATCATGTATTGCTTACACATGAGATCAATGCCAAGAATGCTTTCTCTCTGTAAAGTCACACTGATAAGTCTCCCCATGATGTAGCTAATCTTTCTTTCTTCCAGAAATTCCTTGTTGATTTTGAAAGCTGTGTAAGAACTATAATGAGAAGCTTAAACTAAATGTCCACCAGTCTAATTCATACAGGTTTGCACCAAACCTCAGTGGAATGGTAAAGTTTACAAACTTGTATTGATCCATCCCACAGAGCCAGACCTTGGCTGCTGTAGGCATAGGAGTAGACGTGCACAGATCGTAGAATCATATAATCTTCCTTGCAAATATTCAGAAAAGTAGTAATTTCCTCTCCAAGCTAATCAAGTTGTAATTCTGGAACAGCAAAAAACATCAGGTGACTTTCTATGAATAAAAATAATAGAAATCACAGAATGATTTGGGTTGGAAGGGACCTTAAAGATCATCTAGTTCCAACCCCTATGCCACAGGCAGTGACACCTCCCAAGAGACCAGGTTGCTTAAAGACCCATCCAACCTGGCCTTGAACACTTCCAGGGATGGGGAATCCACAACTCTCCTAGGCAACCTGTTCCAGTGTATCACCAACTCACACTGAAGAATTTCTTCCTAATACCTAATTTAAATCTACCCTCCTTCAGTTTAAAAACAATTGGCCCTCGTCCTGTCACAGCTTTCTACTTAGCAGGCAACCTGGTTCTATTAAGTTGCTAATATACTGGCACCTAGAGACATCTGAGATGACCTAAGGTTCTCCAACAGAGTAGTCCAAGCCGGGAAGGCATGGGTCAATTAGCACTAGAGACCTATAATGAGGCAAGGACTGCACCATGGCTGGGATTCAGCCCCAGATACAGAAACTTAATGTAAAGGCTCTGCAATAGGAAGCACAGGAGCTGCTGTGAAGCCAGGTTTTGAACTAAGCTACTAAGGCCATAACATCCTACTTAGAAACAGCAGAAGAGTCTGATCTGCATGCATTAATAAGCTTTCCAGTGGGACCTTTATTATTGCGTGGACAAAATAAAATATATCTGTTTAACCATCTTACATTAAAAATGCACACAGCAGATCAAAAGGAAATATACAATCTCTTAATGCCAAACAGCTGCTGACTTTTGCATGGTTTGTCTCCCTAGTATTCCTTTCAGTCTTTTGATATTTCCAACTTAGCTCTTCCCCCCCAGTGATGGGTGGACACTCATATGTGTGCTGGGAAATAGACTGAAGGTGAAAAGAAATATTTCATTTAACCAGAAGCAATATTTAAAAAACCTTCTAATCTAGAATTCTGGATATTGAAGTACTGGTATAAATAATTGCTAGACATTCTTCAGGTATTATGTTATACTAGTCTGAGCTCCCATGTATCCAATGTAAAAGAGCCACAAGCTTTGTGATCTTCAAGACTACATCTGTACGTTCTCTTTGATAAATAGAGCTTACATGTCCCTCAGACACAATTACTTAGCCAACCCTTTTCAGCTTTCACTATTTCTATGAAAGTATAAACGTTAGAACTGAAGGAATTATTTCAAAATGGATCCTACTAATGCTGCAACAAGAGCTAATGTTGCAAGTCTTGCTCATGTATGGAAGGTGTGCATTTGCATTTGTCTTCCACACAGAACTGGGTCTTCACATTCAGTGCAAAATCTTCTGTAAATCCCAAATCTTTTTCAGCATCACATATTATCAGAGAACTATCATGCTATGAATGTGATCTATATGAAGTGCTGACTGCTTTGCTTCTAAATTTTGCATAGTGTTTGGCTGTCTTTTCTCAGACACTATGGAGGAAAAAATGATCTCCTCTTAATTATCTTTTCATGTGTTGGAGAAGAGTTCCTTTAAGCCAGACAAGCCTGTTTGCTGGACACAGTTTTGTCTGGAATACAAACTTGTCATTTAGGTCTTTTAGCTTTGGTTTTGAAAACATAGGCTAGGATACCGCAATTCAGGTTCTGTGGGGACTCAGTACAGAGAGAAGATGGGCTTGCCAGGCCCTTAGCAGCTCATTCTGCTATAAAAACAAGCTGCATTTTTTGGATGAATTTGGCTTCCTACATGTGGGAGCTTTCATGCCTTATCTCTTCCGTACTTCAGGTACAATCCAAATCAGATTGTATCACAGTTCCATTCTCTGCCACTATCCTGAAATAAAATAAAATAAAATAGCAACACCAGAAGGTGATCACAAATGTAAGATTTGAGGTTTTTCTATAGATCTTGACTTTTAATGACCTTCCAGTCACATATTGTAGGTGGTTTACATGCAATTATATACAGCAACTATAACTCACTTTAACTGCAGTTTATATAGTTACTAAATGTTGTTGTTGAAACAACTGTTACTTTTAAATCCTGATGTCACCTCTTTGGCAATCATATTTAAAGCATCATCATGACTTACAGATTTTGCAACCTATTTCATAGAAAAAGGTTATTTTGTAAACAACTTTTAAGTGCCCAGACTTGGAAAACTTCAGATAATTCGCTATATTAAGAAGGCATTGACATGCTTCTCTATGAATAAAGTTTCTTCCTAAAACATAAACATGACCGGATTACCAATAACCAATTTTAATAAATCATGGGTATGGAACTGTCTTTCAAAACAAACAAGTACTCTATCTTATTGCTTTCAATAATTTGAAAAAAAATATTGAATAATTATCGAATAATATTAATAATTTTGGTACAGAACACATCAAGTTCATACATCCAATTCCTTGAACTTATAAAGGATAGATCACTGAATCATAAAAAGTAAACCCAGAAGAATTAAATGCAATTATGTTATCTTCATTTCCCCATTATGAGAATTTTCAGTCAATTTTCAGATTTCATTGAGTCCTTATGCAAATGTAATTTACAGTTCTTCACTGCTTCTGCATAAGGACATTAGAAATCTTAGTTACACATGCAGATTAGCAAGGGATATGATTATGGGTAGTCATTCAGTCAGTCATCTCTTTGGCTCTAAAAGGAGAGTCAGTGCTTTTATTTTTCTGCCATTTGTTTATCAGGTCTGCCTGTGGGCTTCTTGAAGACAAGAGACTGACTTATCAAGTGCTTGCACAATACCTTAAAGAAGCAGGGCTTGAGTTCTACCCAGGCCTTGAATATAATATTATATAATCAATAACTAGATTTTGCAGGAGTGTTAGTTACTGCAACTCCTTTTGAAAATGCAAATGCACATTCCACACACAAAGAATTCTGGGTTTGGAATACTTGGAAATTATGCTAAACATGTTTTCCAGTTTTAACAAAAGGAATATTGTTGATACAGTGCTTTTGAAAGCAGCAGCTTTAGCTTTCTTTGAACTAGCTTTCTGTAATATTCTTAAGAGTTTTGTGCCAAATGTAGTATTTAATATCAAAGGTAATCAGCTGAAGCAACCCCTGCTGTCTTTATGCAGGAGCACATTGCAGTTTTTCACTGTTTTGAGTTTTGGATGAATAACTTCTTATTCCTTTTATCCTCTAAGGTACTTTGAACACTATGCAAACATATAAAGAACTTGACCTGACACATTTACTTTAGTTTTTGATTTTAAAGAAGAATAGACACAGGAGTATGCATCCATAGTTCAGCATTCATCTTGATACTCAGAAACTAAGAAGTGCCATACTTCAAAGACTAAGGTTTTTTTGTTTGTTTGTGTTTGTGTTTTTTTTCCAACAAACAAGGAGTTGTTTATGAACAGTGGAAATAATGGGACTTATCATCCTATGAAGCTGTGTTTCATAGTCGGATTCACTGTATGTCTAATAGGGTGCAAAGTCTTATGGATGCTCTTCCAGTAGCTGGGTCATTTGTGGGCAGGCTCTCTTGGATGGATACTCCAGTAGTTTACGCTGTGGCTTTTCTCTGAGTTGGCAGTAACAGACCCATTTTTTCATTGCCAGCCTCCAGAGGCTGTAATAACTCAGCCACACTCAAATGTGGTTGAAATTGTATTACTGATGGAGGTTTGCAGGAGTGGATGGGCAGAAATTCCTACTCACACATGCCATGTGATTGCAAAAGCCTTAACATTTAGGAAAACAGACTAAATGTTAATAGAATTAGCCTGTGTCCTGGTAGCTCTAGCTTCTGATGTGCTGTAAAATGTGAGACCAGTCATTAGTGAGAATATGTCCACATGATGCAATGAGAATCTGGCCTCCCAACACTTCTGAAGTAAATACCAGTGAAGTCCATTCCAATAAAAACAGAATAAACCAAGAACACTCCATTCCTCTTGCCAGGAGAAAGGTATAGTCTCTCTGCTTAGATTGCCTAAAAGGATATAGTGTAAGGGGGAATTTGGCTTCCTTGTTCTTTGGCTACCACACAGCCTGCTTAGTACAGAGTGGCAACTTACAGAAATCACACCAGCATAACTATGTCATTGTTCAAATGGACATACAAACCATCACTGCAAGCAGCAAGGTGGCCTTTTCTATCATTTTACAAAAAGGTTATAAATGATACACTGCCAATTAGTAATAAAAATGTACTTCCTCAGTTTCCAATTTGCTACCTCTGCAGTGGATCTAAAATGTAAAAAACAATTATTTTTTATGAGGCAATGATCATTAAATATGGTAGACACGGACTTTCAAAACCATCAGAAAAAAAGGAAGCTTTATAACAACATTTTGCTATCAATAATGAAATACGTATTGTGTCTATCTGTGACTTCAGCAATCTACTCTGCAAAGGACGAGGGTGTACAATGGCCCAATGGCAAAGTCATAAAATTCAGAAAACCCCATCAGAGTGAAATCCCTCTCCTCTTCATGTTTACCTGTGCTGCTCTGGTCTTACTCTGACTCCTTCTGTGCTCTCCCTTCCCATCACCTGGCTTACCCAGTCCCTCTCTGATTCATCTTTGTCTCACAGACATACCCTTGTGCACCTCTGCCTCTAGGTCAGAAGGTTTTTCCTTCATCCTATCTCTTTTGCTGCCCATGGGGGGAGCACTGGGTATGTGAGCTTCAGTATTCAGTGATAAGGACGTACTAGGGACCATGTCAAACGATGGAAGAAAAAATCCTATTTAATCCCAGCAACACCCTGTGGCTGGAGGTGTTAGGTACAGACCAAACCTGTAGCCTTTGCAGACCACAACTCATACATTTGGGTAAGGATTTGCAGATGCAGCAAAAGACCAGGGGGAGAGTAAGCTCTCCACCAAATATCAAGTCTCTGCATGAAAACACCAACAATTGTGCTGTCCTATCTGTGATGACGTAAAGGCTAAATCTAAAAGTATTTTTAAATATCAGTTTGACTCTACATTTAAATATGAAGATCTGATGATCTAAAGCAAGAAAAGATTGGCAAGAAGAGATGACTGGAAAACAGACAAAAAGAGTAGACAAGCATTCTTGAGTTTTAGCCTCACAGGATGATGTAGAAGAAAAAAAAAGTAGCCCTCATAGTAGAGGCAGCAAGTGAGCTACATATTACTGTATTTTGGTTGAAAATTTAATAATAATTTTCTAGAAACAGCATTTATGGTCTTCAAATGCTTGAACAATACATTACTATTTAAATGGTACATTCCTTTGTAATGGTGCAACATAAACTGTTTCAAAATTTTCACATTTTCAATAGTTATTCTACAGTCTCACTAAAGTCTTAAAAATTTCCTGGGTAGTATTTTGGTACTCTTCTGGTGGTAAAAACAGAAGTTTCGTATAAATAGAATGATCGAAAAATAAGTTATACTGCTTACAGATTTAGCTTCCAGCAAAATGAAGGCACTCCCTTCCTGGTCCCACTCCTCAGGCATAAAAGGTTTTAGTATATATAAATGCATAAAAATAGTTATATAGGATCAGCTAGTTCTGTATCCCATCTCAGGCAAAAGTCAAGCCCAGATTTTGCAGATGATGGCAGAAGAAGACTTAAATAGCAGACACGGCATCACCTCCTTCTTCTGAAGTCTTGCAGCCCCTAATAATAAAGTACAGTCTTCAGCCTAGACGTACGTAATTTTACATCTTGTCCCCTTTATTTTCTAATTGGTCTTTTCAGTTCATAGCATTTTCCTGTATTTTTGGAAGGCTAGAGAAGAATGACTTTTTGCAGTGAGCTGTTAAAAGGGCAGTTACTAGAGAATCATCAAAAACTGGAGGAGTGAAAGAGTTTCCTAAACTGGAGGCTACATCACATAGCAGACACATCATCAGCTGGATAGAAATTTAAGTGTAGGGGTAAGGCAAACAGCCTGGAAGTGCAACTGAAAGTGGGCTTGGAAAACTTGAGATTCTCTGGAGCAGAAGGAGGAAGAGTTTCTTTCTCTGGGTGGAAAGCCCACACAATCTTGGAAAGCACAATGTGGCAAACACACACAATATCACAGAGATATGGCATCCACTGCCCCTCCATATATAGGACTGCTTCTGGTCTGTAAATATATGTACACATATATGTGAAGATACACGTTCACTGTTAAATATGCATTGTACATAGAACAATCAGCAACACCTTTTCAATTTATAAAAAAAACCCACCCAGACCAAAATAGACAGTAAGCATCCCTAAGCTGGAAAGAAAAGATATAAAAAGCCTTTTTTAGGACCAAGTAAGAATTCCCTGTATATACACTCTTACAGAAGGCTTTCAGGGAAATCAGGGTTATCTTTAGCATTTCTATTTTAGCTTTGCATTACACAACAAAATGCTTGGGCTGTTTGAAATTAAGAATACAGTCCATATTTTGTGCATTAAGTCCATTTTTAACACAATTCCCTTGGAATAGAAGGGAATACAGTATTATTCAGAATTTACAGTAATTCAGACCCACTGACAGATGGAAGAATATGGATGAAACTCAGTCCTGGAGAAATGGACAGGTTGACAAATAGTTACTGCAGCTCTTTTTCTGCAAAAAATTTCTTCACAGAACAAGATTTATTTTGCTTACTAGAGCTTCTTTTCCTGAAATTACACTAACAGTACTTTAAGAAAATATTTACTAAGATGTCCAACCCTAGGTTTTTTCCTATTTCAAAGCCAAAATAAGGAAACGTTGTCTCCCTGATACATTTTATCGAATGCTCTCAGAGAATAGAGAGTCTGAAGTACATTGGGTAAATTCTTCTGCCTGAAATCTATTGTGGCAAAAAGAAGATAGAAATTAAAAGCTTAAGTTTTGAATTTTCTGTAGTTCTGATATGAAATAAAGCCTTACAAAAATTATAGAAACTAGAAAGCCACCTCCCTCTCCCAAATGTATTAAAAGCTCTATTGCATGGAATTTTAGAAATGAATTTTGGTTTTGGTATCTGCAGCAAATGGGTGAAACTATCAGTGCCTACCCTGAAGCTATACATTTGTTGTAAGGAACACAGAGAGAGGGTAACAAAATATACATTATTAAAAATATTATTTTTAACATTTTCTCATAGAATTGCTCGTAATTTGATGTTTTATAATACATATACTCTTAAAGAAGCACTTCACTACTTTAAAACTTCTATCTAAAAACCTGTCCTATACATAGAATTCTTTGCTTTGAATTTTCTGGTTGGTTTTTCAGAAGAAACCAGTTACTTTTAATCAAATACAGATATATTAAAAACACCTACTCAGAGGTTAGTAGTTCCAGCAGATTACTTATCTGATGATTGCTCTAGTTATGTTTGTGTTCCTTAACTATTTAGACAGTGATTTCTCCAGAATAGAAAGTAAATTTTATTCTGTATTAATAAGCTTTGCATGTAATGAGTGATCAACCCTCACTTGAGCCTCTTTATAATGCCAAAACGCAAAGTGAACGAAAACCAGTGGCTCAGGAAGAGGACTCCAGGGAATATTGTTCCTGTTTGAATGCATGAGGAAGAAACAGCTTCATGAAAATTGCTACTTACAATCTAATAATGTGTTTAAGCTGATGCTATATAATATTTCTCAATGGAGACAGTAGTTTCAAGTCTTCTCCTTCCGTTCTGCCCTTCTTTGCACAAAAAAAACCTTGTCAAAATATCTTGGAGCCTCTTGGTTGTCTAGTAAATTTACTGGAACTGGCCAACAGGTTCAAAAGTTGCTGGCTGGATTAGTGGTAGAGGGATGGAGCAGGATTTCCTTAGGAAGTCAGGCTGATCAGATTGTTTAAAAATTATCCAAAGTCAGTTACATTTTACTTTTCAATTTCCATTATATGAAACTAAACAAAATGCTTGCAGAACCGAGTATTTTTTACCCTTTATGTTTTTGCTTCCCCTCCCCCCTTTAACAGAGTTTCAGTTTAGCCTCTGAGCTTTTTTTTTAGTTGTCAACTTGACAGTTTCCTATTTGAACTAATACTTGAAAAATTTCTTACTTATTTTCCTATGTAAATGAGTGAAACATTTAAAGGTACTTTCAATATATATTTCCACTGCTCATTTTAGCTTCACCATTAAAGTCCCACAGGCAAAATTTATTTTGGGCTGGGACAGCTGACCTTCCAGTCATAAAATGCTAAAATACAGTTCAATATAGGCTGAATAATGCTATTTTGGATATAAGATTAATTTTCAGGCAGCACTTAATCATATAGATATTTACCAACATACAGAAAAATTAACCATCTTCAGCCATCCTACTATTGTCATTCATAGTTCAATGAACACTGCTTTTATAAACCTCTTTTGTTACAACCTTAATTACCTAATGGACAACACTGCCAAATGTTTCAGATTGCTTTAATTAAATTAAGTGAAAACAAGGGCATTTTCTTTTCACCTACTCTGTCATTATTTAGCCAAAGTACACAAATGAAATACTGTCATATTTCCTCCATAAATAATTTCCTTCAGCCTTGCAATTTGATTTGTACTGTTGTTTGAACTTCCTTTAAATTCTTGAAATATTTCTATGCTTTTTCCCAGAACTACATTTAATTTTCTTTGTATGCCCTTGTAAGCATAAAAAAAGGATTATTATTTTTTCATTCATTAAGCAATATCTGAACTTTTTCAATGCCTCCAGATAATTTTTTATTAATATCTCTGGAAGAGTTATACGTAGAGTCCATTTTTTCCCCCAATGCTAAATTTTCAAAACATGCTGCCTAGTCATCCAGTCCATTTACTTTTATTTATGATTTTCTTCTTTTGATAGAGGTAAGTAGATGAGAAGGGAGTCACAACTGCAACTTACCAAGAGTTCGAAAAGGTCTTTGGTTTGGGGTATGGGAAAAGAAACCAGGTTTCAAAGCATTTGTAATCACAATGTCAAAATACTCCTCAAAATCAGTCCTAGAAAGTAAAGGAAATTGAATTAGTTAAAGTAATAAATTAACTAAGATGCCACTAAACACTCTTTAAGACTTAAGAAGGTAGGAAAACACTTTTTTTTTCTGAAGTTTGTTCAGTGTCACTACTGCCCTTCTTTTCCTGAGGTCTTGTACCTTCAGGACCACTCATTATTTGTAAAAAGGTGTTCCTTGGCCCAGGGAGTTTTTAAATCTCAGGAGAACATATGATAGATAACACAGTGTAATCTCAGGTGTCAAGATACACACAGACAGGTAGAGAAAGGTGTAAACGAGGAATTTTCTTTATAAAGCAAAACACGTGGGGTCAACTGATGGGGTAGGAAGTAACTGGAGACTAAAGACACTTAAATGCAGGTGCTTATTTTTTTTTTTTGGTATCCATACTGTACATACATATGCACAGACCTAATGGATGTCCAGGATGCCACTGTGGTCAACAGAGATGTAATTATACAGCCAATTAAATCTTAAAGGGTGATTTTACGTATCCTAAAGTTGAAAAGCCATTTTGTTAGCTGAATCTTTGCCAGACCCCATTGGCTGCTCTGACTAAATCCCTGCTGGTTACAGGAGGCTCACAAATAGACACTTACCAAGTATGAGTCTCAATCTTCCAGCTGAATCACACCACTAAATTCAGATTTTTCAAAGATCAGTAGGCCCATGAAAACATAGATCAATGTCTGAATTATGGAAATCCCCTAAATTTAAATGGGCCTGTATTTTGAGCATGGTAAGTAAGTGGGACTTAGCTATAGTTAGGTATTTTTTAGAGACGTGTATGCAAGTCAGAACAGTACAAGCCAACAGAAAAAAAAGGAACCTTAGGGAACATTCATGTCACCTGTCCTACTGTGAGATGGGTTTTTTCTGGAGGCACCAGTTATTCTACTCTAGCAACAGTCTTCTCATTTTAAGGAATCTGTTAGACCTGATTTATTATATAATCAGACTGAGAACTACAGCAAGAAATAATAACGCCTCCCTAAATGCCTACATAAAATTAGACAAATGTTGCTTACAGAGTGTTCTTTTAATTATTATTTATTATCATCATTATTATTAAAATATCATTACCCGTGACATGTATTTTAATGTTTCATTGCTTAGGCGACTGTGTTGCTTTTAACATCAAAAAAATGATGGAAATTCTTGCATGGAACAGAAAAGTCCCAGATGACAAGTGCAGGATGGGTACAGGCACTAAAATGTTAGCAGCAACAGAAGTTCACTAGAAGAAAACTAGCTAACCATGCCATTTTTGTGTAATCTGCAATTTCCTATGGGACTGAGAAACCTTAATTAAAAAACAGAATGTTCTCCCCATGAATTTATCTTCAAGTTTTTATTTTGTTCTCCAAATTACATTCTAGCGTTAAAATAGTATGTCTTTAAATTTCTTTCCTCTAATGAAATTTTAGCTTTCTCTATTTTTCTCCACTTGTGACCATAGGTAAACCTTTACTTTTTAAAAGAACCAGTATCAAATATGACAACGGTATATTTTTAAAACTAGCTTCTGTGTGGAAGATTCCAGAAGCTGAGCAAACAGACATGGCTCTTCTCTCAGATGAAAAGTACTGTGCAAATGATGCTGCCATGGGTAAGCTAAGATTGAACTTTCAAAATGAAGCCAACACTTGAGGAGCACAACAAAGCCTTGTGGGAACAGTGGGGAGTGCTTTGTGTACAAAACTCAAAACAGATAATAGAGATTTCACCAGATTCGCTTAATCGATCTGTTGAAGAAAAAACAATGTTCTGTGTGGAGAGGTGTTATCTATGGCCTTTTTTGAATTATACTAAATCTCATATACCAAACTACTGGTCTTACAAGAGCCTGAACCTTGTATTACATTACTATGTAACATTAGACATGATAAAATCTGTTCCAGTTACTGCTTGTGCTTGATTTTGTGGCTTGTGATTACAGTATATGGCTAAGACAAAGGGTAGGATGTATCTCACATAACTTTAGTCACCTAAAAATTGCATGCGGAATTCATAGTCTACACCACAGCCAGAGCCAGTGGAGGAACATTCACATTCTTAGAAGGAAACTCATCCCACTTATTTTAGACATAATACTATGGTACAGAATGAATTGCCAAGGATGATGCCCAGGGTTTTCTTTCCACTAACCACAGAGAGAATCAAAATAATCAGCTTCAAAAATTTCTAGCTTTTAGATGGCTAACACTCATGAAAAGGTGAAACGACACTCAGCTTCAGCGACTATGTGATATTTGACTCTCTACAGACGTGCTCTTGCCAATGCTTAAACATTCAGTCAACTTGACAGACATTCTCATGGTAGGTAAGCCTGAAAAGTCACACAATGATGTTGCTGCTTACGTGAACGAATGTGCACTTGATTCTGTAGGCTTACAAGCCTTATACACTGATGCCAGCAATACTTGTACGCTCTGGCCAGGAAACAGTTCTTGTTTTAAGTCAAAATGAGATTTTCTCTTAGACTTCCTCTCACCAAACTATCTCCCAGTTAAGGATAGCTTGGTCAGATGAACATGACTGGGATAGTTTGCTCTTGAAAAGGTAAATGACACACTAAAGCATGAATTTCCCAGCACTGATTTTTTTGCAGACAACAATTTCTTAGCCAAAAAGGACCTTCTTAAATGAAGTGCAAAAAAGTTAACAGTTACAAGGCAAGGATAGTAAGAGTAAGAGGCTGAAACTTCAACACATTTCAGCTTTTCATCTTTATCCTTTGGTTGGTTTGTTTTTTGTTTTTTTTTTTTATACCACACAATTAACTTCTCAGTATGATACCTATTAGCTGAAAGTAGGGAAAGAAATTAATAAAGGACTACATGGACATAATTAATAAGGCTTGATGTAAATAATTAAATGCATTTAGCCTGGTCAAATTAAAGTGCAGATGTAACATGTGTGAACCTAGACTATAGTCCAATGTCACAAAAAGCAGCATGGGTGTGGAGAGTTTTATTATCTGATAGAAGCGGCATGGAATAAACAAAAGCAATAAAAGTTAAGAATTATTTTAATGAAAAAAAATACTTTGGTAAGGTCTAATGGAAAGTGAAGTACTCAGTTCTCCAGAAAATGTCTTGGAAACCACATTGTGTGAGTCAATGAAAAATATGATTATCATAAACACTGTAGAACATCCTACACTTCTGTGGAAAGACACAGTATCCTTCTAGTAGAACATATATTTTCTGTCTTTTGAAAGGCAACTGACCTTCCCTGCTGCCTTGCTTACTAACTGTCTTCCAGCAGGATCTCTACAGCTGCCTTACAGAGCTGAAACATTCACTGAGGCAAAGAAAGCCAAATTCATTTTATGTGGCCAAAAATTTAGTTCTATACCACATTTCCATTCAGAAAACAACTATACAGCTCTACATACAGGAGTTAATTCACAGGCATCTTACTCACAAGGAGAACTGGTTTTTATTACAAGGTACATTTTTCCCTCAAATGAGGAAGTATAATGCCCATACAAGGCAGCAAGAACTGGCACAGCTGATGCTCAGTTTAGCATTTATCCCAGAGAGTACAGAAGGGAAGTGACACTGGCAAGACTGGTTTTGGAAGGTAGCTCTGTTTTGCACCGTATCTGTGGTTTTCTTGCAGTGTTGCTGTATTCATTCTGCTGTTTCTTTGTATATCCAGATAGCCAAGGCTGGCTCACACTGCACTACTTTGTTTCTTTGAGTCATTTATTGAATAGTCTCACCATGTCACCCACCTAGTGAGTTGTTTAATTGATTAATTAATTTCTAAGGGTGTGAGTGATGGTTCTCCTAAATTTCACTGAATTTGACTTGACCAGTCATATTCTTAACATTACAACTAAAAACAGCTGTTGTGATCAGCACCTACAATCTCAATTGATTGCCAGTGCAATGAACCACCTGTTTTATCTTTTATGCTGTGATCTGTAAACGCACAGTTGTCATGCACAATGATCTCTTGGAAATGACCATTGGGAAGAAGCATTTGTAAGCTTTTCCATACAGATTTACTATAAGGAAATAAAACATTACTACTACTTGCACTCACCACTGAAGAGGCACAGAAAGGAAGTGGCTTGAATAAGACAGTCTATCAAAAACTGCTGAAAAAAACTGGGATTCAGATGATGTATTTGGTGTTGATCTGAAGGACATTCCCTGTCCTCTTCAATCCCATTATGATGCCCAGAAAAGACGCAGGATTTAAGTGCGCCATGGGTCAGATACAGCTCACAGGCTCATAGATGGACTACTTTGTCTTGAGTACCAAGTAGCACTCTACCAGAGGGAGGCCCACCAAAAACCTCAGATCCAAATAACTCACAATTAAAACAAACTCAAATTAACTCTAATTATAGCTCAGGCTTATAGCCAGTTGCTGTCTGGCAGATACGATTTGAAATGGACGTTGCACTTACCCAAGAATATGTTCACAGAGGAGCCTGCAATAGTCACTGTGAGAACTAGTAATTAATAGCAGAATCTTCCCAGCACTCTTCAGTTGTTTCAGCCACTTTTTTACAGACTCAGGACATCTTTGCAAATATTTGTCTGGATGATTTTTCACTTCTGGGAAATATGTCCCAGAGTCTTCTAAAAAATTAAAACATAATTATGTATTATCTAATTCTGCTCACAAAACACTAAATCCACACAACAAATATTCTTTTATGTGCAAACAATACAATTTTAAAAAGGCAAAGCAAAGTTTAAAATTTGCCAAGGGTTGTAATTCAACATAAACCATAAAAATCAATAAAAGAGGACACAAACTTGCCAAAATAAGTTTGAATGACTTTTCTGTTTTATTATAGAATTTTCATAGTTATTTTATGTTCATTTGCTCATAAGAATAAATAATACATAAATTACATATTATAGTCTTAGCAAATAATTACTTCCTGTTGCCTTTGCTTAATTTTTAGATACTCTATTTGTGATTTTAAAATGAGTTTAACGTTTAGAAAATGGTAAGGACCTGAGATTCTCAAGAACATTTGTTCAGTTACTTCTGACACTTTAGGTTAGCATTGTCTGATCAGTAACAGCCATTTTAATATTTTTGCCTTTTTCACAACTAGCACTTGATCTATGAAAAGTTCACAAAACAAACCGCCAAAGACTCACAGGTATGTAGAATACTAGAAACATGCAAAAAACCCCCAAACAATTTCAATTGTAGCTTCAATTATGCTCTTTTTGCTGAACAGCAATATAATTATGCAAATACACTTGGAATGTAAGATTTTTAGAAGTGTGCAATAACATTAAGTTGGCAGTAAAAGTTTCCTATTCATTAAAGTCACCAATAGCTATTTATTTTGTTATAACCCATAGCTGCTTTACCAAGTTGTCAAATTAACATTAAACTGACCTTCTTTAATAATTCCTCTAAGACTACAGATTTCCTCTGTGCTCAAACCCTCTATAACCAAAAATGTCAACCTAGTTAAAGATCTAAAAAGAATTACAATAATTGTAGAGACAGAAATGATCCCAGGTATTTGGTTCTCAGTCTGTGTGTGTTATAGTATAATGAACATCATCATAGAAGATTATTTTTCTTCCAGCATTTGTTCTATATGCAACTGTCTGTGGTCAACTTTGCTGAATGATTTAATAAATCCCAGACATTACTTAGCCTTCTGGTATGTGAGTAATGCTATTCTCTAGTTTGAAAAAATAAGATTTAAACCACTTAAACTTTAGCTATTTAATAAAAGCAAACATGCATGTTTGAAGTAGTAGTATCAAAGAAAGTCTGAAAGATGTTGGGTGCTAAACATAACATTATTTCATAAATTATACATTCAGACACCTACAGATGGCGGGAAAAAGTCTCCCAAAAGAAGTTTTGAATTGGCTGTTATCACTGCAACTAGACAGCAAGACAGCAAAAATGTCTTGTTCTGTACTGTGACTTGACAGATTTCTTCCCAAAAGCTACAGAGTGGGCTATTATATCAGAGGAAAGTCTCAAACAATACCTCCAAACTCATAACCAGGTCCCTATTCCAGTTCTTCTTAGCATTTAGGTCAGGCTGTGTAACAGCCTGTAGCAGGGGAATACAAGCCTGCTCCTGCAGCCAGCATTATGGGATGTCGTGATGTTTGCCTTGAGAACTAGCCAAGACGAATGAGTTTTTTGATTAAATGAAGCAGATTTATGAAACAAGGTTTCCTTTAGTAGTTGCCTCCCCCCCCCCCCCAATCCCCTTTTCTTGAGGTGTGAATATAGTTTCAGATGAGCTATATAGTTTTTAAGAGCAGAAGCTGCATTATTTTTTCAGCATTATCATCAGTAATTATTTTTCATATACTATGCTGACAATTTTTCTTTTTATTGTTTTGGAAAACACACAATACTACATGAAAATGAAGGGGGACACAAACAACACAGGCTTGGTACTAGCTAGAATCAAACTAGAATCAAACAATTAAAAGACAGATGGCAAAGGGCATTTATATAGTCAGTGATCCTTAAGTCTTTTTACCCTAAAGATAGGTTAAAATATCAGCTTTATATTAACTTTGCTGTCAGACACTGTTTTTCTCTCCTTATTAAATGCCTCCCACCCTCTGTTGACCATTCTTTAAAGACTTTGAGTAAATTTAATCAACACTGTCTTCTTTCACTTGTGCCCTGTGATAGAACGAGGGGCAATGGATTCAAACTTGAGCACAAGAAGTTCCACCTCAACATGAGGAAGAACTTCTTTACTGTGAGGGTCACAGAGCACTGGAACAGGCTCCCCAGAGAGGCTGTGGAGTCTCCTTCTCTGGAGACTTTCAAGATCTGTCTGGATGCCTTTCTAAGTGATCTGCCCCAGTTTTTTTGGTCTTGCTCTGGCAGGGGGATTGGACTTGATGATCTTCAGAGGTCCCTTCCAACCCCTAACATTCTGTAATTCTTTGCCCATACTCTGTACAGTATCTGCTATGTGATAAATCCATAATATTTGGTCTCTAATTTACATCTGCAGTGGAAATGGTCAACAACTCTGGATTTAACATATGAACTGAAAGACTCCTATTTCTCTATCCAGACCCTGAAGCCAAACTATTAATTGCAGACTAGCAATGAATCAGATCTGACACTGGGATCTGAAGCTTGCCTCTGGGCTTTTTGCCGTATCAGGCAGAGGTACCTTAAAAGAACCCTCATTAAAGCATATTCTACTGCAACTAGGCCAACGTGGCTCTGGGAAAGAAGAGTTTAACTTAATTCCTAACATACTGTTGCATCTGATGAAGATAGTTTGGTCAAATATGTACTGATATATGTAGAGTTTAACCACTAAAGCTTGAAAGATTTTATTGAAAGCCAAATAAAATAATAGCTGAAAACCTTACTCATTATATCAGGCCAAGAGCCAGCTTTGGTGAGGACAAACAGAGCCACAGGCACCTTGTTGGCAAAAATAATTTTGAAGTTTAACATTTGATGGAGAAATAGCATCATGTCAAGCCTTCACAATCAAATAGAATGATTTGACAGTGAGAAATTAAGCAGTTTTTTTCAGGGGTGTATATTATCACCATTATGCCATGTGCTGCACTTCTGTTTTTAAAAAGAGTAAGAAAACGCTACCGAGCAAAGAGTCAGTGATAAATCAGAGAAGACCTGATTTCACCCGAGCCAACAGAGAAAGTAAGTTAATGGCAGTAAGAGTGATTTTAAGAAACTGTCATACGGCTTTGTTCTTGAAAAAAACCACGAGTTATTCAGAAAAACGCCATTCTTGAAAAACAAGGAATGTCTCTAGCCTGCAGTACCTTCCTGATAATGCATATGGACCATCCAAGTTTCAAAATACTCTTAAATGCTGAACCATAAGCACGCTTTAGTGAAGCTTTGTTAGTCTGCAAATTCACTCTATCATAATGGGGGACTTGTGGTCACCACCAGATCTACGATTGACAGTTTGCTATCTGTACACTGTCAAAATATCTACATTTTTATATCTCTGTTTTATGAATATCATGTAATAAACAGCCATGTGGACACTGACATGTATTAATGTGTACCAACAAACAGTGGAAGCAAAACAACAGTAACAGACATCCCAGCTTTCACCTTCAATGTCTCTATTTATCTCTATTGTTTTCAGTTACCTGCCTGCATGCAAAGCCTACACTAGCAGCCTCTGGCTCTTTGGCAGTGTAAGCACTTCCTCAAAATGTAAGAAAGCATTTCAGGAGAAAAAAAGAAAAACAAGAAGACTGTGACAATCAACATAACGATGAACATATTTACCTCCTGTGATTGTACGAGAACATTTAATCCAATGATGTGGAGCAGGAAAGCAAATGTCTAAGCATTTTATGCACAACTTTCTAATTTATTACATGTACATTCCCATGGAGCAAATGCAGTTTTGCAATTTCCATTCTTTTTACTAAACAACTCGGGAGTTTATATGAAATTGCTGAAATACAGCTTGGGATAGCAATCTGGAACTAGCCTCTGTAGACATTTATAATCACCTTCCAAATACACTTTCAAAAACAGTAATTGCCTTTGCAGTCCATTAAGTACCCCTTCAGAAAAACGTTTCCTTTTTAAGCAGAAGATAGAAATATAAGCAATTAAAATTAGTTGTCTAGAACTGCCCTATGTTAAAATCTTGCCAGAGCCACTTACTAGAGCTACATCCTCTTGTATTTCCAAAGCAATATAATTTCCTCTGTGTGTAATATCAGAGGTTCCTTTACAGTCCAGTTTGGGGTTTGTTTTTTATTATATCATCTGACATTGTAATTTGATCAAGATGTTCTTTGCATCATCTTGCCTTACAGTTTAATTGTGTGAAGTACAGCTGTGAAAGCAAGTGTGATGGACATCAGGTGTAGCTGGAAATGCAGAACTCTCACCCCAAACTAAGAAAGAGCCTGTACAATGCTTGCCATGACTGACAGACGTCCTCCACCATGGACAATAATTCAATTTTTAATCCAACTACCCTCCTGTACTACTGCTGCAAAATTACTTTATTGACATATGCAGTTTGATGTTCTAATATAATGCCTCCATTTGGAGAAAAAATAATTGTGGATTTCCCTTGTTCTCCTTATTACACCACTTCTCTTTGGCAGGGTCAGTTTACATCCCACTGGCTTTGAGCTCCTTTAGTCTCAATGTCTGTAATTCCGCACTGCCAGGACACTGCAGTTTTCACCCCTTAGCTGTTATTTGGATTATAAAAGAGGCAAATGTTCAAGAGGCAAGTTTCTGGTAAGGTTTCAATCCATAACTAAACCACAGGAACACACAGTGTATTTTTCAGTACCGTCACTGCTTCTAAAGGGCACCTACTTGATTGAATTAAAAATAATTTATCTTCTATTTACATGATTTAGCTAAGCAAAGAGGTGTGAGGCTAAAAAAATCCCTAGAATTCAGACAAGAAAAACAAACTTCCAGCTGCCAATTTGTAGCATTTATTTAGTGGCTTTAACAACTTAAATGTCTCTTACAATGAAAGTAGTATTTGGGAATGTGACTTTTCTCTGTTTTAAATTCAAAGGCAATTTGATAGCCTAGCTATCAATACCCATAGCCAGATTGTCTGCAGCTCTGAAGCGAGTGAAAACTTATACCACTTCACTAATTTTTTTTGTAGGTAACAGTTATTAATTTGATAAACCTAGTAGTACTGAAATAGAGTGTTTCTATCAATGATGACTCAGACAACTATATCAATTGTACATTGCTTTCCATTGCAGTCTTACAGCACTCCAGGTTTTTAAGAGTGAACAGAGAGACACTTCTTTGACCATTGCTGTTGGCTTCTCCTCTCATCTAAATAAACATATCCAACAATTAACATGAGCATTTAACAGAAATTCAAGAAAAATACTTAATAACAGAAGATTTTGCAAAGGAATTTACACTTCATCTACTGAAAGTAAGTAGAGAAGAAAGAGGGTGACGGTTAAAATTACATTAGGCAAGTCATCTCTCACTTCCTCTCATTTAAGCTCAAGTGTGTATTTTAGTAGGAGCAGCAGAAGCAAAATGAGAGACAGAGTGAAGGAAAAGTTAACATAAAGCAAGATAAGAAAGCAGAGTGAAGCATGAAGCAGGGATGACTGGGCAAAATATGGTTACATTCAGGAGGCATGGGTTCAGGCAGATATCAGGAACAGAGAGCAGCAGGAAGAGATAAATCATTCTTCTATTTCCTTCAGGAGATAAAGACGTTTAAAAACAGAATAAAAGGATGAGAGACCAGGAAGACAGGAAGTTAGGAAAAGGCAAATGTCGTAAGAGCTAAAAAGAAGTGTGGCAGATGTAAAATAGTCTGTATTTTTATGTTTTCTGTGATTGTATAAATTCCTAACCTAAGACTGTGCAGTTTCTTAACAGACCAAAAGGTTACAGATCCTGGTCCAGCTCAGGCAGGAAGAATACTCGCTATTTACACCTCTTAGTTAACTAGGAGCACACATGAAAAAAGGATACTGAGTTTGGAGATAATGGAGATACTAGTGTTATGGTACCAAGTTTCTCATTCTCACCTGAATAAAAGAGAGAAGCAACATTTCTGGGAGGAGAGAAGGGGAAAGAAGGAGTTTAGGTGGGTTGGCCAGTGGAGCCCAGCAATCCAGAATGACACCTCAGTGAGTCGCTGCCTGTTGTGAGGCTGAACTTGGCACTATGATGAACCTGTTGAAGTTCATAGTTAGCTTGTCTGCCTGGGTATAGGAGTCACTGCCTACAAAGCAGAGCATCTTTCAAACTACTTTTAGATGCTCAAGTGGAACAGAACAGGAAAGAAGAGGTCAAAAGTGACAGAAAACAGACAGAAGAGAGGAGCTAGGTAACACAGAGAATGAAAAGTATCAGTATGCCAAACGCAAGTAAAGAGAAAACTTTTCCTCCTATGTTGTCAGAAAATCAAGGACTTTAATAATCACAAAATAAACGCTCTGAAAGTGGTACTGCAGTTTTGAGCAAATCATGTATTACAAAGGGACATACAGGACTATCTGATCCTCCACTCGCCTCTTTTACCTGTATATGTGTTAAATAACATGTTTACAGCTCATGAAACACTAACCTTTGCAATATTTTTAGCAACATCCAGTTCTGGTCAGCCAGAAATAGATTTTATTTTCAAAAATAATAAACTATTTTCCAGTGGTGAAAACTCTGTGTTAACCTGGATTAATTTCAAGGGGGTGACTATACGGTAAGGATCTGTGGTGGGCTAGGGAAAACATGACTACTTGGATTAATGGTGGCTGCAGGGCTATATAAATATTTAATATACTGAATGAAACACTTCAGCAGAACACACACAAAACATCACCTCTACAAATATTTCATGGGTCACTTCCTCTTCTACTCATTTTCTACTCCTGTGGCCTATGAGAAGCTTACTGCAAAAATTAACATGCTTTGGTAGCTAAAGATGGGTCACAACCTAAAAGGAGGCTGAAGGACCAGAAATTATTCTAAGCAAGTCAAAAGCAGCTATTGTTTCTTCTGGTCTGGTATAACGAGGCAGGAACCACCACACTCCCTCCCACTCCCTCATGTTTCTGAGGCGAGATTCCTGTACCAAAGGCTGTCAGGAACAACACAGGAGGTTTAGATATATTTAAATGGAAACTGCAATGTGAAAATTTGAGGCTATTGCTGCTCTGCCATTTTTTAGCTGAGCATCACTCCCCCACCCCACTATCTATGTTTCACAGTGGACCAAAGACCTACGATGGGCAGCCTGGGATATCAAGACTGCAAGGTTAAAGGGCTGGCCCTAATCAAACGAGTTTCAAGGTTAGGGTGTATCTTTTCTTGAAAACTTAGCTTATTGACTACTTTTTCCCAAAAGCCTTTCAAGTAAGCTTAAAAACTACCGTATCCTAACCACACTCCCCTTCCTGTCTGAAAGAAAAGCCACATTCAGGTTGCCCCTAATCTTCACCCTTTTGCTTCCTAGTCTTGCATTATCTTCCATCATGTCAGCAGTATCCTGGCTGCAGAACCATCAAAACTGCTAGAAGTGCAATGCCACAGCCAGATGCCTGCATGGTTTTTGCACGTAGAGTTATTCTTGCTTCATGTAAAGTTCCATGGACACTGGAAGAGAAAGCCAGGATATTTTCATACGTTAGCTGTTCTTATTAGCATTCCCTAATGCTAAGACCAGCCCAGACGACTTCTGCTTGCAGGTCTTCAACTGCTCCCACTGCCAGAGTCAGCTCCACCCTGCAATCCTTGCCCTGTCTCATCCCATACTTGCAAATCCTTTCCTTAGTAAAGGATAACAACACATATTTTTAAAAGTCACGAAAAGCACATGGTATGTGGCAAAGTTCACAGACTGACTTCATGAGGACTGCTAACACATGACATTTGTTAGGCATTTATGTCAGTATTTACATCAACACAACAATGTGTCCACATTACATTACAAAGCAGGAAGGAAGTACTTTGGAGGTAGGGCAGGTTCTGTAGTTACATTTTAGAGGAAGTTACTTCTTTCTCCAAATACTTCTCTTTCTTGCTTTGCAGTGTCAGCAGACCAGCTTCAGCAAGTTTGCAGTTTAACAGACCAGATTCATCAAACTGTATGAAATAAATTAATTTGTGACGACACTCTTGCACTCCATGGGCTGAGAACTAAACCCATGCTGAAGCAATTACTATTTTTTTGATAAACATATTCAGTTAAATCAGTCTGATTCTCCAGAAGTGCGTAATCCCTACTGCAATGTGTGAACATCTAATGTGACTATTTTGCAGGTGGAGAAATCTGTTTTGTTCCATGGTCAAGAATGTCTTCTTACAGGATTCATGCAACGTGCTCACCTACGCTCAGAAGTAAAAGACAGAAAGGTGACGCAGTGATTACTCAAAGCAATAAAATCCACATTTTTTTCCCTCCTGTTAAAGATTTACATGGATCATTTGTTATATAAGTGTTACCATGGTGTTAATATTTATAGGGAGACTACCTGTCAGTGGGAAATTATCATAAATATACTTGAAATCTCCATCCACACTTAGAGTGCTGTAGCCATTGATCCTTAAACACTCCTTGTCACAGAAGCTTGCTCTTTGCCATGGAAGTATATTTGAGATTATTCTTCTGCATACATTATAACCACTTGCATTGAACGCCTTCTTTTCCCAACAAACTGTGCATATTAAAATGCCTGTTAAACTCTACCTGAGGTCAACTCACGCACCTTTAAAATACATTCCCTGGTGAACACATCATTAAGAAACTGAAAGCCAATTTAGGACAGAAGGAGGAAACTGTTTTATTCAACTGAGTACAGCTAAGAATGTGGAAAATGGGATCTGTCTGGGATGCTGCTGTAGTCTACAAGAAATGCTGACACCTAATTTGATAGGAAGTAAAATATTAGAGTACATTTTTATTTATACATCTGATGAGGCTTGTCCCTGTGCAGTTGGCTTCCATGAAACATGCTACTGTGTTTGGTGTGGAAATGAAATGCATAATGAAGAAATAAAAGACAGTCCATAAATATTTTATGACAACCAGACTACAGGTTGCTGATACACAAACTAAGAGTCCTATTCAGCTGTAGTGCTCCACCAAGACATTACTGGTAATCATATGACGATGTCAAACTCAAATAGTTCTGGAGAGGAACTGAAACTCTTTCTGAAGCTTTGAATACACTAGCTACTTTGAGGCACTTTCAGGCACTTGATGTAGTAAGAACGAAATATTTTTACTGGAAGGAGTAGCGTCATATACCTCTTATATATGCATGCATTCAAAGAGTTATAGAGAGTAAAAAAACTGCATTTTTTTTCTTAAAACAAGAAATATCTTTTTCTGTCTCCCAAGGAGCTGCAAACTGACAATAACAAATGGTGTTAATTCCAACCTTTGATTCTACAGTTGCAAACTTTCCAGATGGGTGCAGATGGACCAAGAGCTGTATGTAGACTTCAGTTTTGTTTGCTACTTAACATTCCTGTACAGATGCCATAGTCACACTTCAACAACTTGATGGGCAATGGGAAACTGCAAACAACAGGCACCACAAGAATAGCATAGGGGGAAGAACTGTAAAATGAGGCATTTGAAACTGCATCATAAAAACATATCAGAATATAAAGGACAATAAGGAAGAGTGTGACAATAAGGGAGATTTGTAACAGGATGTTCACCTTTATGATTAACCTAAATACACAGAAAATTAAAGTTATGATTTGTGTGCTGTGATCTCATGGTTCTTCTGACCGGCAAGTAGTGTTCAATAATACCTACTTCTACTGTAGATGACATACCTACCACCATCTGTTAAGCTTGTCATCGTATTTTACTACATCTAAGTCTTACTCTTCTTGCCTGGGATCTCACACTAGCTGTCCTGTGAATACAACTCTCAAATCACACATATACTAAATACTTGGCATGGTTCTGGCCTATAGAGCTTCCTAAACCAGTTCCTGGATGAGACTGCAGAAGTGTATTTCCAGTCCTCATCTATTAAAAATACAGTAAGAGGAAGATGTATCAAGAAGGGCCACCTGGCTAAGACCCAAAGAGCTTAAATGACAAGAAGAGAGTCAGATTACATTTAGACATAGTAGTGAGACACAGTATAAAGACATTTGTTTATCCTTAAGAAGCCAAAACAGCTGAAGGAAACAAAACCTACATGTAGGCATATTTGTACTGTACTGGAAAGAGACAGAGAGCAACTTTCCTGGTTAGAAACTCATCCTTTCAGACGGTCATTCTCCGGTACAATGTGAAGGTGGTGCCATCTAGTGAGAAGAGACCGCTCTCCCCGAGACCCTGCTCCCCAGAAACCCCTCCTACCCCAACTCTCTGGGACTCCACACCCCAGGAACCCCTCTCCCCAGTGGGCATGGTGGGCACCGTGGAGGAGGATGCCCACAGATGTGGGGGCTGCACCATCACCCTGAAGCATTGCAGCCTCTCCCTTATCAAGAACCTTCAAAACGTGGCTATTGGGAGGACAAATACCTGCTACTTCCTGGGCTGATGAAATTTTTCTGTTAAGTTTTTTCTTTTTCTCTATTTATTGGCCTCTGTGAAAGCAGAAAGACCTTAGGAAACTCCCTAAAATTTTTAGATAAAACTTCTAAAAGACAGAACTGAAAGAAGCAGTTCCCCAGACATAACCCCAAATGGCACTGATTTCCACACAGTAACCAGCAGAAGTTAGGTTGTGGGAGAAGGCTTAATTGAAAGACTAGGGGATTTTGGAGAGAGAAAAAATAACAATCTTCAAACATACAGAAAACTCTAGCTTGGGGCTGTGTGTAAAAAAAAAAGGGAATATCTGTCCCCTGAGACCAAGGTCAGTAAGTCAGGAAGCAGTGAGCTTATACTTCTGCAAGTCCAGATTAGAAATTATATGAAAGTTTCTAATTTTAAGAGTTGTGATGCATTGGAAAAGTTGCCCAGGAGGCTGTACAATCTTTGTAAGCACAGGTCTTTAAAAAGAGACTAGACAATTAGCTGCTAGGAAAGGAATACCTAGCCAAAAACCTTTGGTACTGGTGGGGTAAGTGCTAAGTATCTTCAGTAGTTCTCTGAAGTACTATGAGTACATATTACAGATGAATTACACCCCCATCTCCACCCATTGCTTTATTTATTCCACATGACCTATCCATAATGATGCCTATGATCATGTCAGAAACAATATTTGCTTCTAGGCAGTAAAAGGAATGAGTTCAGCAAGGAGGAGCAGCAGCTTTTGACTTCTTGCTATTAATAACAGTTTTTGCCAATCTGAGCAACACAGAAACAAGGGGTCCACACTGAAAACTTCATCAAAACAAGAGAGAGACACAGACATATTAGTTTCATTGCAGACCATTTGTACCAGCAAATTTGCCACAGGAAGGCTGAGAGAGGAACATTAAATTCTCATGTCATTCTTTTGAGCACAAAGACGTGATTATTCTTAGTATAGATCTACCAGCTTGACAACAGAAAACTAAGCTGCCTTCCAGAAATTTAACGAGACATAAAGTCTCCACTAAAGAGGTTTTAAAAATAGCAAAACTCAAATAAACTAATCTTGTGCAAAGTCTGTGTGTTGATTTTATCACTCTCTTAGGGAGAATGGAAAAGAAAACTTGCTTCAAATTATACCTAAAGCGATGTTGGAATGGTCCTTGTTGGTCAGTGTACCAGTTTAGAGCCTAGGGAAACATGTTTTTTAAAGTTATAAAAAAAAATCTTTCATGTGTTCTATTTGTGATTCTGCATTCCTTTATCTCCTGATTTGAACATTAATCTGTTTTAACATTATACAAACAAGGGCAAACAGATGAAAAGTAAACTTGAAATTAACACTTAATGTAAAACAGATCCCACATGAACAGTGGCTAGCCCAGATTAATTCCAGGAGTGAACATCAGGAGGAAAAAGTGTTTCTGCAAGCAGAATTGTGCAGGAAATAATTATTTTTAGCTCATGAATTTCTCTGGGATTCCAGATTTCCCCCATCCTGCAACAGAATTAAAAAGAAGCCCTTAAGAAAAAAAAAAAGAAATAAGGGAGAAACCCACACACGCACGTGGACTGGCACTTGCTTACTGCGCACATGTCTATTTTGCAAGCCAGGTAGAAGTACTGTCTCTGCCTTGCTGGAACATGGTTCCAGTCAACTGAATCCTGGTGCTGACATGATTTTGTTTTTGTGCTTTAATTTCACTTATCTGACTCTCTCCACTTCATATGGGAACTGGGACTCAAACTTTACAATAACTATCTGTGTGTGTATGTCCTAATCATCAAACCTAGAATTAGTCTCTGGCTCCGTATTTCCTGCTTATCCTTCGGAAATCTCAGCTAGTTAGTCCAAAATTACAACCTAAATGTGACAGAAAAGGAATGACATAAATACAGGCCCTCTTAGATGCCTCATAAATGTCTGACTAAGGATACCTGCTGTGCTCCATCTCTTCTTTTTTCTTATTCTGATCAGAAATAATTTAACTGTTAATGCAAAACTGTGTACTCTCATGGTCAGTTCCACTGCCAACTTCTTGTAAGAAATATCACAACTTTTTGTCAGATTTTGTTTCCATGAAGGAATTGCAGAGATGCTAGAAGGAGTAATTCAAGTTGATAGCAATCGAGCATGCAAGTGTGAAGAAACCTGCATGTTAAAGCAGCTCTATTTACAATTAGGACAGTTAAATCCCAACTTTTTGGAAGATACATTTGGATGCAAATTCTGGAAATTTGAGGTATTTTATGTATTTGATAAAAATAATACAGACTATCTCTTACAGCACTGTTGAAATGCTGTTGCTCTTTCTGTTGATGAAAACTTTACAAGGGCTCAGTTTTTCAGGTCTATTAGAGTCCTATCATACCTTTCTATTGTGCATAATATTTGAAAAAAAAACATTTATTTATTCTGTAACTAATCTGCTTGTGTCTCACCAACTACAACAGTACAGAATATATCCATTTTACTGTTGGAAATTATTCTCTTGCTAATCAACAAGCCAAACCTGCTCAAATAAAAAAACCCAGTTACAAGGGTCTAAGGTACATATTAATTGCAGAGCTATAAAACTACTGAGAAATGTGTGGTGTCCCCTGAGCAGCAAACAACAGCTGGTTGGTCTCAGAACTCTCCTCTACATGGCAACAGTGCCATAAAGCTCAGGACTCATTTTTGCATTGCCTTGTGCTGATGAGAAGGAGCCTCTGCCTTATTCACTTCCTTGGGCAGCAACAAGGAAATATGCCAATATTACAGGACCCCAAACTGCAGGGATAGCAGCAGAGGCCAGCAACTGCTATGCAGTCACTGACAGCCTGGCAGAGGGGACTGGGAACCCACACGCTGCTCATTACAGTAGTGGGCACTCTTGGGCACCCTCCAGCAATTCTCCTGGGTAGGTGGGCTGTGGAGATGGACGGTTTCTGTGGATCTCCACTCCAGGACCAACAGTCCTGCTCCAATTCTCTTCTCCTCCCGCTCCATCCCATTTAACACTTATTTGATGAGAAGAAACAGAAAAGAGCCTGGTTACCACTCAAACCTTCCCTAGGCTGCAAGGAAGAGAGTCTTGCCACTCAAATCCTACTTACATGGGGCTTAGCCAAACAGGATGGAGTATTTATGAAAGTAAAGACTGCAGGAACAATTCATATTTTTCCTAAGTATGGTACATTTAAAATGTTTGTAGAGGCAGCTTCCACAGAGCAACAGAACTCTTCCTCAATATTTATGAAGAAACCAGATGCTACACAAACAGCTCTTTTGTTTTCCAGACTGCAGGACTGGTTATTAAATTCCAAGAAAACAGATATGTAAGGAGGCCCACTTCAGATTTAGGCTTTAAATTACCCTTCATGTCAAAGGCAATGACATATACAGCATGTTTGCATGCAGCTGTATGCATTCTGCAATAATGAGACAACATATTAATGTTCACCTTGTTCACTTATTTTTTGAACTGACATCCAAACACTAACGTCAGAGTCTTCTGTCATGAGTTATATAAGCTCTCTTTTATTACCTCTTTTCTACTAGAAGATATGAACTGAGTATGGAAAAGGTATCTCTAATTAATGCTGACCTCAGGTTATTTATAAAGTACACAAAGTAGAGGTTTCCATATTTAGAATTAAAACATCCTTATCAGGACCCAGCTTAAAGGATATCAGCAATAGTTGCTATATGACACTTATTTTTTAAATGGAATTTCCCTGCTGTATAAGGAGTCAAGATAAGCAAAAAGAATCAGAAGTAGAAAAAAGTTTCTCTTTTTCCTTTTAAATGGAAATTGCCAGGCATCAGAAACCATTTGGTATCAAAGACGTAACTCTGTCTGATAATACTAGACCATATATATACAGGTCTTTCAGGAATTTGCTTTTATCAGCATTCTTTCGTAAAGACTACCATAAAATAAAATTGGCATGTACACATATTACACGTGAGTGTAAAATGTTTTTGTACAGAGAGATCAATACACTTCTATGGAAAATATCTTTGAATAACAAATCCATGGGCTAGTGGATAGAATAACTCAGTAACTGTACTTGAAGAAATTTTCAATTTTCATGTCTGTGTATACATAAAGATTTGAAGAATCTTTAGAGAAAGGACTGTAATTTCTTATGTGCTCATGTAACTGTTAAGACATTTGGATTACTTACAGCTTTTCCAAGTGAAGTTTCTAAAAATGGTGTTGTTACCACTAATAGACAAAGGAATACAGAATAAAATAACATCAAAAATTATGCAGGACAAACTTAGAGACAAAATTATCTTGAGTTGAAAATACAGAGAATTTTCATATGAGTTCTGCTGCAGGAAATTCCAAGTCACTGATGCAACAAAGAGCTAATGTAATGAAAAGGCACGGAAGCACACCTGTGTAAGAACATACAAAATCCATTCAAGAACAACCTGCCATGAGATGGACAGCTTAGTACAGACAGAGTCAGATTAGTGGATAAGAATTTTGGAATGCCATAAATACATCATAAAACAACAACAACAAAGTAACTAGATGACCTTTAAAGGTCCCTTACAACCCAAACCGTACTGTGATCCTATGATATTGTGTGGTGCTTCAGTAGTATAAATTACCCAATTACCAAAGGTGCACGCATAAGTTGCAATCATAGTATTTATTTGAGAATATATAATCTTTGATATTAATACTTCAAGAAATGTATTTTTGGTGAAATATAATTTTTGTGAAATGTGAGCATATGCTTGCATATTCTCATGCAGTGTATAGTATTAAAAAAAAAAATATTATATATATAAACTTGATTTTAGATTTATCTTTTTGCCTTCATACTCTTCCTATGGTTAGACAGCCAAAGTCTCTGGGATAGCAAAAGGTGAGTCTGAAAATTCAGAACTTTTGGCCCATGGTCTATGTCAGTGTCCCAGGATAAGCTAGGGAATCCAATGTAATGCTGTTACAGTTTATTCCATTCACTCACTGCATACAAGAAATAAGGTCTCTAATGCACCAAAGATGTAGGAAGACATTTAAACTGTGGTAGTACAATTCTACTGCTAGAATGACTAAGCATACAATAAAAACTATACTAGAAAGTAAATCAGTAAACCAGCAGAGCACACAGGACAGTTAGCTATTACAAGATAGACAAGTGGAAAAATATAAAATAGTTTGGAAAAATGAAATTTATCCTCATAAGTGAGAAAAGTGTAAATCCACACAAGACTAGTCTGCTGTGGACAGATTTGGTTCATGCAGGACTGGCACCACTGTCAATATTTAGGTAAGTTGCAATATGACTAGAAAAATTAGTCAGCTGTGAGGTGCCCTGATGTGGTAGCTATTCAATGCCAAAGATGAATGCCCAGGGTGTGATTATAGTATGTGTGACTGCTGTTCATGAAACCAGCAATGTGACCACATTTATAGACTAGAATTACTCATTTACAGAAATGCACTGTTAGAAAGCATGAGGACAGCAGCACATGCTGTTATGAATGGAAATATATAGAAATGCTGTAATACAATTTTTCTTGGAATTTTTATTTAACCTCTTCTCTTTCATGATTGGCTCACCACAATCATTGTGGTAATAAGTTTTTCGTGCTTTATTCTGGATCTATGGTTGCATTCTTGCATAAATATTTTTGCCCAAAAACTGGGATTGCTATATAAAAATGAAAGGTGTCATGTCATAGGCTAAATAATTTATCTTTCTAGCTGTGACAGAGCACTGGAACAGGCTGCCCAGAGAAGTTGTGGAGTCTCCTTCACTGGAGACATTCAAGACCCACCTGGACGCCTTCCTGTGTGATGTGCTCTAGGTGACCCTGCTCTGGCAGGGGGGTTGGACTGGATGATCTTTCGAGGTCCCTTCCAACCCCTAGGATTCTGTGTGATTCTGTGTGTGATATGTAGCTTTGATATGTGTGCATCTGTTGGTACTTGTGTATGTGTTACGGGTGCATCCTGGTGGTACGACTTCTGAAGGAACCAGCCAATGGAAGTTGCAATGCATCATATTTGAAAAGTCTTGGCAGTCTGGTGAAATTCCCACTGACTGGAAAGAAGGAAACATAACTCCCATTTTCAAGTAGGGGGAAAAAAGGAAGACCCAGGGAACTATAGACCAGTCAGTCTCACTTCTGTGCCCAGCAAGATCATGGAGCAGATCTTCCTGAAGGCTCTGTTAAGGCATATGGAAAGCAAAGGGGTGATTGGTGGCAGCCAACATGGCTTCACCAAGGGCAAATTCTTCCTAATTTGGTGGCCTCCTACAATGGAGTCATGGCATCAGTGGACAAAGGAAGAACAAGCGATGTCATCTACCTGGACCTGTGCAAAGCTTTTGACTCCATCCTGCAACACATCCTGGATTCCATGGATGGACCACTCATTGGGTAAGAAACTGGCTGAATGGCTGCACTCAAAGAGTGGTGACAAACAGCTCGATGTCCAGATGCAGAT
Source organism: Apus apus (assembly GCF_020740795.1). Taxonomy (NCBI): domain Eukaryota; kingdom Metazoa; phylum Chordata; class Aves; order Apodiformes; family Apodidae; genus Apus; species Apus apus. The sequence goes on from NC_067284.1 coordinate 42,397,665, forward strand.
CTGTGATGAGCGGTGTTCCCCAAGGGTTGGTACTTGGCCAGTGATGTTTAACATCTTTGTTAGCGACATGGACAGTGGCACTGAGTGCACCCTCAAAAAGTTTGCTGACGACACCAAAACATGTGGTGAGGTTGACGTGCTGGAGGGAAGGGATGCCATCCAGAGGGACCTTGACAGGCTTGAGAGATGGGCTCATGCAAACGGCATGAATTTCAACAAGGCCAAGTGCAAGGTCCTTCACCTGGGTCAGGGCAATCCCAAGCACAGGTACTGGCTGCGTGGAGAATGGATTGAAAACAGTCCAGAGGAGAAGGATTTGGGAGTGATGCTGGAAGAGAAGCTCAACATGAACTGGCAATGTGCACCTGCAGCCCAGAAAGCCAAGTGTGGCCAGCAGGTCAAGGGAAGTGATTCTCCCCCTTTACTCAGCTCTCGTGAGATCCCACCTGGAGTACTGTGTCCCATTCTCGAGCCCCCAACACAAGAAGGACACAGTGCCCCTGGAGAAAGTCCAGAGGAGGGCCACAAAGATGCTCAGAGGGCTGGAGCATCTCTCCTACAAAGACAAGCTGAGACAGTTGGGATTGTTCAGCCTAGAGAAGAGAAGGCTCTGGGGAGACGTTATAGCGGCCTTCCAGTGCCTGAAAGGGGCCTACAGGAAAGCTGGGGAGGAAATTTTTATGAGGGCTTGTAGTAACTTGTAGTGACAGGACAAGGGGTAATGGGTTAAAACTGGAAGAAAGGGATTTAGGTTTGACATTAGGAAGCAATTGCGGGTGGTATGAGGGTGGTAAGACTCTGGCACAGGTTGCCCAGGGAAACTGTGGAAGCCCTATTGCTTGAAGTGTTTAAGGCCAGGTTGGATGGGGCTCTGAGCAACCTGATCTTGTGGGAGGTGTCCTTGTCTGTGCAGAGGGGTTGGAACCAGATGATCTTTGAGGTCCCTTCCAACTCAAACCATTCTATCATTCTGTGATACTTAAGCATAGCTGACTGTGTACTACTAAGAGATATTTTACAGATTGATAGAAATGTGCCACTTCAGGATTTGTTCATATTCCCATGACAAAATTCTCACTGACTTCAATGGGATAAGTCTTCCTCCTATATAACAAGAGACATACTGAGGATGTTACCAGAATTTTATACACTCAGAGACACAAATTGGTTTTGCTCCTACTCCTGCTCTCATTTTAATTTCTGTGTTGCACATGATTACAATTGATCAAACAACCAAATCTAAGTAGTTGCCATCTAGCAGCTGAGAACTTCTGCTTGCACACCTGCTTCCTTTTCTCGCTCATTTAGACAAACCTTTTATTTCACTGTGGGGACAAGTTTAATGTGCACATATACAGTCAGTCACTCCATCTCACCTGGCAGGCAGTAATTTTTTATGCCGTTTCTAAGACCAGGAACATGTCCCATGTAAAATGCCAATCTAAAAACACCTTTCACAGAGCTCATCTGGGAAGTTTTAAACTCTTCCTTTCCAGATTCTTTAAAATGTCCGTGACGTAAGCCAAACAAAATGGATATAGAGATGATTGCAGCAGTCCGAGACTGTGAAAAGCACTCTGGCTTATTAAGCTCAGAGAACTAAACCAAAGAGGTGATGATATTTCCCCAAGGTGCGGTAAAAAGCTTGTCTGAGTGACTTACAATCTTAGGCATGCAAGAAATAATCCAGTTGCTACATATAAAGTTCATCTACACAATATGTTCCATGTTACTCAGTCAACCTTAACTGAATTGTAAGCAGGTATCCAAATGTAGCAGAATTACATCATTAAGAAAAAAAAAAAAAAAAAAAAAAGTAGAAAACTGGCTTTTAAAAAGTTTTCTACCATGTTAAAAGTAGAGATTTTTTCCCCCAAACAGCATAGTAGGAAATATCAACTTCTTGTTTACTAGATGAGAACTGAAGGACTATAACATATCTTATACTGATCAATTTAAGCAAGGGTTAATTTTTACTGTTTGTTCAAGTTCAAGAGAAATTTCAACTCGATTTCTCACAAATAATGCTTTTAGTAAGGACACTTTTCTGACCTCAATGAGAGAGTAATTAAAGTATGTAATAATCCGCTAAAATTGATTAAAGATAAATATTCTGGATAGCTATGAAGGAGCTTGTAAGACCTCTGTCAATCTGCCCTTCCCTGGCATCAGTCAATCTCCTGCTTTTCCAAGTATTTTCTGTCACCTCTACTGCTATTCACATGACCTGTTTGTGATGGCCTGGTCCTGATCCTTCAAGGAATAAAAGAGATCAGTAATATCAGTTTCACTGGGAGTAGGATTAAACCCTTGAAATACATCATGTCTGATGAATACATAAAGTTGCTTTCTCTCCACAATTTGGTATTCTTAAACAGAATTTCAGTTCAGTATTAAGGGTAATTTATGTTCCCAAAATAAGCTTTCTAGAAATAGTCTGGGAAAAAATTAAATTAGAAGCACACTTACATGCAATTTTGTTCCTATCTTGACAGATACAAATAGCTTTATAAAAAAACAACCAAACAAACAAAACCAGCAAACAAACCAAAAACCAAACAACAAGCTGTTTCTACATGAAGCTTCCAAAAATATAATGAAATATTATTTTTCTTTAATTTTGTAAGTGTAAAACTTAGTAACAGAATGAAGTAATACAATAAAAAGGAAGGATTATTTATAAGAAAGAGCATTCAAAGCTACATGGGAAGGAATGTGTATTGTTCTTTATGTTCACTGCAATGACAACTGAGTGCCTCTATGAAAACACTGACTGAACAAAATCTTATTTCACAATAAGATTTTAATACAGTAAGTTTTAAAAACAATTTCACAAATCTTTCAAAGAAATATTTCCTCACTACTATGGTGTAATTAAATTATAAACCTAGATTCAAATGTCACCAAGCACTGGCTCTGCTGAAACACCAGAGGGAGCAAGTTTCACAGGGGAGTGAATGCTCTTTTTGAGACTCCCAGTTACTGCCAGGGTTTCATCATTTAGTAGGATGCAAAAGAATATAGTTAGATTACCTGGAATAGCTGAGGGTATACCAGTAATGCAAAGCCTTTCAACTTTGAGACAATATATAATAAGGACACACAGAACAACATAAAAAGTGAGGATGTGCTTCATTTGGATGGCTGCAGGTTTTTACACACAAAGTTTAAAAATCTTTTGTTACTGACTACGGGATGAAAATCTAACAGCATTGCCACCTGCATCTAATAAAGATTATTTCAGTACAGACAGGTTTAGAAATTGACTCACACTCCTTCACAGCACAAAGTCACACTCAGTTATGAGTCATATTTCCTCTAAAAGAAAATTTTAAAAAGCCACAGAAATTATCAAAGGTGAACTCACCTATGCAAGGAAAAAAAACCCATTATTTTGTGATCCATTAGGGCCTAAACCTAGGCAAGGCTCAAAATATAAAGCCCCCAAAATCAGTTGTCTCTCTCATGGTCCACATCTAATAAAGCTAGAACAGAAGCAGAAGTCACTACCTTGCTGCTAAGTCTTAATGGCTAGCTTGAACTGTTCAGCTGCTCTTACAGACTGTGCAAGTGACAATGTATGCCTGCATCTTTAATACTGTTTAAAACTTAGCACTGATAAAAGTCCATCCATGTCATTACACTAGACCCTCATTTGGCCAGAAGACACTGCTACCCACTACATGGTGAAATCCCAAGGGATTCTCAACCCTGCTGTCCTGTTGCTGGTGGTGCCCCTGCTCCAGAGGAACCTCTAAAGTCAGGAGGAATCCTTCTATTACCATTAGTGTAATTTCTCCTCATTAAGAGTTTTACATTTCTCTTAATTGTCCATACTTCTGATGATCTTCTGTTTTAAATACAAGGGTTTCATTTCCTTTCCCTCCTGAAATTTGTTATAGATTCTAACCTGCAGCCTTTTTTTGCCAAACCATAATTTACTCCCAACTCACATTAAAAAAAAAAAAAAGGTAAAAAAAGAAAAAAAAAGTGTCAGGACATGTTCCATTTCCTTAAATATTAACTTATAGACACTGCATAACAAGTGCAGAAAATATTCTTTGCTTGTTCAATTGACTGTGTCCTATACATGCTTGAAAATTAAAGCTTGATAATATTTTATATAGCCTCTCATGTCTTCTAGTGGAATTTCCCTTAGAAATCCTGACACACAGTGAAAATCTTTCAGAAGTGTTTGTAAAGCTCACATAAAGAAATGCTCCCCTGGCAGCAGGTCACAAGGGAACAGGGCACGTCTGTCACACACTACTGATACCACGGCTGCAGTGGAAGATGAATGATGTTCATCAAGACTTAACTTGCTTCTTTAGGAAACAACCTCTGTATTTTAGGGCAACCCACTTCTGGGATAATAATGTTGCCTCCATCAAGTACTGTTCTCACAAGCATTTTGAGTGTAATGTACTCGTTGTTATTATCAAATAAATTTATTTTCTTTACAGCTTAAGTGTGTTTAATTTGCTGTTTGAGAGTAGAATCATTCTACGTAAACAAATCAGGTCCTTCACGTAAAACACACACTTTTTTCATACCTAAGTGTCATCTAGGTTAATTAAGGCTGAGAGGCTTCAGAGAGAGAGAGACCTTTGGAAGGCTGAAGACTTAAGACTGCATTATGTTATTTATTGCTGCTGCTTTTATACTGAAGAAATATTGTGCACTCCTTTCCATTGATCAACTTGTGGTTAATGAAAAATGTAATACATCATAATTTCTACTTTGAGACTCAGTTTTGATAGAGAAAATAAAAACAGTAGAACTCCTGCAATGCCCTCCAAAACCTTCTACTTCACAGATATTATAATCTAAAAAAACACAGTAGAGACCCCCAAACACAGAGCCTAGCACCTGTTAAAGAGTTTTACAAGAACAGCATCAACTATTCAACTGTAACTATCTTACCAAATTCACACATTTAAAGGTTAGGAGCCAATATTATTTTTTTATAAAAACAAATATGAGTATTTTTAAGGATTCTCAATCATCAACATTTATGAAGTCAAATACATGGTAAATTCTCACCTAAAACTAGGCCTGTAATAATATATACTTCCAAGCAATCAAATGCCATCTAATGATGATGACATGGGATACTAAAATTATATGAATCAGAAGCTAAATAATATATTACAAGAAAATAAATGTTTCACAATGTGCAGCAGAGTGGAACATCTTTTATGATCACAAGTTTCTTAAAATTCTTATGCCTGTTTTATGAAGCTTTAAGTCTAGCTTTTTGGCCTGACCCAATAATTAGGAGAATTAGAAATAAAGTAAATAATTCTAATGCTTGATGCTCAACAGATAAAACTTTATACGAACAATGTATTTAGTAGCTAAGTGTCAAAACCAACTGTTACAAACAGTTCATTGAGTCTAACGGAAAACTAGGTAGTTTTGTCAAACTGTTCCCCTGTTGATCACAATTATATCCAGATTTTTAAAGAAAAACTACCCATCTGAGTTTTGCCAAATTAGAAGTAGAACTTTGATTTTTAAGTGAACCAAAAATATCTTAAGAAAATTTACTCTGGTGCTTTCGCACTCTGGTGGGGTTGAGGGATTAACATGGTCATCATCTTACTCTCTCCAGTGAATGGTACCTCATCCAAACTGTTAGTCCCTCCATATATACAATACACACTAGGGCTGCTTCAAAGAGAAAAAAAACACTTTAGGGTGTTTTTGGAGTCTGCTTTCAATCCAAGAACAGTAAGTTTCAGAAACACTTTATAATCACATGAGAGAAAGACACTAATCACCCCAGTGATTTGATTACCATAATTATTGCAAGAAGCAAAAGATCTGGGTGCAATGAGCAAGCAAAAACAATGACTACAGGACAGTACTTTGCAACATGCTCTGTAGCTGTATGTCAGTTAAAACTGTCAAACAGAGTAACAGAGAATGCCTTATTGCCCCTAGGCACCTTCATGCAGCATTAGGAAGATTTCTCATGCCTGGACCCAAAATATTTTCCTGTGTCCAAACTACAGAATGAAAAAAGGAAAACTGACACAGTATCTGGCCATGTGAGGGCTGCTGGGGTGGAAGCACAGCCCCGTGAGTGGTGCAGAATCACAGAATCTTAGGGGTTGGAAGGGATCTCGAAAGATCATCCAGTCCAACCTCCCTGCCAGAGCAAGATCACCCAGAGCACATCACATGGGAACACGTCCAGGTGGGTTTTGAATGTCTCCAGCGAAGGACACTCCACAACCTCTCTGGGCAGCCTGTTCCAGTGCTCTGTCACTCCCAGTAAAGAAGTTTTTTCTGATGTTTATGTGGAACCTCCTATCTTACAGTTTGCACCCATTGCCCCTTGTCCTACCACTAGACATCACTGAAAAAAGCCTAGCTCCATCCTCCTTACACTTGCCCTTAACGAATTTGTAAATATGGATGAGGTTCCCCTTCAGTTTCCTCTTCTCCAAGCTAGAGACCCAGCTCCCTCAGCCTTTCCTCATGAGAGAGATGTTCCACTCCCTTAATAATTTTTGTGGCTCTGTGCTGGACTCTTTCAAGCCGTTCCCTGTCCTTCTTGAACTGAGAGGCCCAGAACTGGACACAATATTCCAGATGCAGCCTCACCAAGGCAGAATAGAGGGGGAGGAGAACCTCCCTTGACCTACTAACCACACCCTTTCTAGTACACCCCAGGATGCCATTAGCCTTCTCGGCTACAAGGGCACATTGCTGGCTCATGGTCATCCTCCTGTCCACCAGGACCCCCAGGTCCCTTTCTCCTACACTGCTCTCCAGCAGCTCAGCCCCCAACCTGTACTGGTACATGGGGTTGTTTTTTCCCCAGATGCAAGACTCTACACTTGCCCTTGTTGAATTTCATCAGCTTTCTCCCCACCCAACTCTCCAGCCTATCTAGATCTCCCTGAATGGCAGCACAGCCTTCTGGTGTGTCAGCCAAACCTCCCAGTTCAGTGTCATCAGCAAACTTGCTGAGGGCACACTCTGATCCCTCATCCAGGTCATTGATGAAAATAGTGAACAGTACCAGTCCCCATACCGACCTGAGGGACTCCACTAGTCACAGATCTCCAAGTAGATTCTGTCCCATTGACCATAACTCTCTGACTTCTTCCTTTCAGCAGTTCATGATCCACCTCACTACCTGATCATCAATCAAGACCACACCTCCTCGGTTTATCTACGAAGATGCTGTGGGAGACAGTGTCAAATGCTATGCTGAAATCAAGATAAACCACATCAACTGCCCTACCATCATCTATCCACCTAGTTACTTCAGTACAGGAGACACACATACGTGAAGAAGGTCACATCCTGCCAGGCCTGACATCTGTGATAGAGATCTTCAGAAGCTCATTCCTCATGACCTCATAGCTGCAACATTTCTCTGCTCAGGCTATATGACTGCTGCACTGCCCACACACCTGTTCAGAAGTTACAAAGGTCCCAAAATGAAATTTTAAGGAACTAAGTCATTGTTTTGTGGACTCTGTCCACAACCTATTTCCTTATAACCTCTTTACCATTATTTTGTGACTTGAAGGCCTGTTGTTGAGGTAATATGCTGTGAAACTCTGTGTTGAACTTTTTCTTACAGAGTTGCCTTCATAACCAGTTTTATGTGCTGAATTCTATTTCACAGCACTTAAAAAGAGCACATGGCTCTTGTAGACCAGTGACTTTCACTCCCACAAATGGCACGGCAGTCTTTCATTCTGGATGTACCTTTTCATCTGAAGTGCCAAGCTCACGTGTTCCCCAGGATTCAGTGTAGTTACGTGAGACCGAAGTTTCTGTAAGAAGCCACTTGATTTTCTCTGGATCATTGAATATTACTCACCTGGAGCTCTTATGTTTGCACATGGACCTGACACAATGTCAGCTTGTGGTGAGAGGGCTCCAGGCCAGTACTGTTAGCAACCCTCATCCAAAGAAAGGCTGTTCATACCATGAAAGCCACTCCTGGATGGGACTACCTTACAACAAGGCTTTTTTTAATGCATCTTTTTCTCAGAGAAATTGAAAACTATCGTTTGTAACTAGTAAAACTCCATCACAAGATTGGTATACCAGGTTTATGGAAGAAGAGTGAGCTTTTAAAGACTGGAGGGTATATTTGAATAAAAGAAATATAACTCTGATTTCATAAATTCCTCAGAGTTTTTCTCTCCTTCTGGTAAGTAGAGAGGGTCATTGCAATTAGGGAGTCTGTACTTCTCCTGACCTTACTGGATAAAGCTACTAGCTGTTAGATCACTTCACTAGTCCTTTTTAAACTCCAGGGAAGAGGCCATCTGGCACCTATGCAGGCTACCGATAGCCATCAGCACTGTCCCTGCTTCCCTAATTGAAACAATCCTTTCCAGCCCTCTCACATAACACACAGGTCTTGTAGTTCAACTCTCAAGCTCCCAGAGACCACAAAATATTTGGCAGTGCAACAGGTCTAAGATCTTTCCTGTTTGGTTTTGCTTGGAGCTCTATACACATTGGTGTAAAGGCACAGGAGACTGAAAGAATTTCAGCAGTGCCATTTTACTCCTGGATTTTGGTTTCTCTAGCTCTCCAGGCAGGCAGCTGGCCGGTATCCTCTAGCTATTTGGAAGTTAGCTTCCCTCTGAACAGCAATGAAAATTAATGTCACATGTTGGCTTTCATGCTGGAAAATGGATGCACGCCACACCCCCAGTGATTTGACATATTTCACTCTGCTCTCAAATTTACCAGCAAGACAGTTCAAGTCACCTCCTAAGACTGATGCAAGTTACCAGAGTGATAATTCTGTGATAAAGTAGTTATCTGGCTTCCTGACAGGTTTCTTTGATACTTATAATTCTCCAAAAGTAGCACATGATCATGTATCATTATTTTAGTTTTGTCAGAAAAATCAGTTACTTCCAGTATTAATAGTTAGCAGACACTTAGCTGCTTTTAATGGAAATAATTTAAGATTTTTTTTCAGCCTGCTTAAACTGCACACATAACTTCTCGTTCCTTTTCCTCTCCTAACCTTTTCTAGGTCTCCTGATTTTTTTTTTCTTTTTAAAAATAAATTGTTCTTTTTCCTGAAGTTTGACAGCAGCTATAAAGTAGCTGTCACTGCACACAGAGTCAGATCCCATACAGAGTTAGATCCTGTATCTCATCAGCATACTTCCTTTTGTTTTTAACCTCATTAAAAAGTATTATCGTAAGAAATCTATACATGCAATTTCAAAGAGTATTTGACTATAAGAATTCATTCCAAGGTTATATTTAGCAAGCAAGTTTTTATTTTGCAAATCTCTGCTTTGGACTTATAAAGTAATCCAAAAGTTTTGGACTTACAAAGCAACTTCAAACTATGTCAATGCAAACATAAATGTAAAGTATCTATAAGATATAAAAAACTATGTGAAGAATGTAATTTTTTTAGGAGGGAAGCTGTTTGTATTGGCTAATTTTTCTAAACCAGTTTTATTTATTTATTAATGTAGACACTAAGGCAGGCCCAGGTGGTGATTTAGAACAAGAGTTTAAAGCAGGTGCTAACTCTACCAAGGGAACACCACAAAAAGCTCACTGTTGATGTTCCACTGGCAGCACTTACTTGCTTCTGCTCAGGCTAAATAATTAGCAAACTGAAGTGTACTGAATAAATAAATAAATAACATTTAAAAACCCTAAACAAGTCATCTTATAAGTTACTTCATCCATCCCTAGAAACCCTGAAACAATTCACTGACAAGACTTATCCAAGGAGAACAGAATATTTTCCAGTTCACGAGGTCAGGAGTAAGTTGTTGACGATCAAACAGATCTTCCATTAGTTTGTGGGATTGGGCAAGTATTTTTTCTCGAATGGTTTTCTTTCCAGAACTGGGAAGTATTGGTTTCCTTCTCTCCTCTGGTAATGACTAAGATGCAGTGGTTCTGCTAGGCTGGTCAGAGGCAGGGAGGCAAAAAGAATGTGATGTCTCCCACAGAGATTCTTTTCTCTGCACAACTTAAATGTGGCATGAAAGCAAGTACTATCCAGGTCAGTTTTAACAGGAAAGAGGATTCTCGCCAGGGAGTGTGGTTACCCTCAAGACTTCATTTAAATCTCTTGGGAAAACAAATATAAAATTCCATTAACAGCTTGCTATATTTTTGCTTTCAAAACCAAAGCCCTAGTGTGCTTTGTAATGTAGACAAACAGTTAGGATATTGAAAATATTACTGTTTTTTTAAATTAATGAAATCTACACGAGCAAAAATGTGCAATATTGTTTGAACCACAAAGGGGTACTAAAGGCTCAGTAGCTCTACCCTGTCTTTATTATTTTTGTCTATTTTTGTACTAGGAAACCTAGAACTAAAAATTAATAAATCAAGAACCAACAGTCTTGTCTTATTAAAATGTTCTTTTTCATTTTTGTTTGTTTGTTTCCATTTTTAATTGCAATAGTATGTCCCCTTGTTGTCATTCCTCCTGGAACAATATTCGCTTTTCCTCAGGGAAGGGAATACTAGTATAGTTGCAATACAAGCATCTTTGCCATCTTAATATCTTCACCAGGTGTTTTCTCTTTTATCACATTCTCTTCACTCTCCTTAGAACAGGCTGGTAAGTTCACAGAAGCGTAACAGCATAAAATGTAAGCTCCACAGACATTTAAATCATGTGTGGTTTAGAACATCACCCATTTTTGCACCAAGTCAGGTGGACATAGTCACATCACTCTCACATTTCCTAAAGCACATTACAATAAGCACTTTATGCTGACATTATGACTTTGTGCTGGCTTTATGCTAAAAGCAGATCAAATACCTGATCCTTTACAAAGTTTGAATGGTGGAGGCCTCAAGAAAGCCTGATGGGACAAAGCTAACCTGATCTTATTTGTTGAGAGAGATCTTATCAGTGAAGTGATTTTACCGTACACGAGCTCTTTATATCATGTGGTGCTCTGGAACAGGCATTAGGAGCATCAAGTCAGCTTCAATTCATCACTGGACCTAAGAGCCCACATATTCAGGTTCAGCTCAAAGTCTTTGAAGATGCTCATATGGGGACACTAAGAATTGTAGAATCATTTAGGTTGGAGAAGACCTTTAAGATCATCAAATCCAACCTTTAACCTTACTCTACCATGTTCACCCCTAAGCCATATCCCAAAGCACCACATGTATACAACTTTTAAACACATCCAGGGACAGTGACTCAACCACCTCTCTGGGCAGCCTATTCCAATGCCTGACAATTCTTTCAGACCAAAAATTTTTACCAATGTCCAGCCTAAACCAAAGTTGTTTCTAAATGTACCCTTTTACAATTGCCCACAAATACACCAGTTTTAGAACATCTACAGTGTTTTCTACTAACCACAAACACTGTTTCTGTGAAAGCTTTGTTTGAGTTTCTGTATCAGGTACTGTAGTGCTGTTTCTCTCTGCTGAAAGAACATTATTTTGCAGATGCAAAGAGAATCCTGGCAAAGTCTTGAAACTATATGGCATCAAAGAGAAGAGCAGCGTGGGGAACTCCCGTCTGCTTGGCAGGTCTTAGAAGCATGTTTTTCATTGCCTTCATCACAGTGTCACAAAGAAGAGTCAGAAGCTCCCAAAGCAGTTAATGCCAGCACTGACAGGTCACTTCTGGGACTGATCCTAAACAAGAGCTCTCCCCTGAGATGGACATAAGGTCCCAGCTACGTGACACTAATTGCTGGGTGAGCAAAGAGGGAGAATGAGAAGTTCCTCTCTGAAACATGGAAATTTCCTAGCTCTATGGGAAGGGGAGATGACTTCCTCATGAATCCCTGCTTTGGTAAAAACCTAGCCTAGTACAAGAATAGTCCTTAAGGATGGGAATCACCCCCCCTAAGGTCGACAATCTCTAAATCTGCACAGGATGGCAAGGCTTCTTTTATAGTCAGCAGAGACACATGGGTGTCTCTAGCACACTGCTCCTCCCATCCCAGTGTACACAGATGTCAAAAATAGATCATGTGAGTCACATGTTACAAATGCCCATTTTTTTCCTCTGCTTAAAAAAGGAATCTAGACAACAGATGCCTAATTGTTTATGTCCAATGCTCAGCCACATGAAACTGGCTGGAAGGATGAGATTCGTTCAGCTGGGCCAACTGCACATGAACATCTCTAAAACAATGGTTGGGCAGGAATGAATTGGATTAATGAATACCAAATGATGAGTGGCATAAGATTGTCTGAATATGAATTATCTCCTTTTCCATCCTCTTCCTCCTCCCTTTCATGAAAGATTAATTTTAATCATGCTGGGAAAAAGGACACACCCCAAATCTCCACTGTTTTCTGCCAATACCCGTAATTTGGTGAAAATGAGATATATCTTAGCTTGTATACAGCCAGTGGCAGAGAGCATTGAGACAAAATAAACTTTTAAACTATTTACACTAAGGAAAGTTACATGGATTTACTCCTTTTACTTGCATCCACTTTTCTCATGAAACTTTGCAACTGTGCTCTTCATTGCACACTCTGCAATTATTTTTCTGCATTTCATTTTAGGTTAGGCTAAGCTGAATGAAATCAAGATAATTAGCTGATGTCAGTCCTAAACATGGTACAGCATTGGAATCCAATGTGTAACAATAGGTGTTTCTACTTAATTCCATAATCTGTATTGAGAACCTCATAACATGGAGACTCTTGAAAAGGGGTCTCCAGTGACCTCTTATTTTCATGCCAAGCTTTTTGCATACAGCAAACAGTGCAGAATATTCCCAATGGGGCACACAACAGCCTCCTTTCACATTTGCAGAAGAGAATATTTGTCTCTGTGTTTCATTAGTAACTTTCCAAAACCTCATTGACTAAACATTTGAATAAACTAGCTAAATAATCTTCTTTCTCTGAACTAAATAATCCTCTTTCTCTCCACTGACTACAGAAGAAAGAAATGCACAGCCAAGTATTACTGATGGTAAGGTGCTTTAATTTCATAAGACAGTATTCAGTTGTGATATTCTTTGTAACTGTACTCCCTTGTTTATTGAACTAGGTTGCTAGGAGAAACAAATGAAGGAGCAAACAAACCAGCTGCAGTCCAAAATGGCATTAATCAATTGTATTTCTCCTTTCTTGTAAAGTGTTCTTCTCAACATGCTGGCCTCTCAAAGCTCGTATAAGTGTGGACAGCAGAAGGCCCCGTACTGTCACGGAAGAGCCACATCGACAGTGTGGGGCACGTGCCTACAGTCATCCGGTCATTCCTCCTTTCCAAGTCTTTCTGGTAAACTTATAGCACAATAATTCTGTGTTACTGAGTAAGGTAATGTCACTGCATTACTTTCTTACATTTCCTTTGCAAGATCTCTTTCAGTCTACTCCATTTTAATGACTTAAATATCTTAGTCAAAGTGATTTTGTAAACATTGCTTGGTCACTAATATAAAAGCCTTTTTTTCTACTTAAGCAATGATACAGTCACTGAAAACAAGCTTTGATTAACTAGAAACACTCTTACAAGTGTGCAAGTAATATAAGCTTAATTTTACTATTAAACATGCATAACTATTACTTTTACCTGTAAAATAAAATACTTGACAGAGAAGACATACTTTAAAGGACCTTTTCAAGAGCTCCTTCGAGATAGACTTGAAAATAGTAGTCCTCTCAGACAAAAAATTGCTAAAAAGACCAACACATTGATGAATCACAGAATTCTTCTGGTTGGAAAATACTATTTAAGATCATCAAGTCCAACCACAATCTAACTCTACCAAGTCCAATGCTTAAACCATGTTCTTAAGCACCACATCTATTATGTCTTTTAAACACCTCCAGGCATGGTGATTCAACCAGTTCCCTAGGCAGCCTATTCCAGTTATTTATTACCCTTTCAGTGAAGATGTTTCCTTTAACATCTATTCTAAATGCCCCCTGCAACTAGAGATCATTTCCTCTTGTCCTGTTGCTTGTTACTAGGGAGAAGAGACACACCCCCATGTTGCTGCAACCTCCTTTAAGGTAGTTGCAGAGAGTCATAAGGTCTCCCCTCAGACTCCTCTTCTCCTGACTAAACCATCCCAGTTCCCTCAGCTGCTCCTCATAAGACTTGTGCTCTAGACGCTTCACCAGCTTTGTTGCCCTTCTCTGGACACATTCCAGCACCTCAATGTCTTTCTTACAGCGAGGGGCCCAGAACTGAACACAGTACTCGAGGTACAGCCTCACCAGTGCTGAGTACAGGGGCACAATCACTTCCCTAGTCCTGCAGGCTACACTGTTTCTCAGGCTTACATTCAGCTAGCTGTCGACCAACACCACTAGGTCCTTTTCCTCTGGATAGCTTTCCAGCCACTCTTCCCCAGGCCTGTATGGGTGCATAGGGTTGTTGTGACCGAAGTGCAGGACTCGACACTTGACCTTGTTAGATCTCATACAATTAGCCTCAGTCCATTATTCAGCCTGTGCAAGTCTCACTGTAGACCCTTCCCTCCCTCCTAGTATCGTTAGTAATCTTAGTATCGTTTGCAAACTTACTGAGGCTGCACTTGATCTCCTCATCCAGATAAGTGATAAAGATATTAAACAGAACTGGCCCCAAAACTGAGCCCTGGAGAACACACGTGTGACCAGCCACCAACTGGATTTAACTCCATTCACCATAACTCTTTGGGACTGGCCATCCAGCCAGTTTTTTACCCAGGGAAGCATACACCGGTCTAGGTCATACGTAGCCTATTTCTCCAGAAGAATGCTGTGAGAAAGCATTCCTCATGTGTTGAAGGCTTTACTAAGGTCCAGGTACACAACATTCACAGCCCTTCCCTCATCCACTAAATGGGTCACCTTGTCATAAAAGGAAAGGAGGTTGTTCAAGGACATGATAGACATGGAAGACATCTGAATTTCTTTATACCAAATATTAATGCATTCATTTGAACTTGCACGTCAAGTAAAGGGAAATCCTTTTATATAATCATCCAAATGGACAAATAATTATATTTGAAAAGTATCTGGGGAAAAAAAATGAATTGTTAAAATGGAAAAAAACCTTACTCCTTGCAAAAGTGCTCAACAACTCAACAACTCCTTTATCTAATGGGGAAGAAAGTAGCTCTGGGGAAGAAGTAGAATACACTAGTAGAAATCAACATGTGACCCTGAAATTAAATGAAGTCTTCAGCAAAGATGTGATACATATACATCCATAATCATAGTCAAAGCATAAGCAAAGCTTAAACACTTAAATGCACTTGAATCTACCCACTTTCATCTCAGAACTCTGAAAAGTGGCCATATAATACCAGATCCAACAGAAAGGATTTTTAATGAAGATGTTACATAGGTAGAACTATCAAATATGCTCAAATCATAACAGGATTTGTGACAACACTGGAGAACAAAAAGTTACTCAAAACTCTATCTATCCTTTCACACCTCACGCTCTATGTTAATGTTAGGATAAAATGTGAAGGAAAGAATAATTAATGGCTTGAAGGTAAATGGACAATAGAATAAAATGTAACACGGCTTTAGTAAAGGTAGGTCATGTCAGACTAGCCTGATTTTTTCCTTTGATATGATACCTGATTTTCCAGACAAAAGAACTGCACAGAGAGATTAGATTTTATCTGAACTTCAGCAGAACATTTGGTAAGGTGTCACAGTGGAGATTACGAGGCAAACTGGAAAAAAGACTATGAAGCTGCTGACTAAAATGACTATTGCAGAGGAAATGCCAATGAACTGTGCTGGAAGGGGAATCTCTGTGGTCAAAACAGATTTCTCCACCAATAGTGCTCCTCCTGGATTAGTCTTGGCATCAGTTTCGTTTACTATGTAATTTTGTGATTTAACCCCTAAAATAGGAATGAATGCAAGAAGCCTGAAAAATAAATAAATAAATAATTAAATAAAATAAGCACTTCCAGCATGAGGGGGGAAGAAAATCACGTGAAAGGAAAATGGACTTAATAGTAAAATTGAGTTGAAATGTAACATTGCAAAGGTACAACACCCTGCAGTTAAGATGGGATTCATCTCATTCAATACATCTAAAAACTTCTTATCTTCACAGCTTTTATAATGACTAGAAAGATGTGAGCAAACCCACTGGTAATTTTATGTTTTCTAGTATAGACACATGTCTAAATGGGATGGAGATTCTTCCCTCTTTCTATAGGTATTCATAAAAGATATTTGGAAGACTTTTTTGATGCCTAGCTTTTAAGATCCTAAATTTGATAAGAAAAATATCCCCAAGGACTATTACAAATTTTCATTATAGTAGCTCATCAGCCAGAAATCAGATAGGAGGAAAGCATGTGTTTTTTTCTGTGACCCAGGATTCTGCAAAAACACAAATCCCTTCTTCAGACATACTGCACAAGGTAAATTCAGTTAGAACAGCAAAGAGTTAATAACACTATAGAAAACAGTTGTGAGATGTCATCTGAGTAAATATCTATTGGTCCATTTTCTTCAAAGGTCTTTCAAAATATAGCCAATCTTGCAAAAAAAGACTGCAAGAGCAATACTAATGTGAATGGTTAAATACACCACATCATTAGACCTCCCCTGCAAGGGAGAGAACAATTTAATCTTAAAAAAGAGCACAAGAACAACAGGCCATAGACTTGCCACAAACAGATTTAGGCTGGAAACTTTTTTAATCATCAGAACAGTGAGGTTGTGAGACAGCCTTCCAGAAGAGCTACTGAAGGTTAGAAACCTGAAGAGTTTTAAAAGTGAGCTGAATCCTTTTATGCAGTAAATTATATGATGCAGGGCCTGAAAAGAAGAGGCTGTACTTGGTGCACAAGGAGTATCTTGCTAGCTTTATGTTTACTTTAAAGAAGACTGAAGAAGCTAAATTCCTAACTGTAATTTGGAAACAGGCTGAAGTGCCCTGGAAAAACCCTTATTTTAAACTTTAAAAAAAAACAACAAACAACCATCTCCCAAGCTCTTAAATACTTCCCCAGTATACCTTAGTATATTTTTACAGGTTTTCAGAAGGAAATAACAGATTTCACCATTCTGATGACAGTAACAGAACTAAATGTCTGCATCCAAAGATAAGTGTTTTTCTTTACTGGGGCATATTAACCTAATCATATCAAACATTTGGGTGTTGGTTTTATGGCTGTGGGGGTTTCTTGTTTGCTTTTTGTTTGGTTTGGTTTGTTTTTTTTCCCAGAAGAAACAAGAAAGTGATTTGAACAATATAGATGAGCATTCTCTTGAAATATGTTCAAATGTAATATTTCTTTATACTTTTCTTTTTCATTTGGACAAATCAAGCAGACAAAGTTTTTATTAAAGAGCATTTTTTTTCCACTTATTTTTCCTTTGTCTTTCTTGATATATACACATTGTTAAACAAATTAAATAATCAATGAAATAACAGATAGCATAATTAACTATTGTAAGTTGAATTTGTTTCAGTAACTATCTTCTTGCAATTTCATATGAAATAGGTTTTAAACACATTATGAGATAAATCTACTTAATTTCTGATATCTAAATTTGAAAGAGAGCTTGAAGATTTTAATTAAAAAAAAATAAATTTACAAAGCCTACAACAGAGCCACTAGATGATTTTGTAGCATTTCAAGTTTAAAGCTGAGTGTAAGTAGAGAGTCAACAACTGTGAATAATGAAATTTTGCTTCTTCCGCTAGGACTCTCATTTTGTCATTTTGCCACATGCTAGTCATAACTGTAGGAGTATCAAATAGTTATGGACTGAATCTACAGCTGTCTTATAAATGCATCTTCTTTTATAGACCTTAGGTAGCACATGCAGAAACAGGCACTTAATGACAAAAATACTAGACTTGTAAAATAAAGGCATGATAGAAAAGAAAATAATCTTCAGTTCACAACCTTACACTTCCTCACCCATGAAAAAGAAGGCAGTTAATTAAAAAGATACAAAGAACATGGTACACCTGATGTATCACCTTTTCTTTCATAACTCTTTGAAAAGTCCTTTGAAGCAAACATAGAGTATCTTGATTTTATAAGGGAAATGGAAAAATGAAGTTTAAGTGGCTTATCCAAAATTACACTGTAAGTCTTGTACAAAACCAAAAATACAGACAAAATCAAGACATCTCTTGATTTTTTCATGCAATGTCTTAACAAATAAAAGAAGTTCAACAAACTCAGGAATACCAATTGCATTATTCACATAGATATGTACATCTTAAAATTAATTATTTTAGCTGTACTGTTCTAAAAACTACTCCCATCTCGTCATAAAAAAAAACCAAACCCAAACTTGTTAATTTCATTCTTTATCAGGGATCTTGCTTGCACTGTGCTGAGATGCACTAACACTACATATAGTCAGAGCTATACAACAGCTGTAAGTACATGGCCTATTAGCTCTAACTACAGCCTAAAGTATTTCTTTCATCCAAGAAAGCCTGTATCCCTTACATGCTTATCCTCACCCTGCTCCACACACAGGATGGAATGTTGCTTGCACAATCGAAAAGAGGGCATCTGATGACCTTATGGGTTTCTGTTGCATGGGCTGAGTTTGAACTTTAGCTGAAGCTCATATGGTCTCTCCCTGGCACGGATTTCCTACAGCTTGTTACGAAATAGCCTTGCATAAAAGGTAGTAAATCAGTTCTCTTTCTTTTATCTGGCTACCAATTCTAATGAAGCTTTGTAAGAATGTAATTACCATCGAACTTTTAAAATTCATTTGAAGTTTCCCAAAAATCTTCAATTCACCCTGTGACACCGACACAAGCTACCCTTTTGTGTTAATATAGACTCTGCACGTGTTTTCAGAAAGTCAAGCTAAAAATCTAAAGATAGGAGAACAGAATTCAAATAGTGTCATTCCAGATTTCTTTGCCAATCTCAAAAGGTGCCAAGAAAAGAGTCAGTATACCCATGAAATTCTGACCTAAAGCCACAATTGTATAGGAATGTGCCATTTGCATACAACAATAAAGAAGAGTTAACACTGCCAAGCAAGGCAGAGTAGCAGGCAGAAGTTCCCTGAAAAATCAGTGTGCAGGACCAGTGCACTTTCAGAGATCAATAAGCATTAAATTAATGTTCAGTAATTTCACTGTCTTTCCATACTATATATTATCTTGCCAATGTGAACACGGTAATGATTGAAGAGGTAATGACTGACTTTAGTGTGAACTTGCTCTGTTCCTCTGCATGAATCTTCAGTGTCATTCTTTCATGTCAAAGACACAAGGATATTATCTTAGAAGGAATCTTATTTGAAATGGGCATCCCGACCTATATAGACAGCCATTCTTCACTGTTGTGTCTCTATTTGTAACTAGATATATTAGCTATTGAGTAAGTAAATCTTGCATGGATAAATTATTTTAAAATAGAGCCCATGTGAAACTGTGCCAGAAGCAATAGTGTACGCTGGAGCCTACTTGAAACACACTAAGTGAATAAAGTACTACAAGTAATTTTTGAAGCACAGCTACAAACTCTCTAGGAGAGCAGAAAATCACTGCAAGTGTTGATGCCTTCATATTTCATTTATATATATATATATATAGTTTCTACATTTTAATAGAAATCTATAAAAAAGTAAGGAATTGACTAAACTACATAAGTCATTACTATTTCTGTCTATTAATTTTCTAATTAGTTTTAAAATACTTCAATATTATGTGGTAACTTCATTAAGGAAACAAGAAAGAAGGCTTAGCTTTAACCTCTTCACTATTGAAAAATTCAGTTTCAAGCTTCCCATTGCTTTAGTTTCCTCCAGCTTGCCTATTTTTATGAAGAGTCTTACTGAAATTTCTAAATTTCTTATGAACGTTAATGCATTTATTTTCCGAACATGGAATCATGGAATTGCTTTGATTGGAAAAGAGCTTTAAGATCATCGAGTCCAATCGTTAACCTAGCACTGCCAAGTCGACCACTAAACCACATCCCTAAGCACCATATCTGTATGTCTTTCAAATACGTCCAGGCCAATGGCTCTGGATAAATCAGTCTGGTAAGAGGCACTGGGACCCTCCGCCTGGAAGTACTTGTTGCTGTGGTTAGAAGATGCTCTGAAGCCTGATCTAGAGATGTGCAGATCCTTCTCCTGAGATCACAAGCTTGCTCCTCCAGCTTATGTACATTCGCCTGTTCCTCTCTTAAAAGCTTATCTTACTTACAAGTTCCAGGTCAACATTTTCATTAACCAAGCACCATGTGGGGTACAGCAAAAACCCACGGGACTAAGGTTTAGAGATACATGATTTGCTTAACGTGAAGGGCAGACGGCAGGCACGTTATCCTGCTCCAAACCCAACTTTCTGATCATAAACTCTAAATACGCATTGTTCTTTGGCAAGTTCCAGGTTTTGCAACATACAAAATTAAAACTGAACCATGCAACCAACCAGTCCCTCCTCCCAAACATAGATCAAAACTTGTCTACAACCCAAACCTTGTCACTTGGATTATTTAGATGAGTTTCAAACAAAGTAATATAGTGTGATTTGAACCTCAAAATTACGATGATTTAAGCCTATATTTAGATTTACTGTTTGCAAGAAACAGCATTTCTCTAGATTTACAAGACATAAAACAACTCAAATTTTGTAACATCATCGTCTGTTAAAACACAGTGAGCTTTCAAAAACCATAAAAATCAGAAACTGACAAATCTGTGTTGAACTTGTTTTTTAAAAAACCTGCACATTGAAAAAGACCTAAGACTAGGCAACATAAAGGATCCAATATAAAACAAAAGAGGGAAATTCCAAATCTTAGGTTGAAAATCAATCCCCAAATGAAGCAAGATGCATGATGTGTAAAACATTCAGTTGGAGCAATTTCTGGGAATAAAGACAAGAACAGACACTATTTTGAATCAAATTCTGAACTTCATCGCATGCATGTCCTAAAATTATACCCTTACACTTCAAAACTAAGCTGCTGCATAAACAAATTTTTCTGGAAGATCTTTTCCCTTTCTATTGTGAACAAAGCTATTATATGCATTCATGCCTAGTTATAGGTAGTTGGTCTTAGCCTACAGAAACTTACGAAGTCATCAGGACTGATGGGACTGTCATGATAAGGCCATATGTATTCCTATACAGTTGTGCAATTTCACATGGCTATTGGTCACAACTTCATGACTTTTACAACAGCAACAGCACTATCTTCTGGCATTAGCTCTGTGCCATCAGCAGTATAAACACTGAAAAATGGAAACTCTCCCACTAAGGCACACTGAGATTAACAAAAGGAAAATGCTCCTATTTATCAGGCTGTACCTATTATAAGGTCAAGAATTCCAGTCACTTGAAATAAGACTCATGGATTAATGAAAAGTTAGTGTTATCAGACGATACTTGTTTTTAGTGACTACCTGATGGGTAAATTCAAATTATAAATTATAATCATAGAATCATATCACAGAATGTTTTGGGTTGGAAGGGACCCTAAAGATCATGTAGATCCAAACTCCTGCATTGGCAGGGATACCCCCCACTAGATCAGGTTGCTCAGAGCCCCACCCACCCTGGCCTTCATAACCAATCTCCTAAACCATTCAGTTTGTCACAGATTATGGTATATTCATCCTTTGCTTGAGCTATCTTGTAATTTTCAGATTAAAAAAGTAAATCACAAATCCCATTTGTACAACATATCTTGAAATATATATTTAAATATTTTAAAAAGCAAATTATAATGAACAAATGTCTTTCTAAACAAAAGACAGAAGTCAAATACTATGAGATAAGAACTTTGCCAGTTCCTGTTTTTGCTTCCTGTTTTTTTCATTCTTACTTCTCATAGTCTTTATTGGCACTTCAGACTAGGAAAAATTCAAAGGAAAAAATGAAGTACTACCAGTATCTCCTTTCCAGGTAGAAATGTATTAAAAGCTTTCCCAGGGATAATCTTAAGGCAAGCAGAGTGAACACTAAATGATGAAACAGAATTTCTATATATTCAAATTTCCCAATAAAATATGCTTTGGATTAAATGCATTTATCACTATAATTAACAGTTATATTTAAAAAAAAATGAGAGGGCTCTTAATAAGAGAGGAAAAAGAAAATGTGTAAACCCTAATTCAGAAAAAGTGAAAAAACCTCTTCTTACAAATGCAATTATTTATCTACTTAAACTAATACAAGTCTTTTAGATAATGGTACTCTGCCTCACAAATTTTTGGCCATTATCTGCTTGTTTTCCATGATGATTTGTTTTTCACAGATCTTTTTCTGCCTCCAGAAACACTGCAGAAAACTTCACAGAAAACAAGGTAAGAGCCAGGGACCACAAAACAGAAAAGATTCTGTTTAGACAGTGTAAGATCTTTAGTGATCACTCTTCTGTCTCTATCAGAATTACATACTGCACATAATAATATCAATAATAAAAAAGAATAACAATAACCACACAAAAAATTGTATTAATAAGAAACTCTTACTTTTTATAATATAGGTCCTTAAAATTAATGTTATAGCACAGGCTTTCTCCTAGTATTCAAGTGCTCTTTGCAGCAACAATCTAAAATACTTCTGAAATTTGCATTATGGATTTAGGCAGTAAAATACTCCATAGATTCCATTTTTCCTATGCGTTTGCTATTCCCACACAGCGCTGCTGATGCAGCGATATTACATAATTCATTATTCCTGCCTAGAAACTCAGTGTACCCTGCTCCAATTCTCCTTAGCACAAAGAGGACCTTACTAGCAATTCCTTCCCCCAGTGGAGAAGCAGCCACAGCTGAGAGCAATGAGCTTCTCATTCCTCAGCTGTCCTGGTATTCTTGAAAGGACCAAGAGTCTTCCAAGAAATTACAAATCTTGAAGAAAACCAGGCTGGACATTTTTAAGAAACAGACATGGAAAAGTGGGACTAGGAAAATATGAAGGGAAAGAAGCAATAATCTGCTGCAAAGGAATGATGGTTTACCCTGTCCTGATCCCAGCCATGTTAGCTACCCAGAGTGAAAGGCCAAGTACAGGTGCGTTTAACTCAAATAAATTCAGAACTGACAACGACTGAACTCAGACTCACATATACAGAAACTATTTTATGGCAATCAGTAGCTGACCTGCTGCCAATTCCTGTATTTCTCAACACTCCTGCAGCACTTACCACTCTGATCTATAGATACTGGAGCCCTAAAACTGTGAATTAAAAAGGATGCATTAAGGAAGTTCAAGGCCAATAAACACAGGACAGAAAATGTCACTTTCATTGTAAGATATCTCGTTAAAATCAAATAACGCATCCATTATGTGAAGCAAAGAGCTGATACTGAAGTTTCAGAAAAAAAATATATTCTATTCCTTGTATTTTAAAATAATGGAGTTTCATTTTTTTCCTCTTAACATGTCAGGCTCATTACCTTATTTCTATATGATTTTACATGCTTGTATGTACTTTGCAAACAAATTTATTAGTATTGGCATTTTTACGGCTGTCAGCATTACAGACTCCTATGAGATACTGGCATTTTGTTATCCCTAAACTACAAGAATCCCCAGTTTTGTGAAGCAGAGAGATTCTGTGGCATGTATATCCACTAATTTTGGATGCCCCATTCCTTGACATGTTTTTTCTTTCTTCAAAACTTATTCATAAACAAATCCCATTCACTTTTTACTACAGCTTTCTGTTTGGCTCTTCTGCATGTCAAGCCCTCAGTCCCTGAAGGATGATAAAAGGCATACATTTAATGATGAGCTGTGACTTGTGACAGCCTTATGCTTCTAAATGTAGAGAAGTTCTTCAGTTCAAGTAAACTTTCAAGTGAAAAGCTTGTCTCTCCTAGTCATTGTCAAAAATACCATAGAAATGAAAGGGATTGCTGCCTCCAGAGCAGCAAGGTCCCAGTGCTGGCATTCCCACTTAGTCTCCTGTATGGTACTGAACTAAAATTTTCATGTTCTGTGTGTCTACATCTCATCTGCTATCTTGCCCCATTCGGGACAATGATGACAATCCACACTGTGCACTCTCATCTTCAATTTTCATACTTAATTTTCTAATATTTTTTTCTTTCTCCTGATGGTTATGGCAGTCACTAAATATACTCCAAAAGCAAGGTTTTCTTTCCTTGAAAACAAAGAACTGTTTATGCTGTATATAATTATCATCATGAGAGATATATCAGTAAGATAAAAACAAGAAAAAGAGATGAAATATGGATTCACAAAAGCACAGAATAGTCATCTTTGAAAGTCTGGTATGGAACTATCATAGGCATGAAACCAGTGTTTAAAAGATGGAATTTTCAAACAATCCAAATTCAACACCTGAATAATCAATTCAGAAGTGGTAAGGGAAAGGAAGAAAAGATCTTGATTTGAGATTATTCTCTTGGATGCCAGGAAACATTAATACTTTAGACTTACCTATCATTCCTTAATATGGAAAAATTTCACAGATAGAATATCTGTACCCTACACTCACAGAAGCAGAAAAATGGATAACAGACATGAAGGCATTTGTAAGATCTTCTAGGAAGCTTGCCTTCCCTTTCTGAAATCCGAGTTTTGCTACAAGAACATGAAGAATAAGAAACATGGGAAAATGCTGAAACTTTTTCTCCTAAGAAGCAATTTTTATTGGTTACAGAACATAAAAGAATGTTTTCTACTCTCCAAAAAAACCCATCCTATTAGAAAGACTTGTCAAATAAATTTCATGCTCCTCTTTAACACAGATAAATAACATGGGGGTTAACCAAGTGAGAATCCCCAGTCCCCTTCCACCTCTTATACAGAGCCATTTTTTGCTGGGAAACAAAAAATTATTCTCTCCTGGAACTGAATCAGAAGGCAGACCCGTCAGTCAGTAGCCAGCATATGATTCAGCTCAGCTTTTCAATAAGTTAAAAACTCCAAAAGCCACCAAACAAGGGTTTTTGAAGGAGGGAACTGCCTCCTTCTAACTCTTCTGAAATGGCTGCTGAGCACTCCTGTGAATCATGCCTGCTGCAAGAGGAGCACCTCTGAGATAAGAAAGCAGAGAATTTTGGTGACAGCTTGCAAGCAGACACACCCTCTATTGAGGGACAGCTTTAATTCAACTAAAAGGTAGGACAAACATACATTCCTGTACCTGGACAATGAAAATGAACTCGATTAATGATGAAAATACAGAGCAATTATAACTCTACCCCAGCTGTAGTGGTTTAAAAAAAAAAAAAAATCCAATATAGTGTTTTCTAAAAAGAAAATGTTTATTATATAAACCAAAATGCTTCATAAAATGTGCTCATTTTTGCTTAAATTTTATTATTATACTAGCTAGCAGTGACTTATTGAGTATAAGCACTATTGGGAGTTGGAAAAAGACATTCCATTCAAGTAATGGGAAATAATACAAAATGTTAAAATAGCACTATGTGTTCCAGTCATGTTAAATTCTGTGCTTGAATTGCAAAATGATTTAGCCATGCCTTCAAATGCTTTTAATATTCCTTCATGGAATGTACACAATCAGAAAACTATTTCTGCTGTAATTCACTCACACTTCAAAGGGGATGCATTTTAAACGGGGTTTTTGTCCTACTTGTTAAGCCAACTGAAAGAAATATTACTTGTCTCCCAGATTATTCATATGTCAGATTTTTACTAGCCTGATGATTTAACAAATTACTAACAATTAATATTTCCTGTGTTCAAAAGACTTCTGTTCAAAATAATCCAGAGCAGCCTTGTATCACAATAGCAGTGGGAAAACTGCTTGAGCTTAATAAAAAGGCATGAGTTGCATAAAAGTGTTGAAAAATTAGACTGACAACAAATACTTAATTTTCTTTCATCTGTTTTGATGTCTGCTGTTATTATTCAAATACAGTGGAAATGTATCTAGATGAAGAAGTGTAAAAATAGGGTTTCAAAAATGACCATCTTTTTTTGGGAAGAAGCTTAGCATGGCTATAAAACAGAGACTGCATTGAAAACTGTCTCTAATTTTTTTTTTTTACTTCAACGAAGCTTTGAATGGATACCTGGTATTCATGTGTCCTGTTTTGTTTTCTGTTTTTTTTCCTGCCTCCCAATATTTCCTTTAAAGTGATTTGGCTATTTTCAGGCCACAGGGGTAGAAATGCTTCAGGTATTTTTCACCATCTACACCATAAAGTTTAATGAATAAATTTATCCCATAATCCTACTTTGAACTTCAGGATCCTCACTAACCAACTGTGATGTTGGCCTTTACTTAAAAGTTTAAGAGAGGAAAACGGGCTTTTGAAGGGACAAATACTAACTTTCAATGCAGATTCCAGATGACCCTTAGCTGTCACACCTCCACTCTGCGGACACAGTTAGACCAAGATGCAACAACAGGGAACTACTGCAGGGAGCCCAGCTGAGGGCAAAAAAGATGACTGGGGGACTGGAGAATTGTTCTTAGGAGGAAAGGTTGAGAGAGCTGGGACTATTTAGCCTGGAGGGGAGAGGACTGATGGGAGACCTTATCAATGTCTATAAATATCTAAAGGGTGGGTGTAAGGAGAATAGAGCCAGACTCTTTTCAGTATTGCCTGGTGACAGGACAAGGGACAATGGGCACAAGCTGCAACACAGAAGTTCCATCTGACCATGAGAAAAAACTTTTTTACTGTGAGGGTGACAGAGCACTGGAACAGGCTGCCCAGGGAGGTTGTGGAGTCTCCTTCTCTGGAGATATTCAAGACCTGCCTGGATGCAGTCCCAAGTAATGTGCTCCAGGTGATCCTGCTTTAGCAGGGGAATTGGAATCTCTAGAGCACCTTTCCAACTCCAATGATACTGTGATTTTCAAAGTATCCACCCCAATAAAGTGAAAAATCATCTTATCAGAAAAGTACTGTGTTATACATTAATATAGGAGGGCCCAAATTCAGTAGGAAGCCACCAACACAACCTCTTCCCTGCCTTATCTTACAGCTCGTATTGTAAAGTGCAAGTATGGGTTTACCTTTGCTCACACACTTTCTTCACACCTGAAATGAAATAAAACATGGTGATAACTCAAAAGAACTCATTAGTTTGCCTAATATTAACAAGAATACTTCACACCTAAACATCTTGTAGACTACTAGATTTTTAGCATTATATAATTTTAAATTATTTTTGTTTTACTGTGTTATATCTCTAGCCTATTTACTTAAATGCAACTGACCCATTTCTACTAGAGCTTTTTTTTTTTTTTAAGAAAGACATTCTCACATGTATCTTAGTCTGGTGTGGGAACTCAGACAACTGGACACACATAAACCAACGTGCCACACAATGAGTCTATAAAAGGGAGGCCTAAAAGCTGACCCAGACCTGTCAAGTACGTGCCACGGCCTTTCTGCATATGAGGAGTAGGAGAGCTGAGAATCAAGACAGAATACAAATGCTGGATTTATCAACTTTGGAACTTAAGGAAAATCTTGAAATGTTTTTCTGAAAACAATCTTGGCATTTAAGAAAATAGGTTCCTGAAATTTAAAATATATGGCTTTACAAAGGCAAAAAATCAGAGCCAAGATATTTCAAAACAGTGCATATGCCTGGGAGAGAGAAATGGCAGCTGAAGCCGATCTTGACTTAGGGTCCATTTTGCCATCTCTCCAGTCTTCCTTCCCAAAAATCCTCTCCACTAAAGCCCTTAGCTTTACTTAATTTTGTTTCAGTTCCTGCAAAATCTATTCTTCCCTATTTCAGAGCGCCAGTGCTTTGCCTCCTAAAGTTCCACTCTCCTAGACTCAGGCCATGCCACCCACTGCCACTTCTAACCAAACTCTATCTCCTTTCCCACAGTACCCCAAAAACCTCTTGCTTTACCCCCTTTCAATACTTTTCCAATCCTTTTGGGATAGAATAGAACAGTTCAGCTGGAAGGGACTTACAACTATATCTAGTCCAACTACTTGATCACTTCGGAGCTGACCAAAAGTTAAAAGCATGGAGGGGATAGGGGCATTGTCCAAATGCCTCTTGAACAGGTTTAGGGTATCGACCACCTCTCTAGGAAACCTGTTTCAGTGTTTGACTATATTCTTGGTAACAAAATGTTTCCTAATGTTAAGTCTGCACCTCTCATGAGGTTCTACTGTCAAATTCTCTCCCACTGAAGTTTGTGTCATCCAAGTATCCTTCTGAAAAATATTATTTTCCTGATCCACTCCTTGCAACTCCACACTGCACCTAAAATCTGCTCAATATTGCTCAATATGCTAAATTTTCTCAGTACTTCTTGTGTTTCCACTTCTGTGTAACAGAATAAAAACACTGAAGACACTTTTTGAAAGTCATCAGCACTTCTGAAGTTAGGCACATCCTTAATGTTAGCTGGGCTGATTCAGGGCTCAAGACAGTATAAACATTTGTTCTTCAGAAAAACTAATTAACAGTCTTTTGTTCAAGGCAGTTGCAACTGTATTGATAATACAGCTCACCACCTCTTCGAAGAGG
Organism: Apus apus; assembly: GCF_020740795.1. Taxonomy (NCBI): domain Eukaryota; kingdom Metazoa; phylum Chordata; class Aves; order Apodiformes; family Apodidae; genus Apus; species Apus apus. Next base: position 42,426,055 of record NC_067284.1, read on the forward strand.
TCTCTTCAACTGTGTCATCCTGCATCCCAGCATGTTCTTATGGACCCTTCAAGCGTGAGCTGAAGGTCTGAGTGGCCTGCTGGAGGCAATCACCTGCAAAGATCGGTGCCCTGACTGAACGACCTACTCCCATGCTCATCCTCACACACCTTATTAAGAAGAGAATTAAAATCAGAGATGCTGGAGAATACCCCGAGGAATTGTCCTTCCTTTATGCCTAAACTGACATTATCTTCCACTAGCATTTTTGTATATAAAGCAGAAAAACATATTTTTAAATGTAAAATTGTATTTTTAATTTGTGCACTAGACCTAAGCAGCCTATTACAAAAAGCAGAACCGTGTCTTCCTTGATTTTAAAATGGATGTGCCAAAAATTCCTCTATGATACAGCACACAGCCTTCTCAAAATAGAATACTTAAGACTTTGTGGTTGGTAAAAGAGTTTAGCATGGTTTGCCATGAAAACTGATAATTCTGCATCTTAAAAGTAGCTTGGAGAAAGAAAAGAATGTATTTTAATAATTGTGGCCTAAGTTACTTTGCGGCGTAAATCAAAGGAGAATATTGTTATTAATACAAGATGGAGTGAGAGAGAAATGTACCAGACAATATTGTTTCTCGTATACACAGTCGTTGCTGATTGAGCTTTATTTTCCCATAACAGTCAGCTACTAAATGCAATTTTTTAATATTTATCATTTTTTCCATTGGTAGCCTAAAGGATCTCCAAAGTGTGTGAGTGCACACATCAGTTAAAACTTAAGATTTTTATTTATCTTTCTCTTCTGCCAGAACTTACTTGATATGCACTACCACTCTGAGCTACTATCTCAACTTCTAACTCTTATCCAAGGATATAACGAGTAATGTTTTCTAATACATTTATGGATTGAAATAACAAAACTAACATTATATGGAGCTGCATTTAGGAATCACCAGATTAATACCATTCTACCAAATACTGTTTGGCTTTGGACATCTTTTTTATGTTACAACATTTTTAACTGAAGTGGTTGCTACTTGGCATCAATGTATTTTTCTCAGGCTGCAGAACATTTTGGTGTGTTTTGGTAGTTCCCTTTGCAACCCTTAAGGACAGGAAGCCAAAAAGGCCCATTGCCCACTTCCCTTTGCCCTGAGACCAACTAGCATGGTCATACACAATGATTGGCCACCACAGACCTGAACCCCGACCAGTCTGAACTCCTGTAAAACATCACGTTTTAACTGAAGATGTCCCAAACTACTAAGTAATCCATAGGGATTTCAAACATCTAGAACACACTGATATAACCAACCTTTAAAGTTATAGAAGAGAAACTGTAACATAACTAATTTCAGGACTTCAGTTTTCTTCTAGCCATAAAGGGAAAAAAAGACTGTTTCATGCACAAGATGCAGGTTAAAAAGAACCAAAATCACATCAGTCACCCAAACCGTAGTAACTATCTATTGTGCTGATGGCCAGAGCCAAAGACCTGAATTAAAAATATGGGCTATGAAACACGCTAAGTAATTTATAGACCTGCTCCTCTTCTGCTCAATTCAATGCTGATGAAACTTCTCTGTAACACTCCTTAATTCCCCAAAAAGGGGAGAAAACTAAACCAGCAAATATGGTTAATTTTAGCTCTCTCAGCTAAAGCAAGTCTGAGAAGAACCTGACAATCACCACACAAAGCATAAGGGAGTGAGGAGAGCACAGGTGAACGAGAAGAGGACAGAATCAGGGCAGAGAAGCTGATGGTTTGGTGGCAGCAGCCCACTAGGTGGGCTCAGCTGTGAAACTAGCTTAGCGCATAAAGATACAAATTATAATTAATTAATGTTCTGGTTTGGTTTGGTGGGTTTTTTGGTAACGGGGGAAGGACCACAGGAGTGGCTCTGGTAAGAAGCTGAGAAGCTCCCCATGCTTCCAAAACCCAGCCAAAGAGCCATTAGAGGGACAATAGATGCACCTCTGTGATTAACATACAAAAGAACTGATTTAACACCTGAGCAGAGAAGGACTTGAGGGAGAAGAGCTGTGCTGGAGGAGGAGAGCAGTGCTGGTGGTTGGTGAGGAAGAAGGGGAAGAAGGTGCCCAAGCAGAAGTTTCCCTGCAACCCATGGCGAGATGGCAGCTGTCTCCCTGCACTCATGGAGGAATGTGGTGGAACATTCCCTGAAGGCGCCAGGAGGGGTGAACCTGGCCAGTGGACTTGGATTTTGTGGCCAGAGGATTTGCTGCCAGTGGACTCTGATTATGCAGCTTTGGAAGACCCTGGTGCCAGGGGAGTTAGCTGTTCCTGAAGGAGCCCGTGACTCTGGGAAGCCCAGGCTGGAGTAGCTTGCTCTGGACCTCAGGGGAAGGATTCATGAAGGAGAGGTTCGTGGAGGACTCTTTCCCATGGGAGGGACCCTGTGGGGAAGCAGGGAAGGACTGTAAGGAATCCTTCCTGAGGAGGAAGAAGCAGCAGGAACTACCAGCCCATGAACTGACTCTAAACCCCATCCCCCTGTGCCGCTGGGGGAAAGGAGGGAGAGAAACCGGGAACAAAGAGATTTGGGCCGAGGAAGAAGGGAGGGGTGGGGTAACATATGCAAGCCCTGCTCTGTGTGTTGTCTGTGTCCTGTGTGTGTTTGATTGTGTGCAATTTAATTATTTTTGTTTCCCCAAGTTGAGTCTGTTTTGCCCAGGACCTTAATCGGTGAAGAACTCTCCTTGTCCTTTGTCTCGACCCATGAGCTTTGTCCTCATCCCAGTGTGTGTGTGGGGTGTGAGTTGCGTGAGTGTCAACGTGGCTGTTCCTTTGTTGTCTATGTTGGGCCCAAAACTACAATTAATCTCACAATTTCACATCTAATGCAGAGTACTAAGCACATATTCACACATTTCTGTCACAGAGTTAAAGCAGAGAAATAGAGGGATGACAGCAAGCATTTTGCTTTGGATTTTATCCACATGCTTATTCTTCAGCCTCCAAATTACTTTGAATTAACATATAATGGTAGCACATATTACTCATAAAACGTGAACCTTCAAGTACCTACTCCTGGAAATACCCATAAACCATTCAAATTATTATGACACTCTGGGGTAAAAAAATGTAGGGGATACAATTTAGGAGGTACAAAAATATGTACTTGATAAAGAGGCTGTGTGACACGTAAAATTATTTCAAGTCATTGCTTAAAAATAAGACAGATGTCAAATTTGGAATAAAGTGCTCCTCTTGGGATTTAAGATGTTAACTTTTGCAAAAATATCTCTTAAGTGTTACAGCTTTCTTAGGTGCATTCCCCTTATTTGTTAGGCCAAATATTATCTTCAAAGTTATTAAATTAGGAAATAGTATTAAATTACAAAGAAAAAGAGGTGAAATACTTTTAAGATACGGAAAGTAACTTTCAAATGCCACATATGCTGAAGACATTACTTCCTTTGGATTCTGTTTTTTTCCTATTCAATGTTTACAACGTAAGCTGAGAGCCCCTTTCACCACCCTTATATCTAAATCCAACCAGCACTACTCATAAAAACAGGCACTAACAGAAAATAAAAAGAGAAGAATCTGACACCCCAGTAGCCAAGAGGCAAATTTTCTAAATACAGCCTCTCCTATCCCATGCAGATGACACATTCTGTGCTAGACTGAACACTCAAACTCTTGTTAAACACACATAAAATTGTAGGCTGAGCTATTAATTGTAGCTATGTTATGTATGTGGGAATTACACAGAGACACTAACATAGAATACTTTAGAATACTTTTAGCAGGAATGTAAGAAATAGAAATGTAAGAGCAAAAAGCATACATACTTGAGTGCTAAAAGTATTCTTATATTTGGAAGATAGTTGCAGACTTGTAATATATAACAATGATACAAAAGTGCTCAACAAGTAATTCCAACAGGGTGTTTTTTCACTTAGTTCCATGTAACCAAATGGATTACAAGAGATAGGGCTTGTTTCCATTTTATCCTTAAGCATACACAGGCAATGCAATAATTACACATATAAGTATGTGATACCACCTAAAAATATTAGTATATATAGGAAAGGAGAAAAATAGTTGGTTTTCTTTTAAAAGGTTATAATAAATAACAAAAAATAATTAAAAATTGCAATCTGAACAAAATTAGGAGAACCAAAAGAAAAAAACGAGCATAAGGTAGAGGTACATAATAATCACAAAGCTGTGCAAAGGAAGGAGAAATAGAAGGGACAAACTGTGTTACTCAGTTTTAGACATAGACACATCCCTCGTTCTTTTTTGTAAGGTGTTTCTGGAAATAATATTTTTCTATTTCATCACAGCATTTAAAAAAGTCTAAGTTGAAACTCAAAGTACAATGAAAAAAATATCAATTTATGCATTAAGTATTAAAAATTAAAAGCTATTCACAGACCAGTTGACCTGCCATAAACTGTGGACATCAGTCCTGAGGGAAATAAAATAAAAAGTGCATTTCAGCTTCAGAAAAAATAGTATTCTCCCAGGGTAAAATCAAACCACTGTTAATGATTTAAATATTTTCTCCATCCTCAAAGTTAATGTGAATTTTGCTCTCTTTTGTGAACTACTAAGTAAAGAGAATAGTTTTATAGAGCAGGAGAAGTTCAAATAGTTCTACCTGTAATATGAAATAATGATTTCTTGTAAGTCTACAAATAACCAACAGCCAGCTACCAGTGGCATCTTACAATCTCAACTAGAAAAAAATACACTTTAACTACTACTACAGAAAGCAGTTTTCTATTTTAATACTTTGAGTTTAAATAAATAAGTAGCACTGTTCCTCCTTGTCCACTTTAAAATGTTTTAATAGACCTTTCTACTAACTTGGCACTCTCTGCTTCTCATACCACATCTGCTTAAAGCTTCAGCAGCCAAAGTAAATATGTTTTGTTTCATGAGTAAAGGCCAGTTTGGAAAGAGAAATTTACTAGCTGACCATACATAACTAAGTTGGAATGGCTAAACAAGTGATGGGAAAATATTTCTTAGTCTTCTCTTACCTTTTCCAGGTTGACGGTTGCCCTCCTTTTTCTCCCTCGCTATAAATACACATCCACACACATATATACAGCTAAAATTTTGGTAAGAGAAAATCATAGAATCATAGAATCCTGCACTCCAGCCGATTCCTTAACCAGGCTTAATGGAACTGTTACTTCACTGAAAATGAAGACTATATGAACTACCAAAACTGAGCCACAAACTTCCCAGCCTTTCACAATAATATTCAGAGAAAGTTTTTTTTTCAGGGAAAAACATATTACAACGTTTTCCCAACAAAATATTTTTTGAACAAAAAGTACGTTTTAAAAAGACACCTAGATTTTAAAACATCATTGAAATTTCTTTTCATATGCAGGACACAGAAGGAGTTCAGTTACTGAGGAATATAATGACATTTTCCAACAGCTCACTTCATCAACCACATCACACCTTTACCTTCATTCACAAAAAAACCTATCACACTTCGTATAACTGCTTTTGCTGCTCTTTCAAGGCATAACAGCTCATTTCTAACATTGCATTAGTAGCACTATAAACCAGCATTCTACACTTCCCTTAGGCGATTTTGGAGGCATTAGTTAATTCATGATAGGGTGAAATTATGCATAGATGAACTGAAAAGTCAAAGATTGCATAGGTATTAAGTTGCAGCAGCACTAAATGATTTGGACACTGCTTAAAAATCAATACCCACTTTGGGTGAATCTGTACTCCACTGAATTAAATTAGGCTAGTGTAAAACACCGAGTTGTAGATAATGTTGTAAGTATAAAAGTCGTGGTTGGTCTTCAAACTAGGCATATTTATACTGCCTTTTTGATGTTTGTAACTATATCCATTTATCTAACTACAACAGCAAGAAAAAGTAAAGAAGTCCTCAGGATCGATTAGCTTGAAATTTCTTCTGGTTTAAATTCTCAACAAATTTACTTTTGAGTCCCAAAATTTGTCCCTTATAATAGCGCTGGCTGATGTAATCATAGCTACTACTTTTCCTAACCCATGTTTGTAGGCTCCTCCTGCCATAGATCAGCCCCAAAACATTGCTTCTATTAGTACAGCATCCAAGAGATTTTTAAAAGATAAATTGTCTTCTGTTACTCTTGACCTTCTTTTTGGAGGGAAAAAAAGCACCAACATACTAACAAAAGATAATTGTTCTCTGAATCATGTGAGCAGTTCATGCGACTACATGGGGCTGTTCGTGTGCTGTAAGCAGAACTTGTTCAGCTGAGTCAGTAACTAAAAGCATGAGTCAACTTTTGAGCTAGAAGGTGGCTCTTACACTATTATCCAGACTAGCCTTTTGGGAGACAAAGACTAATGCTACCTAATGTCACTTACACAAATATTTAGCTGTTCACATTGTCTAGTGTGTAAAGCAGGGCTATTGATACATCTACATTTCCAGAATACTAATACAAACTATACCTATTTAAAACGAGGAAAGACAACAGCTCTAGAGCTCTTCTTGGGGATGAGACTGTGGGGTTTTGTTTTGTTTTGTTTGGGTTTTTTCATTCATTTGTGTTTTTTTTATAATCTATGTTAGTGATGAAGGTTGTGGTAAAACCTCTGTTGACACAAGGGAAGAATTTATTTTCTATATAGAAGAGAACCTTTAATTCACAAGGACTCTTGTCCTCTTTTCAGTCCTTACTGTTTGTAAAAACTGCACTAGCTCTCACTTCTCAGAAAAAAAAAAATAACTACAACAGATGTTCTCTGCTGAAAGGAAAATATCTGCTTTTCCAATGGGTGTGGAAGTATTCATCATACTTTCTTTAAAATCACTCAATCATCAAATGAAGTTCTAGGAACGCAGCGTAACAGACACCAAAGCTGTTCTCTCTGGATCCGTGGCTTCATAACATACTCCATAATAGGGTATGCATATTTGTTACAAACCTGACCATTTGCCACGTACCAGCGACCGTATTTTGCAGTTTAGAATGAAGTTCTTCTGTTCAAAATCATAAGCACACACAATAGGATTTCCAGCCTCCCCACTCATCCTGCTCCAAAGCTGTTTTCCCCTAAGTATCTAACAGAGAACTGCTGTGTGGAGAGGGCTGTTGCCAGTTCCCTGGTTTGGATGCTCTCGCATTTTGACGGAAATATTTTGGTGTAAAAAAATAAAGTTCTTTTCCCTTCCCAGCAGCATTCTTTTTCCACTATTCTGTTATAGTAGAACTGTAATTCTGTAATAGTACAACTACTTCTTTTTTATGTAATTTGATAATTTATTTTTAGGTGATCAGAACAGCAGTTCTGCACAATCTGTTAAGACACAGCAGCGATACCTACACAGGTATGTGCAGCCAGACTGCTTACACGCTGGCTGGCTGCATACAAAGCAGTGGAGGCCTGAAAGCAACTGCATTACCATGGATGTTCCCTCAGGGATATATGGATCAGTGCTCAGGAGCTGTACCACTCTAGGACAATCACATAGCTTCCAGTCGAGATGTATTTTTACATCCAGCTGGCTTATGCAGAAGTGCAAGAGTCTGGTGCCTGATGTATAGACACATCCAATGTGCTCAGAGGCCCAAGTATCAAAAAGCAGAATTTGTTTTGTGTAGCTGGCCATAAGCACGGAATATGCTAAGAAGTATCCTCCCATAAAGCTGCTAGAGAGGAGGCAACACCCCTAGCAGGGGTCAACTAGACATGAGTAATGGAAGATGTGATGTAGCACCTGTGAAGAGTTAATAATGAGAGTCAGAGGAAAAGTACAACCTGCTACCACAGTCTCAAATAGAAATTGGTGTCCCAGATTTATATGTGTGCATTTGGCAAGTCACAGAAAGGGTTTTATATCTACTCTTCTGGCCTAAAAAAGGAGCTTTTCTGGTGTCTCAGCAGAACTTGCCAGGTGCAAGTTCAGTCATGCATCTGTCAACAGAAACACTATGAAATGCTTCATGTAGGTCATGTAGGCTTTGGACCTACCAGGCTTGACAGCATTCCTTTGTTCACTCTTATTTGCTGCCACAGCCTTATTTCTACCTTAGCTTTTCCTGTTTAAACTCATTTTCCAGCCTGGAACACTTCAGACTAATTTAGTAGACCATCCTAATAAAAAACCTTTGACAGGGTCAGGACTTTTTGTCAATATGGACAAAGTAAGGATACAACAGACTCTACTCACAGATGCAGGGGCCAGTCTAGACATTTGCTCTGATGAACAGGACAGTGTCATTCTGCTTCTCGTCACTTGCAAAGGAGACGTGTTTTTATTGTAGAGAGCCTGAAATAATTTTGAAGCTACTTGCAATTTCACTTTTGGGAACAACCGTGCTCTGAAGCATAATGATCAGTTAACTGAGCTATATACATAAAAGCATTAATTAACAATTATCAAAAGTTTATTATATTGTTTAGAAGTGTTTTGGAAAAGAGAAAAAAGAAACTTGAAAAAGCAAAGATTTCAATGCACCTAAGGGTAAAGACTCAAGAACAGTTCAAGGACTGTTTCTCTTCTGATAAGGAAAAAGTGTTCCTCTTCCTTTTGAGTTTGCAGATAGACATACTAAAAAGAATTTTTACAACATTGTGCTATAGCTTAGCTAGCACTGACAGATACCTCTCGGATGTCAACTAATATAAAAGCTGAATTAAGTCAGGAATTAGTTGAATTCACAGATTAGAAAGAAATGGTGATATACTTTCTATGTAATTTCAGATTTTTTTATGGATTAGATCTTTATATCACTTTTACAAAACAAGTATTTTGTTATAAAAACTTAATTTTTTATATATAGCCTAAAAATGGTGTTGGAAAGAAATATTGAAAATTAGGTGATCCTAGATAACTTTTCATGTCTGTAGTAACAGAAGATAAGAAAATTGAACCATTTAACCAATATTGAAAGCAGTATTTGAAAGAAAAAGAACAAATTAAGGAAAATCAGGTTCCTTTGGATATAGGACAGATTGTGTGCTTGAAATAGCCATCTATGATAGTTCCTGATGCCTAGGCTCCCAAATCAAAACAAGGCCATATAGTTTTACGAAGTTCAGTTCTCCTTGTATACTGAAGTGGCTTTACATAACAATCTAAGGCAGAACACACATTTAAAAGAAAAAAACCCTCCAAACATTTGAAAAATGTGATAACAAATCATCTAAATGGAGCTTCCCTAATGTTGTGTTAAGTAGGAATTAGCCTCCTGAGAATCAGGAGCAGTATGTGAAGCAAGCAGAGTAACCCACAGCTAAATAAAGGCTAGGAGGTTATGTCCTTACAGGTAAGCTTTGGGCAGAAACAGAAGCTACTAGGCAAGCTCCTTCAGCTTATGTTATGACAGTTGGAATGAATTATTGTAATGACCCAGTCTGGCTTTAGCCACTGAAAATATTTAAAATTGTGTTTTGCTCCAGGGAGAGTAAGCTAGAGACACATGTCAAGACTCCAGAGAATTACTGGGAAGCCTGGTAGTGATTTCTCAGATAGCAAAAAGGCTCTTCAGTCTGAGGTTAAATAAAATTGTAGAAAACAGGTGACTGAGCAACTGCAAGAAGAAACCCAAAACGAGTGTCATATCAAAAAAATATCTGTATCTGTTTCCTGCTGGAAGAAGCTCCTGTCAAGTTCACAGGCATAAACAAAAGACAAATGCCCCGAATTCTAAAGCTGACCTGATTGAGCAGACAGCATTCTTGGGCTGTCATCACAGCAGAAACATTTCATCACAAGCCTGAGTCACTCTGCAGCTTCTTGGAGCTAAGACCCAAGAAGGAGGTTGTTCTTCTTTGTGTGCATAGAAGCAAAATGAATGAAAAATGAAAAACAGTTTTTCTCTAGTACCTTGAGGCTAGCACTCAGACTCAGATAATAATTTCTGCTGAACTGGAAAGACGCTATTAAAGATGAGAAAGCCTAAAAATTCGGCTCTTAGACTGCATGACAGATATTATAATAATCCAAAGAAAATCCAAAGCTTTCACCTAGAGTAGATGGTGATTCCATCTGAAGATAGGATTGCTGGGTTTTGTCTCAGGTTGTATTTTTATAGGAACATGTTATAAAGTGAGTCAATGGACAGAGCAGCATCTTTGGAGGTCTAATGCTAAATACTGAGTTTTAGGCATAGTGTTTTTGAAAAGATGTAAAATATGACCTATGTGCTATTTAAATTATCCTATTTAAAAGCAGTGATTCTATGTCAAGATGGTCAGACAATCTGCAGCAAGAATATAGTGTACAATACATCAGTTTCTTGTTACCTAAAGCCTCTATCCTACCCAACTTTAAAAATTTATTTTCTTCTCTATCTGGGCCTCATTTTTCAAAAAAGGACTCTCACTCTACTAGTGCTTCTTGGCTCCAAGGAACCCCTGTTTGATAATGCATGAGTCTCAACAGCTGATATAAGGAGCAGCAACAAATTCTGCCATGCAGAATACAGTAAATAGTATGAGGAAGCATCAAATACACAGAGAAGCAAACATAAAAGCTGCAGTTATGGAAGATGGAAAGAAATGCATAGAAGGAATCACTGAGAGATAAGCCTTCATTTCTAAAATTTACTGCATGTTTTATGTAGGAAACGTGAATGCTGCACATTTCTAGTTAAAAGCTATCTATCTTCTCCATTTACACTTACTTCCACCAGCCCCTAGAGACTTCAAGAGAAGAAATTCTGCAGTTCTAAAGGGAGTAAAAACACATTCTGATGTGCTGTTGCAATGAGGAATGTCTGAGAGCAAAACAGGTTTCCTCTGTTGTTCCTTACGGTTTGCCATTTTGCCTTTTGCAAACTTTAGAAAAGAACTTTCAAGAACCGAAAGGCTGGGAAAAAAATCAGCAGTAGAGGAACGGGAAAGGAGAGGTATTCTTAAAATATATTATTTTAATATTAATTATATTCTCCTGAAAAGACTCAAACAAATACAGAGCAAAACAAATCAACAAAATCTTTTGCTGTTGTAAAGTATATTCATATCAATGTAAGAATGAAATGGGACATAGTAGTGTCACCAACACTGGAAGTTTTGAACACATAACCTGGACAGGGTGCTGGATAATCTCATCTACACTCCCTTTCCCATGAAAGATTGGACCAGATGATCTTTCAAGGTCTGTTCCAAGCTCAGCTGTTCTATGGTTGTATGATTCTATTGCATTTTATTATTCCATACCACAATCTGCTGCTGCTGCAATACATCCCTCCATGCTCCTGAAACCAAGAGCTGGAGAATGAGAATGGTTTACATTCTTGTTAAAACGCTATTTAAATTACTTCGCAGAACAGTTCTGAAATAAGGTCTTACACTTTGCGCCAAGACTAAAATTTGCAGTACAGCATGTTATGCAAACATTTTGCAGCTCCTTGAATCTTTCATGGTTTTCAGCAGTGATCTAGATTTTCTTCAGCAGAAACAGAATAGAATAGTTGCCTCCAGTCTGGTCTGATCAATAGCATGGGAATTAGACAAACATCCTGAATGAGACACGTGCTTTAAGAATTTAGGAGTGACCAAAATGGGTCAAATCAAAATACATACCTATTCTACTATCCTGTAAGCAGATGCTGAGGGAAGGGTCAGTGGGGGAAAGAACATAACACTTAAGACCAAATAAAACAAAATACTCCATTAAACACTCCACAGGCTGTGGATGCCCCCTTCCTGGAACTGTTCAAGCAGAGGCTGGATGCTTTGAGCAACCTGATTTAGTGGTAGTGGGAGGTGTTACTGCCCACAGCAAGGGGTTGGAACTAGATGATCTTTAAGGGCTCTTCCAACCTAAACCATTCTATGATCTTCCGCTATCTAACTGTTCTAAATATGAACTATAACATAAATGTGGTCAGCTGTATCAATTAATTCTCCTCCATCAATGAAGGTACTTAGAACTGTATTTTAGGAAGGTTTGACTAAAATGCAGACAGACCTGCTTGTTATTTAGTCCTTTTGGTTAGTTCTGCCTACAGGGAGCAGATGCCATTCATCATACTAAAGGCCAGATACAAAGAGAGATGCAGGCATAACGGAGCATTCAGTATGGCAGCTCACTAAATAATTGACAAAGTGCAACACTTAAGGATGGATTTATATCTGTCAGTATGTGTGTCAAAACACCTCAGTCTTGCATCAGACGTGGAGAAGGGTGTGTGTCTGAAATCTTATCTCCAGCCTCATTTGAGGACAGCATTAGTTGCCTCTTAGTGGTATTCAGAGCATGAAACTGCTTCCATCACTTAGGACTGAGGCTATCTGGGACTCAGGCTTCAATGTCTCACTGCATAAATGGAGGTAATTCTGTGAGTACTCCAAACATCTACAAAAGTTAAGTCAAAATGTGTGGTGGCCAACAAGGCAGAAGTTTCTAAAGGGATCAGTTCCACCTATCTGAGACAGTACTCTGCAATAGCCACATATACTCAAATGCCTTCCAATGTTACATTTTCCAGTAATCAGTAAGCAGGCAGCCAGGCCAAACCTCTGGATAGCATTGGACCTCTAATTACACTAATTGACAATAGAATGAATGGAGAACACTGATATATGACCTGTACTTTTATCTACCATTTTAGCCATTGAAACAGCAATGGTCATATATATATATATATACACACACACACACACAAACACACCATTGGCATCCAAGATTCCTGGCATGAGAGCACTAGGAAAAGCTGGAGGTCTGTATAATACTGAAAATCTTTAATACCTGCCTAACCACAATATCCAGGAAGAAGCAAAGGGCAGAGGAAAAGAAACCAACAAACAAAAAACATCTACAGAAAAAAGGCTACTTTACTTCTCAGGCCATTGTGCATTCATCTGAAACATAACTAGATGCCACCAGTCCCTGGTGGTAAGTTGTTTGTTGAGACTTGGACAGCCCTACAGTCCTTTCCTGAAGAAAGTATAACTGAGGACAAACAGTGTTTCATTTCAGTAGACCATAGGCCAAGAAGGCCACAAAATAACTGCAAAAATAAAATATAGTCATGTTAACTATTTTTTTTTTTTTTTTTGAATTGTATGCATTCAGGTATTCAAAATAACTGCATACAGCTATTAGACAAAAAAATCACGTGCCTCTAGGTGTCTGAAGTGTCATGATAGTCCTTCAGGCAACCTAGGAATGAAGGACTCTAAGAACAGCATAAAAGCTCAGGAGAGAGGCTTCTCCCAGGGCTTTGAACAGTCTGAGGCACTTTTCCATCAGAAAAGGCAGATGGTAGCTCTCTTTCAGGAGAAGGACAGATGAAAAACACTGAAATGTTAACTTGCTGTCTACTCTTTAAATTGCAGAAGTCAACTCTCAACCAAAATAGATATTCCAGTTCTTTATCTCCACGATTGCTTTGACTTGTCATTCTCAAAAGACTAAGATCCTGAGTTCCCATGAGACCATATAGCACAGAGATTCATAGGTAACATCACTGTGACAGCTTCTAGTCCAATTACCTAGAAAGTACAGATTTTCTTAGAGAATAATTATTTACAGCAAGGTCTCTCTCTGCTTCTAAAAGATAATCCAGTAGAAGTTTAAATATTCCAAAGCAGTTTTAGAAAGAACATGACAAAAACATGTCCTTTACTCCCATTAATTTTGTAAAATAGATCTTCCTTTGCCAGTGCAAGAATTTTTCTTGCCATTATTTGGCATTTTTGATCCCTAGAAACTGCAAAAAGTATTAACATTTCCTATACTGTGGATAGTTTTATAAGGTTGTCCAGAGATTCTTTCACATATTGACAAAATTTTGCTTATGCTCTCAGTTTCTCAGCAGTGTTGACAATCTCTCTGTGACTAGCCTACATTTATTTTCTCTTAAAGTACCAGCAAACTACTGAGTACTCCATGAAGGCCTCAGAGGGAGAAGTCTGCCAGAAACCTGGCACAGTTCACATAAACATCCTGCGGTCATCAGCACATCCCAAGGTGGAATCCAACTCTGAAACCCAATACAATTTTTGTACACAGGACATACCAGAAAAGATCTGGATTTAGACAGGTATAAAAAGGAACCAGAAGAAAAATATGCTAGTAATGTTAATTTTACTTTAACTTACTAATACGTAGGTAAGCAAATACATCCCACCACAGGTTTACAGACACAAGAAGTCTATTTTCTGAAACAATAAGTTCTCTCTGGATGATTTAACATACATTCTTGTCAATGGACAGAGTGTTATGTTTAGGTCCTGAAAAAAGGAGAATGTTTAAGGATGCTCAGCTTTATAAAAAAAAATATTTCAAGCTGGTAACTGAAAGGGTTTCAATCCAAAAAACAATTTCCAAATCTCATTCCTTTAGCTTCTACTGAATTTGGAGATGGATCTTCTGTATTGAAGAATCTGATTCTGCTGCTAATCTAACACTGAAGCCTGTTTCTCACTTAGCCCAAAAATGTGAAGCCTTTGAAAAAAAAAAATCAAAACCAAAACAAGATCACAAATAGAATTTGCCTTGTTTCTGGTGCAGGATTGGATAACCAGATACTAAATGGATAAGCCATTCAATGGCAACAAGGCAATGTTGAATTGATTATCAGATTTAAAGATAAAAGATGTGATAAAATTAGCATATTTAAAACGTATCAAGCAAAATCTAGATACCGTCTATAGCCACAGAATTAGTTTTAGCCTTAGCTTCCCAGATTCCAACTTTTTTGGTTGAAAAGTAATTTAGAGTAACATAGCATGCTATCTCAGAACCTTAAAGGGTTTACATGCAGACTCCAATATTTCCTACATGTTTACAAAGCCCTCCTAATCATTGTACATTTTTTTTTTCCTCTGCAGCAAGTAGTTCTCAAACTGGAATCTACAGTTTGTGGGTGGCCAAATCTTTCTGCCTTTTGAATAGTCTATAATAGGTGCTAGGGAAGACAGCCACTTGTTTTAAGTCATACTCCATTTCTGTCTGAGGCAAATTTGCAAAGAACTCCAAGGTATTTGGAGTAGACCTTCACCACACTTCTTGATCAACTCTCACTCCCCTATACTTCAGTGTTATAGCTGCAATGATTAGTATTCTCAGGAAAAATACATTTTAAAACAGACCATTTAAAAGCTCTAATCAGAAACACAAAACAGATGCAATTTGGACAACAGACTTCCTTTGAAAAAGATTGTCTAAAATTGACTTTCAAGCATATTGTAAAGACCTACTAAATCCATTCAGTAGTGAGAATAAAATGAAATGAAACTACAGCAGTTTCATATGCAAATGAGTGACTTTCAAACCTCAGTCACAACAGCATAATGTATAGCAATATTAGTACACCCATGAGTGTCCCTAAAATGCAAACACACAGTACACAATCCCTAATTAGTCGTAGATGGAGATGGCTCATTGCCATAACAGCCTGGAGCACAGTGCAAGCTGGCAACAAAAGCATCCACCCTGCCTTTCCCTCTGGTTTTGTAGTAGCTCAACACAGGTTGCAGCCAGACTGCTAAGTAGAGGAAAACTGCCTGAGCTATCTATTCACCACTAAAGTCCAACAGCCTCTACGTAGCCAGAGAGCAGTCTGGGAAGTCTACCTGCTCCACTTATGAACCGCTTATATACAACTCTGTCAGTTCTCAAATCTCTGATGTGACAGTCTTCTGGTTAAAGTACTTAAAAAAAAAAAAATATCACCCATCACATTCATGTCATTTTTATGAAATGTGGGAGACACTGAAGCTTGTGAATATGAGTCAGGTAATACAGTGTCACCTGTAAAGCTTTGCAGACCTGATGCATTTTCTGTAATAACAGAACCAGCAACTTCTCTAGCACTTTTTTTACAAGCTGATAATGCTTGCAAAAATACAATCGCAGCTCAGTAAGACTAAAACCAGTCCTATTAATAATCATCAGGAACAATTAGGCTCCATGAATTCAACCTTATTTTGGATAAGGGAGAGTACAGGAAGTTCATATGCACACAAAACCAAAACTTTCCTAAGTTTCAATTTAAATAAATGAAAAGGAACCAGCAATATTTAAAATGCCACTCTTAAGAAAACTAACAAATCTCTTATTTTTAAAGTGAACTCAGACAACCTGTATTTGTTCTGGCTATAAAAATCTGGATTTTTTTTTTTATTTCCCCATCTCTGGCACTTGTTTTTAAACATGAAGTTTAAAACCAGCTTTGTGCCAATTGTGCCAATCCCAGAAGGCAGTGAGGTTTATGAATGAGACGATTCAGCAGGCTGACTACCTGCTCCTGTAACACCTATTTTTCATCAACTATTTGGAAGATTCCTCTAATTACTGAATACCTGAGAAGGTGCTTGAAGTTTTTCATCTATGGAAAATTAGGGGTAGTTCCCACCCTTCTTTTACCATGGTTTCTACTTTATTTACTGTAGTCCAAGGGAGTCTGAAAGAAACCTCAAGTCCAGCATGCACAGAGGTAGAACAAGAAAGTAAACACTTTTACTAAAGTCAGACAAAAAACAGAGCATGAATTAAAGGAAGCATGAAGATGAGTGAAAATTACCTTATCTTCATATATGCATAATGAAACGGAGCCACAAACAATGTAGTGTTGTTGAAAAACATTAATCTACAATAGTATCTGAATCTGAAGAACGTACATCAGAAATTAAAGTCTCAAAGGTTTCTCTACAACCCATGTGGGACACATCCTTTTCTGATGCTTCAGCACTGTCATTCAGTGCCTCTACAAGTGAACTCAGGATACAACTATAAATATTTAACTGGGTGTCATCTATTTAAATGCACTGCTATATTAAATAGAGTTCTTGTGATCAACAGTTACCTGACCTGAACAGAACAAACTGGTCATCAACCAGTCATTTTTGCAGTTCCAGACTAAATACAGACCATCTCTCCATTACTACATGAAAGTAGGACATTTTTTCAACCACAATTACAAGTGTTAGAAGTACAAGGGCTTTAAATCTATAAAAAGACTAATCCAGGACTGTAGGACTAACAGAGTTTCTTTTGTTTATTTGAGGATTGTTTACTGTATGAATGGCGATATGAATATGGATAGGACTGCACAGCCCCGAACATTACCATAACAAGCATCTATTAATTACAAAAAACGAAATGCATTCTGAAACTCAAATGAAATATTATTTTGCAATTAGCAAGATAAAATTTCTTCACTGAGATGTTTTCTAGTCCCATGCAGTCCAAGTGGCTAGTGTTGGAAAATACTCTCCATGTACACACAAAGTAACAACAATTACAAGACAAAATAAAGAAACAACAACATCAAAACAAAACCCAAAAAACCCCCCAGACTTCCCATCTGTATTGAATTCACAGATTTTCCTACTTCCTGTCTCTTTGGGTGCATTTCACTTGAGTACCAAGAAGCTGAAAAACATCTGCATTAGTTTTCCCCAGTAAAAAAGCTATAGAGGAGTAATTTGTTCCTCTGCACTCCTATTGAGGGCTTACCTGGCTGCTATCACGGGAGCACGCAAACACTCTCCAGCATTGTGTGACAGAAAGGGAGAGAGGATGCTTTTAAACCATGAACTGGAGAGGATTTAGGAGTTTCCAGAGTGTCATAAAGTGCACCACAAACTAGGAAACCCAACTACTTCTTCAGTTTCATGGCAGACTTTCAAACTTCTCTTAGGAACTCCTGAGTGTCTGTCTTTGAAAACTTAAAATTGGAAACTGGAGAATTTCTTCACCAGAGATGGTGCTACAGGTTATTACAGTCCATTACAAAATGCTAAGTACCATGAGGAGTTTTGAGTATAAGCACGTTAACAGAGGAAAACTTATCACAGACTAGGGTAGAATTTTCGAAGTTTACTTCAGGCAGGTAACAAAACTAGAACTGACACCATCAGAAGGCACTTGACATAGATACTGAGCTATAAGAAGCAAATTAAATGTTTCCTCTTAACTGTGTTGACATCTTTTGTCATCAATAACAAGTTACTCCTAATTTTTCCGACTACTTTTCAAACTACAGGAAAAACCTCCCAACAACACATTCTTGCCTGTTTCTTCAGAAATGACATTATCCAGCCAAACAAAAGGAGTAAACAGCCCTGGGGTCCTTGAGTACCCTATCTTAACATGAAAAGTAATTATAAACTACACAAATTTCAGGATTAAGACTAAAAGCCAATTATTATAAGTAAGAGTAAGACAAATTCTGAGTTCAGATGCAAACTTTCACTTTCAAAGAACTCACAGTTCTTTGAAACTATCTAAGCACATGGTTTTGCTTAGATGGTGCAAAATCAAGATCATAAATTCTAAGTCAAAACAATAAATCTAAACATATTCACACTGAAAATTCTCAGTATCAGGAACATAGTTAGCCAGTTCTTAACTATCACAAGGATTTAACCCAGTCTTTCTTTGAGTTTTGCATAATACTATGCTTAAATTAAGCTGTTCCCCTTTTCTTCCTTGTAAGCAATTGCTTATCATGGGACTCATTCAACTCCTTTGGCAAGTAACTTTCAGAACTGCGGTGAAAGTCAGTTCCCATTTCCCAAAGCATGGTGCCATTTCCACGTCACTTACACACGTGTTTCCATTCTGTGGGAGTAAGACACTGAAGGACAGAGAATTCTGGAAAGCATGTGCAAGTGCATGCTTTCTAACAACATTCAACAGCAAACTGAACATTTAGTCAGCAAACTTGATGAAATACTGCAGACTGCTGAAAACTGCATTAAAGACTGTGATTCTAGTACCTACTTCATATGGTCCAGAGAAACTATTTTGAGTCTTTTTATTGCAGTTAAGCTTAGGACTTAAACTATTAAATCACTGTTGTGAAGGAATACTACCATGGCTGCCCTTATATGGGAAGAAGCAGCCAATATATAACTAAAAAGAAAATTCTGGAAGGGTGCAATGGATCCCTGTGTCACACCATTATTGCTGACTATTGGGATAGTGGAGATACCTGCACTCGAAAGTAAAGAAAACTAAATGCATAGCATCAAATGAAAAGCACCTGTATGTTTATACTTTTAAAATAGATATGCAAATAACCCATCTTTTAAAAAATGTGCCATTACTGCAAATAGATATAAACAGGTATGTCTACTGCATGTATTTTTGCATGTGCAAATATATCCCAAAGCCTAGCTTTCATGAGTGTGCTTAGAGCTAAATGCATATTAGTACTCTGCCAATAAACAATATCCACAGCAAAAAGGAAAACATACAAAAGAAGTGAACTCCAATTCTAGCTCAATTTCCAGTATCCACAAAAAAACCTCCTCAAACCTGAGAATAAGATAGCACAATAGGGCAGAGCTTGGGTTAAACCCAAGGACAACAGGTTTGGCTGTATATACCTTTTGACCCCACAATCATCCCTATTTATGCAAAGACAAATAGATTATTTACTTTCCTGGACAGAAGGAGTTTAGGCAGGAAGTGAGGTGGCTGGGCAAATATCACTGTACATTATTGGTGCTTTTGTAACATTAAGTGTGCCTGCTTTGGGGGTATTTATGAATTAGGCTAGAAATTAGCATGAAACTGTGTGTGCATAAAACCATCACCTGCTGTTCTTAACTTCCTTAACCAAATATTGTCAAATTAGCAACAACCACACATCCCACTAAGGGCTGTATATTGAAATGTTTTCAAATCAAAAGCTATTTTTGGATTTATGTGAACCAAAAAAAGAAGCTGGAGTTTTATTTCTTCAAAGAGGAAATAAACTCTATGCCCATACATTTGCTGCCTCTGTCAAAAGGGGATGATTGGATTCTCATTTGAATTTATAGAGAATAATTTTTAAATAAAGCACCTTGAGAAGTTACACAAACAACTTGGGGACAAAGTTTCCTTCTTCAAAAGATTAAAAAGAACTGAACGCATGCACAGGGAGTGGACATCTCAGACACGCAAACATTCTCTAAAAACCACTGACCAGATTGGACACACAAACTTAATGAGGAAAGCAGGCTTCAGTCTGAAGCCCTCTGCAGTGGAAAGGGTTTATTTACAAAAATGGAACATAGTGTTGTTTAGAGGATGGCTAGGAAGAAGAATAGAAGAAAAGAACTGTTCAACAATACATTAAATAAATGACTGCAGCAGTCTTTAAAACACAACATTAATACAGCTCTCTAGTAAGCAAAGGAATTAGCACAATTGTAAGCAGAATAGACTTGATGGTCCATTGGTCTCTTTCAGTACAGTAACTTGTGTTCTAGGATATTTGCCATAATACATAAAAGCCAAAAAAAAGTTGTTACTTGGACAGTGTGGAATAAAACAAAGACACAAAGCAGCTAAAATCCAGCCCACATTAACCTGCCATTCCACAGGATAGCTGCAGAGTTCAGGGCCACCAGCTCAATCTTTTGGTTGGAACAGTAACAGGTGTCCCTTCCGTACCTAGCATGCATGAGAACTCCCAGTAACGCAGGTTATTTATTAGCATTCTTATAATGTAACATGCTAGTGCCCTTGCATTATTACAGGATGTCTACACTTGGTATTAGGATACCAGTACATACATGTTCTTTTGCACAGGTACTGCTTCTAACTCATCAAAAGGCTCCCCAGACAGCTTCCACAAATGGCATAAATTAACTTGAAAAATATATGCTTGCTTTACCATGACAGTAACTTGTAGCATAAGCTTAGCTTCCTTTAGGAACAACACAGATGTAATTTATCTTTGTTTTTCGACTAAGTTTTGGTGCAAGGTAAACAGAATTTCAGACACATCCAAAAATCTAGCTCCTACAAGACCGAATACTACAATGTCAAAGAAGTCTGCAATTTGCAAAAGAGTTTTAATACATAGGTAACATACATAAGTACTTTTGCTGAGAATATTTATTAAAGGAAAGTGCACTATATATTTAGCTCTACAGTTTCATCCTTAATGAGAAAGGTTTTTCTTATTTTGTCTTTCCATCTTAAATGAAGTTTCAGAGTCACAAACAATTCAAGGACTGAAAATGACTGCCTGTTTAGTACTGACCAAAATGATGCTGAAACTCTAAGATTCCATTATTTACACAAAAAAAGAAAACTCAATGTGTGGATACAGTCTGTTAAGCAAGATTAGTTTAACAAACTTTCTTAATGGCTAAAACCAGTTTATATTTTAATAAAAAAGACAAACTGAAATCAAGTCTGATACACCAACATTAAACCAGCAGATTAAGTTTACTAAACTGAAATTATTTAATAGGAAAAACATGCATCTAGTAGAAGTACAGCAATAACTACATTTGATTGAATAAACCATTAAAAAGTCAATAATTAAATGCAGAAAAGCTCAAAAAAGCTTCAACCTCCTGAAACAACCACTGCTTAAAAGTACCCTTCAGTTTCTCACACAAACATTTTAATTGATTATAAATTCTCCACTCATATCTCAATTAACAATTACTCACATAAGTAGTCTCTATAGACTTCAGTGGGGTTACCCCTGAAAGTAACAGCTTAAAGTTCATAGATTTTTCCTTAAAACACTTACGAGAGAAATCCAAATCATAGAATTAAGCACTTAAAATTATCAACCTTACTTACAAGTTCATTATTTTTTCCAACGTTACCTTTCTTAGTTCTAAAAACAGAGGGGCCATACAATTTTAGAAAATACTGTGAGCAATTCAAGTGCATCAACAATAAGAAATCCAAGGGAAGAAGAAAAAAAACACAACATTTAACAGGATCTAGGATGACTGCCCAAAATAGCTTCCCCCACCCCTAAAAAACACACATATACACATAGATAATTACTGCTTACTGATTTTTGAGGAGGAGCTTGTCCCCAGCAGTCACCCAGCTAAGAGGAAAATAGTATAAATACTCAAGGGTGACACTTGAAATTATCAGCTTCTGCTCACTCACCAGTGGCAGAAGAACTCCTCAACAGAGGAGGATTCACTGCTCTTCTACTCTGCATTGCAGCTCCACAACATTCTGGTATGTGATTTTGTGATTTCATTTCAATTTCTTTGGTTTTGAAGGTAATTTCCACAGGATAGATGTTTTCTGGTGGGGGGGAAGGGGTTGATATTTAAGGGCCAGTGACAGCATTCTTCCTGCCACTGGGGATATTTGAAAGACTACAGATAAAAGCATGGTTTCAAGCAAGGCAATGTGAGGTTTTTGCCACTGATGCTGAAGAGTGAGGACTTGATACTTCACCTGCTATATAGCTTTAGACAGGGGCAATAAGGTCGTGGTAGTGTCTATGTATTTCCACTGGACACTTTTCCTTGTTTCAGGAGTTTTGATGTGTGCAATGCCTGAACTTGCTCTTAGAGCCCTAATGTAACTCAGAAAACAATGACTGTTTCTGAAGACAGTAGTTTTAAATAGGCTGGCATCCATTTAAAATTATTATTTTCTAATGACTAGGACTATTGCCTCTAAGCCATCTATACAAAAGCTCTATCAAAAGTGATAGCAATAATTATTCCCTATTTCTTAGGGTTTTTTTCACAAATAATGAAAGTTATTTGTGAAATAATGTTACTTTTAATACCAATAGTTTAAGGAAACTCATTTAGCCATGCACAAGAAATAGATCTGAACAGCTCTGCTTTATAACAAACTTTTTCTCCCATTTTTATCACAGAACAGATTTGGAAACATGCACTTGCAAATATCCTCACTGCTGCTGTTTTGTCTGAACATTGTCCATGGTAGCGATGGATATTTTTCTGAGCAATACCAGAAACAATCTAGCATCAAGGGGCCACATTTTCTCCCATTCAATGTAAAGAGTGAAGGTAAGTTTACTTTTTGTTATTTTTTTGATAATAATAAACTAACACGATTATTCCTAATAGGTCAATAGATGAAGACAACCTCTATGTATATTTGATAGGCATTCAACTTTCACTAACAGTTCAGATTTATTAAAATAATGTCATAATTGCAGAAAGAGCTAGCAGTGGCTTTGGCAGTCCTATTGACAAAGATGCACACTTGCCACAGACTTTTTTTATATACAATAATTATCAAAGGCATATAGAGCAGAAACAAAATCACAGCTAGAGATCTGATTTTCAGTAGTGGGAATAATACAATGTGATTGTGTGCATAACTATGTACAACATGGTAATTATTCTCAAATTTCTTGATTCAACATTAGGGGTTCTAACAGACCTGTCACCTACAATATTCAAAAAGAACTACATACTCTCTTATGTCATCTCTACTTAAAACAGACCTTAGATGTGAACTTAAATATATGTCTGATACAGCCAAATTAATCTAGAAAGACAAAAATTTGATACGTACTAATAAAAATTATAAACCCCTACACAGTTTTTTAAAGAGTGATTTAATTTTATACTTTAATTATCAGATTCATCTCTTTGCAATATAAAACTTACAGCTGTATTATAAAATGTTCTCTTCGTTTAATAAATGAGTCTTATTGTATCAGGCAGTTTGTATACGCAATACATAATTGCAATGCTATACGTTGTGACATCTTATTTCTGGGTATCCATTCTGTCCTTGTAAGTCAAATGGGTGGCTCTACTCGGTGTTTGAAACTATGAGTTCTATTTTATTTTTCCATGCTTAGGCCAAAGCTTTTTTAGTAACTTGATATCAAAGCTTCTAACTTCCTGGGTGCTTGTTTTGTTTGATGAATTGTCCCCCAAAAGATGATCAGCAGTCTCTATTCAAAGTCATCACCACTAAAATTAAGAGAACTGAGTTCCTTGTAAACATCCCTCCCTGCCCTACCCCCTGAACACTATTTTATTTTAGACAGCAATGCACTATTCAGAATAGCTTTCACTTTTTCTGTATCCCAACTACTGTTGGTTCTAATAATCATACTTGGGTAGAAATGAGGAAGCTGAATTGAGGGACTCAGAAAATAGGATTTGCAAATAAGCTTCTCTTCACACACAAAACCCGGCATTTTAGGCTCTTTCTGCATTAGAAAAATAGGGTAGCACAACAAAAGCTGATCTGGAGAGCAGAACAGTTGCTGCTCAGGACATAGAATCCACATTACCTTAATTTAGGAGGTTTTATTTCAGAATAGCTCTAGTCTGATCCTTTGGACTAGATTATGATGAGCAGCACATACTGAGTCCAAAGATACAGCCCTGGTCTAAAAGCCCAACCAGCTTTCACTTACGTGTAACACAAAAACTCGGCAGTAAGAAGCAAGTGAAAGCAGGATGGCTGGGAACTTATCCCCCAAAATGTTGTTCTGGGCTGTACCAAAGTAGTCACAGTTTCATACCATGCCTTCAGCACAAGGACTTTCTCGAATCCTACCATCACTCTCAGATTGAATTTAGGTACATGCACAAATAGCTACTCTGAGGACTTAATAACCAGAATTGCCTGTGGGTTAGGGTTGCATTTCCTCCCTCTCCCCTCATTAACTTTTCATAGTGTTTTTCCATTACTTTATTCAGAATAATTTACATATTTATATTATTTTTAAAGTGAAGTACAATATTTACTTATTTTTTTTCTACCGTATTTCACTTGCTTCACTTCTCATACTGGTTTTTTCACCTTTCTATAGAAAATATTTGGGAAGGGGGAAATCAACAGCAAATTAAGAAAAAGAATAGAAGAAGCATGGTAGACAGAAAATAGAATTAAAGGAGGAAATGCATTATCCTGAACTAGGTCTTCACTTCATATACTAACACAGACTGTAACGTGTGTGACATTTTAAACTAGAAGGTTTTTGTCTTGATCTCTTTGAAAAGTCCTAGTTGAGAATAATCAAGTCTTACTGTTCAGCAATGCTTAAGTAAGTTGTTATTGCAGGTTATGCTAAAGTCTTCGTATTTGATTCAATACATAAATAAGGTTTGACAGCATGCATATAACAAGCCAACTTTGCATCAAGATATGTGCCAAGACATACAAAAGAGTAACCATCAGTAACTTCAATTTTCTCAGTAAAAATCCCACTTCATTAATGTGTTCAGCTGTCCTTTCCTCAGAGGACTTGCTGTTGTCTCTAGACAGCACAATCACCAGACATTATAATCTAAAAGCAGCACAATTTTGAAACAATTCCGGTCCTCACAGAAAATCTCTGCAACAACATGAACACTGACAGCCTTCAGCATTTCATGCAAAAAAACCACCACCCACCACTTTGGGAACCTAGGACTGATATGAAGGTGCATCTAAAACATGGTTAAGAAAGCAAGTAGTCTTATTTTTCCCACAATGCTTCACAACTGAAATAGCATTAGCTCAGGAACCTGTTTTTCGTATTTGTATTGAGGCTTTGATCTGACCTGCCTGTGTCCTCTGATGTGAACATAGAGTTTTTGAAGTTCTATCCAGATAGAACCTATGGAATAAATTCAGTCTGCTCCAGTCGAGTACACTGTTTTCTCCGATAGGAGCTCTTTATCTGTGGTAAAGAGAAAATGTGTGATATGTAAAGAAAAATTTACATGCTGGTTCTGCTGCAGGGTACATGTTAATGTTGACATGCTTCAGCCTTTTCCAAATTATTTTTTTCATATGATGTAGTTATTGCAATTTTCTATGTCACCTATGTAACAAGAAAACCAACTTGCAATTGCACCCTACTGAATCTGGGAGTTGAGCAGTAAGAAATTCAACATCACCAGTAAAATACCAAGGACTACACCAGACTTGTCAGTGATACAGATTTCACAATCTCCTTTGCAGCTGAGAAGGAAGTATGTTTGCTTTTTCAGTCTGTCAATAAATCAGATAGTGCTTTCTTTCTACGTGTAGGACTTGAACAGTTATCTGCCTTTTCATTGCCTTAAGGAGGATGAGATAGAAAGGAGTGCAAAATGCACCAGAAAAAATGAAAATGCTCTCTATGCTTGGTAGACAAGACCAGTTTTCCTGGCAACACAAGAGGGCAACTTTGCAGATCCAATATCAAACAAAAATAAAATGTAATTCATATACAGGCATCTATTTTTTTAAATACAGTATGTACAAGAATAGCTTTCTTACTCCATCTCATTTTTGGTTCCTCAAGACTAATGACAGATTGAAAAAAGCAATTATCTAAGAGACAGTAGAACAGTCACTGCATAAAATTTCATTTATATATATAACTCCTACACACTGCTGTCTTTGTGAGAAACTGAAATGCAACCTTTGGTCCAATTGTCGATCTTACCAGTCTTTTCTAAATGAGCATTAAACAGAATATGTTGCCATTATTAAAAACAGAATTCATGCTCTTCCTATATCCCTCAGTTTTTATTTTTAAAATTACCTCTTAAGTTTACACTCATCATAGCAAACTACTGAAGTGGTCTCACAGTATTCATGTTAATATGTCTACAAATCATCATTTTAATTCCAAAAGGAAGCTGCAAGCTCCCCCAAAGTTCACAGAAAACTAAGCAGGGAGCTTGCTTATTTCTCTGTGACATTGGTTAGGTGGCTCCACCTGCTGTTTCGATACCTAGGAAAATGAGGTATTAATGCTAAAATTCTGACTGCAGTACTATCAGTTGTGACCTTGTCACTGTGAAATGTTTACGACAAACAAAAATCTTTAAGACAGTATTTGAAAATACTTCATATGTTTACAAAAAAAACCAGAGCAATGGCCCACTTTCAGAGGTGCAAAGGGAGGAAAGAACAAAATCTCACTACACTGAAGTAGTATCAAGTAGTTTCAGAAAAGCAGCTACACCTGCACAGGAAGCTCTCTCTGGTTTCATTCATCACCAAGATGCAAATCTGATAACCTGCTTAGTCAGTTACCGAGTTGTTGTTTGGTTCTTTTTTTTTTTTTTTTCTTTCTTTCTTAATAGTTAACATCTACTTGCACAGTATCTTTTAAATTCTAGAGGCCTTGTAGCTCACAACTCTAACATGTTTGCACTCGTTTATTTTTCATTTAAGAGCTCTGAGATACTTTTGCCCTCAACATCTGGTTCTCAGTGACCACAAGTATTAGAAACTGGGCTTCTATGAGGTTCAAATTAAGTTCACCCTTCACACATTTTCACCACCATGCTACAAGTTTGCAAATCTGTTGTGGCTGCCCTGGTTGACCTGTTTTTCTCTCTCTCATAGGTGTGCAGGTAAGGGGTGAACAAGGACCGCCTGGCCCCCCAGGCCCTATTGGACCAAGAGGTCAACCAGGTCCTGCAGGAAAGCCAGGGTTTGGAAGTCCTGGTCCCCAAGGCCCCCCTGGCCCCCCAGGACCTCCTGGATTCTCTGCCCTTGGAAAGCCAGGCATGCCAGGTCTACCAGGAAAGCCAGGAGAGAGAGGACTAACTGGTGAGAAAGGAGAAGCTGGACCTGTTGGGCTCCCAGGAGCAAGAGGGCCACAAGGACCCCCTGGCACTCCAGGCCCCTCAGGACTGTCTGTTCCTGGCAAGCCAGGACCACAAGGACCTCCAGGAGCTCAAGGGCCAAGAGGTCCCCCTGGCGAGAGGGGAGAGCCAGGTATCCCTGGTATAAATGGACAAAAGGGAGAAAATGGATTTGGCATTCCAGGTCGCCCAGGTAGCAGGGGTCTTCCAGGCCCACAGGGGCCTCGGGGCCTCCCTGGTCCTGCTGGTATAGGGAAGCCTGGTGAAAATGGTCTTCCAGGCCAGCCAGGTATGAAAGGTGACAGAGGTTTACCAGGTGCACCCGGAGCAGCTGGGATGCCAGGTCCCCAGGGTCCCCCAGGAGAACCTGGAGAAACTGGCGTCGGCAAGCCTGGGCCAATGGGACCTCCAGGAGCAGCAGGCATCCCTGGAGCCAAGGGACACCCCGGACCCACAGGCTTGCCTGGATCCCCAGGTCTCCCAGGATTTGGAAAGCCAGGATTGCCAGGAATGAAAGGACACCGAGGGCCTGAAGGTCCTGCTGGCCTTCCAGGACCTAAAGGAGACCGAGGCCCAGCTGGTGTTCCAGGAGAACCAGGGCCTGCTGGGCCACCAGGGAGCATGGGCCCTCAAGGACTCAAAGGCTTGCCTGGTGAGAGTGGCCTGCCCGGGCCCAAAGGCGACATGGGCCCTGCAGGCCCCCCAGGATTCCCAGGAGCTAAGGGTGAACGAGGCCTACCAGGATTAGAGGGAAAACCAGGATACCCAGGAGAGCAAGGTCTTGCTGGTCCTAAGGGACACCCAGGCTTCCCAGGTCCGAAAGGCGATGCTGGCCACGCTGGGCTGCCTGGCTTGCCTGGTCCAATGGGTCCACAAGGAGTTAAGGGACTGCCAGGGATCAACGGTGAGCCAGGCCCCAGAGGGCCTTCAGGAATACCTGGGACCAGAGGCCCCATTGGCCCCCCGGGCCTGCCAGGAGCCCCCGGTGCCAAAGGTGAGCCAGGAGCACCAGGACTGCCAGGCCCAGCAGGTATTTCTACGAAAGGCTTAAGTGGACCCATGGGACCCCCTGGACCCCCAGGGCCCAAAGGGAACAACGGAGAGCCTGGCTTGCCAGGCCCCCCAGGCCCTCCTGGTCCCCCTGGCCAAGCCGTAATCCCACAGATGCCCGAAGGTTACATTAAAGCAGGGGAGTCTCGGGAGCTATCAGGAATGTCTTTCGTGAAAGGAGGAGTAAACCAAGCTCTTACAGGGATGCCCGTGTCTGCTTTCAGTGTCATCCTCTCAAAAGCCTACCCTGGGGCAACAGTCCCCATCAAATTTGATAAAATCTTGTACAATAGGCAGCAACACTATGACCCCAGAACAGGAATCTTCACCTGCAGGATCCCTGGACTGTACTATTTCTCCTACCATGTACATGCAAAAGGTACAAATGTTTGGGTTGCACTCTACAAAAACGGTTCCCCACTCATGTACACGTATGATGAGTACAAGAAAGGATACCTTGACCAGGCTTCTGGCAGTGCTGTCATTGATCTCATGGAGAATGATCAAGTATGGCTCCAACTGCCCAATTCAGAATCTAATGGTCTCTACTCCTCTGACTACGTTCACTCTTCTTTCTCAGGTTTCCTATTTGCTCATATCTAACAACATCCCACTTACACTATCCTGACACTTTCTCCTTCAGACCATTTTAACAGGGTGCTGATCTGATTCATCACTAGCAGGTCATGCAACTTCAATTTTGCAACAGAAATGGAGGAGGGAGTGAGAAGGTGGAAGAGAGTGGTTCAAACCTAGTAGAGTAATATTATATGTTTTAACAGAATTTTCATAAGAAAATTTTTTCAAATTATGATCAATTGTCCAAATGAATGCAACATTAAAATTTTATGAATTAATATAATGCAGCAGTCTCTCTCTTTTTTCTTTTTTTTTTTTCTTTTATTTTTTTAATTAAAAAAACCCCAAACAAACAGGATTTTTAACGTTCAGTCCTCATAACAAATAAAGTAGCTATTCCAGGACTCTTGATCATACCCTCCTATACCTGAATTAACTGAAGGTATTATTCAAAGTATACAGTCTCAGATACAGCACGGTCATCAAAACAGATAATATATACTTTAGTGATGTTAGTCTGCTGTCAGTTTCATCTTTAAACTAACAAACAGGAGTCAAGAAAACAATCCTAATATAGTGCATACCATGTCACAATTCCATTTTTCTTATTAAGGAATAACTATCCTGCAGAAAGGCAGATTTTCAAGCTATTACGTGTTATTGAAGATCTAGAACTTCCACAATATCAAAAAGCAACCAGATTTGAAGCCTAGAAACCTACTCAGCTTTCTTTGATGCAAAATTATAATCTGCAGCAACAAGCTTATTCAGTGTTTTTTTAAGCTCCTAACATTCTGTAAAACTAAAATGTTCAGAGCACAATAAAACTGTCACCAAATCCAGAAGAGCATATGTGCACAAGCATGCAGACATAAAAGCACAACAGCTTTACCACCCCAAAACTGGAGACTGTCTTTGCACTGCTTTTCCCTGACCCGTTCATGCCTTTAAAACACAATACTCTTTGGCCTGTATTTTACTTAAATGTAAAATGTATCAAATAATGACAGCAATCAGCAGACATAATTGTATTTACTACATACACACATCTCACAAAAGTTAGTCTGTTACATTACTATGAAAAGTTAATGGTATTAAGTAAGCTAGCATAGTAAAATTATTGTTTATAAATTATCAAACCATAATAGTTTGATCACACGCTTCTTCCAATGACCACTTACATTCACATGCTTTAAAAGTACCATATACATCAAAACCTTATCAACTCTTGAACTAATATTTTTAGCTTAGTGGGTTTTTTTAACAGAAGTTTTTAACAACTTGAACTAAAAGTATATAGGCTCATGTTTCTAAGTTTTTTGATATCACCATTTCTTCATGCAAGCAGAACTTGCAGCTTGCTATATTACATCCCTTTAAAATAAGCAGTTTCTCAAGTACTTGATAATATGTTGGGATTTATAAAAAAAGTGAGGACACCGTTAGGTTGATCCATCATTAGG
This sequence comes from Apus apus, assembly GCF_020740795.1. Taxonomy (NCBI): domain Eukaryota; kingdom Metazoa; phylum Chordata; class Aves; order Apodiformes; family Apodidae; genus Apus; species Apus apus. Next base: position 42,456,374 of record NC_067284.1, read on the forward strand.
ATAGCTAATTAGAAGAACTACCAAGAAGGTAACATTGCAGAATTGTTTTTTCTCCTCTTAAGTGTTGCTGGTGAGGGAAGCCTGTAGCTTTGACTACATCATGGTAAATTAGTAAGTGCTTAGGTAAAGAGCGTAACACGAGATCTGCTTGTTTTAGCAGCCAAGTGGACCTAGGAAAGCAAATATGTGCTACTATTATAAATATTGCACACAAATGGACAGGAATACAATTAGTAAGTAGCAAACCTGTGATCGTTTTCCTTTAAGCCAAAATGAAACTCTAGACACTTGAGTCTGAATTGTTTATCCCTACTTTTCTACTTTTCTGTTTTAGGCCAAATATTGATTATAATCTCACAGGAATTTTTTGCACTAAAAATGTTTCCCTATACAGTCCCTTGCATTAGTTCAACAGTACTTTCCAGTATCTCAACATAACAGGTGCTGCTGCCAACACATTCAACCAATCTGGCAGTTTTGTTTCAGAAACAAATAGAGGGACTAGGTATTGGAGCTGGAAAATACTGCCCAGTAGTTGTAAAGTTTCTGGTTAATTGTTTTACATCTGAAACATACGCCAAAGTACATGTTTCAAATTGCTGGAGAAGCCTGGTGCTCAGCAGTATGTTACTTTTCCATGATTCCAATGAACTAGTCTCTGCACAAAAACCTGGGCCTAGACAGTATTCATATTGTTTACCCACTTTAAGTCAGGTTTTGTGCTTTAACATCTTTGTTCCTTGAATGAATACATAGGACTTTAAATAAGGCTACAGCTTAGTACCTCAGGGCTGTCTTTTTGGAGGGTTTTCACAGTGTTCAGACAGTGGACCATTTATGAAAGCACCACTTAACACTGAAAAGCTAGAAATTGCACATGGAACTGTGGCACAAGCACAGCTTTTCCCCCAATTTTATCTTTGGATTCTCAATTCAGAGGGAACCTTGAGAAGATTTAAAATTTATTTTTTAATATATATTTTCTCCAAATGAAGAGCAGCAATCTACATAAATATAAAGCTCTTCCAGAAATCGTATTTTCTGGATCAGGAGCATTAGAGTAAAGAAAATCCAATACAAGATAAAAATAAAAACATAAGAGCCTGTAATAGTACAAAACTCACTTCCAAAGGCTTCAAAAATTATTTCTGAGACCAATTTCAGTAGCTCTTAAGTGTTCAAACACATGAAGCACCCAAACAATCCCTTCTGTATTTAGCTACAAAGTCCACCAGAGAAGTGTGGCAAATTTATTTGTTTCTATCTTTGTTATCATTTTCACAGTTAAGACAAATAATGATCTCTCATCACTGGACTACATCAACATTAGGAATTTCTAATGTTTTGCATAATTTTTGGAGGGTTCTCTTTTGGCCAAAAAAGCATCTTTGCTTTTTCTTTTGTTGTATTTGAAGTTGCATATAAAGGATATAATGCACATATCACAGACATCTAGATTCAATACCTTCTGCCAAGAAAAAAAGAGTAATAACATAAATTGGAATAAAAAAACTGTCAGAGTGTGTGTGTGCGTGTCCATGCATGGTTTTTTTGAATGGAGTAGTTCAGAAAGATCCAAAATTTTCCTTCCCAAAGTAACACTTCCCATACATCAGCATGCCACTTCAGAATACCAATCAATCATATAAAACACAAAATGCACATTACTAAAAACCAGTTTTTAAATCTAGCATTTTGTTTCTCTCTTAATTTTCTTTTTTGTAAAAAATGGTCAAAAACAAATTTCTTAAATGTGTCTCTGAAATCTGATAGGAGATCCCAACAAGCCTTTTCATGGGCAATTTACAGTCTCTGTTACCATATTAGCCATTATCTTTTTACTTCAAAAATTAAATATAATCTAATGAATTTATTGAAAATATTACAAATATACCATTTCACTATATAACCACAGATGCTACAGTTTTCGCAAGTGTCAGAAATGATAGGGAAAGACAATCATGGAAGACAGAGATAAAGCAGCCTTTTAGAGAAGACATTTTGCAAAGTTCTGCTTAAGAAGTTATCAGTCAATTTCCTCTGCCAAAAAAATCACCAGATCTGAAATTTTTCATGTGGAAATAATTATACAGTACTTCATGCTCTCATTGCTCCTCTATAAAGATCAAATTTTGCTTCCATAGCGTGTTGTGGACATTTGTCCACAAATAGGTATAGGCACTGGAATAGGGAAGTTGTGCATGCCCCCCCACCACCCCGGAGGTGTTAAAGGCCAGGTTGGATGAGGCCTTGTGCAGCTTGGTCTAAGTGTGAGGTGTCCCTGCTCATAGCAGGGAGGTTAGAACTAGATGATCTTTAAGGTCCCTCCAACTTTAACCATTCTATGATTCTATGATTTATAGTCTCAATACATTGCCACATGCCATCCTTTTAAAAATTATTTTCTAATTTATATAGAATATAAACCAAATGAAAGACATACAGACTAATGCTACTAACTTTAAAGCTGCAAAATATTCTAGTAATAAATTACAGATTTACAAAAAGGATTACTCAAATAATTTAATACTCAACTTGGATATTAATTTCAGAGAGCATTCTTGCAGGTATTATTAGGTAAGAAATTACTATTTTGAAAGAAAGTATCTGTATTCATTGGTATCTGATGTCATGCTTTGCTAATAGTACTGTTTAATAGATTACTCCATTTTAATATATATTTTTTTTTAGTTATTTTTCAGAAAAGATGATCTGAATAGCACAAGCTATTCTGGAACCCTCTTACTCTCCTCCTCTGCAAGTCCCAGTTCTTCACTTGTTTACAAACAGAAGGGTGGGTTAACACCCTTCATTAAGTTGAGTCAGGACAATACGGCTACAAAAAAAATAATCATAGTGTAATTATCTAAGGCAATTACCATAGCTAAGACAATGAAAAACAAAATCCACCAGACACCTGATTATGATCAAAGAAATCATGTGAAAAAGGGACATCGAGAATCAAGGGCATACTGTCAACAAACCAAAGTGACTTGCAAACACTCACAGATTTCAAAAAATAAAATGGTCAGTCGTTCTGCTCCGTCACTGACAATGGCACTACTAAGATGGCATTTCAACTTGGGAACTTTGTGTCTCCTCAACTGACCACTTAGTAAGTTTGCTTTAGAAATTTTACCTTGCCTAACTGTTAACAAGCACTGCTTTTCTCTGAAGGGTTAAACCCTCTACAAGGCATCAAAGGCACGGAGTTAAGAGGCTGTGGTTTTCAGGCCAAGCTCTGGGCTAAGAAAGATGGTGGGGCTTCCTGGTATGTAGATGTTAGGCAGGAGCCAGGTTTAGGAGTTTCCTCAGGGAATAATGTTAAGCTTGCAGCTGAGGAAAAAAAAAAAAAGATCTCTTTGGCACAAACTTGTGACAGAAGATGAGTACCATTATTCTTATTTCACAGGGTAACCTGAAGCAAAGAGACATATACTTCATGGGAATATCACAGATAAGTGATACAGGAAGAAATTCCTCGGTTCTTCTGACGCCCTTTGCAACAATTTATCAACAGGACATTATGAAATAGGAAAATAAGATCATAATGAGGCCTTTCAAATTGCTGCATGACAGAGCACAGTACATTCATGTATTAAAATATTTAAGTAGTGTACACATTCTGCATTACAAAAAAGCAAATTTACTTCTGATTTTACAGAGCTTTATCCGGACTAATGCCTATCAGTTATTTCTTACATTTTTAACATTGTTGTGAATGTGCCTCATGACTTATAACAGAAATAAGGTGTATTAAATTAAGTACCAATACTGATAGCAGTTAGAAAGGATTAAGTCACATCACACATCTGTTTGTATGCAGATTCCCTGCTCACATACACACACAGGTACCAGATAAGTAGATATATGCATAAACATACACGTGTACATACAAGCAGACACTCATAGAAATAAAACAAAGCTATTATTTCTAATTTCAATATCAGACATTAACTTGTTTCATCTAGTTAATTCACAAATGACTCTTCTAAAATTATTCTTTTTGCTAAGTACTGCATAATCCACAACTTTTAAAACCAAGAGCTTTCATAATTTGAAAAAAGAATTAACAGAACCATTTAAAAAATAGTTTATTAGAATGGGTTTAATGTCAGCAGAAAACAAAGTATATTTATTTCATGTATGAATGAGTCCCTAGAGGAATAGGTAAAGTAGTATACCTCTGGTGAACAAAACTAAGTTTTAAGAAGGTGCAAATTACACCTGTAACTAACAAATGTTGCATTAACAGAGGTAATTCTATCTGAACTGATCTGCAGATAATCTTTCTACAAAAAGCCCACAGAAAGAATTTAAATTAATTGTACACACATAGAAGGTTATTAACTTGTATTTTCCAGTTATTATTTTATATGCCTAATAAAAACTCAGAAGTTGAGTCTATGAAGAAGGAAAAGAAGAAGGTTATCCAAGATGTTTTCCAACTGATTTATATTACAGTATTATAAAGTTTGCTTTGGGTGGAGGAAGGCTCTTACTAAGAAAAAAAAACACCTCAATAATTTATAGTAAAATGATACAAGAATGACAGAACTTTAAAAAGTTTTAAGAAATAGGAAAACTATTTCCCCCCCATTGTGTCAATTCTACATAAGGAATTCTAATTAAAACTACAGTGCTAAAGAAAATTATCAAAGATTAGTTACTACTTTTTTTTCCCCAATGCATTTCTGATTTTCTTTAGGACTACAACACCACAAGGGATAGAATAAAAATACAGTTCAAGAATGTCTACATTACCATACCAATCACAGGAAGAAACCATTTTCCCCTCCAAATTCAATGAAGTGGCATATCACAAGTGCTGTTTAAAAATAGTAAGAGTTCCAGCTATTCCAGGTAAGCTACATAGAAATAATAATGCTAAAGATGCTCTATTTCAGGATAAACATCTGTCTACCACATAACCATTTGCAAGACTGAAAAGTAAAAGCTGTGTTGAGTAACCTACAGTGTAGTTGCAAATGTATTTGTTCTAGCAAGCACATGTAATATTTTCAGCTAGTACAGTAAGTTTTCAGTGAACCCACCTACCTTTAAAAGCTGTTATTTTGTAATTGTGCTGGATAGCAGCCACCATGTCCTTCCAGAAGTCATATTTTTTCTGACCATCATGCTGTAAGTGTCAAAAGGAATCGAGTCATTACATGAAGTGTCAGCTATTTTGAGCTTTCATATTGGAACAGTGACAGGAATGTAATTAATAAACAAAAGCATTTTCAAAACAGAGTAAAACACTATTAGACAGTAATATTCAGGAGATCGGGACTCAGTACCCAGCTTTACTGTGAACTTTGGGTAACTGCAGACAAGTTATCTACTTGCTTCAGAAGGAAATAGTAGGGCAGGGGGAAGAAAGGGAAAGGAGAGAGTATTTGTATGTGAGGAGCTCTAAAACATTACGAAAAAGGGAACATTAGACAGAACAGCAACTTACTGAGTCACCCCATTGACATTTGGGAAAAAGAAGTCCCTGCAAATACTGTAGTTAATTAACAGGTTTACATTATCTGCAGCCTGGCACTCCTATAACCTTTCACCCTCAGAACCGGCAAAGCCCTTTGCTAGAATACAGAGGTAATGCTCTTCTGCCAACAACTCCACCCCCAACACTGAATTAAACACTCCTCCAGAAGCCAGGCTGAGTGGCACTTTGTTACACTGTACTCTGACAATTGCCAAACTCCAGCTCTGGCAGAAAGACAGGGGACGGTGATCTGCACTTGTGAACAGTCTCTTGCCATTCCTAGAAAGTTTCCCAGGTACAGAAGAGCTTGACCTCATCCACACATTCAGCATCTCACCAAGGGATAGGAAAAGCTTCTCAAGCAACTGAGCCTCACAGCACTCTCAAACTCCACAGATTTTAAGAGCACTGAATTAAACACAGATACAGTTACACAGCCAGCCAATATGACAGAGAACAGGACTAGCTACAGAGCCTGCCAGAGGTGCCCAGGGTTACAAATTACTGGCAGAAGCAAAGCGTTACCATCTCTTTGAGTTCACTTACTGTGTAAAGTATCATGTAGTGTTGTTATTACAGGCTTTCCACACCTGCACAAAGGTACATTTAATTGTCCTCTGTGCCTTGACCATTGCACTGATAACCTGAATAATGAACCACTTTGTAAGCATAAAGCTTTTTCTAGAGAGGAAAACATTCAGAAATTGAAAAAAAACCCAACCAGCAAACAAACAAAAAACCAAACCCTTAACATCATGAACCAAAACCTGGTAGTTTATATGTACTGTAGTAAACTGCTATTTCAGACAATCTGCTGTGGAGGTTTCCAGAAGAAAAGTCCACTCTTAATTTCACAACCAGCAAGTCATACAAACAAGGCTTTTTGTGCACAACTGACAAGCACTATGGCAATCTGCTTATCATCCACCAGCTCTGTAGGTTAAGAGAAGGAAAGATAAAATGCTCTGGCGTTTATAAAGATACAGTGCTGTGGCTTTTATATTTGGTTGGTTGGTTGGTTTAATCCATTCATGTAGCAAACTGCCAAAGAAATACATAAAAGGACTAACAGAGAGAATATCTTTCATATATGTCAAGCTTCCATTAGCTGCTAACTGAGGTCATTATTCAGTCAGGTTCAGGAGATACTGGAGAGAGCTTCTCTGCCTAGTGGTGATGGCACTAACCTTGGCACAGGAAGATTCAACTCTTTGCTCCCCTTATATTCCATGCAGCTGACTTGCTCTTCAATTTGGCATTTCAGTTTTTTTGTTTGATTCTTTTAAAAAAATCAGTGCAATGGGCTAATAGTTCCTCAGACTGCTGTTTTGAGGACAGATGTGGGTATGCCTCCTTCAAAACATTTGACCTCAGAGTTGAAAATAACTGTTAAACGTATTCCTAGCAAATTTCCAGTAGGAAGCATTCCTAATCCTATAATATTTTCTGAAAGTGATAAGAAAATAGCCTTTATTAAACAGGGTCCCAGAACAGAAGCCTCTACTTCCTTCAGAAATGTGGAGAAAAAAAATATTGTGGTTTCTAATCCTTAGGATGTAGCATGTTGCAGGCATACGTGCTGGAGGCCCAACACCTGCTTTGCATCATTCTTAACTGGTTGACGGTAACATCCCAGGGAATTACTATGGCACTCCCATTAAAACCAAGCCAAAGCACAGTAAGATACTTGATAGCTGCTAGCTGATAAAAGAGGATGCATGACCCTCTTCTGGCAGCTCTCTAGAGAAATGGCACAAGTTGAACTCACCCTGGCTGAAGGCAGCACTGACCCAAGGTCAGTGTTCTAGCTTGCAGACTAGTAATTGTATGTTCAGTCTTATTACATGCATGCTATAATATGTTTTTTCTTTCGAAAAGCAGGTGATCTGTGCTGAGTCCAAATCAAATATAAAATGAAGCAATACAATACAGGTGTCACATCCGCGTCAGGTTCCTAAGCCGCAAACAGTAGATGAAAGAGATTAATCATGCACAAAACTAAGAGTCTTATAGTGCACCCGTCCTCAGTGCTTCCGGATAAGCTAGCTTTAGCTAACTCTTTGTGCAGCACTTGGACTTAGGCAGCAATCTACTCAGCATGCTATTTTGGAGCAGAGGCTAAACCATCAAGTCAGCTGGTATGCAAAGGGATCCCAGATACCAATCTCACCACTCTGAATTTCACTCTGCAGACAAAGTTTAGCATTTGCCATTTTCAGTGCTGCGGCACTTGGGCACCTTTAGCCAGAAGATTACATTCGTACCCTTTTGACACTAATATACTTACTGTAAGAGAACCCTCTCCTACACCCAGCTGCACACATATTAAAGATTCAAGCCTTCTTTAAAACACTACCAAATCAATCAGCATAAAAGTTCAGACGTAAGATTCAGGACCTTCTGTCTTATCTAAGAAGCACTGAAAAAGGTTCAAGCAATTGTATTTTCCACCTTAAGAATTAAACTTACTGTTTAGCAGAGAAAAAAAACCCTGGATATTATTTAAGAGGTGTATTTACATCTGTACACAAAGACCAAAATATTTAAGACAAAAACAAGTTTATAAAAGGATGGAATTAATTTTTCAACTCATTAACAGACTGCAAATTAGCAAACTGTGTTATTCAGAAGCCTTACCTTAAATTTAATTCAAATATCATGAAGTATAATTAAAGGTGATTTTAAGAACTATATTCTGCATATCACAGAGTAAACTTGAGAAAACAGTGCATTTCAATGCGTACCCTAGTTATTTGTGCCCTCTTGTGGAAGTACATTTATTTTGAACATGCCATGAAGCTCACAGTTAGCTTCAGAGACAACTTTAATACACTAAGTCCTACATTTAAAACTCCAAAAAAGAAAAAAGCTAAAGGCCTTGACATTTTTCTGTACACTCTTTGAATGCATTTAGTAATACATGCAAGAAGAGTGGCAAGGGAAGAGAAAGATAATGCAAAGGTTTCAAACAATCCAGATCTTACCTGATCCAAGCTGTCCACAACCCTTGCACACAAGAGAGCTCCTGGCAGGTCAAAGTAATTATCATACAAATAGTATTTAGCTGGAAAAAAATAATAATAAAAAATGAATCTAGTTTAAAAATCCTTACAGTATGTATTAATCACAAATTGATTAAATACATTTACGTAACAGTACAAGCTCCCATTTGGATTTTACTGGTAATAAGCATTATCTGCTTCCCAATCTTTGTTAACCCTTATTCCTGTTTCTGACTCTGATAACTAGCAACTGAAAGTTGTTCATCTATATCAAGGCAGAGAGTTTAAAAATACATTTTAAGATTCTGAAAGTTAAGGTGAAAGAGATGGGGGAGAACCATAAGTTTTAAGAGTCAGAACAGCATCACTCAACTCTTTCAAAGTATCTGTTTTCCTAGCAGTGGAAACAAAGGGTATGAGAAGGTGTTTCAGAAACATTTGGACAGGTCTTACACATAGTCTTGTCCTTTGCAAGCACATGCTGCAGACAGTGCTTTAGCCCAAGGGGAAGCATGCTCACATCATTACATGAGCTCCTAAACCAGAACAAAATCAGGAGGGTCCAAATGTCCCCCCCAGACTGAGGTCATGTTCAACAAGAGTTTCCGAGGAGTGGAAGGACTTATCCAGTGGGTTTTTTTTATTCATGATCTTGTCTGTGCTATTTGTCAATATACCTAAGAGACAAGTCAGCAAAACAGAGATTAACATTCACAAGAGAGACCAAGTGCACTTTTCAATGAGTAAGAAAGGCACATTTGCTATATTACAAAAGGAAACCTCTTCTACCTTGTTGCAAATGATTACACGCAGTTTAGAATAAGCACAAGTTTATGTCAGCAAAATCTCAAGGAGAATCTCACTTCACAGGACAATGTAACTTAACTGAGCACTTTATGTGTATTACTCATGACTGCCCGTATCAAAGTAAAACGGAGAGGACGCACAGAGCAAGAACACAAACCTAGTCACAGTTCCTTCAAAGTGACTCCCAGCTTAAAACCAAGAAACTTCAATTGCAGGACAAGTTTTGTTTCCAGATCTGCTCTGTTCTTTGCATCTGCACATAGGCCTCCAGTAACAGCACTGATGGTAACAAGTTGACAATGAAAAATGTAAGATTTGACAAGTATGTCTTCAATGAGATTGGCTGGTAATCTCAGTCTACTTCATCAAGGAACAACGTACCCATCTCTATGACCAAAACACACCTACATAGTCAGCTCATTTGTCTTGTCACTAGTAGCCTAAATTTAAGTTGAACTCTAGTGTTAGAAGTTGAAAACACACACCAAAAAAAAAAATCAACTCTTCCCCAAAACATTTACCTATGCCAGTAATTCTCAGCTCAAGTATTTTTAATTTTTCATGTCAAGAACTAGTAGTATGAGGCACTGAAGAGGCCAAAGCAATTTCAAAGAGGACGTGCTGAAGTATAGCTACCTGATCGGGAAACCATTCCACTGACTGTATTAAAATGCTTCCACTCCCTCCTTCCATACGTCTCCAGGATCTCTTCAGGTGTCATGCTCTTTGTACCATGGCTTGCCCTATTTGAGGTATTAAATAATTTATATAAGAGGAAGAAAAAGGTTGAAAACAGCCAAATGACTCCTTAGTGCACAGTAACGCACTGCAACTGAACACTGAAGTCATGCAAGTTGATCAGAAGTAACTCTCTTTATAACTTAAACGTTTTGCAGGACCTAAGCTTTTATCATATACATCACAGTCCTCAGTAAAAGCCCTACTACACAGAGGTTTGGTTGGCTGGGGGCACAGCTACTGTGCCTCACCTGCTAACACAATCACTCTGTATTGCTCGAATGTTCTCAATTGTGTGAGGACACACACACTCGCTATACTTGAACTTTCAATATACACTGCACAATAAAACAGCGTGGAAAGCCTATACATGATTCTGAAGCCTGGTAACATTCACAGAGTGCAGGGCAGAACTACAGAAAAGTGCTAGTTTGAGCGCTGCAAGCAGCTGTGAAATACATAAGTACGCACAAGCCTTTTTAGGAATTAAAAATCAACTAGCTTGAACATCAAATTAGGCCCCCGAAAGAATGCACCAGCTCCAGTTTTGAAGCAAATGCAGACAACGCTAGGAGGACTAATCCTGTACCACTCTTCCCTTTACTGTGGTATACCGTCCAGTCTTTAGCACTCCAAAATTCATGATATTAAATCAGTTTTGGGATACACAGCAGAAACTCACAGGCATATCTTCCCTTCTTTCAATGAGATCGGATTTTCCCTAGCATCTTCAAACTCCTCTCCCATATGCTAACAGAAAGAAAAAGTAGAGTCTATCTTAAGTACTAATTGCAGATTTCCAATTTGGAAAAAAAAAAAAGGGGGGGAATGGGACTGGAATTTACATACTTCAGATAGATTTCCTTTTCAGATTTGCAATTCAAAACTGTAGTCTATGTTTAAAAAAAAGGACTAACGAGGAACAAAGGACGTACTGAAAAGATGATGGAAGGCAAAATCCAGCTTTTAAGAGGAAAAAATCTCAGGCTTCGGAAACGAATGTGTCAGTTTCTATCTTTCCTTTACCTCAGGCTATTTAAATTATATGTTCTGCAGAATGTTGAATGTGTATCTTAAAAAGATACTAGTGCTCCCATCATTATCATTTGTAATTAGCACTGACTGTGAGGTTACTCATAAATCAAGGAAATTCTTGCCCTGTATCTTAGCAGAATGGGAGAAAGAGTACATTCATAGCAATCAAAAAAGTGAATTTACTTTCCAGATCAGTATGCGCTCAGCCTTCCTTTTTACTAAAAATTAGATATTCCTTAGTAGCAGAGAATGTCAAAATATCGCAAAAAGACTGCTACAGTAACACTGAGAAACTGAACACCACAATACCACAAAGTATTAAAATTTTTACATCTAATAACGGAATCTATGCTGAAATGAGTATTTTAAATATTTAATAAAACTAAGAGATGGCTTTCAGAAAGAGGGTAAAGTTCTGGTGTTTGTTTAATGGTAAAAACATTGACGATATTACCTTAAAACTGTTCCATCTTCTGCAAGTTTCACAAAGTTTCCTTCTTCAATATCCAACACCAAGCCTTTACAACTAAGAAAAAAATATATTTTAAGTAAGAAACAAAAAAATAATGCTTTGAGAGGAATGCCTTGTTATATATCAGAATATTGAAATGCAGTTACAGAAGCTGTACAATGATGCTATACAAAAGCAGCAAAACTACAACCTTTCAAATACTTCCATGTTTGAATAATGCCTCATACAAGCAAATACGTATTACTACAATGAGGACTGCATTTCACTTACATAGTAGATTCCTACTAAAGAAACCCAGTTTCTTTGCTCAGGGAGTTCAGTGACTGTTCATATAGATAAGGTTGAAGGATTAAGGTCCAAACATATACAACCAAGAAACTTGATATACTTCTGTAACAGAAGTGGCTTAAATAATTTTTCTTGGAGGCAACTCTTCTACTTCTTATTACTAGACCAATAGCACAAATAATGAAGGGAGGGAGATGTAGTATGTAGAGTATGTAGTTCTAAATGAGGCAACCAAATATCCAAGGAACGAAAGCTGAAGCAGCATTTTTTGGACTTGGTGATCTCAGAGGTGCTTTCCAACCATGACTGTTCTGTGATTGCCATGCTAGCCAGCACTAACAAGGTGAAGAGTCGACAGTGTAGAACAGACACTAGGCAAGTTCATAAGTCTGCTAGTAAATCTGTACCTTCCAGATAATCGAATCTACGTTTGCTTAGGTTGTTTGAAAAATTAATTCAGAGTTCAGTGGCTAGAATAATAATGAAACTGCACCTTCATCCTGTGTCATAATGCACCCACAGGAGAGGAGATATGCCACAAAGGCAGCAAGCAAACCCCAGCCTTTCACAACTGACCCCTGAGTGAGTAGCACCAACCCTGGGCTTGAGCATTGCAGTCTTACAGGACCATGTTAATGAACCTCCAGCTTCAATAAGAGTCAAAGATTCCTAGATCTTAACACAAGATTTCATGCATCAGAGGCCTCAAAATATGAGAAATACAGATACCATTGCTTGTCTCATGAAAGCTGGAATCGATCTCATTGGAAACTGTACAGTCAAGTACTGAATTGTAAAAACAACTGATCAAAACCTTTACACAATAATATGTGCATTATTTAAATAAACACTTACTAGATTTACAAGTTGAATTGAAGGTAGGAGACAAAGGAGGTTTATAAAATAAGAGACTAAAATAAGTCAGACTGAAAGGCTTGTGTCTAGACAGCTAGAACCACAGACACAGCAAGCCTGGATGCCCAATTTTCTCTTCAAAATACCACGCTAGAAATATCTCATGACTACTTGTTTGAACAAGTATTTAAAACTGGAAATTTGGATTTATCTATTGGACTTGACAATCATATCAACAACCTACCTAATATGAGAAGTTGTTTTCCAACCTTTGTAAAAGTTACAGCATAAAGGAAGTTATGAAGAAAGTTTCCATTCTTCTCAACATACTCACCAGAAGTCTAAGTTGTCTGGAGCTAGAGTCAGCAGATCTTTGTCATAACCCTTCTCTGTAACCAGATACTGGGCAAAACTATCATATATCAGCTACAAATGAAAAAAAAGATGCATTAATTATATTGAGCAAGATCAAAGATACTGGTTCCTTGGAAAGTGTCAAGATGCAAGTGTTAGTTCCTCCTAAGTGAAATCAAACCAGGGAGCTAAGAGTCCTGTCCCACAGCCTCCACTACTAGGAATTAGTGCCCAAAGTTATCCGTGCCATGGCAGATGCTCACACAACAGCTGTGGTGCCATGTGTCCAGCATAACCAAGTTTTCAGCATTCTACCTTATTGCCCTCTGCATCAAAACTGCAAAACTGCAAGGCTGCAAGTACTTAAGACTTGTCAATGCTTCCCCTCCTTAATCCTGTTTTGTTTTGGTTTTTAATTTTAAATGTCAATGTTAGCAAGACTAAACAAGCGGCTTCCAAATCAATAAACAACTACTCTTTGAAGACATTTTAAAAGCACTCAAAGGAACATATTTTGAAGCAGTCAACTGCTAGGTACATTGTTACTACTTCTAGTGACTACAAAGAACACCATTAAAGGCTGGTACAACAGTAGCGATTCATTAATGTAATGTGCTGGTGAGGTCGTACAAGAAAATCTAGGTACACACTACCAGATCCTTAAAGACCATCCAAAAATAGAAATTGCTCTCTTTTTCCCCATGGTTCTTTCAGTAAAGCTGTCCTCTGGCCTTTTTTTTTTTTATTATTACAAAAACTGGAATGAGTATCTGAGAAAAACTAATCTGAAGGCCAACACAGAAAGAGTAAGAAATAACTGCATCTTCAGCTGTGCTTGTCAGCCTCTCTAAGTATCTTCTTATTTCCATGAAATAAGGATGGCATGTGTCAGTTTGACTGCTGTGAGAGAATGAAGAGTGAACTAAGTTTAGTAAACGCTTTTGAGATTTTTATCTTTAAATTTTTTGTTTGTGGGTTTAACTCTTCTAGTTCTCAATTGTCTGTTTGCCTTCATGGGACAAAACTCTCTTCAAGAAGAATTTGCCTGTGTAAGTTGTATTGTGTGTGGCATAACAGAAAGAAGATGGAAGGTAATCCTAGAGTTGCATAATTTCCAGAAGAAACTGAAGAGCACATACATTTTCTAACTTGCTATTAATAAACCCTGTTTTGTAAGAAAGATGCCCCTCTACAGAAAGTCACTCACAACTAAAGGAAGTAATACAATTTTTCAGCACAGGACACACTGAATCGTGCCTATTTATAAATGGCACACCTCATAAACACTGTTTCTGTATGAAATTATTAAGTAACTTCCAATTAGTGTAGGAGTCCCATGCAGTGCTAAAAGTACTGCAGGTGAATGGAGGCAAATAAAAGGGGAGAAGGGACACCATGAGCATCCATGCCACAAGAGAGTTTCATGGCAAAGTCCAGAAATTAACAAGAATGAGTCAATGGAAGACTCTCAGGGACTTTAATACGTGCCAGCAGGGGGGAGGGAAAAAAAAAAAAAAGAAGTGCCAAAGGCGGGAAGGCACAGCACATGACAGCAGTTCCTCTCCGCGGGGGACAACAGGGCTAAGACAGAGGTGTTGAGCGCCCTTGAGCTCGGCGGTTTTTTTTAAGCACCAGAAAGTTTGCCAAGGCCGCCGAGGGAAAGCGCTGCGGGCTCCTTGCTCTGCCTGCAGCATCTCTAGATTTGGCGGGAGGAGGCTCTACCTCCTCCTCAGCGCCGCTACCGCTCGGAAAGCTCTCGAGAAGCACCGTCTGCAAGGAAGACATGGCTGTCCCCTTCGCTCGGGCACAGGCCCGCTGCGGACGCGGCCGGCGAGACGTGCGCTTCAGTTTCTCCATGGAGACTTGGGCCAGCAGGCTCAGGACTCGCTGCCGCCGCAACGGGGGTCCCGGCCCCCGCGGACCCGCCGCCCCGCTCTCTTGTACTTCCCCTTTCGCTCGGGCAGGCGGCGGCGAGCGGGGCAGAGCGGGCTGGGCAGAGCGGGCTGGGCAGAGCGGGCTGCCCCCGGCCCGCGGCTCCCGGGCCCCGCCGCGCCGGCCCGCACTCACCCGAGCGCTCAGCGGGAGCTGGTACCGGCAGAGCGTGTGGTCCAGGTCAAAGCCCATCACGTCGCAGTCGGCGAAGGAGAAGTGCGGCTGCATCGCCGAGACACCGCCGCGGGGAGGCGGGCGGAGGAAGAGGACGAGGAGGAGGAGGAGGAGGAGAAAGGGGCGCGGGCGGCGCTTCCTGCGGCGCGGGGCGGTGCGGGGCGGTGCGGTGCAGCCGGGGCCGCTCCCGCCCTGGCTCCGCCCTGGCTCGGCCCGCGGCGGCGGGGCCGCCCTCACCTGCGCGGCGCCCGGGGCTGACGGGCCGCCGGTGCCAGGGGGGCTGCGCGGTGCAGCCCCCGGCAGCCAGCGGGGAGTTTAGAGGGATGAGCGCAAGGTGGTTTGGCTAGAGGCGTGTTTAAACGCGCAGATTAAAAAAAAAAAAAAAAAGTGTTTCGTGCCCAGGCTTTTGCGTGCTTGGGGGCAGGCGTGGAGACAGAGGGGTTCCTGCGGGGACCAGCCCCAGCTGCGGCTCACCGGGAGCGCCAGTGCATTCCCGGCAAATGCCGGCCATCCGGGGGGTGCTGAGAGCGGGTGAGGGGAGCAGGTGGGAGGGAGAAGGAGCAGCTCGCCTTGATGAGGGCGACGGCAGCTTGTCAGTGCTGCACTGCCAGGGCCCTCCTGGAGAGAGCCGTAGCAGCAGATGGTTTGGGTAGAAAGAAACCTTAAGGATCCATCTAGTTCCATCTGCCCCTCACCGGCCAATTCCTTACCTGCTGAACAGTCCATCCATATCTCTCCAATATAGAGACCAGGGTGTCATGCGGGACAGGGTTGAATGCTTTGCACAAGTCCAGGCAGGTGATGTCAGTTGCTCTTCCCTTATCCACCGATGCTGTGACCCCATCGTAAATGGCCACCAAATTTGCCAGGGATGATTGACCCTTGGTGAAGCCATGTTGGTTGCCACCAATCATCTCCACGTTTTCCATGTGCCTTAGAAATGCCTTCTTGTGTAAGTAGACAAACACTGCTGATACTCTATTATCCAAGTCTTTGTAGAGTATAAGCAACACTATGAAATAAGCAACACTGTACATATAGAGCTGTTAAAAAAACACCACAAAACAAACCCAGAGGCTTAATTTCTTGGTGGCTTTGGTAATAAAAAAAAAAGAACAGTGCAGTCTGCCTCCAGGTAACATAACAAAATGGTGTTTTGATGGGTATTGTCACAGTGCAATTAGAAAGAAAGTGCTGCCTGAAAGGAAGCACCATGTTTGGAGAAAAGTAAACAGATGAGAGTTGCATTGACTTAATTATGTTCTCTGTGGTTGAATATAGTGTCTAGTTAGGTTAGACTCGGGATGCTTAAATAGCTGGGCTTGACAGCTGCTTTTGCAGGACCTCCTCATTCCTCTTTGCCATTCTTTTCTCTCTGTAGACCTGTGACACCATCAAAACTTTATTTTGATTCAGAAAAGATGGAAATGTCCGGTTCAATTACTCTGCAAATAAATCTCATATTTAAAAATACTTGTGTGGCCATAAATAGAATAATATAACAAGTATTTGAATTGAGACCAATAGTTATGAAACATTTAATGCAAGTCATCTTTTCCATCATTGCCTTTCTGTGCACAGCTGTAAGTGTCGTGCTTTGCAGGTGGGGAAGCAGGGGTGTATAACCATAGCAGCAGTGCAGAGCAGCAGTTTTTATTACAAGAAAAGAATTATGTTTTGATGATATAAAATTATGACTTGATTTTTGCAGTCTTGCTCGATGATTTGGTATTTCAGAGTTAAATGCTTTTGGGAATATACTCAAATAGTTGAATGAGATACAATATACTTCTGTATTAAAATTCAGTTTGCTATGCTCAAGGAAATACAGATGAGAGAAATTTAAATAACCTGACCTATCACATATGTTTAAAAATTCAACAGAGAAGTCCAGTATCCGAGTATTGGCTAGATGGCCACACCCAGAGAGTTGTGGTCAATGGTTCAGTGTCCAAGTAGACACAAGTGATGAGTGGCATTCCTCAGGGGTCAGTACTCAGACCAGTGCTCTTCAGCATCCTTGTTGGAGACATGGACAGTGGGATTGAGTGTATCCTCAGCAAGTTTGCTGATGATACCAAGCTGTGTGGTGTGGTTGACATCCAAGAGGGAAGGGAGGCCATCCAGAGGGACCTTGACAGGCTGGAGAGGTGGACCAGTGCCAACCTCATGAAGTTCAACAAGGACAAGTGCAAGGTCCTGCACCTGGGTCAGCACAACCCCAGGCACAAATACAGGCTGGGTGGAGAATGGATAAAGAGCAGTCCCAAAGAAAAGGACTTGGAGGTGGTAGTAGATCAGAAGCTCGACATGAGTGGCCAGTGTGCGTACGCAGCCTGGAGTGCCAACCGCATCCTGGGTTGCATCAAAAGAAGTGTGGCCAGCAGGGCCAGAGGGGGGATTCTGCCCCTCTGCTCTAGAGTACTGCATACAGCTCTGGAGCCCTCAGTACAGGAAAGACATGGAGCTGTTGGGGAAGGTCCACCAAGATGATCAGAGGGCTGGAACACCTCTGCTATGAAGACAGGCTGAGGGAGTTGGGGCTGTTTAGCCTGGAGAAGAAAAGGGTCCGGGGAGACCTTATAGTGGCCTTCCAGTAACTGAAGGGGGCTTTTCATCAGAGAATATAGTGATAGGACAAGGGGTAATGGTTTTAAACTGAGAGAGGGGAGATTTAGGTTAGGTATTAGGAAGAAATTCTTCACCATGAGGGTAGTAAGGCACTGGAATAGTTCTCCCAGAGAGGCTGTAGAAGCCCCTGCCCTGGAGATGTTTAAGGCCAGGTTGGATGAGGCTGGTCTAGTGGGAGGTGTCCCAGCCCAGGCAGGGAGGTTGAAACCTGATGATCTTTAAGGTCCCTTGCCACCTTAACCGTTCTATGATTCTATGATTAGAAAATGGACTGGACAGGAAAATACACAGAAAATAGGAATAAAATTCACTAATGCTAATAGTAGGACAGGATGAGCACTTAGGGGGTCAGAGCAAGAAAGACATGGATTGCGTAATTTTGCCTCAGACCATTTTATAGCAGCTTATTTCAAAGTCCCTCAGCATCTCCTGTGGATATTAATATACTTTCTAATGCTTTTGTGTATGTGCATATATATATGCACACTATATATGTCATATACACCATACATTATATGTATGAATGAAATATGTATGATGATGCATACATATGTTTTATATATATATATAATAAATATATGAAGAAATAAATAAACAAATAAATACAGAAATAGATTGATCCAAGGTCTGGCACACAACAGTGATCACAGCTATAAAGATGAGGCTGCAACCTGGGAGCCCTGAGCACAAGACATTTTATCTTCCTAAAGCTGCTCAATTAAGGAACACAGAGCAAATTCCTGCCCCACTGAAGTAAATGACCACAGTTTCAAATGATTGCAGTAGGTTCAAGGGTTCACCCACAGCTGCTGCTTCACTCTATCCTCACATTAACTTAAAGTATGTCTGAGTTGCAGATAATATCAGTACAGTTCTCTTACTCCAGAATGACTTCTTTTTTTTCTCTTTTATTTTCACTCATACAGCTTCCAAAATTGTGTTTAGATTTGGTAATTTTAAATGTATTACTTTGCTTGCTATGCCTGTAAAATGTTTTGTAGTGAAACCTCATAACAAACAAAACAACACACTGCAGTAGTGAAACACCTTGACAGATACTGCAAATAATATATTCATTGATAGAATCGTACAGTGGTTTGGGTTGGAAGGGACCTTTGAAGAGCATCTAGTCCAACGCCCTGGTCACTGAGTTCATTGTCAATTGCATGCAGTCTTGAACATCCAGGTTTTGTGAGTCTTGCACATTTATATTACCATTTATGACAAGCTATCTCAGAATTTTCAACATAAAGATACTAATCATACTTAATCTTAAATCACTTTGTATTGAGGAACAACACTCACCAAGTGAGAGATTCAGCAAGTTAAATTTCAGGTGTGTGAAGCTGAAATTTAAATCAGAATTATGACAACAAGAAAGACTAAAAAAAAACAAAAAAGAGAATTTGTTTTCAGTTCTGGGAAAAGAGGAGATAAATGAGAGCTTGATGGTACCGTGAGTTACTCATAGATGTCATAACTGAAGATGACCTTTTGGGCTATCAAGTCCTAACTGATAATATTTTAAGTTTCCAAGACCAGGCAGAACAGGGCAGTAGGTGCTGCCTGCACTTGGTGGCCTCGTGTTTAGTGAATTGCAGGGAACACTCAAAAGTGTGAGATCCGACGTGTCAAAGTCTTTTACAGGTGTGCAAAGGGGTGTTTTGTTTTTCATCCTGCCTCATGCCTGCTTTCCATGCAAAAGACTCCTAACACCATGTAGTTTTAGAGCATGGGAATATGCTAACATTCCCAGAGTGTGAAATAAATATATCAAGGCATGAGAACCATGCCAAAATACCTTAAATGAATATTAGCTGTGACACCGAAGTTGTAGGCCTCTGAGCAAGACGGGTACTCCAGCTCCTTGTTTTCTTTGTCCTTAAGAGGGCAGCATTACGATACAATGGAGCATCCCTGCAAGTTAACCTTGAAACATCGTGAAACCTTCCATCTATTCTACTTTCCTCAAGCTTTGGTTTTATTTTCCTAAGACACTAAGTTGACTTTGTCAGTTGTGTCTTTTCCTGACTGTGCAGTTGCAGCCATTTGTCTATTTAGGCAAAGGCTATAAGAGTTTAACAAAGAAAAGGGTCCCTCATATTGCCGCAGAAGAGTATGCAATAGTGATATGTGAAAATAAAATAAGAATTTGAAGAAACATGAAACGTTTTAATTTTGGACAACCACCCTTAACAACTCCTGAAAAGCCACCACACATCTTCTATCCTACAGGCAACTCCTGATCATGCAGTACTACTCTTCTGCTTCCTCTCTTGCACTGTGGATCAATAATCAGATTCAAATACAATGTGGTGGTTCTGGAATAAGGATGCTGTCCCTGTTTAACGCAAAGGGCCTAGAAGGCATAAAGCTCACTTCATCCCTGACCTCACAATCACAACTTAAAAGAAAAACTTGCTAGTAGTTGATGGTAGTCATACAGGTACAACACGTTTCTGGGATTTTGCATGAAATGCTACTTTCAGTGGGATTCTTCTCATGTTTAAAGTTAAAGATGATTGCAGGATTTTGTTCTGGTTTTTTAAGTTTAGGGCATTTAGAAGGAACCATCAGAGGAACAAACCAAGGCTATACAGAAGCAGGCCTCTGACTTATTACAGAGCGATGCTTTAGCACACATACATCTAACAACACTAATTCACTTCAAGGATATCCTGGTTCTGTGTGAGAGAAGTAAAGCTTTCAAGAATATATTTGCTTTGAAAAACAGTCACTAGCACTTACTATTTCTATAGGAGACCTTTAAAAATTGAGTAAAATCATACTTAATTTTTAAGGCGTCCCTCTGTGACACATGGGATGCCTTGTCACTAGGTAGAGAAGCCCAGTTAACATACTTGACTATTGACCGGGATTTAAGATTTGATTAATTTCTAGCTATGTCAGAAGCTTAACTGTTTATTGGGTTGTTTATTATTTTTTCTTATATGGCAAAAAATATGGACACATTAACTTCTTCAGCAGAATCACACACATATCAGTTAATAGCATCCTGTTGGGAGTAGGACATCTGATTATATCTGGCACCTCAGTAATATATTGGTTACATTCACAGTCTCACCAGCATAGATATGAGACTCATGCTGCTGAAGAGACAAGATTCCCAATACTAAATCCAGAGTTCATTAAAAGGTTAAACAGACAGCAATCCACCAGGTGCTCAGAATCTCTCAAAAACCTGCCTATTGTCCTTATCACCTCTCTCAGATCTTGTAATCTAACTCAAGTTGTCCCCATGCAACATGAAAGAAGGAAATTAAAAATGGTGATTTTTGTTGGAGTGTTTAATAGCCGAGACTGATTGCTGAACCCTTAGTGAGTATATATTTAAAAACTCTGACTAGTTGGCTAAAGGTGTTATAAAAAGTATTTTTAAAAGATTTTTCTTTTCAAGCTGGTTGTATGTTACGTTTAGTCAAAAGGAATTGTACTGGAAACATGGACTTTTGGGGAAGCTATACTTCCAAAGTAGACCTGTATGTATTTTATGGTGAGAGAACTGTGCAGTTTCTCTGATCTATGGGGCACTGCCCTCTTTCTTCTGTTTTTTTGGGTGTTTGTTTTTGGTTTTTTTTTGTTAGCTTGTTGTTTTGTTTTGTGTTGTTTTGTTTTTGTTGGGTTTTGTTTTGGGTTTTTTTGTGTTGTTTTTTTTTAAACATCAGTATTTTATTTTTACATAAAATCCAGAGTAGGACTCCTAAATCCTCAGTCCTTATTTCCCATTCATTCATGGTGCATTCATGTGCATATAACTTAATAACTCATGGATTCAATTTCGTTATGACTAAAATTGGAATTTGTTTAATTCAAATATTATGAGGATTTCTGAGTTGTTCAGGTAGGTTACAGGACTGCATTTCAGGCCTGACACTTGGTAATGACTGCAGAAAAGAGAAATCTGATGTATTTCAGTACACAGTCTGCACCAAGAACAGAGGTCTCGAACAAGAGTGGGAAATGCCACAAGTAGAAAACTACAGACTTGAAGATAACAGAACTGGGAAAGTCCTAAAGACAGTCATCTTCTTGCCCTGGAGCAGGATCAATCTGACTGCAAACATCCCTAAAAGTCAATTGTCTAACTTCTGGAAAGGACTGAAGAGCCACTGAGGCAATTTCTTCCAGTGTTTAACAGTCCTTACACACAGAATACAATGAGTTTTCTCTTCCCTCCTCCATGTCAAAACAAAGTCTGTGTTGCTCTAATGCATCCTTTTTTCTTACATCTTTTTCTGTTCCTAGCAGATGTGAGAATGTCATTGCACATCAGTCTTCTATTTGAAGGATGTTTTTATGTTTTCCCACAATTTCTTTTTGTCTAGTTCTTTAAGGTCCTTACTTAAAAGCTGAGGGGCTTTGAGCCCTCTTAGCTTTCATTCTCAAACTGGAATTCATCCCTCATTCACCATCAAGTTGGTCTATATATATATTTATTTTTTTTAATCTGGGTTACAAGGTCAAAAACTAGACATGTTGCTCCAGTTTGGGCCTTACTAAGGCTGAGTACAGAAATAATGAATGTAATGCAGCAATCTGTGCTTTCAAAGTAACATACAAGTTATTTAATTCATTAGCATCATAACTATTTAGGTTTTCAATATAGAATTCTATCCTATTACAGTAATGAGTAGAGAGATATTTTTTTTTTCTTCATTTTACAATGTTATATTTCTTAAACAGTGATTGATCTTAAGTATTTTCTCCTGTATGTGTTCATTGTGGAGAATAGTGGACACCGAGAGTGATATTCCTTGGATGGAATAATAAAATGCTAATAGTAATGCTTATACATTTCAGAAACAAGAGTTTATTTTGAATATAAATTGCATTTGATATTTACTGTTCTGTTTCTGCCTCTAGAGGCTATCTAGTAATGATCTGATGAAAGGATTAAAAAAGTATGCTGTATTTTGATAGAAGGAAGTGATCTAGAAGAATATATTCTAAAATTTTAAGTATATAGTAAGCCTCAAGAAGATTCCATCATGCTGATGTAACTCTTTAAAGATCTGTACTCTATTTCTGTTTAAGTCTGTGAAGGTCAGAGCCACCTTTTCTATTTTTAGGAAAACAATTATCTTTGTATTTACCTGTGTTGTGCTGTTCTCAGGGAGAGGAGGAATTCTGAGAAGGTTTAAAGCTGTAGAAACAAAGGCAGAGGAATTTGAATTTGGGGAAATCTTCTCAGAGAAGGAGAGTAAAATATTCTGTCTACAACAACAGAAATCTGTATCACTGAAAGTGAGTATCACCAAATGTGTTTACTTCCCACCCCCTTTCCTTAAGTATATAAAGACCATGTCTTGCATGTCGGGTGGTTGTCACCACTTGACTCAGGTCTGACAACAATGCTCTCGATTCCCTCCCCCTCCCACCCAGGTAGGGAAGGAGAGAGAGAAAAAGAGAGAGACTTGGCTGGATTGAAAACTAAACTACACAGCTTTAATTAAACACTAATGATATAAGAAAATATATACCATTATATACAGATTTGTTCAGGTATGTGTAGGAGCCTCTCGCCTCCTCCCCCACCCGCAGGAACTCCCACCACACTCCCCTGAGTTGGAAACAGTCCTGAGAAATCCCAGAGCTGCTGCTGGAGAAAGCAGAGAGTGATGAGGGTCAGGAGAGCTTGAGCCTAAGGGTCGACAGTGTTGGATGGATGGAGTCCTCCCCGGACGCCGGCCGTGGACGGAAGGGAAGGGAAGAAGAAAAAAAGGAAGGAAGTTGTCTTCTGTGATCTCTGACCTTCCTCTGAGCTTACGTAGATATATGGAATGGAATATCTCTGGCCAATTTTGCTGTCTGTCTAACTCAGCCTCCTACGGGGGGGTCATAGATCTCCCTGTAGTGTCTGAGCCGGCGGAGTGAAGGTGCGACCTTGAAGCCCCAGCAGTTAGAAAAACATTCCAGTGTCTTATCAGCCTAGCTAGAACAGAATGTTGCTAGTTAAAAGAAAGCTCACTGAAGGAAAAAAAAATCAGTAAAAAGGAAAATTGGCTTCATCCTGGCTCAAACCAGGACAGTGGTGTTCTTTGTAGAGCATCTCATTGCATTCCTGTGAAAGGCAGATACAGCAGAAAGAAAAGAGGAAGTAGGAAACTATATTAAAAATAAGGGGAGAGGGAGACCTAGTCTGTAAAGTGGATGGGCAGTGCACAGGGTTTATATAATCACAGGAACTGATTATAGATCCAGCCCTTTTCCTACAGAGAGATTTTAGCTGTATAAAATCCTAATGTGTGCCCAATTTACAGTAATGTGGAGGGATTTGTATAAATAGGTTTATCTAACAGGAAGAATAAAAGTAAAATAGAGTGGAGAGGGAGATGCTCATCTCTTCTCCCTGATATCCACTGATAGGAAACATGGGAATGGTACAACGATGCACCAGAGGAATATTATACTGGACATTAGGAAGCATTTCTTTACCAAGAGGGTGGTCAAACACTGGAATGGGCTTTTTAGAGTGGTGGTCGATGCCCTAAGCCTGTTGATGTTCAAGAGGCAATATGGACAATATCCTTTATAACGTGCTTTAACTTTTGGTCAGCCCCAAAGTGGTCAGGCAGTTGGACCAGATGATCACTGTAGGTCCCTTCCAATAGAAATGTTCTAGTCTAGAACCAGGGTCAGTTTCAAAATACATTTTCTTAAAAGAATGACAAAGTCATGTTCCCTGACAATTCTTTGTCACCACTTACCATATTTTTTCCCACCCAGAGACAGATTCAATTAGAAGTATTTTTCATGCCTTAGAGAGCTACAGCGTGATTTTATTCAAAGGGCTGTTTCATAGAAAGCAAATTAACTTACAATTTTTAACCATGTGTGCTGTATATAATTTAGAATAATGTACAATAAAATGAAAAATAATGGCTGAGGTCTGGTCCCAGTGTTGATAATGGCAAACCTCACATTAAATTTAAGCAAAGTGAGATCTGATTGTTTGAACAAATAGAGAAAGTCTCTATTCTGTCACTCCTTGACAGAGCCTTATTCCTCTGTGTTCATTTGTTGTCAGACGTAGCATGTTTTAGGCCCGAGTTCAGCTAATAAATAAGCAACCCTCATCACTGAAGCACTTGAAAATGTACTTTTAATGCTTTCCAGAGTAGAGATGGATTACTGTATCAGCCTTATGAAAATAAACACCAAGAGTTTTCTCATTACAAATGCAAAAGATTTAAAGTTGGAAAATGTCGAACCAAATATAACTCTATGTCTTTGGGGATTTATGGTTTAAGATAATACACAAAACCAGGGACGTGATTAATGAATAAGAGTAAACAATTTTGTCAAGGGTAAAATTACGCACATAATTTATTTTCATTGAAAAGAATGGCAATTTGCAAATTACAGAAACAAAATGGAAATGCTGATTAAAAGGATTATATAAAAGCTACAAAGTGGTAGTAATGTATTCCATTCTAATGTGCAAATGGAAAGAAATATAGCTGAAAAGACAGCTGTAATAAAAAAATCATTGTGCTTCATTTCAATTTGTTACCTTAAAAAAAATACACAACTTTAAAATGTTTAATAATTTACATTATACCCCAAGAACACTTTCAGAACAGCATGCATTTGCTTTCCTTCTAATTTCTTTAAAGATCATGTTATTTGAATATTTTACTTTGCTGAAACATTCAAATTGCTTTATTATAATGCATTAGGAAGTTTTTCTAAGCGAGGTACACTATGTCAAATATTTAAATTAACATATATTAATGCAGCAGTACTGCTACTGACTTGAAAGAGATTATACAATATAGAAAGTGATGCTACAGACAGCAGTTTTATGCATTATTTAATTATGATTCTTTTATTTTGTATCTTAATTTCTTGCTTTCCCACACAGAGGTTTTTTTCCTGTTTGCAAAAATTAGAAACAATTTCAGATTTCTGCTGTGATCTTATTATTAAGAAAAAAATTTCTCTTTTTCAGTTTTCCTTTTTGAAGTGACTCATATTTCTTAACAAACCTGTTGGTGGACATTGCTTTGGAATATTCTTTTTCCCCAGCAGAGTACCTTTCTAACTGTAATTTTTCTCTGCATAGCATAGGGGAATTGTTTCAAACATCATGTATCATCAGTACCAAAGCCTGATGTTCACTCCCTACCTCTGAAATATGGAGCTGCATATTTATGATATGGAGGAGGCTTCATTTTTTCTAAAGTGCTGAGGTTTTATGTAATTATACCAACAGTCCCACACAGAGCACATACAAGTCAATACACATAGGAAATATATTAAATGAAAACTCATACAAAAATCATTTCCAAATGCATGGAATACAAATAAAAAATCTATCAAAACAAAACTTTTAAAGTATTGTGGATTCAAATGTTATCTTCACATATGTAATATGATTCTGTCTGGTTCCTTAATTCATGCAGAGCAGTATCTTATTACAAGAACACTTCAATTAACATCAGAGTTGCAGATTAGGTTTGTACTAAGCTTACTAAAACATAATATTATCACATTAATTTTGTGTCCATTTAGGCGACTAAAAGAAATATGTTTCACCACCATGTTTAAATATGGTTGTTTTGTAGAATAAGCAAGGCCTAAAGAATATTGACTTTAAGCTAATTAGAATTTGATTTAATGGATTTGGAAGACTTCAAATTAATCCTTTAAGCAAGGGTAAGGGTCCTTGCAAAAGTCTTACTTATATAGGACTTTGTAAGCATCATGTAGAATACAAGAAGTAACTTCAGATATCCGTCATACTCAAACCTATAGCATCAGTATGGAGTTTTTTCTACATGTAACAAGCAAATCTACTGGAAAAGCAATGGAGAATCACGTAGTGTGAAAAGTGAAAGTACTGCTTGATTGAATAGATTTGTTTCCTTTTTTTAAAACCAAAGTTTATATGATCCTCTCAAATGCAGACTGTAAATGATCCATCTTTGTTTTAAGGTGTTACATATTTCAATAAACTGCTTGCAATGTTAATTTTTTGTTATTTTTTTTACAATATAGCAACTAGAATACTAAATTTAAGTATCCATACTGTATATGGATACTGGCTCATACTGTTTGTGTGCCATTCTAGTCATAATAAATTAATCTTTCTCACTATTGCTGGCTGTAAGAATGAGGTGAGACTCTTGTGTCCTTTTCAAAGCATTTTTACTAATAAAATTCATCAATATATCTGATCAAGTCTTTCACAGTCACTTTACATCCTGCAGCTTATTTATTTGGACAATTTCTGGTTTGACATTCAGCCTCCAAAACAAATTAAGTAAAGATCCAGAAGGCCAGTAAAAAATACAGATCTATTTGGCCTTCTTTTCCAGAAATAAAATATAGCAAAAGAACTAAATTGAGCCCAGCAATAGATGCTGCAAAAATTATCCTGTTGAATTGTATGTAATACCAGTGCAGAGAACTCTGACAATAGTTTATATTGAAAAGCCCCTGAATATACCGTGATTATCCTCATTTGTTCCAAACTGTGATAATGAAAATTAGAATTATGGGGTTTATCAGTTTTTATTTTTTTTCAGTAAAACAGGCAAGGACATTTTTATTACAAGGTTTTCTTTTTCTTGCCTGTAATAAAATTATACTGTCTCTAAAACATAAAAGAGTACTGCTTTATTTTCAGAAATGCAGAGAAAACCCTTGGGAAAACCCTTGCTGGGGCCACCACAGCTCAGCCACAGTCCTGCACCACACAGCTTTGGGAATCTGCTCAGTAGTTCTCAGCAGCCCCACTCTCTCTTAAGGAAAACTTTGAGTCTGGCTAATGAATCTCATGGCTGTTTGTTAAAGTCTACTTGTTTCAGAAACAGAACTGCTCCTAAAAGGTTAGTTGAGAGGAAAGTAATCTCATTTATAGTTATTGATCACTCCAGCAAAAGTCTTTCTGGTCTTGTAAAGCCAAACAGGGGCATAAATTGGGAGGGAAGACGAATTTAATTCCTGCGTTTATTTGAGATAATATATTCCTTTACACAAATGTTTTTAGGCTTAAGCCTCATTCTAGCTACCATTATAAATATTTATGTGAGTGCTGTCAGTTAATGCAGTTTGATTTCTAGTGTGTATATATCTTAGTACGTGAGTGTAAAATGGTTCTTAATCCTGAAAAGAGCTGGGTATGAGACTGATTCTGTGTGATGTAAGTGACTCCATTGTTATGATGAAAGTACTCATGCAATAAATGTCAATGCAAATCTTTGCCAGAGCAGCGCCCAAGTTGCCAGAACCACAAAACATTACATGGAAAGTCAATCAAATATGCAATCTGAAAAAAAAACCCAAACAAACCCTCATCAGGTTATTTAATACATCTTTTCTAATATTCTCTTTTTTTCAGTAAATGTAGATAATTCTTTAAGCAGGACTAATGAAAATAGTTTCTTTTCCAACACAGGCCTTTCCTAATTTTAGATATTGTTCATCAAACCCAAGAAAATAAATATCTCTCGGATATATGTGTTCTTATTGATCTGGATAGTGATTCATAATTGCTGTGGGGAAAAGTAATCTCCAGTGGTGCTTCAGAAACTAAATACAATTTTCATAATCTGCAAAATCAATGTGCCATTTTTTTCTCAGATTCAACGGGTTCACTACATATTTTGAGGTTTAGTGATCAGTTAAAGTGTACTTTCTCCTTTTTTCAGTTTCTTTTGCAGCATTGCAAGTAAGCAGTTGCCCTTTCCCTCTTCAGTGGAGATGTACCTGATGTAGTGATAAATTTTCAGTGGAGACTTCTTTCAGTCATCCCACAGTCTCTCGTCCATCAGTAGATTTCTGCCTCTGCCACTGGTCACCTCATTCAAAGGCCTGATAGAGAGACATGAGAAAAAATGATGGCTTTGGTTTCTAAGTTGTTTAGTTGTGTTTTCTTTCTAGTGAAGTAAAGCAACAGAAGTCAGCCACTCTATATGGACCTGAGAGACATATGTGAATGTGAATTTAGGAAAACAGTGGTTATTCCTGAGGGAAAAAAAAAAAAAAAAGAAAAAGTGAGCCAGTTTTCTTTCTCACCAAGAAGCTATAGGTGTTGACTGACGTCTTATCTGTAAGAGTTTGTCTCTTACTGACATGCCACCATATGGTGCAGACAGGCTATCCCCTGTGCTTCCTGCTCCTACTCCAGGTATTCACTGCCCCCCAAGGCTGTGGTGATTTCCAGCTATTATAAGGCTCTGGCTACGCTGCTGGGACATGGCAGATGCCTCTTCAGGCTGCTTTGTCACAGCAATATCTAGACAACCATACTTAATCTGTATGCCAAGTTATAGGTGCTTTAGAAATGGGAATACAGTGGTCAAATTAGTTTAATCGGCTTACTTAGTGATTGGAAGACAGACATTTATTTTATATGTGAAATTAGCTGACCACCTATTGCAATTTTTTTATGAGTGCATTTATTTCCTTAGAATGCAGAATAAGGAATGAATTAAAGTCTATTACTGTAAGATCAATGTATGTATTTTTCCTTGTATTAAGTGCCAAACCCTGCTCCACAAAAAAACCCCAAATGAAACCAAAAAAGAAAAAACAAAACCAAAGCAAAGCAAAGCCAGAGGACTGCTTTGAAGGGGTGCCCAGGCATGAGGAAGAGCAGAAGCTGCAGGTATGCTCCAGGTGAGGGCGTCTGCTGGCACCAGGCCAACAAGGGCTTCCCGTCAGGAACTGAAACCTGCACAAACCAGGAAACAAAAAGAAATATTCAAGCAGTCCACGTCGGAGACTGGTAAGGAAACAAGCAGGTCAGCTTCGTTAATCATTACCAAGACTTTACAGACGTTCACTGCTGATCATATGACAGGACCTCATTTGAGATAAGAAAACACCCATCCCAAGCAGCAAGAGTTGAGAAGCCACCCCTGCTTAGACGTTCTGTCTTTATTGTTTTGCCGCGGGAGAAGAGGCTCCACACTCCCCAGTTGCTCCCAGAGCACAGCACAGCTGTTGTGTTGCTTTCCTGTTCTGAAGAGGAAGTGAGAAATTCCCTCCACATGTGCTCTGGCACTTGGATACTCAGGTTTCACTCTCGATCCAGGAACTGTCTGTAATGAGCTCTCAGTGAAGCTCAGAGAGAAGCTTCCAACTATGCCAAGAGTTGTTTCATTATGTGCCAAAGAAGGAGGGGGAGAAAAAATCCTGCAAAAAGCTAAAATGTCGATGGTGCAAAAATTGGTCTAAGAGTATCACAACTGGGAAAAGTGAAAGAAAAGCAGAAGCAAAAGAAGGCACAAGGAAACATGATGGGCAACTTCTGTCAGAAGTATTGTGCCTGTTTGGAGCCTTACCTCCCCTGCTTATTCTCAGGGAGTGTTGGTGAGCAAGATGATAAATTTGACCACGTCTTCTCCAACCCTGCTGTGGTAAGGCCTGGCTTCCAAGAAGAACAGAAAGACAGCGACTGTAAGAGAAGACAGAAACCTTTACCTCCACTGCCTGGTCAGCATCTGGTGAATATTTGCAGATTTGTAGCACTCTTCGACTACGAGGCTCGCACTGAAGAGGACTTGAGCTTCCAAGCTGGAGATAAGCTTGAAGTGCTGGATGCATCCCATGAAGGCTGGTGGTATGCTAGGCTCGTCCTGCCAGCAGGGTCAGTCTGTCCTGGCCGCAAGCTCCAGGGCTACATCCCGGCCAACTACATAGCTGCTGACCAGAGCATCGAAGCTGAGCCGTGAGTAACCCACATAGCACACAGTGCTTCTCCTTCCTGCTGGGTTAAAAGGGGTTGGGGCAGGAGTCTATAGCCTTTTCTCTTGCTGAGTAGTCCCCTGCCACACTCAACTTCCAGTGGTCCTACTTGTGAAGTGCTACTGGATGTGTGCAAGGAAAAGGCACCACAGTCACAAGAAAATCGATCACCAAAGGTAGAGTGTTGAGAGTTTTATTTCAGTTTATATAATTTCCTTCTCTGATGTACCCTGGTCATCTGTTTAAGAAGCATCTGGTAATATCAGGTTGGTTACAATTGTGATGGTTCATTATATTTTTTGTATAACAGTATTTGTCAGATGCTTCCCAGAAAGTGAAAGACCCCTGCCCCAAACAGTGTTCTGCCTAACCAGCTTCCAAGTTATCAATTAATCAGAACCCTCTAAATTATTTGTTCCTTCTCTGGAGGCAAACCTCTACTCTCAGGACAAACTTAACCAGAGTAAGTACTGCAAAGGGCAGAAGAATGGATATAGCAATAGAATACAAATTGAATTTGTTAAACTTTCACAGAGTTTGGCTATGCAGCCCATGTTTTTCTGCCCTTTCAAAATGTGTCCAATTTAATATTCAGAACTAGAGCAGAAATCACACAAAATCAGTTACTTGGCTCCCTAGTGAGAATGAGTAAGTTCTGAGTCAGCCTGGGAGGCAGAGTTACTTACATGTGTTGAAATCAGAGGCAGAGTTTGCTGAAATAGGTCTGACTGCAGTTCCAGAGTTATGTTTTGGCAAATCTGATTAAGTGTGAAAAGGGACAGCAGAAATGGCACTTGTTACTAGTATCTGGATTAATTCTGACTTTAGATGGATGATGTTGCAGCTTTTCAGTTAAATCTCATTTGAAACTGAAACATCAACTCTGATTTGATCTCCCCACCAGACTGCCAAAGGCTAGGAAAATTGGCTCACCTATGATTATGCCAGTCTTTTATCAGCTGTAGAATTTGTGCTAGAGGCATCTTAGGACAACTGTGATTCCTTTCTAACCTGAAGACCTTAATTTCCAGAGTCTGACCAGCTGTTTCTGTTTCTGTATTCTGTCAGACAACCCTTTCAATGGTCATGTTCAAAAGAATTCTTCCAATTACTGAAATTAATCTGAAGGGAAGGCATTTTCTGAACCACTAGAGAAATGGCGATAGGCTCTAATTCAGCTCATCTTGGCCTTTGCTCTCTTTCAAGTACTAGCTTTATTACAAGTCATCTAAAATTTCTGCTTGCTGTTAATACTTTGAAAGTAATTTTGCTCAGTTACACAACAAAGTCTCAGCTCTTAAGGCCCCTCTTATCTTTCTTTGCTACTGCATCGAATACAGAGTTAACTTTGCCAAAACACCATTTTTTCATAACATCTGCTTTTTGTTGTTATAGAATAAATTTTATTTTATTTTACTCTTTTTATATACCTTTCTCTCTTTATTACTAAAGACTATGTTTACACAAAAGATTTTTTTTTAATAGATTGTAAACAGAGGATGAAATGGAGAGCTTTTACAGCTCAAATGAAGTTATTCCTTCAAAATGTTGGACAAGCTTTTAGTTTTGTACCTACACTAATCTTTCTAAACATGTTGTCTTACCTCAGATTTACTCTTAAGTCAGTTGGTTTTAATGACCTTCAACAAAAATAGGTATTCAAGACTGTCTGCTGTCAGGCCCACACAGATATCCTTTCATCTAACTGTAGACTAGCTCAGGTTAGAAAGGACCTCTGTAGGACATTTGAACCATGTATCCCAACTAGAAAATGACCAAAATAAAGTTATACACATTTGCTTAGTGCCTTTTCCCACTAGGTTTTTCACCTGCATTGTGAGTATTTTTTTCCCTTGTATCCAACTGGAATATTCCTTTCTAAGATTTCCTGCAAGACTTCCCTTTCACCCACCTTCTACATTTCACACCACTGTTAACTAACTGAAACAAGAAAAGCAACAGTAATGGTGGTGTTTTAAAGAACTAAACCTTATTTTTTCCCTAAAGTAAAAGAACGAGGTTGAAGAAAATTGTTTTAATGTCTCTTTAATTAAAATTCAGTGCTCTATTAATATTCTCTGCCTGAACTTTAACTTATTTAATCTTTCCATTTTTATTTTAGTTAGCTATCTCTTTTGGTGCTGGCCATGGCCATGGCCATAATACAGACATTTGTGGAAACAGGAAACTTTTATTGCATCCTTCCATCCTTTATACCAGTCTTTTACGGCTCCATCACAGAACTGAAAAAGAAAGGAAGATTTACAATCTCTATCATATGTTCACCTTAAAAAATGCATATATTCTATATATTTGCAGTATGTTGTTTATGCTTTGCCAGGCACAACTGATCAACAGTCTTTGAGCTAGTTGAAGGCACATTCCATAGCACCAGCTGGCTTCTCTATGTCTGCAGAGACAATGGGAATTTTAGCTTATTTCTGGACTCTATCTCCATCTTATTAGAGCAAGACAAACTCTCTAAAGTGTTCTGGGAAACAGACTTAAATCACGGCATGACTCTTGGGAAGCTTGGGAAGAAAACCAACTGGCCATAGCAGCTGATTTCAGTGTGATTGTATATAAACTTTTAAAAAAAATTGACCTTCATATGCATGCATGGATACTTAATGAATTAACTTAAATAAAGGGATAAAGGGGCATGACGTGTTTTAATGTCATGGGATGACTTAGAGATGACAGGGTCACTATGTAAGTTTACCCAATATATGCTTGAAAGCTGCATGCAGGGCAGTCAAATTACTTTTGCTAAGAATTTCAGTTTTGCCTGTAGCCTTCAAGGCCACTAACAACAAAATATATTTGGGCCTTTTTTAATCAACATTTTTACATGACCTGTATCACAGAGCCACTTATAGACCAGTAAGTCCTCTGGGTCTGTTCTGCCTGTTCTTTCAGATGATAATGCTGGGTAATTGCTTGTTGTCTGGAAGTACTGCAGCAGACCATTTTGTTCCCTCATTGAAGAGTGTGAATTTTTTCAGGGAGAAAGGTTTTGTTTTTTTTTTTTTTAATTTTCCATGGTAAGAAATAGAATAAAGTAAAGCAGGAAGGAAAGTGGGAAACTTTTCTTCCTTGTCCTCATTTAGAGAAGTTTTTCTTCATGGAAGTCTCTTTGAGTCCATACAATATGACTGAGGTAGTGCTGAGAAGATGGATCAATAACTGCATGAACAGGCAGAAAGGATTTGCAATATCACCAGTCTGAGGAAAACAAGATTTAAATGCCATTTATAACAAAGGGAATTTCTGTGTATCCCTTGCTGTCAGAATGTTCAAGCAGACTGAGAAAGAATGAGATTTCTTTACTGTGTTGCTTTCATCAGATCAAAGTTTATTGGTAGAAATTGTATGCTAAAGTTGAAGGGAGACTTTGTTTATATATTTTGCAAATATATTTATATTGTATTATATAATGTAACTAACTTATACCAAAAGTCAAACACTTCTTATTTGCCCACAATATCTCAAATAAAGTTTCTCCTGCTTCCTTCCATTGACTTGAATGATCCCTTCCAGTCTGAATGACTTGGATGAAATCAGTAACATTCGGTGTGAACAGAAGAATGAGGGGAAAAAAAGAAGAAAGTAAATTCATGGCTTGGGTTCTGCCCGTTGAAGCATTGTAATATAAAAGTGCACTGCATATACATCCAGGAAATGCACATCTGCTGCCTTCAAGACTGCTTTGGACAGACTGAGGAAACAAGGCACTTTATTTTTGTGTTTACTAGTAAAGCATCTTCTCACTGATGATGTTTTCTAGCACCTGCATTATGCCTTATACTAACAACAATCTGTCGGGGTGGAGGGATTGTGAAGGGATTTTGCCTAGTGTCTCTGGAGACAGGTGTGATGTCCTGGCCCTACCTGGCATAGGTGGGACAAGGCAGCTGGAGGGTGGAAGCATTTGTCTAGTAAACTGTATTTGCACAGTGAACTTTCACTTCATGAGGAATTAAATCTGCAACTACAGAAACATTATTTTACTTAATATCTGATGAACAGCAGACACAGACTATGCTAATGATAAATTAACAACTGTAACAACACTTGATTCTTTTCTTCACTCTGCATTGCAGGTAGCCATCAAAATCACAAGCCAGACAGATTTTTCATTTCTGAGCAAGTCTGAGTGAGATTGTATCTGTCACATACTATGACTTTGGAATGCACTTCTTTCTGGGTTTAGACATGCAACATTTAGAAAAAGAGAGATGGCAGTCACATGAAAACACAGTCACATAATTTACCTTGCAAAGGGTGATTAGAAATAGCAATTCAACCATCACCAAAATCTGGATTAAAATACATCTATTTCCTTGGCAAGAAGTGTGACCTTACTGTCTCTGTGATCTTTCTGTGCCTGTTATTCTGCACTATAAACAGGTACCATAGTAACACATCCACCTGCCTTTATTTTATTACTGCCAGTTGTTTTAATTAAACAAGAAAGTGACATAGTGCCAGTTGTTATGGACAACAAATATGCCCAGCTGTACAGCTAATTTTAATGAAGCAAAAAAACCCAAAACAAACCACTGCTGGAATGACATGAATTCTTTTATTCTCAAGGAAGGGTGGAGTGTACTTGGAGGGGGCTCTCGCCTCTCATCTTAATGAACATGTTGGATGTTTATTGAAAGTCAACTTAATTCTGTATGTTCATTACCACATGACTGACACACGACTGCTGTGCTGATGGAAGTAAAGTCATGCAAATTCCTAGCAGTTTAGGTCAAAGAAGATCACAGCAATTACTTCTAACTTTTGCCAGTTTCCGAAACATTCCTTGTTTCAGTTTGCTTAGCTAGGTAGTTCTCACCTGGTGGAAACCAGGACCAAGACCTAATCGATGAAACTTCATCAGTCAATTCCACAATGAGCTTTTTAAACAACCCTTTGAAAGCAAAAGTGACTCGTAGGTTATTTTTTGTCAATCTGTAATTCCTTAACCTTCTGTGACCTGACTCAGCTTTAGCTATTTCATACACTGACTGAATCTGAGTTACTATACATGAACAATAAAGCATTCCCTGGGCTGACCTGTTTCAGACTTTCTGCAGAGTCAGGCTTGTGGGGTTTTCTTTGGTTCCTATGGGTCATTTTTCAAAGTGGAATTTAGAGCCAAAATGTTTAGAGGCTCTTTTAAAGTGAAACCTTAGATTCTGCTGAGCACCTCAGAAAACTGAATGTAATCCACTGTGGTTTCTGAGCTCTCCCTCTCTCTTTCCTAATTCTTCTCTGTTACTGCACGAACTCTCGAGGACACCACCAGAATCAGCAGTAACCCTTGTATCAAATGAGCTTGAAAAATGGTTCATTGCTAAGACAACAGCACAAAGCAGTAGTAGGTTGTTCTCACATTCTTGGAACCTGTTAAGTACAAAAGCTATTCTTACATAGTTTTTCTAGAAAAGACTTCTTTATTACCAAAATATGTATTTATTATAAATCACTGATATATCTGTATAAGAACACATGTAGAATTCACTCCTTCCAATTGAAATACTTTATGCATGTACATGAAATACTTTATGTATTTGCTTTTTTGTGTGCATGCACATGTGCACAGACACACATAAAGTTAAGAAGGCTGTACTTTTAAGACCACGTGAAACAGCCCTGTGAGACAGGGTGTGTATTGCAAGGCCAGATCGTGCTTTTGATGTTTTTGGACCTTGCATTCATGGCATTTGAAATACTCAAAATTTGGAACTGCCCTGTATGTTTTGGAGTGCCTTTCTTGAATTTACATGATTAAATACTAGAAAAAAACCCATTGAAGCACTTCTTTAGTAATGGATGAGCATTCCAGTGCTGTCTTCAAGAAGAATTCAAACTTTGTCTTCATTTCTGTTCTTAATTATGCAAAAATACACTGAACACAAAAGGAGATGGTTTGCAGAACTGTGAAACGCCAAATTTTGTCAAGTGTATATGTCCATGTGTATACCCATGTCCTGAAAATGTGTGTCTCTGCTCGGAAAGATGAAAGGAATTATGACATTGTAGATAAGCAATCCAAGTACATGCAATGTAGGTCACATATTTTCTGGCAATGTGGTTTTCTAAATATATAACATTGTCTATTCAAACTCTGAGAAATGAAGACATTTGTTCTTACCTCATCTTTATTTGAAGTTAGTGTGCATGTTACACATTATAATCATTATATACTGGATTCTATTACCCTGTTGTGAATGAATTATGTGAAAGCAAGAAATAATGCCTTTAAAAACCTGAAAACATAGCCAGTTAGCTTTTCTTACAGCACTGTGAAACCCCAATGGCCTTTATGGTGCCTCATAGAAGAACTCAATAGTCAGAATAACTCAATAGTCTTGTTTGATTTTTTTTTTCCTTCAGACTCAGTAGGAATAAGCATTGTGCATGCTAGCCTAGATTAGTTGGTTTTGAGCAATGTTGCTGGCAAAAACATTTGCCATTTGTTGTACAATGGTTACTGTTTTCTCAAAAGTTGGTTTTGAAAGCTGTCCACAGAGTGCAATGCAGAGCTGTGCAGGGCTGAGTGATCTCTGAGTGGGTTCAGAACTGAAAAATAGCAACCAACTGTTCAGCTAGGCTAAGAAGTCCTAAAGCTGGGCTGATTTGAAACAAACTAGGTCAGATGTCTATATGAGAAATTATTTTGTTACATGAAAAAAGCACCGTTGGTTGTAGAAGACTTTGGTGCTTTCTTTGTGTACGATCATATCTGCACTGAAGCGATAAAGTCCTACAAACAGAAGAGATACCCAATAAGGTCAAACCAATGGCCCCTCTAGCCCCATTATTTTGTTTCAGAAAGGACTTTTTTTTTAAGTGCACAGGCATATCCACTTTTCCCTTTGTACTTCACCAGAGGCTGGGACTGTTGTATAAGCAGTGTCAGAAGGTACATCACTGCCATTTCTAATTCGAGACCTATTGTCAAGTTTGTTTACCAAAGTATAGGTGTTGATGCTGCACAATTCTTTATTTCTGTCTGTAGACAGAGACCAAGCTATGAGGAAAAAATAACCAAGACACAAAACTCCCTTTTATCTCTGAGAAACTTTTATATTCCTAAACAAGTGTTTGGTGTTTGTTTTTTTTTTTTTTTTGTGGTGGTTTGTTTGGTTTGGTTTTTTTTGTTTGTTTGGATTTGTTTGTTTGTTTTTTTGTTGGTGTGTTTGTTTTGGTGTTTGGGGTTTTTTGTGTGTTGTTTTTTTTTTTTTTCCTGGATTGGTGATTGCTTAGTCATGAGTGACTCAAAAAAACCCATGCTCAAAATAAACAGTCACAGAAAGAAATGGTAGTGCTACAGAGGTACCTCTGAAATTCAGGGACTGGTCCTTTACAGACCACACCTGTTTGCCCCATCTTCCCTGAAGCACCTGAGTCAGCCTGGGCTGCAGACCTCAGTGCCTTTACCCTCACAGATTTTCCCATCAATTCATTTTGCTTTCTACCAATAATGCAGAACGAAACCCTGTAATTATCTTACAGACATTGTCTTCTAGCAGGAGGCTACAGCAGAGATGCCTCATGCAAGAATAATAATAATGATGCAGCCTTCCAGTAGCCTGATTGAGACAACACAAAATTTACCTCCACTTTAATTTTAAAACAGATTAGTTGTTAAATGTGATTAATCAGGATTCAGATGTTCTTCTGTAATAAAATGTTTTGATTTTTCAAGTTATGCAAGCAAAGTATGCATAGGGAAGGAAGAATATAATTTATTAGGTGATATTTAAAAACAGACAAAATGTTATTATACATTTACTACTGCAAATGAGAGATTATGTGGGACATATTTGAAGATCCTTGTTGCTTTAGAACTTTAAGAGATGAAACTTCCTAGTTAAGAGGCTTATTCTTGGGAGTTTTCTTGTATTTTGACATTCAGGTTTGCACTTCCTAAGAAAACTGTAAGAGTTACATGAAATGGAATGGAAATGTATATCTTTGCTGTTTTCAGCTCTCTGGACATGCCTAGAATTAATCTGGAAACAGCTTTTCTGAAAATCAAACAAAAAATTGATCACAAATGCATTCCTTTTCTTCCTCACCTAAACCAGATAGAAATATATACAGTTTTTCCATGCTAGAACACGAATCTTAATCAATGAAAACTGGAACAACAAAGTGGTGAATTAAATAATAAGTGATGGTTCCAGAAAGAATTGCAGTAATTGACATATTTATTAATTCTATGCAGACTACTCTATAATCGATAATTTTTTACATTATACATTTATCTGCAGTTGCATTGGTAAAAATTTCCCATAATTTTTCTCACTAAAGCAGATATATTGCTGGTTTTCTGAAAAATTAATCACATTTTTCTGTATTTATAGCACAAATGATTTTGTATCACACCTTTTCAAACCGTGCTGCAAAAGAAGAGAAAAAACCAAAACCATTCACATGTGGGAATGAATATGAATTTCAGGAAGTATGAGAACTCACAAAACTCAATTTTCCTTTTGAAACGATTGATCTTTTTAGTTAGTGGAAGTCTCTGTAAGGCAATATGGAAGGAGTCTCTGCACCTCTACGGGTATCTGGAATATGTTGAGACCAGCCTGAGGGACAGGTGAGAAGGGAGGTGGCGAGAAGGTCAAGTTTGCTCCGTCACACTCACTGATAAGGGTATGCAGAGTGTGTGAATGTTTATTTTTCAGTGAGATTATCTGACCAAGGACATTGCCAATAAGGAAAAGGAAGGAGACAAACACAGAGAGACACCAACCCTGACTGTTTAACATTAACAAGGGCAATAATCAGAAACAACCCCAAACAGTTGCACTAATTGATGGGTTATCAAGAAATAGCAGGCAAACACATAGTTTTGCAACCGATAAGGAGACAAACCAGGGGGTCCAGAATGGTCAAGAGTATTCTGTGGAGCTACGTCAAGTGATTAAGCAAGGTTTAGAGAAAAGAGGTTAGAAAAGTGTTACTTAGTGTTTAGAGAAGTGGAGTTAGACAGAAAGGGGTATAAAAGAGGCTGTTGAAGTAGGAAACAGGTCCAGTCTAATGCTTGTCTAGCTGAGCCCTGTGCCAGGTCACCACACTGTCTTGTCTTCTAACCAAATTCTTCCTTGACCATTTCCCTGTGTAACCTTACCCTCAGTCCCATGTGTGAGTGCTGCAAGGACTATGTGCCAGCTACTGGGGGACTGGTGTGGCTGGATACTGGGCCAGCACCTGGGTCAGACCCAGGGTGTGGGTGCCCTTGGCCTGTGGTGTCAGCTGCTGGAATGAGTGGGGTCTCAGTGCCAGATGCTGGAGCGGGTGGGGGTCCTGGCCATCAGACACTAGGGTATGTGGCAAAACCATCTTGCTGAGGGGACCAGCATGTGTGAGGTGAGTGTGGGTAAGAAGAGCTGGGGGATTAGGGCAGGGTTGTGTGATGGAGAGATGGGCTGCACCAGCACTTGAGAGGGGGATCCACAACTGTGCATCTGCTTCTGACTCTAGAGTGTGTGTGTGTGACCAGGGACCTTCTGGCTCTGCCAGCCGAAGAGGAGGAGTGGACTGTACTTGTGTTTTATGTGAGTCCTGTACATGGGCAGCACTGTTGAAGGCAGGACCTTGTCTGTGGCATTCTGTGTGAATGACCATGTCAGTGTCCTCTCCATGTGACTGTGTGTCTTTGAGACATGGGCTCAGGTTTACCACTGCTTGAACTTGCAGATGGGAAAGCAGCAGCCACATCCTTTAGCGTGGGCAGAGACCCTGTGTCCCTGAGCTGGGCTTCAGCAGGCTGGGCAGGGGATCCCTGGGCTTCAGCAGCTGGAGGAGGTGGCTGCTCCTAAATCCCCTTTGCCTCTACTTCAAAAAGGAGAGTGTTAGCCTTCTGTATCTTTTATTGTATGCTTTTCCTGAACTCCCACAGATTTATGAATGTTTAGAAGTGTGTGTATATTCTCAGCCACCGACATAGATGAATCAGTATCATTTTTATCCGCAGAAAGTCACCTGATGTTTTTTGCTGTTTCAGAATGACAACATGATTAGCTTGGAGAGAACAATTATTTTTCTGAATACCTGCAATGAAAGAAAAAAGAAAATGAGATCTCGTTCTTGTTACAGAACTAGTGTTTGAAAAATCACCCAGAAACTTCCTTTGGTGCTGGCATACCTTTCTAACTTGTTCTTGTGATCTCTTAAAAAAGAAAGCTTGCATGTGGGGCTTGGGCTGATATTATACACACTGGTATGATGTTAGGTGTGCTCCAGCTGTACTTCTGGATGTCAGAGTTGTCTTTTGTGTGTCACCATTCCCATCTGTCACCCTGAAAAGATTACCCTGAAAACTGGGAGATCATCTGGTTAAGAAATTTCTCCCCATGTGAAAGAACCATTCTGTCCTTTGGCTCAGGGTCAGAAGTTGCAAGACTGCACAGTCCTTTCTGAGTCTTCCTGGAGACAGAGCGACCTGGTTGTTGACCTGAGAGAGGGTATAAAGCTGCTTAGTCTGCTGGCAATAGGCTGAGGAGGTCCATGCCCAAGTGAAAGTCCATGAGAGAGTTCTGCTCAAAAAGGATGGAGAGATTTGCTCTGCCACCAGTGTCCTGTACAGGCAAGGGGGTTATTTTAATCTCTGAGGGTTTCTGTATTGTGTACTTGGGTGAGTTTCCTTGTGGGAAAAGAAAATAATTTCTCAGGTGTTCTGAGGTGAATTTCCCAGTGAGGGAAGAAAATAATTTCTCAGGAATGATTTTCTCAAGAAAATCAATTGAGTGCTTTTGGAAGCTGTAATGGTTTAAGTGAATGTATGATTGAATGTTTTCTTGTCCTTTTGAGTTTCCCTTAATGTTAAATTGATGGATATTATTAGTGTTCTCTGTACCATGTTAACATTAAGGCTACCTCAGGGTTTCAACTTTGTTCCTCAATTATTATGAATAGCAGAGTTACTGCTAGTTTTAGATTAGATTATGGGAGTATGTTAGTACTTCTGGTCATGTATGTGTTAATAAATGTAAAGAATTGTTAACAAGGTTAACAAATTCAGGTACCACTAGCACTGATGAAAGATTTGACATCGTTCTTTGGAAGACTCTGTGTAGCAGAAGTAAGGGCTAAGAAACACATTTTATTTTTTTATTTTTTAAAAGCTTATTATATGGATATATTTCGTACCCAGTGTCCTAGTGCAATGCCCATTAAAGCCAATGGTAGCCTTTCACTGACTCCAAAGACAAGTTGTTTTGGATAAAATTGTTAATGCAATGAAGTCCTTGTCCAGGTACAAAACCACTACTGGGAACAAACTTCGATGACTGACTCAAAAACTGGAGAAATACCAGGGACTTATGTAATTAAAACACCACAGAAAAAGGAATATGATAATATTTTAATCTACCATATATTTTCTCAGGTAGAAGAACTTCATAGCAGGTTAAATAATGCATGCAGGTGGCCAATATTGTGGAGAATTAATGGAAATACTGAAATTAATTATGCAGTAGTGAAGTGTGGGCTCACAGGATGAGATTTGCTTATGGAGATTTCCACAAATTAATTCTATCAGATTGTGATTTGGTTGCTGGTTTATTAACTTTTGTTCCTATTGTGCAGTAGAACTAGCATTGGGTGAGCTATGCTCATTTGCTGAACTCATGTGCTTAGCCTTGTAATACTATCCCTACAGCAGAAATAGTCACTTCCCAGTCATTACAGGGTGCAAGAGTAGCCAAAGGCGCAATGGTTTGTCATCCTAAAGCAGACTCAGAGCAAATTCATTTCCATGTTTGCAGCACAGTCAACTGCTATTATCAACTACTGAAAAATTAATGTACTATTATGCATAATCCCTTACAACAGAATCAGACAACATTGCAGTTATGGCCTGCTGAAGTACTCACTAAAAAGGCTTATACACAATGCGTTGTGGACTTTTTGGGCGAATGCCCAAGTAATCTTTGTGTTTACATTTACAAGGCATTAAATTTGTTCTAGACCGTAAGAGGAAGTGCCTACCTCTGTGGTCAATTTTACCACACACACTTACTGTTGAATGTTCCTTATCCAAACAATCTCACACAGTTTCTTACTGTAAAAGTCCCTATAGCCTTGACAAGCCCTTTCTTTAGGGCACAGCTTATTATTTCTAAGGAAAACAATAGAGTGACACAAAACTCTTCTTAGACCAAAACAGATGTTAGAGGCTCAGAGCCCTTTTTGATACATCTGCTGCCCGCTTCTCATGATCTGATAACCTCCTGCAGTTTCTTCAGCTGGGTTCCCTCAGTGATTCCTTGGTGTGTGGGGGGTCATTTTGGGTCTTAGGTATATACGAGGTCAGTCTGCTGGCGTAGGTGGGTGTCTCACATGTTTCCTACAGTTACATTGCAGTCACTGAGATTGCATGGAGAAAGCTATGCTCAGTGTTACAGTCAAGTTTTTGGCAAGTAGTAAAATTAAAACTTTATTTTTTTTATTTATTTTTTTTTTTAAAGGCAGACATAAAATTGGTGTGGCAAATCTAGTCTTTGAGTTTACAATTAGAAAGCTTTATTTTTCTCCTATTTCCTGTCTTGTTAAAAATGGTAGCAAAGGTTCTGCCTGCTTGTGATGGTAGCTCATGTATGTTCAGTCCCAGAAGAATTACTATTGTTTTACAGAAGTACACTGCTAAGTTCTCCAAAGTGCTGTGTATGTAAGAATCTGTGCGCCTTGTGTATTCCAGGAAAATAGTGACAATGATGTGTTAGGAAAATAGGCTTCAATTGTGTCATTTTAACTAAAAATTCCGTATTTGGTGGATAAATGTATCACTTGTGTCCTAGTGCTTAAGTTTATGACCATAAAAGTAGGGGAAGAGAGTAAGGAACAAATTGCTCTCCTCTTCTGTAAGAAGGAAGCAGCAATGTTTCTTGATTTTTTCATTTAGCTTTATCTTTCTCAGAAAGAAAAGAGTCCTTCAGTTTAGTTTTGTATCAAATCAAAACATTCAATCTGGCTTGAAACAGAATGAAGGGTATTGTTTGGTTCTGTCTTGTTTTCAGAGAACTTAATCCTTTCTGAACAAATTTAAAAGAAAAAAATGCTTCTCTTTTGATGGAAACTCCATTTGAAAACAGAAGTAAAAGAATCCTTTAAATTTGGTTTTTTTGTTGTTTTTTTTTCCAAATTGAGTACTTTCACAAGTTAGGCTATAATTTTGTTTAGAAAGGTTATAGTGAACTATAACTTGATTTTCTTTCCCTTTTTTCTTCTATGTCTCTTCAGTTTTCTTCTCTTATATTCTACCATCTCACCAATAAGGCTCTCTCAAGTTTTACATAAATTTAGTATTTATGAAAAATCTCCAGCCAGTCAGCTATAATCTATTGACAAGAACATTAGCAAAATTCTATGCAAAAGCCAAAATCAAAATGGGATCTGGTATTTTCAAAAAATAGTGTATTTATCATTGCAACGGTTATTTAAAGGAAACAAGTTGATCTCAAAACATGGAAAATACAGTGGAACTTAGAGTGTGTTG
This sequence comes from Apus apus, assembly GCF_020740795.1. Taxonomy (NCBI): domain Eukaryota; kingdom Metazoa; phylum Chordata; class Aves; order Apodiformes; family Apodidae; genus Apus; species Apus apus. Next base: position 42,500,377 of record NC_067284.1, read on the forward strand.
TTATAGACAGTCACTTTCAAATATACAGACTTCTACATACATAACGACGTAACATGAACTAATGCTGCTCTGTTAATTTGATAGATCTCTGCTGCTTACATAGTGTAGAAATGAGCCTTTAGTTTTCCACAACTATTCACATATTCTGTGTTTTCCCCCATGGAAAGAAAAACAGACCTATTCCACCCACTGGCATTGTGCAAAGGCTCAGAAGCTCCAGGTCCCATGCACAGGATATACGGATAGTCTTAATTTAAGTTTGTGGTAAGTTACTAAACAACAAGGTTCTGAGCAATATAAATGACTCACATCTCTATGTATGAAGCAAATTCATTGTGATGAAAGGTCAAGTGTGCTGCCCTACTTAACTATCCCTGAAAACCTGAATTTCTAGTTTCACTTGGAGGAAACTATTTTCTGATTACAGTAAATAAGTAATCAGAACTAAGCTGTGTCACTCTATATGTACATTTAAAATTATTTTTTATTTCAAGTATGGTACAAGTGAGGCACTTTTTGCAGTGTGTTAAGATTCTAACTGATTTACTTATATAGATAAAGAAAACTAATGTTACCTAACCCTTTATTAAAATACTTTGTCTGACTCACTTGTTGCTGATGGTGGTTTGGTGGATAAGGTTTAAACCCTTACATTTAGCAATGCCATCTAGTCAATAAATACATGATGAAAATAAATGTTAAAGTATTCTCTTGATCAGAACAAACATGAGTGGTGTGAGGAAGTAAGAAAGGGAAAGGGAAAAGATCTGTGGAGAGCAATCCTTACAGTGAGAGTTAGTCTGTAAAATGGGTTCATGAGATACTCTGTGAAATTGTTTCCCCAGGTAGGGCTGAAATTGCTGCCAAAGCCACATGCCCTGCAGGAGAAGGATAAGCTGGAAACCAGCATTTGCTGAGCAGGTGCAGCAGCTCAGGCAGCAGCAGATTATAGCCCTTAGGCAATAAATGCTGTCCTGGTTTTCATCTTGTCTTACTGTCTCTTAATCATTCCCCATTAGCTTGGACTTTCTCCTTTTCTTCCTCCATCCATTTAATAATAATTTACAGCTCTCTCTGCTTTGAATTTTTGCTATCCTGTTTCCTCCCTCCTTCCTGCAGTATCCTATGCATTCCTTTATCATTAGCTTTAAATTCCTTCTTGTTAAATTTTGTCCTTGTCCCATGCATCTTTCAGTTTCTGATAATAACTGAAAATGAGGGATAAGCAGAATAAGACACAATCCCAGGCAAGACTATAGAAAGAAGCAAGGGCAGTGTTTTCTGTATCTGAAGGAGCTGAAATCCAATCTTTTTCAGCCTCTGCAGTGAAAGTCTGCAAGCCCTAGAGTAATCCTGGACCTTTCAGTAATAGTAGCAGTAATATATATGGCATGGTGTGTGTGCTATATCTGAGAGAGCTTATATTTTTGAGCATGCTGAAGAAAGGAATCTTTTGCAAGTTTTTGTTTTTGTGGCTTAGCCTGATTACTGATTTTTCTGGTTTTTGTTTGTTTGTTTGTTTTTGTGTTGTTTTTGTTTTGTTTTGTTTTGTAGTTGTTGTTTCTTCCAGTGCTGTCATCAGGTTCACTGTAGGCTATAAAGGGAAAAATGAAGGAGCCAGTGCTTATCTCCCATGCTTTCCTTCATGCACGCAGCTCATAATTTGTACAGCATATCTGTTTCTTAACTATGTTATATCTGGAAGGCTTTAATCTTTGCAGTGATATTTCCTAATTTCTTGAAATGCCAGCTCTTGGAGAAATTATATTACTCCATTAGTCTTACAATTAAGACAGCTTAATATTCTTCTATCAGAAGAGCTTCTTTGATTGCTTGTAGTTTTTCCAGGCTTCACCTGATTGGTTGTGAATTTTCTGGATTTGATACCAGGCATAGGCTGCCTCTTTCTGTCCCTGAAACAAAAAATGTGGCTCTGCATCATGTGAGAAATCCTTTGTGCATGTACTTTGGAGGAAGGGTTTAATATTTGGTAGGGAATGTTGCTATATTAAAAAAAAAAAAAAGTGTGTTTTTGCTATCTAAGAAAACTTTGTTTCAAATTAAAGAAGACTTTGAAAACTAAATTTCACGTTATATGTGGTAAGCAAACAGATCCATTAGAATTTGACAGCTGCATTCTATATTTTTGATATTTTGGGAAAACCCAGCAAGTGCTTGGAGCCTTCCTCTCAGCACAGAGAGGATGTGTTGGTGGCACCCTTGGTGTCCTGAATGAGACGGGATAGCAGATGAGATGTATATGCAGAGATCACGATTTATTGCATATAACTCTAGGGTCTTAACTCCTTAAGGCAGAAGGCACAAGCACAGTCACATTTCAGGGAAATTGGGAGATTGGAACAGAATTTGAAGTTTGAATGCAAAAGGTATCAACAATAAAATTTACTACATGTACTTAGATCAAACAATAAGGGTTAACCATTAAAATCCTAGCAACTTACTTATTATCAAGTTTTATACTAGGACTAGAACACTAATTACCAATTTTTAAGGATTCTATAATCTTTAAACTTAATAATGAAAATTACTTAACGTTAAGTTTGCTAATAAAGACAATGAAAGAGTTAATATCTCTCACCCTTGCCCAGCTGCAGCTGGGTGTCCTTGGGCAGATCTTAATTCTGGAGAATCAATCTCTCTGGCAGGTGTCCCTGCTGGAAAGGCCCAGCAACCTCCTGGGAAAGTGTGCGGGAAGTTCCTGATCAAAGATGGGAGCAGGCTTTTATGGAATACAGTGGATTGACTGCTCTGATTTAACCATTTTGCTGTACCCGCAAAATCTCTGATTGGAGAATAAAAGGGAAATAGTAGAAAGAAAATATGAAGGGCCTGTTCCCACCAAGCAAACCTTTTTGTTTATCTGTTTGTTCTTACTTTATCTCTGTTTCAGGCCTAGTTGTGGTTGGGCTCCGTGTTCTTCAACACTGGAGAGCAGCTGGTGTTATGTATGTCAACTTGGCCTTTGTTTGTATCTCTCAAGGTTGTTACCTGCCAGGAGTTTGCTAGGCTGTTTCCTTTCTCATGGAAATCTTTCCACTCCAGGCCTGAGCCTGTAAAACTGAGAGACAAAAGCAGCTGAATAATAGAGTAAAACTGAGGCAGGCATATTGAGAGATGGAGTGTCCTGCTACTCTTGGTAAACTTCTGTCCCTGCTTCTGCACTACTGTTTACCCACAGCAGACTGCAAACCTGGCATGTATTAAAAGCTGGCTCAGCAGCCCTCTTTGTCCTGCATGGATGATGGCAGGGAAGAGTGGTGCACACAAGCCTGTTCAGGTTTCCATGTGCTGAGTAAGGGCAGTGATCACAGGATGGTCAGATGATGAAAGTGATTGAATAAGTGACTAGAGGATCTCTCTGTGCTTCTTTCTCTGTCTCTTTAACTTTCCATGCATCTCTTCTCATTTTTCATGACCCAGAAGTTAGCAACTATTGCTTTGTGAATAAACTACTACCTACTGAACAATGCTAAATTTCCTGAAAGGTAGGCCCTAGCTATTTCAGAATGGACATCCAAAAGTAGTAGAAAATTCTTATAATTATATCTTATTGCATTAGTCCCTTTCAGTGATGTTTCTCCACTGTAAAAAAAAATTTACAAGCAGAAGTGCTGTAAAATAAATTAATGAATGTTTATAAAGCATTCAGGTCTTATAGTCATTAACACTATAATAGAGGTTGCTAGGAAATTAGCCATTCATGTAATTTTATAACTTGTATTGAGAGCGGAGACTAAACAATGTACAATAAATAAACTCTATCTACCCAATGACAAAACAAAATAGAGGGTAACTACTCAGTGAGCAGCAGTCATATAAATGCTGAAGGAAGCACTGGAAGTGTCCATGTAATTAAAGATGGTATCATAATGGATTTTCCTGAAAATGGCTGAGTTGATGCCATGAAAGCAATATTGCTATTGCCATCTCCTAACTTTAAAGTTATACTGTATATACTGTTGAAGCTTTTCTTTATTTGGTTTAGCTATTGCACAAGCTTTCTGCATTCCAAAGGAAGCTGGGATATATTTGGTTTCAATATATATATTATCTATTTTTCATTGTCCTTAGCAAGACTTTTGCTGTAATTGCAGTAATTCTTTGCTCTTCTAAGTCTAAGAAATCTTTTATTATCCTCATAGCCTACTACTATAGACACAGTTAGCACACTCCAGCTAATCTTCTGGAGGGATAGCTAACCTGTTTCTCATCATCATTTGTTCTGTAATGAAGAGATCTAGTTGGGAACCACGGGAATCACAACTGACTCTCCCAGCTGCTGATATTTAGTGGTCTCATGAGATTTACCTTAACATGAGAGAGTAAATCCTGATTGCAAGCACTTAAGAAAAAGGAGAAGTGAGATGCCCTAATGCCATAAAGTGCTGATCCAGTGTAGGATCATGCTGTCCATGTTAACATCTTCAGTTATTTTTTAATATAAATTTAATGTGACTGATTTTCTGCTATTTCTTCTGTCTCCACACTCTTTGAATGACCTTGTCATGTAGTCCTTCTCAGCAATTTTTCTCCTCTTTCCTATTGTAATGATCATGGTTTCTATATGTGGCTGAACCTTAATGGCTGATGCATCCCTCAGGATTTTCCCTTTTAGTTGAACACTCACAAAATTCAGACTATGTCACAGTCCTCTGCCTTTGGCCTTATCTTACCTTCAGTGTCCTGTAACTTAAATGAAAAACTGAAATAATTCCTCTTTATCCCAGCTATAGCTAGTTATTGAAACAAACTCAGTGACTTCAGGAGCCACATTATGGAGCTAATTCTGACTGTGCTCCTGTACATATTAAGTCTAATTAAAGGCAGAGGATAAAAGCTGGAAGCTGTGATTTGGTGAGCCCTAATAGAAATGGGTGAAAGAGTCAGAACTCCCATCTAATTTTTTTCTAATGTTCTTCAGTGTAGATAACAAAAGGGCAGTGAAAACCTACTTAAATTTCCAAGAAAGCCAAAGATTGTAGCTGTTGATTAAGAGCTGGTATTTGGCTTGGTGATATGATCTTACCCACATCCCAAAGAAGGTTGTGTTGGGAGTATGGCTGCAAAGGGGCTATGCAAAGAATAGGCATGCTGTCAAAAAGTTTCTCAAGTAAGGAATTTTTCAGCTTGACCATGGTTGGGGACTTTTGTCTCTGGTTCCTCCAATGCAAAAAGCAAGAGGTTGGGTTCAGAAGACAGAAGATACTAGAGCTGGAAGAAAGTGGCAAAGTGGCCTTGCAAGGAGGGTTTGTCCCCTTGGGGCTTTTGTGTCTGGCCCATGCCAAGTGGTCCTCCTCCGTGGCACTTGGCCCATGCCTTGTTGCTTGTTCATTTGGTATGACTGAGGATCTTTGGCAGAGGTCAGCCCATGCCTAGAGTTAGCATTAGGAGAGAAGTTAATACTGGAGTTCCAGTGGCACTACTAGCTGCTCAGGGACCACCCAAGGAAGATCAAAGTTGCAGAAAACAGCTTTTAGGCCAAGACTCAAACCAGGTCTAGGATTAGTGTTAGGGCTTGCATTAGTTTTAGGGTTAGGAACCCTAGATCTACAAATTGAGTAAAGCTGTAAGGGTCTGCCCAAGAAAAGACTTATCTCCCAAGAATTATTTTGTCTGACCCGTGAGTGGGGGGCTTTGACTAAGGCTCAGCCCACACCTTCCATTAGAGTCAGGAGGTACTATGTTAGGGATTTAGGAGAGACCAGTGTAAGATGGGGGAGTGAACTGTAAAAAGGCTGTCCAAGGAATGCTGGGCTGCCGAAAAAATGTTTTTCTGGAGAGCTTTTTCATCTGGACATGGCAAGGAATCCTTTTGTTTGAATTTAACTGAATGTTCAGTAAAGTTAATTTCAGGAGAGAAAATGAGCCTGTATTTCCCAGATTTGCTGAGATCTTCGGTTAAGTCTTCAGTCTCTACCTCGAGTGAGTGCATTGCACTAATACGATCAGAAGGAGATACTACATTAATGAGAGGCAGCAGAGGGAAGAAAATTCATTTTGCGTGTGCTTTTTTTGGGTGGGGTTATTTGTGTTTTTTTCCACTGGGGTTTTGTGTTCTTCTAGGCATGTTGCCAAGCGCCGGAAACTTTACTAGTGGTATAGTATTGCAGAACTTTGCCTCCTTCTATTTCTTTGCTGTAGTGATTCTGTTCAGCAGCTATCCAGAATGCAATAAGCCTTTGTCCATGTTACTCTTCCTTTCTTCTACTTTCCAGCTTAAAAGTTCCTGCCATGTCTTCCTGCTATAAGAAAAAATGTGCAGAAGTATTTTTTTTTTAAATTTATTTTTTATTATTTTTTAATTTTAGCTGTTTCTTATGTAGCAAAGCACAGGGAGATACAAAACAGAACCAGGTAAATGGGGCTTTGACATATAGACAGAGATTGGCAGTGCATTGCCTCCTGGATGACACAGGGTTTCCGAGCAAAGGTGGTGGAGCCAAGTAACACCATCAACTTCTGTTGAACTCATGACTCTATATTAATTCAAGCTGGACCAAGTGGGGAGACGGGAGTTAGCATAGGTGACATGGACTCTGCCCTTCAAGTATAACTGCCGGCATTCAATTTGAAGGCATATCTTTTCATTTGCTGGAAGAAAAGGATCACAGGATAGGAGTGTGGGTCTCAGCAGAGATACTGTCATGCTCAGGGAACACCCCATGACAAAGCCTGCTATGATCTATTATAATGATCCTGTGATCAAAAACCTGCCAGTGGAATTGATGGCCGATAGAGGTGAGATCACTAAACTCTGATAAATCACAACCCTTACTGGTATTCTCATAGCGGGCATCATCCACACCAAGTAAGGAATCTCTTTGTTATGGACCTACATGAAGGTCAGATTTTCTGTTCCCAAAGTCCTTCTATATATGGAGATCAGAAGTGATGTGAAAGTAGCCTGGAATTTTCAGTGAAGGGATTCCTGAGAGCTAACAATGATGGTGGAAACAAGGGACTTTGAGGAAGCTGCCAGAATCCTACACCAGACACAGTGCTGGCCGAGAAAGAACGTTCTTGGGTCTCACTGACAGAAGAGCTCTATTGCTGTGCCAACCAGTGAGCTCCTGCTAGAAATGGAAACTTATGCCCAAGTCTGAATGCACTAGTTTGTGCCATACCTGGTAATCTACTGGTCCTAGATTGACAGTTGTGACCCAAACTGATCTGGCTGCAACCTGAAGTTCAGAGTGAAATTGTGTATGAATTGGTAATTCAACCTTCTCTTGAAGCGTCTTGTGCCAATACAGCGCACTGAAGTCAGAGAAAGTGCTGGTTGAGTAACTTGTCCAATGGATAATGCTTGATGTTTAGTTCTCTTTTTCCAAGCGTTCCGTTTCAAAACCTTCATCTGTCTTTGAGCTATAAAACACAAATAGATTTACTACAGATTGGATGTTGTTTTGGTCTGACCTTCCTATCCTGCAGAACAATATATCATGGTGAGCAATTACTTTGATTCACACTTTTGACACACACTTTTGGATTAAGTAAAATATTAAGCCTTTTGAAGCATAAGTTAAATTGATAGAAATTGAAATAAGCCCTTCACGCTTTATAAAGGGAATTTAAACTCCTATTTCTAATGAAAATAGTGCTTTAGATTCGGACGTGCTTTTGTTAAAAAAAAAAAAAAAAGCAATAACAGATTATTTGCTTTGAGGTTAAGGGTATAATTTTTTCACAAGCAGGATTGTTTTTGTTACTATATTATTATTATTGCAAACCCAATGACTTTGAACTAAGAAGCCCATATTAAAGTGCTATTGAAAGTAATTTTCATTATGATTTTCTGAAACATTTTGATCAGATCATATAAATTCAGGTAAATGAGGTAATATACAATATGTGTCCACTTTAAACTCTCCATAATTACTGCTTCAGTTACACTTACCTTCTCAAATACTGTTATTCTAATTATCCTAATTTGCAAGTCCGAATCTTTTTAACTGCTAAGTTTGGCTGGAGTCAGAGCCTACACATTACATATCCTCCATATAACCTATGATAGTAAATTCACATTGAATTAAATGAAGTTTTTCCAGCCTAATAAAAAATAAACATATGATTTGTAATATTTTGAAGTCAAATGCCTAGATATAATATGCACTTACAGGTTGTTGTTTTTTCCAAAACTGCAGTCTATATCATAAACATGATTTCAAAAAACAAACCAACATTTCCTCTTGTTGTGTACATTGTATTACTGCTCATGTTTTCAACTTTAGCAATTTGAGTTACTAGCAACATACATACAAATACTGAGTCATGTAATGACTATACTTTTGGCTATCCTGAATGTAACATGCAACCTTGCTAACAATCACTGGAAGCTCTTTTGGCTTTGGTACAAAATTAAATCCTCTTGAAAGGATGCTGTCCTCTTAACCCATGAAGAAAAGTGACACAAAATAAAACACCTCTCTCTTCTTATATACTCTTAGGAGAAGCACTCACTTTGGACAAGACTAATAACTTATAGTTCAAGGAGAAAAATGTCAGTAAAAATTATTTTCAGATCATGTAGCTGGTAATTTTTCAGCTGTTATTGAAAGAGCAGGTGTATTTAGATTTTTCAGAAATATTCTATTTCAGTTTTTAGGGCAGACAGATTTTATTTGGGACTTGAATAGAGTTGAACTTGTCTCTCTCCTTATTCCCTTGACAAGAACCTCAGTCAAGCTTTTTAACATTTATTAATTACATTGCTTTCTAGAGTCTAATTAAGTAATTAATTTATTTAATTAGTTGAATTAATTAACACATTTAACTAATTAAAAATATTACTAACATATTCCAGCTTTCTAATGAGATTGCTTTCCTTGCCAAATATGTATCAAGACCTATTTTATCCAAATCATCTCTAAGTCAGAGGACAGAAATGCAGTCTGGAAAGTCTGTATTTCATTTTCCTTTGTTAACAAAGCATTTTCATTGTGGGTTAGCACCATCTGTATTTGCCTCCTTTTATTTCCTCTTTCTTCATACAAAGCCATTTTTCATTCCTCGTGCTTGCTCAGCCAAAGTGTCACCCAATGGTCTCATTTATTTCCTTCGTTCCCTATGATGATTGCAAGCATTGCAGATACTAAAGTAGTTTGTTGATGACTCCTTCTGTACTTTTCACGAGTAATTCACAAATCAAGTAGTTTAATGAACAGGCAATTTATGTGTGGTGTGATACATTGATTTATCTTAAAAGTTTGCATAATAGGTTTAGCTATGATTAATTCAAAATGAGTACTCCTATGAGTAGATGGCATATTTCTGATAACTATTCATCACCATTTGCTTCAAATAAGGGGTGGAGCTAATCTTGGAAAGAGCTTTGCATGTGTGTTGGGTGGCTGCTGAATGCCGCCCCGGCTGAAAATGCTGAGTCATCTCAGTTATGTTTCTGTTTAATTTACACCCAGCACAAAGCAGCAAATGAGCTGAATAGCACCTTCAGAGGAGCAAACTAAAACTATTGCTTGAACAAGTCCTTATAAGCTGCAAGGTTGAGGAAGAGAGGAAAAATATGTTTTAAAAGGTATAGGTAGGAGTAGGTTTTCACAGAACATGAATGTTGAGATATTTGCCGTGACTTGAGGGACATACTGGTTTTGTTTGTATAACAGCAGCAGAACCAAAAAATTGCCAGTACCTTATTGATGTGGCAGTGGAATGGGGAAGTCTGCAGGGTGGTTTACATCTTGGAATTTGAGAGCCTTTCTGCAGTTCCAGAGATGTTTTGACTTTTAAGATATTGGGGTGTTAGCATGTACCTGCACCTCTAAATAGTTCAAGTGCCACAGTATCCTTGGTAGAATTTCTTGGGGAATTTTTCCTGGGACAAGACCAGTCTGTCACTTCTGAATTTTCATTCCATTGAAAGCAGTAGGACTTTTCATCAGCTGTAAAATCCAGATTTCACTCAAATGTGTAAGCAATATTTTCTAGCAATAAAGTTGTTGTGTAGTTCTTGCTGGCTTTTTTCCCCCATGCTATTGGAATTTAATTAGCATAGCACAGATTATCTTTTAGTAAATACACAGCATGTTTATAAAAGCTAAATTGTCTTGCTGGTATGTTTCACTGACTCGTAAAATGAATGTTTTTTATTATTTCAGATGGTTTTTTGGCCCAATCAAACGAGCAGATGCTGAGAGACAACTGTCATACCCTGGAAACCAGGCAGGAGCCTTCCTAATTCGAGAAAGCGAAAGTCTAAAAGGCGAATATTCACTTTCAGGTATATTTTAGTTTTTAATCCTAAGCAATGTTTAAAAAATTTCTCAGGTGATCTGGAATTTTTAATTTCTGAGAATAATAAACCATGGGCGTGAAAATGAAATTAAGTTCATAATAGTATTTCCTAGGGCACATGTAAAGAAAATTTGGTAAGAGTAATTTGTGTTTTTACTAACATTTATTTTATAGGCTTTGTTTATTAATATGCGCAGAACAGAAATAAACTTTCTTACACTTAGTACTTCTACTACGCGAGCTGCCTTAAAATAGAAACTATGCTCATTATTGAAATGCCAAAAAATACCTTTCAGTTATACACTACTGTTCTGATTAGTACAAAAAAACGCCACTAAACCATTTTGGCAGATATCTGCAGATATTTCTGCTAGAATACACACTTATTTGTTTTCAGAGGTAAAATGACAGGAAGATTTTCAAAGCTGTACTTTAGAGTCAGACATATTTAGTTGGAAAAATTAGTTGTAAATAAAAGTAAAAAGTTAGTTTTATTATGATGATGGGTTTTGAAATTTATTTAAAGTCCCTTATTTGAATCTGGAAGACTGGTAAATAAGGACACTTATTGGGTAATAATTTTTCTTACTCGCATTTATGTATATGTAATCTTTTTAATGTCGTAGATATTTGCCATATTAGATAGTAAACGTGATTGTGAGCATTTTCTGCAAAATTTGTCATAAAAGTGTGGATCATGAGTATAATGTCATTCCTGAGACAACAGGGCTATACACCCAAACTTCCTGATGTGTTCTACCTGTATAATTCTATAGGCCAGTGATGAGTCTTGATGCTTTTGAATAAACTTTAAGTTGTCAGTGCAGAATTACGTGAGTAAAATGAGAGGCACCTTGTGCGTAACCAGATTCTTTCATACTGACTCTTGTGTTGAATGTTTATTTGTCAAGCACCATCTGAGCATTACCAGAAACATGTTAAGCAGCTTAATGAACCTTTGACACATTCTTGGTTTGTCTTTCCAAATCATATGGAAAGTTTAGATACCTGCAATGCCTTCTGGTAATGGGAGGGTTGCTATTTGTTGCCAAGACAAAAAAATTTGTTACCCATTGAGTGAAATACAGGGCAGTTTATGAAATAAGTGTGATGTTAATAGTTCTGGGAGAGTTAATTCCATAGTCTTCAATTTGCCCTAAAGGAAACTTGTTTTGCCAAGATACACTGATAGGAAGGCTAACATCAGCTCGGAATTGAACTGCTCCCCAGCTGTGAAAGAACTGAGCTCTGTACATGCACTCTTTTATCCAAAGACCGTTACAGCCCCAAGCCTTTCAAAATTACTTCTCTGTATATGTCAACTTATTCCCATTTTACACGGTTTGAGCTCATTCAAGTGTTCATCCAGTAACTGATTTCATCCAAGGGCTGGGCTAGGTTGATAACAGTATGGTGTTATGCAGGGATGGATAGATAGGTCTGTATTATCTGCTTAATATTTGCACTTGAAAACATAACACCTTACTAAAACTCAATGAAAAATCCTATGTTTTGTGCATCTAAGGGTGGAAATGCAATCTTCTTTTTATTATTCTGCAATTGTAGCCTTTTAGGAAAGATTAAAAATCTTAGTTTTTTACCCAATATCCTGGCTAATTCTTTTTCAGGGAGGCAGCAGTACCTTATTTAAACTATGAAGTACTGCAGAGGAAGATTCAAGAGAATGAAAATAAATATTAGGCCAGCATTTGTGATAGGATGAGATTATCCTTCGATGCTGCTGTTACATTTTTTTCCTGACAAATCATGGATTTGTCAACTATAATCAACAATTATGTCAACAAACAACTATGTCAACAGATCATCTATAATTTAGAGTATTTGATCCACTTACAAAAGCTTGTGGTAGACATTTTTCAGGTTTCTGTATAAGCTTATTTGGGACCAGAAGACTTGATGATGGGCTGATAACAGCAAGATCTTAAACCATCAGTGTGGATTTCTTCCATGCTGGTTTGTTTGATGAAGAAAGGGAAGAGTGGAACTAAAGAACATGATATACACAGAAGAAAGGCTCCAGCTACAGGAGCCAGTCCCCTCCTTCATGCGCAAACATGGATTGTCCTCTGAGCATGTATGCATGTATATATATGTCATCTCAGATTTATTAAACATTTGTGCTCTTTCAGGTGAAGAAAAAGAATGCACTCTCAAGGAGTCTGTAGATAGTGACTATTAATGATGTAATTTACCAGTGCTGCTAGATCTTTTAGCAGCTCCCCCAGCTTGAACATAATTTAGCCTCAACACACCACTTCATTCTGAAGACCTAAATATTATTTGCTGCTTACTAAATCAGCTTGACTGAATGGAGTCTGTTTGTGTTGTGCAAGCTTTTTTGCTTTCAACCTAATAGTATACATAATGGTCTAGACACTGTATATCCATAATCTCATTACTTATGTCTAGTTTTGGGAGAGCTAGTGCATTCTAAAGCAAATGATGAAGTGGATTCTACTGAGGGGAGTATAAATTGGAAGGAAGGCTGTTTAGTCCACCAGATAGTATGGAGAAGGTAATTTTTCTGACTAACTCCTTATTGTTCCATCAGGAATTATGAGGCACTCAAAGCTGAGTCAGAAAAGTGGTGTTTTCTTGAGGAACAGCAATTCAGAACTATTTATTTTAAAAGGTCTTGGATGGCTTCTGTGACCAAAGAAGCTGATACACTGGTAGGGGAGAAGTCACAGTCTGATATTTTTGAATACATCTCTAATTTCTGTTTCCAATTTTTTCAGTGCAGAAAGGACAGAACCCCAAACTCCCATCCTCTGTAGGACTGGTTGGGTTTGCTCTACCTTCTGTTGCTGTTTTGTTTTCATTCCGAAGTAGATGATGATGGCTAGAAGAGTGACAATCAGGCTTTCAGAATTAATGTATTAAAGAAAATACTGTCATTCACTGTCCAGACTAGCATTTAGCTGTAATAAAACTAAAAAGGAAAAGAAGTAGAAAAGGAAGATTTTTACTTAAGCATCCATAAACTGATTTTATGACTTTGGTGCTTGATTTCATACTCATATGGACAATGTATAATAGACTCAATGTTAATGAGGGAGTCAAATCTATCTCCTTAGGGAAAAAGAAACAGAAATAAACTCTACCTTTCATTAATATCACACTTTTCACTTCTAACTTGTCTTGATGGGAAAACTTATGATTTTTAAGATTTTAGACTATTTAAATTTTTTTAAAAAGTCATGTTCAGAAAGGTTTTTTCTCAGCTAAGAATGGTTAAATGGAAAGCTCATGAAACCATCTAGGCCACTGAGATGTGTTGCTATAATTTTAAAGTGTTTGACATTTTAAAAATAGGTTTTCCCATTTTAAAAAATGCACATGTTGTCGACAGATTTTTATGTTGATGACTCCAGCATCTGGTGTAAAATGTATTAGATTTTAAACATGTTGGTGCCATCTTAGACCTTGCCTCTTTTTAATTAAAAGCCATAATTTAGATGTGCTCAGCTTAATTGACTGTCACTGCCAATGATAGCAGGAGGCTGTCTGCTTCCCCCCTCACTGAATAATGGTATCTAAAAGACTGATTACTTTAAATGACAATGTAAATGGTTTATGTTGCCTTCCATTTTTTTCCATGCTGCTAAAAAAGGTTGTGTGGTTTTCTCTAGGCCGGATTGGCTTTCAGTGTAGGAAAAATAGGTAATTGTCTGGGGCAGCAGGCTGGTAGGAGCGGCAAAATCATGGCCATAGCAGTAGAATAGTTTCGGATCATCCCCTGCACCCGTCCTGAGCTGGTGAGGGTGATCACATAAGCCACCCTCCTCCCACACCCACCCTGGGCTTGGAGACCAGGCACAGCTCCTGCCAGCAGTGCTGGAGGAGGACTGCTGACAGGGGAGGTGCTGGGGCACTGGTGGTAATGGTGCCTTACTTCCTCCATGATTTACTTGATGAAGACATTGACTCTGTTGGTGCCACCATAAATTTTGATGCCCTGAGGAAGGAGTAGTAAATTATTTTATTCTCATCCTTGGGATAGCAAAATCTACTTCTGTGTGGCCCAGCATTTTGAAGATGGGAATCAGGGAGAGGAGAATGCTTCTGTTGAGCTGAAACCATGAAGAAATCTAATGGGGAGCTGTAATTCTCTTGGGAAGGGCAAGTTGACGAGAAAACCGTTGCAGTCTTCAAACCCAGGTGCTGTCAAGCTGTGTGAAGCTGAAGCTGCAATCTTTTCCTGTTTAGCCACCTGGTGAGGATGTAGGGATGACTGGAGGCACTGATGGGATTGTGGCTAGCTCTCCCCTGAGAGACACATGGTCTATGTCAGGTTGGGCAGAGGAGCTGCACCACACTGCAGTGCTGCCAGTGTGTGGGGCGCGACTTGTACAGCCAGACACAGCCCTGGGATACAAGTAAATAGCCTCCTGTCAAATACTGCACTAATCACAGCTGCTTATCACAGGAAGAGGTGGTATCAGCACAGAGTTTTTCTCCAGCTTCTCCACACACATCACTGCTTGATCTGGATGCTGCCAATCATAAGGCTTCACATGAGGCTCATTTAAGAAATTAGAGCACATCCTTCAAATCAACTCTTGTGTTAACTTTAGCTGCATCACAAGTAATAATTATAATACTGCCAATAAACAAAGCAGGTGGTCAAACTACTGTAATTCGTGATACGCAACTGAGACTGGATTCACACAGTTACCCTGCTGCCTTTCTATTCAATGCATCATAAATAGCAACTAATTTGGCCAGATGCACTTTCCTGTGAACTTTGGAAAAGTAATTAAATTTTCAGTCTGTTGGTAGTGGATTACTCTTCCCTTAATGTTGTTTCATCCCATTTCCAAATAATATATAATGAAAATATAAATTAATGTTATAAATAAATACTAATTATGGGTGTTCAGTTAAAAATAAATGACGTTTTAAAAGTGTGATGTAATTATCTTTATACTCTGTAGTTATGGTTACTAATGTTCTCATTTCTAACCCTCAACCAGAAGAAGTTCTCAGGTCTCACAAAGTATTACCTGTGGCAGATAGAAACTCTAAATCTTTTCAACAGCTCCTTTATGCCCTCTGGTGGCCTGCGATGAAAATCGCAAGGTGCAGTGGAAAAAAGTAAAAAAAATACTAAAGAAACAATATTTTAAAAATTTGTTATTTTCTTTATTCATAGTACAATAAATACTTTTTCCCCAACTCCCCAATGGGTTGTCTTTTGCACTCCCTGGGTTGCACAAACTCTCCCTTGGAGATCACTTCTCTAAGCTATATATGATGGAGATGTCAGAATTAACAATTTCAAGCCTGGTATTCCTTAGATAATGCACTGAGGGAGTAAAAGTGCATTTTTTTTTGTCCAACTGTGGTCTGCTGCTGATCCAGGTCTATCCCCAGCATGCAGTGGCCCAGCCTACTTTCTGACACGTCTAAGGAGTGCTCTGACATTCACAGGGAAGGAAGGACACTTTGGGTGTCATGAACTGCAGATAAATAACCTGCAAGAGGTGAGGAGAGAAAAGTCTTGTTGATTAGGAGACCTTAGATTGGAATAAAAGACATTTCAATGGAAAGGGAGTCATCAGCTACTCAAACCAGAGCATTATTGGCCTGATTTTTTACATATTCTAGACATGCAGAGAACTCAAAAAACCCCATGGAAGCTGTGAGTGATTTTCAGAGAATTTTGGTTGTGTGGAGGGTATAACTGTTTGCTCTAAAATGCCTGCCAGCCCAGCAGCTGTTACTTGGAATGTTAGCATTGATAAATTAAATATTAAAAACTGATTAAATTATTACTGTGAAGTAATAATTTAATCCAGGCTGGTTTGGATGTCCTTACAGATGGAAAATATGAGCTGCCTCACTCATATGATGTATGAATATATTTTTGTGTCAGTTCTTATAGTACAAGAAAGAATCTCCAAACCTGAATAGTTGAAGACTGATAGACTTGATATCTTAAGCTATCTAAACAGTGAGCTTTGGTTTGAAAGAGATTTTTTATAGCAGTCATCTTTGAAATTAAAATAATGTATTTTAAGGTCCTCATTTAGGAATTTTGTGATGGTTTGGCCTTAAGTTGTACTGTACCACTGCTGTAATTCCTGGAAACTTACTGTATTTACATCTTCTTAGTTTTTGATGGTGTATCTGTGAAGCACTACAGGATCAGGAAGCTGGATGAAGGAGGCTTTTTCATAACCAGAAGGAAAACTTTCAAAACTCTGAATGAGTTTGTTGACTATTACAGTAAGAACAGTGATGGCCTCTGCGTGGTGCTCAGAAAGCCATGCTTAAAGGTAAGAGTGGATGCTACACTGTGCAACATGGCTTTTGTAAGTTAATTCATCAGATATCAGTCAGGTTTTAACCTCAGATCTGCCTCTATATTTCTGCCTCTAAATGTTGATGATCTGTTTATTTTCAGGAAGTTCTGGGTAGTGCTACAGTTTCATTCTTGAAGTTGTCATGTTAATAATAAAACACCATGGTGTTTGGAACAAATCATGATGTGGCTGGAGGAAAAAGTATGCCGAATCATGATTAATGAATACCTTTTTATAAGTGTATATGGAGATGAAAGCTCCAACTTCATAACTCCAGCTGTCCATAAGTAATTACTGAGGCAAAACCACAAGGTTCAGGCAAGCAATACGTCACTGTTCAGAAAGCTTGCTAGAGGGGTGATTTCTAATTTTTACTTTTAATGGCAGAATATTTTCCTTATATTATTTCTTCTTTCTAACAAAAAGCACCCAGAATATGGGCTGTATTTTGTGTTCTTAGCTCACTTTGTCATGTGTATATACTCCAAGGAAACATTATTTATATCAGTTTTGACTTTACATGACATAGTAAACAATGACTTGTATACACTGTTGAAAATATATTAGAAGTCTCAATTACTGTATTATTTATTCTCTTTTACCAGGTACAAATTCCTACTACTTTTGATTTGTCATACAAAACTGTTGATCAGTGGGAGATAGATCGTCAATCTCTGAAATTGTTGAAAAAATTAGGATCTGGTCAGTTTGGTG
Organism: Apus apus; assembly: GCF_020740795.1. Lineage (NCBI taxonomy): Eukaryota > Metazoa > Chordata > Aves > Apodiformes > Apodidae > Apus > Apus apus. Next base: position 42,517,692 of record NC_067284.1, read on the forward strand.
AGGTATGGGAAGGACTGTGGAATAATACCACCCCTGTGGCAATCAAAACATTAAAACCAGGTATGTGAATTACTCTTAGATGATAATAGTGTGAAATGTTAAGATGTTTTTTTAATAATGTGTTTTTTGAATGCTACTGAAAAGAGAACCTATTCATATATGCAATCATTCTTAAAATCCATGAACTTAAACATGAAGGTTAGCAAAGCTCAAGGTCCAGATATTCTTTGTTATTTTGAATCACAATTTTGTACAGTTTTCTGTTTCCATATTAGCTGAAGTGATTCTTACCCAACATCTATATTACATAAAAAGGCAACCCAGCAAAGCCATCTATTTTGGACAGTATTGCTTGTATGGAATTGAATGACTACATTTCCTCTGTAAGTGAAGTAATCAATTTACCATCTGTAGAATTTCTTCTAGTGGTTTGATGCTGTACTGTAATGATTCCTTAGGTAATACAGGATAAGCACTGTATTCTGTTTGTATTTAAGAAGTGCTTTAATCTTAACATTGATTGAATAACATTTCTCAAAGTTTTTAATACACAACATTAATAGCCAATATTTGCATATAAGATAGGCTTGTTACTAATACAGATTTAACATTTTTCTTAATTTATTTTGATTAACTTCAAGTAATTTGTGAATTCTAAATTGACAACATAAAACACCTGCCAGCAGGTGGCAAGAACCACATATACAAGAAGGGTAGACTGGATGATATATGTGTTTTTTAAAAAGACGTAACAATGTGTAATGACTTGTGGTTAATTGGAAAAGTTTGTGTTGAGCATTAATGAACATATTTGAGGAAGCAGAACAGATTCAGATCTTTGATTAAGAATAATAACAATATGCTTGAGTCCTGCTTGAATGGCCATCTGAACAGGGAGGAATTTCAGCATGTGTTTAAGGGCTATCTTGTATCAGGATAGTGTTTATGGTTTGGGACTTGCAAATTGAAAACAAATAAGCACCTTCTTTTCTTTGCTTAACTGCAATTAGAAAAAAAACACTTGGTCTAAAGGCCTTTTATAATTAATGTGAAAGCATTTTTTTTTTCAGTGAACTGAAATTTTAATTTCCCTTTCCTAAGGCAGTATCCACTAAGTCTGTATCTTTTGTGACTGTGACCCATATGCCTATTTTTATTGACTTCTGAAACCACAAGTTTGAAACTGATCTTTTTCTCCTTGTAATTGACTTGAATCATTCATTCTGCAGTTCAGGCCCATTACCTCTTGTCTTACACACCATGACTAAAGAGTACTTTTTATTTTTTCCTCTTTACAGCAGTGTTATACATACTAGAAAACTATTACCAAGTTCCTCTTGAGTCTCCTCTTCTTTAGGTTAAACACATCAACAAGATTTTTCTTGTAGCTCAGATGTTTTAGATGTTCCATTGTTTTCAGAAGATCTTTTCTGGGCTATTGCAAGGTAGTAACCATATTTTTTTCCAAGCATGATGATAAAAGAAAGAACAAGTCTAGATGTGTAAAGAGAGGGATTTGTTTTACATTTCTGACATGCTAGACCTCTGTATGATGCTTAACTTTCATCTCCAAGAGACAGGAACTTAATTTGTCTGAGTTTACTTTCCTATAATGATTTAATGCAACATCTAGATGAGTCTGTTTCATTGAAGAAGACTAAAAGGTCTTTACTGAAGTGTGAAATCCCTTAAACAATATTTAAAGAAGGAAATAAATGAAGCTGGAATTAAGAACAAGGCTAAGAGATGTTAACCTTTTTTAATATTAAGTTTTCTTATAGGAATTGTCCTTTCCTCCTTAAGAAAATATGTGGCAATTAGCATTCTAGGAAGAGGCTTGCTTCTCATGAAATAAAAGAATTGCATTTTGTATGAATTGTAATGCATACATTTCTACTTATTTTCTTTAACAGGAAAGTGAAGCCGACATTTATCTGGCCTTGCATATGCAAAAAAAATAGGAAGCTATCTTAATAATATTTCATCTCCTTCTTTTAATAACTACTTTAAAACTCTAATTCAGCTTTTCCTCCTGTATAATGAAGACAGTATGTGTTATCAGTTCTCTGTGAAACAAACTTCTATTTTAATAATGGATTGAATCAGAATTACAAGTCTATCCAGAAATATGGGAAACACTAGTGGCAAGTACCAGCTGCAGTTTGCCTTCATTAATTTTAAACCTGAAACTGATTTTAATTTTCTTAAGGCCAAACTGATCTGTGAAGATTCATCCTTTGACTGTTTAATTCAGTATCCTTTCAGTGTCTTGCTGATGAAGCACACAGGTAACGCAATACTCCTAGAGTTATGTGAGCAGGAAAAGAAGGTTTTTTCATTGTTTTTTAAATAATAAGATATCCTAAGATTGCACTTACAGAACACTATAATCCAATAACAAATTATCACGTAAACTTCTTCAATAGGTTTGTTAGCTACAAATGAAATTTTAAACTGGAATAAACAATAGACACTGCAAAGTCATTATTACATACAGACTAGCACAGTATAGCAGAAGAAACCCCTTCAGCTATGATACTTGTGTAGTATCATAGTTCAGCTGGGAAGTTGTACTTAATTTATCAAAACTTTTTTCCATCTCTTTTTTTTTTTTCACTCTAGTGAGACTCCTGTTAAGGTCAACAGTAGTAATCTCATTGATCTCACAGTGGGTTATGTTGAGTAAGGGCAGATACAAGACCCACCTGGATATGATGCGTAGATAGCAGAGTTTGTGATCTAATGCTGTGATAAGGAAGTCATGCATTGCACTTAGTGATGCTCAGAATGAAGACTTTCATTCTCACAGCCATCTTGATAAATTATATAGGTAATACTGAATCTCTTATCACTGTACTTTGTGAACTATCTCGTTCTCAAAGGCAGCATCTAACCTTGAAGTGTACTTTTTAGAGAATTATCCTCTTCTAAACAAAGTTAGTCACCATTTGAAGTGTCTTACTGTAATCAGTTAGCACATTGATTTTCTATAGCTTGTTCTTGTCATTACTCATGAGGAATAACATTTAAATAATTAAAGAAAAATCCCAATACTGTCACCCTAATCCAGGTAATAAATTCTTATCTTGATACTAATAAAATGATAGCAATAGTAATTTAATTCATCGTAATATAAAGATGATAAGTAAATGGAAGACATAGTCATTCATGAGTAATCAAGAAATACATAATGGTTTTTGTTGATGATTGAAGCTTCCAATATTCACAAAGGCAGTATTTCAGGCTTCAGGTGTAACACACTGTAAAATAATCCTCTCTTATTGCTGAGCTCAAAGACCTGAATCAGTTATTTTTACACTGAGGGAGAAGGGTGTGTATTTTGAATCAAAGTCTTTTTGCTAAGCTGCTTTACAGTGAAGATCCACTGGAAAAGAAAGTCATCAGAACAACAGAGAAGTGTGATAAACTGGATGGGATCTAGCAGGTAGGGAGGGTTGAGATAGAGTTCTGTTAAAATGGCTTTTTCCCCAGAAAAATTGTGACATGGAACCATGACTTCATTTCCAGGCAAGAGTGGGTTAATCAAGTAAGATGATAATGTAGCAAACAATATAGAAGAGCATAATGCAATCAGTACATTATAGATTTATAGTCCTGAAGGTCAGAAGGGATTTCTGCTGGACTGAATTTCTCTGTGGAGCATTACTTTGCAGTGTACATCTCTCCTAGATCATGTATAGTCTGAACATTTTGCTATTATATGCCATTACATGTCACCCCTCTGCTGAGAAAAAGCATTTGTATTTAGCAAAACAGAGCTTGCTCTTAACTAGATAATAAATAGATGTCTTCTAGTCCTGAGATGAAGGCACAGAGAGAAGTTGCCTCTGCTGTCTTTGACAGTTTTTATCAATGGTATATCACTATGGCTATAAGAATGTGGGCCTAGTTTCTCATCTGGATTTACCTGTTGTCTTGTCTTTTACTCTTTTTATGTCTTCTTATAATAAAACAAAAACCTCCTTGTATGCATTATTTTTTCTTTCTGTTCTGGAGGTACATACAGAGCAAGTTAAACCAATTTTCAGTTATCTTTCAGGAGGCTACATCTAGTTTCTTGTTTTATGCTGCTCTCCTTATTTATCACATAGTTTTTCTCATGTTACTCTAGTTTTTAGCTATTGCTGCTGAAAGGCTTAAAATGATTGTGTTTAGGTAGATTACTTTCCAAGCTGTAGGAAAAGGTACACTCCGAGAATTCTGGTAAGATGGCAGTGATGGATTTTTCCCAGAGTCAGTTCTCACTTGATGCAAATGTGTGATTCCTGACTTGTGAGTAATTAGGGTATTCAGAAATCTGTTTCCATTCCGATTTGGAGCAAGAGCAGATTTTTCAGATATTGCATGCAAACTGGAATTTTCACAACTGTTTCTTTCTGAAACATTAATATGTACCATCCTAGCCCCATTTTTCCTATTTTTAGGCAACCAGCAGCTTAGATATATTAGGCTTTTTGAAATAATTAGTGAGAAGAAATAAACATTTATGTGTCAGATAAATCATACTATAGATTAGAGGTGTACTTTACAATGAGAAAATTAACATGATATTAAAACGTATTTCTTTCCATTGATTGTAAAATCTGGATGACTACATCAAATCTAGGTGCCAGAATTTTTGTCTACAATTGAAGGAGGTGAATTCAGCTACTGGCAGTGTTCTGTAATTCCACAGAATTTACCACAGTAACAAAATTGAGGAAAATGTCAAGCTGGTGGAGTCTATGAGATCTTAATCTGGTCAGCCTGAGAGTTCTCTGGCAAAAAACTGCACAAGGATTGCAGTTCCTGAGGAGGAACAGGAAATGTCCATCTTCTGACAAACCTGGTGGGGTAGCACCCCCCACCTTTATGATTATGGAGGATCTAGTTTAACCAGCTTCACATTTTGGTGTTAGCAGTTTACTGGCAACAGGGCTCCACACATGACCCTTACAGACTGTAAGGGAGATTTTCCAGGAAAAATAACTCAAGTAGAGATGTTTTCAGATTTAATGAAGCATCTTTCTAAGATTCTTGTTTCTGCTAGCGGTTTGTTGTCCATCTCTAAACAGGATGTTCAATACTTCACTATCAAAAACCTCAGAAGATGAAATCTATTGATTCGGAACATTTTTATTTTCCTCTGACTCTTTGGAGACATTTTCAGAGCCAGTGGTGGCTTATGAAGACCTTCAAAATGTCAGAATGTGAAATCTTTATACAAAATTTCTATTAACCTTGCAGAAAGAGTCACAAGATTAATAATTAAGCTAGAGTTTTTTGATGTGGTGGGTTGACTCCAGCTGGACATCAGGTGCTCACCAAAGCCACTTTGTCACTCCCCTTCTCAGCTGGACAGGGGAGAGAAAACATAATGAAAGGCTTGTGGGTTTAGATAAGGACAGGGGGGCATCACTCACCAATTACCTTCATGGGCATTATGTAGCACACTGCATCATGGACCCACGCTGGAGCAGTCTGTTCCAGAAGGATTGCAACCCATGGACGGGAGCCAGGATGGAGCATTTTTTAAAGAACTGTAGTCCATGTGGTGACTTCCATGGGAGCAGTTCATGGAGGACTGTCTCCCATGGGAGGGGCCCCACTCCAGACCCAGGGAAGGGTGTAAGGAGTCCTTCCCCTGAGGAGGAAGGAGAGGCAGAAAACAACATGTGAATAACTCATCGCAACCCCATTCCCAGTCCCTCTGTGCCACTGGACTGGAGGAGACAGAGACATCTGAAGTGCAGTTAAGCCTGAGAAGAAGGGAGCAGTGGGAGGAAGGTTTTGTGAGATTTATTTTTTCTTTCTCATTATCGTCCTCTGATTTGATTGGTAATAAAATTAAATTAATTTCTCCAAGGCGAGTATGTTTTTCCTTTGACAGTAATTGCTAAATGTTCTCTCCCTGTCCTGATCTTGACCCACAGCCTTTCATTACATTTTCTTTCCCCTGCCCAGCGGATGAGGGGGGTGATAGAACAGCTTTGGTGGGCACCTAGTGTCCAGCCTGGGTCAACACACCCCATTTTTTTACTGTAATATCAAGTATTGTAAAATATCTTTAATATATTTCATTCATACAATAGTGTTTAGAACTTTTTGTTATCCTAAACCACATTTGTGAGTATGAGACAGGCTGTCATTATACTATAAATCATAAATCTTGATCCTTTAATTAGTACTAGCTTTCTGTGTCATCTCACCATTCCTGGTATGTTCAAATGTTGCACTGTAGCATTTTATCTCCTGGGACAGTACCCTACATTACAGAAGATACAGATGGTAGTCATGTTCTTCCTTCTCCTACTCAGCTTTGTTTCCTCTTTTCCCTTCTCTGCTCTTCCTCTCTTTCCCTTCTGCCCTCATTGTTTCTGGCAGTTTTAGTTCATGGTCTTCTTGTACCTCCCACAATCATCGGCAGGAGAACAGCATGGGAGGAGAAAACCCAAGCATCAGTTAGACTGCCTGTCAGTCATGATTGCTACTACATCCCCCCTGCAATAATCAGAACTGTCCAATGATTTGAGTTTCCCTCTTCCTTGATCTTCTATCCAGTTGTTCACACTGTGCGCCCTTCTACTTCCAAAGTAGAGCCTGGTCCAGAAGAAAAATGTCAGTGGAGCAGGAGGTACTATTTTTGTGCTGCAGAGAAGCTGAAGAGTTCCTGTTTTCCTGCTGTGTCTGTCTGGTGCTCTTTAGGTTTTTCATGATGGATTTCCTTCTCTACTTGACCTCTCATTATGCTGCCTTAATACTTTCATATATGCTGTCCCAAATTCATGTTTACATTAAAAATAATACTTCTTCAGTGTAGAATCTCATTAATGCATTTTCAGATGCCTGTAAAACCCTTTATCTAATGCAGGAAATCTAATATTGAAAGAAACATAAGTTCCTAGCTTTGTAGGGGCATGACTGAGTACACAATTACTTTAGGAAACAGGTGAAAAAATTAAGCTGTGTGGGTTTGTTACTGTGTTGACTACACTATGAGAATCAGTTTTTCCACAGGAAATAGAAAGGTACATAATTGGGAGCCATCCCTCCTGTGTTGAAGAACTGCAGTGCATGATCCACTGGCAGCCTTCTTCAAGCTTCTGATAGCAAGTTGTTTAAATATTTCAGCAGTGCATTGAAGACACTCCAGCTGGGTTTGAAAGTTGAATGCACGTTAGCGTTTCTAGGTCACAGCGATTAAAATGTATGGCTCCTAGGCTACAAGGTGCAGAACTATAGAACTTGTTGAAACAATGTATTTAGCTGTGTGACTGATAAAAAAGAAGTAGTAATGTGATGTCTTTTTTCACTTAATTCTGTTATTTGGTCATTGTTGTTTGAATTTGCTTTGGAGACATCTGTGACATTTTACCAGCCAAAAACGTAGTGATGGATGCCTGAATGAAAAAAACAAAACACAAGAATATCTTTGCCTTAAGGAACATCTCTGACTTTTGAGTTGTTGACCGACAGACATCAAAGAGGTTTAGGGATCAGCATGTAGGAAAATGGCCCAGATGTCAGCAATTGCTGTTTCTGTTCTTGGCTCTTCACAGCACTGTCTTGCTGCAGGTCCCTGAACATGTAATTTCACATTTCTGTTTTTATTTCCTCACTGAGGCTTTTTTTTTTTTTTTAACTTTTTATTTATTCAAGTGGAAATCATTTGCCCTTTCTCCTATGCTGAGTGTGATGGATTCTCTAGAACCTATTGTCTGGGCTAGCTTGCCTCTCCAACTATCAGTATGTAAAGCAGACATCTATCATCACCAATTAATCTTATCTGAGAGTTCAAGTTCACAGATGCATTTGCCATTATCATATTGCAAAGCATTTCCCAAGCTTCTCTCTTCACATGGAAGCTGCCCAAGCATGATTATTTTTTTTGAGGACATTCTCAAAATAGTCTCTGGGTTGGTACTGTTAGCGGAGATTTTAATAATATTTTCAGTTCTTCAATATGTCGTCTCTTTAGTGCATATGCAGTGTATAAAGCTTTGCACTGAGGAAAGTCTCCCAGTTTCCCTGAACAAAGTAATAATTATTTTGTTCCATTTAATTCAGTACATAATGTTACTCTAACTTGTAAGTTCATTTCACTCTCCTGTTGATGTGAGTAATTTACACTCAGTCTCATGTGTTGCAAAAAACTTGGTCTTTTTAATGTTATTTCTTTATTACACATAAACATATTCAGAAGATCACAGTATGTGCTCAATGTACTCTATACACAAGTTCATTTTGTATAAACTTATTCAGAAGACAAGGTTGCTCTGAAGTACAAGGTTACTCTGAAGTAATTTGGGAAGGTTTATTGAAAGTTGCAAACAGAGGGTCCCTGGAGGTGCTAATAAAGTATTGAAAGACCGCTTACACATAGGACAGTGGAAACTACATAAATATAACTGACCTTCCTCTCTAGCTCATTGCTGAATTATCAGTGTTTATCTCATGATGTGAAGCTCCCTCAGTACCAGAACAAAATATTTTCATAAAGAGAGTAATCAGAGCTGATATACGTGCTTTAAACAGACTTAAATTAAAGATGATTTCTGGCAAAGCAGAACATTGTAGAACACACCTTAAAGAAACATATTCCAACATTTTTTTCTTAAGGACTGTAATATCTACAAAAATAGATTCCATTCAAAAAAGCAAAGTATCAAACCAGTATTTTCTTCAAGTAGTGATCAATCTACTTCCAAGCTGATGTATTACATGAAGGATACTTGTTTTAGAAAAGGCTGTTAACTAGGGGGTTTTTTTATTATCTTTTTAAAAGATTTTTTCTACTTACAGTTTCCTGCCCTTCATTTGAAATGCATGTAATTCAACTACAAACAACAACAACAAACCAAACCCCAAAATATTATTTGAAACTCCATGTGGCATATATTTTATATATTTCATTTATATAAACTTCCTCAAATAAATGTATTCTAACTTCTTTGCCACTGTTGTGACAGGCTTTAAATATCTAATTTGTGTCAGGCATGTTTGCATGTTTTTAGAGGCAGTTTTTACTTTCCTTATCTAGTTGCTAAAACCTAATCTTTGACAAAACACTGATAAAGGCACCGTTTCATTTTTTCAATTAGCATCAGTTCCACTTATTAACTGCAGTATAAGAGCTAGAGGGCTCCAGGAGGTGGGGATGGGCACTATCTGCTACTTTTGCTATTTAAAGATACAATGTAAGTAAAACTGAAGGTTACATTTGCTCTTTAAAATATGTAAGAAATACTTATTGATCTTTGGTTTAATATAGTTATTTTTTATTACTTTCACAGCTTAAAGGAGGATTCGCTGCTATACAACTAATAGAATACTTTCCTCCTGGTCAATTTATTGAAAGTTGTCATACGTGAAAAATGTGTTGCTTGATTTCAGTTTGTTGGAAGAAGTTTATAGCATGTTAAACTGAGAGATTCCTTGTAGGCAAACTTTGATAATGGGAACAAATCAGACTGTCATTTTCTGTGGTGTGAAGAAACCCTGTATAACAATCCTCAGAGAGCAGGTGGTTTGGTAGACCACAAGTTAGCAAATACTTTATCCTTTTTAGGATCAACTTCTTAAATTTTGGCACCAATGCTAAATCACCATTCATGCATTTACCTTTAGAGGAAGAATACTTCACAGCATGCAGCTTCTCTGTAGACTTTAGGATGATTTCTATGACAAATGCATATATCTTGAAAAGAGTAAGCAGATGGACTGCAGTGTTAAACCAGTACCAAAATTAGTCCAAACCCTATAAATAATATAAATAATGAGTTCAACCTGAGGCTTTTTTGAAAATTATAAAAATAATAGGGTTGGTGTAAAGTTCAAATAAAGCTGTAATGATTGGGCTGCTTTAAACAGGAAAAAAACAGCGTTACAGATGTTTGGGTTTTTCCACCTGTCATCTCTGTTTTATCCAGACCAAGTATGAGTTATTTACTTTACAAGTAGATCCCCACTTTCTTCTGACAGTGAAAAAAGGTAATGGGTATAGCCTGTACCTGTTCAGGATATGCATTATTGGATGCTATCCATTTATTGATCTCATGGAAATCCATTAACTTTACTATCCCTCCTAATGGCCTCCTATAAAGTACTGTCAAATTGGATCCCATGGGATTGCCAAGGAAAGTATGAGGACATGGGGGAGAGGAGCACCTGTCCGTTGCAATAACCTTTGCTTCCACAAGTTGCAATGTCAAGTGGGTCTTTTTTATTGAAGTCTATGTTGGAAGTATTTCTGAGTCATTCCTCTTGCATTAATGCAAGGATATGAAGTCACACATTATTGCTGCTTTGGGAAGTAGGCTGAAGCACTTTTCAGGAGGTGACATTCAAGGTAGGTGTTGGGTGAAGTTGACCCAGGGTGATTTGCCAGTTCATTCTGTAGCACAGATTTTCTGGTGCAGTTTTATTGCTGAGCCAGTTAGCATCCACCCAGCATTTTGCTTCATTTAAATATCCATTTTTGGAACAGAGCCAGACTCCCAAGTGAACCTTTTTGATTATCTGATGTTAAAAAACCATAAAGACTCTTACTCCTGCAGCCTTGGCTTCTCAAATGACTCAGTCTGCTTACACTAAGAGAAGAGTTTGTTTTTAAACATGGCATAGAGCAGACTAAACTTGGGTAGACTTCCCCCAAACCTTCAGTGTAATCTTTTCTTAATGAAACTATTTTGATTTGGGAGGAGGGAAACATTTGAGTAGTTGGATAATTTCACATTTGTTTGTGCAAGTATTATGAAGTAGGCATTATTTACCATCTTCCTCAAACATCGGAGAGTATCTGATCACTACTGGATCATTCAATAAGAAGCTTTTCTTTATTTGTGCATGTTTTTTCTAATCAATCCCCTATTCAGGACATATGAATTCTAATTCTGTATTTGCCACTAACTTCAGCTCCTTGTGCCATTTCTGTATTGTTTCTTTGTCAGTTTGTGCTTTGACTCACTGTGTATATTAATAGAACTTGAGATATTGTGACCTTATGTAACAGTTTAAAAAGTTGGGATGATTAGCTGTAAAGATATTTCTGCATTTAAGGGAGTGTAGGATTACTGTTACATCTGTGCATACATTGGTATTTCTGATAAGGTTGCTATTATGTGAACATTATAAACAGTTACTTGCATTTATGTATATAAAATGCAAACATCTAGTATGCTAAAGTGATTTCAATGCTTTCAGGCTGTGATTTCTGAAGCTAAAAAATGGTGCAACAAATTCTTACTGCAACATGTTTTTCTGTGAGAAATTTTATGTTCATTACCTGTGCGCTCCTGCCTCAGTTTCTGGTCACTTTGTTAACCAGTTGCAACATAGTTTGCTTAGATTATAGCAGCTAACACTGTAGCCTTACTTTTTTTTTTTTTTTTCTCCTGTTGGGGGAGGCCTGGAGGATGGTTAATTTTAGCCTTTATATTTCTGGTGGCTGGAACACATATGTTCTCTGCCCTGTACAGCTGCCACGTTTCACTCATTAACTGTTTATTTCAGCTGCACTGTCTGTTTTCTGTGGGAACTGTGAAGATATGAGATACTATTGCACTTTGAAAGACAGAAAACAGTATCTCAGTTATTCCCTTAAGACTGCCAGGCTGGTAGGAAGGCCTTTAATAACCACAGCTTATGTTTTGTTAAATTCTGTTGTTTTAGGTTCAATGGATCCAAAGGACTTTCTGAGGGAAGCACAAATAATGAAGAATTTGAGACATCCAAAGCTTATACAGCTTTATGCTGTCTGTACTTTGGAGGACCCAATTTATATTATTACTGAGCTGATGAGATACGGGAGTCTTCTAGAATACCTTCAAAGTAAGCAAATGACTATAAACTCATTTCAAGGGGTGCCACTGCTGTCAGTTTAGTAAATACACTAACATTCTGGTTTAATAGAAAAGCTACATTATTTTTCATGCATGAGGATGTGAAAGGAGGAAAGAAAGAGGATTATGAATTTTTGACGTGCCAAAGTATTTGAGAAGACAATCACATTCACAGTTTGATTCTTGCCTTATAGTACCCTGCATTTTTCCACCCAGTTCTACGAGATGGGAACATACACTGACAGTATAAAAATATAAGCATCCAGAAGGATAGGTCATCATATTTGACATGAAATAGAGGCACTTTCACAAAATGTACTTAACAGCTTTGAAATCTATTACTAGGCAGAAATAGCCTTTCACTGTGTATTTGTCCCTTGCCTATTGTATCAGGGCTTTTATCTTAGCAGCACTTCAAAGTGCTCTTTTGAAAGCAAATAATAATTAAAAATAAAGTTGTATAGTGTGGGACAAACTAGCATAATGATTGCACCCCTGCTATTGAGAAATGCTTGATTCTAGTGTTGTTATCCATTTTCAGTTTGGCAAATGTCTCTGAGGTGCTAAATTTCTGAGATGCTAAATTTCTGTAAAGCTGTAATGGTCTCTTGAAGACAAAATATTTGCTGTGATCATTGTCCTAAATTTCCTCTCTGTCTCCAGCCCATAAGGCAAAGCTCTGTGAAATACCTCAGGCACTATTTACCATGGCACATGCTTTCCCCTGTTTTCTCTGTGGAACCATTTCTGAAGAGAGGCTCAGTCCAGGGAGAATTACAGCTAAAGACATCTCTGGTAGAGAGACAGCCCCACCAGGATCTGTGCAGAGAGGGGCTGCAATGAGTTTCAGCCGGATTGCTCACAGTTTTTTAGGTATTTAGTGACCAGGGATAGGGAGGCCCAAATTTACTTTAAATTCTCATCTTTGGAGCCTTTGTGTGCAGATTGCTGCTTATATGATTGAAAGAGTCTGGCACATGAGGCAATGATTGCTGTGCATGAAAACATTTATTACACTGGAGAAATTGCTTTGAAAAAGCCAGGATGAGTCACAGCTATTGCAGAAGTGAAAATTGTCTTGTTTGTGCATGGAGTACAACATGTCCAGGACACATCAGCACTGCAGCCTCTGTGTAGATCTCAGAGAGGCTGTGAAAGTCAGTTGGTTTCCAGGCAGCTGTCACAGTAACTAAAAAAGGCCAGTTGAAACCCAGCCTAGTGGTATCTCTCCTTATCTGATGGCCTATGCACAGGGGGATAGATACACAGAAATAAGGGGTGGAGGTAGAGATCCTTTGATAGGTATAGGTCAGAGAAAAAGTTGTTCCTGTCTATGAGAGTGAGTTGTTGTCAGCTCTGTGACTGGAAGTGATCTGTATTGGTTGGCAGTCAGTGCACAGCCCCTGATGAGCTTACTTGAGGCTCTGCTACTGCAGGAACCAGGAAAACATTTCCAGAAGGCTGCTGTCTCTGTGTCCACTGTAGGTAAATATGGCAAACTGGCACAGAGGGAAGTCCAGAGATCATTCTTTGGTTAAGTTTCCACTCCCAGAAATGCATGATATGTTTTTCCAGCTTTAAAAAAGCCCTGATATTTCATGCAAAGTGACTATGGCATTCCACCATAATGACAGCTACTTAATAATGATAGGCATGTGAATTCCCTGTGCACCCTGTGAATGTACTTCTTGTTGAACACTGCTAGGCAGAGTTATTGAGCTGTGACCAGTGTGAGAAAAAAGCTACTGAAAAGCTACTGAAAATTTGGTTATTGGATGTGAATGAAATTGTCATAAAAGTGTGAGTGTTGTTATCAATTCTGATAGACCTGCGGCTTGTCCCGACAGGGACACAGTCCTGAAGTTCGGTGAATTATTATAGAGGCAATGCTCACAACTGAGGAAAGTGCTGCTTATTTATTTATTTATTTATTTATTGCCAGGCATCTATCAATGAAAATATTTCTGTCTTTCCTATATGAGATATTGTGATTGATTCCTTAGAACAGGGTGCAGACCCCAAGCTTTCTTTAATATTTTCTCTAATAAATTTTTCATATAAGGGTGATAGTTTTGTAAAAAAAAAAAATTAATGAAAAAGGACATGGAAGCACTACATTTTCTTTACAGGAGAAACAATAAGCCATGGGAAGGTTTTATAAATTCTCATGTAGTGCCTGGTTTGCAATGGTGAAGTTATATTAATTTTGGATTTTTCATTGTATTTTTTCCTTCTTCAAAACACTTTAAAACAAACTAAAGTACATGTATACCCATATGAATACAGAGGTACACTTTTCCAACCTTCTCTGAACCAGCCAGGTGGGAGCTGGCTCTGGTTTGGAAACCTGTGTAGTTGTACTAATGCAGTGCTGTGTTTGAACTTGTGTACTTTGGCTGGCCCAGCCTGGGATTTTGGTATAGTCGGAAATCTTTCTGAGACAACTATACATGATTTGCACATCAGATCCCAAAGAACTCTGTGCTTTCATCCTCTGTGCAGTTTTCAGCTCCTGATGAGCTGAGGGATTTTAAACTGAATTACATAAATTAGTTTCCAAAGCTCAGGCACTCAGGCGAGATGCTTGTACAGATTTATTTTTTTATTAAATACAGCATAAGTGTCATTTTTGGATCTACATCTTTGTCCAGCAAGCCGAATAATAAATGTTGAGGTTTCGCTGTTATCAGAACTGCAAAACTTCAGTGTTATATTATTCTGTGGCCTGATGATGGATTTTCTTGATGGTTAATCCATAGATTTTAACATAGACTGATTTTTCTCCCTCTTTCTTTTAAAGGTCAAGGCAGCTATTGTACATGTGTGTGGGAGAGAAAGACTTTTTGAGTCAACAATAGAAGTAAATAATATTAGTGCTGAATTATCATGACAATGAGTTTAGCCTTGAAAAGGAAGTAGGACAATACACATACAGGGTAAATTTAATAATTTAAAATTAGTTTCTTTTACCTGTTAATCTCAGAACATCCAGATTAACAGGAAATTCAAGGCCTGGAGGCTGCAGAATAGATTAGTAAAAAACAGAATTTCATACCCTTAACAAGGAATAATTGCAAGGTCAGGAAGTGATCCTGCCCCTCTTCTCTGCACTTGTGAGACCCCCCCTGGAGTACTGTGTCCAATTCTGGAGCAAGTCCAGAGGAGGCCACGAAGGTGATCCGAGGGCTGGAGCGCCTCTGCTATGAAGACAGGTTAAGAGAGGTGGGGCTGTTCAGCCTGGAGAAGAGAAGGCTCCAAGAAGACCTTATAGCAGCCTTCCAGTACTTGAAGGGGCTACAGGAAATCTGGGGAGGGGTTTTTACCAGGGTATGTAGTGATAGAACAAGGGGTAATAGTTTTAAACTGGAAGAAGGGAGATTTACGTTCAACGTTAGTAAGAAATCCTTTACTGTTAAGGTGGTGAGGCAATGGAGCAGGTTGCCCAGAGAGGTTGCAGATGCCCCCTCCTTGGAGGTGTTCAAGGCCAGGTTGGATAAAGCTTTGTGCAACCTGGTCTAGTGGAGGGTGTCCCTGCTCTTGCAGGGGGGATGGAACTAGGTGATCTTCTAGTTCCCTTCCAACCCAAACCATTCTGTGATTCTATGAAAATGCCAGAACTGGAGGAGGCTATGCAAAGCAAAGCTAAGACTGACTTTCACTGTGAATCAATTTAAAATAAGAAACTGCCAGCTACAAATGTTTTATTTCTTTGACACAGAGATGGGGGAGGCGGGGCACCTGTCTCTTTCCTTCATGTGTGGAGGCAAGTTGCTGTTCTCAAAGTTCTACTACTTTGAGCAACCAGTCTGTGATCACCAAATCTCTATTTCTGGGACTCACTGATATTACAGTGGTGGGAATTGCATGCACATAGATCCAGAATGTTCTATGAGAGAAGCAGGCAGCTTGAAAGCAGCACAAGGAGTCCTACTGTTGAGTAGCAGCAACAGAGATAGCAGCGTGAAGCAATCCAACTGAAATGGACTGGAAAGTGAAAGGTGGAGTTACACTTGACAGCAGATGGTATATTCCTAGTAAGAATCCTTAGAGATCCTTTTGTGTGTTTCCATCTTTATTCAGCTTTGGCTGCGCACAGTGAATATTGACATTAACATTTACAGTTTGAAATCATAGAATCATTAAGGTTGGAAGGGACCTTAAAGATCATCAAGTTCCAACCTCCCTGCCGTGAGCAGGCAACCCTACCACTAGATTAGGTTGCACAAAACCTCATCCAACCTGGCCTTGAAAACCTCCAGGGATGGGGCATCAACAGCCTCCCTGGGCAACCCATTCCAGCTCCTCACCACCTTTATAGTGAAGAATTTCTTCCTAATATCTAAACTAAATATCCCCTCTCTCCGTTTAAAACCATTACCCCTTGTCCTATCACTATCTTCTCTGATGATAAGCCCCTCCCCAGCTTTCCTGTAGGCCCCTTCAAGTACTGGAAGGCCACTATAAGGTGACCCCAGAGCCTTCTCTTTTCTAGGCTGAACAGCCCCAACTCTCTCAAGCTGTCTTCATAGCAGAGGTGCTCCAGGCCTTTGATCATCTTGGAGGCCCTTCTCTGGACCCTCTTCAACAGCTCCATGTCTTTCCTGTGCTGAGGGCTCCAGAGCTACACACAGTATTCCAGGTGGAGTCTCACCAAAGCAGAGTAGAGAGGCAGAATCACTTCCTTGGCTCTGCTGACCACACTTCTTTTGATGCAGCCCAGGATGCAGTTAGCCATCTGGGCTGCAAGCACACACTGGTGGCTCATGCTGAACTTCTCAGCTACTTCCACCCCCCAGGCCCTTTTCTTTGGGACTGCTCTCTATCCATTCTCCCCCCAGCCTGTATTTACGTTTGGGGTTGTGTCAACCCAGATGCAGGACCTTGCACTTGGCCCTATTGAACTTCATGAGGTGGGCATTGGCCCACCTCTCCAGCCTGTCAAGGTCCCTCTGGATGGCCTCCCTTCCGTCTGGGTTATACACTTGTTGGAAAGGCAAACATCTGCTTTACTAACAGTAGATAAATGTCCTTTTCTTTGGAATTTGTCAGCAGCTCCTTCTGGGCTTAGATCAGCTGCTGCTTTTAGATGGAACAGGCATTGTTACTCTGTTATGATGACATTTGCTGCATGACTTTAAATACTGCCATTCAGTAATCTCTGTCATTTGGTTAAGCTGTTCCTTTATTGTATCATATGGCATTGTTGATTTGTGTTAGCTGTTTGAACCAGTCAGCTGTTATAATATTTATATATGAATATCATAAATATTATGTTATCCTTGTTGTCTTCTTTTTAAATAGAAGATGCAGGCTCCCAAATCTTCTTGCCACATCAAGTAGACATGGCTGCTCAGGTGGCTTCTGGAATGGCTTACCTGGAATCCCAGAATTATATCCATCGGGATCTGGCAGCCAGGAATGTTCTTGTTGGTGAACACAGTGTTTACAAAGTGGCAGACTTTGGACTTGCAAGGGTTTTTAAGGTGAGTTGTGAGAGGGTGAATTGGCTCTATTTTAACTCTGGGGAGCAAGGTGGAAGATGTCAACTAAAGGATTAAATGTAGCCTCTGAATTGCTGGATTTGGGCAAAAAGCATGCACAGGGAGAAAAGGACACCTAACTTGTTCACTTGTGTCCTCTACCTACATTAGCCCGTGTAATGTTAGAAGCTGACCTGTACCTTTATGTCAGTCTGAAGATGACATCTAGTTGTCTGCTTTCCA
Organism: Apus apus; assembly: GCF_020740795.1. Classification (NCBI taxonomy): domain Eukaryota; kingdom Metazoa; phylum Chordata; class Aves; order Apodiformes; family Apodidae; genus Apus; species Apus apus. The sequence continues at coordinate 42,535,255 of NC_067284.1, forward strand.
CTCAGCCACCGAGGAAGGAGCCTGGCAAGAAATACCCTTTGCTGCACAACCTTTATCCACAACACTAGTGTTTGCCACATGGAGAGAGATCACAGGAATGATGGCAAAATTATCTTCCTGAGCCTGTAAGGCAAGGCATATAACAATGTATTGACAGCTATTTTCTCCTTATTCACTTCCCCACTGCCTCTGTGATGCTTGCGAGTGCAGGTAGTAATCATAAAAGAACCTTATTCTCTCTGCGACTAATAGCAGAGTTCATAAACTGAGCTCCCAGAGCTTTAAATCTGACACAGTTTCAAATTCTTTGCCATTGTGCTGCTGTTTTTTCTCTAGCCCTTGAGGATGTAGAATGCCAAGTAAGGCTGACCAAGATAGCCCCAGGAAAGAGCTGTGGTTTAGAAATGATTTTTCTTACCTCTGGAAATTATTTTATTAGACCTGGAAAGACTTGATTTGCCATGTTTTATGGATTTCAATATGTAATCCGTAATTTCTGAGGTCTTACTCTTTTTACTGATTTATGTTCTTGCACTGAGAAGGAAAAACAGAGAAAAAAAAGCCTTCTGCTTCTCGTTTGTTTTCTTTCCATTCAAGCAGCAGAAATTGAAGTTCATGACAGAGCTGGATTTATTACATACTGAAGTGTAGAAAAATGGCTTGACAGTGGCATCAAGGGACTTTGAAAGTGCTTTTTGCTTAATTTTGATTCTTCTAGCTATGCATAAGTTCAGATTGCACATTTTTTAACATGAAAAATAAGTATTTTTAAATGAACAATACTTACAATGGATATTTCTCCTGTCCTCACTAGAGAGGGTAATAATTTGCAGCTGTTGACTTTTCTTGGTAAAACTGAACTTTACTAATATTCTCTGTCATAGAGTCATCTTGACAGATTTTCGTAGGAATATTTGGTCTCCTAAACCAAAGCACTAACATGGTCACATGCAAAGATCCCAAAGGAGCAGGTGTGAGAAATTAAATCTGTATTTCTCTATGCATTGATTAGCATAATGAAATAATTTGTTGTTGCTAGAGTTGAGTATTATGCTCAAGATGCCAACTATATCAATATGTAGATATAAACCACTAACAACCAGTCTTTTCAAAACTATAGGGCATTACTGCTGGGACATGTACCTTCTGTATTAAAAGCAATTAAAAAAATAAAATCTTGTACACATTCACCTGGATTTGCATGTGAAAAGCCTGACCAAGGCTTGGATGAGACTGATGTACACTAAATTAGATTTAGGAATTCAAGAGAGAATAAATGTTCACAAAGTTCAGGTGTCTGGGTTGTAAAGCCCAGGACATGTTTCCAAAATTTTACAAGTAAATAATTTTCCTTTTTTGATGTATCTTTCATCTTCATTTTATATGAATTAATTGGACCCACTGTATGCTAATACGTTAATTGAATCACTTGGAGTTTGTTCTTTGGTTGGCAAAACCTGCTTAAGTGATTGTTATCAAAGTCAATGGCCCTTCAACACTGCAATAAATCATAGAAGGGTTCTGAAATTCATCAGCTCTTGCTCCTGCCTTCTCTGTTTACTGAAGACCAGACTTGAAGCCATTTGGTCTCTAGTTTCAGCAGGATGCTTATACTGCCACTCCTGACAGACTTTTGAAATCTTGCATGCCAGGTCCACAGTTCACAGTAGCAGGTCATAATTAATCACAAACCACTCCAACACTACATGGTCACTCGAAATGATAAATGCTTTAGGAAAGTCTCTGATGAAAGATAGCATTTCTCAACTGTGAAGCCCAATTCAACAATAGACTGCATTAAGTGTGTGCTTTAATACCATGAAAGGCTAATGCTAGGCTAGAAGAGGGTAAGATCGAACACGTGCTTAGCTTTCTCAGGTGCTTAAGTGCTTTGCTGAAGCAGATCCGAAACCAGACTTGCTTTGTTTTACCTGTGACAGGTAGAAAATGAAAATGTATATGAATCTAGAGCTGAAACAAAACTCCCACTGAAATGGACAGCCCCGGAGGCAATCCACTACAACAAATTCAGTGTAAAGTCAGATGTCTGGTCATTTGGAATACTTCTGTTTGAAATAATCACCTATGGGAAGATGCCATATGCTGGTAAGTGCTTTTACTGAAAGAATGATGCCTCATGTTTTGTTGCTTTAAGAATGACATTAAAAAAAAAGAAGCCGAATGCCTGATGCCTGTACTATGGGCATGTTAAAGGGTTACAAGCATAAATAGAGAAAGAAGGATCTTCAGATGAGGCCTGTTTGGTGCCTCAAACCTTCTGGCTGCCCCAGCTTCCCTAGAAGCTTTCCAAAGGCTGTGATTAGAAGCCATTCAAGCTTCCTCTCTCTGGAGTCAACCTGCATTACACAGGCACTTAAGCCAACTGGCTCTTTCCCTCCAACATCAGATCAAAGATGCCAATTCCTGGAATGTGGAAAAAGGGAAGGTTTTTCAGTCCCTCATACCACCCTTATGTTTTTCTCAAGTTTATTTTTTTGAGGACATCTAATGGAAGAACAGGTTATTGTGATGTGCTACACAGACACTTCAGGAAGAAGGTGTCTGAAACATGAATCTGGGTGTTTATACCACCTTCCCTCAGGTTTTACTATTACAGTGGAGAGTCTTCATAAAGAGAAGGATAGGATAACAAGAATTTGGAATGAAATGTCACCAACCTCGTAAGTGGATTTAATGGTATGGGAGCAGCTATTCCTAGCACTATGAGTCAAGGAACCATGGCTTCAATAACACAAGACATCAGTGAAATGATGCGACTGTGACTCATTTTGTGATGGTGAGAAGACAAGGGAAGAACTAAAGCTAAAAAAAAAAAAAGTTATGCTGCATTCATACAAACCTGAAGGCTGGTATGTTTGCCATAAACTACATTTCACAAGGTCCCAAACTGATATTTCCTGTAAAAGGAAAAATTGCTTCGCTTTCTGATTTCCACTCTCACTTCCTGTGAAACCCTTTTGGAAAAAAAAATTAAAAAAAATCCTCAGCTCTTTCTTATATAAACCATAGGTGCGTGCATATGCACATACATATAAATAAACTATTCCAATGGAACGTAACACCATGATTCTTGGTATTGTCTGAAAATATGTTCAGCATTATCTCTTTGCAAAGGCAGAGTTTACCTGTAGCTTTACAGTGGAAAATGTGGTGGGGTTTTTTTGTTTGTTGGGTTTGGTTTTTTTTTGGTTTGGATTTTTTGTGTTGTGGGTGTTTTTTTGTTTGTTTGTTTGTTTATTTGTTTTTTCCATGGCTGTGTGCTTGCTTGGTATTGCTTTCAGGAATTTGTCCTCAGTAATCAGGTAGCATAAGAGGTTATGTTGATCCATGCTGGTAGTGGGTAATGTACAGAGGAAACTTCATTCAGAGATGTAGGGAAAAGAAGTAAAGAGTGTTCAATTCAAGATTGAATTTAAAAAGTAGAAAATGAAAAGGGAAGGTGGCAATAGTCTTGATAGATAAAGGTATAGCAAAGGTAGGGGATTGGTTTCTTCTCCATGACCTATGGTGACAGAGCAGGCAGGATGCAATGGTATAGCTGCACCAGTGGAAACTTGATTCTGACAGAAGGGAAAACTTTCTAAACATCAGGAAAATTCAGCAGCGAGACAGATTTTCTTGGGAGATTTTGGAGTTACTGAGACTAGAGGGATTTAGTTTAAGCAAAATAGGTTTTAGAATAGTTTTGGCAAACCCAGGATGATGGAGGAAAAGCCTCACACCCAGCTCTGCCTCTTAGATGGCACATTTGGGATGAGTGTATTGGGAAGTGCTGGAGGTGGTTTTTAACTGCTGGTTTGGGATCCTCCAGTGGCTCTTCTGGCCTGCTGCCATTGAAGGGGACCTGCCAAGGCCAGCTCTGCCCTCATTGTACATGTCTGCCTCACAGAGGCTCTTGGCTCACCTAGGTAAGAGATCAGGATATGTGGAGACACTAAATAGACTCTGAGTAATCCGATTAACTCCTTTTGGCTTGCAGGTATGCCAGGACAACAGGTGATCCAGATGCTGGATAAGGGTTACAGACTCCCTCAGCCCGAGACCTGCCCAGCGCCGTTCTACCAGCTGATGCAGCAGTGCTGGAACGCAGAAGCAGGTGGTCGGCCCACCTTTGAGGCCCTCTGTGGGCAGCTGGAGTCCTACTTTGAGTCCTCTTCCTATACCCAGGCCCAGGCCGTGGTGAAGTGAACTCCCAGTCTGGAGCTACCCAACATGGCTGAAGAAGAGGCCATGAAATCGGCCTAACCTCAGTCATGGAGGTTGTTGGGGTGTGCTGAGGAACTGTACGTTGTGATCCCTGCACTGATACTCAACAATACTTAGAATTTTTGCTGCTGGCAAATAATTTGCAGGACTAAGCATCAGGAGGATGGAGGGGTGGGGTCTTCTTAAAGATAAAATGCCTTCTATTTATTTTTTAAGAATGAAATGAGTGTTGCTCAATAACCATTGTAGTGTTTTGTAATTTCTTTATTTGAATAATTTTTTGCTCTTCCTTAGATTTTTTTGTTCCTACCAGGTTGTTCTCATGAAGGAATGTGATGGCTCTGCACAGCAGGATCTGTGCTTCCAGAGTCCTCTAATAGAAAATAAATAAATAAACCAATAATCCCGTGACTGTGATGATGACAGAATCCAGGTTAATTGCCTTGCTTAGACTTGAAGTACCTGTGCTTTTGCTATATGGGAAAATAAAACAGATGTTCATGGGAGAAAAGGAATTATTTTCTTCAGTGGATGCAGAGTGATCTTTTTTGGTTTGCCTACTGTTCCTTCTTTACAAGAATAAAAAAATATTATTATTAGATTATTGAAGTTGTTTGTTCTTAATGCTGTTAAATAGTGCCATGGAACCAATGAGTTATGGTCCATTGAATCATAGAATCATAGAATGGTTTGGGTCAGAAGGGACCTTAAATATCATCTAGTTCCAACTGCTCTGCCATGGGCAGGGGCACCTTCCCCTAGACTAGGTTGCTCAAAGTCCCATCCAACCTGGCCTTGAAGTGTAAGGATTTGTTTTATGGTTCTTCATTTTAGGGATATTGAAAGGAATGATATATCACCATGAATTCAAGACTGCCTTAGCCTTTCAGAGTGGCACTCTTTTCTAACCTGCTGTTCAAATAACAGACCCTCTCCAGCAAGATTAGGTCCAGGGCAGGTCTGGGTTTTTAGAAGAGGAACTAGAGGTATTTTGATCTTCTCCAGAAGTAACTTTAGTATAGGAGAGATTCAAATAATAGGTGACCCATTTTATTTTGTTGCATGGGGAAATGGAGCCCAGGTGCTTCTGCTAGCAGTCTTTACAGCTACAGATTTTAGATTTTTTAATAAATTATTCTAATTAGCCACAATATCAGTTCTGCTAAAGTCTGGTATCACTGTGACAGTTTTCTGTTCTCAGTTTTGAGGCTTAGAGAACCAATTTTTAATTATTTACTGATGATTCATCAGTTAATTATTTAACAGCATAATCCAGGAATTAAGCTGTACTACATCAGCATTGTGTGAGCTCAGTATAAGCATGCTACCATTTTCCTCTAATATCAAAAAAAGGTATAAATAAATGAAAATATTAATTACTTTAAAGGCTGGGTGGCTTTTATTACGTTTTAAAAATTGTCTTCTCTTCTCTTTATACTTCAAATCCATTATTCTCAGTGCTTCTAATTTTTAGTTTCCTTTTCCCCTCCTCTATTTTTGGAAGGTAGTAGACCTTTTATTTTTTTTTTTTCTTTCATACACATCCCTTATACAATCAATGTTCAAAACTCCTTTCTATATTTATTGTTTTTTTCTGCTCTTTTTATCTTACTACATTTAGAGTTTTTCTAGCATTCTCTTTCTGTTCACCTTAATTTTCTGTGCAGCGCTTCTCCCTTCTAGCCCTCTTTATACTAATTACCCATGTAAAGCATGAAACAGTGAAAATTAATTAGCTGTCATAGTATTCATGCAACTTTAGAAAGTAATCATCCAGTCTGAAAGAAAAAAAGGTTAAGTGAATTTGCCAAACCCATCCTGACAAGAATTGGCACTGAACTGGGAGACTACCTGGTGAAGTCTCTTGATGTCCTCTGTCCATACTTGTTTTGAGACTCATGCTATCTACTGGCTTGTGGCCCCAAGAAGATGTTACTTTATGATTATTTTTCAGTGGTGTCCAGTGATAGGACAAGGGGCAATGGGTGCAAACTGGAGCATAGGAGGTTCCATGTAAATATCAGAAAAAAACTTTACTGTGAGAGTGACAGAGCACTGGAACAGGCTGCCCAGAGAGGTTGTGGAGTCTCCTTCGCTGGAGACATTCAAAACCCACCTGGACGTGTTCCCATGTGATGTGCTCTGGGTGATCCTGCTCTGGCAGGGAGGTTGGACTAGATGATCTTTCGAGGTCCCTTCCAACCCCTAAGATTCTGTGATTCTGTGATTATTAAACCTCCATCAATCCATGGGTCTCTCATCTGACTTGGAGCTGCATTTAACACTGTTGCCATCTGAGGTTAACAAATCCCACAGAGTAGGTCTATATAATAAGAACAGGAATGCTGTTATTTGGAAAGACCTCAGCATCAGACTTCCAATCTTGATGCTTAAGCTCCATTTCTAACTTTTTCAGGCTTCAAACATTATAAATGTCAAAAAACAAGTTGTCTTTGCCCAACTGAAAAAAAACGTTGATAAAAGTAGTATAATAAAAGGCTCATACCTCTGCAGTCCAGAGGAGATGAGTTGCTAGGAAAAAGAAAGAAAAAAAATCTGACAGCAGGGAAATAGCAAAATGTTCAGAATTCCAGTTTATGGCAGCTGGTCTAAGCTGTCCTGTGCTGGTCTCTGCCTCAAGTAGAAGTTAGCAGGATTCTATGGGACTCCACTGAAGTGACACCAGTAGTTCTGCAGAAAGCACACCTGTACAATGAATATCTTCCTAAACCAACTTATAGAGAATGTAAGGTCTGTTTGTTCTGTGAAGGTGGATATTTTGTCACCCTAATTTTTCCTATAGTCAAAGGAGAGAGAGGTGAATGAGATGGTGAATTAGTGCACCAAAATTACAGTTCTGCTCTGAAACTCCCATGGTGGGCTTTCTTTTTGCTGCTGTAAAGATATACCAACTATGACCTCATGAACCACCTGTAGCTGAGTGGAGCAGAAGCTGCAAGTGAGTTGCACCCTGATGAGCTGTGTGAGGAGTGGGTGCCTGTGTGTGATGGCCTCCAGAAGATACAGCCTGGCATACTGGTCTGCTGCTGGCAGGTGCATCCCCTTGCTGTTGTATCCTGCTGTTTGATCTCTTGTGCTTTTTATTTGCATGCTTGCACAGCTGCAGCTAGTTAATAGAGTTTGGATCTGCCAGCTGCCTCTAGTATGCACTGGCCCAGGGTGGTAGACAAACAGCAGCACCGGCTGAAAGCAAGCAGTAAGTTCACTTTGATGCCTCTCATTATAGGCACTGCATCAAGGAAATGTATTTTATATTCATCTTTGAGGCAGCTAGTGCATGTTTGGCCTACCCAAGGTGATGCACTGTAGGTGAAGATGTGGAATCAGTCTTCCAAACCTGAACACTGTTTTCACCCCATTGGAGTGTGCCCTGTGACCAGTTCACCCTCTTTTCTTAGCAGAAGTGGAAAGCAAGGAAAGGCAGGAAGGCAGGTGCATTACAGGACCAGGATGCTCATTTTTCTCTTGCACTGTGCTGCTCTGAGAAAATCTAGTGGCTGATAAAGCTCCTTTGCCACTATCAACAGTCCAGCTGAGGCCAAACTTGGAAATCCCAGATGCTGCTATGAGATCAAGTAGTTCCTCCTGGCTCAAATCCATGCACTTGCACTTAGTTCCCTATTTTGCCGGTCCATAAGCTGCTGTTATGCTAGTGAAATGCTGCCACTCTAGTATGAGCTCTAGCTCTGCATGTCTTTTTCCTTGGGCTGACAGGGAAATGAGAGGAAAAGCAGCAATGAAATGGAATCAGAAAAGCTCTGGAAAGAAGGAACAATATGGAAAATTAATCATTTGTTTTCAGCTCTTTCTCCCCAGGTTTTTGCAGTCAAATGGCTCCATTACCAAGAAAGACTGGAGGAAGAAGGTGGCAAAAGGTGATAAACCTTCACAGAGTTCAGTTTGCTTACAGGCAATGCAACAAGCAAAACGATACCTTTCGAAGTCCAATCTATTTTATAATACTTTTATTTATATGACAGATAACAAGTATAGTCAGAAGTCTTTGCTATGACTTGATTTAAATTAAAAATCAAGGTTATCTCTTCCGGCTACAGTGCACAGCAAGATGGATTTAACTTATCTCATTCTATTATTGAGGCCTTTTATGTTCAAGGTTCTGCTAGCACTTTCTATTGGATTTGTTTTTACCTGATGGATCATGGAGGGAAAAGAATAAATTCAGTTATGAGAAACAGTAATCGATTTTTTTGAACTCACATGAATTTATATGTTTGGCTAGAATAAAAGGATCAGGACGAAATAAGTTGAATTTTCTACAATTGACCAGCCCTTGTGAAATTCACTTCACATAAATTGCACTGTGATGTCTTTTATGTAATGTTTTATTTATGTAATTCAGTTATTCATTGCGAACTAAATCATGTTACGTGGTCTTACAAAAGATAACTTAAAAATGTCCAACCAGAACAAACCTCTATTTTTCTTACACTCTCCATTCTTCAGGAAGTTACAGAACAATACAATTGAACTGCAAGTATGAGGGAGTCCCTAGTGTTTATTTTTGGCTCTTACTGGAGAACCTCTGCTCACCTAGTCTGCATTAAAGAACTAAACATACGACGGGGCAACAGGGAACCTTCTATCACTTGTACTGCTTTCTTCTTTTTTTTTTTTTTTTGGTCCTTGTATCATATACTTGCTGTTCCAATGTCCTGACTATGAGCAGCAACCTGTTTTTTGTAGATGTGTAACTTACAACATGCAAGGAACTGGCCCAGCAGAGTGCATAATTTTATTGTGGAAAATTTCAGTGCATGGAAAGGACTCATTCTAGTGATTGTGTCTTATGCCTGCCTACGTGCTTCTCTTTCACTACTTTAAAAAGTGCTGTGGTATCATGTCAACCCATGGCCATTGTGGCTCACTGGTCAGCCATTTGCAGGGTATAGATCTTGGGGCAGATAAAAATGCTACACATAAGGGTTGTGCCACTGTGCTCAAAGAGAGACAGATGTGTACAGAAAGCTGTGTGGCTTCCGTTCTCTTCCAACATCTTAGCCAGATGAATTCTCTGGTGTGTTACAGACCCCTACCACAGTCACCTGCTGCAAAAATTTGCCCAGATGAACTTTGCATATATTCAAACAAAGTACTGAACTGGGGTCTATGAAAAATACTTAATTCTATCCATGCTTCCTATTAGCATGTTCATGCCATTGATTTTTTCAGTCTCAGGCTTCTCAGGAATGACTAATACAGATCAAAAAAATCAATAAGAGAAATGACATGTATAAACAAGCTGGGAAATCACTGAAAAGTACTTTGGCATTTTAATCTTCACAGCTACATTGTGCTGAAGAATTCAGTCCTTCCTTATTTTGGTACAGAGAAAATTAAAATGTACATTTGAAGCATTCAGTATCCAGGAAATTAATTTTAGCCAATTCCTGGATCTAAATACCACTAGAATAAAAAAAACTTGCTAGAAATTGTGCCTTGGTTCCCACCACTATTTCCACAAATAAATTCTGCTAAAATTAAGCAGATATGTGAGAAGACAGATATACAACTTCTTTATTTCTTCCCCCTCCCTGTATTTCTTAACGAATATTATTACAGGAGGATTATAGCTCCTTTTTAGTTACTTCTTAGTTACTTCTTAGTTAATGTTTTTTCTGTTCTTTTTCTAACATTAAAAAAAAGTAGTTGAGCCTTGAAGATTATTCCCAAAACTACCCTCAATAAAAAAAAAAGTGTGTTTCTCATACTTTTACAATTGTTATGGTCTTTAGAGAAGACAATGGTAAAACTTTTCAGAGAAAACAAAAAGTTGCTGCTGAATTTATTAAAAAAAAAAACCTTTGGATAAGCTGTTTGTGCTATTTACACTATTAAAGAAAAGAAAAGCATATTGCACTGCATTCTTTTCTCTAATTGATATAAATATCTGAGTATACTGATCAGACTTCTGTGTTTTAAGATACTAGAGAATTCAAATATACATACAGCAATATTAAAACAGTTCCTTTTTTTTTTTTCTTCTGTCTCTAAACATGCTGAAGGTTTTGTTGGCCATGTGTGGTTTTCAGCATTGTTTTTTCTCTTCCTATTTTTTTAATACTTAAATTTACTTGGATGTTTTTATACTGTGATTAGTTTGTTTACATTTGCAAACACCAAAACCTATTCATATTGCAGTGCTCCATTACTCTGCCAAATATTTAAGATGATCAAAAACAGAACACAAGGCATTCAGTGGTTTTTTGTGGTTTTTTTTTTTTTTTCTATGATACAACTTTTTATAAACAAATACCTGTCCACTCTGTGCCATCACAAGCATGTCAATTCCACATACCTTTAAGAAGGCAGAAGAATCAAAACTGACTTACATGTTCTAGAACTCTTTGGCTCTGGGGTTACTGCACACCAAAATCAAAAGCATGTATTTCATTGTTTCTTTTAGTTAATCTTCTGTATGTAGATAACAATTCTCCAAGATCAGTAATGTCACATGAAGGCACACTTATTATCACAACATTTTGATAACAACTGTCTCTCCTGTTGCAGTTGTTCCACCATCAGCGTTGCCTGTTTACTCAGCAAGTGGGCTCTCATCCATACTCTCATCCCTGCCAGATACCAGATCAGTTGTGGAAAGAGAGACATGCAGTAACAAGTTAGCAGCCCACAAGTCTTCCTGATTTGTTTAACTGTCGCTCTGCCACAGACACATACATTGAATTAAGAAAGACTCCTGTTGTGGTTCAGCCCCTGCTGGCAGCTAAGCCCCACACGGCTGCTCATTCACTCCTCCCCTGTGGGACTGGGGAGAGAATTGGAAGAGTAAAAGTGAGAAAATTCATAGCTTGAGAGAAAGACAGTTTCACAGGTAAAGCAAAAGCTGTGCATGCAAGCAAAGCAAACCAAGGAATTTGTTCACTCCTTCCCAGCAGGTGTCCCAGAATTCGTTCACTCCTTCAGTGGGCAAGTGTTCAGCCATCTCCAGGACAGCAGGGCTCCATCAGATGTAATGGATACTTCGGAAGACAAATGCCATGACTTTGAATGTCCCCCCTTTCCTTCCTCTTCCCCCAGTTTTGTATGCTGAGCATAACATCACATGGTATGGAATATTCCACTGGTCAGCTAGGGTCAGCTGTCCCAGCTGTGTCCCCTCCCAGTTTCTTGTGCCTGCTTGCTGGTGGAGGGGTGTGAGGAGTAGAAAAGGACATGACCATGAGCAGGGCCACTGCTCAGCAACAGCTAAAACATCTCTGCATTATCATCACTGCTTTCAGCACAAATCCAAACCATGGCCCCATACCAGCTACTATGTAGAAAATTAATGCCATCTCAGCCAAATCCAGCACATTCTCCACCCCTTATTCCATACCATTTATGTCATGCTCAGGTTCCACACTATCCAATACATCATTAATCCCCACCCACCTTCCCATCCTTTGATAGAGTACACAGATATCATTCCCTTACTCTATGCACCATCTCTTTACTATGTCTGTAAAATGTCTGCAAATGCCCCAAAAATGTCCACTGAGTACATTTAGTCCATGACCATGGGCCCCATCTGTTGTGGTGGTCACTCAGGACAGGAGAGGTAGTGTGTTGTGTGGAGTTGCTGGGCAACAAAACCAGGTCAGGTCACTGCTGCACTTGCAGTGCTGCTTGTAAGGCTGGTCCTCCATTGGTTCAGGTGGTTTCTACCATAGTAATTCCTGCAACATGCAACACAAATCCCAAGTTCCAACAAAATATGTAGGCCCATTCCTAGTGCCATTGACTTTATGTATTAGCAGAAGCAGGTAAACGGCTTGGGTTAATCAACATAATGTATCAAGAAAGAATGAGAAAGGAAGCAGAGAATTTAGAGCAATAAATGTTTGTGGGGTTTTTGGTGGTTATTTTTTTAAATCAGTTATCCATTTACATATTTAGATTTGTATTGATGCTTCACTTTACCCTTTCCACTATGAAGATTATTAAGCTTCTTTTGGCCTCAGAGGAAAGCCTGGTCCTAACCAAAGTCATTACTAATGTCTAGAAAATTCTACCTAATTTTAATTTAGCTTAGCAAGGGTAAATTTTGATGTCAAACTAGCCAAAATAGCCAAAAGCTGCAAGCATGCCTATGCCAAGCTCGTTTCCCATTGTGTTTGTAGCTTTAGCCCTGTGGAGCCCAGTAATGCCACAGATTGCTATGTTGGGTCAGCAGTTGCATGAAACAGTTTCAGGATGATCCAATAGCTCTCCCCATCCTGGCAGCACAGTCGTACATGGTTGTATTACTGCATGTCTGGCTCTGAGAGAGACCTGCTCCACTTAAGGAGCAAGCAATGTAGCTTTGACTTTCCTCTAATCACTTGTCACACTAATAAAGGAAGTATATTGGCTAAGCCCTGCCTCATTCAGTGATATTTCATTATACTTCTGGTTTCTGGAGTCTGATAAGTGTATATCATAGCCTTTTACAGGTCCTAAAGCTCTAAAATAATGTTTTGAAGTTTTTCTTACTCACTCTTGAGATGAGAGATGTGGCTCCAGCAATCAATTATCATGTGAAATTATTCTTAAGGGTATAGATAAAACATTCAAAGTAGTAGACAATAACCATAATTTATTTCTTTAATTCTTCACATAACTAAATTGTGAGTTAAAATGAGATATTGCACAAGATTTATTTAGGATGGATTTTGGAACTTTATTGCGGGAAACATACTTACAGTTATAAATGCTTTATTACATTAGCTCTTCTTTAGCCTGATCTGTGAAATAACTGTATTCTCAGCAGTAAATTCTTAATGTACTTTACAGCAACATAATTTAAATATAGTGCAAGTGTCAAATATTGATTTGGAGTTGATTTATGACTGATATCTAAATCATAATGGTGCTGTTTCTTAACGCTGAGAACATCTGACCCTTAACTTTATTATCTTTTATGAGCAAAATTAAACTTCTGGCCTTCTAAAATTAAAATTTACAATTGCATACTCTCAACATGAACACATTTCTGTGGCTACGAAGGCAGTTAGGAAACCTTTCAGTACTTCAAACAGGCTTTTTGAAATGAAGAAACAGCTATTTTCTTTGTGGTCTTTCCATGCCACAAATGTGTGACTTCATTCTCTGGTGATATAACAGAGAAAGCTTTACATTACAAGATAGCTCAGGTAACCCGACCAAATAGTTGTAGGAAACTAGAATCTAGTACCAGCCTCACAGAGAAAGCAGGAGAGAAATGGAGTTAGCCTCTGCAGTTTTGTGATGTTTTGACCTCACTGTTATCAAACCCTGCACTACCCATTAAAGATTTCTAGGTAGGCTAGTATAAGTTTCAACAACTGCAATGGACATGTGTATCCTCTGTACACTTGAGAAATTGATAAGGAGAATATTAAATTGCCTAGTCATCTGAGTTCCATATTTTGGGTTCAAAACAGAAAGTTTAATAAATAGCCTCCTGCGTGGCATTTTGCCTAGCTTTTAAAATGCGATTGTTTCTTACCCATCACAGGTAACTCAGTTCAGTACACAGCAAATGTTCAGCTGAAAGCTTTTACCCCATGTAACTGTGGATATGCTGTTACAAGTTATTAATAGATGGGGAACGGCCGGTACAAACTGCAGACTTCCGTTTGATTTGCAGTGTAAAGGCACTGAAAATAATTTATCTACCTTAAGTGGATGAAGGTGAGAAGAAAAGACAGGCAAAGAGGGAGAATACCTCTGGGGATAAAGCGTTCTGCGCTAAAGACCAGCATTGCAGGCAAGAATGTATGACAGCTAAATAGCTGAAGCCTTTCAGATTTGTCCAAGATAATGAGTCTAGAAGGCTGGGTCTCCTTGTGACACCACCTGAGCCCAGTAGAATTTAGATATTATTTGTTGATTTTGGCTGGAAAATAAATATTCAAGGAAACCCATCAAATTTTTTTCAACGACACAAATTCCTTTGGCAGTTTGACTACCCAGGCCTTGGCCGGAGAGAGGGCCTCGATGCTGGCTTTGCAGCAAGCAGCAGGCTGGAGGTGGGACAGCACTGGTGGGCAGGTCTGGACTGCCCTTGGTGTCAGCCATCTCTCCCTGAAGCGAGGCATGTTCTTTCTCAGGAGGGCTGGTAACTGGAGGAGGGAGCAGTTACCCCATCAGTGGTGGCTGCTGAGGGGTTTCCAGCCTGACTCCCACCCCTGGGCTTCCCCTGATCCCTTCTCATGGTCTGTGCTTCAGCTTAAAGGGACACTCCAGCAGTCCTGCAGCCTTTGCAGTTTATTTCAATCTTGGTTTGTGGGTTTTTTGTTGGGTTTTATTTTTTTTGGGGGGAGAGGGGAGGTTGTGGTTGTTTTTCTGTGGTTTGGTGTTTTTTCTGCATGGTTTTGATTTGCTTAGGTTTTTTTTTGTGGTGTTTTTTTGTTTGTTTGTTTGTTTGTTTTTTGTTTTCTTTTTTTTTTATTTGCTTCAGCAAAGCCATAAATGGCTTAAGTTGCAGAACAGCTTGGAAGGCAATGTAAGACCCTGTGTGGAGACCCCTGCATGGTTAAACTCCCTCTTTTCCATATATTTTACTAAACATCTCTCAGCTACATTGCTCAGCATAATATTGACAACCAAGTGTTTGCTCAACTTGATTCTACATGCTGCGATCCATGTAGCCAGTATTGGAAAGCTCTGCAGTCTTGAACTTGAATTCAACCTTTGACATTTCTGAGAGAAAAAATTCTCTGCTTGTCTTTCCAGAAAGAGAGGATGATGGAGGACAAACACTGGATGCTGAGGCAAACACTTGCTAGTATTTTTGTATTTGATTCCTACTCCCTCTCCTTAACAGAAGCTTACAAAAGTCCAGGAAAAAAGTGGAGCAGAAACACACTGGTATAAATCATTCAAGGATGTTGCTGTTTCTTCAAAGAAGCCAGGAGTAGTCTGCCTATGAGGCATTAATGTAATGGTTTTGAGTTGTGGCAGGTGGGTTGGGAGAAGAAAGCTTAAGAATGAACAGAACACTGCTCTATGGAAACACACATTTTTTAAAACAACAAGCAAGCCTGTTTTATCACTGGCTTGCACACAGGTTGCCAGTGATTATGAGTTTGGGAAAAGGGGAGATGGGGGTGGAGGACAGGATATTAAAATCTTAGTGAGTCTTGTCAATAAGATGCAATAGATCCGTTCAGTTCTGCTATGGGAAATCAAAAAGAGGGACAGAGTCAGAATGCAGTGGGGTTTCTTTGCTATTCCACTCCCTTGGTTAAAACTGGGGAGTGATCTTCTTGCCCTACTTAAAATGTTGAAGACTTTTGCTTCAGATTGACAATTTGGAATCTTAACTCAGTTGTGATCTGCCTGTTTTCCCTGGAGACTCTGAAGTACAAAAGGTGCAAAAAAGGTATATCTTTTTATTTAACTTCAGTGTATAGTAACAATACAAGAATGTCAAATTCCCTCATCCAACAGAGCATTTTTTCTATTGGGAAGTGCTATGACAATGTAAGATGCCCTCTATTTAATGACATCTCTGTATCTTAGAACTAAAATACTATTTTGGACAGACTGAGACAGGTTTCTAGGTGAATAAAACATTTCCCAGGACAGTGAACAAAGTCTTATGCTGAATAGAGCAACTATGTAGAATTTATGAATTTGTCACTGTATTTTTTGGGTTTGTACCTTTAGTTCAATATTTTAAATCTTTGACTCCTGTGATTTAACCTTGTGGCCTTTTTCTTTTTACTTATAGGAGATTTAAGTTTTCTTTTCCTAATGCATGGTTTTCTGCAAAAAGCAAGGTCTGCTACCTATACAGAAGCTAAGGATAAAAGTGATGTTCACAAAAGGCATCCTACAGAAGCAGATTTCCCTTTTCTCTTATTTTTTTCTATATATAATTTGTATATAGTACTATTTCATTTCCCAGTTGAATTTCATTCTTTTTTTGCTTTTTCCCTCTTAGGTTGATTTTTTCTTTTCTCCTCTCTGTCCTGCAGTGTATGATTTTCTTTTTATCTGCTCAATGTTCCTTTTTCCCCAGATATAAAATGCCAATAACATTTGAGTCTTTTTTTTTAACAGATTAATATATTTGAATTGACTTTGTGTCAGGAAAATAACACCATTGCATTGTTAGCCAAAGAAAGGAAACAGAACTACATCTTTTATCAAGTTTTCATCAAATAGAATCCCCTAAAATGGAAATATCTTGTGTGGTGTAGATCTGTTTCAGCTCCCTCTTGTTATCGAATACATGGCAGAAATGCTCCGGTTAATGCTTTAAAAAAAATCCCCAAAAAGAAGACTTCGGGCTTCCAGGCCTGCTCACAGTACAGAGGGGCAAATTTGGGGCACTGAGTGTCCTTCCTGAAATGGAAGTCAGGCATTCCCCTGTAGACCAGGTCCCTGTTCCTACTTAGGCAGGCCCATGATCTCCTGTAAAAGGAAATATCCTTGTCAGGGGGCAGGAAGGTCATTAATTCAAAGGAAACCAAGGGCCATATCTGCCAGTCCACAGAATTCTAAGCAGAGAATTATTCTCTCGTGTTAACTGCTCACATTTGTAACAGACTAGAAGACACTATTCAGGCTCTGTGTTTGGTTTCCATGCAGTTTTGTTTCTTTCTTGTCCTCCAAGGTATCTGTTTCTGCAGCCATCCACACACGCAGGTGATGGCTGAGAGTGTGGCTCAGCAGGTCACGCTGGCACCACGTTGCATTTGCTGTGCAGCTTCGCGCCAAAACTCTGCTGCCAGAGCGCTCCAACTGTTCACTCTCCATTTTTGTCTTGGCTCAAGGAGATGCCACCTCCTGCCACGTCTGCTATGAGAGAGCAAAAACTAGATTCTCACCATTATCACCGTTCACCCGCCAACTCCTACGACTTCTACCAACTGCAGAATGGGCATGAGCAATCACATTTATTCAGTGTGCTTGCTTCCCACATGTTAACCCAGACGTGCCTTTGGCTTGCCATTCACTTGCTACTGTGCCATTAGAATAATACATGTAACACTCCTCTATCTTTTGGATGGAGGGGAGGCTGACTTGATCTCACCTGTAAACCACATGCTTGGCTTGACAAGCGAGAAGGCTTCGCTCTCTGAATTAAAAATACCAGTTCAGAGCACCAGACAAAACCCCCTTCATACACTAAGTTTGGCATGATGCTTAGAGGTGGTGGGCTGAGTAGCCATGTGGGAAATCTGTGAGAGGCTTCAGGCTTTTCCTTCCCCAAGGACTGGATGAGAAGAAAAGCAGAGCTTTAATGTGCTGCGTCTTTGGCATGAGGGAGCCAGGCAAAGCAGCAAATGACTCTTCACTCCCAGCTGCTAGTTGATTGATGGAAACTGAATTGGTGATAACTCTGGAGGGAGATGTTTGCCCTGTCTTCCATCTGGAGCTGCTGTGTTACGACTCACGGAGATGGCTATTGAGCAGGCTGGGCTGGCAGACCTTCTCCAGCAAGTCAGACTGGAGGCTGGGGAAATAAGCAAGTTATCCAGCAGTGCTTGGAGTGAATGGAGTTTGATGTATCTAATGCTGATAGCTTTCATAAAAACACAAAGTACTGGGAAATTGCAAAGAGTAAAGGGAAAACTGAGTGTCTCTCTGTCTTTAAGACAAGGCAACAATAGCAGATGGCAGCTTATATTTCTCAAAACTGCTGCTTCCTCAGGGCCATATTCTGCCTTTGGATCTGCTTGATACATCAATGTAAAATGCTCTAATTTAGCTTGTAAGGGGATGCCAGCTGCCAAAGTTTAAATTACAGCCAGAGACTGTCTTGTCTTTCCTTGAGGCTACTGTACTGTGCCTGAAACTCACTGTAAGGTTCTGAACTTAACAGGTCATCGCAACACGATGTTGTCAGGCACTGGAACAGGCTGACCACAGAGGTAGTGGAGTCACCATCCCTGCAGGTATTTAAAAGATCTGTAGATGTGCTTAAAGATATGGTTTAATGGTGGACTTAGCAGTGCTATGTTAATGGTTGGACTTGATGATCTGTCTTTTCCAACCTAAATAATTTTAAGATTCATAAAACTGAAGAAAATACTTGGAAGAGTTACCCAGATCTTGGCACTTTTATGCCTCAAATATACTGAAACTGGTCAATGTACCAAATTTCTACTGCAATTCTGGGTATAAAAATGGAGAAAAAAAATCTTTTAACTCTATTCACAGGAACAAATCCCCACAAGCAGAGCACTGAGGGTGGGAGGTCAGACTATCATAACTATTCAGTTGCTTCAGTCGTGAGTGAAGTAATGGTCCATGTAATACCAAAAAAAAAAAAGAAAGTAATGCCTGGTTTTTATTATTTTAGCCAGAGGTGGGTTTTTTTGTTTGCTTGTTTGTAGGGTTTTGTTTTGATTTTTTAATTTTTATTTTTACTTTGTAACCTAAAACCAAATGTCTGAATGAATACCAATTTTCACTATGTGTTAAAGAAATATCATTCTCTGTAATGATTGTTTTTACTGTTCAATAGAGAGTTATGTAGTACTGGACAAATAATTTTCCTTTTTATATTTTCTATAAACCTTTAATTATTTCTTCTTTCGAACTCAGTCTTTCATTTCAAACTCTCATTTTGACGCCTATTACTTTTTCTTTCTTCCACCTATTATTTAGAATATGGTTTACATATGTAATGTATGTAGTCATTCAAATCAGACAAATACATGCAAGTTCACTCCTTTCATATCTAATTTTCTTTGTAACATTTTGTATGAGTTACATTTTGTGAAAAAAACCCAGAGTCTTCTGCAAAAAAACAACTTGCCCTGTGATGAAATTTTGTTTCATCGAAGAGATTGGCCCTTAAAAAAAAAAAAAAAAAAAAAAAAAAGGAAGTGCTTAACTGAAAGCTCTTCTAAACCAAAGCTTTAAAACCTTTGGCATCTATCCAGAAGTGTCACCTCTAAAATTGTTCACATTCAAAGCAAAGAGCCTTGCATACAGAGAAGAAACCTGCTGAGAGAAATTATTGCTGCTCATTTCTTGCCTCTTTAATGTTGTTGGAATTCCTCAGCTGGCTGTAGAGTATTCTGTCCTTCATGTTGTTCTTGAATAAACATAAAATGACATTTTCTCATCTCTGATAGGCACAAGTTTGCTGAATGGGTTGTAGATAAACCTGAAGAGTTTAGTAGGATTCTGAAGCTGAGAATCTCAAGTGACTTTTACCTTCCTACAGTGTCAGCTACTGGGCTGGCAAACATGTAGCACCAATAATATTTTGGTCACCCCATGTTAACCTTTATAAGACATCTTCTGTAAAATCTGAAGAAGGCATCTATGCAATCTTAAAATAGATACATCACGGTGAATAGGAATTCTAAACACCATTTTCCTTTAGAGTCCTCCCCTTCTATTCCAAATTGTACAAGTAGAAAAGCTATAACAAGTGAAAATACTCCTTATGGAACACAATGTTTGTCTTTGTCCAGTGTAAAAAGATACTGTTTGGACATAGTAGTTAGCTAACAGAACTGTTCAAAATTTCTAAACACTCCCCCCCCCCCAATTAAAAAACAAATTTGAGTATATGTTACTATAAAAAAAGACACCAGAAAATGTCAGTTCTGGTATTTTTTCCTTTTTTTCCTTTTTTTCCTTTTTTTTTTTTTTTAATTAAGCTAATCAGAAGAATTTTTAAAAATGTAAGACCAAATAAAAATGTTTTGTCTTAGAATGTCAATATGATTTGTTAATGATATTGTGAAACACAGAATCTAAAATCTCTTCAGATGTTAAAAAGTTTTATTTCACTGGAAATAGAAACATCTTTCACTTATTTTTATGCTAATGATTTTGGAATTTGCTCTGAACAAAGAGAGCACTTCTCCCTTTCATTTTAATTACAAGCCAACTGGAAAATCTTAAAATCTTGACAGAAAGAGAGTGACATTTTCCTTTAAACAACATAATTCACACAGTTAGTCTCTAAGAGATTTTCTGACTCTCCTAAAGAAACTAGAGCTGTGAAGAGAACGTTTAGACAACTAAAAATCTCATTTTCATATTATTGGAATCCCAACACTGTTTGGTATTGCTGTCAAATGAATTATCTCTAACACATCAGCCCCTGAACTGCCAAATGTTATATTAATTTAGGGCAATGAATAATGTTTTTCCTCCTTATTTTTCAGCCAGGAATACCTACAAACAAACTTAGATATCACTTGGGTGTAACCACATTTTTAGCTAGTCATCTAGTTTGGAAGAAGAAATCACTGTTTGCAAGTTGTTTGTAGTCATACTTTGGATGTATTCAGCTGGAAAGTAAAATTATTTTGTCCAGCCTCTGCGAGTATTTTGGCAATAATGCACCCAAGTTAGTGAATTTGGTACTTCTTTAACTGTTTGGCTTTGAAGTACTGTGGGAATTTTTCCAGTAGTTTTACAAGGACATTAAGATGTACCTACAATTTGTTTTAGGGTTTTGTTATTAGATGTGCATATGCAAAGTGGGATACAATCTGTGGATTGCAGACATTGCTTTTTATTATGCTAGCTAATATACTGGAAAAAGACAGAGTGAATTAGTATTTAGATACTTTATATTGGCTTGAGAAACAGCTCATGTGCTTTGTTCATAATTTTTTTTTACTACAGCTGTAGTAATTCTAATTACTCCATCAATAACTCTTTATTTGCCTATGCCTTGATACTATTTGTTCCAAAGTGATCAAAACTGTTTACAGCAAAACTAGCAGTAAACAACCCAAAATCTTATGATACACAGCATTATAGCAGCATTTACATTGCCTATCACCTCCAGACTGAGACTCCATTTTTTGAATGTTAGATAATTTCCCATCTACTTGTTTCAGATGTAGTCTAGGCTTTCTCATCTCTTGGTCCCTTTTAGATGCAGGAGCTTGGGTTTGGCCAGCTATTGTTAATCAGTTGACCCCAGAGCCCAGAGTGGAGATGAACTCCTCTTTCAGCTCTAATCCACAGCTGGGCAGTCAAGCTACCCTTTCCCAGCTGGGCTGCATGCCTAACCATGGTTGCAATCCAGCAGGCCAAAGCCTGGAGCTTATATTTTGGCTGAACACACAGTGTATGCACAGTTTTGCCGGTTCAAGTTTTCTTAACCAAGGACAAGATATGTAAAAGGATGTAGTAAAGAGGCAAGAGTTGAAAAGGCTTATCTTCCTTATTCCCCTTCCAAAAGTCCAGCCTGTCCAGCCTGAAATTACTTGCAATCTTTCTACTCTCTGTATATTGAAAACTGTCCAAATTGCCTTAAAAGCTGTAGGAAAAATGTCATTGTCTTCTTTGGGGACTGCCTCATCCCTTAATGTATCTTTGACAATGAGGCACAGAGCTCTACAGTCACTGCACAGCAGTCATTACCAGGTGAATTAATTTGGCCTGGACTTACTATTTAAAAGTCACAAAATTCATAAGAAGCAGAAAACCAAATCCTGAGCTCCCTGTGCATATACTTAAGCCCCTGCTACCATTTCATTTCTGCAATACACAAGCTGTGATATTTATGTTCTATAACTGCCTGGTTAGGCCCTTATTGCTCTTAATGCTTTAATGCCCTTTTATGTATGGATGTTAAGTGTTGTGCATCTCCAGAATAATCTAATGGAAACCAGTGTATATAAGCACGGAGATGATGAAGGGCTCTCAGAGTATTACCTTGTGAAAAAGGAGTGCAGATTACTGTTTGCCTGCCTAGTTAAAATGTGGCTACTTTCCTGCTTCATCCTTTTGTATTTTTCCCTTGGTGGTGGATTACTAACTTTATTTCTAGCATGAGCCCACATGAAATCTATTCTGCAATAACAATAATAATAGACTACAGATTTGCATAAGTTTCCCCGTTATTTAGCCACTCTTCAAAACATACTTAGAAATACAACTGTGGAAACAAAGAAGCCTCAGACGAACCCATTGTTTATTACAATGAAGTCAGGATGATACATTCTAAAAAAAAGATTTGCCCATTATGACATATCAAGAAGGAAGGAAGATTTTAATCTATTACACTTTTCAGGACTTTTAAAAAAAAAGTTTTACCAATGGCTCATTTTTAGTTATCTAAAAAAATCAAAGAATTACACCCAGTTATCAAAGGCAAGAAATCAATCAGAGTGGGGTCTGTTAACAATCAAACAGTATTAAGAGACTTTAAACATAAGCTAACCATGATAGGATTATTTTTGCTTGGTGAATCCCAGGTCAGAAATGCTGACACTTTCCCTATTTTTCACAGCTACTTTCCCGTCTCTCCAAAAAGTAACTAAAGCTCAAGTGATCAGGTCATCTAACTGGTTTGAAGAATACTTGGTTTTCTTCAAAAAGATTAAAATGGGATACTTAAGTATTCCATATTTAAAAGGAGCGCCTTAGTTCACTGGTCAGTGAATCTGCTAGATCTTAATTTTCTTCTTTCTTCCCTCCCTCTGGTTTTGACCAGAATTACGTAATGAAAAACCTGTCCTGTCAAGAACTAAATTAAAAGTGGGATATTTCTGTGAGAAGTTTTGATTTCTAAAGAAGATAGTGTCCAATTAAAAATAAATAAATAATAACTTGGAAATTTCCTATTGACTGCAGTCTGAACTTTTCTACTCAGTGTAGGTTCCATGTGGATCATCTCTCTGCTCAGTGTAATTTCTTTTCTTCCTTGCACACTAACCCATCTACTCAAGGCATTGGTACTTTTTTTTTTTCCTCCCTAATGTTCCTCCCACAGTCTCATTGATTAGGTGAAAACAAGTCAATCTTCTCTTGAAGTTTGGTAGTGATAACTGGCTGCTTCACTGTTATGTGATTTATTAGCTAGCAAACATTTGTATTGACTTAAGAATGACACTATTGTTCTTCAGTGCAATGTTTGGATAACATGTTTTCTGACACAGTCCTGTTGCCTGTTGAGAACGTTCTGGAATATCCCACCTCTCCACTACAGTCAGTTCTAAGCTTATACCATCTGAAATGAGTAATCCTGTTTATTGTGAGCCAGCCATAGAAACTGCATTGTCATAAGCAGAAAGATATGTTACTGGCATTGTAATGGATTCTAATAGAGTTATAAAAAAATTTCTAAAAAAAAATTTCTATTATACCTATTTAAGTATTCTCTTGCACTTATGTTGAACAATGACAAAATCACTTAATGCTCCAATTACTTCATATTCTAAAGCTCATGCTTTGATTTCCAAACTCAGATCAGGATACCTGTAGGTCTGGCTCAAGGCCAGGTAAGAGAGTCTACCTCACCCTTCTCCCGTTCTTGCTGTACTTCATTGTGTTCCTTGGTGAATATATAACTAGGAAGCTTTGTTGGAAGGGGATAAAAATGATGCAACACCTCCATTAGCATTTATAGATTGCCTTCAGATGCAGCCTTTTATTTGTTATGCCTGTGCTATGTTAAAAGGAAGCATGCTATGAAAAAACCAATACTTACCTGGTGCAGAAACACAGTAATGTAGAAACAAAATAAGTAATTTTTATGATTAATACCATATATATACCTAATGTTACTATATATAATGGTGTGTATTTATATGTGTGTGTGTGTGTGTGTGAGTATATATAAGTATTTCAAAGGAGCTTTATTTGGTGTGACTGGACTGGAAATGTTCAGTGAGGAAAGTTAACCTGATACGAAGTGAATGCAGTATTTTGTCTTTGGTGTCTGACTGACTGAAACCAAACCAGATGAGAAAAGAAAATGACATTCTCCTTGGTGAGTCATCTGCAATAATAATGATAACATTATTACTTGAGATGAAATATTTCTTCTCACTTGAGTACTGCAAAGGTCTTCATAATGAATAAATCTCATAATCACCTTCATACAAATGAAGAAAAGGGAGCACAACAGAGTGAATGAATTATGAAAGATCACCCAACGCTTTTCTGGTAGAATTGTGAATCAAGTTCCTGTGTGTATATATGCCAACTTTTGATGTAGATTGCAGGTTATCTGTCTTTAGATAACGCAGTGTCTGCACTTTGAGGAGTCATTGCAGCTCTTTTTGTAGTTATTAGAAAGAAATGGGAAGGAAGTTTTAGACTGTACTTCATGTGATGATATAGTTGGTTGGTTTTCTCAGGATAGGATGGAACTCTCCCTAAAGATGCTTTCTTTCCTAAAGCTATAAAGAGAGCCTGGGGCAACTATCCTGAATGTATACATCTACATTTGTTGACATATGCATTTATTAAAATGAATCCCACAATTAATTGCATCCACACATTAATTACTATATATGCTTCCTGTAGGATGCCACATTAACTGTGTTATGCCAAGCAGAAACAGCAGCTAATCTGCCTTCTGAGCAGCAGAAGCACCATAATTTCTCCTGTACTCTCTCTTTCATCTAAGTACATACTGCACAAGGATGTCTCAAAAAAGAATCAGTGATTCCACTTCTCCTGCATAAAAATCTGCAAGAAATTCATGTGTAATTGAGTATATGGTATTTTAATAATACTATTTATTACTGATATTTTTCTGAGGTTTTATTGGGGGAATTGTGGTAAGGCATGTAGCAATTTTCTTCCAAAGCTTCCAAATCCCTATAACGACCTGCATGAATATACCTTTGAAAAAAATCTTGTGTGGCAAAATGCTGAGCAGATAAATGGAGCCAGAAAATTCCATGACTTGCAAAAAAATCATAGCAAGCTAATGCAAAAGAATCAGAGTCAGGCTTGATGCTGAATCTAGCAGCCATATTTCAATCTGTGAACTACAGTTGTCATTATTCTAATATACTGTCAAGTTAAAAAAATTCTATTTCGGCTTTGATGACAGAGAACAAAACAAAAGATAGTCTGTTTACTCTGGTTGATTTTCTTATCGTAAAGAACAGGTGTGCCTTTTCATTCACAGCCAGGTGGTGCAGGTGTAGCCATCAGAGGTGCTACACAGTCTTTTGTAACTCAACGTGTTTACTTTAAAACAGACATGTTTTCATTACAAAGCTTCTAAATGAGAAATATCCAAGTGTCTCTTGCAGTGTTGTATGAAGGACACATGATGGAGCTAGTAAGTTCACAAATACTAGTTTCTTTCTGCAGAGGATCTGCAGTGAAAACCGGTTAAGGCACGCTGGCTTCTCTGAGACGTGTCTGGGGTGAGAGGTGTCGCAGAGCTTCATCACCAGTGGCCACTGGTGCATGTCCACAAGCTCATGCAGCAAACACAAGTAACTCCTGAAGAGTATGAGACAGAGCCTAATGTTTCAGTACATTTACTTGGCAGAAATACCTACAGTGGGGAAAGTGAGCGAATTGCTAAGAAATTAAGGCAGACGATTGGGCCCTTCCCTGCCCCAAGAAAGGTGGATTTGAGTCTATGTCCTCAGAGTTTAGGCTCTGCTAGGTATATGTTTTGAAGCTTTGCAATACGTTCTTTGCGCGGTTTCCATGGGGAGAATTTGAAGAAATTATAATGATGTTGTTGTGTAAAAGCAGAGTTGTCAAAGGAGGAGACATAACCTAGGATTGCTTCTCTATGAGTCTGTAATAGTAACAGTGTCCAGGAGAAGTTGAGAAACTTTTCTCCTCTCCTTCTTTGGCTGTCCTCAGATGCCTGTAGCAACCTGACTGGCAGATGCAGAAGCAAACAAGCTGGGAACTGAAACAGATCTTTAACCCTTACTTCTTTATGGATATTGGTTTGCACAATCAGTTCAAGTGGTTAAGCAGCGCTGCATTTACCTGGGACACTTCTCCCTTTTTCCCAAACTCAAGTGTAACTTTCAAGTTTACACTGCTGTAAATTCGTACTAGCATCTGTATTTGCCATCAAATGATCAATGCAAGTTTGAAATACGGTTACACAAAAATGCCCCTTGTTGAGCAGTAGAACTTTCCACTCTCCCTTTCTCCTTCACCTTTAATTCACAAAGTGCTGGAAGGTCAAGCAATTGATTTGGACAGTAAATGGGACATTGCAGCCAGCAGTGTTTTGCAGAGAACATTTCTGAGTTGGTAGAAATTGTGACAAGTTGTCTTAACATATATTTCTCTCCAAGAATTTTGGAAGTTGCTTGATCCTTCTGACGATGTCAAGTTTTAAACTTGAATCTTGATCTGGGAATTTAAATATCACTGTGTCTTAAAAGTGACGCATGAAATACCTGCCTGTTTTTGAAGGTCTGTTTGTATATTTAGTCTCAGATTGAATTTCCACACTAAGCGCCCCCCACTCCCCCCCTCCCCTCCTTTTTTTTCTTCTCAGAACACTTTTGCAGGTGCAAGATGCTTCAGATAAAGTGAACTTGTTCCTTTTATTTCTGTTGTCCCATTAGCCAAATTTTATCACAGGGACAAATTCTACTCTAACCAGTAAAATAAATTAATTCCAGTCTTGCAGCCCTCACCTACAGCATATGACCTAAATGCTCAGAACTGGAAGGTTCAATGCTCTTTTGAATGGATTAGGAAGATAAAGGCTCACTCTCACTTGTAATATTCAAGTTAAGAACATATTATTCAGAACAATACATTAAAGCTTAAATAAAACTATGTGTTGAATGCCAAGGATATCTGACCAGTGGAACTACTTACAGGTAGCAGGTCAGACTATACCTTATTGCTGCAGTTACATCTCTCTCAAAAGGTGTGAAAAGAAAGGGAGGGGAAGGGAAAAATAAAAACACAACAACAACAACAAAAAAATAATGCAGAAGCCTAGGCAGTAGGGATCTATTTTTTTTTCTTTTTTTATATATATTTTTTTTTCCTTTGTGTGTGTGTGTGCCTGCATCTATCTTAACAAGACAAGTATACAGAGTTTTTCAAGCAAAGTTAGTATAAGAATGCACTGGCATATACAGATATTGCTGAAGTGTTTGCTGTAAGGGACATTCTTAATTAGGAATCATGTAAAAAGTGCAACTATCCATAAGAACATAGGAATAAATTATGCTTATGAGAGAATTTCCCCCACAGTCCTAGTACTTTGCTGCTCAGCCTGGAAAACCTCTAACCATCAAGTGGTTGACTTCTAGCCTGGGCACTTTCTTTCCCATCTGTACACTCCTGCTGGTTTCTTTCCCAGAGGGAATCAGGGCATGGACATAGGAAGGATTGTGTTGGAACCCTGTTCCACCAGTACCTGCAAAAAGACAGTTTAGTTGCATTAACAGAATCTGGAGCTGGGGGATAATCCCTGGCTAAAGAGAAGTAAACCAGACCATATCTGTGTCTCTTAATGATGCTCCAGAAAGAGCTAGTGCTGCCTGGGCTGTATCTGAACTGTGAATTGAGTAAGTGCAACACTGATCCTGAGTAACGGGTTACAGTTTTCAGTGTCTGAGCAAATATTATTGTGATCATGGCACTCTGCAGTGCTCTGTTGAAAGATCAGCACAGTCAGAGCAAGGTGATGGACCAGGAGAAAATGTTGCTTTTGAAGTGTTCACCCTGGCTTTAATTGCTGGAGATTAGGGTGATATGACAAGTTATTTGAGTCAATAAAGGGAGATTGATGGGAATTATTAAAGGTATACCTACAGCTGTGTGATAACTGAGGTCAAAGGTTAGCAATGTAATGAACAATACCAAGAACTTAGAACAAAAAGATCAGGTCTAACAGACATTGCCAATAAATTACATTTGTGAAGAAGAGATTTCAGGGGAAATGCTGGTATTACTATTCAATCCCTTCTCTCCAAAAGACTCCACAGTAGCCTGGTTATCAAAGCAGGACTTTATTATCTAGGTATATTTCTGAGATCAATGATGTGAAAAGAGAAAGGAGAGAATTAATTCATCAGCTGGAAGTGCAGCAAAATCAAAACCAAAAACAAACTAAGAGAAAAATTAGTTATGTCTAGCAAAATGAGAATTCAGTTGATCAATTAATAAATTCCAGTTTGAGGGAAAGGAATGATTGAGAATGTACTACAGTGACACTGAAAAAGCAAAGGCTTAGTACTACACTATTGAATAAGTATAATTAATAAGTTCTGTTAATTTCCTTACTCTTACACTATGCAGACTGAGATTGTAAGAGGTAATACATTCCCATTGCATAGAATGGGTCAGAATTTAAATGTCTGTTGTTCTGAGTTGAAAAACACCCTAGTGAAATTTATCATCAGGAATTCCTGGAAGTTTTTTAAAACAAATTTGATAAGATTTTGTGAGGAATGACATTGATACAGGTGATCCCACCTTTGGGCAGAGGGTAAACGAAGCAACCATTGAATGTTTCTTTCTAGTCTTGCTATCTATAATTGCAATGATTTATGAGGCATAGAACAGACCAGCTCACATTTGTGCCAATTTGCATAGCTGAGAAGTTGGCTTATTGTGTGCCTAATTCTTTACTGACCATTAATTTGTAGTTAATTATCCTACTGTTCTAACATGTTAGATTGATTTGCTATATAGCATGGTCTGCATATGCATTCTGAACAGCATTAGCGGTGTGCTTGCAATCTCCTTCCTACTTATTTTCATTTTACTTCAACGTGATGTAGAGTTTGTTAGACTGGGCTTTAGTCTTTGTGTATATTTGTGTCTGCTAGAAATAATTTGATTTACATAAGTTCAGCAGTTACTCTGTTCCGTTGTCTAAGAAGGGAAGAATATAATTGCTATTTTGAATTCCTTTACCTTAGTTAACTTCTCTAACAAAAGATCATACTAAAAATAATGGATTTTTTTCAAAAAAATCTGGTTACTCTCAGTAACTAGATTAATCTATTTTGGTGTAATGACAAAATATTGTTCAAATTGTGGAATTTTTAATGTCCAAAGTGTAATTTTATTGACACATACTATAGCTCTTTCAAATTCTTTAGTTTTTTTGGAATGTAGGCTGCATTTTGTATTTTACACTATTGAGGAACATTTGTCTGGAGATTTACATTAGAATTGGTTCTTGAGGCTGCTATCACATCACTATTCTGCAAGGATGTAAGGAAGATTACTATATAATTGTGGTATCCTTAAACCATATGTCTCAGCAGATACAGCATTGTGAATGAGTGATAAAATCCCAGCAGAAGTTGGTGTAAATGGAAGAACTGGGACAACTGAGATCAAGCCCAAGAAGGATTGAAAGTTAATAGTTCGGTTCAAATTGAGGTGGGTTGGAGGTTCCCTTTTCCTTTCATATGACTGCAGTTTTTACTCTAGTTTTGGTGCACCAATCCAATGCTCCAGAGTACTCTGTATAATATCAAAGTAGTACAATTCTCCAGACCTGTATTTCTGCTAATAAGACTTTTGTCAGAGAAATTTGAACAGAGCATTGATGGCTTTCTTAATCTTTAACTTTGGTACCTAAAAGTTAGAGACTATTCCAAGTTTGGTGCCAGAGATTAATAACCCAGATGAAGAGGCTATATCTCTCAGCACTGATTACTGAGGCAGTCTCGATGCCTAACTTAGGTTTGGTTTGTAATGTAAAGTTACCAAAAGTTGAATAGGATAAATCTAGGGGTCAGGATTCTAATAAATAACCTTAGTCAGATGTCACTGTCTCCACCTCCTACAGTACAATAATTAAGAGGGAAAATGAGGGAACTTGTACCTGTGCCTCAGCTGTGCAAAGTAATCAGGTGCTGTAGAACATAAAGCTTTTCTTTCACACAATTGTTGCTATGGATCCAGTTTTTTGGTTTTATATATTTTTGTGGGGTTTTTTGTTTTGTTTGTTTTCCTTTTTCTTAAGATAGACACACCTTGCATCTGTAGGGCTGCACTGTAACATCAGCAAGATTGCTTTCAGATCTGGGAACAGAGTGAAAGAAGGTAAAAAAGACGGAAGAACACATCCAGTTAGCTCAGGGGCAGAAACTTCCACTTGGGAGGTGTGTAAATGGCAAAGTGAAACCTCTGCGTATCAGTAGGCCTTTCATTCACTGGAGATCTCCAGGTGTCTGGACTCTATACCCACCCTAAACAGTTAGCTAGTTTGGCCAATATGATTAGAAGGAGACCCTAGACCACTGGCCACTAAGTGCACCTACTTTTTAGTCACACTCCTAGGGCCATGCCTCATGCCTAAATCCATCTTAAAATCCTCTCTATCTTCCCTGAGACTTGTACTGAAGAACACATTTCAGGGACAAGCCACAGGCGACATTACATACCTTGAAAATGAAGATGGCAGAAGTGGTTCACCAACATCCCCAGCATCAAAAAGAGATTATAATGATGACAGATTCTTCTTTACAATACTGGTATAATTACAGATCTCTGGTATTTTGATGGCTAGGGGAGAGTAATCCCTGGTTTTATATTACTCATCTTCCTCTTCCAGAAAGTCACAAGAAAGCCTGTATGTATATGATTTTAGGTAGTTCCAGGAATGGAGGCACATCTCATGCTTTTGAAAAGACTATGGCTAAACTGAGTTTGCCCTATTAAAATAAGGTGGATAACATGATAGTATCCTACATACATAGGCTCCAATTGATCTTGGCAGGCATGAAGGAAATAAGGCCTTTTCATTTCAAGAGAACAAAAGACTTGTAAAAAATAGGCTTCAAACTGAAGTTCAATGTCTCTTCCTTTCTAAAAGCCTTTTAATGTGCAGACACCATTTCTGCTTTCTCTTGACAACAGGAAAGTGTTTTCTTAGTAATGACAACAGTAATTTTCTTTTACAGCAGATAATATGTATCTGTTATCTTAAATCGATACCTGTGACGCCTGCAGAAATTGCATTCTCCCAACAGCACCATTAGATGGACCTGGCTGCAGCTTGTTGTTGTGAGTAGATGGCAGGGTTCACATGGAAGAAGGGTGTAAGATAGGGCAGTAACACTTGACTCAATAGTGGAGTGGGAAGAGAAGTGATATAAGAAATTTTCTAGGCAGACGTTAGTCACAGCACAACTATTTTGTGTTATGAGGTGATAGCACAGTGTCAAACAGTTGGCAGAAGAAGTATTATTAAGACCTTAGAAAGGTCTTTTTTCCTTCCCATTGTGAAGAGATTCGGCGTCCATCAGAGAGAGACAGAAATGTGTCTTCAGTAGAAATTGATGGAGGGTAGAAGAAAAATGTGAAAAGGAAACACTTTTTTTGGTACAGTTGTTAGATCCTTGTCTTAAGTGCTCTATGATGTGTTGTGGTTGCAAGCATTCTCTCTGTGGGTGCCAAGAGAAAGCAATTATCTCCAGGGTTAAGCAAGTCTTTCCTCCGCTCAGCAAGATGAAGCATGCAGTCTTGCTCACATTATCCCTGTAGTGCAGGGAAAGATATACCAGAACTCTGAAATATGAGGGTGTCCTGCCCTTGCCCTTGGCCTCTAAAACTGGTCTAACTTTGCATAAAATACTTGCAGTGTGAGTTTTTTTAGGTCAGAATACAACTGAATACTTTCAAACCTTCCCAGCAGATATTGGGTCAGAACATTTTAGCAGTACTCTGGTGCAATTGACTTTCCTGCTTGAGGGTTGTGGTGTCCCTAGGATGCCACAGATGACAAACAGGAGTAGACCAAACAGCAAATGATTCTGTATATCCCACAGCAATGGACTTGCTGAAACAATTGTTGCTCCACAGGTTCTATTCATATCTGATATAGATTTTCTCCAAAAGCTAGTGTCAAATAATTTCTAGACTGAGGTTAGATCTAGAAATAGGACTGCTGCAATCAGTCTCCCTTTATATCAGAAGCTGTGAAAGTGGCTTTTTGTCTCTGGATATCTGAAGCCTGCTGCAGCTGTGAGTCTGTGAGTTGTCAAGATGCAACACGCCAAGATGTTGGGATTTCCCACAACGATACCATTGTGCAGAAATACAGATTAGTACACAGAGGACAAGGCACAAGACTGGTAAAGTGGTCAAATGACTACATGGTTATTTGCACAGCACCATGTGGTGGTGTGGGAACTAGATTCTTGCTTATTTCTCCTACTCTATCTCATATCTTTCCCTGGTGTTGCTAATATTGCAAGGCTGAGCCTGCTGATGCTTGAGTGTCAGGATGAATGCTGAGGTGCAGCAGACTCCTGATATCATGAAGGGTGTTGCCAAGTACAGCATGATACAGATGAGCTCAGAGGTACACAATTATCCAAAGGACTTAAATGTTAGATAATGTCTGTCATTGACCATGTCTGGACTTGGGGGACTAGAGCTATCCCTGAAATATCTCACCTGTGTATGCAAAGGCCATAAGGGAAGTATGCACGGAATATCCTAGAGCAGCATTGTGAATGCAGACAACTGCTTCGGACTGAGTCTCCACTACACTGCTGTCTCAGGGGTGCTCTAAAAAGATGAACAAGAATGTATCACTGGTGAACAAGAATACTTACTTCCTACAGTTCTTTTTCTTTTTTTGCATAAAGCTATATATATTTGGATAAGGAATCAAATCCAGCATAGTTTTAGATAACAGTGTAAGATGTTATCCATTCAAAGAACATAAGCATGATTTTAGAGATATCAAAGCAAAAGTCCTACGTCCTTTTCTGATAGTGACCAAAAGTGCTGTTCATCAAATCACAAAATGGTTGAGTTTGGGAGGGACCTCTAGAAGTTATCTGGTCCACCCCCCTGCTCAAGTATAGCCACTTAGAGCTGCTTGCCCAGAACTATGTCTAGACAGCATTTTAATAACTCCGAGGAGGTTCACAACCTCTATGGACAGTTGCCCTCATAATGAAGAAGTGTATCCTGATGTTCAGATGGAGCCTCCTTCCTTTCAGTTTGTGCCCATTGCCTCTGGTCCTGTCATGGGCCACCATGAAAGGAGCCTGGCTCCATCCTGTTTGTACCCTCTCTTCAGGTATTATATACACTAATAAGTATATATATACACACATTCTCTCAGCCTCTTACCCAGGCTGATCAGTTCCACCTCTTCCAGCCTTTCCTCATATGTGAGATATTTCAGTCCTTTCATCATATTCATGGCGCTTTGCTGGGTTCTTTCCAGTAGCTCCATATCTCTTTTACTTGGGAGCCCAGAACTGGACCCAGTATTCCAGATGTGGCCTCACCAGCACTGAATGGAGGGGAAAGATCACCTCCCTCAACTTGCTGGCAGTACTTTGTCTAATGCATTGTCCCTTTTTGCAGCAAGGACACTTTGCTGGCTCATGGTCAGCTTGGTGCTTGTCAGGATCCCCAGGTCTTTTTCTGTCAAGCTGCTTGCTAGCAGGCTGATGGCCCAGCATATACTGTGTGTTGTCACAGGCTAAAGATCACCATGAATTAAAAAACATAATCAGAGCTGTGTAAACCATAAAGTTCTGCTGCTTTATCAGCATTAGAGACTCCTATCAATTTCTAAGTGCAACTTTTCAATAAAAGCTTATAAAGCAGCCTACTTTGGTTGTTGTACTTTAAAATTTCCTCTTTCCCTCCCCCCAGATACTAAGAGTTCAATATTTCATCTTAATGTTCTCATTGCTTACCATAAGTAAGGATAATGCAGTTGACCTTACTCAAATATTTCAATAATGTTGTGATTCATCAGACTGTTTTAGTGATTAAATATATTTTTAATTATTGCTATACAAAAATATTTCACAGTAAAGGCCACTTTCCCTGAGGCTCTGATCTCTGCTTCTTTTAGCATTTTTCATATGTGGGTAAAAATTACAAGTACAGAAATATAGCTATTTTCCACTTTTAGATTCACTAAACCACTAAAAAAAAGTCTGAGTTCAACCACAATCTCCTAATGTTATCCAATGATTTATATTTTTTATATTACTGTAGTTCAACATGCTGCTCTTATTACCCAATACAGTAAACAATGTAGTCTGGCAAGCACAAAAGCTGAAAGATCAGAGAGAAAAATGTCAATTATTAGAAAGACAGAATCTTTGGCTCCAGTAAGTGACTCCCCAGTGTAACATCCAGAGAGCAAAGCAGCTGTGTGATGAACTCACTTAAATCCTTGTCTTCAAACAGTGAGATGGATGAATATTGGCTGTGAACTCATCAGCTCTCTTTGCTGCAGATTTGAGTCCAGTGGAGACAGAGCCACCAGAAACATACTCTCTCTGCTAATCGATCTGGTAGCAACATCTTCCAAAGGACTCTCCATTCATGCACAAATGCATGTCCAAATTGTCTGAGGCAGCCAGTGTTAAGGCTACAGCTCTAGAATAACAGGATGGTTGAGGTTGGAAGTGGCCTCTGGAAGTCATCTTTCCAATTCCGCAGCTGAGACAGGATTGACTCCATGGATCCACACATTGATCTGAGCTTTGCACACTTGAATGGGTGGCTGCTTCAGTAAACACTCAGTGCCTTCACAAAAGCTTGGCCATGAAGACCATGCTCAGAGTCAGAGGCACAGGATAACAACCCATTTGAATCACTGTACCAGCAAAGACAGAATTTCACAGGTTACCAGGACATTTGTTAATCAAATGAAGAAATAAAACATATGTCTACTTTCAACTGTTTTGTCTTGACTGTGTGTTTGTTCTCTGTCACTTTGCTTGCTACATTACCCATACTATTGTTGTTACATTAATAATCTTGAATTAATTGAGCTAAGAGTAAACATGCAGCACTGATTCACTCATTATTAATAATGTATTGTCCCTGGAGAGCAATATTGCTTGTCTTTTGTTTCTTTCTGTCTCTGACCTTCTCAACTGATTCTCATTCATGGGCCTATTTAGATTGTGATTTCCCTGTAGCAAGTATCTTGCCTCTTTTTTTTTTTTTTTTTACCTGGAGAATGCTGCAGCAGTGATACTACACATGTGATAAAAATGGTCTAACACTAAGACAAGTTGATACAGCCCATTTCCCAACAAGACAAAGGTACTTTATTTATGATCATACATTGCTGTTCTACTACTCATGCGATTTTTCCTCTTTCTTCACATAGAATCGAATGCAAATTATAGATGACAACTGTACCAGATTCTTCATCAAGTGAAGTCACAGAAACATCTTAGAGCTGCCTACAGGTTAGATTTCCAACGTAAAAGCATGGGTAGAGCCAACCTTAACATTTCCCTTTGTATAGATTCTCAGGCAGACAATAAATTTATTTACTGTTTATCCTGAAATTGAATTACAAAATAACATTCTGCTCATTTCTAAAAAGAATTTACTTTATTCATTTGTTTATTTTTAATCGACTTTAAAAAATGAAATTACAAAATACGGGGCCTTCATCTTTGATTGTGTGGAAGAGAAACTTCTTTAGGAACAGAACATTCTTAATAAAACTAGTTTTTCTCTTATACTATTAATTACTGTTAGTTTTTTTAAGTATTTACCAAATGAAACCAGTCGTCGATAAATAGTGAATTAGATGCAACCAAGGCTGATCTTGACTTCTGTGTGTTTGTTCCCTATAGAAGTAAGTTCCTTAGGGAAGAAACGGGCTCTTGTGCATCTTTTTGTGCAATGTAAGTTATTGTGGCAAAAGTAAATAAAATGCTAGCACTTCTCTGACATCGATATCACATGATATTTACCTTGTAGCTCAATGTATGTCCAATACTGTGCTATATTATAAGTTAGGAATCAGACAGAAAAAGAAAATAAAAAAAGAAAGCCTCTATTTTTGTACTTTTAAAAGATT
The DNA here is from genome assembly GCF_020740795.1 of Apus apus. NCBI lineage: Eukaryota > Metazoa > Chordata > Aves > Apodiformes > Apodidae > Apus > Apus apus. Next base: position 42,570,986 of record NC_067284.1, read on the forward strand.
TATCACTCCCGTGTTGAGAAATTTCAATGTTTCCACCCTCCTCTAGGTCAGATGTGTGCTTTGTCCGTACTGACCTACAGACATACCAACTCCATGACTGTTAGTCAGAGCAGCAGTAAAGACCAACATTCATCATATTGCCTGTGCTGAGGAAGACCAACAATGTATGGGAGCATGTCAGGCTCCACACTTTATTTGTGAAAGAACATGCTATGATGGCTCTTTGTACCTTCAAAAGTAGAAGGTCCAGTATGACAGCAGTCCCCTGCTTCATCAGTGTGCTTAGAAACAGGCACTTCAAGAGAGGTGGAAGGGCCTGATAGCATCCATAATTAGCATAGAGGCAGGGAAATGCAGTTCAAGGCTGGATGCTCTGCAGTTCTTATTGGACAAATGGGTTGGGTGGTCCATATGGTTGGGAGAATAGGTGCCATGATAAGTGGTGCTGGTCAGGATAACATTGCAGCATAACCCGCTGAGCCTTTGTGATAAATTCATACCTGTGCACAGTGTTCTCGTGACAGTGGGGCATGTGCCCTAACTGTTATTACAATGGTCAATATGTAACTCGGTTACACTGCATAAAAACTCCACTGTTGCCATGTAAAAAATATTAACAGTATTTAGAAGGTCACCTGTAAATATTTAATGTCCTTGTGGGTCTTTTTCTTAAAAACCCCCCAACAAAACAAACAAAGAAACAAATAAATAAAACCCAACATAAAAACACCCTAACCCAAAACCAACAAAACACACAAACTAAACAAACCTCAGCAAATCATGTTATTTCTCATAGTTACATTTAGTTCATGGATTTCTGGCTCTCAGGGATAATCCATAAGAGCTGGACACCTAGGCAGGATTAAAAAAAAAAAAAAAAAAAAGAGAGAACAAGAAAGGGTGAGCGTAATGTTACTTGTAGATAGTTTTCTTCAATAATTGATTATTTTCTGTAGTTTCTGCAGATGTGTTGGTTATTTGACCAGCATGGTGTGTCTGTTGCCATAACAAACTAATTGAGCATTGGGATGACAATGGCCCACGGCTGTGCATAGTATGGCGAGCTTCACCACCTGGTCTGCCTTCAGATTTCACAATTCTCTCATGGGGATTTTGAGGCTGCTTAAACTCCTTTCATCTGTGACCTTCTTTATAGATTTTTGGTATGTGTGATACTTGCCCCACGGGAGATAGTTCGCTTCAGAAACTTGTCCTGTAGGTAAAAGCAATAGGCCATCCATTACCCTCTTCCTTCCACTCTCAGGTTAATGACGACATTAAATATTAAACGGGGTTCCGTCTCCAGAGTGCCTGTATAAGTGATTTTACATTATCTCATTCAGCCCTTCTCTGATTTCTTATAAAGTGTGTTGCTTCTTTCTAGCATAACTCAGTGAAGACCATGATCGATTTGACAACCATTAACACAATGTTTAATATTAAACTTCCTCATAAGTGAGTGGAGAAGATTGCGAAAGTGGAAGGAAGAAAACAGGGATATGATGTGATGCTGATTTCTCCTATTTAAAATTTTATTTCTTATACAGCTTCTGCAAGTAATTACCTAGGAGACATGGGCTGTAGGCTCACTGGAGGGATGACTGAGAAATAAATGGGACCTTTTGTACCAATTGTAATTAAATTCATAAACAAAGGATTGAGGTTAACAAGTGACATAGTCCCCGTTATCACCCATGCTGTTCCTCTAAATCACCAATGCATTTATTTGTTATTGCATGTTTTGCTGTGTGCTGCACATCACGTTTGAACTCAGACAATTCTGGGTTGTTGATGTCTGCAGAACACCCTCTTGCATTTGTCAAGGTGAAAAGTAAAATGAGGTGGCAGCAAAGAGAGTCAAGTCCACTTTACAGCTTAATAAAGAGTTACACTAAGAAAGAATATAAAATTATGTGAGGAGAAGAAGCAGCTACACAGTGGCAAAAATGATATAATACAGAAATGTTTGTGAAGGTGCAAGGTACAAAGAGGAAGGAAAGATATTCCTGAGGATTTGTGTTTTATCACTCATATCCTGCAAATGAAAGCTCAGTTGGAGAGAGCAAGACAGACATACAAATGAAAGCAGAAAGACGCTTACAATGTAATAAATATACAAAGCAGTATGTATACCTTTATCAATATGATTTTGAGGGAGCATTGAAGTCCTTGATTTGGGACTGCCTAAATGATCTTTCCTTTCTTATTTAAAAACAAGAATGTATGGAATAGAGAGGCACATTGCTGTCTTGAAGAGACTTGAAAAGCCTAAAAAGAAGAAAGTACAGACTTTGATTTTGAGTTTTCCCTTGGCTGTTCTGTAAGGTATTTTGATGTCCTAGGGCAGTATCAGTTTGGACCATGCTCTTACACCTCACGTCCACTGGTGAGCAGTCTCACTCCAAGCTGAAGCCATTTCTAGGACAGTGAAGGCAGAAAATAACAATCACACTGAAGTTTTCTGAAGGCTCCCACTTTGTCCATTTGTCACATCGTTTGTACCTTGGCATTTCTTAACTTTGACTCTGCTTATATAACATAAAAGTGGTGTGAGGTGCTTATTCTAACTATGGTTTCTTTATTCAAGTACTGGTTACTGTGTAGTTTGGATCAGAGTGTAAATGAGACTAGTCTCCAGATACTGTATCTTTTGTGCTGCTAACCTAGGATTTGACCAAATAGCAGGAAAAGCTGCAGGATAATTAGCCCAGCTTCTCAGAAAGAGATTTAGGAACTCCCATCATAGAATCAACACTCATTTTGACCTAGGTTGGGAGTTACTACATAAGTAATGGTACTATAGAGATATTATTATTTATGGGGATCCTGATTTTAATATTAACAACTTATTTGTTTTGGCATCCAACCTCTGAAGAAGGGATCTTCGGTTCTGCTCTAAAGGTATCCTCTAAATACTTCTAAAGGATTCATTGAAGATAACAATAAAAAAACCCCTACTATCAGTAGTTTTAAGGACACTATGGAAGACCTCTGCTTTCACTAGGAATGTTTTACAGGAGTAGCAATCTCAAAATGAGGAGTGCACTGGCATCATTCTTGATTTATTATAATGTTAGGAAAAGGTGAACCACGAGGGCTGCGTTAGAAGTGCACTAAAAGTTGGAGCAAATGCTCTGCTTACCAGAAACCAGGTGCAACCATATCACCAGCAGTACTAATGTGAGCTGTTTGAGGCTTTTTTATCTTAGTCCCTGGCAGAAACCAGAGAGTTTTGCTCTTCTTTCTGTGACCAGAATAAGCTAATGCATCTTTTTACTCTTTCTGTCTTCTATCTGGTTTAAACAGGTGCAGTGAGCACAGCTCTAACACACAGATCCAGCTTGCACACTTGCAGCCCCCATAAATGACTGGAAGTTGAACAAGACCCTGACCTAAGACAGCAAAAAAGAAGACAATACTTCAGTCAGACAGCTCTGAGGGATCCCGTGTGAAACAAGTTCCTTCTGTCTCCTCACTCCACTTTGCTGCTGCCCACCAATTCCCACCGCTGCCCTCAGCAGCAGTTTATCTCAGAACTGGCTGAATCTCTGATGTCTGCATGGCTCCTGGCATGCTCTGCTGTAGGCTGAAACCCACAGCTCAGGAATGAGGTGCACTGATGGGACAGCTGAACACAAAAGTCTGTGATGGCGCTTCACTGCTTTAAACTTAATAAAACAATCACCACAGAAGAAGCTTTATTTTCAGCTCCCTTTCAGCTTTCACCATTTAGTGGTATTTAAGTCTAAATGTGTCATATATAACTTTTATTTGTAATCTAATGTCTAATCTCTGTGAATGTAATAATGTTTTTTTCTACTCCTTATTCTTTTCATTTTACCTCTGGTTTAGGCTACCCGCTATTGCATCTGTAGTCAATCATCCTTACCAAATAATCTCACTGAATTACTGAGTGTTAGAAGAAAACAATCTGAAATTATGGTTTAAGGGAATGATGCTTACATGGGTCAAGTAAAACATATAAAACCTAAGGAGGTATTTTCATACTTTCTTTAATGCCACTCGAATTACATTCCGCTTTGCCACCCCCTTTGTCATTACTGTCACCCTTCACTAACAAATCACTGGCAATTAACACTGAGGTAAAATGGTGAGATAACATTTACTATGCCGTTGTCAATATTCTGCAGTTGATACACAGGAAATCACAAGCACGTGACCAAATGAGCTAGAATATTAGAATTTAATGTCCAATAAGTAAATATATAAAGGATAATAAAATACCAAGTATTTGGTAACACCTTGTAAATAGGGCTGCTTATTCTATAGAGGCACCAAAGAGTTTTGCTTGGTATTTATCTTCATTTGTTGTTAACTGGAATGGGCTGTGAAAATCACAAAGGACACACAATGTCTATATAAATTTTAAAAGCAATTTTTCCCCTCAAAATCTAAACACAAGTTAAAAAGAGATTTAATTGGTATTTACACACACCAACATCAGCAATTAGTAAAGCAACAGCAGGAGAAGAAGAGCAATTACTGCACCCAGTCTAATTGGTCTTTTTGGAGGAATTAAAAAAAAACCAAACAAGTAAAATTTAACCAGCTGTTTGTAGAACAAATTTTTCTTTATTCTCATATACATGTATATTTAAATGAAGTTAATGCTCATTGGCAGTAGGGAAGGATTAGAGTTGTTTTTCTCCTATTAGTCTGTGTATATTGTTGGGGAATATTGGATATTGTGAACATTAACAGCTTGCCTACTTGGCTTAATGATCATCCAAGTATGATAAAGGATGACAGATTAATAGCATTTTTACTCATGTAAAATAGCAATTATCCATGGGTTTTCTCAGTATGGATTTCCACCCAGTTACGTTGAGAGATTAGGGTAGAGAGATAATTTGCCTCCTCCTTTGTCATTATTAGCAAAAGAGGAAGAGATTTTTTGAAAATGGAGACCCCTTTGATCCTTACTTATGAAAGTCAATGCAACATACAGAGAGTTTATCTAGAAAACATGCAAATCTTTCCTAGTTGAGAAGGTGAAAAGTAGGAAACTTCGAATTAGTTTTATTGCCCCTGCATCTCAATTACTTTGACCAGGCAGGTTTTGTCCTTCAAAGTCTGTGACTGATGAGAGATGCTGCACATTTTTTGTGAGAATTTGACAAGCTGATGCCCATTGCTGAGTTTACAGCTCTGGGTACTATAGTGATAGCTAGCAGACTTGCCAATGTAAGAGCCAATGCCACACAATGTGATTTGGGCTTCATTCTGAGAAGTCTTTATAGAAACAGCTGACGGTGATCATCAGAGTTTAGAACAGAAAGTTCAACTTTTCCTAATTGTTCTTCTTGTGTATTTTATTTGATTATACTTACAACATTTATTTCAGGATTTTTTTGCTAAGGAAATGCTTACTCACACCAAAATATTATCTCTATAGAAAATATTGATTTATCGGAGTGATCTAAATGTAGACTTCACAAGCAGACTTGGATGTAAAACATCCCTGCAATTAATGTTATGGCCTGTAATAGCTGACAACACTGTAATTTGGAAACAAAAGTTATGTTCAGCATAATTCTTTGAGAAAACTCTGATGGCTAATCCAGAGGATAATTTTAATATCACTGGAAAGTTTCTACATTTTTCATCTCAGCAAATTTTAGAAAACAGATGCGGTGTGTCTATGGTATTATTTGTCTTGGAAATAAATCAATCTGTGTCCAAACCCATCATGTGCTAGAAATTCAACCAACAAAGACAGCACATGGGGCACATGCTCCAGTTTTCCTAAGAAGGAAAAGCAGCCACAAGGGGAGGAGACATATGAGGAGGCATGTGAAGAGATAAATTTAGAGAAATGTGAAGAGACACTTTTGGATGCACGCATACGGAGGGACACTGCTGAGGAAATATGCAGCCAGGGGTGCACTCTTGGAAGCAAGGTCTCCAGCTGAAGGGGCTGTGGCCCACTGGTTGACTGCTGGTGGACCCAAAATGGGGCAAGCACACTCCTGCAGACTGTTGCACATGGAGAGATATTAAAGAGCACAGATGAGGGGAGAAAATTGAGTAAGGAGTATGGAGGAACAGAGGAAATACACAAGGAAATGAAGCGCAGCAGAAAGAAAACATTACACTTGGCTCCAGCATCCTGTGCTGCCTGTCACCTCATTGAAGCAACTGGGAGGAACTGGCTGTGAAGTGTGCCAAAAAATGGCCATTAAGACCAGGAAGGTGCAAGAAGAGATGTGTGGCTTAAATACAGCTTTGAGAAGGTATTTGCATAAGTGTTTATTTTTTAATGTTTGCTTTTTCTTACTACTGGAATCAGTGATTAAAAGTGTATGTTTATTTGGAATAAATTAAATTAAGTAAAAATTCCCTGAGTTGAGACTGTTTTGCTTGCTACTCTTAAGAGGGCTTTTGAAGACGTGTGTGTGACAGTTGCCTTCTTGGCTGACAGCATGGAACCGAACCAGAGCTCTAAGAATATGATGATTACAGTGACTTACATACTTTTGCATGAGTTTTATCAATTTGTAAGCATTCTCCAATGTTCCCCAGATTCAGAATGTAACTTACAGTCAAAAAGTTACAGAAATTTTCTGAAAAAAGTAGGAGAATGCTACAAGAAGATATGAACCTCTTTGGAAGAGTACTGAGCCATGTATGCAATACTCTCACTTTGCATGTTCATACCTTGGGCAAGAAAACATTCAATGCTCCTGAGTATGGTGTTATCTTGCACTTGGGTCTACAGAATGGCCTTCTGAATTAGAAGTACAAGGTGTTAACTAATTGCTAAGGCTTTGTAGCAGAAGCAGCAAAGTCATACCCTCCACAGTGCAGTGCATATTTGGAGCTGTAGTGCACTGGAACTCCAGAGTGCCTTTTACGTGAATAGATGGCTTTATCCTAATTTGGATGAATGATAGCAGACCATAAGTGATTGTGTTCACCTTGAAGAGAATAGAAAGGACCATGGCAAGAGAAGTTGAAAGAATGATAAAAGTAGATGAGTTTTTCTTTACTGAAAACATCAAAAGAAAAGGCTAAGTTAAATTGATAGAGTATCCATAAAAGAGTAAATAGCAAGGAATTATGAAAAAAAGAAAACAACCAAAGGAAAAGAAAAAAACAAACCCAAACAAGAAAGAAACCCACCTGAGAAACAGAGAGAATGAGCATCTTGCAGAACTGTGCCAGGATCTGAAATGTAAAAAAATTGCATGATATTCAGAGGTGATGAAGTGCAAGTATTTACTGTCTCTGAAAACCAAGTCAAAGACTCCTGCTCAAGGGAGCTTTCTATTGTATGCTTCTGTTCTATAACAAAGCTAGCCAAAGAAGCTGAAGGGAAGAAAAATACATGAAAAGAAGTTTTCCAACATCAACACATCTAATGTGATTGATTCAAAATAGAGCAAAGTATGACAATAAAATAAGAGAAATGAGGTCACTGTGTGAAAGAAATATAAATAAGTAGCTAGGAAGAGCTATTGCTGCTGGATTCAAGTAAAGAGAAGATTAAAAGATGTTTTGAGCTTCACGGAATGCTTTTTTCTTTAAGAAACTAGTTTCTCCTCTGTGTTCCTACCAGGAAGAACTGGGTTTCCCGTGCAGAATTGTTCTGTTTGCAAAAACAGCTAGAACAACTCTGTTTTATTTTGACTTTTTTTCTTTTTAATAAAATCCAGACTTTTCAGCATGGTCATTCTCAATTTGCCTAATTCTTATAAACATTTCTTGTCCATTCTTTTCAACACCTCAAGCAGCTGTGTTGCTTGAGTGGGATCTGAGGACTACTACCACAATTGATTCATGGAGTCAGGGAAGCAAGGTGATGGTGTCAGGGTGTATTCAAGGCAAACTACAAACAGAGATTAGGGACTTCCAATGATGGTTTATCAATACAATCGATATCTCTGAGTGATGTAGGACTTAACAGTTCATTAACACAATGTGCATGACAACGAGGAGAAAACTGGTTAATTGCTCATTTTTAGTGGCTCCCTATTCAAAAAGGCAGGTTCTCAGCATCAGCACCAACCAGAACTCACAGTTTGCCTTCCTTTTGTCTGAGTCGTTGATGTGTGGTCTCACTTGGAGTGGTGTGAAAAGGAAAAGCAAAAAATCTATTGTCCTTTGGGCAGTATTACTTTCAGCTCCAAGCATGAGTTTGCAAATAAACAATGCTTTCTATTTAAAAATTTCTCTTTCACCAGTAGCAGGAATGGTAGTGAGGGTGACTATGGGATGGGGAGGAGTAAGAATACTAAGCCCACAAACAAGGTAGCAAATACAAGAATAACCAATTTTACTATAGAAATTAATGAATTAACACTAAGTATTATGTAAAACTTCACTGTATATTTCTTACTATTGTGATGAGTTGACCTTGGCTGGATGTCAGGTGTGCACCAAGCTGCTCTATCACTCCCCTCTTTAACTGGACAGGGGGAAAGAAAATACAACAAAGTGCCTGTGTTTCAAGATCAGGACAGGGAGACCACTTAGCAAGAACCATCACAGGCAAAACAAACTTGATTGGGGGAAACTAATTTAATTTATTGTCAATCAAAAGCCCAAGTAGGATAATAAGAAATAAAACCAAATCTTAAAACACCTCCTTCACACTTCTTCCTCTTCCCAGGCTCCATTTCACTCCCAAATTCACTTCCTCTTCCCTGCAGCAGTGCAGGGGGATGGGGAATAGGAGTTGGGGTCGGTTCATTACACATTGCCTCTGCTGCTCCTTCCTCTTCACACCCTTACCCTGCTTCAGCATGGGATCCTAGCCATGGAAGAGAGTTCTCTGATGTAACTTCTCCAACATGGGTCATTCCCAAGTTCTGCAGTTCTTCATGAGCTGCTTCAGCATGGGTCCTTTCCACAGCTTGTAGTCCTTCAGGAATGAGTGGCTCCAGTGTGGGTGCCTCTCAGGGCTGCAAGTCCTGCCACAAAAACCTGCTCCAGCATGGGCTACCTTCCACGGGGTAACAGCCTTCTTTTGGGTGCATTCACCTACTCTCATGTAGAGTCCTCCATTGGTTGCAGTTGGATGTCTTCTCCACCATGGAACTCCACAGACTGCAAGGGGACAGCCTGTTGTTTGATTAATGGCATTAAAGCAACTGTATCTAAGTTTTAACCTCTGATTTTGAGAAGAGTACATGACAGTGTACAGGCATTTGACAAAGATTTGTAGCTGTAACATAGTAGGTTAAGCAAGAAAGTGAAATGAGCAAGAGGCAGAGGTAAAAGGTCTGAGTTTAGTGTGTTATGCAGGAATCTTTTTCTTTATTCTCTTGTTTATATTCTAATTTTCTTCTCCGGCTTCCTCCTTCCTTTAAGTAATTTTACCTTCATAGTAGATTATTTTAGTACCCTCAAAACTGAAGTTACTTAATCTTAATAAGATTATGAAAGACTCAAAAATAGGTAGAATAGTCAGTAAAGCAACAGATTTTGACTGAAATTCTGTGAGTTTCTTCTGGCTGCATCTTAGTTTATGAGTGTTGTTTCCTAATACACACAGTTTTGTCATATCCTTTACTACAATAGATGGTCATGTATTCTTTAGAAAAAGTAACTGCTCAGTAGTTGGTAGGTCTGAAAGTAGCTACTGTGGAATTTCACCTTGCTTCCCTCTCCAAGGAGTTCAGTTACAGTTTTCCTTATCATGAAGGGTTAGGAGAGGAGACCTTTACAGCTTGTGTTTGCCCTATCCCGTGCCTCCATTTTTGGAGACAGAGTAGCCTCTTTCTTTTTCCACTCTGACTCTTTAATTTCATTTATTCAACAAGTTATTTCAGAACTGACCTCTGGTAGCCTTGCCTAGGAAGTAACATTCAACAAGTCAATGTCTGTACCAATACAGACAGAAAGGAAATCTAGATGATAAATGTTTAAGCCAGATAAATTCTTTTGCTCTTGAGGAAGAAATCAACCTTCCAGCAAGTGTGTAGTCTTTCACTATCCCTTTCCATCTGTATTTTTTGCAGGTATAAACCAAGTCTGGGGGAGAAGCCCAATGTTTTTGAATTTCACAGTGGGAATCATGATGAGCTGGTCTGAAGGGAATGTATCAGTGAATGATGTTTTCTTCTTGGTATGAACAGGACATTTTTAGGTTTGCTAGAAGTCATTAGGATTTACAAAAAACCTGGTTCTATTTTCTTTAAGAATTTTTTCCCCCTTTCCACAGATTCCACCTTTTGTACCATTTGTGAAATAATATCAAAACCAGTCCATTGAAAGAACTGATGTATTAGAGGAACAATATAAAGCTTGCTCTTCCCTCCAGTTATTATATTTGCTGTGAAGAGTCTGCACTACCTCATTTAAATCTCTGCTGAAGTGGATCACACAGTGAAGGTGATTGATAAGGTGTTGGAGAGGTGAATTTTACGGCTGAGCACCAGACCCCTATCAACTGTGGGAAGGGAGGTCTGCCACAAATAGAGCTGTCACTACTGCAACCCTGCTATTACATCTTTAAAAGTGGCAGCTTTACAGTCTGGAAGAAGGGGCACGGGCTGATCCACTCACAGAGAGTGAATATGGAAGGAGAATAATTTGAAAACACAGTGAGTTGTTGGCAGGAGACTTGAGCTCCAGTGAACAAACTTATCTAAGCTCAGTTGGGAAAAGCGTGCAGTTGTGCTACTGTTCATCAGTTCAATGACAGGCTGAAAAGTCTGCTAAATCTTCTAGTACAGAAGCATAAAATTCAGTCTTTTTTTTTTTTTAACACATGAAACCATGAGAACAAAAAGATCAGATGTAACTGCTTCTTTTGTGCCAAAAAAAGAGAGAAAATTAAAAAGAAGAAAAAATTAAGAAAGGAAAAACTGCACTGAGAAGAAAGACCCATGCACATGTAATACAGTACAGAGAAGTACTGCCTTCATGCATCTCATGGCCTCACATATTGGAAAATGTAGCAGGAACCTTTGTCAAGAAAGACTCGTGGGGGTTGAGGTGTTATGAAAGTATTACCTACTTCGAAGAAATCTCTTAAATCAGCTGGACACTCAAAGGATGAGGCAATTGACTAATGGACATAGTGATTATCAACAGATGTCATCAGTCTAGAATTATTTCAAATCTGGTTGCCAAATAGTTAGGAAGCAAGCTGAAGGAGAGATGTCCAGTTGGTTATGTTGAAAACAAAACTCATATTTGGATAGATAACAAGTGTTCTTCAGTGTTATCCTACATAATATTTCTATTAAAGGCTTTGGCACACAAGTAGGTGTGTACTAGTGAAAATTGATAATGACATGTGGGTAGGTGGCTGGCATTCATTATTTTAGTGCTGAAGCCAGAATCGATGATTTTCATTTTATCCCTCTGGGGTATATGGAGAAGTATATGTGGGCCCTAGAGAAGGGTTTTCTTTGTATTTTTTCTCCACCCTCCCCTTTTTTTTATTACAATTAGATTGAGAGACAGAATGATTGAGCTTGGCTGTTGATTTTGTGCACTGACACTACCTAAAGAATATATTCGTACCATAATGCAGCATTTCTTAATTTATAGTGCTCATTCAGCCTATCTGAGGGCTCATTATTTGAAGTATCATAAACCCTTTTTTTTTGTTTTGTTAGATTTTTATTGTGATGGTATATTTAACTAATGGTGCATTATGAGGGAACTCTTATTGGAGGCAGAAATGAGTGTTACTTGAATAAAAAAAAATAAATAATCATCCTCCATGCTAATAAAAAACTACTATAAAATCAATTCATAATGGAACTACTTAACATGCAACTTTTTTCTCTTTAATTGTATTCGGAGGTGAGAGAGCTGTTGCAAATACAAACAATATTGGAAATAGTCTGGTGATTGTGCAGGAGAGGATTTCAAGACTGAAATACACTCACATATACTGAAACACAGTCATGTATATGGTTATGGGACTGATTCTAGTCTAATGTAAGCCAGCAATAACACTATTAACTTCTGCTCTGTGCTGACGATCTGTCTTTGAGGAAATTTTAGAAATGCAACAGAGCCACTCAAGGTGCACTCTGATGGTCTTACACATAATAATCTAAGGTTATGTCCATATGAAAATGGAAATTCCACCTCATGTGATCCTGGCCACTTGCTTTGACCTGAGAGTTTTCTCTTCATAGTGATTGTTATAGTGTGATTCAACCACCAAAAATCCTTTTAAATTGGACGAGGGAATTTGCTGAATGCACCCCGAAGGAACACTGTCCAGATGCAGCCCAAAAGGTGGAGTGGGAACCCATGTTTGAGGATGAACAAATAAGCAAGATAATTTCTTGGCTCCACAACTCACAGTTAGATTACTTAGAGCTGTCAGTAAAATTTCAAGGTCTAAAGCATGGGAAACACCTTTGCATATACCACATCACTTAAGTTTGGGGGTTGCCTTTTAGGACTTTATACTGCCATTGCAATTTGCTTTTTCTCCCTGTCCCTTGTCAAATCATTTACACTTTAATGAACTAAAGCACAGTTACCTCCTTTCCTTAAAACTCAAATTTTCAAAGGGTCATAGAATAGGTTGGTTTAGAAAGGACCTTGAAGATCTAGTTCCAACCCCTCCTGCATGGGCAGGAACACCTCCCACTTAGACCATCTTACTCAAAGCCCCATTCAATATGTCCCCTAACACTTCCAGTGAGAGGGCACCCACAACCTCCCTGGGCAACCTGTGCCAGTGTCTCACCACCCTCCCACTAAAGATTTATTTTCATAATGTCTAACCTAAACCTCCCCTCTTCCAGTTTTAATCCATTACCCCGTGTCCTACCACCACAAGCCCTTGTAAAAAGCCCCTCCCCAGCTTTCCTGTAGGTCCCTGTCATGAGCTGTTGCCAGGGGGGCTACCGGCTGGCAGGTGTTTTTGTGACTTCCCCCCCAATTTGGAGGGGCTGTTGAATGAGACCGAGGGGCTCACACGTGGTGTTCGCCTCTCACAGGGGACTGGCCACTGCGGGACCCTATTTTAGTGATTGTTAGAACACACCCCCACCACGCCCAAAAATTGCTGCTGAGACCAACGTTCAGTTTACTAATTAACTGGTTTATTAAGGGGTGACACAAACTGTGGGATGAGGTTTAGGGAAAAGGTACAAACGGGAAATGGTTACCAGGGATGTATCAGGGAAGCGATGCGTCCTTTAGGGAGGTGATGCAAAAAGTGCTGTGCCCTTAAGGTGTTCTCTCCGAGAGAGGGTTGTGGAGGAGTTGCGCCCGGCAGGACACTTAGAGAGTGTGAGTCTGCGTATGTGTGTGTGTTTACCCGGTGCTCCAGGGGCCAGAACCCCGGCAGACTCACCACTCAGGCTCAGGCTGGATCCCCGGGCAGGCAGGCGGGCAGGCAGGCAGGGCAGAGTCCCAGGCTCCGCAGCAGGGGAGTGTCCCACGCAGGAAGCTTCCGAGCAAGCCTCGGTCCCACCTGCTGAATTCACTGCCTTTGATACCCCCGTGACTCCCCTGTCCAGCCAGTGTCACTGTCCAGAGCCAGTTGGCATCCATGAGCCCCAAGTTAGGGCAGTAACTAGGAGGGGCAATGCATAACTTGTTGCCCGTCCTTCCTGCCTTATACCACATCTGTTGTTTTGCTTTCGTTTGTCCTTGAGCAGCAGGCCTGGTTTTGGTCCCTTAGCTGGGTATAATCAGCAGAAGGCCTTTGCTGGCTTAAAAGGCATTTTGTTCAGATTTACTTTGGGAAGAAGAAGAACTGTTTCCCAAGTCCTCTTCAGATACTGAAAGACAGCCATAAAATCTTCCCATATCCTTCTCTTTTCCAGGCTGGACAACCCCAAGTCTCTCAGCCTGTCTTCATAGCAGGTTGCTCCAGCACTTGGATCATCTTTGTGGCCCTTCTCTGGACTTGCTTCAAGGGCTCAACTATTCCTGTGTTGGGGGCTCCAGAACTGAACACAGCACTTCAGGTGGGGTCTCACAAGAGCCAAGTGGAGGGGCAGAATCACCTCCCTTGACTTGCTGGCCAGGCTTCTTTTGATGCAGGGCAGCACTGCATCCAGTGAAAAAGTTAAAAACATTTAACTCTGGTGCCGTTTTTCTTAAAGAAAGCTCCTTTGGATCCAACTTCTGTCTACTATAGGTTTCCTAGAGGAAAGGATTAAGGGCTAATGATGCCTGTTTTCCTATCTTTTTGCTTACAGAAGGGTCAACCTTAGTTTCTTTCTCTGATGGAGGTGAAACATGGAACAAATTTGGAACTGCTGGGGAGCAGTAAGAGAGAAGTGCTTCTCAGCTCTAAGAAAGCACTGTCTGACAAGGACCAGTTCTAGGGTTAAAAACCTGACCTGGTGTCAAAAGAGCAGAGTCTGAAAAGACTGGAACTGGTAGTGGAAAGCTGGAAATCAGTGTGGCAACATGGCTATGTGGCGCCTTGCTAACCCTGGCTGAAGATGAGCTGAGGCCTTGGCCCTTGGATGGGACTGACTCAGGGGGCTCATGGCAGGGCCAGATAGGGCTGTGGGAGCTTGGAACAGGCCATGCCACAGTGTCAAAGAGGCAGGGACTGATGGTCCTGGGGGCTGACATGGAGTCCTGGGCCATGGACAGACCTGGGGATGCCTCCAGGGTCTGGGCATGTACTTTTTTTTTTTTGCAACTATTGAATTGAGTCTGGCATTACTGTGTATTGACCTGTGGGGTCTTTACCTTCCCCCTGTGCAAAGAATGAGCAAACAGTATATTTACTGGCATCTAACTGCTACTGCAAATACCATAATTTCTAATGGAGAGATAGTGACCATCTAGAAGTACCTTACAATTCATGAAAAGTCTCAGGAAACAGTGCAAATTCCATAATGATACATTTGCAAAGTGTTCAGTGTTGCCTTAGTTTTGGTGTGGTGTTTTGTTTGGGGTTTTTGGGGAGTGGAATTAGATTAAAGTCAGTCCTAACAGATTTGAGAATGTTTGGGATCCTCAGTTTTTCCCCTTATACTATTGTTGCTTCAGTTCTGACATCCGGAGTCTTCTGGAAGAAACGGACTCTGCAGCTTTGTAGTCTGCAGCTGATTATCCCTAATTTTTCTCTGTTGTAGTAGTAGGTGAGTAGAAGTTTGGAAAGTTATTCTACTGACTTTCTTTTTCAAGCAGATATTAAGATAGTCTTTATTTTTGCTTTGGAAACTCAATGGGGCCTTATTTCAAATAGTTTTGTAGTTCTTCTGAGACAGTTCTGAGGAATTGTGGAAATCTGGGAAACATTTTCTTCAGCCTTCTTGGAAGACAAGTCCAATACTTTTGTCAGAATATTTAACTGAGAAAAAGATATGTACTACATATGGCTCTTACAGTTTCTAGAACTGATAATTAAAACTTTTAAAATTAATTAAAACTTTAAATTAAAACTTTAGAATCATCTACCTGAATTTGTGCAGGGCATTTGACACTGTCCTGCATGACATCCTGGTCTCCAAACTGACAAGGCATGAATTTGACAGATGGAACACTCAGTGGATAAAAGGTTGGCTGGATGGCTGCACCTGCAAAGTTGTGGTCAATGGCTCAATGTCCAAATGGGGGCAGGTGACAAGTGGTGTCCCTCAGGGGTCAGTATTGGGACCAGTGCTGTTTAACATCCTTGTTGGAGAAAAGGACAGTGGGATTGAGTGTATCCTCAGCAAATTTGCTGATGATACCAAGCTGTCTGGTTGATACCCAAGACAGAAAGAATACCATCCAAAGAGATGTTGACTGGCTGGGGAGATGGGCCAGTGCCAACCTCATGAAGTTCAACAAGGACGAGTGCAAGGTCCTGCATCTGGGTTGGCGCAACCCCAGGCACCTATACAGGCTGGGGGAGAATGAATAGAGAGTAGTCCCAAGGAAAAGGACTTGGGGGTGGTAGTTGACGAGAAGCTCGACATGAGCCACCAGTGTGCGTACACAGTCCAGAGAGCCAACTGCATCCTGGGCTGCATCAAAATAAGTGTGGCCTGCAGGGCCAGGGAGGTGCTTCTGCCCCTCTGCTCTGCTCTGGTGAGACCCCACCTGGAATACTCTGTGCAGCTCTGGAGCCCTCAGCACAGGAAAGACATGGACCTGTTGAAAAGGGTCCAGAGAACAGCCACGAAGATGATCAAAGGCCTGGAGCACCTCTGCTATGAAGACAGGCTGAGAGAGTTGGGGCTGTTCAGCCTAGAGAAGAGAAGGCTCCAGGGAGACCTTATAGTGGCCTTCCAGTACTTGAAAGGGGCCTGCAAGAAAGCTGGGGAGGGGCTTATCATCAGAGAAGATAGTGATAGGACAAGGGGTAACAGTTTAAAAGTGAAAGAGGGGAGATTTTGGTTAGACATCAGGAAGAAATTCTTCACTGTAAAGGTGGCGAGGAACTGAAATGGGTTACTCAGGGAGGTTGTGGATGCCCCATCCCTGGAGGTTTTTTAGGCCTGGTTGGATGAGGTTTTGTGCAACCTGATCTAGCGGTAGGGTTCCCTGCTCCTGGCATGGGAGTTGGAACCTGATGATCTTTAAGGTGCCTTCCAACCTTAATGATTCTATGATTCTATAAATGAAGATAATCTGTATGTTAGCAAGCTCTGAAATCTATCATGTATAAAATGCAAAAGTTAGGCTTTGTGAGGTTTTAAATTAATTAATTAAAACACGTTTGGTGTATCACCTGCCCTCCACAGTATGCCTCATTTTAGTTTTGTTTGTGTATCTTCAGATAGGCATTTCTTCAGGACTCCTGTTGCCATCAGTGGTGTCTGGACCTGATGCCAGTTTATAACATATCCTGGACAATATCCTTTAGCACAAGGAGTATTTTTGTGCCAGGATATTATTTGGAAATGTCAAACTCAGAGCACAGGTGTCTACTGCAAAGCTAGAAAATGTTGACCTGCATTTTTTGTAGCATTTTATGCTAGTAGTTCTACCTCTGGATTTTTAAGCTGTGTAATAATACTGCCAAATGATCATTAGTACTGAGTAAGCCTAATCACCCTTTAAATGGAAACAAGTAGTGTGAGTAAACGAGGGATATGAAGTTCATTATTTCACTTTGCAAATCAGTAACTCTGGGGAAATTTCCATTTTAATATGCTGTTTGTTTTAACATAATAACTAAAGGTTAAGATCACATACATCCTGTGGATAATGTAAACAAGCATTTCTTTCAGCTTCTTTTATTATCTGAACAGGAGCTCATAGGCTGAGAGGTAAATTTATTTATTAATTTATTACACACTTACTTGGCCAAGCACTTCCATATTTGTCATCCTACTGCACTTACTTTTACTGTCTGTATTCTTAATTCTTGCTGAAAATGTGTTGTAATGATGGTGGCTCATGTTAATAAGTTGTTTTAATGCAGAGAAAAGAGGTGGTAGAATATGACCTTAACTTTTTGACCTGTATTTTATAGAAACCTGTATTTTCTCTGGACATTTGCTACTTATTACAGTACTTACTTTGCATCAAAATATTAGTGATCATGCTCAGGTATCAGGAAATAAATCAGCCTCTGAAGTTCAGAGGTGCTTTGTATGATCTGCAAGAATCCATTTTACTTCATCATCTTACCCTGTTATTTTGCCAATGGCTATTGCAATGATGTTAAAGTCTTCAGAGAAAGTACATGCTGGATCTTTTACAATTCCCCCCCCCAAATCTGTTCTTTATATTTTCCTAGCTTTTTTTCTCCTTGTATTTTACTGCTCCAGAGTAGAATTAGAGTAACTTAGTAATGTTGGAAGGAAAGGGGATTTTACTAGTTCAGAAAACATCTTCCATGCTTATAAATGAATGAAGAGATAAATAAATAAAGTAAGTAAAAAGATGATCTGGGGCAGTGGCACATTGATTTGGCAGAGAGCTGTGAGTTTTACTTATCTTAATGGTCTTCATTAGGGATTAGAACATCCCGTTAAGACATGCCTTTTGCTCTGCCACTGTCAGGGTGCACTATAAACATGCTAGTGCCTGAACTGTGAATTGCTTGCCACACAGATGAATGTTTGCCACAGTGTCTGGGAGATAGATGTCACAGCCTAGTGAAGTCCTGCTTATCATTCATGTGGTCACTTCTATTACCTCTGCTCGGACTGTGCTGACCTGCTATTAGTGACTCTAATTTAATTTTCCCCCACCAGTGTCATGGGTTATTTCTTCCATTACTTTAGAGATTTAATTTACAGGGTAAACTCCATCACTTGAAGGAAAGAATTTTTCATTACATGAAGAATAAGTTCTTTTTTAAGACTAACATGGTGCTGGCTATTTATCTTGGTCGTGTCTAAAGCATGAGGCTTAAATGTCAATGAATGATAACATATTCATATGTTGCTGTTATTTCGAACAGACATGAAGTATTGTATGGGATAGGCAGTGATAGGACAGGGAGAAACAGGTTAAAAGTAAAAGAGGGGAGATTTCTGTTAGACATTAGGAAGAAATTCTTCATCATGAGGTACTAATGTACTGGAATGGGTTACCCAGAGAGGTTGTTGATTCCCCCTCCCCAGAAGCGTTTAAGGCCAGGTAGGATGGGGCTTTGTGCAGCCTGGTCTAGTGGGAGGTGTCCCTGCCCATGCAGGTGGTTTGGAACTACATGATCTTTGAAGTCCCTTCCGTCTTTTACCATTCTACAATTCTATGATTCCGTGATTCTAAGTAAGCTTCTGTGGAGTTGAGCTTGGTCTCACATTGAAAAGATTGACACATAGATAAGACAGTGACTATAACAGGTAAATACATTAGCACCTGTATCCTAGTTTTCCAACATTTTTTTAATCCAAATATGGAACAAAGGGAAGAAACAATAATAAATATCTGAATACAATTTCATGTCATTCATATAATAATATGCATTTTCTAGAATAAAAGATCTTGTAGTCACTAATAGATTTCTCACTGTGTTCAAATTCACATGCATGCATCTCCTGGAAAAGAGAAACCTTGACTGCTTATTGAAAAACAAAAATATCCCTATAGGATCATAACTGTTACTATCAGAGCTTAACAAAACTTTATCTGTCACTGCAGTAGTTTTGACTGTGTGCCAGATGTTTATTTTTTTGGATGCCTAAGATGTTCTCCAGAAAAATATTTGTCAGTCTTCTAGTGTTTCTTTTCCAAAAATGCTACCTGAATTATTTTCTGCCATCTCAGGGAATATCTACACTTTTATAGCCTCCAGTCTGAGGATGCAACAGAGATCCATGAATATATGTCTTGCTCAATGAAAGGGTCAACAGAGAAGAGAGCAGCATGGGGAAGAGGCACTTGTGAATAGTTTGACTTCAAGGATAAGGGACAGCATGGATAGGTAGATGTGATGGAATAAAGTTTATGCCATATCATTTGGAAAATGGTCAGAGTTTCAGCTGAATCAGCCCAGTCTTTCTTAGCACAGTTAGAAATGTCTATAAAGTGTGAATGAAACGATCCTGCACTTGAACTTCACCCACTCTCTGCCAGTCTGTCTCACATCAATTTTCATAGAACAGAGAAGCAGAAATTACAGTGCAAAAGTCTAGCTTTTCCATTTACTAAATTATAATTCAGTGAGACATTCTTATGCATTTATATGCACATGTATTCAAGTATATATGTAATGTGTGTGTGAGCAGGTGTGTTCTATTTATGTGCTTTAAAGACGGGCAAATGACTACTAATTTTCTTCGTTCTGACAATAAACTTATACATACAGTTTATGTCTTCAGTGAAGAGTTCCTTTGGAGTATTTGTTATTCAGACTATTTTGACTAGCAAAGTAGGTCATGGTGCTATTTCTGTTCACATGAAGCACAGAGAGAATCGGGTTTTCTGTGTGAAGACGTGATTATTAATTCATAATTTACTTTCTGCAACTGCTCTGCATTATTCAGTTGGAATTAAAGCTGCCTTTCAAAGATCTTACTCAGAAGCTTTAAAAAGAATTTCAGAGTTTAACTGCATTCTCCATTTCTCCATATGTTAGTGCCACCTCTTGAAGTTTGGTCCTGATTCAGCCAAAAGGGTGCTCTAACATTGGTTAGAGCAGTAGAAATTGCTACACAATCTTTATTGTCACATATTTTTGCTATCAATGTTCCTTGCTTACAGTCTTCTGTTTATGTTGTCATATACTTGTCATAATTCAAGAGGAACATTTCAGCAAGAAACATGCAGGAGGAAGACATTGAATTGTAAAGAAAGAAAAGCTCCAATTTTTATGGAAATGAAATTGTTTACATAAAAGTGCAAGGAAAAAAACTTAGTAAATATCTACAGATAGACTCTGTTCAGTGTCATAGATCTACACACAGAAATGCAAGCAAAGGTTTCAGGAAGCTGTTTTTATTTAGGATCAGGTTCTACTGCTTGCCTTGAGGCATATAAACCACTGGAGACCAGGCAGAAAGGAAAGGAATAAATTCTTCATGTCCCAGGATCCCTCCCTTACCTTGACACGTGCAATGCAGCTTCTTTGGTTTCAGAAATAAAGTACCTGGTCTGGAAAGGACTTCTGGGTTCTGAATGGTTTTAAAGGATACAACTCCAGTTAGAGAATCTGGTCCATGAGGTATAATATACTTTTAACTATTTTAAAAATATTTTTCAACCTCTTCAAGCAGTTCCTGCATGTATTAGCTGCAGAAATCACTAGTAACTGTAGATTCACTGAAAAAAAATTGCATAACCCCTCTACTGAAATATCTAGTCAAATGCTTCAATAAACAGTTCTAATTTGAAGTCAATCTGCAAGTAATTTAGCTATAAGTACTCTTTTTGTTTTCTCGGTGCAACTGTTCAGGGAGTGACACATTTCTTGTTGATAATTCTCTTGCTTTCAAGTGTCTCTGAGAAGAGAAGTCATGGCAAAAGTGATATGTGTAAAGTAAAAGCCAAACTATCAAAACTAACATTTCCTTTTTTGAGTGCACAGCACTTGAGCATCAACTTGGTGATTCAAGGTAGTCAGTGCCCCAGATTCAAAACGTAAGTGAGATCTTTTCCTCCAGTTTCTGCTGACAGAGCACTCCAAAGTAATGCTGACTGTGACAAGCTGCTGAGCCTTAGGCATGACGGAAGCTCACTTGACAAGATTCACTTACTAAACCCAATGTGCGTGATGAGACCTTGTCACAGTGGAGCGTGACAATAATGCAGAGTGGTGGAGAAATAGGAAAGGCGGCTGAGTCACTATATTTACAAGTCACTAATCCACCCTGGATATAATCACTTAAACAGCCTATGGATTTGGACAAAATAGTTGTGAGTGCATTTCTTAAGGGTAGCTTTTTGAACCAAGCTTCCTGACTTAATAGTGTCTGCTAAACAGAAATGGAGATTTATAATAAAAAATGCCAGAGGAGGAAGGGAAGAGGTTTATTTTATGGTGTGGAAAAATGTTAGAGCTAACTGGGTTAGCTGTTATTGACAAAGAGCTCAGAGGAATTTATAGCTGCATAGAATGTATCCAGTATATTGCTCGTACACGTATCTTCTAGTACTGGTAAAAAATACCTCAAAAAACCCAAGCACCTAAACTTAAGGTTTTGTTAAAAAAAATACAAACAATTTTCAAATAAATGTTTTAAAGTGCATACTTATATGAGTTTTTAGTGTAAAATGAGATACAGAAATGTCTGGAGACCTTTAAGATTTTCCAGATTTGCATGAGTTTAAGATGACTATAGATCAGTTTGTGGGGTTCTTTGGACATGTCATTTTCTTCAGCTCCTGGAGTCCTGGCTGTAGGTGTCCTGAGTTCCTTGTAAGAGTCTGCTTGATGTTCCTGCTAGAAATGTTTGGATTCTGCAAGAAAGGCCACAGAAGATTGTGCGCTTCACTTCAGCTGTCACTAGCATCTTGGCATCAAAGTGGTGAGCGGGAAGGTTAGAGGTGAATTGCTGGGGAGCCAAACCTGAGCACAGTAACAGAAGGAAGAAGGAGAAAGTTCAACATAAATATATGGGGGTTGGTGCATAGGTTTTTTTGGTAAAAAATAAAATTAGCTCCCCCCTTGCCCCTTCATTTTAATATTCTGGGGAGTCATAACATTTAAGGTGCTTAGAAGATTTTAAAGTAAAGGTATGAATAAGGGGCTTGCTGATTCTCTGGAGATGTAAGGGATCTGGGGAGCCAGTTTGAAGAGTTATAGGTCACTGTGTGAGATGAGTGGGAGTTTTATGGTAGGCCAGGGGTGACTGCTCTGACTGAGTAAAACAGCAGATCTGAGGAAGGAGAAATGGGAATCTAGCGCTCTCCATTTCAGGTTAGGGATGCCGAGAGCTGCCCTACCCCTATTTGTGTCCTCTGCTGTTAGAGATAAACAAACCACACACCCCACCAAAAAACACTCACAAAAACCCACACAACCTCAGCCATTAGAGCATGTCCTGAAGTTCCACATCTACATGTTTCTTGAATACCTCCAGGGATGGTGACTCAATCACCTCTCTAGGCAGGCTGTTCCAATGCCTGACCACTCTTTCAGTATAGAAATTCTACTTAATATCCAATCTAAACCTCCCCTGCAACAACTTCAGGCTATTTCCTCTGGTTCTATTGTTATTTATTTGGGAGAAGAGGCCAACACCCACCTCCCTAAGCCTCCTTTCAGGTAGTTATAGAAGGTTATGAGGTTGCCCCTCAGCCTCTTTCAGACTAAACACCCCCAGTTCCCTCAGCCGCTCCTTGAATGACTTGCTCTCTAGACCCTTCACCACCTTGGTAGCTCTCCTCTGGATGCACTCCAGCACTTCAATGTCCTTCTCATAGTGAGGGGCCCAGAACTGAACACAGTACTTGAGGTGCAGTCTCACCAGTGCTGACTACAGTGGCACGATCACTTCCCTACTCCTGCTGGCCACACTATTCCTGATGCAGGCCAGGATGCTATTTGCCTTCTTGGTGACATGGGCACACTGCTGGCTCATGTTCAGCTGGCTGTTCATCAGCACCCCAAGATCCTTTTCTGCCGGGCAGCTCTCCAGCCACTCTCCCCCAACCCTGTAGCATTGCCTGGGGTTGTTGTGACCAAAATGCAGGACTTGGCACTTGGCCTTATTGAACCTCATACAACTGGCCTCAGACCATCGATCCAGCCTGTCCAGGTCCCTCTGCAGAGCCTTCCTACCCTTGAGCAGATCAACACTCCCACCCAATTTGGTGTTTCTGTAAACTTACTAGGGGTGCCCTCAATGGCCTCATCCAGATCATTCATAAAGATGTTGAAGAAGACTGGCCCCAAAACTGAGCCCTGAGGGACACCACTAGTGACTGGCTGCCAACTAGACTTGACCCTGTTTACCACAACTCTCTGGGCCTGGCCATCCTGCCAGTTGTTTACCCAGTGAAGAGAACACTTGTCTATGCCATGATTCACCAGCTTCTCCAGGAGAATGCTGTGGGAGACAGTGTCAAAGGCCAAGCCAAAGTATAGGTGGACAGTGTCCACAGCCTTCCCTTCATCCAAAAGGCGGGTCACAAGGTCATAGAAAAAGATCAGGTTGGTCAAGCAAGACCTCCCTTTCATAAACCCATGCTGGCTGGGCCTGATCCCCAGGCTGCCCTGCACTTGATGTATGAGCTCGCTCAAGATGAGCCTCTCCATGATCTTTCCTGGTACGAGGTCAGGCTGACAGGCCTGTAGTACCCTGGATTCTCCTTCCAGCCCTTCTTGTAGATGTACATCACATTAGTCAGTCTTCAGTCATGTGGGACCTCCCTTGATAAATGATGGAGAGAGGCTTAGTGAGCTCCCCTGTCAGCTCCCTCAGCACTCTAGAGTGGATCCTCATAGACTTGTGCAGATCATTAACTACTTCCTCCTGGATTTTGGAGGAGTTGTTCTGCTCTCCATCCTCATCTTCTAGCTCAGGAGGCTGAACACCCTGAAGGAAGCTGGTCTGACTATTAAAGATGGAGGCAAAGAAGGCATTAAGTATCTCAACCTTTTCCTCATCCTTGGTTGCAATGTTCCCCTCAGCATCCAGTAAGGGGTGGAAATTATCCCTGGCTCTTTTTTTATTGTTGATGTATTGGTAAAAACTTTTTTTTGTTGTCCCTTATCTCAGTGGCTTAAGGGAGACTTATATAATTGTAGCACAGTCTTACACAAAGAAGGAAACATTCTAGACATAGACATGTGGACAATAATTGTAAAATCAAGATCTTTGTAAAAAAGGATATAATTAAGTTTAATTTCAACCACGTATTTTAAACTCTCCTTCTTACTGGCATTGAATTCAGAGGACATTATCAAAGGGAGAGTGAAAAGAAAATTAAATTACAGTGAGATAGGGAACTGGGGTACATATTTTGGAGAAAGATTATAGTGACTAGACAGCTAACTTGGAAAATGCTGTTTTCCAGGTGCAGGGCAGAGTTACACATCTACTTCGCCAAAGCTGAAAATAGAGAGGTGAAAAGACTAAATCTTGCTTCAGAAAGTTCCCAATAGAAATGAAGACAGCAATGGAACAACTAACAGGAGCACCTGGAGGGCAATGTTTGGAAGAAGTAGCAATGCAGTCTGCTTGCCTCAACCAAAAGCTGAATGTAAGTGGGCTGAATGGGAAGTACTGTGCATGCAAGGAAAGTGTGGGCTGTAGAAGAAGGAAAATATACAAATAGCCTAAGTTTTACTTGATTTCTGTGGATATTACACACTTTTGGTTAAATTGCTGCTTTGCTCTGAAGTGATTGCCTTTGGTCATTTTCAATCAGGCACTTCACAGTGGCAAGGAAGTAAAGGGGTCAGTTAGATTAAGAAGTGCAGTCAGGTTTATGGGCATGAGGGGAGTTGCCACCTGGAGATCTAGTCCTTGTGCACCTGCTCTGAGACATTCATCTTTAAAACAAGTGCTGAGTGCTGAGGACCAGACTCACCAGACCGAAGGGGATTGAACTGTCTTCTTGACCCAGAAGTCTGAGAGAAGTTGTCTGGCAGTAGCACAGGAGCTGTGTGCTGTAATTGATAAAGATTTTCTTAATCCCTACTGGCAGGAGAGAAGTGGGAATGTGCTTGTAATAGCCCCGGGTATGTTTGTCATTGCCTCACTAAAGGGAGGTAAAAGTCTCCCATCTGAAGGTACTGGGTTCAGAATCCCTGGTATCAGATTCAAATATGACATGTAGGTTCATCTCAAATATTGATAGGGGACTGTCAGACTGAAGGTTTGTACAAACTTTGTCATGTTTGTACTCTGTCCTCTCAGGTTTTAAATCTACTTATGGAACAGAAAACCCATTTTTCCCATATCAGTCATTGATTTTCTCTTTGAGGTGTTGATAAACTGCCAACATTTATTCATTTCAGTCTATTGTTAATTGTGGATTCTGCCAGCTGCATATAGAAATTTAAATACATATATATTTCTTTAACAAGGAGATTTGGGGTTGTTATTGAGTGTCCTTATCTGTTTGTTGTCTAGGGACAGTTTGAGCATATTATTTTGCAATGAAGTATTTAATTTCTCTGCAATACTGAGAAACTGGTGTTAATACTGCTTTGATGCCAGAGACTGGACAAAACAATCGGAATTGGCACCTGTAATGAGATGTTGTGATTGCCAAATGTGACACAATGCAACAATTGGGCATTATTACCTCACAGGCTTCCTGGCACTGGAGGTAACAGCTATGGCCAAAATTGTCTGGTACATTTGGTTAGAAGAAGATGATGTTCCCTCTTACACTTGGACCCCACCACTGCTATCTGTGAGATTCTGTGTTAAATTACTCTGATTTCTTCTCTGGGGGCTGCATGTTCAGACTGTTTCTAAAGAAACCTAATCTTCACAACTGCTGTTTGATAGTATTCATGCATCTATCACTCAAATAATATTAAGTAGTGGTGTCAGGCAACGTATACGTGTTACCCTTTAAAAATATACAGATATGTTAATTTTCTGGAGATGTTGTGTTTGAGGACAATCAACTGGATTGCTATCTCTCTTCCTTTAGTGCTGATTTGTTAATCTCGATAGTGGTGAAGTTTATCATCTTAAGACTGAGGGTAAATGGAATGTGAAACTAAGCATATTAATTTTAATATCATAAAGTGCTTGTAATACAAATAACCTGTCATTTTATGATTGACATATATAGATGCAAAAAATTTCAGTGGAAACAATTTTTATTTCATACAGCTTGATCTCCCCCATCCATTCTGATAGCCAGCTGTGTACTGCCACCCAAATAACCATAACAAGACCTATCTGTGTT
Organism: Apus apus; assembly: GCF_020740795.1. NCBI lineage: Eukaryota > Metazoa > Chordata > Aves > Apodiformes > Apodidae > Apus > Apus apus. The sequence continues at coordinate 42,597,152 of NC_067284.1, forward strand.
CTTACATTTAAATATACATGTATATTATAATATACATATATTATAACCTACATATACATACATATATATATATTGTATATTATAATATACATGTATATTTAACTGTATTTCAACATATTAATTAGATTCTGACACAAAATTTCAGCATGCTTTCAGACTGAGAACAGTCCCGTTATCTTCTAACTGGGTACTTCCAGAGGCCAACATTGAACATATGCTTCAATCCTTGTACCTCTTTATATCTTCTACTGAAAAATCTAGTAACAGATTCTAAGATGGAATTTCAGATTAAAGCACTGAACTATGAGAACAGTCAGCTATTTCAGCTTGGCAACTTTTGTGCATATAAATTTATTCTGTGCATCATCCATGCAAGAAGAAAGTTTGACAAGAAATAAAAAGATTAATTAGGGAAAGAGCTTTTTAGACTTTCTAGTAAGAAGAGTGTCTCAGATGCAGTAGGCTATGGTGAGAGTTTGCATGGTGCAAAAATAAAATTATTTTTTCTTATATTACGGGGGAGAAAAATAATTTAGGCAAAGGAAAAGTAATTGCAAGTTGTGAATATAATATAATCAGATATTATTACATGAAAAAGCTGTTATCATTAAGGTTGCATATAAAACCTAAGAAAAAGAAAATTCTGAGGCCATAATTTTAATATTTTTGGCAACTAATTTTGTTTTCTATCATGAACATAAGGCTCAGCACTATAGCAGGGATGGGAGAACAAGGCCAGCAGGGCAGTAGCCTCACTGATGCAGAAGCAGTCGAGGGAGGTAAGCACCAAAGCCTGGAGGAGCAGGGCAGGTCCACAGACACTGCCTGGGGCTACACGAGTGTTCAGATCACCAAACAAGTCCACTGCGCCAAATCAGGTCTCAGGTCAAGCTGGAAAATTGCATCACTAAGTCAGGGTCAGGGTCTGGATCAAGGGTACAAGGCCAGATGCCTGCAGTGCAGCTCAGACAAGGAGTAAGGGTGAAATACGCAGTCACTGGACAGACTGAGTGTTCAAGCTTCCCTATCGTGAGAATCCAAACTGTACATCTCTCTCTCTGAATGTATCCAAATAATCCTGATCAGTCAGAGAGGGGAAGAGGATGATGGTTGTGTTGTGCTGTTGTGTTTGTGTGACTGTTGAGTTCTGGCTGAGGGAAGGAAGCTAAATTGACATACTTTACTTTCAATGCTATGATATAACAACATTTTGCATTTAGTAAAATCCTTTATTCATGAGTAGTCAAGGCGTTTTTTTGTGGAGAAGGGGAGGCTTTTCATTCTACGTTTTTCTTACTGTTGAAAGAGCTTTCATTTCTTGGGAATTTCCCCTAATTTCATGGAAGAAGAGAGTAAATCCATTAGGAAGGTTGGCATTAAATTGTAGGAAAGCAGTCTAATTCCTTGTCATGGGAGTTTAAAATGCAATAAGCATGTTTTCTTCAGCTTAGCTCATGTTTAAGCACAAATTCAATACTGCAACTGGGCATTCAGTCATGTAGCTTGCCTACTGTGTAATGATTTCCAATTCAAGTCCTGCTGACTTTATACCCACAGTGATATTCTTTATTTCCATATTTTCAAAAATCATCCTTGGATTTATTTGTATAACAGTGAAATTACAGCATACTTGGAACTGGATTTTCAAAGAACTGCTGCACAACTATCTGCAGCATATGTCCTTCTGTTGACCTTTTCTTTTTGTGATTGCAATTTTGACAGGTATTTTTGCTTCAGGCCACTCAGAGACTTTACACTATTAACTGTGGTGACATTTTTCTCTCTTGAATTGTTCCAGGGAAAAAAGCTGATGAGAAAGTTCGGCCTTCCTTTTGTTTCTGTATGTGTCTTAGGGGTTTAATGTTAGTGACATGGGGACAACCGAAACCTTAACATTCACCTCTAATTTCCTCAGAAGTATGTCCTTCATGGCACAGATATTTCAATGAGTTGATAAAAATATGTGGAAATTACCAATAATAAACATTGACCAACAGTGAAATGGAATTACTGTTGATTACTGTTAAGATCCTGACCTACATCTATAACCTGAATAAATCAGTTATCTTCTATTGGTTTCAAGGGACTCTGAATCACATTTTTATGCTATGATTAAAGAAACCTAGAAGACTTAGTTAGGTGATGGTCTCACTGCAATCTTAGGATCATTTAGAAAAGAAACCTCAAAAAACTTTGCTTATTTATTAAATCAGACATGATATGTCTTTTAGTGGCTTAGACAGCACTTTGTGGGAGACCTTTTATTATATATAGAATTTTACCTGTATTTTCTTTTCTGATTTATTGCTGTTTATTTGTTGTGTCTTGGTTTGGTCTGGTTTTGTTTTATTGTTTTTTGTTTTGTTAGGCTGAACAGGTTAACAACACTGGAATTACTATAAATGAAAAGGTTTGTCTCTGTCACATTTAGTTGCATCAGATATACAATAAAACTTTTTATAGTTGTTGAAAGGAGAGAAAGCAATTGCCCATTGAAAGCTTGATATACTTTGGAGCTCAGCATTAAAAAAATTTCTTATTTTTTAATGCTATGGGATTGAGAGAAATTTCACTCATATGAAGAAATTAATTCACTGGTTATTAAAAAACCAAACCCAAACAACACCCAAGTATTCCTCTTCATTCAAGTTACATGAATATTTAAATCAACATACATGTAATTTATTAATATTTTGTGGGCTGTGGTTATGGGGCTAAATCTTATTTTACATGTACCTTTTTTTTGCATTAATGTCTTGAAAGCATTAGTTGTCTATTTAACACTATTTTTTGGATCAAATGCACCTTCTTTATCTTCTTCTATGTGTATATATATGTATACTGTAGAAATATGTATATGTACTATTTCGTCTTATTTGTATCATTATCAGGCATCCTAGAGACACTGTTGGTTCTAAATAGTTTTTTATTTTTATGCTAGAATGATTCTGGCACTGAAAATTATTTACTTGAAACTTCTCTATGGAAAACAGATAATGTGGAGAGAAAGTGTCTAGTCCAATGCTTATCTCATTAATCTGACTCCAAGGAGACCTGGATATGATTCTTCACTGCACCACAGGTGTCCTATTTGACCCTTGGCAAATTGCTGTGTCTGTGTATCTCCATTCTTCAAGCTGCCAAATGACTGAGGATGTGTGTTTATCTCCCACACAGAGAGGGGGAAGGATAGGCAGAGAACAGGAGCAAAGAGAAAGATTTTGAGGTTAAACATTCAAATATCAAAGTAATAAGATTATGCAATCTCCCCCTCTACCCACAAAAAAAAAAAAAAAAAAAAAATCTATGTGAAATTATCTGGGCTGTTATTTTTGCAGGCTGATGCTCCACTCTTGCCTGTCTTGTACTGGTAGTGATGCTACTGTAACTGAACACAGTGCTATCACTCCATTCATGCGGGAATACCATACTGGCAAATATTTATTATTAGTCTGTTTTAGATTCTATAATTTCATGACTTCAGGGTGAGCCTCATTAAAAATTTTGGCTAATGATACTAGTTGCCTTCCTGGTATTTTATTTGAATGGGATGTCCTGTAGTGCTATGAATCACTCATCATTTCTGTGTTAAATGGGTATGTCTGGATATATTGAACCAGCCTCCTCCTGGAAATCATAGGGGGTTGATAGCCTTGTTAAGCATTCCTAAAGACAGAAAATGTGTGGTGCATATAGGTCACTGGCAGGAGGTTTATCATCATATTAAATTTATTTTCTATCCCCTTTATATAGATACTGTTGAGAAGCAATCTTCATCTATCAGTGCATCCTACAAAAGGGGCAAGAGGTGGTGTTTTAAATGAGTCTTCCTCTGACAATAAAGGTAGATACTTCAAGCTTATATTACACTATACTGAAGCAGTATATCCCTAGTTAATGTATGTATAATCCATTATAACTTTATGTACTTGAAGTAATGCTTTCCTCCATACTGAACAAAACTTCAACAGCAATAGGAGCTCATGATCAGAATGTCTTTGTAAGATCTCAGAGACTGTAGCCAGTCACCTAACATGACAGAAAAATGTTTTATTTGAACCAGTATTTTTAAAAATCTATGCCCAACAAAGTTTCCAGATCTGCATTTAAACACTTACGAAAATGAGGCCTTGTTTGCAGTGACACCAATAATCTATTCTATGCAACAGAACTGTGCTGTTCACATACATGAAGGAGTTTGTTACTCTTATTAAAGTGTTAGACAAAAACAAGGCAGAGAAAAAAAATCTAAGATGACAAACACCTTTTGAAAGTTTTCTTTTTGATACTTCCGGTGTCTGGCTTTTCTTTCCAGATGTATTCTATGTCTGACAGATATTTTCCTTTTCATCCTGATAATGCTCATCAAAATAAGAATTTATTTCCATCAAAACATACAAAAAAGGAAATAAGTTTTCATTCTATTCTAACACCTGACATTTCTTTTTAAAAGTAAGCTGTTTTCGTATAAGGCTGATTTTTTTATATGCAGATTCTACATCAGAAGTATAATGACTGGAATGTACTTTACAGCAAGAAGGAAAAAACAATGTAACTTAAGTAGACTTCAAATTAAATATCAATAACTTAAGAAGGCAATAATTAAACTTACCTGTCCCACCCTTGGCTTTCTCTCAGAAAGAACTGGCTTTATATCAGTGCAATCATAAAATTGGTAGGCTAATAACAAGAAAACTGGCAAGTTCTTACAACATAACAAAAGGTAAAAATGATTAAGATACTAGGCCCTTGGATATTAAAGAGATTAATAGGATTTTTAATGCCTGTATGAATGAATTTGCATGAATGATACCTGGAACCTGGAGATGAATGAAAAGCTCTTTCTGCCAGCATAAATGATCTGTTCTCTCTTAGATGATCATGCATTGAAAAACAAAAGGGAAAATCCTTTGATGCAAATGTCACCTTTACTGAAATTCCCAAGTTCATAGAAGGTCTAATTAAGGTACTGGCCAAGACAACACGGCTGATGATTTTCTAAAAGGTCTCATCATTCTTTGAGTGATTACAGGATGATTAAGCAAGGTTGTTTTAAAACAAATAGTAATTCTTGTGGTTTTGTACTTAATTCTGGTGCCACTGTGATTGCTAATTATAAAGACACTGTTGCATCTTGAAAACATACAAGACCTTCGACATCATAGCATTTAGCATGTCCCAGCTTATGTAGACATCTTACTCAGTTTGTGCTCAGAGCTCACCCCGTGTTTTTGTCACGATAAAGCACCTATTTCATTGATTCAGTCTTAAAGAATATTGATCCCTTCAGAGTTTCAAGGATCGCTTTGTACTTCCAGTTACCTAGTAAGATGTTATGATAATATCGTGATCCACAGGAAGTCTTATTCAACATCACTTATCAGAAGAACAGAGATGTCTTGAAGTCTGTGTCACCTGAATACAAGGGTGTCTTTCCCTGTTTCCCCTTCTTTTTGAGAAAAGGTTCATACCCTTGAGGCACTGGACAGACCTAATTAGGATGCGCCACATGGTCTACACATGAGCAGAAGGAGGAGGCCAGGAGCTAATCTGTGTGTAAAGTAATTCAACATTGTATGCATGCTGACTCTGTGATAGGTAAATTGTATAGAACAGAGGAGAAAACTTGATAAGCAATGGAGGCTAAAAATGAGGAAAAAAGATTCCAAATAAATTATTTCTTAGCAATTGCATTTCCTTTCAGATTTTCTTCTGTTAAATGGGTTTAATCTGCACAGGTACACCAGAGCCAGGTAAGTTATGAAGTGGCTTTTCTTTTCTGCTGTCTTGATCCCCGGCCACAGGGTTGCAAGTCTAATTCTAGATAGATTAGAGCAGTGCTGAGAGTCATAAAAGTTCTTTGCAATGTGAGCAAAACTCTTGTGTATAGTGGCATCTTTGCTCTTTCCTGTAAGTTGTTCAGGTGATGTCCACAGCTGAAGGTGGAAATTGTAAATAGGATCATGGTAGCAACTTAATCTACTTGCAAATTTTCTTAAACTGTTGAATTACTCCAAGCTTGGCTAAGCTTTTCTGAGGCAGGTAGACTGTCAAAAAAAGAAAACCTGCTATAAAGTTGAAGAACATAGTTCCAAAACAGGATTTTGTGAGTTTTCAAAAATGATTGTATTTCCAGTTAAAAAAAAAATAAAATTAGAAGAGAACTAGTTTAAAACCTAGTCTCACAGAAGGACTTAGAAGTTGGAGCACATGAATGTGGGTCTTCAATTAGCCTAGGGAGAATAAGGTGGGATGGGTATGCGAAGAGTGTTAAATGAGATTCACTGCAGTCAGGACTCTCAGTGGAGACATATTACCTGGCCTAAGAGAAAAGGGACTGGAGATAAGTAGTTCATCACTTCAAACTAGGAGTCATCTCACCTAATGGCAGATGCTTAGAAGATGGGTAACTAACCTGTTTTTTCAGACAACAGTCTGTGGAGAAAGAAAACAAGTTCCAAAGGCAGGTTTGTCCCAGCTTAAATTTAATCTTTAGAACAGGTGATTCTTCAAAATGCACCCAGTCTCAGAATTCTATCTGAATCTCCACGTGGAGATCTCTTGGCATGGAGGTCCAGAGGGTGCTACTATACTATTTGATTATTTCTGTAGCTTTCAGTGGGATAAACATATCAAAAGACCTCAAAGGAACTTCACTACTGTCAACAGAAGAGGTCAGATTATAGATGCTCAGGTATCATATTACACAGGACACACTGACAGTTTTTTAATGAAGCAAAACTTGTGCTGAAGGAATATGGCAGAGATTGGTTTGAAATAGAATTGACTCAAAAGTGAGTAAAGATGTCAGAAGTTAACTCATTAGTAGTATTACTATTCAGACAGGTATGAGGTCTGATTATACTAGGTTTTTTTTCCTCAATTTTATAGCAGGATCAGATTTCCAGCAGACATCTCTACTATGATATAAAACCTGACAATAAATCTTGAGAACTACTGGCTAAAATTGCAATAGGCACTGCAAACTTTTACAACCATAAATATCCTATGAAATAAAAGGTTTATTCTGTGCCTAAACACAGGGCTGACACAGGTTGTCATGACAAAAACACTTTAATTTTTCACATTTTAGTGGTTTTTATCCAATATTAAATCAATAGGAAAAACAGTTTTATGCTTTCAACCTCCAGGCTTGTTACCATAAACATTTTTTTTACCATTTCTTATTTGGCAGTTTGTCTCACTTTGTGCAATATGACCTTGAGAATCCCATTCTTTCAACATCAAGTTTTTAATGCTATGACTAGTTTATAGCCCTTCACCAGATGAGCTTTTTTTCTTTTTTGTTTTTAAAATTCTAGCTATCAGAAAAAAGGCAGAGTTCTGAATTTTTATTGAAAACACTGAGCACATTTAAACAGAATATTTTAATTTCTGCTGAAAATGAGAAGGCAGTGACTTGTGTTGCCCTTTGCCTTGCTGGCCAGACTTCCCAAATACAGTTCTTAATTGTTGCTACTTTCTGATGAAGAGAGACGCCAAGATCAGAGAGTTTTCAGAAAATGAGCAAGAAGAATGTTAATCTCAGTCCTGAAGAAATCTGGAAGTAGCATTTGAAAATAAAAAATGATATTTAGGTTGGATTGTTGCAGCTTATTTTGGACTTAAAAGCATGATATATTCTGCAGAATTATGCCTGATATTCAGTCTTATTAATATTTCTGTGTTATGAAATACACTTCTCAGGCAGATCTCAGGTAAGCTTGTCTTAAACCTTGTTGCCAGTATTTACCTGCTTGTGACCTAGCAATTCATTTTTGCAAGTTAATCTTTATCATTTAAATGGCTGTGAAATAAACCACAACAAATAACTATAGTGTATGCCTTTTTCCAATGTCTGGATTTTTTTTTCTATGAATGCTCATAAAATACTCAAATGTTTGTCTTTTTTCCAGTAGACAGATTATGGTATTAATATTTTTTGTTCATGAAATGTATAAATTTATGAACGTTAAAATTAAACCAATTAGTTTAAGGAGATTAAAACCAAGCTTTATAATTAAAGAGGATTGTTATAGATGAATAATTATACTTCTCTGCATTGCCTCCTTACTTGCTGAATTCAAACATCTCTGACTGACTGGATGTCCAAGGCATACATCTGAAAATTTACTGATTTACTTAGTGGCCTTCCTTTAGGATACTTTTCTAGGTCATAAGACTGATAAAATAGCCTATTTTGCCAGTATTTACCCATCTCTTATTTTATTAGACTGTGTTCTGGCAGCAAATACATTCATGGAATTCAAATACAGTCGACACAGATTGCACTAACAGACTGATAAAAAGCACACTTATAATACGCTGATATCTGACCCAGTGTTATATAAAGGTCAGGCAAACTGGATAGCTTTTATGGAGCTCATTATTTAATCTTAATATTAAAGAGAACCTAGCATAGAAGGCACTAATCAGGGTTTGTAATTAAGTGAGAACATCATTCATAACCTGATTATAATAGCAGGGTTTTACAGCTCTTTTCCAGAAAGCAGCCTCTTGCACTGTTGATATATTAATGCAAGGGTTTTTACCCAAAGCATGTCTTAGACTGTTTGCACATCAGTTATTAAATGCATTATATTATTTTTTTTAACTATAGTAGTCTTTATAAAATTGTGCCTCAGTGACAAAATGTTAAGTACGTCCCAAATTATGGTTTAAAGCCATAAGAAAAAGAATAAAACAAAAGTCAAAGGAGTAACTGAATTAAATTATAGATGGCTCATATTCAGATTTTATCCTCCTGTAAAATGTAATTTTAACTAAAAAATATGAAGTACATAACCATCCTTACCATGCTTATCTACTGAAAGTCTCCTTTAAAACACCTCCACAATATTCCAAATGAATTTTATGTGAAGGGAGTTTTGAGTACCATATTAGCTCAAGTATAAGTCACTCTTTAGAGTAGAATGGCCCTGAATATGATTAATCTGAATGCTCTTTTTAGCAAACTAGATCATAATAGCTCCCTTGGTACCATTAATATCTAACTTTTCCAAGATCATGATATCTCAGAGATATTTGGTTCTTGGATTATATATCCATTAGGATGAAACATTTCTGTTAATGTGTTGTGGCCATGCATTTATCGTGATTCCGCCAAGCAGAATACGGTTCAGAGTTCATCCTGAATCAGACCAATTACAAAAGAAACAGGTTTCCTTACAAATCAGTTGAAATTAGCTAATGCTATAATGAAAGTTGTAATAGTTCCAGGTTTTTTCTCAATATTTTGCATGAACTAATTCACCGTCAGTGGCAGCTTTAGCTTGCTTACTTCATATGGCAATTCACTCAGCAGTATATATGCTAAGTTTACATTAAGTGTAAGGCTGGTTCTACTTCAGCGAACAGCGTCATGATACCCAGATGATAGAATAGCTTTTAAGATTGGTATAGCTTGATAGCTTGCAATTGTTCCAAGACAATTAAAAAATAAACCTGGAATGATTTTCAGATTACTGAAAGCTAGACTTTGATTGAGGTGGCCATCCCGTGAAGTGGAGCAGAAGAGGAAGATGGTTCCTCTGCGTAGCTAGTGAGGAGTGTGATTCCAGCAAAACGGGTGAAGAGTGGGTATGAGAAGACATAGTGTTCACAGAAGGTGAGTAAATGCATTGAAAATTAATATTAAACTATTATTGGTGCAGGCCACAGGAAATTACTACCTTTATGAGGAAAGTAAGAAGCAGACGAACCTCAAAAGTGGCAGCTTAGAGTATTCAAGAACGGGCCAGTCTCTTTTCAGTGGTACACTGTGATAGGATGAGGGAAAATGGCACCAAGTTACAACACAGGAAGTTCTACCTCAACATGAGGAAAATCTTCTTTACTGTGAGGGTGGCGGAGCCGTGGGACAGGCTGCCCAGAAAGACTGTGGAGTCTCCTTCTCTGGAGGGTTTCAAGACCTATCTGGATGTGTTCCTGTGTGATCTGCCCTAGGTGTTCCTGCTGCAGCAGGGGGGTTGGACTCAATGATCTTCAGAGGTCCCTTCCAACCTCTATGACTATGATTCTATGATACAGGAGAGACATTTTTGCATGTATGTGCCTATGCATGAGGCAATGAATGTACTTTACACTATAGGATTTTCACTGATTTTGATCAGAGAGAGGAATGGGATGAAGCCATTGGTGATGTTTACATTCCTGTGAATGCTGAATGTCTCAGTTTTTGTGTGAGACTGGCTGTTTCTGTGTGAATTTATGTATCGTGTGCAGGCGTGCACCAGGGCCTGTTGGGAATACATGTTCAGCACTGCTGCTGGCTGGGCCTGTGGGCATGGAGCTGGGGCACCATCACCTCTTTCAGGCTACTTGATTTGGCAATCCCTAACAAAAAGAAAGTGAATAACTATTTTCCTCTGTTTCAAATTAGCCTAACAAATCTGGAGAATGTTGAACTTCTAAAAGTTTTTTGTGATTTTTAGATGTAGCAATTCTAACACCATGATAATGAATAAGTGGTGCTTCTTAGCATAATATTGAGTCCCCAGTGAAACTATAAAACAGCTTTATGAGAGTTTAGAAGAATGCTTAAAACATAATCCTACCATGACTTAAAGGTTAAATTGAAAGATAACACATTCTGCAAGAACAGCCAAGATTTACAGTTCCAGATATCCACAGTAACTTTGAAGCCTGGTAACAATGACCTGAAAACTCAAGGTGCTCTGAAAGCTTCCTGATCTTTCTCAACTGTTATTTCAGGCCAAACCATTGCTGTTGAGAGCCTGACACCCATGTTACTTGGGGCTTTGCTGCAGTTTTTCTGTAATCTGAGACTCTGCAGCGAGTATCCATTATTAGCTGCACTCTTGGGAGTCATCTTCCCAGTTAGTTTCATCCAAAAGTAAACAAATTTTAAACAGATTATATATATTAAAAAAATCCTCAAAACTCAATCCCTGATCTTCTATCTTGCTGTAAATAGAATTTGATTATGATTATTAGAAAAGTCTATACTATTATTAAGTCTTGAATGTGTTTTATGCAAAATACTCTAAAATGTATTAAATCAGATCCTTGGTCCAGGATTTTGCTCTCATTGTTTCATGATGATATCTTCAATGGCAATCTAAGAAATACTATTCTCAACTCTCTACCAACTATTCTCCCTTTTCCAAGGATAGTTTAAAAAAAAGCAAATATGGAACTGGAGGTGACATGACGAGTAAGGAGCAGTAGTGGGGATTTATCTCTATATTAAGATGGATTTATGCATCTAAACTATACCATAGAACACTATGTCCTAATTACATTGATGAAGACCCACTAATCCAGAACATACATGAAAAGCTAGGCTCTACCATCCACTCCACTATATTCCACAATGAAGTTATATACTTGGAATCCCTTCAGAGAATCAATGTGCAGAGGAAGAGCATTTAAGTAGAGTAATTTAGAAAAAACCAAATTAGTCTGTTCTTGACCTTCATTTAACAAGAAGGCACTGTGTCACAGCAGCAATTTAGTACAGTAGATTTTTGCAGAAACTAACACACATTATGGCAGAACATAACTCCAAATGAGAAAACATGTAACAGGACAGAATTGTTCGGTATTAGATGGCAATTGATGCATGAATTGCAGGAAGGGAGAGAGAGCCAAGGTAATGAAGTGCCTTGGAAGAATTTAAAAAAGCAAAAGCTCAGGAGACAATATTATTTTAAAAGGTTGCTCCAGGATGGGCCGTTTAAGAAGACGTAGTAGGATTTCCATACCTTCTAAGAGGAGAGAGTAATTTTCTCTATGTAGACGTTGAATTTATTTGGATTTTATATCTCTGCTTCTAGTGGTTCAAGAAGTTACTTGTAGGGTTTGCAGGAAATCCCTTCTTCCTTGTTGCCTCCAGAGGAAAAAAGGAATGAAGAAAAAGTTTAAATCACTTTCCCCCCCGCGCCCCCCCCCCCCCCCCCCCCCCTTTGTGTTCAAGGCTTTAAACAACTCTGTTGTAACTTTTATTCCTTCAGCTGGTGAAAACAACTGAGACTAAAGTGGAGAAAGGGAATAAAATGGGGTGCCAGACAAATTGACTGACTGTGTCTTCCTTCAAAGAAGCGATCAGATCCCAGCTGGAGGATAAATAACAGTCAGTCAGATACTTGCCAAGCAGTATTTAGCTCACACAGTCGTACAATTTTTTGTGCTGTTCTACAAGATTTATAGCTTTTAGTCCCCTCTCTCTAAGCCACATAGCTAAAATGTATAATTAAGGTTAAGCTGGATGAGCACCCTGAGTATGAAGGCTGCCAGAATGGTTAATATCTGGGCAACTTCATGAGATACAACATTGATGTGAAATGTTTTTTTCCTCTGTTGCACAATGTTTGGAAAAGAAACGTTTTTCATGCTGCTTTTCCATGTTTGGAAAATAAAACGTTTTCATCTATTCAGGACCAGCTCTGTTAGGTTATTTGCAGACAGTTGCTTCACCCTTTTCTGTTTCTGGAGAGCATTCTGGGCCATTGGCATGAACAGGAGTTTCTTAGTTTTAGCAGTTTTGTCTTTTTCCCAAGAAAGAGGAGGAATTGTTCACCCTAGGCCCACTGCCCTGATACGGCAACTTACGCTGTGGAAACTCCACGTAGCTTTGTAGGTGGGCCAACCAAGAGGATGTTCAAAAGGAGGCTTACAGCATGCTGTTACTCCTCTACAGTTTGTGCTATGGCGAGGTACTTGGATGAGGTGAGGAGCAGCTGAAGGCAAAAATGAAATCTGTCAGCCCCTGCAGCATCTGGGCATATGGCAATGGCTCTTGGGAGAGATGTTCCTGCAGACACTCGTAGCCCAAACGTTTCTAGATGATAAAGCCCTTGCACAGGGAAGGCCAGCTACTGAATCTTTTAAGATGTGCAACAAAACACCTTCAAGGGCCTCATTCAGTTCACTCACATCTTATCCCAGACTAATCACACTGTGTGCTTTTTTTTTTTTTCATATTTAGTATCTGCAGTAGCTTTCAACTTGCTTTAGAATTGCATCTACTTCACCACTGGTTAATTCAGAAAATATCTTCATTGGGTTTGTTCTCTCAGCTTCTGCAGCTGGTTGTGTATCAGAAAACAATCTGGTTCTGTAGAGTAGTTTGAAAAAGCTGTTTTCTGAGAATAACTGGTAATAAAAGTGCAGCAGATACAAGAAGGCACTATAAATCAGCTCCCTAAGATCTTAATATTTCCACTTTACACTGTGAAAGTAAAATCAATGAAATATTAAGTACTTGAAATATGAGTTTATGTTTTCCTCTTTCCAACTATATATGAGTTGAATCTAGCAGCCAGTGACATGGGTTAACATAACTATTTCTTAGGATGGAAGACCTAAACACACTACAAGAAAAAAATGAAAGAGGCTAAAATAAAGCCAGTACAGATATTTTGATTGATAGGGAAGTTGTCAAGTGGTGATAGTGAATGAAAGAGATGATGGGACTGAGAAAAGACTCTTAGAAAAATTTAGGAATATGAAACCCACACAGTTATTTGTCATCAAACCTGTCATTGCTCTAGTTCTGTTTTTTCTACATTCGCTGTTACAAACTCTGCTGTCATGACCTAATCAGGCTTTCGTTGGAATCTCTCTCTGCCACCATCAGCAGCACTCCTTGGGTGAAGCCATACACTGTGGGGTCCAAATCTCAAAGATGGGTCACACAGGTGACAGAGTATAGCACTTCTGCTAGAACCAGTTCTGTAAGAAACCAACATTCTGAAATGTCATTGTATCAATTGCATTTCCACAGTATAACCCCTCAGAATAAAAAATGTATTTCTGTATTGTCCGTTTCAATATAGAAAAATACTAAAGGCTAGAATACGGCGTAATTTAACTGTATAACTGAGAGGGAAACATGCAATACATGGTATGCAAAATTAGTAAAGTGCTTCAGAAATTATTTCGAAAATTATTTTTGAAGGTAAAAGAAAGATTACACTGGATTTTCACAGAGCTGTGTGTATAAATTTCTCAGTTAATCTACCAGAAATTACATCTGTTCTATAAATTAACCAGTGCATCTTATATCTTTTTGCTGTTTTTCCATTTGGCTACTGATGTTACTCCTACTTCTGAAGAGTTACCATTACAATTTTCACACTTGCTTGACCTTTTCGACATTGCTTAAAGAATTGTGAAATCATATCATATTATCCCAAAAAGGATTCAATTTCATATTCCTTTATGTGAATGATTTACATTTAAGACATCCAGCAATGCATTCACCATCTGAAAATGTAAGAAAAATGAAACTGAACAATCTAAAGTGCACCTGCTGTACAGGCAATTTGCCTTTAAAATTATCTCTCATGTCATTGTAGCTACTGTAGCAGTAGCCTTTTTCCAGTGAGAAGGCACTAAAAGCAGTTTGGTCAGTAGCAAAGGTGCCTGGGAGATGGCTGTGATAGTTTCAGGTCTACACTAATTAAATAGAAATAATGTTTGATATAATGTTTGTAGATATTTTAAAACCAGCATATTGAATGCCATAACAATAGCTTGCCTATTTCCATTGTCGATTACCCTTGTATAATGAAGAAGTTTTATTAGGTGACATTAATAATTGCAGGATTATATTATAGCCCAAATGTCTCTGTCATGCTCAGGGCTGTATATTCCAGAAAAGACAGTCTGAGAAGTATAAAAGTACTGAGATGTCTAATTCCCCTTGTTTTTTCCTTATAGTTTCTTATTTTGACAGTATGTTTTTGACAGCAGAAACACAGTTTTGGCCTGTTCAGGCTGCCTGATGCTTTTTAGCGTAAAAGTCCATGTTTAAATTACTTCAACTCTACTAAATTTAAATGAAAAACTGGGCTTAAATCCTCCATAGAATCATAAAATGGTTTGGGTTGGAAAGGACGTTAAACATACCTTCGAACCCATACTATTCTCTGATTCCATAAGTGTCAGTTCAGAACAGGGGTTTTTTTGAAGCAGTTCTACAAAACCCTAAGATTTTCTTTGAAGTATGATTAGAAAAGAGTCTGGTGGTTTCCTGTTAAATTATTCTTACTTGTTTTGTTGAAAATCTTCAGGGCCTCAAATGTATTTGGATGTGGCAGAGGAAAGTGGATTACTTAAATGCTTGGATGAGGTCTCTGCTATGTTGGTGAAAATATGCCTGTGTATGACTTCAGTTATATGCTGCACAGGCAAGACTTCTCAACATTTGTAAGTCAACCCCTTAAGAGACACCATCTGCATGAAAACCACATCATCTTTCCACTACATCTACCTGAGGAACAAACTCAGTGTGCATGTGTATGAATGCCATCCTCCTCACAGAGGTGCCTTGGTGCCCTTCTACAACTGGAAGGGGTCTTCCTGCTGGTGCTACCACTGTGCTGGGAACAAAGAATAAGGGTTAGGAGTTGGTCTCACTCTTGGCCTCCTTACCCTTCTGTCCTGGTTTGAGCCGGGATGAAGCCAGTTTTTCTTTTGCTGATTTTTTTCCTTTTCAGTGAGCTTTCTTCAACTAGCAACTGCGTGTTCTGGTAGGTTGATAAGACACTGGAATGTTTTTATAATTGCTGGGCCCTCAAGGTCGTGCCTTTGCTCTGCCAGCTCAGACATTGCAGGGGGATCTGTGGCCCCCCTGTGGGAGGCTGGGTTAGATGGACAGCAAAATTGGCCAGAGGTATTCCATTCCATATATCTACGTAGGCTTGGGGGAAAGGTCGGAGATGACAGAAGACAACTTCCTTCCTTCCTTCCTTCTTCTCTCTCCCTCTCTTCCATTCATGGCCGGCATCTGGGGCGGACACCATCTGTTCATCATCATTGACCTGTCGACCTCAAGCCCTCCTGACCCTCGTAAGTCTCTGCCTTTCTCCAGCAGCAGCTCCGGGATTCCTCAGAATTGTCTTGTCTGAGGGGAGTGCGGTGGGAGTTGCTGGGGATGGGGGGAGACGAGAGGCTTTTGCCCACACCTCTGTATGATCACATATATATTCTCTCATATCACCCATTAGTATTCTAATTAAAGCTGTGTGGTTCAGTTTTCAATCTAGCCAAGTCTCTCTCTTTTTCTCTCTCTCCTTCCCTACCTGGGTGGGAGGGGGAGGGGATTGGGAGCATTGTTGTCAAACTGAGTCAAACGGTGACACCTTCCCACAGACTCAATAAGGTCAAAATCAGGCAAAGGCTGTGTCTTCAGATTGTAAAGTTAAAAACTTTGTATTGTGAAGATGGTATTTTGAACAGGGTAAATATCAGTCTTCTATTTATTACTTTTCCAGAATTGCTTATAATCCTTTTACCTGCATTAATTTTGATGCAACATGTCTTCACACAATGTCTATGATATGAGCTAGACTTCTGCTCAGACAGGATATATCTGCTATCAGGGATGAAGTATATATCTAATAGATTATTATAGGATTAGAGTTCAGATTTAAAAATGCAATGACGTTGTTGTAACAGACTTGCAAAATACTAAAAAGAGAGCAGTGTACTCACCACAAGACCAGAAGCCATATAAGCTACGTGTAGGAGTTTCTTCTGACATTTTTTTACCCTTCTCTCTCTTTGTATGTCTGTTTTACACTTCGGAGCATTATTTCTATTAATTTTTAATGCTTATGCCTGTATGTGTCTATTCCTGGTAACAGTTCTACACTGGAATGATTTTTATAATTCCTTTGTTGTCCTATTGGTGCTTATTTCTGTGTTTGACAAGAATGAAGTCAGAAATGAGAAAATTAACATGAGCTGCTTAGTTTTTTCCAGTTTAGCTATATCATTTTAGATTATGTGACCAGAAGTCAGACTGTATCTCCATGTGTTCAATGGTATAATGTAGGCTTCTCTGATTATTATTTTTTTAAATACTCTTTCTTTTGTAGCACTATTCTGTAAAATTAATAATAAAGTCTTTTGATCTTTACTAGAACAAATTGTTAGAGAAATTGCTGTACTCCCTTCAAGTTGTCATTCTTGAGCTGCAATATCCAGTCTGGATTCTTATAGGTCCTTCTGGAAACATCATCTATGTGTAACTGTGGCCTTAGGCCAACCAATATCAGTATTTGTCCTTTTTCTTCTGGAAGGGTCACCTCTGTAATAAAAAAAGAAGTAGTTTGGGTTACCCTGGGTAGGTTAAAGTATTCAGAGCTACTTTTCTATAACTAGCCCAGTCTTAGAGATGGAAGTATAACATATTGATAATGAACTCTGGTTTCTTTAAGAAAATGTTTCTACCTGGATAAACACTTAAGTGTTCAAGTAGCTTCATAGCTATGAACATGGCTGTGTTATGTGACATATGGTAGAGAATCCTGAGGGCATGTTTATGCCATGCAACATATATTAGAGCATAAAACCAGTAAGCTTGCTCCAGAGAAAAAGGGAGAAATTCCAGGACTGTGTGGTATAGATCATACTGAAGCCATTGATATCTTCCTTCTCTGTCATACTTTTCCATGTGTTTTTCTCAAGTACCATCTAGAGAGTCTTCTTCTAGCCCTTGCCAGCACGTATCAACTAATCCTAACAGGCCAGTGGCAAGCCACAGTGAAATCTCCAAACTGTTTCCACAGTGACATCTATCCCAGCAATGGGCAACTGTTCCACTCCTAGTGTATATAGAACTGAAAAGACTCTCACATCAGCATTTCTTACCCTTCTTATAGCTCATGAGGAGTGTGGCAGGAATAAGATGTCTCTCTTTTTGTTGTTTTTGTTTTTGTTTCAATTTCTGATACCAGGCAATTCCTCTAGGTATGCCAACTAATAATTTCTTTGAAAACAAATTTCTTTAGTCTCTCCTAAGCTTGTAGAATATTTTGTATTGAAGTGCCAAGAGCTGTCACACAGACTATACCCCTTGATTTCAAACAATTTTTAGATAACTGTATTTTTGAGTTTAGCATTGGAAAGTAAGGAGATTATTGAATATTTGAAGAAGCTTTGAAACTCTTTATCCTCTCTGCAGGAGATGGAAGCCGACAGGACCAACTCTTCTCAATAGAAAACCCTCAAAAGCATTATATCTACTACACAAAACATCCATCTTTGTTTACTGCTTTAAAAAAATGAACTTCACATGATGCACACATTACAGAAGAAATGTTATATACATCTATATACATCAATATAGATAAATAAACTTGGACTCTGACTCCTGGTGCAAATTTGTAATTCAAGCAGAGGCTTCAAATGTTTTATTTTCATTTATTGAAAAGGACACAATAAAAAACAAGTAACTTTTGCAAATGGGGGGATATGTTTTTACAGTAGGCCCCCGGAGCTTCCTGAAGTCAGCAGCTACTTACAGTACAGGGATTTTTAAAATTTTTATTGGAGTAGCAACAGCTCCATGCATAATGGTGGTTTACACTTGAATAAAGAATAATTGCAGATAATGGGTCTGTCAGCGTGAACGGATTAGGGGTCTCAGCAGTGGTTCCAATCACTGCAGTGAAAATACTAATTTAAAATCCTGTTTCCTTTCCTTCAACCTTATGCCTCATTACTTTAATGGCATTAAGAGTTAATTTCAGACAGAGTTATTTATTTATTTATGTATTTATTGTTTTACTTTGCTTGGTACGTAACATTGCAGTTTTTACAAAGGAGGTTTATCTCTCTTATGGTATTTGGCATTTTATGGTTTATTTCTAGGAAAGCTGGCTGCTTTGTAGCAGTTTGAGGGCTGGCAATGAGCAGATGGTGGAAGATCTGCATAATCACTTGAAATGTAAGGGGAACACAAGGCCTGAGGTCAAACCAGCCTCTTTGCAGGAAGGCAAAGAGGAAAGATTCCCACTCTCACCATTTCATAGTTTGCCTCTTTGATAGGAACACATTATGAAATGAGCTTTTCTAGTGACTATTCCACTATGTATTTAAGTATATTATTTTATAAATACAGTGTGCATATTGTCTCATAGCAATTGAGTAGAATTATATTTTTTCACTTGCAGTCTTCCATTCAAAAATTAACTACCAATCATACTTTTAGTTTTACTTGTGATTTGAAAACTGTTTTGCATTGAAATTATGAAATTAAAGTACACTCACAGGAACAGAATATTCCACATCACATCCTGTTGTGTTAGATAATGAGTCTCTGTAGCAGAGAGGAAAGTTCAAGGAATTTTTTTATGCTGTGCTGAGGAAAACACTTGGCATTTCCTGTTTTGCCTCAGCTGTCTCTATTTTACTTTCCTTACAGGTTCACATGACTGAGTACTGTCGGTGAAGGATTTCTGCCTCCAAGTAAAGGAGCTGTGGGAGGAGGTCAGCACGCTGTGCAGTATCAGAGATGATGAGAAAGAGAGTGGCTGCATCTCCTCTGCATCTTCAGAAGTCTGAACCCCTTTAACTGTTCTGAAGTTGAGGGAAATGGAAATGGTGAAGGCTGGAAGCTGGTGGGCCCAGGAGAATGGCTCCTGCTTCACCTGCAGATGTACAAAATGTGCAACAGGAAAAGACAGGGACCTGGCAGCTGTGTCCAGTGAAGCGTCAAAGCCAGCTGAGACTGAGCCCTGCAGCAGCACCTTGATCCTGTTACAAGATTTAACCTTAGTTAACTTAAACAGATTGTTCATAAAAACAAATTTCTGACAGTTTTCTGACATACAGAAGCTTCAGAAAAATTAATCAGAGTATAAAATAACTGAATATTAAATAAAAAAGTTGTTTGTTTGTTTGTTTTAGTTCTTATCTTTAGATTTAATTTCCTAATAATAAAGTCAGATTTAAGTTTAGAGAGCTTTTCAGCTGAGTATGAACTAAAATGTAGTGAATGAAATGAAGTCTAAAAGGAGTCAAAGTGAATACAGATGTAACTCCCTCCTTGTAATATAAGATAGTGGGCAAAAACAAGTAAAGAAATAAAAAATTTCCTTAAAATAGCAAGCACTATGAACATTGTATAGAATAATTTAATGATTGATCTGCTTTTAAAGTTAGAAAGTAGGAAATTTCATTGAAAAAAATTTCTCTATGGCTTTTTATTCTTTTCTGTGTCCAGGCAGTATTTGTCTCTGTCTCTTAGAGGTCATACCCAAACAAAGAATTGCTTCTTAATCCACTACTCTTCTCTTACTCTGCCAGTAGGAGAGAAGAGAGACAGAAAAACAGCAAATAAAAGCAGCAGAAAAGGACTGTAGGAATGAAAGATGCCAGGACAGAAAAATTGAATCAAATTGCCAGTGAATGAAATGAAATGGAAGAGATGGAAAGGAAAAGTGAATAACCACAGGCAAAACTGCACTGCCCCTGCTGAAGTCAACCAAAGCTGCTTCTGAGAACATGATGAATGCTTAAGAACTGCAGAAATCAGTCCACAGATCATCAGAACAGTTGAAACAAAGCTCATGGAGAGAAGAGAAAGAAAAAAACTAAAGGAGATTGAAAAAAAAGCCTGAGGGGAACTTGAAGAAAGATATGTGTAGAGAGAGAATCAGTAAAAGACAAAACCAAAAAGAGACAGGCCAACTTCTCAGCAGAAACTGACAATTTCACCCATCTTATGGGCTGTTCTATCAGGGTTGTATTTAGAATAGTGGTAAATAAATGACAGAATAATAATAAATGGTAAAAGATGTTGTATTTAGCCTCAGTAGCAGGGTAAAATCTATACAACTGATCCAGAACATTATCTAATGCTGTTCGTTTTTTTTTATTAGAGGAATTACAATTAATTGAAATTAGGTATAAAAAAACCCAACAGGTTGGTATTTTATTTTTTTCCTTAGTATTAACTAATAAATGTATTGTAAAAGTGTCAGAAAAAAACCAAAATGGGATATTTGTTTTAAAAAACTATTTCTGATTTACATATATGGTTTTAGTCCTCTTTATGTGGCATTTCTATCAGATCTTTTATTATATGATAATTTGCTAATGCCACATACACTGATGTTCTTTTAGTAACCATTTTATTTTTCATCAGTTATTTGCTAAGATTAGGTAGACATCTAAATTACTGTTCAATGGTGTAAAAAAGTGTAATTCTACTAAATCAGTGGATACACATGGATCCATTTTATACCTATCATTCCAAGGATGATGCATGTTAGAGGTTATTTGATTTGTAAGTTTTCTGGAGAGAAAAACATATTAATAAAATTTGCTGTAATGGTAGCAGAGAAAGAGAAAAAATATTTTAAATAAACAAATATCTGTTGCAACCTTTAATAGGATTATGGAAAAATAATTAAAACTAATAAAGGTATCCTAACAGACAGGTTCAAATACGATTTGAATCTAAGTTAATTTTGGTTATGACACCAAATTGGAGGGTGATTTGAAGTGCATTGAAATAAATCATAAAACTATCATCTAATCATTTAGATATTGTGCATTAAGCATTTTTGCTTAGGTACTAATTAGTCATAACTTCTAGAATCCCAGAACCTCTGAAAATCAGTCACTTACCTAGGCAGGAATAAATACGGACTATTGCATCTAACTTCAGGCACTCAGACGTGACAATGGTGCTATCACTTACTGTGTCAAAGGTTCACTGCTACTCATCTCTAACTCCTATGAAGTATCCTTGGCTTTTGCCAACAGCTTTGAACTGAATTTGGGAACTTAACCTACCAGAAGTAACTCAACTAATTTTTGTGTCAGAGACCGAGACTAAATTTATCAGTTAGTTAGGATAAACTATCAGCAAGTGGCTCATGTTCATGAAGAAATATTCCATGTTTTCTCTGTGTGTGTTATTCATGCAGAGGTTGTTGCATGATAAATGTTATGGTAGAATAGTAGCTTGGTTGTTAGGTTGACATTCATGTGACAGTACTGAGGTTTCAATTATCTACTTGCATCAATCAATCTTTTAGTTTCCAACACTGTTGCCTGCAGTAATGTCACAGCTTTTCTGTCAGACAGGAGAACTTTGCAGGAAATGTTATTCATTACAGCTGCAAATCTGTCACTGTGCCTGGCATGGCTTGTTAATGACAACATTTATTTCAAAGAGTCGTGTTTTGCTGTGTTGCTGGAGAGCTGACTTTGAGATCGTAAAGTATAATGAAATGCCAAGAAGATGAAGTGAATGAAGTTTGCCAAAAATACAGCTAAAATGATTCAGATCTACTAAAAAAAAATAAACACACACAAATACTCACTTCATATTTTGGTAAAAACATTTAATCACTTACTAGGAGTATTGAACCTAGGCAGAGGAAAAATGTTGGTAGAATACAGTATGCAGAATGGCATGCACAAACAGCAACTAAAAGCTTCATTTAGTTTCTTCAATCCATAGTACTGAAAAGGAAAAGATATCAATATCTCTTTTAAAACAAATAAAGCTAGACAGCATCCATATATTGTGCTAGTAATACTGAGATGTCATCTTTTTCCCCCACCCTTTCTTAAAGGACTAGAATATCTTTCATGTGAGGAGAGATACAGACAGCTGGGACTGTTCAGCCTGGAAAGGAGAAGGCTCAGGGGGAGGGAAAGTATATAAGTTTCTGATGGAAGGGAGTGGAGAAAAATAGTGGCAGTTGGCACTCTTGGTAGTGCCCACTGATAGCAAAAGAGGCAATGGGTACAAATAAAAAAATCCCAGGAAACTATCTGAACACAAGAAAACATTTCTTTAACTGTGAGGCTAGTCAAACACTGGAGCAGGTTGCCTGGAGAAGTCATGGCTTCTCTATCTGTGGTAATAGTCAAAACTGGAGTGGACATAGTCTTGTACAATCTTGCCTACCTGACCCTGCCTGAGCATGAGGGTTGGAACACATAATCACCAGAGGTCCATTCCAGTCTCAACTGTTCTGTCATTCATACATGTCTGGCAGTTTTCTTGGGGATTTGTAACAATGGGAGCAGATTCTGGGAGAGAAAGAAGTTCAGGTATTTTTTTTCCCCATGGAAGCAGAAGCTGTGCCTATTATATACATCCTAAGGATCCAGCTTTCTTGGAGCAGAAAGAATGTTCAGTTTATAACGGGATTTATGAGCCCATCCCATTCTTGCTACTACTGTGAAATTGCCATCAGTACCTGAGATATTGGACCAGTTATCTCTGCTTTTCACTGCAAGCACTGCACTGACTACTCTGCAGGTGTATGCATAATCTGCAAACACGCCAGGTCATCTTTCATTTGCTTTATAAAATATACCTGCTTGTTTTTCTCATACAAATAAAATTCTAATTCTTCTGAGATATGTTATTTTAGCATCAAGGAAAAGCCAAACAAAGCAGGGAACACTGACATGGGCACAGTATCATGTTTGGTCTCAGCAGAAATATAGTCAGGGCAGATGTTGAAAAATATTTGTGTTGTTCTTTAATTTACTGATGTTGCTACACTTCCCAATTGCTTGTTTTCTTCTCCAGTGGAACATGCTTTTGGTTTTGTTTGGTTTGTTGTGTTTTTTTTCCTTGGACTGGCAGGTCCTTATGCTGAAAATCCAAATCTCTCTCATTTTCTGGAAACTTCATTTTCTCCATGGATTCAAAATGACAGCCACCTCTCTGTCTTTGTACTGGATCTGGCTGGGATGGAGTTAAATTACTTCATAGCAGCCTGTATGGTGCTGTGCTTTGCATCAATGGTTAAAACAGTGTTGAAAACACACCAGTGTTTTGGCTATTGCTGAACAGTACTTGCACTTCATCAGGTCATTCTCTTTTACCTGCTGTTCCACCAAAGTATGTAGTCTGAGGGTGGCCAAGGGGCTGGGAGAAGACACAGCTGGGAGAAGACACAGTTGATCTCAACTGATCAAAGGGGTATTCCATACTGTATTACCCTGTGCTCAGCAATAAAAGCTTGGGGAAAGAAGGAAGAGGATTATTTATGGTTATGGTGTTTGTCTTTTCAAGCAACGCAGGGAAGTTGTGGATTCCTCAACACGGGGCACTTTTAAGACTCAGCTAGACAGGGTGCTGGAACATCTCATCTAAACTGTGCTCCTACCTAGAAGGTTTGGACCAGGTGATCCTTGAAGTCCCTTTCAACCTGGCATTCCATGTTTATATGATTCTGTGCTGACACATGCTGAGGTTCTGCTCCTCACAATGTGTCTTGACATCTGCCTGCCAATAGGAAGCAGTGAATGAATTTCTTTTTTTCCTTTGCTTGTGTGAACAGCTTTTGTCTTCCTTGTTAAACTATCATTATTCTGATTGACCAGTCTTCTTGCCTTTCTTTTATTTTCTCCATCCTGTAAGAAAAGAGAATAAGCCTAGGTGTTCGGCTGTTGTCCAGGGTCAAGCGACCACAGAAATGGTTTCCCTAACCAGAAAGAAGAATCAAAGTCTTTGCATTGTATGACTGTTCTTCAAGTTAAAAATTGAACTGACATTAAAAATAATTAACTGGTGTCCTTTGAAATATTGTTTGCACTCAAAACCAAGCTAGCCACTTACAATTTCATAAACCAGGACACTGGAGGACATTTCTATTCTGGACTATCTTTACTTTCAGTATAACTGCTATTTCAGGTCCTCAGTTGATCTGTGTTTGTCACCAACTGTTTTTTCTGAGCAGAAACCCTGCAAATCCTAACCAAAACTGAGATGTTAAACTGGATTTTCCCCTTTTCAAGTATGATGGATCCACGTTCAGGGAATTAATACCCTTATGTAGTGTTTCGGTTTTGGCTGGGGTAGAGTTAATTTTCTTCATAGCAGCTGGTATGGGGCTATGTTTTGGATTTGTGCTGAAAATAGTGTTGATAACACAGTGATGTTTTAGCTATTGCTGAGTAGTACTCACAAAGAGCCAAGGCCTTTTCTGCTTCTCACACCTCTCCAGCAGTGTGAAGCCTGGGAGTGCACAAGAAGCAGGCAGGGGACACAGTCAGGACAGCTGACCCCAACTGACCAAAGGGATATTTCACACAGTATGGTGTCATGATCAGCATGTGAAGCTGCAGGAAGAAGAAGGGCATTTGGAGGAGAGTGTTTGTCTTCCCAAGTAACTGTTACACATTATGGAGTCCTTCTGTCCTAGAAATGGCTGAACACCTGCCTGCTGATGGTAAGCAGCAAAAGAATCCCTTGTTTTGCTTTGCTTCCACAGGCAGCTTTGGTTTTACCTGTTAAAATATCTTCATCTGCTTCCTCCTCTACTCAGCCCTGGTGAGACCTCACTTGGAGTATTGTGTTCAGTTCTGGGCTCCCCAGTTCAAGAGGGATAGGGATCTACTTGAGAGAATCCAACAGGGGGCTATTAAGGGACTGGAACACCTGCCTTATGAGGAAAGACTAAGAGACCTGAGGCTTTTCAGTCTAGAGAGAAGACTGAGGGGGGATCTAGTTAATCTCTATAAATACATGAGGGTTGAGCATCAAGAAGGCAGGAACAAGCTCTTTTCACTTGTCCCCTGGGATAGGACAAGGGGCAATGGATTCAAACTTGAGCACAGGAAGTTCCACCTCAACATGAGGAAGAACTTCTTTTCTGTGAGGGTTACAGAGCACTGGAACAGGTTCTCCAGAGAGGTTGTGGAGTCTCCTTCTCTGGAGACTTTTAGGACCTGCCTGGATGCCTTTCTGAGTGATCTGCCCTAGTTTCCGTCCTGTTCTGGCAAGGGGATTGGATTTTATGATCTTCGGAGGTCCCTTCCAACTCCTACCGTTCTTTGATTCTGTGATCTCAACCCAAGAGTTATCTCACTTTACCCTTCTGATTCTCTTCCCCATCCCACGTGAGGGAAGAGGGAGTGAGCAGCTGCATGGGGTTTAGTTGCCAGCTGGGGTTAAACTACAACATCAGGAAAATGACTTTCTAAAACTAAAATATAGTCATATCATAGGGTTAAATTTCTATCAACTGTAGGAGGGAAAGCTACAAATGAAAAAATAGCATATAAAAACACTAGTGTATTTGCCCTCTTTGCAGACAACCGATGGATGAACACACATTTAGTGTTTGGACATTGTAGCTTAGTCCTATTAGCAATGACTGTGGGTGCAAGAGAGGCCTAAAGTTCCATGTGAATTTCAAGATTATTTTTTTTAATTTTCAAGTATCCTCTCTGAAATGCTTCAGGGACTTTCAGTCCATGTTAGTATAAACTGGAAGTGACATAAAAAGAAAAAAAACCACCACAAAACAAAACAAAAAAGAAGTCTGCCTCACAAACCTATAATTCTGTATTAGCCAGGAGGAAAATACAAATATTAGCTATTCACATACTGTGCTTCAGAACACAGATTACTGCAGGGTCGATACATGATAGTTGTGAAACAATACACCAGCAGAGCATGGAGATGGAGAATTATTAATTAACTGAACGAGGAAGAGGGAATTATCAGCAAATTGATGATCAGATAGGTTTTATGTCCTAGTGCTACAGCAAGGGCATACCACCTGCTATTCCTCACACTGCTTTCTTTATATTCTCTCTGTTGGAACAGATTAAAGGACATTTCTCAGGACAAAGAAACTTGTTCAAGTACTCTTAGTGCAAACTTCAGACTGAAATACTCAACATGTGATCTTGCTCTTTGGGTTTATTTTTTTAATTTATGTCTGCTCATCTATTGTATATTCCCAAAGAAAGAGTGAAAAAGTTGTGAAAAATGAAATGCCAACGTATTTTGCTAGGAAAAAAAAAAAAAAAAAAATCAAGGGTAAGGTTTTAGCTATAGACATTTAAATTGATTTTGATTTTTTTCTCAGCATTGTAATGTTCATGACAGTTCAATAAGAAGTAAATTATCCAAGATTTACAATATAAGACAGTTATCAAAATCTCAAAATATGAGTAACTGCTAGAAGTTTTGGTTCTGAGTCTTTGTCATAACCAGTAAAATAAGCCATTTGACTTTAGAAATAAACTTCCTATTAGATTAAATTATATTGGACCCATCCTATTTCTTTGTGCAAAGCTGCTGTGTGGAGAACAATCAATAAAATATAACTGGAATCTATGCTAGACCTTGCCCTGTGCCTTTGCAGGAAAGTGTAAGGGCACCATAGATAATACATTTAATAAATGCATGAGTACAAGTAATATAGAAATATTTTTATTCTCTGCACATGGAATGGAATTCCTTAAATGTTTTGTACAAGAGATAAGAGAATCAAACACAATCAAAACAAGAAAAACTCCTATTAATTACCTCATTGGTTGATTTCTTTCCTCTCTTGGATACATCGAAGCAATTTAGCTTGTAGTATTATTGATCTGTTTGTCATCTGAGAATGCTGTTGTGTGAGCTTTGGAGATTTGGAGCTCTCAAAGCATTATTGGTTAAATAAATAAATATATATTTAAAATAGACAAGCTGAATAATTGCTGCCTGCTAGTTTTTCTAGCAGATAAACATGAACTTTGTCTAGACACGCTGGTTGTAATCCATCAGTTAATGATAAAAGAGTAATACTTTTCATTATTCAGGGAGAGTATTAAAGTCATCCTCGAATTACGATTAGAACTCTTGAGACTCAAATCATAAAGAGATGTAATTTTTCACATCTTTTATCTGAAATAAAAGTTTTATGGGTAGTCTTAGGTGAGAGACGTGCAAGTGGATGGCATTTCGTAGTCTGCCTCAGAATTCAGCAAACACGTAACTTGAACAATGCAGTCAACATATTGCTCATTTCATAAATAAATATAGTCTACACTTAAAGGAAATTTAAGTATAACATTAATGAAGATATATAGTAAATGTTTTTGTGAATGAGACAGCAAGGACCATGCCTATTTTCCAGTAGATGAAATAAGGAATGCTTCTACATGCAATATTGTCTTTGAGTCATTTTATATTTACATCTGGGCATACAATTAAAGTCTATTTGAGAAGCATTCTTGATTCTGATTCCTAATTATTTAAGGGTCAAACACATGTCAGACTATATAGTACTTAATCTTAAATGAGAAACTGCATAATCAAGATGACTAAAATGTTAAACACACCAGCTAGAAACACTTGAATTTCAGTTTAATACGGAGTTATTTAAAGTGTTGTCAATAGATATTACACAATCCTTATATTTAAGTAGCAACATTGTTTTGTACTCCCTGAAATTCTTTTTCATTGCATTTCTGAGTGGCAGCTGACTGGTGACAATAAATTAAGTCCCTGTCAAGCCAGTGGCTAGGTCCTGTGCTTTAAGGTTCCTCTCATACCCATACTGAAGGGAACTTCTTGCATAGTAAGTCATATATTTAGACAATTAACAAATACACCACTACAATTCATGGATATCACTGAATTACATAGTCTGTAAATCAGGGAAAGTGGGGAAAGAGCATACAACTAACATCAGTGTTGTTGAATATCGTCCATAAAATCCTCTAATTTAATTGAATATCTGTAGGCCAGACTACCAGCCAGCCTTCACAGAGGACAAGGACAAACTATGACTATGCCAGCCACCTTGGAAAATGAACTTTCTTATCCATCTTTTTCCAGCTTTAGATTCTGTTTTCTTATACTAAGAATAACCAAATAACTTCAGCATATTGGCTGTCTTCTTTTCTTCTTTTTCCTTGTGTCCTTTATTTCAAGACATTTCCCACAGAACAGGCAGGATTGATCCTGCTTAGGATTTTTTAAATGCTCTTCTTAACAAGTTAGTGTTTTGTGCCCTTTAGAAAATTGCCCATTTCTCTAGGAAATTTATTACAAATTGATTTCACATCTTGTGCCTGAGTTTGCCCTCTTGTTCAAAGCTGAATCACTGCTTAAATAAGCTCTCCCATTTGCTGCTTGAAAATGCTAAAGGAATTCTGATAAATTCTTGGTAGACTTAGACACTTCAGTATAAATTGCTTTTCTAGCACCTAGGGTATTTTTGTTGAACTGTTCTTTCTTTCTTTAAAAAGGAAAAGATCCATTCTTGGAGGATTGTTTCTGTTTGCAGATCTATGAACCAATGAAAATCTATTTTCCAGAAATTAAAAAGCAATGCAGCAAAACACCTTCACTCTGACTTGCCATACTGCCAACCTAAGCTTCATTTCCTCTCTTATAAGGTGTTAAAATCCACATCAGAAAACTTATACTTATCTCTGTGATTGCAAAGAGCATATTTAGTGAGCTGAGAAACAGCTTCCCTGTTTCCAACACAAATACATGTGAATAAATAATCTGCTGGCTTGCTACCAATTTGGATTCTTATTTTGAAGAAATATATCAATATGGCAAATCTGTTTCTAGTTATTCTGTTTCTAGTGTGTGCAATTTTATTTTTTGACATATTAATCCAAGAAAATTAATGTCCTAAGGAGACACTTTTTGTCCCAACTTGACTTTGTAGATGGCATAAGTATGACAGCATGGTTAATTTGCCACTGTGAGGGTATGAGTTACTCCAAGCAATTGAAAGTCCAGATAAAATGAAAATGAAAGAAAATGGTACAGAGTTTACACACGTCATCTTGGTCTACCTGTGCTTTTTATGCCTACAGAAGATAAGCAAACTCTATGAATGTGTTCAAGTATGTCCCTGTTTTAGAAGCTCAGCTCTTAAACTACCCTGGATTTCTCTCCAGGCTACTGCAGGTGACCTGTATAGCTCAGTCCCCAGTATGTTTTGTCATGCAATTCTTTGTTCCTAAATCCATTGATCATCCTTCTTCCTCACACATAATTTCTACAGCCTGGAAGAGTCCAAAGACTATTTTTTTTTTTTTAGGATGCTGCCTGCCTGGCAAATAGAGTCTCTGTCATCTTTCTACCTCACTAATATAATCCTGTAGAAGAAAACTGTTATTTACCTGTATGCAGAAATTTCAGGTGTTAACACCCTGTTGGGAGTGTCCTACCTGAGGGTCAGCTGCTCCACCACAGCTTCTCCAAGTAATTGAATCCCTGCTCAACCCAAGATACTATTAACCTATATGCTTGTCTTGAAGACTCTCACAAGGGTTTTATTCTACAGAGTGAGCAAGCACACGGTCTTGCAATGGTGGTGCAATTAGTGGAGAAGTCCTCAAATCTGTCGCCCCATTCAGTGACTCTACTTTTACACTGTCTAGCCATCTGTACAGACTGATTGGCTGGATGTTTTTTCCAGGGTCTCACACAACTGCATCATTGTTTTGTTTATAGATTATGTAATGCATGATCATGTTACATCAAATATACTATGCATGTTATGGATCATGCATTTAGCTTGTTATTAGCCATCTATATCAAGACTAGCAAACATGATTAATGTGATAATATAATACCTATGATCCTGGTTTCTGTGCATTGCAGCTTTCCATTTCTGAGTGTTCACTATGTTTTGAACCACATTAAACACAGGAGAAAGTCTCAGAAACAAACAAACAAAAATCGGAGATCTAAATCAGAATAACTTGAGCAGAAAAGAATAAATGCTGCTTGGAAATGGAGAGCTTATTTAGAAGTCTCATCATAAAAATGAGGTCTAAATAGCCCTAGCATTAGCCATGGAAAAGCAAAAGAAATGCTGTGTTGTTCATAGGTGTACGATCTGTTTTTTCCAGATGGTTAGATCATATCCTAATTCTCTAGAAAAATTGCTTTTACAAAATGTTGTTTACTATAAGATACAATCCTAAGCCAAGTAAGGTTTTTCATACCCTGAAACTGCTTATGCATAAGAAGCCCATTTAAATCACATAAGCATTACTAAAAGTGCAAGGCAATGAAAGATCAATATGAATAAAGCCACCTTCCTGAATTTTTTTATAGAGCAATAGATTTTAATGGCAAACCATTAAGTTCCTTGACCATGTTTTCATTAATACCAGCCAGATCACTGAAGTCTTTTCAATTAATCTCCCTGAAATACTTTGTATATTTTATATATAAAAACCCCCAGTCTGAATCAAAAGATAGCAATTAATGAAAACATTCCTCTTTTAACCCCATGCTTCCAACCCTTACACATTTCTTACTGTTTTAGAAAAAAAATTGTCTCTTGTATCCAGTCTGGATTACTCTTCTCTCAATTTGTGGATGTGAAGGGTTTATATAGCACATATGATAAGCAGGAGAAGTAGATGGTGGCTCCCCTCCCCATAAAATCAACTGTTAACTTAGTATTTGAAAAACGTAACAGTCATAACTAGTTTCCAGAAATTATGTAATTAATTTAATGCAATTAATTAGTAATTTCTCTAAAGCTCCAGTTGGCAAACACACATCTTTAGCTGTGGACATTGAATCCAAAGGTATTCAAAACACAAGACACAATGTCAGAAATGGAAGTTGTGTAACTTCATTTCTCTGGATCATGATTTTATTTACTTGTTGAAGTGTTGCATTAATCTTTCAAATTTTATTACTGAAGTTATTTTGTCTGTTAATGAGAAACATTGAAATTTCCCAGGCATTTTCAGAAACCTTTAGATGTAGTTAGCAATCTTAGTCCTAAGTATATGACCCTGCATTTAATTATATTGATACATAAACTTAGTAATAAATTTATTGACAAACTTATGTTGTTCTGTACCAGTGGCTTGATTTTATTTTTTACTACCATAATTCTTATTATTTGCCAACTTCGCCTTAAACAATTGTATAGTTTCTCTCAGATGGCTAAAAAAATATTTTAATTAGGATTAATCTTTCCTTAGAAGTTACACACTTTCTTTCCTCTACAGTTATTTTTAGAGATGTGTTGGGCTGTTTTTAATTAATTTACCATTTAATCCACGCTCCATTAATTTCATATTATATTAATTTTGGGTAGCAAGTAAAATTACATACTTGCTCAGCTATATTAAATTAAAACTAGTGCTTTTATCCGCTACTTTAAAAAATCTAAAAAATGTCCCATATTATGTTATTTTGACAAGTTCTGAATGATATCAATTAAATTATTATCCTACTTTAGTTTTTTAATTAATTGAGCTTCATACCAATCGTTTTATCCTCTTGCATATAACTAGCGCTATGACAGGATTATAATTACTTGAGTCACTATGTAGCCTTTTAAAATATTGGAAGAAAATTAACTTCCTTCAACTCCTCTGGAATTTCTTCAGTATTCCAGGATTTATTATGAATTGGCATTAATTTCCAAAGATCTTCTCTTTCAGCTCTTTAAAACTCGTAGTTATAAAAGTTTGAGTTAATTATCTACTATTTGGGCATGGAGAAGCACAGCTGCCCTAGGGAGTCCTCAAACTTTCTAAGAGTTCTTGCATTTCAAAAATCCTTTGCATTAGTTATATACTTTTCCATTGGGGCTTTATTTTTAGAACTATTTCCATAATACTAGTGGTTAGCAAATTATTTTCTAATAAATTAGCCTTGCCTTTTAATTTCCAATTTTCTCCTTAATTTAGAATTTCTACTTAATTTAATACAGATCTTAGCCATAAATCAGGGTGTTGGTGAGTAATTTAGCTCTAATGTACCACATTGTTCACAGGGCCTTGACTGCTATAACGAATGCCCCTACTGAGTGAATAGTAATAAGCTTACAGACTAAGGCTGAGAGCTTTGTGGTGTCTGCTTGTCAAACTTCACCAAATGCCCCAGCAGCTTGCTTTAAGTCTTCTTCCATTTCCTTCATTACCCCACACAGCTGAAAAACACACTGAACCTTTAAGGCTGTCATTGGTTGTCTTGGTATGTTCATAGAAAAGAATTTCCCACAAGAAGGAATCAGTATTTTCTTTTCCACTTTTTTCTGTTCTCTTAGTCCTTTTATCAGTAGTGGACATGCATGGTAAGGAAGATTCCCAAAAGAGGAGCTATGTTGTGCTTAGCTAAATATTCCCTGGGGGAGACTACACTGGCTGTACATCAGGAAGAGCAGGTGAGTTGTACAAAGTGATCTACTCCAGCAGAAAATTTTTGATTGAATATAACTGATAACTAGGATGTTGCTCAAAAGCTGCCCAGGGTTTAGTTTTAAGAATATGGAAGGAGAAACAAATCAGAAAACAAGAATTTTCTTGTAAGTAAAAGAGAACCATAACAAATGTGTTATATAAAATTATACTAATAAATAAAATAATGTAAAAAGAATTACCAGCACTTTTTTGGTTAGGATGTAGCTGCTAAGATTTTAAATTTCATCCTATGCATTTGTTGATATGTGCTTTTTGAAAACTGCATTTATGTTTTTCCTTTTTAATTTAGGCAATATGAAATTATTCCAGTAAATGTATAACTTAAAACAAATTTTGTCAACACATACAATATTTCTGACACATCATGCAGAATGGCTTGGACTGGTAAGATTATTTGCCATAAGTGTAGCCATGATAGAATAACACTATGGCCTTAATAATAAGGTTTTAAACTCCTTTAAAGTATCAGTTCAAGAAAGCTTTCATTTCCACAATGTTATTTTCAAAGCTACCTTTGATGTAAGATAAAATGATGGGAAAGCCCAACGGATATATTTATTTTTTCTTATTCCTGGCTATATATGAGCAAATCCTTATATTTCTACTGTGCATATGCCCTTACTGATTTCATTTTCAGCAATAATGTTTTAAGTTTTAAGGTTAGTATATAACAGAGAACTCATCAGTCCAAGAAAAAGATTGTCTAATAAAGCTGTATGGAGGCTCAGGTGGTGCTTTCTCTGCAGCATGTCCAATTGCTGCTAGATTTGACCATCTTTCAGGCTTATGGAGCACCTGACACTCTCACTACAAGGTACATGTCCTCCCTCATGCATCACATCAAATAAGCAGGTTGGCAAAAAAATGGTCCTGCATGACTTCTAGTGCCACACTGCACTCTAAATGATGAAGTGCCTGCTAGATCAACTGGACTGTGATGCTAATGTCTCCGGTATAGTGGAAGGGACTTGTAGATAACACTACCCTAGACCCTTTCCCTCCAACATCTTACCCAGTTCAAAACTCAGGTGTAAACCTTCAATTTAGAGAACATCAGTCCCTATAAAGAATGTTGCAAATTTCTCTGTTGGCTGCTTGAAACTATATTCAGCTTCCATAATTATTATTTTTTTTAATCTAGTGGATATGAAACATTTATTACTTTCTTGGGACAGAAAATGACAGTATGACTGGTTTGGTACATATATGAGTCTGTCAGGTATTTTCAATATCTGAATTGAATTTTCTTCAAGATACAATAGATATTAAGAAGACATTAATTTTTTATAACTAATGGGCAATAGTGAGAAGAAATGGGACAAGACTGACATTAAAGATTTTGCTTGTGGGTAATGAGAAATGTTCCTGGGTCATAAGCTGGGAGGTGAGGGATTCCAAAAGAGAGTAAAAAAGGTATGTAAAGGTAGTCTGCATTTTTCTGTTCTTGTTTAAGACCACCACACATTATCCAACTAACAATTCTTGCTTTGTTTTGAAAAAAATCCACTTCTTTTTTTTTTTTTCTTTCTCAGAATAGGGGAGTTGTAGGCATCTGAGGTGCATCACTATGTGTAGAACAGAGGAATTATCAAACACACTATGCATTTGTGCTTTGCCTCTGAAAAGGGCATAAAAATTGTTACTCTGAGCCCAGAGGCAGAACACAGCTATCATACCCTAGCGGGGTTCTCTGGAGGACAAACTTGCTGTACATTTATTTTATTACCTGGTGTCACACTCCCTTTGGCCAGAAGTAAATGAAAGACCTGGGGCCTGATCCAAAGAAAGCACACCCAGCTTGATGGAAAGGCTCACTACAGGCTTTAAAGCAAACCTTTCATCTCCTGAAAGATATGTAGGCTCTATTTAGCAGTACTAAGTGCAATTTGAAAAAGAAAATAAATGTTTGTTTCCATCAGGTAAGGATAACACTCTGGTAGTGTCTTGACCTTGACAGCTCAGCGGTCCCAAATGGAGCCGTACTGATGTATCGCATTCCCCTTGGCTTGAATTAGACACGTGAGTGAAGCAAGTAAGGTGTGATTAGTAGCATTGCCAGAAAAAATCGATTCTTGTGAAGCACTGACTGGTCTTTCTATGCTTTTGGGAGGTTTTTTTCTTTTTTTGGTTGTTTGTTGTTGTTGTTTTGTTTTGTTTTTTTCTTCATGCAGGGAAGTAACAGAGCTCATACATTGATCTGATAATTTAATGTTTAGCAATGAAAGACAGGAATTTTACTTGGTCTATTTTATTTATATGTGTAGAACTAAAGAAAAAAACATTAAAACTGAAACAGCTGGAATCCTGTTATTTCTTTGAACTTGTGAGGCACAATTTTCTTTGAAGTCTTGAAATTAAATATTGTAATTTCTCAAACTGCCAGAAGAAAAAGAGAACAGGATCTCATTCATTGTGAAGTTGTCAATATACTTGTTTTTCTCATTTTTATTTTTATTCTCATTATAGCAATTACATTCACAGTGTATAATACTCACTTTCTTGACTTGTGCTGAGATAACTATTTGACTGTTTAATGAGTTTTGAGAAAACCTAAACTTTTCAGGATTTATTTTTTTTTCCTATATGAGCCGTTAAACTTTCATTAGTGTTTCTCAGGTACAATTGTTTAACATAATCACAAACCTTTCTA
The DNA here is from genome assembly GCF_020740795.1 of Apus apus. Taxonomy (NCBI): domain Eukaryota; kingdom Metazoa; phylum Chordata; class Aves; order Apodiformes; family Apodidae; genus Apus; species Apus apus. Next base: position 42,632,538 of record NC_067284.1, read on the forward strand.
AAGATTAATTTTTTGAAGAAAGTTGAACTATCTAAAGTAATATGCTGCTGTCAGTCTGATTCTGTTTATTTGTTTAATGCTAATTACACTTTTTATTGTAATTTTTGTGAATGCAAATAGAATCTATTTTGAAGAAAAATGAACCCAAAGTTATCTTGGCAGGAAAATTTTGTATGTAGATTTAATTATATTCTTTATTGGTCAAGAAGCAATCTCAACAAATAAGTAATTATGGTGTTTCAGTGCAGCCAGTTATGAGAGAAAAGGATGACCCAATGAATGGATAATCAAGGCAAGCAATAGACACAGAACCTTGTGCTTTGACAATGTGCATAACTGCAGTGGTAGAAGGTGATGCAATATAAGAGGAAGAACCAATTGCCATGCAAACACAAGGCAAAGTTGTCCATTCCAGAGGCATCTACTTGACTGTGCATTGGTCCTATGTAACTCCCAGTGAAGGATTAGCAGAGAAATGATGGAGTGTTGCTTATGGGCAAGTGCATTATGTACGTGTAAAAGGACAAGGTGGAATATAAATTAAGTATGTTCCTTCTCTTCATCTGTCTGCTGTCAGAGAAAGTTTTGGCAAAAGGGATCTTTATTGTGATTTAACAGCATGAGGAAGTAGGGATTGACATGATTATAGCAGCAACTCTCAGTCCTCAGCACTTTTATTAATCATGTAAAAGCCTAAAGATGACTGGGCAAGTAAAATGTAAGCTTCAGGGTTCAAAAGCTCTGACTGGGGAGTATTTTAGCTGCAGACTGGGGGTGAGCATGCAAGCTGAGGAGGGACAAGCACCAGACCTACTATTTAAAGTAAAGGCAGACAAAACAGGACTGGGAAAATGGGCTGCGGTAAGGCAGGTATGCAGTGCAGAGCTAAGATTCATGCCTGGTCTTGAGACAGCATCAGGAGAGATAGCTGAGCCAACTGCTTGCTGGGGCTGGGATACCTCCTGATCCTGCCAACCCCTTGTCTGCCCAAGCCTCTTCCTCACCAAAGCAGCAGCCCTGCCGTGCTAGCTTCTGTGAAAGTCTGCTGTTCAAATGAAACAGCTTCTAATAACTGGGTATCCATTTCATCTGTCTTCCTTTTTCTTTCCAGTTATACAGACCAGAACTTAAATAATTATACATTTTTTTCAGACGGATGTTCATGTAGACACTGCTATATCATTATATTTCCTCAAACATTTAGGTAATTATTGCATTCTCAGGTTTGTGTTACTAGGGAATGTAAGCAGGAGAAAATGAACTGAGAAAAAGATGGCTTAAATGTAGGTCTGCCTGTGCTGAGGCGGAACTGAGCTAATCACTGCTCAATACAATTTTGTGGATGGCTTGTACACCGAAGCATCAGCTTATCTTGGAGCTAAAGATGTGTCTGTGACATTAGCAATGTATAATTAGAATACTGTAATAGCATCATTTTCATAATGGCTTTTAACCTGTGATTTCATTTAAGAATCTTCAAAATGTTTTTTCCATACACAACCTCCATGTTGAATTTTATGTACTAGAAATGAGACATTATCAGAGAAGCTCTTGGAGTAATTCTCTCCCTATTCAGACAGGGAGAGACATTTGTTAACCACTTGAACATTTAAACATCTATTATCAAGTTATCAGATTAACTTGGAATATTTGTTATTTCCTTGAATGAGAACTAATTTGTTTTTCTACTAAAAGTTTCCAGTTAATGACTTTTGCTGATCTACACCTTGATCTAGCATGACTTCTAACTTGTTTAGTCCTTCTGACCTGAGCAGAATATTGTACAAGTAATTATTGTCCACATGATATAAATTACCAATTGTAAGCATTTTTGAACTATCATATAGAGATTACAGTGATTCAGTCCTGTGTGACAGCTGCCACCCACCTGAGATGTGAAGCCTCTATTTTTGAACAAGTCAGCCCTGTGCTCCCATAATGCCTGGGGAAGGATATGTGATATTTATCTAGCATCTGAAGCAAGCAATATTTTTACAGAGAATATTCTATAATGCTCAGGTTCATAGCACCCAAATTTGTCAGCAATTCAGATGTAGTTTTTCTGTTTCAGTGTATTCTAATGTGAAGGGATAATCTTTCATTTGTTATCTGTAAGAGAAAACACGACTGAAATGTCAATTTTAATGTTATGAGTGTATATTGAAAGTCTTGCAAAAAATGTAACCCAGAAAAATCATTAGTGTCTCTAATGTTAAAAAAAGTGTAATTACTGAATAATATTCTTTTCATATTTTTGTATCTATGTATTGCAACTATGCATGTTTTTAAAGGAATAGAGAGACTAATTTTTCCACACGACTGAATACTCAGAGTTACGTGAAAATAACCTGGCAGCTTGCTATGGCTGTGAAGTGGCTTTAGCCCTCACAACATTTAGTTGCACCTGTTTTTAGCATTCTGCTCATAGAAAACTCTAAACTTGTACAAAAGGAAAGGGAAGCTGACAGTCTCCTGCAGTTACAGCTCTAAAAAAAAAAAAAAAAATTACCTCAGGAAAGCCATTTTGGAAAACCATTTCAAAGGAACAGATGAGGCACAAAATTATAACTTTCTGCTCTGTGCTTTACAGTAAAACTGCCTACTATTTCTTTTTGTCTGATTCTGTTGGTTTGTTTGTGTATTTCTTAGACTGAGCCTGTTCAATATGAAGCATCAAGCATGGAAAAATGGCAAAAGAATAATTATAAATAAGTGAATACTCCACCTTTAAAGAGCTAACTTCTTTATGGGAATTTATTTGTAGTCCTTTATGGAGAAGTGAGCTAAAGGACACAGGTCCATATGCAGCTGAAATGGATCCTCACTACTGAAAATTAACTTTTGGTAAGGTATCTCTGCATATCATTCAAATTAGGTATTACAATACCTCTTTCCTAATCAGGAACTTTACTAGAAGACACCCATTGTTTTATTTTTCTTTTCCTCTGCACCTCTGTGATTAACATACGAAAGAACTGAGGTAAGAGCTGAGCAGAGAAGCACTTAAAGAAAAAAGGATGAGCTGTTCTGGAAGGCAGAGCTATGCTGGTGGTTGGTGAGGGAGAAGAGAAAGGTGCCCAAGCAGAAGTTTCCCTGCAACCCATGGTAAGATGGCAGCTGTCCCCCTGCATGCATGGAGGAACGTGGTGGAACATTCTCTGAAGGCACCAGGAGGGGTGAACTTGGCCACTGGACTTGGATTTTGTGGCCAGTGGATTTGCTGCCTGTGGACTCTGATTGCACAGCTTTGGAAGACCTTGGAGCCAGGGGAGTTGCCCGTGACTCTGTGGGAAGCCCAGGCGGGAGCAGCACCAGACCTTGTGGGATGGACTCATGCAGGAGAGGTTCATGGAGGACTCTCTCCCATGAGATGGTCCCCGTGGGGAAGCGGGCAAGCTCTGTAAGGAATCTTTCTTCCTGAGGAGGAAGGAGCAGCAGGAACCACCAGCCCATGAACTGACTCTAAACCCCATCCCCTGTGCCCCTGTGCCACTGGGGGGAAGGAGGGAGAGAAACCGGGAACAAAGTGATTTGGGGGCGGGAAGAAGGGAGGGGTGGGGTAACATAGGCAAGCCCTGCTCTGTGTGTGTCTGTGTCCTGTGTGTGTTTGATTAGTGTGAAATTAAATTATTATTTTTTCCCCAAGTTGAGTCTGTTTTGCCCGGGACCTTAATTGATGAAGAACCCTCCTTGTCCTTTGTCTCAACCCATGAGCTTTGTCCTCCTCATCCCAGAGTGTGTGTGTGTGGGGCGGGAGTTGAGTGAGTGGCCACAGGGCTGTTCCTTTGTCATTGTGTTGGGCCCAAACCGTGACATTAATGGCGAGCCAGGCAGGAGAGAGACAAGGAACCATGGCACAGTGTAAGTAAATAACTTATAAATCAAATGTACTGTTTTCTGTTCAGTGTGACAGGACACTTTGGACAGTGCTTTCCCTGCTCTTTCAGCTGAAATTTATATTTAAGGTAGCTTTTCCTACAAAAATTCCCAGTCATCCAGATTGTAGGATTAAATTTGAAAGAACAGATCATCTATGACCAGTTGAAATGGAATAACTGGAAAACTGACAGGAATTAAATATGAAGTCGATATCAGGATATCTTCCATACATTTTTAAGCAAGGGGTGGCTATTGGCAGCTGTTGAAACTATAGACGTGTTGTCTGAGAATTCAAATATGTATAAACCAGGTCAGGGAGTGATGAAACCCCTGGAAAGCCTCAACTACATTTTCTAGTGCTACAGGATGCCCAGCACCCACTAGTGCTAATGAAGGATTAAGGACCACATAGCCTCCCTTGCAAACCAGTTCTTGCGTGATATAAGATTAAAACTAGCTATTATTTAGGAAATTAACAGTAATTTTAAGAGTAGCTCATGAAAATCATGACAGGATTTTGAATGGGTTATGGATAACATTCAGAAGTTTCACATGAGGATGAAAAAGCATTACCAGAAGGTATAATATTTCTACCTAATAATAATTTAACTTCTGATGTATTTAAATAAGATTAGAAGAGGTATAATCAGAGAAAATAAGGAATTATTAATTGACAGCACTTCTTAGAAGAATGTTTTTTTTTCCCCCTAATATGCTCATACTCAACATAACTTAGTTCTAAGCAAGTGAAGCAAACATGAAAACAAGTGTACAAAAAAGCATGTGTTTTATGTGACTTTTATTAAAAGACACCCAACATACTTGCTTAATGCTATACCCCACACTGCTGCTTTGTTTATACTTAGAAGATCCCTGGTACTGAATGAAACACTTGTTTTCTGCAGTTGCATGTTTAGAAACACACACTGTCTGACCCTGCCTAAGACATTCTGCTTTAACAACATCTTTTTTTTCTCCCTCTGATCTGGAGGCATCATACAAAATCAAAAAAGAAGATGAACTACTTGATGGTAGCTTGTGCCTTTGGATGTTTGACTTACCTCCCTGGCAACCCTCTATGTTCAGAGCTCAAGGAATGCAGCAGTGAGTGATACAGAAATGGCACTGACTGATCCAGGAGATAGATAAGATGCTCATCATGTTATCAAGGTATAAAGAAGAGACAGTAGCAAATCTGGCCCTGGTTAAAACTTCCAGCTATCTCAGCCTAAGTCACATCTTAAGGGAGAGGCTGTGAGACTGCATTTCTTCTACACATAATTTTATATTCTACTCCCAATTAGGTAAAAGAAGCATCATATATTAATAATCTTTAAATAATCCCTTATGGTGTGTTTAATTAAAAAAGATTGCTCTTCTTTTAGCTAAGCATTATTCAGAAGGAGGCACACTGAAAAGCGGAGAGCAGAATCCTTAGTAAATAAATTTAATCTTGTATACCAAACTTTTCTCATGGATTTTTTAAGTGACAAACAATTCAAATTGTGCTACAGCAGTACACAAAGCTATTTCTGTTGCATTCAAGAACATGCATACTACTCCAGAGCTAAACATGAATACACCTGGCAGAAAATTCAAAACTATCATGACAACATGTTTCGTTTCTAAATACTTTTCTAATATTGCAATGTTCAAAGTAAATATTTTAATCATATAATTAGTGTTTTGCATTCCAGGAAACATTCTCCATGGAATGAAAATAAGAGCAGAATTGACAAAATATTTGGTTTTATTTAGTCACAAGGAGAATACTTTCACAAATCTGTGTCAACAGTCTCCAAATCCTCTTTCTATGCCTGCAAAGGCAAAATAAAATGGAGACAGTTAAAGTTATGCTTTGTTTGTTGTTGTTTTTTTTTTTTCTCTCAAGGAATTGTATTTAAAATAATTAAATCAGTAAAGTATATAATGTTTTTCAAATCTGGTCTCTTTATGTCTATTTTCTAGATGTTCCTTAAAGTGAATTCACCAATGTAGGCAGTCTCCCTCCACTTGTTGAATGTACATATGTCTGAATGTTTTCTTTATACCTGTTGAATACAGATATGTCATGCTATAATACCTTCTCTTATGATGAAGGTAACCCTGACAGTAGTTAAATCTTCATCAGTTATTCCCCACTCTGTGCAATAACCCAATACTTTGAGTTATCAGACTTTTTAGATGAACAGAATGTATACTCTGGAGTCCATTGACTTCAAATAGAACTTTGCAAATGGAGCCTGAGACATAATGATGTATTCAGAAAGAATATAAATAGTAGGTTAGTCACTCCTCAGTGAATACTGTGAATAATTTAGCTTGTGCCTTTACTACACTCGATTTGACCCATATATTATCTCTGAGGAACCAATCAGAAAGAAAAATGTTGCTTTCATTAAATTTCATTATAGGCACTGTCATTCTATTTCTGACTCCAAAGCAGATAAAGAGATGTTAAAATTTGCCACTTATTTATCAACATCACATTTTCACTTTTTTATCAGCTGCAAACTGAAAAGTCAGGAATACTAGGACATACTGGAAAAACATTTCCAGGTCATATCTGAACACACACATTATGTTTATCATGTTTTTTCCTTTTAAAAAATATGACACCTTTTATAACCTTTTAAGAATATGCCACCTACTTCGCCTTTGCTTTTTCTTGATGAGCATTCCTCTTGGTTTCGATGAGATCTCAGTTGAGTAAGCTAATTTTTGGCTTATCCATTACAATTTTAATTCTGAACATTTGTAAAGATGCACCCATAGGATTTTATTTGCCTGGAAATGAATACAGCATTCTGGAATGCAAACCTGTTAACAAGAAAAGGGAAAAAAATAATACTTCGATTTATTGTTATTACAATTGTAACACCAGTGTTGGAAAGTGCATCTTGAATAAATACTAATATAAAGGTAGATTTGTAGTGAAAATGAATATGGTATATTAACTATTATCCAGAACTTTAATCTTAAGAAAAATACACTGATAGAAAAACTAGGAAGATATTATTGCTTATTTTGAAGATTTAGAACTTTATTCTGTGCTTCTATTGTGAATTAATACTGATAATACTACAGTGAAATCAAAGTATAATATGAGCAGACTTGCAATAGTAATAATGCTGATAGTGATAGTGATGATGACGATGATGATGATGATGATGATGATGATGATAATAATAATAATAATAATAATAATAATAATAATAATAATAATAATAATAATAATAATAATGTGATCCCAGATTACTCCTGAAACCAAACAAGTTTTAGGAAATATTATCAATGTTTTAATAGTACCTTCAAATATATATTTCATTATTTATATGTTAGGTTTCTGTTTATATAGTTTTTTTTTAAATTTGGACTCTTCATGAATAAGGTCACAGGACCTTGTGTGCTCTTGCTCGGAACAATAGTATAATAACATTTTGTACAGCTAGAGCTTCTAAAACACTGTGGAAAATAAATGGATAAATCTCCCAGCAAGTCCTCAAAGACATTTTTTTAAAGATGAGGACCTAATAAATATTTAGACTATTAATTTATGTTTTGTTTGTGTTTGTGGGGTTTTTTGTGGTGTTTTTGTTTTTGTTTTTGTTTGGGTTTTGTGTGTGGGTTTTTTTTGTGTGGCGGGTGGGGGTGGGAGGGGAGGGGGTTGTGTGTTTGTGGTTTTTATTTTTTCCTCAGCATACTTTCCCTTGCTCCTTTGTTCTCCTTACAGACACAATTTCTGGGGTGGTCAAAGAAAGGGGGGTCAAAACTAAGAAAATATCACAGTTCAGTATATAGAGAAATGCTTGCTAATGGTATTAGAATATTTCTAATGCTTCTAACTTTGATCACCACAGAGGTTTTGGGTTTGTTTTTTTTAATCCACAGAAGGGAAAGATAGTTCAGAAGCATTTCATTAAGTTGGACACAAAAGTCCACAGTCACAGCTTCTTGAATATGTGCAGATAGGATTAAATGCAATGAATACAAGATGCAACAGACAAATTCTGATGAGGTATAAGGAAATGTCTTACATCAAGAGTGTGATCAAACACTAGAACAAATTGCCCAAAGATGCTGAGGAATCTCCAATCTCCATCCCTGGATATACTGAAAACTTCACTGGAGTAGGCCTTGTTTTGAGCAGGGGACTGGAGCAGCTGGCCTCCGGAGATCATAAATTAGTCTGTGTCTCTAAGAATCTGTGATTAATATTTTATTTAACTGATTGCTTAGGTTTCAGTAGGTTGCAGATAAGCAGATAGTAGTTTGGTGTATACACATATGAAGAAATTACAGCAGAACAAGAATAATCCTACTGGTACTATGAAAGTTACATTGCTTAAACACATACTACTATATTACAATCAATCACATCTTTGCTATCACAATGATATATTTGTTGTCAAACAAACACATTGTCCTAAACTGGTATCTTAATTCAGTGAATTACATTTTTTGTTATCTAGTTAGCTCTAAATAAGTCTTTAATTGTATAATTTCAGACTATAAACTTCTCATATTTGGCAATACTACATTTTTGCAGGGTTTCTTTTGTTGTTGTTATTTAGCACCTTTGAGGAATAATCCTTGATATCCTTACAAGAAACAGCTCAGAACCTGAAGAAGCCTAGAATATGGTATAAAATTCCCTGAGGCAGATTAGGAGAAACAAAAGAGTCAAAGAAGAAGAGTAGCATATTGCACCTTTTTCCTGTTGGTAAGAAAAATACCTAGTAAAAGAGCAATAGACATGGAAAAATAAATCCCTCAGAAATACAGAGTAAGCCAGACATGTTCAGTGAACAGGGATCTCTCTGCCTTGCAGGAACAGATGCAACTTTCTCAGATCAGAGAAGGAAGCAATGAGTGCTGCACAACTATTTTTATTGTAAATTAACAGCAGGGGCTGAATCAACAAATCATAACATCTGATCACCTACACTGAAGAGTCAATTTTCATTACAGTGACTTTTATTCCCTCTTTAGAACCGGTATAAAGAAAGCTATGCAGTGGAAAGAAAGGTCATCTTCCTTTTGCAGTTCCTGAAATAGTAATGCTGTGATAGATGAGAAATTTCCAGAAGAGGAAGGTGAAGGCACTGACAGAGCAGTCTAGTGGGATGCTTATCATGGAGCAGTTGTCACTATTCACTTTTCACTATTCAGCTGTTTTTAGATTTTTTTTGATGTCTAGCTGGCCAGGGTTGAAGATCTTGCTCAGGGCTTTTGCCAGTGCAATTTACTGACCACAGTAGACAGGAAAAAGGAATCCATGCTCTCTATTAGTAGGTAAGGAGAAAAACCAGCTCCATATTCCCCTTTCTATTATCTCTTCTAGCAGCACTAGGATACACTCTTTCCTCCCTTTTCACTCCAATTATATTGTGAAGAACCATCACAAGGGGAGTCAGAAGCATTTTGCAAATGAATCATAAAAACCTAACACAATTCATACTACAATGAAAGGTGCAGCTGCTACTTATGCCAAATATTAGCAGGTTTACTTCATATCTAGATAATAATTAGCATGAATACAAGGACCTCCTGGGACCACAGATGGTTGCATCGACCAGAGCAAATAGGTCCAGGTCAGACCAGTGAAGAGATATTCAGAAACATTCACCTGAAACAATCTCATATGCTTTCAGCTTCAGTGAACACTAGTATTTCATAACACTCAGATTGTTTTCCTGAAGGCTATTATTTTAAAAGAAGGAGGTAAAGAAAGAAAGATTAATCTGACATAAACATATAGAAACACTCTGACCTGAAAATAAACTTGTTGCTCATTACTAAACTTATCACAGCAAAAGAAAGAATTTCAAAGGTGAAGTTTCTAGAAATTTTCCAGTTACCAGATATTTCAAAGAGTGATTTGCTTCACTGTTACAGAAGCTATACAATAGGTTAAAACTTCACCTAGAAATATTATTGCATCTTTTCATGTTAAGACACACCTTTGAAAGTCACATAAAATTAGAAAACCAAATTTAGGAGGCCAGAAGTTCAACATGGAGTACCTTAGAAGCCTGATTAAAGAACTCTTGGAGGTTTTATAAATCTGTTAGCAATATCCTACAGGGCCATTAACTTTCAATAAAAGATACAAAAGATGTGCTGGATCTCTGGGAACTGGTAATGGGATGTATAACATTCACCTCTAGCTTGTCAGGTCAAATCCAACCCATGCTGAAAGGAGAACTCTCTGATGCTGGTGTCAAAGTTGGTGGGTCAACTACAGCTCTTTTCTAACTTCCACAACTTCAATGATTGCTACCTAGGCCTCATGCCATGAGCAGTTTCTACACACAATTATGTGATCCTCTTGTAGGTCATGAGAGTCTGTGCATTTATTGTGATTACATCACATGGCCTTGTACTTCTCCAGAGAGTTAGATGGATATTACCATTCAAAAAAACAGAATTTCATAGAATCATAGAATCACAGAATGGTTCAAGTTGGAAGGAACCTTAAAGATCATCTAGTTCCAACCCCTCTGCATGGGCTGGGACACTTCCCACTAGATCAGGTTGCTCAGAGCCCCATCCAACTTGCCCTCAAACACTTCCATGGATGGGTCTTCCACAACTTCCCTGGGTAGCCTGTTCCAGTGTCTTACAACCCTCACAATGAAGAATTTCCTCCTAATGTCTAACCTAACTCTCCCCTCTTTCGGTTTTGATCCATTACCCCTTGTCCTGTCATTAACATGCCCTTGGAAAAAGTCCCTCCCTAGCTTTCCTGTAGGCCCTGTAGGCGACTGTAAGTTCCCCCCAGAACCTTCCCTTGTCCAAGCTGAAGAACCTCAACTCTCTCAGACTGTCCTTCTAGGAAGCACCTCATAGGAGAGGTGCTTAAGCCCTCTGATCATCTTCATGGCCCTTCTCTGCACTTCCTTCATTAAGTCCATGTCCATTTTATGTTCGGGATTCCAGAAACACAGTACTCCAGGTGGGGCCTCATGAGAGCTGAGTAAAGGGGGAGAATAACCTCCTTTGTCCTACTGGCTACACTTCTTTTGATGCAACCCAGAACACAGTTGGCTTTCTGGGCTGCAAGCTCACATTCCTGGCTCATGTTGAGTTTCTCATCCACCATCACTCCTAAGTCCATTCACCACCCAGATTGTACTTGTGCCTGGGGTTGCCCCAACCCAGGTGCAGGACCTTGCACTTCTGGTTGAACTTCAAGCAGTTTGCATGAGCCCACTTCTCAAGCCTGTCAAGGTCCCTCTGGATGACATCCCTTCCCTCCTGTATGTCAACCTCACCACAAACTTTGGTGTCATCAGCAAACTTGCTGAGGGTTCACTCATTGTCACTGCCCATGTTGCTGACAAAGATATTAAATAGTACCAGTCCAAGTACCAACCCTTAGGAAACACCACTCATCACAGGTCTCCATCCGGACATTGAGCTGTTGATCACCACTCTTTGAGTGTGACCATCCAGCCAGTTCCTGACCCAACAAGTGGTCCATCCATCTAATTCATATTTAGAATTAAAAGTTTTTGCTAAAAAACAAACAAACCTCCCAGTTATTTAGCAAATATCCATTTTTCTAAAAAAATCTAACATTTGTTCAGATTTTCTATAGAACTCACCTGGTTCAACTTAACACTTGACTTATGATTCCCTTTTCCCTACTTTCTTGTGGAACATCTCATTTAAAAGCTCCTCACTCTTTTATTCAGTATCTTCCGCAGAGCCAACTCTCTCTTCATCTGTTTATAGCCTTTTGAGCTGCTGTTTTCTCCTGTGGCCCTGTAGTTACCCCATGAGTGTTTATTTGGACACTATTGTGGCCACTGTGTTACTTCACTGCTCGCTTTCGCCAGCCACCACCCTGTTAGCTAAGATCAGTATTAATAAGAAAAATTCCAGTAATCCAATATAGGAATGAATTACTGTCTCGTTGACCATCTCACTCATAGTGTTCAACAAATTATTACAACTTTGTATCCCTAGATAACTGTACAACATCTCCCCCTTATTTTCTGTGGTGTGCCTGGTTGGCTTTAGGGTAGTTTTCAGAGATTGAGAGATGTCTTCTTTACAAAGTGCAACACCAGGCAGCCATCATCGCTAATAACAGCAAAGAATGCTTCAGGAACAATTCTCGCTTCTGAAGTGATTACATCTTAAATCCAAGTGGAAAAATGGAGGGCAGATAAACTCAGTTACCACCCTGTGTGCTGCTAGTCATCAATGGCCTTCAGGTTCAAGGGCTATGATCCACAAGCTGTTACTGCGCTAATCACTCAGATAAATGTAACACATAACAGTAAAAAATAAACATAAAAGCTGGTTTTGAGCTTATACTGATAAACACTCAGCAATTAAATAACATCAAGATTAAAAATGTCTGCACCTAATTTGCATCCAAACTCTTCTTTGTGCAAATGCATTATCTTACTGTCTTTAATTATATGGTGATAGGCTGTTCTTCTGCAAGACTTTCATTAAGTGAAAATCTGATAAGCTGAGGAATCTTGCTTGTTTAGCAAACTTTATTTAAGCAGAAAACCTCCACAAAAACAAGCAAACAAATTATAAGAGTTTTCTATTAGAAGAGTAGTTAAATCCTACAGATGTTCCAAGTCCATGAAAGTTTCAAGTGAAAGAAAAATAAAACAATTTTAAATCAACATAATTACAGTTATCTTGATACCAGTCCAGAAGAAGGAGTGGTTTCAGTGTGTTTCAGAATGAAAATTTATTCACAGGTGAGTCTGGCAAACATGGTCTCTAGTTGCTGAAAAGCTTACTGTCCTTGTAGAAATATACTTCTTCATAATTTTTCTCAATACTTGAATATGTGACAAGTGTTTTAATTCAGGATTTCTCTTCTGGTGCTCTTGAAGAGAATGTCTTTTAATGTTATTATATAAAGAATGTTATTTAAGGTGATACTATTAGTACTGAAAAACTGAAAGTCCAAATCAGTCTCCCACTCCACAGCACCTTGGTGTTCATCAAGGACCATTTTCCCCACACCATGAACAGGACAAGTTCTGTCAGCATTATTAAAGAGTGCGATAGAAAACATGAGCCGTGTGCATTTAGGAGCCAGAGTTGTTTTGTTTTGTGTTGTGTTTTGGTTTTCTTTAGTTTTGGTTGTGGTTTTGTTTGTTTGTTGGTTTGACTTGGTTTTTGTGGTGTTTTTTTTTGTTGTGTTTTTGGGTTTTTTTCTCATTGAGATACTCTAGTGTGTTTTATCCTTTCAGTTCTTCATAGGCAGCTGGAACAATTAGTGTTAGGTTTTTTTCTAGAAAAATTACCATATTCAACAGTAAGCTTTGAAAATCCATGAGCTTTTCTAAGTCTTAAAAAAAAGTTTCAAAATGCTGTAATACATTCTGCTCTTGTAAAAGTTTATTTGTTTTAAAATTTTTGCAGATGTTCCTTTGCTCAAAGAAGATCAAAAGTAAAATCCCCTTAGGAGATACTAGGGCAGCAGTTTTCAGATCAGGAGAGTCCAATTTTGTCATAATCAATGGTATATTTCTTTAAGCAAAACCAATTTAAAAATGTGTTTCTGTTTGGGGAAATAGAATAGATTTTTCTTTAATCAACAACATGAATCAATATTGCATTTAAAATGTCAGATCAAAATGAAAATTCCATTTTGGCATCTAAAACTACTGTTTGAACTGAAATATAAAAGTTTTACAGATATTTTGTTCCATAAAAGTATTTTTATGTTGTTTGAAACCATCTGTATAAGAGTATTTTACATTCCAGCATTTTGTTTCAATTCAGCCTGGTTTTTGAGATATAAAAATTTAACACAATAAGAAAATATTGTATCTTATTTATAACACAGATGCAAGACTTGTCTTGGTCATTTCTCTATAAATAAGTAACATGTCTAATTTTTCAGATGTTTCCAAGCTTAACAAAATTTTTAAGCAAGATTAATATGTCAGTGAATACATACAAAGAAAATTCTTACTCTTCTGTTGTGGTTTCTCATCTTCAACTGATGTCACATCAGTACTAAACTGTCAACATTAGATATTATATCACCTTTGGCTCCAGCAAACCTGACAATTATTCTGACAATTTCCACGATTGTTATTCAGACCACCTCATTGATCAAGGAAATTTTTCCCCCTTGCTTGAGAAAACCAAATAAATGTTGGAGAAAGAGCAATCTTTAAATGTTTGCCAGTATTTATTTTTCATTTCATAAACTCCTTCTAGATAAGTTCTTACTTATTGCTACCAATACATGGGATTATTCCACCATGGAACAAGCTGGTGACACTACAAAAATGAAGCTTCTCCGTGGGTTATCAGCTGCTGAAAACTCATGCAGAGTGGAAGCTGTGATTTCTGGGTGCCTTGTCTATTATACTTTGTGTGAGTCTGTTAGCAATCAGTAACTGAAAAGAAGGTAGTTTGAAAAACCTTTGGAAGTTTTGATCCCACAGAGCTGTTCTTTTTGTCATGTGTTTAGGTATCATTGAGAAAAGGGGTGTGCTTTATCATCTTCACTGATTTTGTATTTCAAGACCAGTGTTGCTCACCCAAGGTTGTTAAATACACGTTGCAAACATTTAAAAGATTTTATAGATGCATAACCAACTCTAAGAACAATTATGGACCACAAGTGCAATTGCCCATAGAATCTGCATCTGGCTGCCGCCTGAGTACTGGAGGTTCTCTGCCAACTCTGTTAGACTGATTTAGGTGAAGAAATTTCAGGTTGTCTACAGTCCCTGGGCAGAAAAACAAAAAAAAAAGATGAAGGGGATTTTTTGTTTGTTGTTTTGGGTTTTTTTTTAGTTTGTTGGTTGGAGGTTTTCTGTTGGGGGGTTGGTTGGTTTGCTTGCTCATTTGTTTGGTTGTTGGTTTTGGTTTTTTGTTTTTTTTTTCATGTGTTTGTGTTTTTGTTTTTTGGATTTTTTTTGACTGTTAAACAAACTCTGAATGTCAAAAGTAGTAATATTACTTGATCATAGCTTAAAGTTTAAAAGAATCTGTTGAAGAGTTGACAACAGAAGCCTAGAGCTTAGACGTGCAACTGGAGCGTTTTCTTGTTTTCTATGCCCAGAGCTGTAAAACAACATCAAATAACTACAGCAAAAAGGATGTTCTTGGCCATTGCACTGAAAAGATTTGAGAAAGCCCAAATTTCAGAGCTAGACCATGTAGATGTCATGGACAAACCTGTTTCTTCTGTTCCAGATATGTGTAGTCTCTGGGAAGTTTCTTTTTCCTTTGTCACCCAGAGAAGAAAGGAATTCTGAACAATCCACAAATACAGTGGAAACCATGTTTGCTAGATGGTCTGGAAAAAAAAACAACATTGATATAACCTTATTTACAGCATGCAGAGGTAGTATATAGCTCCTTTGCTTGCCTGTTTGGGCTTTTTTGGTCATTCTTTAACATAATGGATGCTTCCACTTACTTTGCATGGTATCTTTTCCCCAGACTTCAAATACTCTTTTGTTTGTTCTTCCAGATGAGTACCATAAATTTCTTCTTTTTTTCCCCCCTTACTCTGTCTCCTGAGTATAATACTAATAACTCCATTCATCCTTACGCAGGCTGTATCATTTGACATCTGGAGAAGTCATTGTTGTGTATCTCTGTCTAGATATAAATAATTACAATGTTTGTTAATTCAGCAAATGGAGCCCTCAAAAGTTAGAAGATGGTAAATTTACACTTGCATCTTGAAATGGTGATTTGCTGTCTTGTACATGTACATGTTGCAAAAGAAATTTACTCTGACCCTGCTTTTTAAATAATACTAAATCAATTAACAAGGGAAATTAATGCTTTTTTCTTTATGTATTACAAAGTTTTTAATGTTAATTCAATTTCATTCACTATAGAATTACTAATTTATCACTGAATTAATTAACTGGGCTTTCATCAGAATATAGGTTATCTTGAGCTTTCTTAGACATTAAAGTATGCATTTTCATGATGGAAATACAAGATCAGTTGGTATTGATTCTACACAGGGTCTAAGCAGAAGTGGTACAGCACAAGATACTCACTTATTTTGTATGCCTTTCTTGAAACATCTGGGTCATGACTTTCTACAACACTTAGCAATTATATCTTGCTGAGCCGATTTTGTGATTATTATCTCCTGGTGGCTACCTGAAAATGTGAAGGACAGCAATGCTACTGTGAAATACTTTGAAAGGCATAATCTACCTTAAAATGTCAGAGTTTTGTGGGATTTGTTTCATAGTACTGGTTAAAGATTCTGGCCAAATTCAAGACATTGCACAAATGTACAATCATGCCAGAGAAAAAATATTAATAAACAAATAAAATTATACAAGTGAATTTTTTTCTTACTCTACTTTTTACATGGCAAAGCCATTTAAATTATAATTTAAAATTAAAACCAACTCAGACCTTTCAGTAAAAACAGCATAATCCTAGATTTTCCAAGAAGCGAAAGAAAAACAGTAGCAGCTTTGTTTGCTATTAATTCTCATCACATTTCATAAGCTTGGGAAAATGAAGTAAATAACCAGCTGGTGAAGAAAGGAGAGGAGAGACGGTAAAGTGTATTCCTGCTTTCTATATGGCTATTACTGACAGATAAGATAATTCCAGAGCTACGTTTTGATGTTACAATTCGGAAGCTCTCTAAATGTGTTGTCTTTTTTGGGTGTACATGCTCATGCTGTGGTGAACAAAGAAAACAGTTGGCATGGAAGTAAACTTACTCTAACATTCCCATGAAATGTGAAATGCTAACATATTACTGTTAATGATAATTTCTCTATAGCACCTGATTCCTTTTCTTGTCTTTAGTTCAGGAATTGTAGTATGTTCATATCATACACAGAATAAGATTTCTTTTTCTAGCTTTTTAATGAATTATTTACCTTTAGGGTAGTTTTTTTTTTTCTGTGTATCCCTGAATAATTTAGAGTGTAGATAAAAACCTGTATGTTCAGGGGTGACTATTGATCTCCCAGTAAGTCCTCTGTGTGTGAGTGTATGTCTGTCTCTGCTAAAATAAGAGCTGCTACTTCTGCAGCAGGGAAAAAGTAGTACATCTAAACAAAGGCTTGGCCTCTGATAGTTGAAACCATGGAGTAGAGATAACACTGAGAAGAAAAGATTGTTATTGTTGGAGGAAGATGAGGGATGCCAGGAAGTCATTTGAGATATGATTTTTGTAGTTTAAAGGAAAAATAAGATCTACAAAACCTTGATTTTGCAAGGAGGCCCTAGCTCTACATTTGCCAAGGCTCAAATAAAAGGAAAACAGAATGGGTCAAAGAGTCACAGAGTAACAAATCCTTTGGCATGCATATGCCTCAAAGGTGGAATTTATGTCTATGTATGTGTAGAAGCTTGGTTTGGAGCTCATTCTGAGAGTCAGATTTTAATCTTATTCTCATCCATTTAACAACATGGTCTGTAAGCAAAGCTGATGTTTGACATAGGCTGTGTCTGTGTCTGTACTAGCAAAATAAACAGTGCCAGGAAATGTTCTTGGCCACTGAAAATTATATTTTGTACAGTTAAATTGTTAGGGTGATCTGTGGCACATTTTTGGCTTCAGCAGCCTGCACTTTCACAAGCCGTTCCTGTACAATATTTGGGAATCGGTACAGGCCAGAGACCATTATTGATAAGCAGTGTGCATGTGGCCACCATCTGGTGCAGACTTAGAAAGCTTGATGTAATAAATGTAGATGATTGTGTGCCAGCTTGTCTCTGTGCTGGAGAACAGCCCCAGGTGAATTGTATTGACAAATTTAATAGAATTAATAAACAAAGTTGTAGAAATACTGTTCAGAGTCTTGAGACACAGGATGACTTACACTGTTCTGTAACTTTGTGAAGGTCCAAGAAACTGCCTTTATTGTTTTCTTGTAACCTGACGTTCTCTGAAATTATATCCATGAATTTAAAGTAAGGAAAAAATATCACAAAGATATGTTTCCTTGCCCATTCTTATATCAGGGTTGTCATGTCAGTATCATCATCTTCTAAACAGAAGATCTTAAGTTGTCATAGACACAAGCTGCAAGATGGACTCAGTGGAAAACTGCTGTCAGACACCTATTGCAGAACACAACTGTACTGTTGCTCAGTAGTGACTGCATTTTTACTGTAGTTACTTAAAGGTATCAAAAAAGCTAGTATTGACTCTACTATGTCACCCAGACACATTCTTAGTATGGTATCTATCTTCTGTACTCGAACATCAAAGAAAGATCTCAATTAGTTTTTAGAATTTTTAAATATTTATTTTAATGTGAAAGATATGCTTATTCATTATGTGTTTAAGAACACAATAGGCCTTATTAAACCTGTCTAATCACTAATGGGAATATCCTTTCTTACTGATGTAATAAATATGATAGAGTCTTCTTTCCTATTGCTAAGTAACTGACTGTTTCTTTTTATAAAATGCTCTACAGGCTTTGAGATAGGAACAGTTCCAATGAGTTACGAGGGCTGCCCTACTCCTGAGGAATCCTGCAGTTATCTTGTTAAGAGCATTCCTGGCTGTGTACATGGATAAGCTTGTAGACAGAGCAGTCCAGAAAACTCCATCCCATTTTGAATAATGAATGATTAGTTTTTGTGGAGTTTTTTTGCTTGGCTATTTTTTTGGTTTGTGTGCTTTGTTGTTGTTGTGGGGTTTTTTTTGTTGCTTTTGTTTTGTTTGTTTGCTTGTTTTGTATGACCCGGTGACAACCCCTTCCTATTCTCACAGGTAATCAGAATCGCGTTTGTGTCACATTTAGCTACATGGAAAAAAAAAAAGTTAAAATACAAAATAGCAAGAACTCTTACAAGCTACTTCTCTTCTTAAATGACTGAATTTTTTTGCAGCTTAACAAAAAGTTTGGAAATTTTAACAAAAGATTTGACATAGAAAAGACAATAATTTTCCATTGAGCAGGGGTGGACACTGGTATATAACCACCTGTACAGCTAGCATACCTGGCTCATCATAGCTGTTTTTACACATAGCTACAGATATGAATATAGCTCCCATTTCTATTCACATCAATTAGTTTTAATTTCGAAGAATTATGAAAAATGTATCATTTTCACAGAAGCCTGAGACAGACAAACAAATGATCAAGACAATGATCAACAAAAATGCTGATTAGAATCACAGAATCATAGAAAGGTTTGGGTTGGAAAGGACCTTAAAGATCGTCTAGTTCCAATTCCCCAGCCATGGGCAGCAGCACTTTTCATTTGATCAGGTTGCTCAAAGCTCCATCCAGCTTGGCCTCGAACATGTCCAGTCGTAGGGCAGCCACAACTTCTCTGGGCAACCTGTTCCACTTTATCACCACCCTCACAGTAAAGAATTCCCTTCTAATGTCTACCTTAAATCTACCGCTTTTCAGTCTGAAACCATTCACCCTTGTCCTAGCACTACATGCCCTTGTAAAAGTCCTTCCCCAGCTTTCCTGTAGGCCTTTCTCAGGTACCGGAAGGATGCTATAGGGGTATCTCCAGAGACTTCTCTTCTCCAGGCTAACAACCCCAACTCTCTAAGCCTGTCTTCGTAGAAGAAGTGCTCCAGCCCTTGGATCACCTTTGTGGCCCTCCTCTGGATTCACTCCAACAGCTCCATGTTGTTCTTGTGTTAGGGATCCCTGAACTGAACACAGACTCTTGGTGGAATTACACAAGAACAAAGTACAGGAGGACAATCACCTCCTTTGACCTGCTGGCCATACTTCTTTTGATGCAGTCCCGGATTCATTTGGCTTTATGGACTGCAAGAACACCTTGCTGGCTCATGTTAAGCTTCTCATCAACCATCACCCCCAAGTCCTTTTCCTCAGGGCTGCTCTCAATCCACTCTCTGCCCAGCCTGTGTTTGTGATTGCCATTGCCTCGACGAAGGTGCAGGACCTTGCACTTGGACTTGTTGAACTTCATGTAGTTTGCATGGGCCTACCTCTCAAGCCTGTAAAGGTCTTAGTACATGAGATACCAAACATTGTTGCAGTAAGTTTAAGAGACTAAGGGGTGATTTCAATGTCTTTGTAATGTGTGCAATGTTAATAGTTGATCGATTTGCTTCCCAAAAGGAACACAGGAAATATATGACATAGACTCCTTTATCAGTTAGCTGGTTCAGATTTCATGTCTAACAATTAAACCTGATCTCATTAAACTGCAGTTCTGATTGGAAAAGTGATAGTAAAAAGAACACCATAGGGATCCATGTTCATAATCTCTCAGTTATTCCACAGGAGATCTGTTCCCTTTATCCTAATTGCTAGTTCTACTGAACATCCCACTGAGATCTGAAATTCAAGCTCTTTCTGTCTGCCATCACCAGAAATATAGAAATTGTGCACCTAGAAAGTACTCAAACTGACATGTATGAAAGAGGAGCCCTTCTGTTTTACTGGTGTGGATTCTTACTAACAACAAATGGTAGCTGTGCAGAGTTATTTAGCAAAAAAAATAAGGCAGTAACGTAAAACTCAATATATAAATATCCTTGGAAACTGTCTTTGCTAAAACTCTGTCAACTGCAAAATTATCACATATACAGAGTCTAGTCTCCAGTGCAGATTTATAGAGCAGTTTATTTTTCATTTAGTGAATACTTACATGGTCCTTTTAGTAAGCTCAGCAGACCTTCTTCTGGGGCTGGTGCTGGAGTTTAGTGTAAAGTCTTCTACAACACATAATGAAGCAAGGGAAAGATGTCTTCAAGCCACCATTAACTAACTAAGCTGATAAATCTGTACAGAATATTACAGTACTCTGCAGATGTCCCTGCCAATTTAGCATCATCTACCATCCTCTTATTCCTCTCTGTGTTTTCTCTTTCCTCTTCCCCAACTTCATAAGACAGTAACTATTGAAAAAGCAGCCAGAAGAGCAGTAAAACTACCTTTTCATGACTCTGGAAAGGGGGACCATTACATTGTTGCTGTTTTGACAGATAGTTGCTCTAGACAATTGCCTATTTTGCCTATGGCTTTATGTATGTACGCCCTTCTGAAATGGCACCAGAGAAGCTCTTAGAGAACCAGTTTTCCATTTTCCCCCCTGGCACTTTTGGTTGGTTAAGCACAAACTCTGTACATATCCTCAATCAGAATATACTTTATTCCTGCTCCTATGTTACCTAGAGACATTAATAGGGTGCAGCTGTGTACAATCATGAGTTTAGTTCCTCTCTTCTCCTAGCCTGTCATTTTAGTTCCACTTGTACAATAAAATTTCATATACTCAAAGGTAAGAAGCACATTCACCAGAAGAGGAATATATATTTACTCTTCCAAGCTTTAAACTATTCTGTTCCTAAGAATGTGTTTTTGGCATAAACCACCGTACTTTTGCCAGTGCCCTGCATAAGCTGCTATTCTCCTTTTTCCCATGAAGAGGAAATGTGTTTTTTTTTTTAATAATAAAAAGGTTTTGAATTCCCAGACTTCACAAGTGTCCTGATTGTAGCTCAGTCTGTAGGAAACTGGTTGTGTGAGGAAGACTCACTGCCTACTTTGCCAAGCTGGGGATTTTCTTTGGGGACAGAAAAGATACCTGCCAATGGTGATTTTGCTCTGAAATCTCTGAAATTAAATATTAGTCTCACATTTCTCTCATTATCTTTCTGTATATCCCTGTTCCAATTTCAAGTCTTGGATAGACTGTCAGTGCTAGCTGCATCTCTTTGAGCTATGGCTTATCCTGATATCATGTCTAGTCTGAGACAAAAGCTCCCTCTAGGAATAGTAATTTATTCTCTGTTTATGTTCCTCTTCTTTATATTGCCCATAGTTTCCATGATGACATATGCACTTTCTGTGTGATGGTTTTATATGCAGGAATTTTATGAAAGAAAGAGGAATAAGGAACTAAAGGCTGATCCATAATTCTCTGTTGGTTGAAAGCCAGTTCTTTCCTCCCTAATAGGGAGTAGATGGTTAACTTCTCTTTTGCTATTTTATTTCTTGTGCATGCTTATGTCCTACTATATAAGTCAATAGCGGGATGTTTACTCTCTCTGCAGAACAGCATGACAGAGTGAATATTGGTGCATGGTATCTTGCTTTATTCTAATAACACCTGACTTCTTTCTAATGTTATCCCATTTGATTATTTTTAATTAGTTTCTCTGCATTTAATTGCTAATTCTGCTATGTTTCACTGCTCTGTGAACATAGAGCTAGGTCTTATGAATCCAGTGGTGAAATGATTCCTGACTTTAATAATGCAAGGTCAAGACATTGTTAGTGACTGTTATTAGAATATTTAATGTACAATGAGATTCAGCAAAGATGCTCTCCATACAGATTTTCTCATTTGTGGTTTCTTAGTAGGTTTTGCAGCATTTTAGGCAGCAAAACTAGCTAGCTAGTTTTTGAAAAATGGTGATCCTCTGTAGGATTTTGGTGATGGCAACATCTACCTTACTGAGGACATCACAAAACTCTGAGTCTTTTGTTTAGGAACTCCCATAAAGGCCTTTGTAAAATGTGACTGCTCTTTAAAATTATATGTTTTGCTAACTTATCACAGCTGGTATAATTTTATGTTTTTCTTAATATTTTTTATTATTATTATACAGTAAATTCTGGGAAACAGCATGTCACCTAAAGGTAGATATCTTGTTCTCAGTACCTCTTCACCTTCACTTTCTTGTCCTGGCTTAGAGTATATTTAAGGTCTCATGCAGGAAGTTTTATTATCTGTTTCTTTAGTTAATGAAGAGGTGCATTATAAAGAAGAAAGGTTTCTGATGAGTAAATTGATACAAACATGTTTGCACATCTCTCAGCCTCATTACTGGTGGTCTTTCAGTGATCAAACATGATGATAATAACCATTCTGACTTTACACAATTTTCTTCTGCTCTTCTCACAATACCATGGATCTCTTTCCTCTTAATGCGAATTAAGGCTGCCCAGAGAGGTTGTGGAGTCTCCTTCGCTGGAGACATTCAAAACCCTCCTGGACACATTGCTGTGTGATGTGCTCTGGGTGATCCTGCTCTGGCAGGGGGGTTGGACTAGATGATCTTTCGAGGTCCCTTCCAACCCCTAAGATTCAGTGATTCAGTGATTCTGTGAATTGCTGCTGGTATTACCTTCTGTCTGCTCAATGGCTGCCCCCACTATCTGTTTTATAATGTCTGAAATCAGCTGCCTTTTTTACTGTCCTAACATCTTGCTACTGTCTGAGTTCACCAAAAGTGTATTAAGATCTATTTAAAACATTAAGGTTGCTGCAAGTGTGATTGCTGTCTCACAGCTAGAAAGAAGTACAGAATTTTCAAATACTCATATCCTTGACATACCAAAAATCTCTTCTATATTCCCTCATTCTACGCCTCTTCTTTAGCCTAGCATTTCATAATCAGGCAAAGGTGTAAATTCTTGATGGAAACATAATCTAAGGGTTGCTGAATTCTCAATAAGTGTTTAAGTAAATAAATAATGCTTTTTTTGATCACCATATTTTTGTCTGGGCAGCCTTCACTCTGTCTACTTATACCAAAATTAAATTACTGCTAGGATTCTGCTCAAAATTTTTGGATCATTTTTTAATATAGACCAACAAGGATAATTTAACCAACAAATATGTTTTATAATATTATGCCTGTATGTGATTACTGGATCTGAGCTCAGTGCAGATAATATCAAGGAATGAAAATTTGTTGGAGAATGTATTCAAATTGAACATACATTTTGCTATGCTGTAGACTGATTAAAACAAATAATAAATTTATTCCAGTCCTTTGGAGGAGATTTAAATGGATGACCCCTCTGCAACATTAGTCATAATTACATACATAAATCCTCTCAGTAGTGAATTAACCTTTCTTCGAAGTAAAGCAGTTTACTTTTATTTAGTTTAAAAATGTGATAGTGTTTTGAGAGAATTGTTCACAAATGCTATCACACAAAAATTATGGATCAGTTGAGGGTGCTGATAAGCAAAGCTGTCAACTCTTGTTTCAAATCTACAACATTAGATATTACCTTATCAGGGAGAATGTTTCCACTAAAATTCAAACAATTCTGGATGATGAGTTCTCTTCTGTTTTGCTTTTAAAAAAATGTCTTTTTTTTCCAGAATCTCTGCTATTATATGTTTTTTTTTAAACCAGTATGTGACAAATAATTGTCAGATTTCTGTAGGAAAATGTTACCTCTATTTATATGAGAGATCTTTTTCCTGAAAAAGAAGAAAGATTGACATATTAATAACAAGAGATAAAAATATGAATCATAGGGGAGCAATAAAAAGGTATATGATACAATAATTATTTAAATGGTTAACATACTTACCAAACATCCATTCAACAGTTATTTCTTACATAGAAAATTGAATCAAACAATAATATTCTACAGACCATGACTGGCAAATGTTGAATTTTAATAGTAATTGTATATAGATTATCTACATAATTTATCAATTCCTGATGCTCTAAAGAAGATTCCACAGACCTTTTACATGGAACAAAAAATATTTAGGTAATCATGGTGGGGCAAAGCATTTAGGATGTGGTGCATCATTCAGCATATGAAGCTCTGGCACACGAGCAGCTGAAAAACATTCAAAACAGAGAGAGTTTCAGGTTTCAGTTATTCTAAATGGAAATTGTTATTTTAAATTCCTTCCCACTTTGTACCTCACAGCGAAAGTATAAAATGTTGCTATTTAAATGTCTTCACTCTTACTTTGCAATATACTTTTAACAAGGAAGACCCGCAGTCCCTATGTTTCCCAAGTGAAGGTGTCTACAAATGGTGCTGGTCTGCCAGCACATTGTCTTGACCAGTCTGTGACTGTGTTCTCAAATGAAAGTTGCAGAGCCAAGCTCCAAGCTTGCATGCTCCAAGATCCCAGTGTGTCCTGGTCACTGTAGAATTCACTAGGGGGGGACCCAGGCCATGCTAGCACCATGTTGTTCCCTAGAAAATGGGTCATCATCATCCAAGTCATGACAAGTGCCCCCATACTTGCCTATTGTTATTCTCCCTTTGTTGTAGCAGGAACTGCAGTGCCCATGGAAAGATGGATTTTTCAAAGGAAGATCACACAGAATCTTAGGGGTTGGTATAGATATATTTTCTCACAGAAAATGAAATAAATTTTTTTGGATGTGAGTTGTGTTAATAATTTAATTTTAAAGGCAGGAATGATAAGTGAGGAATCCAGCACATTTTACATGGTGCTGAGAAAATTCTGAAAGGCTTTCAGGAGTGATACAATTTTGAATTACATATTTCTATGATGCTAGTATAATACAAGATACCTTCTGTCAGAGCCATTGGAAATACCACATTATTAATAAAACTAAATTTAATATTAATATTAATGTTTGATGAATGTAAGGGTAATAGCCATTTTCCTTGCAGAAACATATGACTTTTCCTTCTGCTTTGCAAGAGGAGAGTAATATGTTTCTCTGATCCTGAGAAAGCCAGAGTAATAGTGTATACATATCTGCATGAGCACATGCACTGAAGCCTACTTTTAAACAGTATTTATTTAAAAAGTCAGTTAACAGCTGAGCAACTTGGTTGCATAACCATAAAATGACAATATTTTCTGCAGAGCAGGGTGATGAGTTTCAGTAATGTGACATTGAAAGACTACTACTTCATGAAAGGAAATCCAGATGACTTTCTAGATCACAAGGAAAACTGAAGAAAGTGCTTGAAGTTGTTGAGAACCTACACTGGATAAAATATACATAGGGGAACAAACACTTGGTAAGCTGTTGTGTCATTTGGCATTTGTAGATGGGAAATACAGGCAATGACAGAAAATTAAAGATCTGAACATAGGAACTGGACATAGGTAAGTTAAAAGTTTTAATGGGAGTGGTGTCACATGTGTGCGTCTGTGTCTCTACAAATGATCTGGAGGCGACAACGCAGCATATGAGTAGCGGGTACTATTCCTCTTATCTCCCCTTCTTGTCCTTTCCTTCACTCTTTTCTGATCATATAATTTCATGTTGTCTGCAACAGAATCTGTAAACACCTCAGAGCCATGACTATGTTTTTATGGCATCTGTGGTCCCTGACATCTTCATCTTCCCTTCATCTGCAAGTGCTACAGAAAACAACCAAAGTGAATTTTGCAATACTGACCTTATTTATTTATTTGCATCCTTTCAGGTACAGGACAAATCAATTTATTCAATTATTATTATTATTTTTGTGTAAATATGACCTACTTTATTCACAGCACAGCCTGAAAGATGATTCTCTTATGGAATGTCATTAACATTGGCATATTAGTTTTCCACATGATGCCATGAGAAAATTCACTCCAAGAAAAGGATGTGGCTTGCCTATCTCATCTTTGTTGTGAGCTAGGATGTATACTTTTCACAAACAGAGTTCTAGATGTTAAAGTGTAAGCTTGTAAGAATGAGAATAGACTGAGAACATCTGTCTCCTCTCTTATTCCATAAATGTGAATTATAATTGACATTTTTTGTGGAAAGGGACTTCATCTGTCTAGTAAAGCTCTTTTCCTACTATTCCTTTTCATAGGCAGAAATAATTTAATTCAAAAGGAATTCTGAACTTTTCACATCTACGGTGGAAAAATTGTGGCAATTATTTTTCTGAGGCATAGATTGTTACTCATGTCAAAAGAGAGCTGGAAACACAGCAAGTTAATATGACTAAACCTCCTTCCAGAAGGTGACATAGAAGGGGATCCGTTCCTTCAGTCCTTCCTATTCATCTTATTAGGTATTCATTCCTTGTTTTTTTTCACTATTATGGCACTTGAAAAAAAAATCTCTTTTTATATTCAGAAATCTCTCCTGCATTAAGAAGTCATCAAGTTTTATGCAAGGTTTCAGTTACCTTTTCGGCATGGTGAGGTTCTCTAGAACTCTGTTCCATTTGCCATAACATTTACCTGTGATCATCAACCTCAGAGGAAAAGAAAAGTTACTAATCGAGGCTGCTGATGTTATCAGATGAGCTATCTGAAGTTCTTAGTGTAACTGAATTGTTAGAAGAGACAGAAAGAAGGAAAAGTTACAATTCTGATTTGTGTCTTGCAATGACTTCTTCAGAGAACTGTTGACTTGAGCATCTGTTCAGTATTCAGGAAAAAACATTACCCAGAAATTTTTGAAACAACTTGAGGCCTTTGAAAAAGTAATTTCAATATGGTTCACTGCATAAAAACAAAACAGCACAATCTCTAGATATGAGAGGTAATACTTTAACTTAATAAAACTTATATTAAAAATACTCCAGGTTTTCTAGTCCAGCATCTTTACCATCTGTGAATTCAGATATAGCAGATGTTTGCACTTAATATATCATGTTATGCACAGGATTTCCTGCAGAAGAGAACAGTGATTAATTGATTTTTGTAAGAAATTCCTTTGTAAAAAAGCTGTAGACTTTAATCTACTTTTGAATATACTTTTCTAGTATGTTATAAACTCTAAATAGTCCACAATTTAAATGACTCACGATGACAGTCGTGTTCGATTAAGTAGTTACAAAGACTGACAGTGCTGTGGTAGCAGGGTGGTCATTCTGTTATTTAATATCTATATTGCATTTATAGTGCCTCCCTTGTTACGGAAACCGTTTAGGGCTTTCTGAAAGGGACCTGCTGATATTCCGTGCAAGTATTGTATGGAACATGAATGTGAACATATGGATGACGCCTGCTAAATTTCACTACAAGTCATGTGGAAGAGAAGACAACGTATGTTTGAGTAAATACAGAATTTGGTTGGCAGCCTACTGTCATTCCAAATCCTAGGCCGTCTGGTGTCTGAGAAACAGAGAAAGAGGCACTCCCCCTGAGTTCAGGAGAACACCTTCACCAAACAGTGCAGAATTATGCTTCGTATGTAGCTCCAGATTTGTGAAAGACAGCTTGTTTGACATTCAGGGGGATGAAATAGCATCAAGAAGAGCTTTCTTAAGCTGCTTTCATCTTTGCCAGCTTGCAGTGTCATCATGTGTTTCTGGCAAATAGAGTTTTCATCAGTTAAGTTGACAGGTCCTCATGAATTTTAATATCTAAGCTCTATGTTCATGTTAGTAGCATTAATGTTCCCTGAAGCCTTTTTTATTCTCAGGAAGAATATGAATATTTCAGAAATTGCTTTCCCCATGTTTGTTCATGTATGTTTTTGTGTGCACGTGCACAGGTATGACATTGCTGATACATCAATTTTTTACCAAAGTTTACAATTATTTTTGTCCTCACAGAAGTAAAGCAGGGCCACCAGTCTGGGTCTCCTATACTCCAAGTGGATGCTACCTCTGGGGTTTTTTTAGAGGACCTGGGTTTTTCCTAGTATGGAAGAGATAAAAAAGTTTGTGGATACACATGCCATGCCGTATTTGCTTCAGGTTATCAATCTGAGGGGTAATCCCCAACTGTGATGAAATTACAAAGCTCCAGTGGAGCCTGGAGAATGGTCTTGGACTAAAGTACAGAGAAAGCATCCTTTTCAAGTGGAAACAATTTATACAGAGGCAGAAAAAATGACAAACTCATGCAAGTAAAACTTGTTTTCAATGATCTTTGAAGAGAAAAGCACTGTGGAAGACGAGAAAACATCCATGCTCAGTAACAGAAAATTAAATCTCCAAAAGCAACAACCCACTAACTTTGGGAACTGTCTGTTCAGCTTTTTGTTTACTGAAGAAGGATAAGATAAGAATTACTAATAAAGTCAATGGTATGTGTAAATGTTTTTTGACGAAACATTTTACTAGACAAGAATTATTCAGCAGCTGGAGAGTAACAGTTTAGTCAAATGGTTAAAGCTGGATTTTCCCCACCTTACCACCATAACAGTCAATCTTCCCCTTCCAGCTCTGAAGATGTGACTGCAGAGAGCCTCTTGGAAGGGCGAGGGATGAGCAGCCCAGAACTTTAAAAACACCATTCCCTGGGCTCGTGCCCTCAGACCAGACCTGCCTATATAAATCCTGTGGAAACCTAAACCAGTTGGAAAGAGATTTTTGTACTAATATGGCAGAAATATCTTTAGGGCATATTAGCCTGAAAAATTAATGTGAAGACAAAAATCTATTGCTTCTAGCATACAATTTGAGTGAGCTGGTTTCAGCTATCTTGCAATATTCCATAAAAAAACCATAAAGATTTCAAAACTGTGTTCCTTACAAACATATATAGAAACGCAAATAAGAAGCTTAGCTCAAATATATTTATGAGCAACTTCTGATTACGTCATCTTTGCAATGAAAGCTGTGATACATTTCTGAGTTCTGTATATACAAGTCTTTAGGAGGAAAACAAAAAAAGCAGCAAAATCCAGATACCGCTATATACTACTAACATGACATGAAAATCTGAGTTGTGAACAACAAAATTATTGAAAAATGTAGATGAGGAAATAAAAAAGTTAAATACCTTTCCAAATAGCTTTTTACATTGTGGTGGGTTGACCTTGGGTCACTGCCAGGTGTGTTATCAACATTATTCTAGCTATAAATAAAAGGCATAGTATTATGAGAACTGCTAGGAAAGTTAACTCCATCCCAGCCAGATCCAATCCATATATAAATAACATAAATTAACCTCAAATATAAACTAAGCCATATGCTGAGCTATGGGTACAGTCCAAACAAAAACTTTTAAAGTGACTTGTCCTCTCTTCCATTTTGTATTTTTGTCAGCTGTCTTTTTTATCTAAGTCTTCTTAAATGTGATGCATTGTGCTCAGATATTCAAACCTTTAACATAAAAGCACTTGGACCAAACATCTCAGTGACATATCTCTCTCAATATTGCTGTGTTTATAGAAGTCTCCTATTTTGCAATCAAAAGCTTCAAAAGGAGTTGTAATCTACTATGAAAATCTGTCAAAAAGTGCTGTAGATAGAGCTCATTCAAAACAGACTTTGCTTTTCGAATTTGAATTTGCTCTAAATCAGTATTTTTAAATATGCAAAGTTTGCCCATAACAGTAATTTTGGGAAAGAGAAGGTACTCCTTTGTGTAATAGGGTGTAGCTATGGAATTCCATGTTTTGGTAAGACTCAACTATTATGTAGTATACTAATATTTTTTCCCTGCCTTAATATTAATCTGTGTTTTATCAAGCTGTCAGTAATGGGAATCAAGTGGAAATGGGCATTAATATAAATGACCTAAATAAATCCTCCCCCAAATCAAACTTCATATGAATTTCAGGGAGTGTGAGGGCTGATCTAATTAAAGTTCTCAGGTTCCTTTGCAATGTTGTGTGAATGCTGGTCACTGTGAGTAGCAGTGGAATTCTCTGTTAAATGCAAAAATGAAAAATGAGCACAAATGTCAAGCAACAATAAATTCCCCACAAGTTATTAATTAACAACCTGTCAAGTTCTGCAGAATATACAGAGAAGGCACTATAACTAAGATATAAACTGAAGATCCTATATTTACCTTCACTGCCTTTTACTTGTTATTAAGCTGTCATTCCTCATTTATGGCATCTTTTAGTCATTTATGTTACTATTTGATTGAAATAGTGATCTTTCTCAATAATGAGGAAGTTGAGAATGTAAAGATAGAAGGAAAAATGAGATAAAATCAGTACTGTAATAAACTTCGCATTCCTGGTGTGTCAAGTGTGACCAGTACTCAAAAAAGGAAAAGATTATGCAATTAATTAGTTTATATTCTAACATGTGCTATTAGTAGTTTTGTAAGCATACTACAGTTAACAGAAATGAGCCTTTTATTTTCTGACATCACTACCTCCATCTGCTGAGGAGGCACAGTGGAAGAAATTAGTAACAGCTCTTAGACTTTTTGGGAGCCATGCTCAGGTATCTGGCATTGATTGAGTTGTTCTGGTATATTGGTAGCTACAGATAGTTAGTATCCCACATTGACAAAGTATGTAAAGTTCATCTAGGTGTTTTTAGCAAAGTGTCTAGTTAAGCCAACTGGACTTTCTCAACAATTAGAGAGTGACTGACACTTTTGGAAGGTGATTTTTCCCTTCTGTCTTAACTAGCTTTGTTACAATGGGCTCAGCCATGCCCTGGAAGTACCTACCTGTCTTTGCTGACTAAATTAATAGGTTAGACTGGATATCTGTGTATGGAGAGATTTATCATACACTAGAAGAAACTATTTTCAAAGCACTCAATATTTTAATATTGTCATTAAATCAAGTAAGTGATGATAATTATGAGACTTAAATAAATCTCAAGCATACAGGTGCAAACCACATACAGACACAGCAAGTGTGTAAGGAAGCAAAATGTAAGATTTTTTTGGAAAAAAATACCAGATACATCTCTCTGAAGAAGAATGAAAGCACAAGCAGAGCATGAACAGCATGAACTGCACAGAATATGAAGTGTTTATGAACACAGTTAAGCATATTTTTGGGCTGCCAACTTAGAAGCTGTATATATTGTGTTGATTTGAAGCTGCACATTTCCAACTTCAAGGGGACTCCCTACAACAGGAAAGCACTGCTACAGTTTATTCAGAGGCAGAAATTTTGACTGTCCACTGTCAGTGAAGGACAATTTCTGCTCATATTTTTCTGAGTAAACAGGGAGTTGAGTACTTTATCATTCCCTAATGAGATAGGACAGAGGCAGTACTACAGAGCAGAGTAGTTAAATAAGCCTGTGGCGTATAAGAATTCCACAGTGTTAAATTCTATAGTAATTTCCGTCTACTGTAAACATGTGTGTTACAAGCCTGAAGTTTATAAATAATGGCTTAATTTTGAAGTAGTTAGACTTCCATGCCGTTAGCAGCAGGAAGTCTGGATAATTATATTTTAGAATGAAATGTCTGGGAAGAGATATTTCTCTTTTTATGACAATTGTATTTATGATTAATGATAGAAATGGCAATATGCACTATAAATACAAACCAGCAAAAATTAACTGTATCCATCATGAATGGCAGTGTTAAAACTACAGTGAATCAGTAATCATCGGTAAAAAAGAGCTTGATAGTCATGTTTTGTTTCATATTGGAATATCCTCCTGTCTTTCCCTTACTTTTGAGATGTAAGGCTTCCAACTGCTTTATACCATGAAAATTCTAGAGGTGATTAGATGCAAAATAATAGAATTACTGAATGGTCTGAATTGGAAGAGACCTTAAAGATCATCTACCTCCAACCTTCCTGCATGATCAGGGACACGTCCCACTAGATTAGATTGTTCAGAGCCCCATCCAACCTGCCCTTGGACACTTCCATGGATGGAGCTTCCACAGCTTCCCTGGGCAACCTGTTCTAGTGTTTCACTTCCCTCACACTAAAAAATTTCTTCCTAATGTCTAACCTAAATTTCTCCTCTTCTAGTTTTGATCCATTACTCCTCGTCCTCTTACTACAAAGCCTTGTAAAAGTCCCTCCCCAAGTTTCCTGTAGGCCCCTTCAGGTACTGGAAGGCTGTTTATGAGGTCCCCCCCAAATCTTTCTCATCACCAGGCTGAACAACCTCAACTCTCTCAGGTTGTCCTCGTAAGAGAGGTGCTTCAGCCCACGGATGATGTTCACGGTCCTTCTCTGGACTTTCTCCAGGAGCTCCTTGTCCTTGTGTTGGGGGCTCCAGAAATGAGCACAGTAGTCCAGGTGGGGTCTCACAAGATCCGGGTAAAGGGGGAGAATCACCTCACTTGACCTGCTGACCACGCTTCTTTTGATGCAGCCCAGGACATGGTTAGCTTTCCAGGCTGCAAGTGCACATTGCCAGCTCATGTTGAGATTCTTGTCCACCATCACTCCTAAGTCCTTCTCCTCCAGACTGTTTTTGATCCATTCTCCATGAAATTATACAGACAAAAACTGTTTTGGTGGAGTGCTATAGCATCATGTTGATGGGGTCAGTGGTATCATTCAAACATATCTGTAGAGCAATACATCGACTCTGTTTTATTAACACAACAGTTAATCAAGTCATTTCAGTTTTCTCTGCGCTAATTAATAATAGAGTATCTTAAGTAATATTAAATTCCTTACAAAGCAGGTGAAACTGCCTTTGGAGTTGACCTGAATTTGATTCTAGATACTTCCACAGTCCCAGTTCCAGTAAGTATTGCTTGCTTATGCACTGCTTCATGTGAACTGCTTCTGTGACTGTAAAGAGACCATACCTCCATGTCTGAGCCAAACCAAACACTATGAGCTAAAAATTTTAGAGTAATGCAGTGCAAAGACTCCTGAGTTGCACTGTGAGGAATCTGTTGTCAGGGTTAGCAGAACTGGAGCAATGCTCTACGTGATGAGTCACATCAGACCAGGCATGACTGAAAAATTGTGTCTTTGTGAAAAACCTATCTCATAACAAACTGTAGACTATATCACAGGATGCGAAGACCAGTTGCATTCCAAATGAGTAGCTGACACTCTGCTCTCTCCTCCTCCCGCCACATCAATAGAAAATTAAGGTAGAGGAAGATGATATTCTCTTTTCTTCTCTCCTATGTACATTCATTGACAGTGTGGCGTATTTGTGTACAAGATTGGGTGCTGGAGTGAGAAAGCATAAGTCTGTTCAGCTAACTTCACCAGTGTAATTAAAGCTAAACTGACAAAAATACTTACAGGATTGTGAATAGAGGAAACTGACATCCCCATCTATCAGAAGTTTTTAAATTAAAGTTTTGAAATATCTGAAGATGTTTTTTCAATCTTACACCACAACAGATATTTTCAAAGTAGAGGTTTTTGACAGGATGCCTTTATTTAATTGCTTCTCACATTAAAGTTTCCCAACGGTTTTCAACATCTTAGCATACTGCACTGATTTTATTTTTCTTTGTTTAAGTGGTTGATGCCTTTCATTTTTTACTTTACAGGCAGAGTTTACAGGCAGGTACTGGGCACTCTGTGTCATGAAACAGATGGAACTCTGATATTTCTGGTTCCTCTTGCAGTAACCAATTTGCTTGTTTTTGTTTGTTTAGGGAACACTATTGTCTGAGTCTCCTTGTGTTTTGCTCTCATTCTTAATATCTTCATAAACCTGCCTATTGTCATATGGGCACTGCTCTTCTGGAAGTATGTATCTTTATTAGTCAGTTTATCAACCTAAATTCTCAAGGAGAAGAAAAAAACACAAGAGCTTTAGCAAAAAACAAAAGTTCCACAGAAAGCTGAAAACTATCCTGTAGGTTTTTCTCGACAGTTTCCAAATAAATAAATGTATTTTGAAACATGTTCAATTCATTACACAGTCCCTAAGAACGGAAAATGAGAATAAACATTTGAAGTTCTCTCTTTTATCGCTGGATTTATTAGCAACATTTTTCTCAGGTTTTTGGAGAAAAAAATTTTGTAGTCAGTTTCAGTTAAGAAACCTGGGTTGTACAAAACTGTTCTCTGAAGTCCCTAGAGTATTCTAATAATGGTCTAATCCTTTACTACTTCTAGCTCTCCCTTTCCCTAAGATTTCTTCCAACGAGCATATTCTTTGATTCAGCACCCCCTTCCAAAAATCTTGGTTCCTTCCTGTGTCCTCCCACTGCCATCCGAGCAAACTGTATCAAGCACTGTGGCAGCACACACAATGATTATTTGGCAGGCCACTCAGCATAGATGGCTGTCAATTTTATACTGCAATTTTGAAATCATACTGTAAACTTATACAGGATTTATTAATTTTGGATTCTTCAGGAGTCACATGCAGATGTTTATGAAGATCATGGAAATATGCTATCTTTGATGGCTCTGTCTCTTTTCCAGTGTGGCCATGGTCAATGAGCTTGTGAAGTGGGGAAGAATCAAACAACAGACGGGCACATGAACTATGAAAATAAATCAAAAGGATTATGCAAATGGGGTTAAGTCCTCTTCTACACTTATAATTTCTGATACTGTTGAGTGTGGCTCCAATTCCAACTGACCCTCTTGTTTTTGAAAAAACATCTAAGGAGACTGGCTGCAGGAACGAAAAGGATAAGACCTTGTAGGCATTCAGAAAAAAACCTGTTCAGTGAATGTGTCTGCATATTGAAGATGTTCAATAAATAATGAATAGCCTTAAGTGCCTACACTATGATTGGGCACTGTAATAGAAAATAACTATTCATGAACATTTTGTAGTTATTTTCTCTGTAAGAGTCCTGGTTTATTCTGTTTGTCAGTCATAACACCTTTTGTAGCACCTATCATTCTAAGATCTCCATACTCAGCTAGCGAGGAATATATTCTTTGCCTGTGGGGCTTCCCTTCAATGAGATATTGAAAAAGATGGCTGCACCTTCCATGAATACACACATTCTGTTGCTCAAGAATGAATATAGATTTCTGCTATTTGCCTTGAAACTGCTCCTCTTTGTTTATGCCACAGAAATGCAGAAACAATGTTGTCTTTACTTTGCAAAGGGTACTGCCCTACTGTGCTTCAATTAAGCTTATCAGCAACAAAATAGAGGGAAGAAACAGTGTGGTGCCTAATAAGGCCATGTTTCAGAGCCCAAACAAATAACTTGTTTAAAGAAAATCTTTAAAGGCAAGTAGTATTCCTTGCTTTAGAAACAAACAAAAATTCCTTTTTTCTTTTTTCTTTTTTTTTTTTGGCTAAAAAAAAGGGATTCTGGCTGAACATCAAAAGGGGCAATTGAGGTGATGTGGGTCAAGCCTTAGATGTGAGAGATGGCCAAAATATCACCCCAAAGCTAAATTGTGTACTCTTGCTCTCAGAGAAAAAATGTAAACCTATATGGCCATAGGCATCGCCTGTTGGATTCCTACGTGAGACTTTGATGAATTCTGCACATAGTATCTTTACTAGTAGGAATTTCTGTTCACAATTTCTGCTCCTGTTTCACACACACTAAATGATATGACTGGTTTATCTAATATCTTACTGAATGCAATTGATTTTTTTTTTTGTGCTATTTAAATATTTTGGCAATTGCTAAACTTGTTTTGAATATGTGCTACATTTAAGTAATGTTTTTTTTCTCATTTTGTTTGATGAAACAATATCTTAAAAAAAGACAGTAACTTTTGAGTTGATGGCACAGTTTAGGTCTAGAGAAAGACTCTTATCTACATATGCAGTTAAATTAATAGGATCATACACAGGACTAACAAATGTAGAGTACATCATCATCACAGAAAGGATAAATAAGGAGTGAGAGCCTCATCTCTCTCAACCACTGCTCCTGCTTAATAACTAACTTAAATGGAATTCTAGATGTTAACTACAGAAATAATCACAGGAACACCAATTTTTATGTGAAGATCTCACAATGCAAGATGTAATTACTTCCAACTCCATTTTGTGAAAGTTTTCTAGCTTTTCGGGTTTCTAGCAGTCATTGCATTTTAATTTTAATTTCTGTTTTCTGGTAAAAAGCCTTTACAATTACAAGAATGTTACAGCAAATGCTATCTTAATAAATTTACTGTCTTTTGAAATAAAGATTATTATAACAGTGAGGGGAAATAATAAAATCCAAAAATCACACCATCAAGAGAAGAAAGTA
Source organism: Apus apus (assembly GCF_020740795.1). NCBI lineage: Eukaryota > Metazoa > Chordata > Aves > Apodiformes > Apodidae > Apus > Apus apus. The sequence goes on from NC_067284.1 coordinate 42,668,844, forward strand.
AGCTTGCAGCCTACACACAAGATTTTACATTTTCACAGTTCCGTTTTGGCCCAGTGCCTACATGCAATCCTGCTTCACTTCTGATTTTCACTTTAAAATCTGTAGCTTGTTGTCATGTAAAAATAGGACAAAAATTCCTTGCTACAGTCTCATATGCATACTGTATATTTTAGCACTCACTTTGGAGATATTTGTTCCTTGGGGTACAACATCAAAAGACATTCAAGCTAATGTTGTTTAATGGAGAACGACTAATTAGGAAAAAAAAAAAAAAAAGGATAAAATTGTTAACTAATGGAAATCACTAGCTGCATGGTCTTAGAAAAGAAACTCTGCTGCACAGCAGAAATTGTTATTCTTTATACCCACAACTTCAAGACTTAAGGTTGTGGTCCTCCATGCAATTTCCCTAGACTCTCCATTCTTTCAAAAAATCTTTCATAGAGACAGCTCCAGCTGTCATGTGTAAAATGTTTTTTTCATAAACAAATAATGATGAAGAATCAAACTAACAAGGAAAAGATCCCAAGGAGCCTGCTTTGATGGAGCTAAAATTGTGATTTTTTTTAGTACAGTTCTGTTTAGTATTCAGTACAGTCTGGAAAGTACTTGTATAGAACTAGAAAAGCCCAATAGTCTAGAAATGCAGTTAGAATACATAATAGAGACCTTATGACAACTGTAGCATGAAAAACATTCCCAAATAAGTGTAAATATTTCAGATGTTATCTTTTGCAGAATTTTATATACAAGGTAAGGAAAAAAACTTTTTAGAATGTATGATGATGTTTAGAAGAATTGCAGTACTACAAAATATGGGCTTTGAGGTGGGCTATGGAAATTATAGCTAAATTTAGATACATGGATTTTGCCAAACTCTAGGAGAACTGTAGTACACATATTACAAAGTGTAACATTGGCACTAATTTTTAAAAACTTCTTTTGTGTCCCTGTGTCTTCCATATTATACTTTATGTGGGTATATATTTATATACATACATATATATAATTATTCATTCTGTTTAAGTATGAAAAAACAGCAAAATGAAAAATGTGCTGATGTTATTCTGCAGTGAATTATTTGTCTCTATTCCTGTCTATGTCCTGTCTTTCTAATTCTCCATATTCACAAATTCATGTAAGTCTACTTTTGTTACATTCATGACCTTTGTGTACTATGTAACTCATAATGTAATCGTACCATCATTTATTATCATTTAATTTTTAAGTGTTTCAAGAGGTTTACTTATAAATTTCAAAATTGCTAAGACATTTCTCTCTTCTGTTGATCAACGCCATTGATACTCTTTGCAGTCCCAAATGCTCTTTGTGCAGTCTTTGTGCAGTCCCAAATGTTCTTTCTCTCACACTTGGAAGATACTTTCCTTTTATAGATTGAAACTTCCCCACAATTCTCCATTTTTCTGGTTTTTCTCCTTCTAAAGAAATAAATTCAATGGCCAGGTGCAACAACTGAGATCATAACTTATTATGGTGATCAGCACTGTAACATTTTTACTTACATCTAGGAACCTGTCTACCCATCTACCTACCTATTTTATCTACATGTGGTTTCCTGTCTACACATGTGAGTACACACACAAGCAGGTTATGGTGGTGTGGCCAGCCTGTGGACTATTGTGCTTTTCAGCATCTGCAACTACATTCTTCTCATCCAACTTTATTCAGAGATTACTGAAGAACTGTTGACATGCAAAAAAACAGATTTTAAGTTGTTCCAAGATATCTTGCTCATGAAGTCACATGTGAAAACTGGGATCTCTTTAAGGTATGGAGCTTTTGTCTGCTCAATATTTTTTTCCATATGTAGCAAAAGCCTGGTCCAGTTGGGCTCCTGAATGGCCTAGAGCAGCAATAACCAGCCTCACAATCATTAAGACCGTGTTATCATGTTCATATACTAATGGTGATTTCGAAACAGTAGTTTGGACAAGACTATATCACTCTGAAGGAGGAAAGGCTAAAAAGCAAGCAGTTTCTAAGCTAGAAAATGGTGCTTAGCTAGTTTCCTTTGCTTCCTTTCATGATGCTGCAATACAACTAATTATTTTGTAGGTCTAATACCCAATCACTTTTATTCCTGTCTCTCTGTATGCAACATGATAATCTGTGGATCCCATAACTTTTCAAATAAAAAAGTTCACAGGAAGTTGAGAGGACCACTGAGAACACTATTACTTTGAATTAAAGGAAAATATTATATTAATTCTGGAATGACCTGTAGATAGAGCAATTAGTTCAGAATCTACATTTGAACATTAGCTCATAATCTATCCTTGCAACAACATGACATTCTCAGTTCTGCTGACCCTCCTTACAGTATCAGGGGGCAGAGGGACTGGAGTAAATGGGAGTGGAGGCTGATGACCCACACAGAATCCATTATGACTGTGCCTTAGGGAAAAAGAGAAAGGTACAAATGGCAAGAGTAAATGGCAAGTATAAATGGAAAGTGAGCATTACAATCTTAGTGTAGGCCATTAATGTCTGACTGATAGGAAAATGATTGTAGCTTGTCTGAGCTGAGTGCCAAGTCCTCCTTAGATGACAATTGAGAGCCAAGAATTTAATTGTTTGATGTAAAAATACAGAAAAAATATTTAATCTATACTTTAAGGTTATATATTTTCAAAGGTGCTGTTTTCTGCCAGACAGGCCCTATAGTACCTCATTCCAGTGTTGCAGGCTTTTGAGAGAGCAAATCACTGGTATTTGTGAAAAATCAAAAAACTAGCCAGCTTACACAGACTACTATGCATGACAGACAACAGAACCACCTTCTGAGTGGCTGAAAATCTCTCCACTCCAGTCATCCACTCAGAAAGACACATGGCATCTTATGAACCAAAAATATATTAATTGTCTTCAATATTGCTATAACCTGGGTTTGAAGTCCTGAGGAGTGGTCTCCCAGGAAAGCTACTGCGATCCCAGGTCAGGCTGTCTTGACTTTGTCCTGAGTAACCTCAATAAGAGGAGGGCCATGATGCAAAGCTCTTCTGAACTCACCTAGAGATATGGAGAGCTGCCCACTGTCATACTAGCACCACACTCGGGAGAAGCAGGAGAGTGCTGTTTGTGGAGAAGAGTCTTTTGACCATTGTTCCCCATACCTAAACTAAAGCAATGAGATTCCTTACCTTCTTCAAGATTATACTGGCTTTCTGCCAGCCCTTATTTTCCTTCTATTTTCTGCTCTCACCTCCAAGTGTTCAAGGCCAGGTTGGATGGGGCTCTGAGCAACCTGATCTAGTGGGGTGTCCCTGCCCATGCAGGGGCTTTGGAACTAGATGATCTTTAAGGTACCTTCCAACTCAAACCATTCTAGGATTCTATGGTTCTTTTCTGACTTTCATCTGGCATTCCTTCATGTTCTCACTTTCCTCACAACTGTCCACAGCCCTTAACTTGTAATAAATCTACGTGATCCAACTTTTGTTTCCTCCAGAACCTACCTCCATCTGTAGCCTCATTCCATTTTCATTTATTTCTTGGATGTTCCTTAAGGTTCCCTTATCTCTGGTAAGACTCTCACCTGGAGTACTGCATCCAGTCCTCAGCATAGGAAAGACATAAGATGTAAGCCAGTTGGAGCAGGTCCAGAGGAGAACCACAACAATGGTCAGAGGGCTGGAATACCTCTCCGATGAAGACAGGCTGAGAGAGCTGGAGTTGTTCAGCCTGGAGAAAGGAAGACTCCGGGGAGTCCTGTTAAAGGCCTTTCAATACTTACAAGAGGTCTATAAGAAAGATGGAGACAAACTTTTTAGCAGGGCCTGTTGCAATAGGACAAGTGGTAATGCTTTTAAACTAAAACAAGGTAGATTTGTACTAGATATAAGGAAGAAATTTTTTACAGTGCGGGTGGTGAAACACTGGAAAAATCTGCCCAGAGAGGCTGTAGATGCCTCATCCCTAGAAACATTCAAGCTCAGCTTGGACAAGGCTCTGAGCAACCAGATCTAGTTGAAGATGTCCCTGCTCACTGCAGGGGGCTTGGACTAGATGAATTTAAAGGTCCTTTCCAACCCAAATCATTCTATGATTCCCACAACACAATCAATTCCATAGTTTTCCCTTTCCCTTCATGTTTGTTGTTTTTTTTTTTTTATGATTATAAACAAGGTACTGTTATACAGGAATGAAACTAAAAACACACACTCAGAAATTCGGTCACAAGAGAAGCCATAGGCAAGCTAAAAAAAAATGGAAGTACTTTTGTTGGCCAAAATATTTGCTATACAAGGACATTGTAATTAACATAATTTAAAAAACATATTAAGAAAATTATAGTTAAAGTAATCATTGTGTGTCTCCACACTCAGTAACCAGTGAGGTAAAGGACCAAGATAAAATGAAAGATCTAAAGGTCTTTCAGTGTTCTCTGTACCCAAACACTTACTGGTTTTAATGAAAGTTCTTTTTCCTCAACTGTTCAACCAAAGTGATATAAAACAGTGTCATACATTCTCCTGCTTTTAATACCGATATTGATGTTTCCCAGTTCAGTGCAGTGCTTGCTCTTACCAACTTCCTGGGGCTCAGATAGGTACTGCAGCTGCTCAGTCCCTTGTAAAATGGTATTTCAAATTGGCAGAAGAACTGATGAATATTCATAATTATTCTTCCACGATCCAACTTGGATATAATGAAAAAGCTACTTGTTGTGTGTTCCTGAACAATAGAATGTCATCAGTTACTGAAACCTCTTTCACATACAAAGGGCATTTGTTGAAAATGCATTTAAATGTAAATTGTTACAGAGCCAATTGTTTCCCTGCATGTTACTTTTGCTACTCAGAATTTGAATGCTCAGAAGTTTTAATTAAAAAAATAATTGTTTCCCAAGTATTCATAGAGACGTGTTGTTAAAATGAAGCATGCATGTTGATTCATGAAGAAAAGGAGAGAAGTTATTCTTATTCAGCAAAATAGTCTGAGATAATTTTCTGTCATTCCAAAGGACTCTTTCCAAAGTACCTGCTCACAGTCAGGTACCTCTGCTACTCACCTCTTTAACTCATAATTACTGCACCTTGGTGTCTGAGCTGGCTAAGTGCAAACCATTCTTGATATCTATCATCCATGTACATATCAAGCTACTTCTAAGTTCAGGAAGTATCATAGTAAAGATTAAATACAGCGTTTTTGATGCTATCAGTTCAATCATTTTTTATACCAAACATATACACACAGACACAACCTGAAGGCAACTGTGCTGTGCAGAAAGCTGTCATCACAGACATTCCCTCCCCTGCTCCATGCTGCTGTGTCATACCCATTTGTGCTCACACAAGGCACTCAAGTGCTTTCTGTGGGGGGCTGCACTGCCGTGATGGGTAAGAACACAGTGCTTTATTTACAAGAACAGCCCTTCTCCTTTCATGCAAGCAAGTACCTTTCCTAATATTCTGAAACACCAGCACAGTACAAGCTGATACTTTCCTTATTAACCATTACTAAGCATAACATGAACGTGACTGCAGCTTTGCTTCAAGCTGGGATTTCCTATCCCAAATCTGGTGAAGCTTGGCTCACTGTCCTTATTGAGTTCCGAAATCTGAGTAGATGAACCATCCATTTTGTGATCACTGCTTATTAAGGCTGGAGGAAAAACTTGTTGAAATGTACTGGCAAACTGTGAATATATATCATCAATTTTGACTTCTTAGTCTTCCTTCAAGGCTGAGGCTTTTATGCCCTACAGGTCGGCTCTAGTGTCTGCACTAGAACCACCTAGAACTAGAGCTGCAAAGATCCAAACAGAATGCATTCACATCACTGCTACTTAATCTGAGTATGTTGTCTCATTTTGGGAAACCATCTCTCTTTTACGAGGGCAGGGAACTCCAGAAGTCAACATATAACTGGATGCGGTCCCTCCCACAATGAAAAGTAAATTTAATTGTAGTCGTTATGAAGATGGCCATACTTTTCTCATGTCTTATTAAATATCTATTTTACATTTGTTGATTTGTGAGTTCTTATGGGGATATTCAGTTTAATTTCTATATATGAATGCTGAGGAATATAAGAATGTAACATTGTACTATGGTTTTGAAAAGAGTAAGCACAATTTTACATTATCCTCCTGATCTGACCAGAATATACTTATATATTTTTAGGATTCAGATAGAATAACAAAATACAAAGAAAAAGTTTGAGCTAAGAGTTTTGATAAATTGATAAATTTGATAAAATTTTGGCAAAATGCAGTTACCTAGCCATGGGTGGGAATCTATTACTATTTGCAAGGAAGTCCTGACTGCCTTCTTATTGCTTCTATAGGATATGGGAACATACATACATGTGTCACAAGGTTAGTTAAGTCCCTTCAGGTGTCTTGCATGGTGTTTCAGTATCCCTCTATATGTCCATATTTAGACAACGAGCCATGCTCTTCCTTTTTAAGCTAGAAGAAATTACTCCAGTAAAGCTTTGCCAGGTATTCTGAAGAATCCTCTCTCAAGATGAGTATTTTAAAATATGCAACAAAGCATACAAAAGTACTTAAAAAACTACTTTTCTAGTTCTGAAATACCAGGTATTGAAATTACTTGGAAATGGAAAACTCTTTTCCCCTCATTTTCTACTGGTAAAGTGAGAAGAGAAAAGAAAAGTTGAGATGTGAGAAAATAGCACATCAATTTGTAAGTGCTCATGTTGGAAGAGTAACACTTAAAAGGAACAGTAGTGCTTTTTCTCATTTGCAGCTGCCCTTTTTAGTCAGAAATCAGTATGAACTATCACTCTGAGGAGGGTGTCTATGCAAACCTTAAAGTTCTGCAGAAAGTATGAGCTAATTCAGCATTTAGTGATCTCACCCCCTCCTAGTCTGTTCTGAATTGTTTTGGCAGCAGGAGTGATGCCAATGCAACTCCCAGACAGAGGCAGACACTGATTTAAAACTGCAAATGACCTGAAACACTAAGAGCTATCTCTGAAAAAACACCAGCTTTCCTTGTCATAGCCTGAAGAAAAGGCTTTAAAGGTGCTCTGCAAGGGCAGTTTTACAGCTCTTTTCTATAGATATGTGAATTTTAAGGCTACTTTATGCTAATGAGTCTCACACAATGAGACTATTATTTCAATTTTTTACATAAGAACAACAAAACTCCAGGTGTTTTAGAAAATGTCCCTTGAAATGAAAGTCATTCAGAATAAAAATTGAACAATCTTCTACTGAAGTAATTCTCAATGTTTCTGATTTTCTCAGTTGTTTGAATTTAAGACGTCTTTCTATCACTGACAGAGTAAGGAAATTCTGTCTGTTTCTGACAAGAAATCTAGAGTGTTTTTTCTTTTTTTTTCAGCTTTAGTTGTGATGAAAAACAACACTTTTGTAACATAAAACCAATATGGCAGCACCAAAAAAACTAGGATTCTCATTGTGACACTGTAAATTTTGACAGATTTTTGTTCTGAGAGCAGTGAAATATTGATATTGTCCAGGCTGCTGAAATACTGGGAACATTTCAAAGTTTCCAAAATAAATATGCTCCCAGACCACAGCTATTGCAGACTCCAGTGAGAGAGCTTGATTTCTGTGACACCAGGTAACCCCCAACCCAGCTGGAGAGCTTGTGGAGAAGCCAGTTGGAGAGCCTGGGAGGGCAGCAGCTCACCAGGTGAACAGCTGGGAAATCAGATGTCCTGGGAAGACTGGCAGTCTACTCATCAGGCAGCTAGCTGTCAGGAAATCTGCCCAGGAGGCAGAGTAGTTGGTCTTGCCAATCTATTTCCCTGCATGATTTCCACCAGCATTAACAAAAATAAATAAAGGGGTTGACAGTATTCCATCAGCATATATATACATTATACAGTCTCTAATTCAAAGGTTTCTGCCTTGCCCCTTCATCCCATCTGGCCCTGGATCTTAATGCTTAACAAGCCCATTATTTGAATATATGAAACTTTGTCAACATATTACACCTAAGGGGATGGACAAGCATCTCACACGGCTGTCATATTTCATTATTCTTTCTTTCATTCCTCCTCTTCTTTCTCTTCTCTTCTTTTCTTTTTCTCTGTGCCTTATTTGTCTCTTACCAGTACATCGTCTTTTACTTGGATAACTATTCCCCCGCTCTTGCAGCATCCAAGTTTGGTCTAATTCTTTTTAAACCACAAAACATATTTGGGAGGTATAGAGGTGAGTTCTGCATGTTTCTTCCCCATTAACCATCAGTATAAGCAAAATAAAGCCGTCTGAGAACTCATGCTAATTGTCCCTAATATTATAAAAATATTTAATAGCCCCTCCTCACAATTGTCACATTTGCTTGCCATTTAGAAACTTGCTTTTAGTGTGACATTTTTCTAGCTGAAATTTAAAATAAATTTAATAAGCGGCTTCAGAATTTTATTTGATATCAGAGTCAATAACACTACGGGGAAATTAAATGATCTAATATATTTCCTGACTGTTTAACAGCAAAAATTAGGTAGGAAGTACTGTTTAAAAATAATTTTGACCTTGACAATGTTAAGACTGACTCTTGGGTTATGGAATCTATATGTGAATGTGAACCACAGTATCTCTGCCAAAGGTAATAAAGAACTTTGGAACATTAGTCTTCAGGCTGTGGTTAGAAGCTAGGCAAAATATATCATCCCTTGTCACATGGAGAAAAAAGACTTTACACAAAATCTAAGCCTTAATTGTAAAATCAGAAGTAGGAAGTCTGGCATCTATTGTTTTGCTGTTACCTCAAATACCAGAGAACCTCTAACACTACTATTTCCAATTGTTGAGAATTTCAGTGGTTGAAGAGAATAAAATACTCTTTACCTGCCAAATGCACACTTTAATCTCTTTGTGCCAGACGTATTTTTATATTTCTTTGTGTAAAAAGATATGAGGAACCACATTACAAAAGACAAAAATAATGACTAACTGAAAAAAGTGTTCAAACTTTGTTTCTTTTGGACAACCAGAAATTTTTGTCAGTGAAAAATCCTGAGGCTATAATAAACCCAGCTATTCAGCCCTACTTCCAGTACCATACTCAAATTTGATTTTTTACCCATTTCAGGGTAACATATAAGCAGATCCACAGAAAGTTTCTCCATGCTGCCTGCCATCTGTCAACAAACTCAATTCTGACAGGAGTAGCCAGCATCTCAAGGGTGCAAATCAGTTTAGTGTCAGTGTTGGATGTGTTCCAATGCATTTCCTCAGCACAGATTAAAGAAAGTGTGTTAACTGAACAGTGTTGCATATGTTTTTATCTGCTGCTGCTGGCTGGGGACTGAGCTAAAAACTTCCAAGTCTTTTTCATATAGAATCTCAAGTTTTACCTATGTATAGCATGCAGCATATAGGGGAAGGAAATCAATAAGATTGATGGGCAGTTATGAAATAAAGAGACTCAGGCATATATGGTTAGAACTGATGTAGAATTTAACTGTGAGTGGGCTATGATAGTGAAGAAAAACACAATGTGAATAAAGGCAGGTAAATTCAAAGTTCATACCTCCCACAATTTTCCTGAGTTATAAGTTGCTTTGTAAACTAAGACTGCCTTTGTAAGAATAGAGCATCTGTTGCTCTAAGGACCTATGAACTCTTTTAATAAAGCAATCCACCCATATCCACCTATGACCTTTCGTTTCATAAAAAACAGGATATATCAAATGCCCCATTTCTAGGAACCTCATTTACACCAGAGTAATAGAATAATTGATGGCAACAGTTCAGAGGCTGCAAATTTGACCTCTGTTTTACCTGAGCAATTAGAGATAATAAAAGGGCAAGTGGAAACTTTCCAAACATAAATTCTTGATGCCTCTTTTGCTAAGTGCAATTTAATGATCTGAGTAAGAGTCTGGACACATGAGCATGTTAGTCCCTGTAAATCACACTGCCACAGTTTCATAAAACTGTGAATTCTGACAGTTATCCACTCAGGAAAAAGCAAGTTAGCTCCACCCCTAAAGTGCTTACGTGCAATGGATGAGTGGGGGCCATATTTGTTGCTTTTGAATATTGAGCTTTCTGTATACAATCTAGTATTTTTTTCACTATTTGAAATGCACACTGAGCTCATCTATATTTTGCTGCTGCTATGACTCGCCCTAGGGTTATTTTAATCTCACTTTTCCATTCACATGTTCATAGATTAATATAAAAAACTGCAGGGTCAGTTTGTAAGAAACTTATTCTCACTTCTAGCAAACTTACTGCTAGTCACAGAAGATGCTTTTCTTGGTTTAATGTTAGGTCCTCAAGAAAAATTAAGAAAAAAGGAGAGAAAGTAAAACTTAAACATATGATTTGTGATTTGCTGTTGAAAAATTCCGTAGTGCTTTTTAATAGAATGTTGACCAGGACACAATACAGAGAGAGCCCTTTCTACAACACTGAAACAGCATCCAATCAGCAAACACATGAACCTTGGTTGGAAGAGGTCCCAGTGAGAAAGGAATCCTAGTATCATAGAATCATAGAATTGTTTGGGTTGGAAGTGACCTTTGAAGAGCATCTAGCCCTAATCCTCTCCCATGGACTGGGACATTTCTCACCATATCAGGTTGCCCAAAGCCCCATCCAGCCTAGCCTTGAACACTTCCAATGATGGGGCATCCACAGCTTGTCTGGGTAACTTGTTCCAGTGTCTCACTACCTTAATTGTAAAGAAATTAATTTCGTCCTAGTCTCCAGTCTAAATCTACCCTCTTTCAGTTTTAAACTGTTGCCCCTTGTTCTGTCACTACAAGTCTTGGTAAAGTCTTTCTCCATTTCTCATATAAGCCCCACAGTGAGGTCTCCCTGGAGCCTTCTCTTCCTCAGGCTGAGCAGTCCCACGTCTCCCACTCTGTTTTTACAGGAGAGGTGTTCCACCCCTCTGACCATTTTTATGGTCCTCCTCTAGACTTGCTCCAACAAGTCCATGTCTTTCTTGTGCTGGGGACCCCAGAGAGGCATGCAGGCAGGATCTCAGCAAAGTAGAGCAGAGGGAAAAATCACTTCCCTCAACCTGCTGACAACCCTTCCTTTTATGCAGCCCAGGATATGATTGCCTTTCCAAAGGATCCTCTAAAATGGTTTGCATGGATCCATGAGAGCTGTTATGAGTTATTGTCATAGAATCATAGAATCCTAGGGGTTGGAAGGGACCTCGAAAGATCATCTAGTCCAACCCCCCCAATATATAATTAATATAATTAATATATAATAATATAATTGTGCTTCTATACCCACCAAAACTTTGCTTTCATAATTCCACAGGAATCTCTCCTCTAACCTAATTTGTTATATCTCCATTGTGTTCACCTCTGTATTATTTGGACATTTATCAGAAGTACCTTTAATGACATATCAAATAGTGCCACAAATTTCTTTCTCATTCTCTCTCCAAGGGTAGAAAACTAGTGGAATACCTTGTTTCCTAAAGATTTAGGTGGGGTTTGTTGGTTTGTTTGTTGCGTTTATTTTTACTGTTTATGTAAATGTCTTCATTTCTTTTCAAGAAGATGGCAATGGCAAACTCTGTTTTGGAAGTATAAACTGTTGTAGTTTGTAATGTCAGTTCCAGCAGTCATTGCAGAAACAACCCATTGGTCCATATTGTGCAGAACAGCACTGCCCCAGAGTAGTGTATATGTCATATTTTGTCGCTGATCAAAACCAGTTAAAGGACAAATGCAATTACACCGGCTGGAGGTGTGAGGTCATCCTCTAATTTTCCTACCCCATGAATATCTGAGGTGGAATTTTTCTAAGATATCAGCCTAGGCTGGAGAACTCACAGCTGCAAAAGATGAGAATAATCACAGTCTGAAACGCTTACTTACAAAATTCTTCCCTTTCGATCACTTTCACTCAGTGAAGTTTTTAAGAACATGCAAAACAGTTCAGCTGATTAATCTTCAAGTGGGAGAGGAAAGGAAGAGTGGGATGTTGTTGTTTCTATTTTTCTGTACTCAGCTATCGTGGTTAATAGCTGCCTGAGAAAATAAATAAATAAATAAATAAATAAATAAATAAATAAATAAGAGATTAGATAAGAATTAATGGAAGAAACACTTCACATAGCACACTGCCAGTTTATGAAATTAAATACCTCTGGGTATAATGTACTCAAATATTGTGTAGAGAAATAAAAGGGAACCAGATAATAATGACCCAGAACGTATCTGTGAAGATAATCAAATCCTGTGCTTTTGGATGCATACTGATCACTCCACTGCAGAAATTATTTTCTTTCTCTAGTGCATAATATATTACAGAATATTCTGTGTGTATTTAGTGTATTTTTCATGTAGCTTTTAAATATTATGACTGGAGGAGAACCTGATACATTAATGCAAAATCCTAAAAATATAACCTAAAAGTATAGGTGATGTTGGAAACAATGTTTACCAGAATTTAAAAGAATGTAGAGAGGTATCCCAGAAAAACAGTGCATGTACTCTTTATCAGTACTTTTGGACTCATGTAATGCAAGATACTTCATAAAAATCTAAAAAAATAATTCAGAATAGAATAAATACAAGCACACCCATGACCATAATTTATGTCTGGCTTCTGAATACTGTCTTCTCAGCAGAGAGAAAGATTAATTCCAACATCAAGGATCATGACTGTGGATAAAAAGAAACAAACAGCACAAAGAAAGTTCTGTGTACATGCTCTCAAAGGAAAATAAGATATTTATGATTACCACTGTCTGCTAAGGAATGAGCATGACCAAATGGGCAAAAAATGCACTTTTGCAGTGAGGTAGATTACATAAAAAGAATCTTCCTGCTGTGATAAAACTACATTTTCAGTTCACCCATTGCCTAGTTATGGAATAGTGACAGGTGTGATTCCATCACCTTCATTAGAGAGTAAGGCCTTTGGTGATATCTAAAAAGATATACAGCTGGAACACTCATGATTTATGTTTTCTGCTCTATGAGATCAATGACATAAAAATGTTATAAATGTTTCAAACACCGTCTTTAAATGATGTGAAGGTGTTTCTGCACTCTTCATATTAGAAGATAATTGTACACCACCACTTTCCTGTGTGAAAGAAACTCTGATTTCTAGTTCATAAATGTGTCTTTTTCCCCTTTTGTGTCCCACCATAAATATAAATTATATGTGTGTGAGTGTGTATATATATATATATATACACACATAATATATATACATCTCATCTCTGGAGATTGCTTCTCAGGATAGTTATAGGAAACAATAATACCTTCAAACTTACCTTCCTCTAGCTTAAATCACTATTTTCATGTCTGGAATATTCATTACAGTAAAAGCCAAGCAGTTCCTTTTACATTCCAGCATATTCTACAAGTAGAAGAATTTGCTGCTGTCACTAGTACAGAAGGATCTATCTGTAGTACTGCAGTCTCAGCGTCCAGTTTCCTCCACTGCACAGTTTTGAATTTTTTGTGGTGCTCTGACTCATCGGACAAGTTGCTGTTCTCCAGAACCTGAAACTTAAGCTAAGAGTTGCTAACAGTTCCAAAGTTTTACTTGAGCCATTTGAAGCTTCTCCTCTTCTCACTACTGCCCAGCTGCAGAGTTGGTGGGAACTTGTAGGAGCTGCAATAATGCAAGCTAAGCAAGGTTACTTTTAGCTTCATTATGTTCATGCCTTCTTAAAAAGGGAGAATGCAAAGTTGTTCAAAGTCCAAAGCATTGTATTGTCATGGTCTATAAATGTGTTTGCTGGCTGCATACTGTACTTTCTGACCTTGCTCATCCAAAGATGCACTTGTTATAGTATGTCAGTCACTAATGAGGCCTAAAGTAATTGAGCCTGATTGAACTGGCAAGATGCTGCCTAATTATAATGATAAATGGAATTGGCTGATCAGTTATGGAGGGTGAACGGCATGGAGAACATTAAAACAAGGTCACTCTGTGAAGGAGAACCTTTTTGTTTTTTCTTTTTTCTTTTTTTTTCTTTTTTTTTTTTTTAATTATTTCCTCCCTTTCCCACAGTCCTTCAAATGTAGACTCTTCATCCTATTGTAGCCAGGCACTCAATGTTTAACTGTAATGAGACTGCTTAGGGCAATGTTACTGTAGACCGACCCAGCAGTCATCACCTCCTTTTCCTAACTATACTTCAAAATGCATATGGAAAACAGTGTAGTATTGCCTTGTCATCTCAGGAAGAAGGAGCTACAGTTCAAACGGATGTTGAGAGCAAATGTTGTGTTCCACGAGCTGATAGATATTGAGGTGACCTATTATTGAGTTCAAGGAGGACAAGGAGATAGATAGAAAGAGCTGGCATAAATTTATCATGAGAAGGTTGTGCCTCACTTATCTGACTGCCATCTGTAATTAGATTCATCTCTCTGTGGACCAAGAGAGATCAGTGGATTTTGTAAAGTGAATCTAGGAAAACATTTGAAATGGTACCCATCAATATCTTCCTAGCCAGGTTGATGAGATATGGATCAGAGAAGAATGAGGTGGGTGGCGAATGGGATGGACTGCCAGGCTGAAAGTGTTGTAAGTAGAGGCAGAAAATCCAACTGCTCTCTAGTTAATAGTGATGTCCTTCAGGCATCAGTAGTGGGACCAGTACTATTTGCTGTAGTTGTATGTGTCTTCATCCATTTATCTGACTGTGTTTCCCTAGATAAACCTCAGATGTACTTGACAACTTTGTTTTAAGTCATATATTTGACAATGTCTCCTGGATGGACCCTGGATCTAGTTTATCACTCACTGTGTTGGAAGCTGACAATCAACCTTTTTAGCAGCAACTGGGTCTGTCCACTCTTTCCAGACCCAGGGAGATGATGCAACTGGTGAGGGCACAGTCTGAGTTAGGGTTACTCTTGTCTCCCATACAGTCCTCCCTAATAGAAAATACCTACTTCCACTGCCTTCTGGCAGACAGCAGTCTCATTAAGTTAGACAAAAGAAAACTCCTTCACTGTGGACAGAATAATGCCCTGCAGTGGCAGAGACTCAATGAGCAGAAAGCAGTATTACAGGTAAGGACCTTGGTGGCTGAGTCAGCTGAGTGTCCTTGCAGCAAAGAAGCTCAACTGCATACTGAACTGTACTAGCAAAAGCCAGAAAGTTGAGTGAAGTGATCCTTCTGCTCTATTGTGCACTTGTGAGACTACCACTAGAATAGTGCATGCCAGTTTGGGCATGCCAGTACCAAGAGACAATGAAAACATAGAATAAATACAGGGAAAGGGCACGAAGATGGTCTGGCAACTGGACCACATGATGAATGAGAAGAGACAAATTTGTTCAGCCTGAAAAGGAGAAGGTTTATGGGACATCTTATTGCTGGCTCCCACTGCCTCATGGGAGATGCAAAGTGATAGAATGAGGATCAAAAAGTTGTATCATGGGAAATTCTGATTAGGTATTAGGGAAAGGAAAAAAAAAATCAGAGTGGTTGGCTAAACCCTGGAAGGTGCTGCCTGGAGCAGATGTGGAAAAGTCCAAAACTTTATTTGATGTGGCCTTGAGCAACCTGATTTGAGTTGGCTTGTCTTGAAGAAGAGATTGCATTAAATGACCTTCTGAGGTACCTTCCATCCTACATTATTCTGTAAATCAATAGTGCTCTGTGGTGGTGATCAGCATGCAGAGGTATCTATCAACCAGTAACTATAGATTCTAGATCCAAGAGAGAGGGAAAGATTATGCGTGTCTCTCAGACTGTATTTGCACAAGGGCCTGAACCATGGCACCTCTGGAGATAGAGCTCCACATTCACTTGGATACCTCTCTGCTAATCCAGATATGTCTTTGGATATAAGTATACACAGCTAACCGAAAAAAAAAAAAAAATCACTTACAAAAATCATCCATTTTACACGGGAAGAATGGCAGGTGGAGGAGTCGTACACTCCTTTCAAAGGCCCCACACCCCACAACTCTATGTTTCTTACAAAAGTTGAGAAAGGTTAAGTAGAAGAGCCAGAGTTAAGTCACCAATTACTGTTTTGACCTCTTCCCCTTGAAGTTTTGTGTGCTAAGTAAACTCAAGGAACAGGGCAGAAAATCATGTCAGTGGCTGTAGGGGGCTACTTAACTGAAGATCATTGAAGTTGAAGTTCAAAAATTCTAAGGTTTAATTAATCTCCATGGGTAGGTTTATCTTACAATTGCAGATCGTATTTAGAGAACAGGACTAATTAAAATGGATTTATAAATGTGTTTAGACTTAATTGAAAGTAAGATTTTCTGTGTTAATTTCAAGATGACTGTGCTAGTATTAGGAGCTTTATTTTAAGTAGATACTGTGTAGAACTAAAACCTGGCATCCATATATTTTTTTCTGTGTTAGCCTCCATGTTGCTTTTTATTCTATTGGATGTTAAAGTCCATTCTAAACAATTAAATTACTTTTGGTTTGAGGCATTTGATTTTCACAAATAGCACAAAGCACTAAGCTTAGAAATTAATTTGTAAATATTTTATTTCAGGACTCTTTTTCTTGCAAATAACAGAGAAAAATATAATAAAATGGCTTAATTATGCAGAGACCACTTAGTTTTTTGAATGGCTATACTTGTTAGCCAAATGTTTGTCATCCACTACAGCTACAATATATGTAAGCCTTCAAGTTTTTAAATTATTACAGATATGAATATGAATAATATTAGGAGGTACGCTATTATGAATTAAATTTCTAATTATTATTCATAAGTTCTGGTATTTTTCATTAGTATTATGGACTTTTGGTTTACATAGTAATGTTATTATGTCTCGTAATTAGACAGCACATAAACACTGTTCACAACTGATGATAAGAACGGTTCACTACCTTCTCATTGCTGAATTTCAGGGGGATTAATAATGTGCAGTTTTTATAGTCTGGGAGACTTCTACACAACCAATAACTTCAAGCTCTGTTTGCTAAGTTCCAAAGGGTTTGAAGAACTGATCTCAATATAATTCCAATTTTTTAAAATATTTTTTTATATATATATTTTTTTTTACTGGAAAGCAACACTTGTTTTTGTGAAGCTGAATCTTGTTTGTCTTTGTTGACTAGTGAAAATGGGGAAGAGAAAGAAAGACTGCGAAATATATTCAGAAGATAAAGCAGATTTCTCTGATTAGAGTTTAAGGTTATGAATACCATACAACACCAAAGGAAGATAATAGGACAGTAATAAATGTTGAATATTGTCATTTAACAGCAGGGATGTAAATGTTTGCAAAATAAAAAATTAATAACAATTGGGAAGTAAAGCAGCCTGTCAGAGGTTTCCAAGAATAAATCAAAATAATGTGGTTGATGTAATAACTCACTTTATAAATGTGTAGGACTCATGTGTACCCAGTTTCCTGATCAAGCAGCCAACCATCCATTGGTTCCATTAAAACCATTCATGGCTGTCCATGAAAAGGAGGTATACATGCACAGTATATTTTTCATATGATGAAAAAATCTGGGTCATCTGGAACACCTTGACCACATACCTTGTTAGCATATTTTGCAGACTTGGATGTGAAGGATGACTTAAACTCTTCAAGTGTAAGACACGTAACTTGAAGTGTCTACATGGAAGTAACTGTACTTTGAGTAGACATCTAAGATTGGATTATGATCACTAGAGGATTTTTCAATACATTTAAAGCTCATTTATTCTGATAAGCAACTCCTAATGCTCCATTCATACTAAAAAATTAAATCTCTCTAGACAGGGTTTGGGCACTGAGATCACCTGGCAGAGACTGGTATGTGTTTATGCCAGTTGAGTGTCCTGTGTTTTAACCTACAAATTGTCTATTGTAATAGTCCCTGCACCATTTTAATATCTAGACCATGCCATGAATTGCCCAAGATTAATGATGGCTGGAATGAGTCAAAGGCATGGCAGGAAACAGTCTGAGAGTTTGCTATTACAGACACTTGCTTTCCATTGCCAGGAGCATATCAAAACCTGGCTGTACTGTTGTAGAAACAAGGTAACTACTACTGTCACTTGAGGTGCTTGAGGTGTCTCATCTGCCTTTCACCTGCTACTCTAAAAATGTAACACTCCACCATGGCTCCTATGTCATGTTCCTCAGCCTTGTGTGGATATCTTGCACATCCAAGAAAACCTCAGATCATACTAGGCAGCTGAATATAGGCAAGGGAGTAGAACTCAGGTGAACTGAATTACCCTATAGAGTCCTTCAGCCTCTACACGTTAGAGCTCTGTTGCCTTTAATTGGACTTTAGGAACTGAGATGACATGCAGACACCTAATCTGGTTTTGAAACCTAACCTTGATGCTGTGAATTTTCTGTTTGTTTGTGGGAATAAAATGATCCTTTAAAATATAATTAAAGCTATTTATTATTGCTTGCCAGTAAGACTGTATTATATAATGAATGCTTCATTGTTATATAGCTTTAATTTCATTTGTTACCTAAATTTTAAAGTTGATAACTTTGTCTGCTTTAGAAATGTGGACTATGTCAAAGAGCAATGAATTTGGGCAGTTCATTAGACAAAATACTGAAGTGAGTTAATATTAGGAGAAAAAAAAGTGTTCGGGATTAAATACTGCACATGTAAACATGCACAGATATGTATCTGTTTCTGGATGAGTTTAAATTTGCAATAAGAATTGTTGTACCTGAGGAAAAACATAGAGAACAAAGATAAGTTCCCACTCTTGGTTTTTAGCAAAAAGAATTTGGAATAAAGATTAGTTAGAAACAGAAAGAAACATCAATCCAGGAACTGATAGATATGGCTTCACTGCTAGGTCTCTGTAGAACCCTATCAGAGTTAACAGAGTTCCATGTAGCCAAAACAATCTGACTGAAAATGGTCAATTTCTGGGTTATGGCTTGAAAGGGGGCTATTATATGCTATTTCAAGAGATAGTGATAAGTAAGTATGTGGTAAGGGAGAAGAAATACTCACTGAGAGAAGCCATTCTGAAAAGATACAGAAAAGATTAACCCTAAAAACACAATAGGTATTAATCAATATTAGACATTCACAGAGAATTAAAAACTATGTAACTGAGAAAATACAGCTGTGCTTGAAGAAACAGAAAACAAAACAAAAAACAAAGGGAGAAAAAATCTAATAGTTTTGGTAAAATAACGCTTACTTGTTAATTGGTTTAAACTAATCCTATGTAATTTTTTCTGTTTGGTAAACAAAGTGAGAAAATGTACTAATTTGTTACTCATTACTTCTTTCAACTTGGAAGAAAACTGCTTGTAATTAAGTTAATAATACCTATATTTTATCAGGAAAGGTTACATGTGTCTAATGTTTAATTTGGCTACTTCTTATTAATGTGGTGGTTAGAATTATGATAAAAATTATTCAATCAGGTAGAATGATTCATCCATTACAGCCTAGAGAAAAGTCAATATTGACACTCCCAATAATCTCACATGCAACTTTCATGTATAATTGGTTGATGCTTTTGTGATCAAGCTTTCCAGGGCAGAAACTCCTGTAAGCTTAAGTTCAATAATGTTCAAAATAAATTACAATTGGAGTACCTGAGTATTCTTGATAGATTTTAGATTAACAGATGAGGTTAAATTTAAGAACAAGATGTGAGCAATGATTAATAGAACATTATGAAGGGAGCATACTGTGGTTTCACTAATATGTCATCTTTTCAACAGTTTAGGTTTCTATAGCGAACCTTGCATGCTTGCTTCAGCTACTCTAGGCAAAAAAGTCCCAGTGTCAAAAATTTCCTCATACGGAAGTTAATGGTTTCAGTTCTTCAAATATTTATTTACTGAACTAGCATTAACATTTTCTCAAAACAACTGTGAAGCTGAGTGCTCTGCAGCCAGTTACACATGTAGTGTTTTGTTCTGACTTTATCCTCTCTGTGTTTATGGTAATATGATGTATGTGACATGAGGAAGTTCATCATCGTGAAAGGAGCGAGGGAGGCAAGAAGCAGAGTATAGACCCTGGACTTTTCTAGAACTTAGAACAGACTTTGCCTTGCTCAGAAATGGTAGAGAGGGTCCTGTGTGATACAGCTGTAAAGGGCAGAAGACAAATGGCAGATCTTTGAGAGCAACCCCTTCCAAGTGCAGGAATGATCTATCCTCACACTCAGAAAAACAAGCAGACTTATGAGAAAACCATGATGAATAAACAGGCATATTCATTATTAAGCTCCAGAAAAAGAAAGACATACAGAGCAAGTCAAAACAAGGACTAGATATAGTGGAGGAATACATAAACCTTACCTGGGCATGCAGAAATGCTGGTGGAAAAGTCAGAGCTCTGCTGGAGTTAGAGTTGACAAGGGATGTTTGAGATAACAAGAGCTTCTGTGACTACACTGACACTAAAAGAACCAGAAAGGAAAATATTGACCCCCTGTTGAAGGAGGCGACCAACATAGTTACACTGAATAAAATATGCAGGTGAGATACTCAATGCCTTCATTGTTTTGTTTTTTACCAGCAGTCTCCCAGGCCTCTGTATGAGGTGAGGTTGCAGAAGGAGGGAAACTACCAGCAGCACTTGAGAGCTGGAGTCAGGGATTTTTTGAGAGAGCTTGACTCATACAAGTTCATGGGACCACATGGGCTGCATGCAAGGATAATTGGAGAGTAGGAATGGGAGACAAATGATTCAATCATCTTCAAGAAGTGTGAGGACAATTCAAAGAGCTATGGACTTTTAAGCCTCACTTCAATGGCTGGAAAAATCATGGAGCACCTCTTTTTGGAAGCCATTTTTTTGCATT
This sequence comes from Apus apus, assembly GCF_020740795.1. Lineage (NCBI taxonomy): Eukaryota > Metazoa > Chordata > Aves > Apodiformes > Apodidae > Apus > Apus apus. Next base: position 42,689,541 of record NC_067284.1, read on the forward strand.
CATGAAGAAGAAATTGACCAGAAAAACTAGTATGGACTGACTTACAGTAAATTGTGTCTTATAGTTACTTTCCATGATATAATAACTAATTCTGTGGAGGAATGGAAAGTGTTGATATTCCCTTAGTCAGAGATAGGGAAAGTATTTTCACTTTAGTGAGGTTTTCAGTGTAGCCTCCTCTAACATCCTTGTATCCAAGTTTGGGCATTATTGTAAAGATGGATGTATTACAAGATGAGTGAAAAACTGTCTGGATTGCTTGGTTCAAAAGGTAGAGGTTAGCAGTTATCTGCCTGACAGCAAGTTACAAGTGGAGTTCCTGAAAAATCTTTCCTGGGACCTGGTAATTTTGTTTCTCGTCTTTATTGGTGACCTGGAGGAGGCAAGGAAGTGCACTCTCTCATCAAGTTAGCAGATGGCACCATGTTGAAAGACCAGTGTGAATGTTTGAGGACAGGGTGGTGTCAAGAGGCATAGGCTGATGGAATGGGCTAACAGGGACCTTATGAAATCCATAAAAGTCTTACACCTAGGATGGACCAAATCCCACAGTAGTACAGCGTAGGTAAGTTACTCTGACTGACTGGCTGGATAAGCATCAATGAGGACCTGGAAGTTCTGGCCAACAGCCATTGCTTAACTAGAGTCCTGTGAAAGCCATAGGAGAAGGGATGTGAACAGGTGCTAAGGCTGTAAATCCTGGCAGTGGGAAACTACTGGTTTTCTAACACTTAATTTAAAATAAACTTTCTTAATATTATTTGAGTGCAATGTATGTGATTAGCAATACTTGTAGAAAGCATATGAAAGAAGTGAGTTCTATAAATGGATGTTAAAAAAGCCTGAAACTCTTCACCCCAAAGTATTACAAGAAATACATATCTGTCTGTTCATCATTCCATGAAATGGTCACATGTCTTTGGCTTCTTCACTAGAAGATCCTCCTCACTAGAGATGTACAAAGTATTTTTGTACAGGTATTGTGGGGACATCCTCCTTCTACTTCTTCTTTCCCTGAATAGAGATAATACTTGCAATAATTACAGATTTTATGCTCAGTGAGATTTACAGACTTAAGATATGGGTTTGATTCTCTGATTCATCCTGCTTTGCTTACCTCCTTGTCTTATTCTTACACCATCCTCAACATCTACAACTGTTTTGACTGAAAATGTTAAATGCCCAGAATCCTGGGTCAGTAATCTCATTTTTAAGTGTTTCCACATGTTGAAAAAAAAATCACCGTGAGGTCCATAATAAGATCTAGACAGAACACCATGGGCTAGCTTGACTCTTCTCATGGAACAACTGCAGTAGCTCAGAGCTCAGCATGCACAGCTAAAACAGAAGATCTCAAAAAATCCTGCCAGAGCCAACCCAATAGTTCCTTGGTAATGGGGAACAAATTTACAGTTATCTAGCTGCTACTATAGTTCTGTAAAATGTATTAACTGTCTTATTGTTTAGATGAAAGATTTATTTTTTATTATCACAGGCTCTAAAATCAATTCTATGTCATTAAAACAAATATTAGTGGTTTGCACGATGCAAAAATTGTAAATGGAAACTATGTAGATGAAACCAGATTTCAAAGGGCACGTGTCCTACTGAAACATGCTTTTTTTTCTCCTGACTCTTCTTTTATATCTGCACCTGCATTAAAAAAAAAAAAAAAGACACTGCTGGATAAAAACCAATAAGCAATATTCCATTGTAGCTTTGGCACTGTCAAGCTAGTCAATACACAAACAGTGATCATGCTACTGGCTAGCTTAGACATTTTTGGATTACAGAAACTTGACTTGAGGCCTACTAAATGTTAAAGATTTAAGAGACTGAAACTGTTAGCCTTTTTACTTGCTTGTAATCACTGGAATATTGTGTGGTGTGGTAGTGTCCTTGTTAATCTTACTTCCCATCAGTGCGTTCGTGACCTGGAGGCAGAAGAACAGAAGCAGGTAGTACAGAATTAAACAATAGATTTCTACCATTCAGGGATCCCCATGTGTCAAGAAACTCTGCCCTGGAATCCATCATAAATGGATGTTTTTTTAAATTATTTTTATTTGTGAAAAAAAAAAAAAAGGAGGAAGCTGGCCTGTGTTAGGAAACAGAGGCATCTTTATGTCTCAGGTCTCCAAGTACTAGGTGACACAGCTTCTTGTTGGCCTGAGCTTCTGTGGAGGCTCATATTCCTACTATCAGAGAGGGACAAGAGCTGTAGATTTCATGTTCTCATGTCAAATATATTTAAAGCCAAACTTGCAGCTGATAACCTCTGAATTTTACTACACAGACCCTTCAGAATAGAGGGTATAATCTGGAAGAGTGGCTGTTGTGTTTCACCTCTGAAGAAGGACTTTTCTAACTCATTAATTTCTACAGTTCTTGCAGTGGAGACATTTTTACAGCTGTGAGAAAAATACAGGTCATTAATTCAATACATGAGGGATATCAGATACTCTGCTTCCTTGCAAGTATCATTGCAACAGAGACCAGTTTTGATATAGATTGCATCCCCTGAAGGGTTTAATATAGAGTTTGATCATGTACATGATAAAAGAGTAGAGGGGAAGAAGGGAACAGAAGAGAAGGGAAGGGAGATCAGCTGATTCTGGACAGATTTCCAGGAGGAATATGGTTGTAGATAAAATGCAATCATACTGAAATGGATTTGTGGTGACTGATCTCATGATAGTCCAATCTACTGTACTGTAGTACAGTAGATGTGGTACTATGTTGATAACTTTACTACTGAATAAATACGGAGAAAGTAAGGGCTAAAAGTGGAAGATTTCCGTTGCCTGGTATGAGAAAATGCAGAAAGATTTTTCTTACAGAGAAAGTTTTTTCTAGGTACAACTTTTACAAATTTTAGTATATATAGATCAATGCTTATGAGTCTTCTCGGACCATTTTCAGTAATATCCTAAATAGTAAATATTAACATAGTTATCTTAATGCTGCATAGACACCCTACCACAGAGTGAAACAAGCCTGCATTTATTTTCAGCTTTGTTCAAAAAATATTGGTGGGCTAATCTGCTCTTGAAACTTTGTGGCTGGAGGCACACAGTATTCTGTGTGCACACACATTTCTCCACACTATTCTGACTTTGTCCTGACTCAAATGTTTCTGATAAGTGCCGGTGGTGTAAAGTATGCGCAAAATCTGGAACCCAGACTACTCTGAGGAGTGATCTGCGTCATGTGTTCTGGCTAATTCTCTAAAAATGTCATTCTGTGTCTGTGTCTGACCTAAACCAGGTTTGTAGTGCTGGGTAACAGGACAGTACAGAAACTTGGTATCGGTGGCTGTGGAAGCACAGCATCGTTGTTGCATATTTGGTACACGACTTCTCAGACCCATGTCTGAATTCACCCATTAATTCATCTTTTGCAACAGAGATGAATCTGCTCCTCCTTGCAAAGCCCACAGCTGAATTAATTCAGAGGTTTTGTAATGCAAGTTATGTACAAGGAGTAGACTACAAATGAAATTTAGTTGCAGAGATACAGAACTTCATCTAACATGGCACAATAAAGAAATATTCATTATACTGAGAAAGCCAGTACTCTGGGTTTTTAAGAACCCAGAAAAAAAAGTTTGAGGTATTACACGCTTTGCCAGTGTTGTGTTTTTCCCAGCACAAGTACTCCAAGGTACAAATAATGCCTCATTAACACTTGTTTCTTGACACATTAAGACTGTGAATGTTTTGCTACAACTTACAATGATAATCATGATCAGTTCTATAGGTAGCCTCAGACAGAAAGGGCACACAGGCATGTGGAAGGAGCAATAAGAATCCTTGAAAGTGGAGATTGCTTTTATTCACAGTGGAAACAAGTATAAATATGGCTTAGAGTACAACATGTGGGTATTGGTCTCTCCTCCTAGGTAACAAGCAATATAACAAGAGGAAATGGTTGCAAGTTATGCCAGAGGAGGTTTAGATTAGATAGTAGGAAAAATTTATTCACTGAAAGGATTAGCAAGCATAGGAACAGGCTTCCCAGAGAAGTGGTGGAGTCACCATCCCTGGAGGTATTTAAAATACATGTAGATGTAGCAATTGGGGACATGGTTTACTGGGGGACTTGGTAGTGTTAGATTGGACCATCTTAAAGCTCCTTTCCAACCAAAATTATTTAACTATTCTATGTTCAGATTTACTTACTCAGTAAGTAAAGGGCGGGGAAACACACACTCCTTCTGTGTGAGGCTGACGGAGCTTGCAGTGTCTAATCAGTTTTCTTTATTTTCTACATCGATACTTTCAGGTTTCACACTTCCACAGTTTGCATGGGTGCAATTTGCTCCACAGTGCCAGTGGGAGCAGCATCTATGTAAGTGTTGGTGTATACAAGTTTTGGTGTTATTGCTGAACAGTCTGCCATAGACAAATTCATTTTCTTTAGGCAGTATGTGAGAAGGAGGACTAAAGGCTTCTATATTTTACTGTCATTTACCAAGTCATTTTTTGGTGACAATTAACAAAAAAACTTCACCAAATGTTTTCCTTTTAGTACAAAATAAAAATATAGCAAGAAGGTAGTAAGTCAACTGAGTAAAGTGGGAATACTTAAGATCAGAGCTAGTTTTACTTCATCTCTCAACTTTTTTACTTTTGAAATTTCTTTCCTGTCATCTGAAAAAGCAGACAGACATAGAGAAGGAAAGAAAAAAAGCAAAGCCCCAAAGCTTTAATAAAGTGTTATATTTGACAGAGCAAACAGACAACCAGTGAAGAGAGGAGATATCTTTGACAAAGTGACATTGAGAGCTTTCAGAGATGCCTGCTGTGTTCATACTGGAGAAATCCTTTATGTGTGCAATAATCTACTGCCATTGCCTTGAAGGTTTCTTTCTATATCACCTCTCCCGTCCCTGCCACCTTAGTTTTCAACATAGATGAAAACCAGAAAAGTGAGCTGGAAATCTCTCAGCTGTTTTTAATGCTATCTAGTGATTAGATAGATAAATAAGTGTACCTTGGGGTGGTTTTTTTGTTATTTTTGTTCTGTATTTTCTTGCTTTATGTGGCTTTTGGTATTTGGTTGGTTGGGTTTTGCTCATTTTGAAGAAAAGGCTGTTTTACACCTTCAGAGTGCTGTTAGCACCAGTGAGCATCACTTCATGTATAATTCATGTAATCAAAACTGCAACTGTGCAACACTGTGTGCCCCACATCCTGTGCCTCCAAATCCGCTTCCATAAACTGTCAGAAGTTACAGCAGTGTGGCTTACTGAGTCGCCATAAACTGAAGCACTAATGAAGCTGCCTGAACAGCACCATAGAGAGTCATTTAATCAGCCTCTGGTTTTAATTTTGATCAGCTGACAGGTGGCCAAAAGTACTGAAATACTAAAAGGAAAAAAGAAAACCTGATGCAGTTATCACTAAACAGGATAGGAAAAACACAAAGAGATTTTAATCAAGGCTTTTCTTTTGATGGCCAAAATAAAAGAGCACTTTGAAAACACCTAAGCATTTGTAGTATTAAATATTGAAAATATACTATCCAGCTTCATAATTATGGGATTAGATATGACTTACTGAAGTAAATGTCTTCCAGTCTTTGTGACCTGGGAGGTGTGTTATCTCAAATTTACATATGCCTTAGAGTTTTTAATAAGATTTTAAAAGAGCATTGACTTCTCAGCTCCCTAGATTATACTTGTGCTCCTTTTCTTTCTTCTTCTTCCCATTTACACTGATTTGATCTAATCAATGGCTTTCTGAATTTAGGCAGTACTGACTGTGCTGCCTCAAGAGACAAGATTAGAAGGAGACATTTATGAAATCTAAATCCATTCTGTTTTATTAAATGTACCAAATGAAAACTCAGCTGCTGAAATCAATGAATGTTTATTTTTGCCATTAAGCCCCATGAGTGTGGAACCTCAACCATGAGCTGAGTTCAAGCACAGTAAAATACTGTAAGGAATAATTTTGCTGTTCTTTCCACGGCCAGTAACAGGTGGCTTACTTCCATACAATCTGAGCACCCCTTTAGTTCTTAGAACATTCTCTACAACCTGATAACAAATATGTATGCTAGCCGCATACATCAATTATCTCTGCTTCTTCCTTTCTAAATGCTTGATACCAATATTACCCTGGAGTATGAGAAGTTAATTACATTTCTGTAAAAACATACCTGATTTTATCATTTCGAGGTGTGTCAGCATTCAATTTTGTCAAGTTTTCTCCTTCTATCATGTCCTTCCTGATTTGTTAAAACCTATAAAGTCTCTGGCTTTTCAGTCTCACAGCTTGCATAGCTCCCTCTGTGCCTGCATCATCCACAATACTAAAAGGAGTAACTGATTCATTTTATCAGAAATTATGGTTGCTCTGAAGCAAATATAAACTAAAATTCTACAAATACTGTGCATTTAGATTGCATTGTGTTCTAGAGCGTGTTACATTAACTATCTTGGGAAAAAAAAAAAAAGTGGAATCTACTTAGCCAAGAGCGAACTAAGTCCACAAAACAGTTTAGTAGTTTAACATTTCTCCTTTAAAAATGGATTACAACAGTTTCCTTGCACATGCTCATGTACCTTATTGGTGTCCCATGTCTTCAACAACATTCATGATTTAACAGACCGGTAGTTGTATTTCCACTTATCATCAGCTTCTGAGTAAGAGTAGAAGCAGTGTACAGCCCCTGTGGAGAGAAGACAGAAAAGCCAAAGTAGTAACAACATACAGGACGGTAGTATATTTGGGATTAGAAAAAAGAATCCCATAAACTTCTACTCAGAAGTACATGAAAAAGGTTTTTATACCCACAGCTGCTGTTTGAACTTTTCAAAACATTCCTAGATATAGTAAAATCCCACTGGAAATCTAATCAGAAATGGCAGATGTTAAGCTTGCAATTCTGCATCTGAAGCCCAGATCGTAGGTGCCAACTTTTAACTACCCTTTCTCCTTCCTCATTGCCATGAACGAAGTCAGCAAGGCTTTGTTCAGTCTCTGATTTATGCACTGGGTTATTCATACTTCTAAGGTTGCTGCATCTGATTTAAGTGACCTATAAAACAGTCACCTTTATTTCAAGTACATTTTATCTTATGAACATTCCTAACAACCTTCTAGATACAACGAAAAAAGAAGAGACCAATCCTGACAATTTTAGTGATACATAAATCAGCTGAGCAGAAGCATACTGGACCAAAATACCATTTAGAAAGGTATAAACAGAAAAAAGCCAGGAACAACTCTTTAGCTTCCGTTAGTAACAATTGACACAATGAAAAAAAACATGCAGTGCAAAAAACAAGCCCCTCAAAATTTATACTTAACAGTGTCCACCTCTTTCTAAAAAGATCAGTATGCCTCTTCTACAGTCCCTGCTTTGAAATATAGTGGCCCAGAGCCTAGAAAACACTGAACATCCCATAAATTGCTCTTTTGCTTTTTAATAGACTGCTGCATTAATTACAAATTACAGGAAACAACAGTTTTATGTGAGCAAGTGTGCAGATAGTGTTCGTCTTGCTTTGTGTGCTACACAGAGGAATTTCTGTCAAACACTGTACATTTTTTTCTTTCTCTTAGTTTCTTAGGTCCTGACTGTACTGAAATGAAAAAGGTTAAAGAAAATTCCAACAATCATAAATACAGACAAAACACAGCAAATGTACAAAAAATTCCATTGCAAAAATAGCTTTGAATTTTCTTGCATGTTGTTTGACATTTTCGTCTTCAGCTTTGTCTTGTCAATTAAAATTACTGTTAGACAAAGGCTGTGTCTACAGTGATAGAACTAGGATAATTTCCAGGATATATCAGCACCAGAACCAGAAATACACTGACAGCACTGTACCTTGCTTCTGTGTGAAGAGTGTCTAAGCACAGAAAGGAGCTGTGAAGATGAGCTTCTTCCTCATACAGTTTGGTCTCAGGCTGTCACTTGACTGAGATGTAATTGAGAAAAGATGAAGCATCTTGAAGACATCTAGCACAGGAAAAAAAGGAAAAGCAACATTCTGTTAAGAAGTGTCCTCCAAGAAAAGTCTCTGTACTCATAGTTTGAGTACACGGAACCATTTTATTTGTAGAAATAATAGAAAATGAATGCCTGGCAGCTACCAACCTGAAGAAAACAATCTAACTGCAAACCATCAAGATGTTATATCTTCTTTATCAAGGAAGCTACAGAACTAGTTCTTGCACAGTAAGACAAAAAACTCACCCTGCCTATTATGAGCTATCCTGCACAGCTTGTGTTCCCAGTGTTTCTGCAGGTTCAAGAGGTGGTAGTAATAACAGTATGTAGCTCCTATGTCTTTTGTGAATAGGACAGATAGATTGAAGAAATACAGGGGATACATGATAGACTATAAAGCCCATGATGCCTGACCCCACTTCCACTGCCTGTGTAGGTCTCAACTCAGCCATGCTGGTCTTTTGCCTTCCTTGCCCAATTTCCTACACCTGGGGATTGTGATCTCTTGTACTCCATGGAAAGCATCCTTAAGGATCTGCTGGCTCTGTTCAGCTCCCTTGTCCCTGATTATAGAATTACAATGTTTCAAACAGAATTTTACTTTCACTCTTCATTTCCATTTTGGCAGTGTAAGAGTTGCACACAGTAGGATCTTCTTGAATGGGTCCTCCTGACACCTGAACATTGAGAGATTGCCCTAATCACCAACAATTAGCCTTTTCTGTACTTCTGAATAAATATAGTAATTGTTGTGTTTGCAAGGCTAAATATTCTTGCCCTTCTTAGTTCTTCAATGCAATGTACTGTGGTTTCCTATTATTATATAAATGTTCATTTTCTCTGTAACTTCCTTCAGGCCTTAGGCTGTTGATACTGCAGGGACAATGTTCTCATTCACTATTCTCTCTAATCACGTACTAGTCCAGGTGAAAACAGTAGCTTTTTAAATTTATTTATTTATTTTGACAGTGGGAGTGAATTTGGGATTCAAATAGTTATGACACATTAAGGCTACATTGTAGAATGTTTCAAATTATGCTCATATATCTACGTCTTCCTGTGTGTCTAATATTTAATTTCTTGCTCCGTAAATTGCCCTTTGGCTACTCAATATATAAAAGGCACTAAATGAAGTCAAATCCTCACCCAAGAACCTATGTGGTACTTGTACATGCATACACAGCCATTGATTTTAAGAGACACATATAGTTGCTGCATAACTGAAAGCAGATCTGGTTTCTGTAGTGCTTAGAAATTAAAAAAAAAAAAATCATATGTTGTTTCCAAAACTGTGTTTTCTCTTGCCTTTTATGCGTGAACTGGTGAAGTATTTTCTATCACACTATAAGAATTAAGGCTGCAAAAGTCAATAATGCCTGCCTTAATGCCATAAGTGTCTCAGATGTCACTTCATGTTTTATGCAAGTTAGGTTTTTTGCTTGATTTTCTATTGCTGAAATATATTAAGCTTTAATGGACCTGGACAAGAATTGGACTGCAAAAAATTAGAGTTACCATCATAATCTTTATGGACAAATGAAGGAAGGAATGGAAAAAAGTACACAGGGTGAAGGGTGGCAGGATTAGTGGCAGAGAAATTTTGTAAGATCATTTATAGCAAATGTTCTGAAAATTGTCATTGGAGTTATGCAATGAGATCTCAAATTATGTCCAGTGGAATGTATATTTTCAGCATTAATACAGCATGAATTCCTACATAAATGTTACTATCACAGCTCCAAAAAATGCTACAATTTTTTTTGTTTCCTCCAGGTTAGGCTGACTTATTCTTTATGTTCATACTTACTGCCCATTTACCCCAAAATTCAGCTAGAGGTATCTACTAAGTATGTGTGTGCAGACGACATCAAGTTGGGTGGGAGTGTTGATGCGCTTGAGGGCAGGAAGGCTTTACAGAGGGATCTGGACAGTCTGGATGGATGGGCCAAGGCCAGCTGTATGAGGTTCAACAAGGCTAAGTGCTGGGACCTGCACTCGGGTCACAACAACTCCAGGCAATGCTCAAGGCTAGGGGGAGGGTGGATGGCAAGCTGACTGGCTGAAAAGGAACTGAGGGTGTTGGTGGACAGCTGGTTTAATATGAGCTGTCAGTGTGCCCAGGTGGCCAAGAAGGCCAACAGCATCCTTGACTGCATCAGGAATAGTGTCACCAGTGAACCAAATAAGTGATTTTTCTCCTGTATTCAGCATTGGTGAGGCTGCACCTCAAATCCTGTGTTCAGTTTTGGGCCCCTCACTACAAGGACACTGAGGTGCTGGAGCACGTCCAAAGAAGGGCAACAAAGGTGGTGAAGGGTCTAGAGCACAAGTCTTATGAGGAGCATCTGAGGGAACTGGAGTTGTTTAGTCTGGAAAAAAGGAGGTTGAGGGGAGACCTCAGCACTCTCTACAATTACCAGAAAGGAGGTTGTTGGTGTCTTCTCCCAAGCAACAAGCAATAGAACATGACGAAATGGCCACAAGTTTTGCCAGGGAATGGTCAGATTGGATATTAAGAAAACATTCTTTATCAAAAGGGTTATCAAGCTTTGGAACAAGCTGCTCATGTAAGCAGTGGAGTCACCAGGCCTGGAAGGAAAGACATGTAAGATGTAGCACTTACCAACATGGTTGATGGGGACATAACAGTGCTGGATTAACAGTTGGACTTGATGGTCTTAAAGGTCTTTTCCAAGCAAAATTATTCTATGATTCTGTGATTAAACAAAGCACCTAATATTTAGTTGAAAATCTTAAGGAAGAAGAAGTATTAACAACTATAAAGATGTACATAATTGCGAACTGTCTCACTAGGGACTTTATTCCTGTCTCATTAAAGCCACTGGGAACTTCGCAGTTATCTCTAGTGGGCATAATAGATTAACTCAGCTCATAAAAGACACTGCATATTTACTGAATAGTGTGAATGCTTTTGCTGGATTGAGGATTTTAAGGTCACTTGATGAGTCCTCATTCTTTAAATTAGTACATATAATTTTTCCCATTGTCTGTCATTCCTAGAAATGCTCCTTTTGAGAAGAAAAAGACACTTGTTTGTTGTGTTGCAGTTTGTTTTCTTTCATTCACTGAAAGGTCTAGTTAATAACAATAAGATGAGAAAGAACAAGACATAAATCTGCATGAAAGTGCATACTGCATATTTATATCCTTCTTCACCAGATGCTTTCAACATTCAAAGATTTCTAGAAAGTAACTCTCCAGCAGGAAGCTAAGCACTTACCTCAATGTATGTATATCACAAGAATAACAAAGCAACAGAATTCCAGTACTTCTTGGTGAATATTTGAATATTTTACCCATTTGTTTTGAAACCAGTGACTCATTCTTAATCATGGAACATTTATTTCTATTGTCTAGTTGTTGTTGGTTGAAAGGTTTTGTAATGCAAGTATAACTCCAAAATAAACAAACAAAACTATCAGTAAACACATTCCTTAAGAAATATAATTAAAAACTGAGGAATTTTGTTCACCTTGTGAATCATATCCTCCCGTAGCAAAAAACTCTGAGAAGTTAATATCAGTTTACAAAGACTAGTAGAGGTGTCTGTCTAAATGTTTCATTGTTGGTTTGTTTAATTGCTTTTTAGATTGCCTCCAAAGTGGACTTCCCCAACAGTTCCAATTGTATTAGGCAGAAGTGAGTGTCAACAGATAAAAACAATTTGAGTTGACTAAGAAATAACTTGGAGTTGAGCTGCAAAATCAATTAACAAAACAACTGGAACTGTGGGAGTTAGATGTATCAGCTACATGCTTGGCCATATGTTTTAGTCCTTGCTTGAAAGTCACCTTGGCCCCTCATGCTACTACAGATCAAGAGCCTTATCACATGACAACCTGGAGGAAAGTCTTCCAAGAAAAACACCAAGTTTGTGAAACATGGTGTTTGTCACCAGATTCTGTTTTCCCTAGTGGTTAATGTGAGTGTCATCACAGCACACCTTTGACTTTTTAAGAATCTGTTGAAATACAACATTCCTGGAACAACTTGGGGCAGACCTTTTACTGCAGAAGAGCTCGTGTAAGCAGATGGAGATTCCTTTGACTTCCTCCAAAGCTCTTTCAACTTTGCATTAAAATGGTAACTTCAATATTTTTGCTGTGAAGAACTAATTTTGCATTTACATGCTCTAATTTACACTTTAATTTTAAATCATTGAAATATCTGACTATCTAAGGTGTGAGATTTTTGTGCAATTTCTTTAAATGAAAATGAAAAGCAGGGTCCTGGATGCCTGTCAATCATTACATTTAAAAAGGATCCAAAATTAATGTTATAGAATATGATTAATTCTGTCTCTCAGTGTCCTCTAATTTCAGTTAGAAATTATGTTTCTCTGTGTTTGCAGATCCAAACAACTTATAACGTCACTGTTTCAAATATTCACAATGCTTCAATCAGAAATGTTCTACATAAGGCATGTCATTTTAATATTTTGCTTGGGTGCCTCAGGCTGAAAACAGTAAGTATATGATAGTATGTGAAGGATTTTAATTCCTTCTACATAATCTCCATCTAGCATTCAGAGATACCCTGAGGTATCCTTTTTCTGCAAATCATTGCTTTACATTGCTCTTATAACAAGGGGTAGCTCTGATTAACAAAATCAGTTTTCACCTGTTGGATTACTCAAACACAGGAGAGTATTTATGCCATAAATAAGTGTATTTAAAAATTATGTTCTGTGAAGAAAAGTGTTTAACATAGTTTATGGAGTAAAATATGGATTATCTTATTTACATTCACATTAAAAATGTATTAGGTTGATTTTTTCATGAGGCAACATTTTTATGCCAGAAAGATATTATGGACTGAATATATGTATTACCTGTGTCATGCTATAATAAAATAAACATCAATATTTTTGATTACTAATGGGAAATCATGCCATGAGCCTCCTCCATCATTTCTGGATGAGCTCTCTCTATCTTGAGAAATCAGCAAGCCTCTAACTGATATCACAGTGCAGTGAGAACACAAGTAATTTCGTAATAACCTGCTTAACTTAGGTAAGAGCATGCAATAGGTACCAATTAGCCATATATCTGAATTTGTTTATAAGGAGTAAGAACAATGTACTTTCCTACTATAATTTCAATGAAGAAAGATAAAGGCATGATACATAGACATAAGTAGAAAAAGCTATTAGAAGGACTCAGCGATGTTTGTGAATAGCAAAAATTGCTCCTTGTACAGCTTTCCAATTAAAAAAATAATTAAATATGCATTCTACTGTCACTAGTATTGATCTTAATATTAAGCATTGCAAAAGTGGTTTTTTAAAGTAGATTTATAGGGAAAAGTACAGTAATTCATATTCAAATTAATAATAGATAGTGATGGTTCATTTAATGAGTCCAAAGAAAATGTCTGCCCCTGATTATGTTATTTCACAAATACAACACATAGCAAATTCCATCTCCTTTATTCCATATTTAGATGCAAATATTTTAATTTCATACACCTGTTAGTACACACACAAACACATAAAGTTATTGATATGTAATATCATCATTTTTGTATGTCTTAGCAAAATTCTCTTGATTGTAGTAAACAGATACATTGTGAATGACATTACTTGTACATTAATTTTTTTAATCTTAAAAATATCATGACATTTTGCTCACTTTCAGAGTGATATCAAAAGAACAGCATGATAACAAATCACAAAAATATCTTTTTAAACTAATGCCAGATTAGTGATATTTCCCTTTTAATTTTGTAGCAGTTACACTTCAAAACTTTACCATTATTGTTTTCTCTGAATTATTCTTTATCATCTGCTTATCTATAGAGTAATAAAAAGATTATATTCAGCTCCTACTGAAGTCAGTAAAAAATCCTGACTCATACATTAGCTAAATAGCTCCAGTAGAGTGTGACATAAAGAACAAGAGATGAAAGATTATACTGTATAAAATATCGTCACCAAGGAGGGAGAAGTAGAATAGAGGACTTTGAAAGAAGGATCTTTAATATCTGAAAGGCCACTTTAGTGGTATAAAATACAGTAAGATGCTGGCAAATGCTCCTGAGCCTACAAAACAATGTAAAGGGGCTCTACTAGCATTCTTCTAGTTTCAGTGATAGTTTGGGTACTGCTACAAGGGGTAAAACATATAAGAAAACAAGGAACCTACAGGCCAGTCAGTCTCACCTCTGAGCCTGGCAAGCTCATGGAACAGATCCTACTGGAAACTCTGCCGAGGCACGTGGAAAATACGGAGGTGACTGGTGACAGCCATTGTGGCTTTACCAAGGAAAATTTCTTTTGAAAATGAAGTATTTAATATGATTTATCTATTTATATTAAATTATATAAAATAATAAAATTGTGCTGCATTTAATGAACTCACCTCCAGCTGTGCATAATAGTAGAGTCTTACAGGGAATAAATTATGATCCCTCTGATTAGTTATGGGTGAAATATTGCATTGGTAGGTAACAGGCTCTGAATAATTTTTCAACCAATTAACATCATCTAGTTCCTTACCAGACTTGTATTTCCAAATCACAGTAACAGTGAGAGACTTCCTTGTTCTGGCAATGGAGTTATAAAACAGTTCCTCGACTAGTGTAGGCAGATACTTGGTCACAAAAACAACTTTCTGTCAGAAGTGTTCAATAAAGCATATGAAAATAGACCAAGCACATGGCTGCCAAACAGTAACACCTAACCCCATGTTTAGGACTTCTGAAGGATGTTCTCAACTAGAAATTGCCTCTAAATATTTGTTTCGTAGCCATTGATGGATTTTATTTTATTTTTCCATGAATGTGCATATCCTCTTTATTGATGTAAGTATTCTTTGCTGTTCCCTCTGGCAATGAGTTCCACAGTTCATTTATGCAGTTTGTTCTTTTTATTTGTTTGGATTGATTTTGTGTAATGCTTTTGAGTTCTTAGGAAGTACAGAGAAAAGTCATGTCTTCTTTTCCATCTCCACGTCATTTATGTTTGAAAAAAAAAAAAATCTATAAAATGTTCTCTAATTGTTTTTCTTTCCAGGTTTATTCTGTTCTTACTCAGAAACCACTCTATATTCCTGATCGTCCTGATCGTCCTGATCCTCCTTACCAGCCTTCTGGGATGTTTTATAGTTCAACCACATTCAATCT
Source organism: Apus apus (assembly GCF_020740795.1). Classification (NCBI taxonomy): domain Eukaryota; kingdom Metazoa; phylum Chordata; class Aves; order Apodiformes; family Apodidae; genus Apus; species Apus apus. The sequence goes on from NC_067284.1 coordinate 42,704,649, forward strand.
GGCATGAGAAAACCAAGATTACATTGAGTGGTTGAGACATTGTGGATATATGCAGGAGCACAAACAACTCTTTTTCTTACTGATTACAGTAAAATAATAAAAAGTTTGCAAAATGCTTACTGGTCCCTGCTACTAATGAAAAAACAAACTAGGAGGCTAGTGTTATAATACAGTTATTTACTGTCTCTGCTAACTGTAGCTTGCAAAGCTGCATTCTGTGTGGTAGAGCAGGGACCAATATTATAGTGGGTGATTCAGATTTTTTTGTGCATGTCATGCAAACCTAGAATCTCTGGTTAAAAAGTTCATCTAATCCAGGAATCATTGTCAAATAATACTTAATGTTTATATGAACAACCTGTATGTCTTTTTGATAGGAAAGCTCCACATGACACACAGTCATCTGCTAGTGGAAATGTAACTCACATAGTTTAGCTCCACTTTGTTTTATCCTAGTGCAGATATGTTCATATTGCTTGTCTCTACGTGTGCCCTTATGGCCAGTAAAGGGTGGTTAGAGCTAATGCAATTTTTGTTTGATCATTATGACATAAGAATGACAATAGGCTTCCATAGTTGCCATATGTCAGTTATTTTAATATTTCACAGCTGCAATTACATAACTCGTATACCTCACTCCCATTTATTCCTAAAGAATGGAACACAGAATTGATAGGCATCTTATTACCTAAAGGAGTGACAGTACTCAAAAGCTCTAAAACCTGCCATCCCATGTCCTTTAGAACTTCACAGTTTAAGCTCATTTTCAGGAGGAAAGAAACTGCTGTTTTCTTTAGATTAAGAAAGGATCTAATTGATTGTTTACCTTGAATATAAAGCGTTTCCAAAACAATTAGCAGAACATAAAAAGTAGTATCAGGAAAAAATTCAATGGCTCTGTTGGAAATGTCACATATAAGCTGGCTTATTTCTAAACTTTGCTTCTGTTAAATCTTACAAGTAGAATGTGAGGAGAATGAAGTCATTAAACTTTTAAGAATTTTACTTCACATAAAATATGTAATTTTTAATTAGCAATTTAATTTGTTGCTTTTTAAAAATGCAATATCTACAGGGAGGAGTATGGGTAATTAAACAAAAATATTAGCATGATTTAACTTGTATTTCTTCACTAATTTTTCATGATAATTAATGTCTTCATGTAGCAAGTCACTTCACCTAGATAATGTGTTGTTTGCCATAAATAGCTTTTCTTTCCTCACTGTGACATTTAATTCACATTCTGAAGTTGAAAGATGGATTAAAGTAGAAATTAAAGCAAAAAAATCTGCAAATAATAATAATAAAAAAGATTAAAAAGGAAAAAATTAAAGAATGTGATTCAGCTCTTGATTAAGGAATGTTCATGCATGCATACAGGTTTCTATAGATCTACTAGAGGTTTATAGACAAAGAGAGACCTTGGACTCAACTGTGTTCCTCCACAGAACTGTGTTGTGCTTTAAGGCATTCTTAGGTATTGGAGGCATGGGTGGCAGCTATTTCCAGGACCTATGGGATTTCTGCAACTTCCTGACTTACACCTCTAGTCAATGCAGTCAGTGTATTTTAACTGCCCAGATGTGAGAGGATCAATAATATACAAGCTTTCCTAAGCCTTAGTTCCTCTAGGAACATCCCGGTTTCCAGCTCTCCTAAAATGTACAGATTTTCCACAGGTCCTGTGCTATGTCTGCCAGCTCGGAGTGGCAGAAATAAATACATTAAGCAACTCACACAGTATTAGAAACCAGTGCGTATGCAACTGAATCCTGCCTAAGTATTTTTATTGGCAAGAGCTGAATGACAGGCTACAGTGACAGCTCTGACTAGATCTCTGTAGATCGTACTAGGACCTTACACACATAATGGTCATGTAGACACTTCCATTTAGACACTGAAATTTAGGTGATAATTCAAAAGTGAATTCAAGCCCTTCAGTGAGATTAGTGTCATTCTGTATTACTTGCCAAAACTGAAAAGAAACATAAATGTTTAACTATACTGCTTCTCTTTTAAATTCGATATCTTTTTAAGCCAGTTAAAGACCTGAACAGAGATTCTGCAGCTTTTTATTTGTAATCGTTTGCGTTTTGAAGACACTCTAATAGTTTCCACACTTCATCATTTTATATGTTCTTGAATTTTACAAAGGTGAAAAAGTACAAATCTTAGACCAACTTAGGAAAATCTTTGCTGGAATTTGCTGTATGAAAACACCCTCTGCAGAAACTCTTCACAAAATCTGCTTGGCAGCTTCTCCATTGTATGTGATCGTTATAAGCACTATAAGCATAAATTGGGAACTAACACAGTTGCAATTTTCTACTCTACTTGTTTCTAGTGAGGTCTTCAACAAGTTGGGATATATTAAGAATTTATTATCCATGTCTGTAAAAAAGCAGGTTTCATTCCTACAAACTTGTTATCAAGTTCTGACTAACAAGCGTGGGCATCTAGCTTATCTGTGACAAACCCAATAATGCTGAAGACCAAAGCTTGACAACATGGAAGTCTGCAATGGAGACAGTGATTTTGATATCTAAAATCTGTTCCCTTCAGCTGTTCTGCTCAGTTTAGATGTTTAGTGACTTTTCTCACTTCTGATGGTGTAAGAAGTCAATTCTGGCAGCCACAGACAGGAGAAAAAAGTTTTTCTCATAGTAGTCACCATGGCTAGATTAGGGACATGTAAAAGCTACTCAAGTACTGCTTTCAGACAAATATAAAAAAGAAATGAAGAAAACTAATGGTAGTTTCTTATACCAATAAGGTATTCAGTGATCCTTAAAAAAATAAATGGAGAAAGACTTTAAATCCAAATCCTTGACCATTAACTTCCAAGAATATGACTTGTTTTTTCTAGTAGAGGCTGCGAGATAAACAGCTTGACTATGAGTCATGTTGAAAAAGAATGGGTGTTACAGTGGACACAGAGAGATAAATGAGCCACTCCTGGAACGCACCCCTGAGACTCTTGCTGGTTAGGTGTACTGGACTGCTACAGGATGCTGAGCTGCATAAGGAATACCGTGTTTGGTGCTGGGCTTCCAAGTTCAAGGAGCATGAAAAGAAACTAAAGTGATTTTTAGACAAGGGCTGCCAAGTCAGTTTGAGGCCTCAACCACAGCCACTAAGGGGACGTTGAGAAATTAGGTTTAATTTGAAGAGGACGTTATTGCTAGCTGCCTTCAGTGCCACAAAGGAGAGATATAAAGAAGACAATGCCAAATTGTATTCAGCAGTGCTAGAAGCTGTCAGAGGAGGCACAGGCTACAAGCTGTGATTGAAGAGGTTTAGGCCTATCATTGGGAAAAACTTTTTTCTTGGGAGGGCAGTGCAGCACTGGAACTGATTGCTCAAAGGAGGTGAGATGTCTTATCTTGGAGTTTTGTGGGTCTGGGCTAGAAACAGCAAAGGAGTGGTGTCGGTGGTACTCCTACTTTGAGTGAGAGCACTTGACAACTTGAGAAGGACCCTTCCAAAAAACACTTCTATGATTGCAAGAAAACATTGGATTATTTTTCTCCTATTCCATTTCTAGATGTTAAAATGTTATGCTTTGATGCTTTAGTACTTGTTTTTAAAATAGTTATTTGAATAAAATTTAAAATAGTGATTAATTCTTATTTTATTAATCTATTTTCCACAAATGTGGAATCTAGTTTTTACAGAGCAAAAGAATCCTAAGAGTATTATTTATATTTATATTTGCCAAAACCAAAATATGTCAACATTTCTGAATGAAAATATTTTAGTTTGTAAATCTGAAACAAGGGGTTGTTTTGCCTTTACTTGCCATGAAAGTAAGTCTAGAAAACTTATATAAACAAAGAAACCTGCTTTTTAAAAAAAGACTGGAATGAATGGCACATTCACACAGTGAGTGTGGAAGATTACTCTTCAGCTGACACAAGGACAAATGTTTGATTCAGTCTGGCAAATGGAAGTATTTTGATGAACAACAAACCAACGCGAGTGCAAATACTTCATTTTTAAAACATGGAAAACAAAAAAGTTTCTTCTGGAAAACTGAGAGTTACAGAAAAGAATGGAATATTGGAAATAAGGAAAATACAAACAATCATATTAGAAAATATACCAGTACTGTCACAATTATATATATTCTTTTACTTTTCTGTCTCATGTCTCTTCTATTTGTAGAGTATCTTTTGAGTACAAAGCAAATCCGTCAGAAATGAGTTATGGACTCTTCAATAAAGCACCTCATGAGTTTCACCCAGCAGGAGAAATGTGTCAGAAATTATTAAATAACTATTAAAATATTGACCATGTGCTTTTATATGCTGCCCAGTTATAGTGTTCTTTTGTTATGCATGGATGGCAGATTTTTAATGTTGTTATAGATCCCAAAATCTACTTTCGCTTTCAAATTTCTTTCAAAATTCATAATCTTTCCATGGGAAGAAAGGAAATCTGCTCCCTTGTTAAATCAAATATGAATGTACTTTTTATTAAAAAGAAGTGTTGCTTTAGTGGCCAGAAAGTTAAAATTTCATATATAGGGAGGTCTCTCTTTCTCACTTATTTTAAGTCACAAGATAAGACAGGGCAGGCCCACATATCCTGGATGCTGTCCATGCCACAGCAATTTTCTGATTCTTCATGTTGTAGATCTGTGTAGCCAGTGAGAAACTGCCTTGAGAACAAGAGGCATCAATACCAGAGACAGCTTTTTCACTTAAGAAACCTACAGTTGGCAATAAAAATAGGCTCAATTATTTTGTGTCTGATGATCTGCCTGAAGACAATTTACATTGTCTTCACAGCAATGGTGTCAGAGGACCTTATCTTGTTTTATTTTCTGTTTTGGTAGATAGGTCAAAAGAATAACAAATAGTTGAATTATCTAGACTTAGTAATGGAGGCCTATTAACTATGCCTTGTAACAGAAACATGCAAAATTCCCAGCTCTTGCGGTAGTAGGCTAAGAAATGTAGGAGCTCAAAATATTGTAATGCTACATTGTCGTATGTATTTAGTACGTGGCAACAGCTAGAAATTTCACATCTATAAAATCCTTCTCATAAAATTGAAAATAAGAGTTATTTCATAGAGATTTGACCCTTTTGAATATGCAAGTGTTACTTCCTCTGTCCAGCAATAGCCATATTTCTTTACAGAGATGGACAACCAACTTGTCATGGTGAGTTGTTCTGGATTTTCTACAAACAAGGGAGGGGCTTTTGTAGCTCTGTTGGTACATGGCAACACATTAAGCCATGTTAAATTGATTGCTTCTAATAATCTCATTTTAATAATGTGCCGCTTTTCATGAACAGAATTTTATGTTTAGCTTATGTGTATCTGAAAGTAGAATCAAAAGTCAGTCACTTGAAGAAGTATATTCAAACTCATTCCACTCATTTCCAAATAAACACATACTCAAATGCACATGTACATACACAAATAAGCATTTAGTTGTACACACAGTAAAAGATAGATATTGGTATACTGAAGTAAGTCCGGTGAAGGGTCAGAAACATGGTTAGGGGACTGGAGAACTAGACAGTTATTAGAAGGCTGAAAGTCAGGATTATTCACCCTGAAAAGTGTGCACTAACGAAAGGTCTTATTGCTCCTCAGCTACCTCATAAATCTACAAGGGAAACACCAATGTAAGGAAAAAAAACCCAAAACTTATCACATATGGGTAGTCAAACACTGGAATATGTACCGAGATAGACTGTAGAATCTCCAGCTGTGGAAGTATTCAAAAATCAACTGGACAAGGGTCTGAAGAACCTCATCTCAATTGGCTTTACTTTGAGCAGCAGCTTGTACCAGAGACTTCCATGGGTCCCACCTAACACACATAATTCCATGTTCCGGTGATTCAATATAGATATAATTACTCATTTCTGAGCAACTCTCCTTTCTTTTTATGTTTCCTTCTTTTACCTTTTCTGTATTTTTAGCTTAGATTTTAATCCAGGGAGAGGTTTCTTAACTTTACTATCAGAGAATCATAGGATTATTTAGGTTGAAAGGGACCTTTAAGATGATCTAGATCCAATCCTCCTGCACTGGCAATGACACTTCCCACAAGATTAGGTTCCATCCAACCTGGTTTTGAACACTTCCAAGGAGGGGGTATCCACAACTTTCATGGGCAAACTGTGCCAGTGCCTCACCACACTCACTCGAAAGAATTTCCTCCTAATGTTTAACCTAAATCTCCCCTCTATGTTTACTATGTATGCAACAGCTAATTAAAAAAAAATATATATTTGACAAAACAGTTCACTTTTATAATATCAACCTTATATCAAAATAAGGAAACATTCATGGTTATCAATTAAATTATGTTTCAATTAGAGCTGACTGACAGGTTGTGGCCTGTCAGGATCTATAGAAGTTAAGACAACAAAATTAATGTTGGGTGTAGTGATGCACACTGCCTCCCACTTACTGCTGAATTCCTAAAATCAAAGTTTCTCCACTGTCCTTAGCTGATGTGTCTCCACAGTTTGCAGGAATATTTGTAACTGGTTGATTATATTGCAGCTGGTCTGTTGATTCTGGTTAAGATACTATTCCTTGTTTGACTTTGCTTGCAGGGACTCACATAAAAGATTTGCAACTAAAAGCATAGCAACAATTTTTGTTATTATTTAATATTGTCCTCAAACTGACCAGTCCAAATACTATAGCAATGCTGTACAATCAAGGGCATCCCTTTTTCTTTTCTTTTGCAACAGCAGCAGAAATTTAATTCACAGTCATTAGCAACGACTTGTTTACACAAAGATTATCGTTCAAATCCGTTTCGGAAAAGTAATTATGTGCTTAACACTTGGAAGAAATCCTCATCATTCTGGAAACTGCAGTGATGTGCTCCTTTCCCTAGGATCAGGTTTAATAATTCACTGCCACTTGCACAGCACCTCCCTCTTCTTCCTTTTTAGTAATGGGGTTTGGCAGCCCAAGAGAGGGTATTGCGTGGTGACCTGGCTCTGTGTTTAATGGAAGAGAGGGTTTCATGGCTCCTTGTCTCTCTCCTGCCTGGCTCACCAAAAGATATCAAGGTTTGGGCCCAACATAACAAAGGAACAGCGCTGTGGCTGCTCACTCAACTCTCCCCCACACACACACTCTGGGATGAGGAGGACAAAGCTCATGGGTTGAGACAAAGGACAAGGAGGGTTCTTCACCGATTAAGGTCCCCGGGCAAAACAGACTCAACTTGGGGAAAAAAATAGTAATTTAATTTCACACTAATCAAACACACACAGGACACAGACAACACTAAGATCAGAGCTTGCACATGTTACCCCACCCCTCCCTTCTTCCTGGGCCCAAAAAAACTTTGTTCCCGGCTTCTCTCCCTCCTCCCCCCCAGCAGCACAGGGGGACAGGGAATGGGGTGTAGAGTCAGTTCACAGGCTGGTGGTTCTTGCTGCGCCATCCTCCTCAGGAAGCAGGATTCCTTCCAGCCTTACAGTCTATCCCTGTTTCCCCATGGAGTCCTCCCCGAAACTTTCCTTCATGAGTCCTTCCCACGAGGTCTGGAGCTGCTCCAGCCTGGGCTTCCCACAGAGTCATGGGCTCCTCTTCAGGAACAAACTCTCCTGGCACCGGGGTCTTCCAAAGCTGCGCAATCAAGAGTCCACAGGCAGCAAATCCTCTGGTCACAAAATCCAAGTCCAGTGGCCAAGTTCACCCCTCCTGGCCCCTTCAGGGAATGTTCCACCACGTTCCTCCATGAATGCAGGGGGACAACCTGCCATCTCGCCATGGGTTGCAGGGAAACTTCTGCTTGGGCACCTTCTTCCCCTTCTTCCTCACCAACCACCAGCACCTCCCTCCTTCTTCAGCACAGCTCTTCTCCTCCAGCACAACTCTTCTTCCCCCAAGTGCTTCTCTGCTCAGGTATTATGTTGATTCTTTCGTATGTTAATCACAGAGGCGCAGCTATTGTCCCTCTAATGGCTCTTTGACTGGGTTTTGGGAGGCGGGTTGCTCCTCAGCTTCTTACTGAAGCCACTCCTGTGGTCCTTCCCCTGCTACCAAAGAACCCACCAAACCAAACCAGAACAGAGGGGCTGGTGCTGCTGCAAAACCCGGGGGTGGAATTCAGCTGGGAATAAGTTGTATCTTTGCATGTAACAGCTCCATGCTGTTCAATCTCTCCGCTTCTTCAATTAAAGAATGATTCTGTTAGGATTTTGCCAGTGGCAATGAGACAGCTGGCAAATGTCTGTTACCCCTGAGTGCTTCCAAATATTGTATCTTCCAGCCCATGGGATATAGCAAAATATGTGGTTTGATATCATGTCTCAAAATACAGGCTCTGAAAGATGCTAGTGCTGGGACTATAAAAAAATGTCAGACAATTAGATTTTTCTGTTATGTGTGCAGAATAAGTCCCTTAAGTACCAAAAGATATACTGAAGAAGAACAGGGCCAGCACCCATGTGGCTGCAGCTAACAAATTACTTACCCTTCCTCTCTGTGTTATAGTGGTAACTCAATCAAATAAAACTCACCAGGCTGATCAAAATTGAAACACACATGAAGGAGAACATATGTATTGTTGTGCTGTGGCTTTCTGCACACATTACCAAGCACACGTTACATTACTATCATCAATCATTTTAATCTGGTTCTTGAATAACTGGCCTTTGACTCTGCCTTTTTGAATTTACAGATTTAATTTCCTAAGGAAAATGACTCCTTTAGGAACTTTAAACCTGAAAAACAATACCTATATTCTCTAATACAGTATTCTCAGAAACATTTGTGTAAAAGTCTGATTTCCTCTGTGTACCTTCTCTATACCATTAGGAAGAGTCTTACAAGAGTATTAAGTATGCTTAGTTTTTACTAAAGACCTTGTAAGATCTTTATTGCTGAATCTGCCTGATATAATACTTCATATATCCAGAATCTGACCCCATTGGATAACTACTATGGCTGTCCTAAAAGTAGACATTTGCCATTTTTTAACCCCCCAACTCTGCAGTGACTGCATTCTTGCTAATTCAAATGCAAACGAGACAAATCTGTGCACATAATGTCTGGGTCATTGTTCTGCAAAAGCAAACCTTTACCTTTGCTATTTTATGAGAGTAGCACTAAGACTATTAGCCTCTACAGTCAAGTACCTGACCTCTGAACATGTCATATAAAACCTCATTCTTCAAATTGACTGTGTAATGCTCTAACATAAGAAGAATATCACAGAGCCTTTCCCTTACCTCCTGACACTCATGAATGAAATTTTATAATAAACTGGATTTTTACATGTTGTGGTTTAACTCACTAAGCCCCACAGCCACTTGCTCACTCTGCTTGGGTGGGATGGAGGAGGGAACTGGAAGGGTAAAAGTGAGAACTCGTGGTTGAGACAAAAACTGTTGAATAGGCAAAGCAAAAGCCACATGTGCAAGTGAAGCAAAGCAAGGAATTCATTCACTCATTGCTGTTGGTGGGCAGGTGTTCAGCCATCTCCAGGAAAGCTGGGCTCCACCACACGTAACAGTTTCTTGGGAAGGCAAATGCCATCACTCTGAACATCCCCTCTCCCTTCTTCCCCCAGCTTTATATATTAATCAAGATGTCATATGGTAGAGAATACCCCTTCAGTGAGTTGGAGTCAGCTGTTCCAGCTGTATCTTTTCCCAGCTCCTTGTGCAACCCCAGCTTTCTTGAGGGCAGAAAAGGCCCCGACCCTGTGTAGGCACTGTTCAGCAACAACCAAACATCTCTGTGTTGTCAACACTGTTTTCAGCACAAATACAAACCACAGCCCCATACTAGCTACTGCGAAGAATATTAACTCTATTCCAGCCAAACCCAGCACATTATATCATTATTTGTATCAGTGTCAAAATCATTTCAGTTCTGCTACTCTGATTGATTGCCTCAATCTTGACTAATGGCTTTCACTGATGTAGGCCATTTACACAATATGCTGAGCATTCTGTCTTTTTGATATTTAGTAATATGCTACTATTGAATTCAGAGAGTCCTCTTAACCCTATAATCCATTGCGCTGTAAACACAAGAGCTTTATTTTCTAAAGTGAAGGTACTAAGTGGTACTCATTTCAATTCACCAGAGAGCAAAGTGCTGGCCATGCATTTTCTTGCATCTTGTCCCTAGTCATTGGCAGAAGTGGAGAAAAGATCCCTTGGTTTTCAAAAGGAAGTAGGTGATGCAGATAAAGAACTGGGAAAAGTCACAAGTTGGAACATAAGGTAGCAAAACAACGAAATGCTAGACCATGTTTTAGCTACCCCACTGTATATTTATGCAAAGTTCATTACAATGTGTCATATCCTGCCTGAAGAGACATTTGCAAATTATTATATCAAGCTATAGCAGGCTGTTGAACATTGCAGCTCTGGCTGGGAAGTGGGAAAAGATCTGATGACTCTTCCCCTCATACCGAATAACAAAAATAGGAAGTACATATTGAAATGTACCCCTTTGAGATTTTCACATCTCAGAGTAGTTTTCCTATAGCCTTTATCACATCATTAATTAAGCCAGTCCAAACACATTAAAAGAAGAAGAAATCTTGCACACAGTTAGGCTGAAAAGAAGATAGAGTCTTTTGGAGAAATAATAAAAAATATGTTGGCTTCATGGCATTTGGGCTATTTCATTTGCAAATAAGGACATTTTTATCAATTGTCTCAAACGTGGCTCTGCACCTCTGCACATATAAAAATAACACCTCTTTTCCCTCAATTGCCCTCAAAAGCTCTCACAATGAGTAGCTGAATTTTCTGAATTCATGTCTAGCACCAGATTTGACGCTAAAAAATACAGCTTCTTTCTTGCTTTCTGCCCTTTCCTCCCACTGTTTGCCACACAGCTGAGAAATGTAACATTTGTTCTTTTTGTGTGTTTTCATGATAACTTCTTCCAAAGCTAAATAACAGTAGCAGAGAAATTGTTCTAGCCTGTGTTGTCTGTGCCAGAGAGTGAAAAATAAAGAGAAAACAATCCCTGTCTTAAGTCAGTGGTTACTCAGAGTTTCAATTCAGAGAGAGGCCTCTTATTATATGACCTTGCCAGAAAGGGCTATTGGTAAGTGGATGCTAGAGATCATTTCATTCAGACCAACAGTAGCTTTAAAGCTCTAACAAGATTTACCATAAACTTTATGATGAATGCACTTGAAAAAGGTCAAGAAAACAATGACAGTTTTATTGTTTTGTCTTATTACTTCTTATTTCATCTGCTCTTTTATCTACATATGGTGACCTTTCACAGAAGTCTAAAACATAATTAAAAAAAAAAAAAGAAAATAAAAAAGAGGCGTATTTTGAATTGAAACCTAAAACTTCCATAGGCTTCAGACTCCTTTTCCCTTGATGATTAAAACATATTCCCAAAATGCTTAACATATTTTTCTCCCCTTTTTTCTTATCTTTTTCTTTGTTTTTTTTAAAGCTAGAATATTATTCAGTCAGAGAAAGGCGATAGAAACTAATTGACATTTAGAGGGGAAAATTATTTTATTCTCTTAGAATTGAGAAAAGTTATGAAAATTAGAGTTTCATTATACTTATAATCCTAAACTATAAACCATAAAACTTTTTATGCAAACACCTCAGAAACAGATGTTTTCTTGACTGAAAAAATATGTCCATGCAGATTAAAAAAAAAAAATACTTAAAAGGATATTTAATTTGTATTGTCTGCCCTGAAAATCTTTTTGTCATAATTAAAGCATGTTCCCATCATGAGAAGATTCATTGTTCAAAGGTGGGTTTAAGTGTCCCCAGAACACAAGAGTTTTTGCTTCTTGTATCAGCTTGCTCTCTTTGTGCCTAGGGAAGAGACTACACCTCCCTTCCAGGCACGGCTGTTTCAATAAGACCATCAATGTGATTTATCTCTGGCCTCATAACTCCAGTCACTCTATTGCTGCACAGTGAAATATCACTCCTAGAAAGTCTTCTAGCCACACTCTTCAGGTCTGTGGAATTTTAAGAGCTGATAAAGGATGGTGTTATTTGGCCTCCATGCTGCGTTTTTGCCAGATGTGTCTCCTTGTTAAAGTTCCCTTGGTACCCCTCTGGTCAAGGAAGACTGTTAATCCTTTTAGCTTGGTCAAATTCCAGTTCAGGGAGCTCCATTCTCTCTATATAACCTCCCTTCCGCCCCCTTCAATAAGAGTATCTGTAGGGTTTGTTAGTTTTTCTGTTTCTTGTATAAACAGTCCCACGGTGTTCTTTCTTCTTGTGATATTTTGTGATTAATCTGAAAATACACCATATAATAATAAGTTAAGGGAAAAATACTGGTATAAGTGAGCTCAAATTCAAGACTTTAGTATCTTTAAATTATCAGTTTGTTAAATACATAGAGATTGAAAACACTGTGTAAACATGGGGTCATTATCACACATTATTCAGAAGAAAAAAAAAGCGGGAATTGCTTCACTAAATCCATTCATATGAGCTGTTAATTGAAATACAGAGCAATTTCAGATATATGTAAGATGAAAATTGAATAATATGCTCACAAGTATGACCCCATAGTATTGTGCAAAGAGAATGTATAGATAATAAAATTAGGTGAAGCAACGACAACCTGGTGAGTAGTAATGTTAAGAAAGTATGAACAAATGAGCATGGCTATAAAACAGCAAATCTTATTTAGATATTTCTTCTGAAAATTTGTAGTGTGCTTTTTTTTTTCAACAAAATAGATTTCATTTTTCCAGGAATATTTTCAGAACCCAAAGAATTCTGACTGCATTCCACCTTCGTTTTTTGTCTTTTGTGCAATGGTTTTGAATCAGTTTATATTAATTCTGCCTACTATTGTTCTTTTTCTTGTTTCTTTTCCTAGATAATTTACAGTGATCTCAACCTAACATGATTTTTGTAATTCTAGAATCATGAGTGGTTATTGTCATGTATACAAAGATATTTAACAATCCCAACATTGCATTTATTGATTCTTACATTTAATATTGTTATGATTAATGAAGTTAATTCATGCCATTCTTCAGCATCTGAGTAAATTATAGAATGGATTTTGTCATCAAGGAAACAGAGTTCAGGAGTGGGTTTAGGTGTTTTTTGGGGAAGGAAGGTCTTATGAAGGATTATTTGTCTATAATTGGTAACTTCATAATTGCTCTACATTTACAGTATAAAGTTCACAATGTCTTGATTTATATAGCTTCAACTTCTATAGAAAACAATTTTAGCAGTTCTGGAGAAAATGCTGGTGATACCTAAACTCACTGATGTTGGGTTTCAACTTGTGTACTTTTGCTTCAAGTTTGCAAATAAGCTCTTCCAGGGTACAGGACTGAATTGTGTGCTTATCCAAAACAGCAGAAGGCAGGACATGGAACTGGTATAAAGCCTGTTCTCCATGTACCTTAATACAAGCACTGCATATTCTTTAAAAGGTGGTTTGGGAATGGCACTAATTAAAGCACAGTGAAACAGAAAAGGTTGAATGCATCACATAACTAATGAGAAAGTGTCGCTGGGAGAAAACCTTGTCCACTCAAGGGAGCAAGAGGAGCAAGAACTCTTCCATAATTTTCCATAAAACTATCTGAAACCACTCACATAAACCTCTGGTCACTGTTGTCACTTAAGGAGTCTTCATCAGTTTTCCTCAAAGGTTCATCTGCTGTAGGCTGAGCCCAGAATTTGTAATGAATGAACTGCATCACATTTGCTTCCATACTTTTGCACAAGCTCCTTTTTAAATTCAAAATTACCTACCTATATTTTCCTTTTGGTAAACAGTTTTCACTTTCCCTGATGTCTTGTCTGTGAAGCCCCGTTGGTAAAAATGAGCTCCAGGAAAGCTAACACTAGCTGAAGGAAATAACTTCTCAAAATTGCTAAAACATTTTCAAGCACCCTCAGTAAACCTAATTTATATCACTCTTTCTTAAAAACAAAACAGCTTTACTGTTTGTCCTCTTTTTCCATACTTACTGTTGTTATGTGAATAACAAAGATATGTATCTTCCAGTCAGTATATAATGCCATCAGTATGATAGATAAACTTGAACAGTGTAGTTATGTTTGTAACCTTGGTATTCAAATATTAGAGAAAGCCATAAAATTAAAGTTCTTCATTTTAGTAAAGTCCATATGTCTGTCTTAAAGATGAAAATACCCTCCCTTCAGCATTTATAATGTGGATACATCTTATACACCAGCGCAACATCTCTTCATCCAAAATTTTTATGTGAATACCCACATGAATGGAAAAAAGTTTTGAGGAGTATTGAATTTGTTTAGTCTTAGGTGGAGAGAGAGAAGATGGACTGTTCCCCACAGCAGGCTAGAAGAAGAAGATGGGAAAAAAAGAGACTAAAAGTAGCAATAAAGTTAAGACAATTTTTGTAACACTGACTTTTTTTCTGTTCTCCCATATGATAATATAAATCTTGAAAAACACATTCTAACAAAAAACAGGTAAGTACACAGCAAGTGACCTTTTAATATATTTATTATTTTTTTCTTTTTTTTTTCCTTTTTTCTTTTTTTTTTTCATTAGAAGGAGTGTAAGTCTAAGATCCCACCTCTTAACTCAAACTCATAAGTAGACTGCATCTGTTTACCAGGTAAAGTATGTCTGATTACATTTATTTCTTTCACATTGAATCCTCACCCTATAGGAAAAAGCAGTGAACAAACACAGTGGGCTTTGATTAGCTTGTAACTCCAAGATTTAATCCCCTGTCTGCTGGAGACACATTTATGCTCAAAGGTTAAATCAAAGGAAGAAGTCTAACACCAGTTTAACTATAGAAATATTGCCATTGATTCAAGACTTTGGTTGCTCATCTTGTTATAAAATTCCTGCTCCTGCTTTACATTTGATTGATTTACTCAATTGGCTTATGCTGCTTTTCTCTATTTCAGTAACTTAGACAATTATTTTTATATTTCAAATAACTTCATATAAAGAAACAGTACCTGAATTTCTTGTAAGCTTCTTGAATTTCTTAACATCAGTCCATGAATTAATATTTGGGGACAGCTGACAGTGTTAGCAGACTGATTTCTTTTACTTTATCTCACTGTTAGAAATAAAATAATGCAGTCTGCCCTCCTGAGTATCCTTTAAAATTTGCTTCAGTTTCTCGCACAGAGGAAAAGAGATTAATATTTTAATGGAAAACACTGAACCCTCTTACACACTGCAGACTCAGTAGCCTTTGCAGGAGACTTGCAGATAAGAATTTGCTGTTTCATTTTACTACTTTAATATTAAAGGGTATAGTTTTGCAAATCTTAGGCATATGTTTTCCTTATTATACATTTAGACTCACAATTTTATTAGGAATTAAGGGGATCAGTAAAATGCTACCAGGAGCAAGTCCACTTTTATACAGATTATTTATTAAAAAAAAAAAAAAAAAAAAAAAGGGGGTGGGGAGGGCTGCTAGTCTTTAAAATATACAGTTTTTAAACAATTTTGCTACAGAATTTTTATGAGCTTCTGGCTAAATATTTAAGTTGCAGATTTTTTAACATTTTTCGTTTTGGGTTGTTTTGTTGGGGTTTGGGTTTGGTTTGGTTTGTTAGTTGCTAAGTTTTTTTAAAAA
Source organism: Apus apus (assembly GCF_020740795.1). Classification (NCBI taxonomy): domain Eukaryota; kingdom Metazoa; phylum Chordata; class Aves; order Apodiformes; family Apodidae; genus Apus; species Apus apus. Next base: position 42,720,220 of record NC_067284.1, read on the forward strand.
AACAAGTAATATTCAAAATGTGGAATAAAAAAATATGAAGGAACATAGGTATGCTCTTACTTGTTTAATAAGAACTAATAAATTAAATACCATCCCTTTCTCCAAACACTGAAGTATCTCTTCTTTCACTTGATTCCACTTCCCATAATTTGCTGAATGTTCACATAGATGCAAATGAAAACGCAATAAATTTTCAATGACAGGCACAAAATGTTTCCCTAACATAGTCTGATGCCACCCACACTTCACCTGTGGAAAATGAACATGTGAAGATAGGAAGTAAAAAAAAAACAAAACCAACCAGTGAGGTTCTACTTTACATGAGCAGGTTCACCAGGTAATATGCAATGGGATACCCAGATCCAAAAAGCAGTGCAGTGAATCAGCCTGAACTTCCAGAGATTTTGCAAACCTGATGAAGTATCCTGGCAGAAAATGGACCATATTAGTTGGGAGGGTAAGCCAGCTTTATGGAGAAGTTAAGATGTGGAACACAAATATCTTAATAACAATAGGCAAACCAGAAAGACAGTCTAAGGGACTAATATGTAAAGGGTGAGCATCAGGAAGATGGAGTTAAGCTTTTTTCAGTGATGTCTAGTGATAGGACAAGGGGTAATGGATGCAAACTGTAGCATAGGAGGTTCAATGTGAATGTCAGGAAATTTTTTTTTATTGTGAGAGTGACAGAGCACTGGAACAGGCTGCCCAGAGAAGTTGTGGAGTCTCCTTCACTGGAGACATTCAAGACCCACCTGGACGCCTTCCTGTGTGATGTACTCTAGGTGACCCTGCTCTGGCAGGGGGGTTGGACTAGATGATCTTTTGAGGTCCCTTCCAACCCCTAAGATTCTGTGATTCTGTGATTCTGTGAATATGATGGCTTAATATTGTGGAAAATATATTATACAGAGTGAAATAGACATAATGGGGAAAGTGGAGAGACACAGAAAGCACTCTTCTCTGAAGTTGAAGGCAATCAGGCATAAAGATTTTTCTGTCACACAGCAGAGTTTTTTTAATGTCAGGCAGCAGATTTTTCAATGTACAACTTCCATTTGTTAGAAGTGGCAGTGGTTTGAACTGGTGATGGCCCTTCCCTATTTTGGCTGAACAGGTTAGTTCCTGAGAACAAAGCCTCAAAGGTGTTATTACAGTTCTCTTACATCTTGATGTAATACAGAAATATCCTTTGGACTGAAAGTAAGTAAGTTTTTGTAAACTTACTGAGGGACCAATTAGCTTCCTGATATAGTTAATTAAGATTAAAATCTATTCATTTGAAGTGAAATCCTGAAGTCTTTAAAATAATTCGTGACTTCCATTGGTATTAGCTGAGTCAGGTCTTCAAGCTTCTTATATTACAGGTGGAGAAAAAAATTCAAGTGGCAAATGGTTCTTGTCATGGTTCAGTTGTTTTCTATATCTCTTATCTGCTTTTTCAACAGACTTCAAGCTTAATATTTATTCATGCTTTTCTACCAGCTTATTTTTGTATTTATCCAAATAAAAATCTTTGCTGAATGTCAGCAGTTAGGTCAACAAGAAATATTTTTTAAAAAATATATCTATTTATTGTATAATCTCTTTGCAGTAAGAATAAGAAAGATTCTCTAAACTGTTTCTATATTCACTCTTGAAAGAACTACTCAGCTCTATAAATTATTAATTGAGGTTTGGGATTTATTTATGTTATTGGTAGATATGAAAAAAAATATATATAAGTTTGTTGCTGATTATTCTGAAGGATTGATAATAGTTTAATAGAAATTCTTGTCTTAAATACATGTAGTCAGTTGCATTCTATCTTCAGGTGTAACTAAATAACTCTGACTAGCCAGTGACTGCAGTCAAAGGAGATACATGAATGATAGCAAAGAAAACGTCTAGTCCTGAGAAACCAGAAAGAGGAAGAGATTATAGAAAGACGTGATAAATTATCTGCATTTTGACTTCCAGGCCTTTGTGAAGAAAAGGTTTCATTTTCTGAAATGCAGAGCTTTTTAATTGTATTTACATGAACTATGTCACAAAAAGTGATCACCTGGTTTATTAATTTCATATTGTTTAATGTCGTGTTGTATCACACACAAATGTGATAAACAAATGACAATGGAAAATGATGTTGGACTACTTACAAGAGAACTCCTAGAAATGCACTAAGACAGTGGAGCTAGTATAAATACAGAAGAGAAGTTTAGACAGGCCTGGAGAAAGAATATGGACTATTTTCACAGGGTACTAGTTCTCATTTTAAATGGTTCCGTTTTATCCACACTTGCAGCTTCACCTCTCCTCGCTGGCTACAAGCTTTTGAAGTCTTACAATGAGAGCTTACAAAAAGCAGGTTTTCAGAAAATAAGTATGGATTACACTGTTTCCACTGAGACTGGGAATGAGAGCATTATGACCATTCAGTATTTACAAAAACCTTTGTAACACTGGAACTTGAAAGAGATACCAAATATTCTTGTGCAATCTCCCAATCGAGAAACAGAAAAAAATGTTGAAATAAACAGCAAACACTTCTACTTTTATTTCTATCTATTCCCTCCTGTAGAATTCAAAATGCAAAAGGAATTATCTTGCAGACATTCAATTAGTATTTTTAGGAAACTGTGATCTACTTCCTGATATCATATTAGCCTAAAAATGGGTACAAATGTCATATTAATTATTCATTGTAAATTACTCAGTTACTTCTGCAATTAACAAAACCAATATTGAATTCAAGAGGACATGCTTTTCCAAATGCATCAACAGTTCACAACAGACACAAACCCTAGAGTCTGTGCTCACCCCTAATCAGGAATCATTAATGCTAGTTCAAAAATGGTAAATGAGATTGGCAAAATTATAGGTTTAATAATAAGTATGATATTATTTTTATCTTAATTGGTTTTGAAAATTAATTTGGTGTCAACAAAAGCTGGAAAAAAAATTAATTTCAACCAGACAATTAAAAGTCCCAGAAGACTTGTGGCTGATAATATTAAACAATGTTTAAAAGATTAAATTTTAGTTTCAGAAGCTGAATAATTTTGTAATGTACAGGTGAATCATTATCTTATCATAGAATCATAGAATGTTTAAAGTTGGAAGGGACCTTAAAGATCATTGTGTTCCAACCCTCCTGCATGGACAGGGACACCTCCCACTAGATCAGGCTGCTCAGAGCACCATCCAACCTGCCTTTGAACACCTCCAGGGACGGAGCTTCCACAAATGCTCTGGGCAGCCTGTTCCAGTGTCTCACAACCCTCACACTAAAGAATTTCCTCCTGATCTCTAACCTAAATCTCTCTTCTTTCAGTTTAAAACTGTTGCCCCTTGTCCTCTCACTACAAGCCCTTGTAACAAGTTCCTCCCCAGCTTTCCAGTAGGCTCCCTTCAGGTACTGGAAGGCCGCTATGAGGTCCCTCCAGAGCCTTCTCTTCTCTTCTTCTCTTCTTCTGCTAGAAGCAAGCCTGCTGTACATTGTTAACAGGTGATCTGATGTTCATCCTCATTACTAAATTATCTGGTTTATATTATGTTCTTTTTTGTAAGGCTGATGTACTAATCCACTTTATAGCTATCATTATGGGAAAAAAAATAAGAAGAAAAAAAAAGCATACTAAACATATTATTTTAACATTCAATATTTTGTCTAGGACATAAAGATGTGTTATTTTTACATTGGCTCTTATAAACCATTAAAAAACTTTCTACTTTTTCCTGCGTTTGACATTTTGGAGATTTTTCAGAATATCAGTGAAGGAGTGAATTTCCTTTATTTTTTAAAGGTATTGCATTTATAACAGGTTTTTTATTACTCATTGTGGAAATGTATTTTGTTGTCAGGTTTATGCATCTTCAGTGATGCATATTACCTAAAAGTGATTGTTGTCACTGGCTTTTGCACTCTGAGGCTATTAGTTAATACTCAGCTGTCTGGTTTGTGGTAGTGGTAGATGAGCTGCAGCATCATCATCACAGAGAGTCTCACAAAGGTAACACTGAGTAGTCTGGAATCAAGAAGTTTTCAAACCTAAGTAGAGCCTTCTCAGAAGATGGAGGAACACATTACTTTTAGTAATTAGTACACATTACTTTTTTGTCTTACAATTTACTGGACGTCCTTTATCACAGCTACACTCACAGACATCCTGGATAGAAAGCACTGTCCTGCATTCCTATGCATTGGTATCTATAGGAAACCCAGAAGTGCCGGAGTTAGAACATAGATGAAGTGTACATACGTGTAAGCAATACAACAAAACAGGCTATTAAGTTTTTTGTAGCAGTTAAAGAAAGCATGCTCAGGGGATCCACTTTCATAGAAGTAGAGAATTAATGTGAAGTGGTACAGGCATTTCTGTTTCCAGGATTTGATCTAATGACCACGTGGAAAACCAAGAGGACTAGGCTAGTAAAAAGCGTAGCTGTGAATATTGGATATTTTTCCTCAAAAGATCTGCAAGAAGAGACTATGGCAAATTTTTATGTGTCTGCCACTAACGTATCCATATGAGAGGACAAAGGGTTCCCTAACCTCTTCAGAGTCTGAAGAAACTTGAATCCATAACTTGCATGTCAAGAAGGTTGCTTTAGTGGTCACGTAATAGAGTTTCTTGAGTACAGCTCCTATCCATCACAGTAAAGCAAGGTCATGATATAGCCAAGGAGGCAAGAATCAATGGAGCTCAAAGGCAGCAGAAGAGGAAGCCAAAACATGGTTGGAAATGCCTGGCCTGTATAACTCTCTACACCCCAACCCTTCCAACCCCTGCTCACTTTCCCAATAATTTATTATGTACTTCATATCACACTGTGACAACATAAGCCTTGAAAATACAGGCAGAAGGTGGCACTAAGTTTATAAAAACAGATCATTATTGGTCACTGTAGGAATGCAACCTAATGTACAAGGTAGAACTGGCTTTAGTGCATAAGAACAACTGAAAAAAACGTATTCAGCATACATAAATCTTCCTATATGTGGTGAAAACACAAAGGAGTTAATAAGAAGTATAAAAGACAGCTACAGCCCCTGCAAAATGATAACAAAGGAAAAACAGACAGAGACAAATTACTCTGCCTTTTCTTCCCTGGTTAAGGATGCCACCCCTAACTAATGCCATTATTTATCTACTGGGGCCATTCTTATATCTTACATAGCTCTGCTTTTTTACTTGTCATTCACCACATTTGCTACTGCAAACTCAACTTCCACATGTTAAGGATTATCTTTTACTGTATCATTTGTTTATGTAAAATGGAATTTTAACGAGTAAGCGTGTCTGTGTGTTCCAAGACCCAACCTTCCCATATCACAAGGTGATCAACAATGCAGCAATGAGTAAGAGCAAATAACAGAGCAGGAGATAACTGCTGAATAAATATAGACAGTTCTGAGGAATGGAATATATACTTTAAAAAATTACCTCTACAGACTTCCATAGGTGCTGTCCTGCCATCCCTTGAGGCTACCACAAAAGGTGACTAAGTCAGAGAAGTTCAATATCAGTAAACTTATGTTTTTATTACTGGATAAGCATAATTAAAATATTTAGAAATCCAAAAATTAAAAAACCTGAAGGCACTGAATTTGGCTGCATCAAAATTTGCACTACTCAGTGGACCTTCCAGTGGACTATCCTACAACATAATTTGAGGGGGGGGGAAGACAAACAAAAAAAAAACCCTACCAGATACGAAGCTATTCCTAATTTTCCCTCAGTGAGTGATCTTTATTCAAGATGTGATTGCTGTGCCTCAAAATTCTGTCATTGTTCACTTTATAGCTTGGGAAAGCATCTTCAGAACAGAATAAATGGCTTCCGATTTGCTTTCAAGTATAGAATTTGTTCTAATATATTTAAATTTTTTAAAACTCAAGTTGCATTTTTCTAACTGCATAATTTCTGGTGAAATTTTAAAATCTACAAACTTATCCCTTAACAAAACAGTCTTTCTTCTAAAGACACAGTTTGCATAGTTTATTCATATGGAATGTATAAAATGAGTCCTTTTTACCCTTATTTATGAAAGAAGCAAAAGAAATCCAAGTCACAAAGAAAGAAATTAAAAATAGATGTAAAAAAGAAAGATTTTTGTATTTCGGTATGGTTTCTAAGTTTGGAGTTCAGAGGTCTGAGAAATATCACAATGGCTAAGCTTTTATTAATTCACTGAGTGCTTGCTTTCAAACCTCCACAGACTTTCAGTGAAATCTATTACACGTTCTCTGCATCTTAGGAAGTTTGAAACCATTCTGAGATTCCCTGAGCAGACCACATATCTCATCAAAAGATATTGGTGCAGTAGGTAGAAGAGTCTGAAGAATTACGCTTAAAAGTTGTAGTTTTTTTGTTGGCTCTGCTCTTTTGCTTTTGTTTGATTGTTTTTGTTGGGTTTTTGTCTGTTTGGTTGTTTTTTTGTTGTTGTTTTGGGTTTTTTGGGGGGGTGTTGTTTGTTTTGTTTGTTTAGGTTTTTTTTTTTGTTGTTGGTTCGGTTTGCTGTTTTGGGGAATTTTTTTTCTGTTGTTTTTGGGGTTTTTTTGTGTGTGCTTTTGTTTTGTATTGTTTTGGTTTTTTCCTTTGAGAATTTGCAGCCTCCATCACTGTTGCATTTTAGACTTTTTTTGCAACCGGCTTCCCCGCCAGGAGCCCGGAGCCGCTTTTAATCAGCACCATGGACAGAGCCCCCCTCGATAGCGGTTTCCCCCAGCAGTTTCGGGGGGGGGAGGTGGAGCCCGCACAGCTGGTTCCCCAACCCCACGGTTCTTCTCTTACTAGAAGGTGAAGTTACTCTTCTCTATCCAGGCACAAGTTCCCAAGTAACCTGAAGAAAACAAAGTTTCTTTGATACTCGTCTGTCAAATCTGCCAACAGGTTCAAAAGCAGGCATAGACAGGCAACAGAGCACACAGTACTGTCAGAGTTGGAAGGGACCTCTAGAGATCATCTAGTCCAACTTTCCCACTGAAGTAGGATAATCTAGAGCACATTACACAGGACTGTGTCCAGGCAGGTTTTGAATATCTCCAGAGAAGGGGGACTCCACAACATCTCTGAGCAGCCTGTTCCAGTGCTTTCTCATGCTCATAGTAAATAAAATTTTCTCATATTTAAATGGAACTTCCTATGTTCCAGCTTGTGCCTGTTGTCCCTCGTCCTGTCAGTGGGAACTATTGGAAAGAGTCTGGCTCCATCCTCCTTGCACCCAGCCTTCAGATACTTGAAGGCACTAATAAGGTCTCCTTCCAGCCTTCTCTTCTCCAGGCTGAAAAGTCCCAGCTCTCTCAGCCTTTTCTCATGAGAGAGATTCTCCAGTCCCCAAATCATCTTTGTTGCCCTTCGCTGGACTCTTTCTAGTGGTTCCCTGTCTCTCTTGCACTGGGGAGCCCAAAACTGGATACAGCATTGCAGTTGTGGCCTCACCAGAGCAGAGTAGAGGGGGAGGATGACCTCCCTTGACCTCCTGGCCACATACTTCCTTATGCACCCCAGGATTCCATTGGACTTCTTGGTAACAAGAACACATTGCTGGCTCATGGATAATTTGCTGTCTACCAGGACTCCCAGATCCTTCTCCACAGAACTGCTTTCTAGCAGGTCCACCCCTAGCCTATAGTGGTGCATGGCATTCTTCTTCCCCAGGTGCAGGACCCTACACCTGCCCTTGTTGAACCTCATTATGTTCCTCTCCGCCCAGCTCTCCAGCCTGTCCAGGTCATGCTGGATGACAGCACAGCCCTCTGGAGTGTCAGCCACCCCTTCCAGTTTGGTATCATCAGCGAATTTGCTGAGGATACAGTCTGTCCCCTCATTTGTCCAAGTCCCATACAGGCAGTGCAAGACAATAAATTGTTTGGTGGAGGTTTATTTCCCTACAAACGTTTAGTACTTAATTTTTAGAAACACAAAATGTTACCACTATAATAATAAATTAAAAAATAAGCCAGAAAGTGAATAGAAGGTATGAAGTTTCTTAGTTTTTCTGTCAAATCATTAGTTAGTAGCAGAATAGTCAAGCATTTTATCCAGTTTATGCCGATTCCTCTGCTGAAAAAGACAGAGGAAAAATTCAAAGCTGGGTCACTCACTGCCCAGGTAAATTGAGTCTGTGCCTAGTTTAAGGGGAAAAAAAATAGTAATAAAAGGACTTGCAAAGACTTGTGGATCAATACATGACCGAACTTTGCAGTCATGTCTGAGTGAGACAGAACATGAACTTTAGTCTCACCATTTATTCTCAGATCTATAAATGCGTATTATCAGTTACCCTATGACCATACTCTTAGACCATACTCTTTCTTTTCAAAAATCTTTTTTCAAAAGATACAATGAAAAACCTAAACCAATCAAAATACTAAAAGAATGGTAAAAACAAACAAACAAACAAACAAACCCAAAAAACCCCCACCAAATTCAAAGATATATATCCTTGTCCACAACATTGTATTGCCATACTTTCCACAAATATAGATGTGTTTATGTACACAGATGCACACAGCTCTGTACATTTAGGTGATTCTAGCATGAAAATCATGGCCACTTTTTGCTGTGTCTTTTTCTGAAAAGTGCATGTGAAAGACTCAAATAGGTTTCTTCCTGAAGATTAGCTAGACAGTAGATAATTTAGATTAGAGGAAACTGAGAATGAATAGAAGAGACAAAATGAAAAAACTTTCTTCCACTTTGCCCTGTCTACTGTACCTTGTCTTCCAGGCTTATTCTAAGTCTGGTAATTCCAGGCTGCAATTAGCCCTACACCATCTCTTCTGTGTCCTACGGAAAACCTTGCTCTTTTTGTCATCTCTCAGGCCTGGCCTTTCAGGTGTCTTTTACCTTCACTGCTTTGTTTCACTGACTTCTTCCTGCCCTGTCCTTTGATTTTCCAGGAAACTCCTGCTTCCAGGGAACACCAGTCTGAGCTGCCATCCCTTGTCCAAGAAATCATAGGCCAGCAGAAGGAAAACAATAACCTTCTTTTCTACAAACCACTCACATCTTATTAAGGACCATAGTACAGGTAAGAGACAAGTAAAACCAAAATCTGTCCATCATATATCTTCTTGTTTTTTGTCTTTTCACAAATCAGATTTTGCACACATAGCTGTGACTGCATAGACCTTGTTGTGCTCATGCGTACATGTTAAGTTTGGAGTGTCATTCTATTTTTTTCTCTCATTTCTACCAATTAATTTGAGAAGACATAAAAAAGAAGAGAATGTAATTCCAATCTCCTCATATTTAAAAGGTAAGTTTCAAGCTATATGCAAATTAAATGTTATTGTTCTCCAATTGCTGTCAAGATATGTTAGCTTAATGTGTTCCACAGTAGCAAAAACTTGACAGATTCTTTAGGTATTTCCCTGGAAAATGATGAAAACTGTATTCAGTATTTCATCATAAGTTAAAGATAAGCAAGTGCAGAATATTTTTCATTTGATCATCTTTCCCATGTTAGTAAAATTACATGTCTTCTTGTGCCTTCACCATGCTACTGATGAATCACATTGGGCTCCCTTAAACACTAATGACAGGTAACAAAGGAAAACCCTGTTCTTATATAACAAAAAGGAAGACCTAGGCAAAGATATAATTTGTTTTCCTCACATCTACAATTCTTCAGGCTACAAATAAATGCCATTATGGAACATCCATATTGATAATTTTTTAAAAAAAGATAGTCAATAAGTACTTTTGCTATAAGATGCTACTCACTATATCTTTCATAACAAAGGTTCACAGCACAGTGCTCAGGACACTGTCCAAAAAACATCATATCCTCCTATTGATCAGCCACACATCTGATTTATGTTTTAATGAATAGTGAAATGCCTCTATATACCTCCATATTTGCAGACCATGAGAAATGATAACGATATTTTTTCCATGTGTGTATGCAGGTATGTATGCAACTTAGGCAAAATCAGAGAGGGAAAAAATGCAGGGAATTTCCAGGAATAACCCAAGTTCAAAGCCTAAATTGTTGAAATCTGTATCAGAGAAGATACTCTAACTTACCAGGCTTTGCCAGAGTTAGGCCAGTTGCACAGGATGCACAGTCTGTATTAAATTTTCACATTTTATAAGCCTTGCCTATCCCTGGGCCAAATGATATTTCCAGGGTTAACAGAATCAACTGAGAAGTCTTTCTGAGCTGGAGGGGAAGCCAGAAGACAATCAAAGTTAGAAAGCTTACATCTAAACCAGAGAGTTAGGTCTAGCTACTTTTTTCCATCTCTAAGAGAAAGATTCATACCCATCTGACAGTTGCTTCAAATAACTTCCACTGTGTCACTGTAGTTTTACATGCCTCTTGAAGTGAAGTTAGAGATGACAGCCCTCCTCCTCCCTCTCAAGCTGTCAGAAAGGTTGGCTGTACTGTGATCAGCTGGTTGAGATGAAGCCAGATGGAAAATAGAGCAGATGGGAAGTACCTTGGACACCAGGTAGGTACTACAAACCACCTTTATTATATTTATCAAATTTTAATTTCATAAATGCAAAAGAAAATGCACCTTCAATAACTCTTTGACAAATTTTATTTCTCCAATGGTGAAGACTGTCATTTGCTGTCTTCAAATACTCCTCAGTAAAAAAAGAAACTATAAAGAAGGATGCTTTTTTGAATGACCTTGAAAACAGTTTTCAAAATCAATTACTCGGCTGTGTTGTGCTTAAACAAATAAAAAGTTACCCCATATGTTTTGATTTTCTTAAATCAGTTTAGGGAGAACAGCTCTCTGGGAATTAAAACTATAAGTATTCAAATAAAATGTTTTGTAGGCTCAGTACTGAAGGCTAGATCCAGCCTGTATGCAATATACATTTTGTAGTGGGTTTCTGTAATCAGAAAGATTAAAAAAAAAAAAAAAAAGTTGTGGATACCCTAGTGTTTTGCTAATGCTAAATAAGGTTTTGGAATTATTTCAGAAGTGGATATGGAGGACTGTGTCACAAATACTGTCAGATATTGTTTCTGGCTGACTAAGTTATCAGATTGAACACCAGCAGTATAACTAAAAAGTTCTTAAACTATTTCTTGAAAAGGCATTCTCAATCCTTATTTAGACATTACTTTTCTTACAAAGTGTTTTTATTACTTTTTTTATTATACATTTATGGTTTCCATAAATGCCAGCAAATCAGGTCATACAACAGAGGTACTTATTCAAAAGCTTCCGATGCAATCCAATTTCTGAACCCAAAACAGTTTTATAACATAAAAATTCCTGAATCTTTTCCTAGCACAACAAATTAACCAACTAAGTCTTAAAGGCTTAATTTCTAAATTTAAGTGCTGCAAAATATCCTGGTAATGATTTGGCAATTTAATAAAAGAACGACTGTGCACTGACATTCTTCTGAAGAGCACATAAAAATAAATCCCTATGAATGCATTCTTTGCTTTAATGGTTAGTTCATGCAAATTTAAGCATCCTAGATGACATGTTTTAATTCCTTCTGCCTCTGGACTAACACAAATGCTAAATGCAGTTTTACTGACAGCATCTCAAGCTCTGTATACAACATGAGTATTTAGCAGACCTCAGCATTTTTGTGAAGAATGAAAATATGCAGAATTGCAGATATTTTCTTAACCCTATTCTTCAGGGTTTTGACTTTTCCTTTAATGTGAAGTACAATCTTAGGAAAGAATGAGAGCATTATTTTTTGATCCTTGTCCATTGATTTTCTATGAGTAATAGACCAGGTCTGTGGAAGAAAAAACAAAGATGCTACAACAGGAAGGAATTTCTCATTATTATCTCCCTCCAACACTGTATGTTTTTTTCTCTTCAAGCTTCTATAAATCCTTACACTTCTCTCAGATCTCTTAGATACACTGAGTTTTTTAGGTCAGAAACAGATTGACCTCTTCTCTTCCTCCTAAATCAGTGTTATTATTCATATACTTACAGCTGAGCATGTCTTAGTTAATTAAAGTGCTTTTCACCTTGCAGAGCTGAGTTGAAAAATGCAGGAGCTGGCAGGTATTTCCAGGCAAAGCTGTGTCTCTGCTGTGTTTTGGGGACCAGAGCCTGTCTTCAGATATAAGGATTTGCACAAAGAAGAATTCTGCATTTCTAAGCATTTTTACTTGTACCTTATGATCTCCAATGACTGAATGAAGAAAATATTTTTGAAATGTAAATTAATCTGTATGATGGTGAAATAAGCAGTACACATGAATGTCCCTAGCTGGTATAACAGTCCAATGGGGAGCTGTCTGCTTGCATACAGATCTACACACCCTTGAAAGAAATAATGGATTCAGATGCAAAATAAAAAATACTAAGAACATCATGCGGGTTTGAAACTATCCCTGGGAGAACTAGGATCCATAATCTAATGAATGGATTAGATCCATGTATCTAAGATTCTTTCCATAAATGTGGGAAGAGGTTTGACTCCAAAAGAAAACAGAACCATCTGCAGCAATTTGTGACATATGAGTGCAGAGGCACAGATGACTGCTAGAGGATTCTCCTGAAGTTTCCTGAGGATTGTGCTACATGCACACCATTGAATGTAGATCATACTCAAGTACATATCATGTGGTTTTTTTCTCTCTGATCATCAGAATACCCTGAATTATCTAAGTATGAACTGCTAATGTAGTTCAACTCTTTCATCAGTTTAACGAACTATTCCCAAAGAGCATCTGTGAGTGGAAATTCCTTCTAAAACATGAGAGAAAGGCCAGAGCACCACTTGCTGAGCAGCATGCCTTTTAAAGCTACTCTTTGCTGCTCATATTTGCTCTCTTTTTAATTTTTTTTATTTTTTTCTGAGATGCAACTACACTGCACTGCATCCTGCATCCTACCACAGCAGCACATTCAGGAGCTGCATGATATCACTTGTTTTTCATTGCACATTGACCTATATACTATATTTCATTAAAATATCACAGAGTTTAATTTTTCTCTTCCTGTAAGAAACCCTTTGATTAAATTAATCAAACAATAAAAAGCTTTTGTAGTGCTTGAAGACTAACTGAATTCTTGGAAAGTCCTTTTTGTTTATTTTATGGAACTGAAACAGTACTTAACTTTTGGTGCTCTTTTAAACTTTATTCTAAGGAAGGAGGAATTTTCCATCCTTTATGAAACATTAGCAAAGTGCATTCTCAAAGTTTAGTTTTGTGTTCTGAAGCAGGTCAAAACTCAAAAAAAATGGAACAACCTTCTTCTGAATAGAAGGTTTTACTATACTTTCAGAAATTTGATTTTGCATTACTTGAGAAGTGTATAGAAAAATAATTCTTATCGAAGATTTTTATCCTAAACAATACAAGATTTAAATATCAGCTGTTTATGAGGAATAACTTCTACTAAAAAGTATTAGTGGAAATTATTTGGGAAATACATTTACCTCATCAATGAAAGACAGTTGCAATTGGTTTTCTGGGACAAGTTCAGCAAAAAGATAAGTTGGTTACATTTTTGGTATTTTTGATCTCAAGGTCCTTTTTTATTTTCCTGTGATATATTTGATGTTTAGTTAAAGCCATGGTCTATTAACATGGATATGCTGAAAAACATACTTATTTCAGGAACTTGCATTTCCAGCCACTGGTAGGTAGAAAGAAAGATGGAGGGACAATGTATAGAATTATGCACTGCACACAGAGTAGCAAATCACACTCTGTATGGTATCACAATATATTTAGTCTACATATCAAATTTTGACCTGAATCTGCTAATCTTTTCATCTTACTTACAGTCAATGAGGGGGGAAAGGTATGGAGATATAGGTACCATATAATTTAATGCAAGATCTCCATACTCAGTGAATAGGAAACTTCCTGAGTATAAACTGAGTATAGTGGGAAAAATATCTATATTTTCTTTTTAGATACTGACATTTAGCATCACTAGAAATAAGGTGGCTGAATAAAACCAGAATATTCTTTAACTTTCTAGAGGTTACATACAGTCTTCAAGCAACCAAATGTGGAATTATGTTGGCCAAGTACATGTTTTCAAGAGCCATTTTAGATCCCCAGAATTATCCAAAACATCCACACTGGACTCAGTCACTAGGCAAGAAAAAAAACCTTATGGAGTGAAACCTGGAGGCAAGGGGGGAAATGTTGATAATGAATGCTAGAAACCTAGAGGTTTACAATTGAATACAGCTCATAACAGTCTGTTTTTCCAGTACTTTTCTGAAGACCAGGGAATAACCAGGGAAAATGGACATGGAAAACCTGTAGAAGCATATGTGTCTTTACACTCCATGTCACTAGGCTGTGATATTCATGGCCACAGCGAAATGTGAAAGGGAGATGATAGAGATGAAATTTTCAGAAGGACTGGATACCTTTGTGGCAGAAAATAATACGTGTAGTTATCCATGTAAGAATGAGGACAATCAAGTATTATGCTTCAGGAAATAAGAAAACCATTATAGAGGAAAAAGGGAATTTGTCTATTTTGTTGTCTTTCTCCATGGATGATATTGCTTACTTTGTGAAATGTATCATATTGTTTTGTTTTTTACTAAAGCAACGGTACAGTGATCTGTTTCCATGCAGGAACTGTCACATGCTTGTGTTTCTTAATTTAAAATATATACTTGCAGGTTTAAGGTCATTAGTGATGTATCTTTCATTTTAAGAAATTTTTGGAGTAAAATAACCAAGGCTTATATAAAAATTGCATTGTGTTAATATTAGTGCAGAAAGAATTGTGTATTTGTCTTGAAAAAGCTATGCTCAAAGAACCCTTACTTATTCTTGACTTAAAAGAAAAAAATTCTTCACTGTCATCTCATTTATATTATTATGGTCCCAAAGGCTATAAACAATAATTTTTCAATCAAGTATGGGTCTGTTCAGAGCTAAACTTGTAATTCCACTAACAGAATGTTGATAATAGCTTTGAAGTGCAACAACACTTTCTGCCCACACACAGTAATGACCTGTAGGGGATAAATGTGCCAAAAGGGAAATCTATGCACTATTTGATTTACAACTTCATTTTTAGTGATAGAACAAAGAACTAGCAACAGAATGCACTTGTAAATCCTTCTGTTTTTCAGACTCAGCTTTCAATAGGAGAATATGATCAGATAATTTAAAGTCGCTTGTGTCAAATGGAGAGTAGCTGTGTAGACTGATTTTACGAATGATCGGAGCTTTCTTTAATGCACTACTTGCAGTTTAACTGCAGTAAGAGAGTGAAAAAGGTGTCTGCCTCAAAACTGAAATTCAGAATTTGTCAGGATCTGGCTATTTACTCTTCCTGTAACCAAGGTGGTAAAGTAAAAAAACAGCTGATGAATACGCCTTTCAGAGACTTCAACAGAGTTTTGTGTGATCTATGATTTGGGCCAGACTCACATACATTTTTGCTGTCAGAACAAGGAATGAGTAGCTGGAACCAAAGATTAAATACTGAAATCTTCTTTGTCTGACTGCTGCTGAAACTAGTATCTCACTGGTTTCTTTGTGTCTTAGTGTTTTTTTCCTGGTTCGGTTTAAGATTATGGGACTCCCCTTGCTTTTCTAGCCAAGTATGTCCTTAGGGTAACACTTCATCTTGAAGTAAGAAACAAAAGCTTTTTAGCCAATTTAATGCCTGTGGCCCCTTTTGAAGTTCAAGAAAGTTAAACCAAGTAAAAACAGCTTACATACACCTCCACATTCACTTGAAAGGAAATACCTATCCAGCGTTAGCTCCATGTGCACGAACTCTAAACCATGTAGAGTATGAGCCCATGAGGAGCCCACTGGGACAGGAAGCAGCACAGAGACACTGACTAAGGGACGAGGACCATTTACCATGGGAGCTGCATAATATAGACAAAAAACATCAGTCTCTGTTCAGTACCTTTTATCCAAGGCAACATCCACCATGAATACTAACTGCAGTCATCCTGGGGTTGTGCTGCTGTTGCTATCCCCAATACTTCACTTGAAACTACCACAGGTATTTCTGGATATTTTCTCCACTGGCCCTACAGTGCTAAAAGCAAGTGCAGGTGCACAGCATCCAGAAAGGACCCAGGTAATATTCTTTTTTCAACAGTTGATGGTAGCTGCATGCCTGGAAAGAATAAAAAAATACCAGAGTTGTAAAATAATTCAGGAGAAATATGATTGCTATATCTGAACTGTATTTCAGAATATTTGTAAAAGCATAAGGCAAAATGCAACTCTTTGCTTATGTATGTTGTTTCAGTGGAGTTCCTCTGAATTTATGCAGGGAAAGGTAAGCAAACTTTTGCTGTAAATAAAGGTCTTTGACAACAGGAAACATGTTTCTTATTTTCTCTACCTCAGATATACCTCACACACTACCTATACAGAGTGTGTGTTCTCATGTGTGTGTACATCTAGAACACACAACTTCACTTATAAAGACATATATTAACACTCAACATATGCATTTAAAGAAATTAAACACATGCATGTAAACAAAGATGACCAGTTCTGATTAGTTCATGCTATTAAGCTATTACTGGGAAAATAACCCCATAAAAGAAAACAAATTATTTTCAAAAGAAGTTTAAGATTATTAGAGCTGTTTTTTAGAAAGAACATTGAGTCAAATTTTTAGGTACTGAGGCCATGTTTAATGTATTGATAGCTGACTTCATGTTTAGTTTATTGAAAATGCAGGTTATGTTGCCATTTTTACTCATGATTGGTGAACCAAGTTCCACATCCAGGTTTTAGCAAAGAAAATCAGGTCCTTATTAAATCAACCCCCAAGCTGCAAACATAAAAAAGGAAAGGAAAGAAAAAAAAATTCCCTCAATGCACTATCAGCCCATTAAATTTTGACACATTTCAAAACCATACATATACATACTAATCTAGAAAAGCCTATTAAGCAATACAGTTTGTTGTGAAAATGGTATATTTAATGAAATCTACTTAGGGAAAAAAGTTTCTTTTTTTTTTTTTCTTAAATTAAAAGAGTGGGAGATTTTATTATCTCACCTTTTTGTTTTTGAAAAGCAAACAGAACTTAACAACAGTTTGAAAGTGGAAATTAATCACAATGCACAATAGGCTTGGATAATCCCAAAGGAAACAATCCAAACAAACCCACAAACCAAATAAAACCTACAAAGAACCCCTAGCCACTTCAATTAAGATGTGAAAATGATTTTATTTCTTGTAAAATAAGCACATAGAAATAGTTCTGAAAAAAAAAAAGAAGTATGGCAAGCAGAAAAGCTATCTCAGAGCTGCTATATAGAGTTCATAGGAGCAGATAATAGTTATCCTTTGTGTTATAAAATAGTATAATAATTCTACAGAAAAAAAATGCATTTATAGTGTAACATATTTCAACCATATGTATAAAAATTTCATGCATTGTGATATGTAGCATAAATCAATCATAAACACTTTACATTATCCTCAAGTTCTATAAATGCTTGTATATTTTGAGTTCCAGGCAGCAAGAGGTATATATTAACAATGAGTGTTATTGTTCAATTTCCAGCATTCACTAGACTTTTTGGACTGCCTTTTAGCACAAAGAAGATCTATTGTGGAAATTGCATTGTTCATTTCATCTCTTATGGCCACATGGGACCTTAAACCAAATGAAAAGAAATGGTCTTTGCCTGCAGGAGCTCACAAATGGCAGGTAAACCACAAACTAAGTGGACAGGGGATAATTTAGAAGCATGCTACTGCTAAGTGTAAGTGATAATGACATTATATGATGTGGAATTTAAAAATATCTATTTCAATGTCAAATTGATGAATAGCAGCATATCTTTTAGATGATCAATTATGTGGAAATCTGACTGAAAATAAAAGGAGTGGGCTTTCCAAAGTTTAATAGTGAAAGTCTTGGAAAAGTCTAAAAGCCAAAATATGAGGAGATAAAAGTCTACAGTAAATTCAGAGAGCAACAACCAGAGACATAATTTTGCCAGACTTGTAATTGAAATATGTTTCATTTAAACTTAGTCAAAAGAAGAAAACATCTGACAGTGGTGACAATATGGAATACTACTTCAAATAGATCTACTTAAGCAGTTACAAACAACATCAGTGAAAGAAAACAGGTTCTGATGCAAAGTTATCATCATTGACTGGTAATGCTAACTGAAATGTGTCTATCTGACTAGAGAAGATATATAAGCTTGAATCTCATACTGCTTACACCTGTTTTTCTGAGCTATAACTCGTAACAGTCGACTTTGTCATCAGCTGTGAAAAAATTTGTAAGAAATTATGAAAATAATAGGGAATACTTGAATTCATGCTCACTATCTCAAAGGCCACCAGCCTGGAAATTTTTTATTAGATCCATAAATACAGCAGTAGTTACAAAATAATTCTGCTGCTCACATCAAGCATAAAGATAGGTGCTTAGGTCTACAGCCAGACTTTACAAACTGATTATCATGAATCATATATTGTCTTCTAGAAGACTATAACATTATTTTAAGTCACTAGAAAATATGTAATAAAAAAGTACCAGACACATTTGTACACATATTCTGAGAAAAATTCTAAGGCCTAGAAACATATTTACTGTAGAAGGGAATATCTGTTGTTCTGAAAAGAGAAAAATTCAAATCTCATGCATTTTCCATCTGGGAGATTTCCAATATATCTTACAGTCCTGTAAAAGCAGCTTCACCATCAGCCCATTCAGGAAGGCAATTTAATTTGCCTTAATAGGTACTTTGATTTTAAGCATTATAGCATGAAGTTTCTTAGCTTTGCATTAACAAAATGCTATTTGTGATTTGAAAGGAAAGCCAATCCTAGTACTATCCCAGCATTCACAGAAGCAATAGTTTTTCTTTCTTTCAGACATTAACTGAGCTAGATCCAAGTAGATACAGAAAATTGTAACTGTTTTTTGTCTTCTGTCTCAACATTCTTTGTCCTATAGTAAATATACGCCATAAATTAAGGTTTAAATTATGATGGTCTAACTAGATAAAGTTGGGAAGTTTGATAAGACATTCACCTATGAAAATACAAAGCTTTGTATAGCTTGTTTTAACCTGCCTTCAGTCTGGCCTGGTTCAAGTATTTATACATTACAATTTGAACAAGAAAGTGTAATGTATATTTAAATTACTTTGAAGTCATTATATTTATAGAATCATAGAATAGTTTGAGTTGGGAGGGAACCTTAAGATTATCTAGTTCCAACCCTCCTGCATGGGCAGGAACACCTTCCACTAAATCACGTTGCCTAATATGTCATCCAGCTTTCCCTTGAACACTTCCAGGGATGGGGCTTCCACAACTTCCCAGGGCAACCTGTTCCAGTGTCTTACCACCCTCACACTATAGAATTTCTTCCTAATGTCTGACCTAAATCTCCCCTCTTCCAGTTTTAATCCATTACCCCTTTTCCTCTCACTACAAGCCCCTGTAAAATGTCCCTCCCCAGTTTTCCTGTAAGCCCCTTCAGGTACTGGAAGGCTGCTATGAGGTCTCCCTGGAGCCTTCTCTTCTCCAGGCTGAACAACCTCAACTTTCTCAGCCTGTCTTCGTAGAAGAGGTGCTCCAGCCCTCTGATCATCTTCATGGCCCTCCTCTGGATTTGTTCCAACAGCTCCATGTCCTTCCTGTGTTGGGGGCTCCAGAACTAGACACAGTAATCCAGGTGGGGTCTTACAAGAGCTGAGTAAAGGGGAAGAATCACCTCCCTTGACCTGCTGGCTATGTTTCTTTTGATGTAGCCCAGCACATGGTTGGCTTTCTGGGCTGCAAGTGCATATTGCTGGTTCATGTGGAGCTTCTGGTCCACCACCACCCCTAAGTCCTTCTCCTCTGGACTGTTTTCAATCCATTGTCCACTCAACTGGTGTCTGTGCTTGGCATTGTCCTGACTCAGGTGCAAGACCTTGCAGTTGTTGAACTTCATGCAGTTTGCATGAGTCCATTTCTCAGGTCTGTCAAGGTGACAGGTGTTGAGCATTATTGTAGCAAATCTTTTTATTTTCTTGCTTTTAAATTGTTATATACTTTTTCTGGGTTTATGCAGTTAATAATTTAAAATAATTTATGAGATAAGCTGAAGCAAGCACAAGTTGAGAAGCTGACTACTAAGTATTTGTTAAGTAAATGAAAATGATGGCAAATCAATGATCCAGAGCAGAGAGCTCAGAACTTTGTAAACCAGAATTTATTGATGTCTTTCCAATAGTGAAACTTTTGCTTTCCCTTTCACCTTTGAGCAAGTTAGGATAGTTATATCTGTGTGTGCCTTCTGAAAACAGACTTTGTCCTCTCATACAAATGTGATTTTAAACATTATAGGGACATGAAGGAAGTTTTGAATGATTAATGTCTAAGGTGGTCACTTGGCTTCCTTAGCTTCATTTCTGAACTTCATCCCACAAAAGAGATGACAAAAAACCCCATGAAGTATGCAGATGTTCAAATCAGTTGTCCTATATCTGGTTACAAAAAGACCAGAAGATTGAGGGAGGTTCTCCTTCCCCTCTAGTCTGCCCTAGTAAGACTACATCTAGAGTATTGTGTCCAGTTCTTGGCTCCCCAGTTCAACAGGGAAAGGGATTTACTTAGGAGAGTCCAATGGAGGGCTATGAGGATAATTAAGAAACTGGAATACACGTCTTATGAGGAAAGGCTGAGAGACCTGGGGCTGTCTAGTCTAGAGAAGACTGAGAGGACATCTTGTTAATTTATATAAATATCTGAAAGGTGGGTGTCAAGAAGGAGGGGCCAATCTCTTTTCAGTGGTGCTCTGTGGTAGGACAAGGGGCAATGGATGCAAACTAGAGCACAGGAAGTTCCACCTCAACATGAGGAAAAACTTATTTACTGTAAGAGTGACAGAGCACTGGAACAGGCTTCCCAGAGAGGCTGTGGGGTCTCCTTCTCTGGAGATTTCAAGACCCACCTGGATGCGTTTCTGTGTGACCTCTCCTAGGTGGTCCTGCTCTGGCAGGGGGATTTGACTCTGTGATCTCAAGATGTCCTTTTCATCCTCTAATATTCTATGATTCTAGTTGAGGTTCAGTTTTCATGGATAGAAGGTATCCCATTTCTGAGTGATGTTTCTCCACTGAGAATCTTATCTCCAAGGTATGCTGCCATAAGATGAGAAATGTTTGTAGTCTGTTAAAGCTCTCAATATGCAACAAACAAATATTTCTTAGACTTTTAGTGAAAAAGAGTTCAAGCAGAGACCTTTTGGTGAAGTTTTGGGACTATTCTGCTTTGCTTTACATTTTCCTTCACTAGCCTTTCTCCTCTGTTCCCTGCACTTTGTGCCCCTGCACTCTTGGAACATGTGTCTCCAGTGCCCATGCTGCAATAAAATAAAAGCCAATGCCATGATTCAAGAATAGAAGAAGTTGAGCCTTTTCCCTGTGCTTTTTGCCTGGCTTTTGTGTCTGGAATAGCCATTTGCACCTTGACCTAGGGCAGATGACAATATTCAGGCTGACCACGAAGGAGACTGGGACCAAGAAGGATCTGTGCTCTGGAGAGACATGGCCCACTTCCATTCAGTTCAAGTATCATAAGTCCAGGCTCTATCTGCTCCTATTGACAGGAGTACTTGCTGCTGAATGGATGGCAAAATATGGAAAACATTGATTCAGTTTAAAAAGGAAGTAAAACAAAAAGGGTGATTTTGAAGCTGAAAAGTTCTGGAAGAGTCTGCTCTTGGAATCCTAGCAGCAGATACCTTTGTAGTTTGCTGTCCCCCATGATCAGAGCCAGAAGAAATGAAAGTCTGGGACTATAACAAATAATTTACTGACATACAGGTAAATGCCTTTGGCTGCTGCCATCTAGCACACTGTCACAGTTATCTGATACCCACCCCATAAGAGAAATGAGTAGAGAGAAGCTGTGACCCTATTCTGATATATCTTCCAATCTCCAGGACTGCTGAGCCAGAGCTTACAAAAAAGTCTTTAAAAGATTCAGTTCCTGCATCTCCATGATTTGGCAATTTTT
This sequence comes from Apus apus, assembly GCF_020740795.1. Lineage (NCBI taxonomy): Eukaryota > Metazoa > Chordata > Aves > Apodiformes > Apodidae > Apus > Apus apus. Next base: position 42,742,150 of record NC_067284.1, read on the forward strand.
TTCTAGCCGATTTTACTGGTCATTAACCTATCATAAAAGGACCGTAGGAGGAGTAGGAATCTCTTTCCAAGGCTTTAATTTTTCTCTCCTATGTGAAGGAACATTATCATTTAATCTGACAACACAGCATGCAAACTGCCAGAAGCTACATTTTGACCAGTGGAAGATGAATCTCAAAAGCCTGGAAATTCCTTTCACTCAGACAATGTCTAAATGGTAGTATTGTTATTTAAATACCTTCAGTCCATACATTTGTGATGGAGATTTCCCTACTTTACATTATTTATTCTTATAAAATTTTCAGGTCCAATTTTTAAGCTTTAATCTTTATTTTTATTTCCTTTTTTTTTTTTTTTTTTTTTTTAGCCTGGAAATAAAATCCTGCAAAACAAAACTACAACAGAAAACCAAAAATATGGATTAGTTAAAATAAAATATATATATATATATATGAGAAATTAATCAGTTGAAAAGGTCTCTTAAAAGCTATTTTTTCTGCTATTTGTAGTAGTTGTCTGTGTAGCTGAATGATGAAAGTGTGTGACTTGAACTAAAACATGGTCTTTCATCAACTTCCTTTAAGTTTTCAGATGACGTTATGGCAGCGTATTGAACATGATTATAGCATAAGTTGCTGACTATCTGCTGAGATTTAATAAACACTCACATGTATACATCTAGTTATGCTAGATGTGAGGTAAAACCTGATAGAACAAAACCCTTTCATTGCTAAATAAATCTTTTGTTGGGGTTTATGATAACAGACTAACCTCTAGCTGGGTGATGTAAAGCTGTATATGGCATGTGGGATGGATTAAAGTCCAATAACAATTTCAGTAATTATAATTACTTGGTGGGGTTAAATTGTAGGACAGGGACAATAAGACCTTTATTCTTGAGGTTCACACTTTTCTTCCATCCTTTAATCATTCCAAACACTTCATTAGAGGGTGAATGGAGGGCAAGGCTTCCCTAGGTATTGAATAAATGCTTATGTTCAGCAGTTCACAGGGTATAAATATCTGAGTGTCCACACAGATTTTGTCACATTTCCTGACGTCCAGCTGTCCCCTTGCACTTCAAAGGGAACTTGGATGCCCAGATGTGTTTGTGCATTTCCATCTAAAAACTATGTGTTGTAAAATCAATGCTTAAGTGTGTGACACATGGTCTTCTCAAGTCCCTGGGTCTTCAGAAAAAAAACAAACATCTATGGTATCACTAGATTCCAGGAGATACATACTTTTGACATTTTGGAATAGTCTCTAGCTAGTAGATATTTTACTTGGAGCATTTTACAGGCTTTTCTTTAATATTGGGGCATCATGGCCCCAAATTGATAAAGAGTTAATAATGCAAACAAGAACTGAGTGTAAAGAGACCAGATGTGGGCTACAGACCATGATCAACAAGTAACAGGAGAACATCTAAAACTGCTGGAAAAGTGTCCTATAATGTCATTGTGGACTGATGTGATTGACAGTCTGCATTGGCAGCTGGCTATAAGAAACACTGGCTGTGAAAACTGGGAGCTAACACCACTACTTGGGTGTCTAACACTATGCAGGAGCAGAAGGCCTGACGCGGTAACTTTTTGCTTCAGGGCTGCCAGAGCCTGAGGCTGCTCTGAGAGGTGTTACATCTCCCCTGGTTTGACTGCACCCTCACTGAAGAGGCACCCATAGTAAGTCTCAGCTGACATGTGAGTGAAAAACTTCCCCTGTCACAGTCTATCACTCACTTGGTCTGTTTAATAGATTAAACCTGATAGCGTTACATTGTTGAGATCTTTTTTTCTAGTCTGATATCTCTTGAGTTACTGCTTATATTCTAGGGACAGAAAAATTCAGCATATGAATATGCCTAAGACTACACTGCATCTTATGATTTGGCATCCTGGCTTTTTCAAGACAACAAAATGAGCTTCAGCAGTTATTGAACATTTTCCTAAACAGACTTTTCCTTGACACATATGATCAACAACTACTACCCCCTTTTCCTTTGCCTTTTCCTCAAGAAGAAATGCTGTTTCTTTGGACTGATGGTGTAGTTTCTTGAGTAAAATTCCAGAAAGAACTTTGAACTGAACTCCAAAGTTTCTGAGTATCTTCAGAAAGTTCTCTAAGAATGGAGTTGTTACGATGCCAGTGGTTGCATCCAAAATTTAGGCAGAATCTTTTTACTGGCCACCACTTCTGTGATGCCCAGTGGAGATTTGAAAGTTTCATCTCATAGAACTTACAACACTGAAGCTGTATTTTACATGGTGCTATATCTACAGTTAACAACATAGCTCACAAATCAAAGCAGTATTTTTTGCATATTGGCCAGCTGCCCAGTGGACAGATTTTCACTTCACTTTATCACCAAGCTATCACAAAGTGAAGCTTTGTGACTGGCCATTTTCTGATGCAGGTTCCTATTTCGGGTTCTTACTGAAGACCCTCCTCCCTCTTCACAGGCGTAGGGCAGTGTTCTGTCATGCATCTCAAGCTGAAACTAATGAACAGCGAGAAATCAGAAACCAGCCTCAGTCACTCCTATTGATTCTAGAGTCTCAGTGACAGCAGCTCCAGCACAGAAGGTACAATATTACTGATATTTTCTGTGCTGTTCTTATAGCAATGACAGACTACTGGGGCAAGAAACAGCCAGGCTGTAGCAAGTGCCAAAGCCTCAGTGTAATTTGGTTGCAAAACCAGAACCTAGATCTCAAAATACTAATGGCAGTGATGGATGATTTCTTGATGGTGAAGAGTGGAGGGCAGACATCACTTTTCATCTTTGTTGACCTCTTTGCAACATTTGATGCAGACAGTGATAGTGAGAGATTACTGAAGGAAATGGCAAGGCTGTATAATGAGTATATCAAAAGTGTCTAACGTTTCTCTAGGTGTATATAGCTCTAATAAAGCGACAGGAAATGTCATGTTTGCTCTCTGACTTCATAACTACAGTTTCTCTCTTTGAACCTATTCAACATCTACAGAGAGATCCTAGAAATGGCAGTCTCATAATGAACTTAGTGCAGCAGCTGCACAGTTCTCATCATGCTTATCTTCACCAGAGAGAGCAAGATGGGGTCAAATGTTGGCCAAGGACAGCTAATGGATGAAGACTACTTGTGCCTGAATGAAAAACAGTGAACCCACACAGGGCAGAGATAGTGCTGAGGGGAATGAAAACAAACCAACAGTTAAAATAACCTCTGGGAGTCTGCAGCCTCGTATTTGAAAATATCTTTTAGTGAATGCAGTTTATTCTGGCAAAGAAATATAAAAGTGATTTGAAAAAGACTGAATCTGTGACTCAGTTTTTCCACAAGATCTTGGTTCACGATGAAATAGTGGAGTAACTCACAAACTGTTTCCTATATTTTGAGTTCTTAGTTTTTAGTATTGAAAATCCTGTTGCTGTAATTTGAGTATATTAGAGCAGATGAAGGAGAAAGGAGACAATTTTTTTAAAAGTTTTTTACAAAGATGAATGAATAAAACGTTCTCCATGAGCCACTACCTGGCTTAGTGTATTCAGAGCTTCTGCCGTTAACTAAATGTCCTGGTTTGAGAGCACCAAGATAATTTCCTAGGGGCACACTGATCTGAGACATGTATCTGTATGAAAATCATCTTGTTATGTAGGGACTGAAGTTCAGTGCCTGCAGGGAGTGAGTGAGAAAGGTAAGCCTGAGCTTTGGTTCTGTAGCTCAGCACATAACTCAGTGCCCAGGAACAAGCTGTTCAACCTTCAACAGTTGGAAATTACTTGGCAGTTGAGAAAGGACATACTTGTGAGTACCTGTACTTTAAAATAAGGCATTATTATTATATGGAGACATTCAAAATTCATCTGTAGGTGTTCCTGTGCAACCTACTCTAGGGGATCCTGCTCTGGTAGGGGGGTTGGGCTAGATGATCTTTCGAGGTCCCTTCCAACCCCTAACATGAGGAACAAAGAAAATAAATTAAACATAGTGGAAATTTTCAAAGTTGGAGATACTGTTCAAGGGCCATTAAAAAAAAATAATAAAAAATTTCTTCTTTGAAATAACCTCCCTCTTTGTTCTGTTTTCTTCTTTCCCACTTAGTTTATCAGAAGCAACAGAGATGCAGATGCATCTTTTCCAAACAACAGATGGTAAGCCTTTGATCCAAAACACAAATGCCCCAAACTATGGTCATGAAATAATTTTAATGACTGTTTTAAGCATATTAAAATAATTTTTTTTGTTTTTCAAAATACGCTTTGCGTGTCTATGTGAAAATGAAAATATCAGCCTGAGATTGTCTGGGAAAAGTGAGGCATACAAAAGTGATTAGTGACTGAAAATGATTAGCTGTTTGGCAACCTTATATAGAAATGATGCTATCACAATATTAGTAACATGGCTGAACAGGAAAAGTGCAAGAAAAAATGTATTGTAACAAAATATCAAATGTTAGAATCTTTCGTGGTAGATTTCATTAGTAGTAAAAAAGTAAAATCACATAGAAGTATGACTTTAATTACCCATACTTGGATCTTATTTCTGCTCATAAGTAAATGTAAAGTATATTTTTATGCCAGGTATACAAATTAGTCTAAAACTTTGTGAATAAATGTTTGAAAACAACCATAGCTTATTTTTTTCTCTTATGAACAGTGAGTTAGGCAAGATCAGGCAAATTAAATCAGGTTACAGAGAAACAAACCTTCTAGTTATGTTGCATTTGTGTAAAATATCATTGTCTACTAATTAAATCAATTAGTAACAAGGAAAGGTCTTTATCCAAATTAACACCATTAGCTATATTACTTAGTAAGCATGAGTTCAACTTTTCATCATAGAATACCCTTTCTGAATATTTTATCATCCATTCATTTTGATGGAATTATTTTAGATGACATTCTGTCTTCACTGTAGATGCTAAATATGTCACTTGACTTTAATTCCAAATCACCGATACAGTTAGCAGAAAAAAAAAATGCCCCAAATGAAATGGGAATGTATAACAGATGTGACAAGATATCTTGGCAAAAAAAATGTTGAAGAATAGCAAGTAAATAATGCAAAAGTAAGTGGAAGCACCAGAATGAGATGGCATAGTATGCAAATCACTGTGTGTGGAAGTCTTATAGAAGACTCTAATGCCAAACTATCAAAGAAAGAAGCCTGTGGGAAAGTGAAGCCTGATAAATGCTTTTTTAATTGTCAGTTTAAAGAACAGTCTAAAGGTTAATTTAATTTAAAAAGTAGAGTATGCTTTGACATGGCAGCTGAAAATAATGTGTCATAGTGCTATATCTACATTTAAAATAACTCTTAAAACCAGTGAAGAAAACCAAAACTGTACAGAGAACAGTGTTGTGTAGCCTTCTGTACAGAAAATAATTAGCCTTTCTTTGATATCACAATGAGCAAAAAAATTCATGGGAAAAATTATTGATGGTCCTGACAGACAACGATGGACTGTAGTACGCATATGAATACATATAGGAAAACTATGCTTCATAATAAGTAAAAATAATAATATATTTGTTCCTCTCTAAAGATAAAAACCTTGGGGTGGGGGTTTAAAGCCCCAAACAACAGCAAAGGCCAGTGTGAAGACAGAAATTAATTTTTAGTATAAAAAAATTGAGAAAGTAAGGAATGAACAGAAGATTTTTGTTCTTTTGTATTTATATTTAGATTGAACTTATTGGACCCTTAAAACAAAAATCATTGGGAGGAAATAAAGTGTAGCTATTGGACCCCAAGATATACTATGCTACAAATCTGTGGTTCCCTCAGGCCATATTCCTTGTGAGTAACAGCCCTCCCCACCTCAAGCATCCTCATGTAATCGATCCATATTCCACTAAAATGGCTGCGGTCTATGGGAAAAGGAGTCCAGCTCTCAGGAGGGTGCTATGGCTGCAGTGTGCATTGCACTGTGAGCAGGTCTGACTGGAAGAGCAGCAGGTGAGACTTCCCCAGAATATGCTACTAACAAAAAGTGGAACATCTTCTACAGAAATCAGGATGGGAGAGGCTGCATATCATGTCAGTAACTTCTAGCACAGTCAGTGAGCCCTGCTGTTACATGGTATCTTCTCTAGTCATGCAGCCGGACAGTTGTCCTGAGAAACTGCCAACTGTAGCAAATAACTCTAAAGGTAAACAGCAGCTTCTTTGCATTCAAGTGATGAATTTGCTGCTTTTCTTCAAGTTTCCTCTTTTAATTAACTTTTCCAGATGAAAGTTACTGCATTTTCAGAGCAGAACTGGGAAAATGACATGACCGAATGAATTCCTTAGGAGTAACTTCGGCTCATAAGCCAAAAAGTCTTCTGTAATATTTCAGACAGAACATTTCAGGTACCTGTCCACGTCCCCAGAAGTAGTAGAGCTGCTTCCAGCCCCTACTTGAACCATCTGCCCCCAGGCTGAGCCAGCCCCATCCCTCAGTGTCTTGTCACAGGGTAACTGCTTCAGCCCCAACCAGCTTGGAGGCCTTTTGCTAAATTCACACTAGTTTGTCTGTGGCTCTGAATCCGTTGTGTACTCTTCTCACTGATGGTTCCTGTCACCAGCCCACTGTATTCTAACCATTTAAGTTTCAAACAATTCCTACACCGTGAAAACATTTCAATGACACAACTTTCCTGTGGAGACTAAATCTTGCTTTTTCTCTTCTGTGCTTGAATAAAAGCAGAATAATTTTAATATCAACTATATTCATTATTCTGATGAATGTTAAAGCAACCTTAAAGTATTTGTGAATACTAATTAACTTAATATTTATTTTGATATTTAAGATTATAGCATTACAACCTGAATGTGCTCTGATTCAGAAGTTGTTCTTTCCCTCTATTACACATAATTACATATTACTTTGCATTCACAGCAAATTTCAATAAGAATATTTTTGCAAAATAAAATAAAGATTAAGGCATATAAATACTATTATCCCAGAGAGAGAACACCACACAAATCAGTAAACAGAGATATCAGTAAACAGAGATAAGTACCTTCCAGCCAGTAAACTGTGAGATAAATTCACTGAAGTTTGGCAAAAGACTGTGAGATCTTGGAAAAGGAAGCATTATTTCTGCTTAGTTTTATTTATGCCATTCTATCAATAAATACCATCACTGGATATGACAACAAACACCTTAAATGCAGCAGAACACCTCCCTACACATTTCATGGCTGGAAATTCAGTCCGGTCACGTCTATGCTGGAAACTTTACTTAGCTGTGTATAAACTCTCAGGCTGTACAGTCTGAAAACCTAGACAAGAGAAAACTCTCCTGCTAGGAACAAGATCTTGCAAACTTTACTAGGAAGAAAGCAGGAAAGGAAGCAGTACCACTGGGAGAGGTGGGAGTCTCTGAAGTCCCTGCAAGTGGAGGGTTTGTTATGGTGGCTAATGTCTTCCCAAGAAGCAGGCTGCAGGGAAGCAAAGGCTTTGGTGGTTCAATATAGAAAAGCACTTCCTAAAGTTCAAAGCTTAAATTGAATGCAAGGTCTTGCAGTGAACCAAGTGCCACTGTGTCTGTTGCACTGTGGCATCCCATCAGCTGCACTGAAATAATGGAAGGAAAAGTTGAAGGTTTTCTGCAGACATTACCCTGGAGCCATCACACCTATCTTTGTGTGACTAAGCAACAGTTGTAGTAAGATGATGATGATGTATTGCCAATTTGGTAAAATTTTGGGTGATTTGAGAGGATTTTGTAACAATAAACAAAGCATGAGAGTAAAAGTAAGCCACTCTTATTCACAATCACACTGTATTGTCTGTAGAAACCCCAAAGTAGATCTTTCCCTAAACCACAAATTTTAGGTTGACAGGATATCAGACAATAGAGGAAATCAATATGTAAAAGAAAAATACCTTCCATTTTTTTTTTTAAATTATAAATTTATTTTTATGTAAAGGCACTCACATATGGAAGGCTTTTTCTTTCTTTTCATTTTGTTTTTATTAATGTGCAATAAAAAAATTTGAATAAACAACATATTACAGTATAAATCTACTCCAGCTACATTTATGTAGCTTGACAATGACAATTTTGATTATATTCTTCTTTTAGGATTGTAATGGAGTGTTTTGCAAAGACAGGTCTGCTGTCTAATCTGTTCTAATGCTTTTTGTTTTGTTTTGTTTTGTTATTTTTTTAAAACCTGGGCACACCAGAGAGCTATCAGAAAATATTATGACTTTTGCAGTAATGTTTTCAAGGGAAAGAAAATCCTATGGGACAGATATTAAATGTGTCGTGAATACTGGGAAGAAAAGCATTCACTATGTGTGTTACACAAAGTGAAGTTCTCTTTGGGCAATGTGTATTGCTACTGTATTGGGTTAAAGGATACAGGTGGACTTATGTCATTTATCAGTGAAACACTGTAAAATTACTTGCTTTTAAGAATGTGGAAAGTGTCTAAGCAGGGGGGATAAAAAGCTAGTCTGATAAAATCATGAATGCTTTCTCCATCGTTGCTGAAACTCTAATTTTCTTGCATATTGCCTGAGTTGATAAAACAAATAAAACAAGGAATCTCAGAGAGATTTCTTTAATATGCAAAATGAATTTCAATGTTCTCTCCTGCTGGTATTTTTATGGAAAACCTGACTACATGCTACACATGGAACAGAAAAATCTGCATTTAGATGGAAATATTATGAAATGCATGCTATGGTACAAAGTAAGGCTTTTAATGGAGATAGCAAAGTGTTGTGTTATGTGGTTGAGTGGAAAGCCAGCATGCATATATGCTTTTATGTCCAGCTGCCCTGATTTGCCCAAGAGAGCTCACTTTATTTGAATTTGAACCTAATATGGGTGAGGAAAGTCATCAGTGAAATCACTGTTCTTTTACCAAATAAAATACTAAGAACTGTGTAAGTTAACACTGTAAACAATGATGTTTTCGACTTGCATGGCATTTTTTTCAAAGCCTCTTTAAGTGTTTTATGATTAAGAATTAATTAAGCCTGTGTTTGTTACATAAAGTGGTGTAACCATGTTTAAATTTACACCCATAGATTTTAACAACGTATTTAAAGTCACTGCAGAAGCTGATTCAGTTTTAACATGTCCCTTGAGGCGTATTTTGCCACAATTTCTTTTTGTTTTTGTTAAAATAAATGCAGCAAAGAGTGCAAATTCATTGGGCAAACTGGTGATTTATAACTATGACTCATTAAAAGGAAATTAAATAATAAGTACATACCATACAGTACATACTATAATGAGTTAAAATTCTTGTAGACAGTATTTCTCTGTAGAAAATATTTCTCATTCAATGAAATTGGGAATTCTATTCTGAATATTCAGAGTTTTTGCTGAGTAAAACTAATGGAAAGTGATTGCTATCAGAGATCACATCATTTAAGAAGCCAGTATTTTTAAGATCTCAGATCACATCACTGTTGTCATGATGTGGAATCAAAATTGTAGCTCTTGTCAACAGATGGAGATCCTTGATCTAGTTATAAATTTTGTCCACAATTATGTCTGCTTCAAGAAAATGTTAAGAGAACATACAAAAATGGAACACCAATAAATAAAGGAAAAAATTCAAAGCTTAAGACATTGTTGAAAACAAGGAATTTTTATTTGAAAATTTATTTAGGCAGCACTGTTGCAAATGTATTTGCACAAGTGACTTGCGTGTTTTAAAAAAACAGAAGGATCTGGTTCTTATACTGAAAGACTCTGTATCCCAGGTTGTGACCTCTTTTGTGATGCTAAAACAGCTTCCACAACAGGACTTAACTCCTGATTGTGCTGTGTGATCTGTACCATCATGATGCTGGTGGTAGCAACTATGAAGGAATACACTCTTGCCAGCTTATTAATGCTTTCTTAAAAACATTTTTCTGCTTGGAGAGGAAGGTAAAAAAACCCAGGAAGATCGTTATGAAATATAGAGGATTTTTTATGAATATTTAAAAGCTTTTAAAACAATCTTAGTATTTAACTTTGAGTCTTTACTTTCTCTACAAATTACATGTGCTTTTTAATTATAAATTCTTCAAAACAAAGGAAAAGTCCAAATTTATCATTCTTAACCACAACATCACCGAAGCTTTACTAGAAATTCTGAGTTCTCACACAATGAAAATCTTAATCAGTGGAACTAGTATTACCAATAAACCACTGTGGAATAATTTCTAATTGTTGTGGGGCTTTTTTGTTGTGTTTTTTTTTGGGGGGGAGAGGGTGAGTAGTGAAATCCCCTCATTTTTCCAGAAAAGTGGAAATACTAGCTCTGAAAAACACAGAGGTATCTAGTGATTATATTTTTTTTTCATATCTCTGCTTCTAGTATTACTGATGTTTAACCCGTGAATGCACTTGAATATCTATGCCAGATTCCTCTCTTGCCTTACAATGCTACTGACTGCAATAACATTGCAAGGGGGATAAGTTTTCTCCAGTAACTTTTATTGAAATAGCAAGGAGTGACCTTAGGATGCTTCTGTATGCCCTAGTCTTCTTTCTATAACATTTAAAATAATGGGGACACACTAAGTGGCACAGCCTCAACCATACTGAGGGGTTTTAACTCTCTGAGGGTTAATGGCTGGATGTTTTAGTTGAGTAATCAAATATAATACTGTATTGCAAAACTCCTGTAAAGGCACGTATATGCAGACTAATGGCTATTACTGTAATATGCTTTCAACCTTGAAGACACTTTAAAGACACTGCTTGTCATTTCAATGTTGCATTGTTGCAGTCTAATAAATACATTTCTCTGTTTCTTTTTGTGGTTTGGTGAAACAGAGAACAATTGTGATTTATTATATTTTTTTCTGATTCAAAGAACATACCCTAATCAAAGCTTCAAATGCAGTGCTGCTGTCAAAAAAGGCAGAACATCAGTAACAAGAAGTATAACCTCAAAGATCACACTGACAGAATTTGTATTAAAATTGTATTGAATTTGTATTCAGTTTGTATTGAAAGCCGATACAAATTATTTTTTTATTTAAAAATACTATTTCCTATATTTATCACAGGCTGTGAAATAAATTAATCTGCACGTTTTCCGCTGATTCTTGTTGAAATACTTAAGCTAGGTTCCAGGTAGACATTTCTGGGAGATGAAGCTGAGAGGAGGGGGCTGGAAGGAAAACATCAGAATTTTTAGGTATTTTGATATCTCCAATTAGAGGAGAGACTGAGATAAGGAATACAGATTCTGCAGCTTTCAGGTGTCTCCCTTTACCATAGGGCTACTGGAACAAAGAGATTTTACTATTTTTTAATTTAAGTAATGTTGTGGTTGTAATTTATTTTCCTCCTTTTTTCATAATTAAATGTTCTTTTTAAAAAAATAACAGCTTTTTAATTTTTCAGTACTTTCTCTAGAATGAATCACTGAAGTCCTTGAATCCAGCAAGCTGTGTTTAGCAAAACATAACTGACCAGATTTCTGTGTTCTTCTAAAGATAAGTTATTAAAGTGCATCAATGCATTGATAACTAAACATCTAAATGCATCAGCTCCTCTGAGTTTGCGTGGAGCATGGCTAGCACAGCTGGGATCCACAGCACAACTCTGTGAGCTCTTACCTCATTCACAGGTAAGCCAAGCACCTCTCAGGTGTGGAAGCATTGCATGACATACAAATGCCTTATGTTTCACTTTGGGCAGTTAAGTCCCTTTATGATAAGGTTATGACAATTTAACCTGAGCTGAGTTACATCCCTACTTTAGTCATAGATCTTGTCCTGATTTGGTGTACCTCTTTCTCACTACAAGATGGACGGGAAAGTGGTTTGTATGTGGTTCTGGTTTCATGCCACACTGCAATGTGCTACATGAGCTATTGGTATGGAAAGCGAGTCAAAGAGGGGGCTAAAGCTAGGCAGATAAAGTTTTACCAGCAATAAAATATGACTATGTAACACCCAAAAAAAATCATAGAATGAAAGAATCAATCATAGACTCATAAAATAAGAGAATCATAGAATGATTTGGGTGAGAGGGATCTTAAAGATCATCTAGTTCCAACCCTTCTGCATGGGCAGGGACACCTGCCACTAGATTAGGTTGTTCAAAGCACCATCCAACCTGGCTTTGAGCACTTCCAGGGATGTGGCATCCACAACTGCCCTGGGAAGCCTGTTTCAGTGTCTTACCATCCTCACAGTGAAGAATTTATTCCTAATGTATAATCACTACTACATGCCCCTGAAAAATGTCCCTCCCCAGCTTCCCTGTAGGCCCCCTTCAGGTACTGGAAGGCTGCTCCAACGTGTCCTTGGAACCTTCTCCTCTCCAGGCTGAACAACCTTAAGTCTCTCAGCTTGTCTTCATAGGAGAGGTGCTCTAGCCCTCTAATCCTCTTCATGGCCCTCCTCTGGATTTGCTCCAACAGTTCCATTTCCTCCCTGTGTTGGAAACCTCAGACTGTAACACAGTACTCTGGGTGTAGTCTCATGAGAATGCAGTAGAGGAGGACAACCTTGACCTGCTGGTCACGCTTCTTTTGATGCAGCCTGGATATGGTTGGCTTTCTGGGCTTCAAGCACATGTTGCCAGCTCATGTTGACCTTCTTAACAACCAACACCCCCAGTCCTTTTCCTTGGAGCTGTTCTCAGATGGTAATTGTGCTTGGCATAGCCGTGACCTGTGTGCAGGACATTGCCCTTGGCCTTGTTGAACTTCATGTGGTTGGTATGGGCCCACGTCTCAAGCCTGTCAAGATCCCTCTGTATGGCACCTCTTCTTTTCCACATGTTGACTTCATCACACAGCTTGGCATCATCAGCAAACTTGCTGAGGGTTTACTCAATTCCACTGTCCATGTCACCAGAAAAGGTATTAAACTGTACTGGTCCTTGTACCAAACCCTGAGCAACGCCACTTATCACTGGTCTCCATATGGACATCAAACTGTTGACCAAAACACTTTGAGTGAGACCAGACAGCCAGTTTCTTAACCACTGAGCAGTTGAATCCATGTCTTTCCAATTTACAGATCAAGATGTCGTGCAGGACAAGGTCAAAGTCCAGGTAGATTATGTCAGTGGTTCTTCCCCTGTCCAATGGCACTGTGAGCCTGTCTTAAATGGCCACTGAATTAGTCAGGCAGGATTTGCTCTTGGTGAAGCCATGTTGGTTGTCACCAACCCCCTCCTAATTTTCCATGTGCCTTAGCAGAGCCTTCAGGAGAATCTGTTCCATGATTTTGACAGGCATAAAGGTTAGAATGACTGGCTTCTTCTTCCCTGGGCCTTCCTTTTTTCCCTTTTGAAAATGGGGGTTATATTTCCCCTTTTCCAGTCAGTGGGAACTTCACCAGACTGTCATGACTTTTCAAGAAAGTGGCTTTGGATCTTCAGTCACCAGTTCCCTCAGCAGCCGAGGATGGATCTCATCAGGTCCCACGGACTTGTGCACTTTCAGGTTCTTTAGCTGGTCTCAAACCTGCTCTTCACCTACAGTGGACAGATCTTCCTTCTTGCAGTCCCAACCTGTGCCTTCTGCAATGTTGGTGGTGTGACCAGAGCCCTTGCCAGTGAAGACTGAGTCAAAAAGTCATAGAGTACCTCAGCCTTCTCCATATCCCATGTGACCAGGACTCCTGTTTCCTTCTGGAAAGGGCCCATGTTTTCCCTAGTCTTCCTTTTATAGCATAGTTCTTTTGCTAGAACAAGGCTGGAAATACTTTTCTACAGCTATCATCAATAATATAAATATATTTGTGTATATATATATTTCCAGGACATCCATACTTCAACTTGTAGTTAATGAAGTCAGAAAAGAATAATTTTTCTTTTAGCAAGTCAGTGTTGGAGATATTTTTAGGCTCTCATCAAAGGATGAAATGCAACACACGGACACAGAAATCACACACACATACACACACACACACATGTTGACTCTAGAAGGGAAATATGAAAGATGTGAGCAATGAAACAGATGGGCTGTCTTTAATAATACAGGCATTTTCAGCAGAGCAGTCTGCCTCTCTATTTAGTCTACTGAAGCTTTATTCATGTTGCAGATGATAAAATCCAGATCAATAATTTCAGACTTTTGCTGCTTCTCCACGTAATCTATCACCCTAAGAATAGAAAGAATGATTCCAAAACTGTTTCAATTAAAGGAAGCCAAAGGAGGACTTTCAGTGGTTTTGGAGCAAGAATCCAAGATGAACAGAGCTTTTGATGGTGTCATTTACCATATATGATTTATGATACTTCTCCTGAATGAACAGGTGTTCATTAACTCAGAAACTATAGATGTTCAAAGCTGTAAAACTGTTTTAAAGATCACACAAGACTCATTGGCTTCCAGGACAAAAAAGAACTATGATTAAACTACTAGAATCAGATTCCTGGAGGTCCATTATATTGAGACCTTAGTGTACCTTTCTTTATCTTTTTGATCTAGTATGAAATAATGCTTTTAAATCTTCAGCTTCATAGGTGATGAAGGAAGCTTTTTGGTATAACAATACAGTAGATGCTTCATTAAACTCCATCACTAAACATACTTCATTATATTTCCTATTCCTCTAAATAGAGAAATTCAATAATAATTGAAACTCAGAAACTTAGCATTCTTTGATGGATTAATGATTGATAATGTTTCATGTTAATATTGACAGTCTAAGGCTACAGGAATACATTACTAGTATTCATTTTCACAGTTTGTCATAATAAACCTAAGCAAACTTGTTTTCATTCCTTCTGTTTAATAGGCTGTAAGGTATTGACCAGGACTTACAGCCTGCTCATTTCCATGACTGATGTATTTCTGCTAAATAACATACATTTGTCCTGCAGCCAATGTTGCAGTTTTGAATGCTTTGGAAGGAGTCTTGACATTTCATAAATGCATCATCTGTATTCCTGGATCGAATGAATATGTCACAAAACATAGGCATGATAAGGGGAAAAAAAATGTGCTTCCAGCACAAAATGTAGCTTTTAATTTCTTTTTTTTTTTTTTTTTTATGCCAAGAGATGAAATTAAAGGTTTATCTTAAAGTTTTTATTGTAATGAAATATCACCAATATCCAAAACTATTAAACTGACTTGTTTACTATAAATAAATACATGGAAAAGCATAGTAGATTTAAACAAGATTGTAGTCACATTGTCATAGGCTTTAAAATATCTTGCAAAGTGTTTAGTTTCTACTGTACATAAAATTGTGAAATCAAATGATGACATATATTTCCAAAAATACTTGTGAATATTTATACATTTTTTACTATAAATACAAAAAATTACAATCCATTGTTGTCTTCCAAAGTATTTAAAATCACTTCTGAGTATAAAGACATTTGATTGCACTTGGTTATTGCCTTGATGAATGAATGGTAAGTTCATACGGTTTGATTAGTTTGCTTTTCAAGAGAATTATAAAATAATTCAATCTTTTTTTCATTGTGAAAATGGATCTGAGTGTACAAAATATTTATCTAACCTCTTCACTGGATTCTTCTATGGATTCTCCCAGACCTGAAGAATTTAAAGATATTCTCTCTGTATACATCTTTTCTATATAGGTTAATGCAGCAAAACTTAACTTTCACCTTGTGAAATACAGTAAAATCCTGTCAAAGTACTTAAGTGTGTATGAATATGTGCATATGCATGTGCAAATGTATGTGTTAAGTTCTACTAAATAATAATTTTAAAACTCTTGTGAGGGAGGGTTTGGTTTGTTTTATTTTGTTTTGAATGTATAAATTTTTTAAATGGGGAAATAACATATTTGGATGAGCAAAAATTGGAAATCTTCATGTTAAGTGGTCTTTAACCTTGAATATTGATTAAAATTAATGAAAAAAAGCCTACTATTGAAATGTGGCTTTGAAAATAGAATATATGTAAAAGCAACCATAGCACTTTTTTTTTCTCCCTATTTGTGTTTTTCACTAATTCCTTGTTTAAAATTAAACAAGTAATTTTAACTTACTAGAGTTTACTGATTTATATAAAGTAAGTAAACCAATACTGAGTATATTCTACTATGTCAGAGTGAATATTTGCATTTTATCTCTGAATAATTTTATGCATTATACTTCTTACCTTCACTAGCCTAGGATGCCAACAATGATGATGCAGTGGTATCCTATTTATTTTGAAGATATTTTTTGTTCCTTTGTTCCTTCAAATATTGTGTGTTATTAGCATCCTACAATGTGTTTACACGGTGTAGGAAAGATTTCACAGAAATGTACTCAAGCCTATTAACACTAACATAGCTTCATATGGTCAAGATAAGAGTATTGCAAGAGCCACAGAATTAAAATAACTTTCCAGTACAGAGCAGATCATTATGTGGGATACCATTATATATAAAAGAATACAATGTGTAATCATAGATCTATCATGTGTCACCAATGTAGTGCATAACTTGGGCTTACACTTTTTCATAAATCTTCTAAAGTTTTGGAAATTCTTAAAGATTGCTACTTCGTTTTTAAACTGTTTTTGTTTGTTTGTTTGTTTTTGTTTTGTTGTTTGGTTTTTTGTTTGTTTATTTGTTTTTTTGTTTTGTTTGGTTTTGTGGGTTTTTTTGGTAGTGAAAATGTGTTATTATTTATTTTTTTAAAAAATACTAGATATTTCTCAACAGTTTTAAAATATGAAATGCAGTTGTTTGCCACAAGAGTGGAGGTCAGCACTACCATATTAGCTAAGCACTGTAAAGAACTGAATGCTATATCTCCATTTTTTTATCCTCTTTCACACAACATTTTATTTATTAAAACTATAAAAAATGTATACATATTTCAGTCATATTTAATTAGTCATCCTGCACTCTTTGCAGGTAATTTAAACACATACTCTTCATCTTCGGCCATATTAAAAGAATGAAAAAAAGCCCCAACATTTCTTCTCTTTAAATGAATGAATACGTTAAGAGATTTTGAGTTTCATTCCTTTAGCAAGATAAAGATAAAACCCATTTAATTTGTCATGTAATTAAGTACTTCACTAATTCACTTCCTCAACTATTAAAAAAAATGGACCTTCAATGTGAACTTGAAAACTGCAGATACATCAGTTCTCTCTGCAAGCTTTTTTTTGCAGCACAAATCTAATTTAAAGCCAATTTGTATCCAGATGTGAACAAACACAGATTTAATTTTTCCCACCTCATTTTTATTGGAATCTTTCTCAGTCCAGTCTGTGCACAGAAAATAAAAGCATAGAGTTGTGCTTGTTTGTTTGCTTTGAAGTTTGCGTGTCTATTAATTTTTAAGGACTTTTTTACACAGGGTACTATATCTGCTTCTGGTTCAGGAAACAAGGTAACACACCAACAGTCACTTACTGAGGAGACCAGCTCCAGTGTTGGTAAGTCCACACCGGGCAAGGGTATTTGCAGGGAAAAGGGCTGGCAAAGGGCCCCTTTTGGGGCTTTTTGAAGCCCAGAAAGCAGCTAGCTTGTGCTGGGGGACCAGCTCCTGGGACTTAAACTCTTAATTAAGCATTCACTAAAGACTAGGCCCTGGGGCCTTTGGTCAAATGTACAGTTGTCTTACATTATAAAACTATTCTGGTATTCTACTAATTTACTCTAAGACTTGTCAGTTGCAGGAAATTCAATTCTAAATATAACAAAGCAGGAAAAACTTCAATAATTTAATCACCAATCTGAAAATGTTACAAAGTAACTGATAAAGAAAATGATACACTTCTAAGTCAGAAATTTTTAGGATTAATTTTGAATTTATACAAATCTCTAGTTCTTCAAGTGTAAATACACAAACTATTTAAATAAATTTAATGAATGCATGGAAAATAATGTATTTTGGAAAATATGTTGATCATGTGCTTATTTCCATAAAATAATACAGAATTTATTCTCACTGTAGCTTTCAACTCTTCTGTTTCAGCTAGATTTCTGATATACATCTGGACCCATTTTTTCATTCAAGGAGAGTATCTGCAAATAATATCAGTGGATTTCAAGTAAAGGTTAGTAATAACAAACACTTTGCACTATTTTATAAGGCTTAACAGATTGCTTCCTGTGAAAGAGTAAGGTCAATATTCAGATCCACTTAACTACGTCACAGGCAATGAAGATTTCTGCAGCAAAGTGAAAGGTAAAGTGGGAAGATAAAGATGGAGGCAACTCAAAAGAGAAACTTGCTCATGTTATGTTGCTTGGATTAACATTAACGGTAGAGACACATGCTGCTTGGTTTCTGGATAGGTCATCTATACAAAGACAGAAAGGATTTAATGCCCATATCCTCAGCTCTGCATTCATTAAATCTTCTGTTGATAGTTAAAAGTGGCTTCCTTTGTTAGAAACTTTGTGCACTTTTCTATTCCATGTAAATCAAGGTTCCCAAGAGATAGCACGTCTTGAATTCTGTGGAGCTTTTTGGTATAGTAATGTCTCATCCTTAATGTTTCACTAATGAATATGTATTTCAAAGTAAGTAGTAAGAGAAACTATTGCTACAAAAATATTCCTAGATTTCAATACCAGCCTCTCTTCCTTCTGCTCTTTTGTCATTCCTTCACTTGGATTAAAATAAATAACTTTATAGAAAATCTAATAGAGGACATGGTTCATCCATCACTTCATGTATATTTCTAACAAACATTGCAATGTTATTGTACAACAGGAGAAAACGAGAACGAAGCATCAATAACAATGTTACTAAGTGAAAGTGCCAAAAGACTCAGGTGTCTATGTTTTTGAGTGAAATCAAAATAGACAACTTTTCTGACAAAAGTAAGAACTTCAGAAATTAGGTCAATGTTCTGTATTGCCTAAAAATCCCAGCTAATACTTAGACTACAAATGATCTCCTCAGATTTTCCCTATTTGACTACAAGAAATAATTATTTCTGGTGTCAGCCTTGTAATTTCAGTTGATTACTTGCTATGTTCATTTGATTATTTGATAATTTCACATATTGATTTATTGACTCACTCTTAATTAGGACCTTGATTGGATTATTGTGTCATTCCACCTATAATTAGCTTTGTAAAATTGTCATAAATTAGTTCAGTAAAACGCTTGCTTTGTACTATATAGTAGCTTACCCATCTTTTAGAAATAAAATCTATTAAAAATACAGACATTGTATTCATTCAGTCATATTACACCTTGTGTCATGAGCTCTGAGGATATAACTAACATTATTTAAGAAAGTAACAAATGCATTTTCTTGCATTTGAAATTTGTTACCTAAGAAACTGTTAGTTTTATTATCTTTATGGCTTCTTTTGTCATGGGTTATGTTGTGAAGTAGGTTAATAATTTCCTGAAAATTGTGGAAATTGCAAAAATGTCAGCACTTTTCTCACTGAAGTGACATTAAACTGTCCTGCCATTGAATCTGCAGAAGTTCCACTTTCCAAATAACAAAAAAATAAAAAAAAAGAAAAAAAAGCCAAGAAAGGGGTTATAATCCACTTTACTTTTTATGCTTTCTATGCAGGCAGAGATAACAAGATCATCAACCTATTTTTTATTTAGTATTTCTATAATTTATAGAATTTTTCTTAGTATAAATTTTTGTTTCCCAGTTCTTTCCAAAGCTGCTGTGCATATGTGACTGATGTACATATTTCAGCCATGACACAGACATCAAAACTGAGTACCTCTAGGAGGAATTTTGGAATAATTAGTTTGATGAAAAAATAAATTATAATGGTAATTTTAAAAGAGATTTACTCCCTTTTGCAATACAAACTTAGCTTTGGTAGAGAAAAGATGTAAAAGATTTCAGACTGGCTCTTGTTGTGTATCGGATTGCAATTTCCCAAAATGAAGACTTGAAACTTATAACTTGTAATCTCTTGTGCATTAAAAAATGTTTTAGATTTCTAACACTGTGTTCATGGCATTAATAATTTCATAGCAATTTATGAGCACCAGAGCCATTTTATGCCAACCATTACCCAACTACAATACAGACAGACCCTGACACTAGCAGCTTGCATTCTAAATAAAGCATGAGGGTAAATATTTTTTTTTTTCCACTTATCTTTTACAAACACTATTGACAATTTCAGGAATTAAGTAGACATTTATGCTATTTGAGAATATAATTGCACTAGTTAACATTCACCAGAAAGCAGCTGCCATTATTCCCACGTGAAAGCCAATTATGGTTATGATTACGAAGAAGCTGTGAGAACTGACTTAATTGGAAAAAAACAGGAGGACTTCTAGGTAAGAGCAGGGGAAAAAAAAGTGATAAATGAGTTTTCTTGAGAATTCACAAAGAGCAAAACTGGAAAAGTCAGAATACATTGTAAGGTATGCATTGCCAGTATTGAATCTGCAAGAGAGAGGATTATCCCCTTGCACTTACCAAAGAAATGTCAATGAAGGTCATTTTGATTTGATGGCTTATTAAAAAGAAAAAAAAAAAAAAATCAACTACATTCAAAAGCACTCATGACATTGAACCAATGAATGTACCAAAAGTTCCTCTTTCAAAACCCAATACAGAAAAAAAAACAACAACCTGATCAGGGTTTAACCTGTTTAGCCCTTTTACCAGGGCTTTAAAGAATAATCTAAACTTCCTGGCTTGTTAGGAAAAAAAAATAATATATATTCAGGTTTAGTCTTTCTTTGGTATAAAAATACTGAAATGATTACTCTCTTTCTGTGTTTGATTTAAATATTTTTCAATTACAAAGTTGTCAAAAAGACTATATTAACCCTACATAATTATTCTTACATATTTTAATACAGCAATCTTATTGATTAGAAGAAATGTAACTTCAGCCTTCTCACAAATCAGAATGTTTTCCTTTCAAGAAATAATACATTCATTCCTTACACCTTTTAAATCAGGTCAATATCCATTTATTGACTCTTCAAATTTGGGATCCAGTGAAAGAGAAAACTGAATAATTACTACTCAGCTGAATGCTGGATCTCATCTTCCATTGGCTTGTTGCACTGCTGTAATGTTTTACACCTGGCTAATTCTAGAAAATACTATTTAATTTTTAAAAAATAAAAGCATGAAAGCTGTCTCCCAGTTTTGAGAGTGCTAAAAGACAGGCACTGGAGGTGAAAAACGATCAAGATAATAGTGAAGGTTCTCCATTTTATAGCACGTAGATGGTAAGTTTGATTATCCTTTCAGCTCCAGCTATGTATAATATTGCAGCTTTTAAACAACAGTGACTGAAAAGTATGCAGGAACCAGGGTGTGAAGTGTTCTTTGATGGTTCTGATTTGTCCAAACTCAAGCTTGAGAGATTACCAAAATAAATTTTGTATGGTTTCAGTATGGTGATCAGCCAATTGGGGTTCTTAGAAGCTCTCATGCACATTGTGGGCCCAAATGACTTTTTAGAAACCTAGAATCTGAGCCTCTCCAGAAACTGGCAGTTTTTTTCATTTGTCCACTTCTTTGTCCACTCCACACTCCTTAATTATTATTACGGGTACTTGTTTTGAACTTAAGCATTATATTATCACTGGGTATGGAATATAGGTACAAAAAGAGAGAAAAACAGCCAGGGATACATTAATATCGGTTTCTCAGTTCCTGCTTGGAGAGGCAAAATAATGCACTCATGAGGTCTTGGTGACAGTATGGAGAAAAAGAAAAAGAAATAGAAATCCAGGACTGGGAATTTCTAGGACATTAGCAGTAAATAAGCTCCTTTTAATGATACAAACTAGAGACTAGGTATGATCTGAGCAATGGGTGATCTCTACAACTCTTGTTTTTTTGTCAAACATACATGTCCAGAGAAATTATGGAGTTTCCATCTTGAAAGTGTTCAAAATCCCACTGTATATGGAACTGAGCAGCCTGCTGTGGCTGACCCTGTTTTGAGCAGGGAGTTTGAGAAGGGACCAGGTGATAGGCAGTGATCTCTCCAACTGTAGCCATCCTGAGATTTTGTAATTGTCTTGCTTCTGTCCCTCTACCATCATATCTGAAGAAAATACCACTAAGTATTGTGATGTATGATAGACTGAAGAGAAGAAAATGCTGAACAATGTTTCTTCCCCTGATAAGTGTGAAAGAAATACCCTTGTAGAAGTGTTTCTTTCTAAGATATGGCTCTTAATTGAAAGCTGAGCTGAGCTGTTTTCTTGTTCGTTACCAATCCATCTTAGGTGTACAGATGGGACCTAGAAAGTTCTACTCAGTCACAGCTGATGAGGTTACTTGGCTCTGTGAACAACATCTTGGCTTTTATGAATCCTTTTCTTAGGACACTAATTAGGTCAGGGAAGAAACCAAGGGCCATGAGCCATGAATTATCAATAATAATTCTGATGTTTTGGTGAGACATGACTAAATGAATCAGTGGCAAAGAGTACAAAGCCAAAAAAAAAAAAAGGGAGGAACTCATTTTAAGATGTGCTAATTAATGTATTTCACAGATAGATGCATTTGTTAATTTAAAATGTTTGAGGCGCTGGAGGATGCAATATATTTGGAAAAATAAGGTGTTTATTTCTGACTGTTTTGATGCAGCTCTAGCTGGCTAGATTAGCATATAGTAGAGATAGGAGACAGTCTCAGCTCAAAATTTAGATCTTGCAAAACGGAATAGCGGTCACTTTTCTACCAATATGAGACTAAATATGATGCTGAATAAAGACTGTTTCTGATATAAACGGAATCAATATAGTTCATGACACTCTGTCCTTCCAAAGAATACAAATCACACACTAAGTCAGAACAGACAAGAAAATCTTAAATGGAAATACTGATTTATTTTCTGATTGGGGCATAATAGAAAAAAAAAAAAAGGAAAAAAAAACAAAAACAATTTAGGCAGGATAGGCATATAATACCAAACTTGAAATCCATATTCTGTACAGAAAGAAGCAAATAATTGATTTGTGTTTTTTACTAACCATGCAAAAAAAATCATGATGTATACTTCAGATCTGTCCCATTGGTTGCAAGAACTAACAGGAGGTAATGTTGTGATATACTGCCGTGCATGTTTTACATCAGTTTGAAAGAAATTTTTCATTCAGTAGAATTATCTATAATCATGCTTTTAGCTTCTAAAGAATCTAATCTTCTTTTGCTGGATATTGGAAAATGTCATATTTTGTATCCATATAGTTTTGTCTATTTGTAAATTCTCTTGTTCTAGCAGGTGCATGCCTATCATATTTAAATTATTTCCTTTAATCTTCCCCACAAACATAGCCTGTTATTCCACATTAAATTTTTGAGATGTAGCCTTGTTAAGAGCACTAATAGGGACTCTATTGTATAAATAATGAGGATAAACTAGTGTTCATATGTTTCCTTTCATGTGAATTCTTTCATGTTTGACTTCTGAACAACATTTAGATGCGTTTTTGTCTTGTATGAATGGCAACCTTTCCTTCATCATAAACACAGAGAAATCCAACAAGAGATTAATTTTTATAGGTGTCTTTTTATATAATTTACCTTTTATTTAATTAAGAACCCTTTTCATTGAATCATTCAGCTTCTCAAAAATTATTAGTAGTAGAGGTGATGTAGCTGTTCCACGGAAGTATCATTTTACATTTTTCTTCACAAACTATCTGACCAGAAAAATTCCTGATGTTGGACGCAGACGTTCCAGAATGCATTTGGTTAAGCACAGCATTTCTTCTGGGTTATGTGGAGGTTGAAGATACCCACTGTGGAATAATTGTGGAGGTGACTTAGAAATTAAACTTACATATACATTTTAAGGAAAGTACAGCATTGAAGCAGGGTGGAATGCAGATAATGGGAAATGAGTTTGTGCCATGGCTGTTCCCTTGGTAACCCTAGATGTTGGCAACAACAGGGAAACTTGGTACGTTAACTCTAAGAGAAATTGCATGAAGGGTGGAGCAGAGAGGAGAAAGCGTGGCCATGCTCTGTAACAACAATGGAATTCAAAAGTACTGTGGAAGAAATTGGCTGCATCTTTGATACTGTGGGCCAACAACCTGTCACCTTTTGACAAAATGAGGTCCTTTCGCTGAACTTTGCTCATTTTAATCTGAATATAACACCACAATACATGTCTATCCTAAAATCTACCCACCTGCAAAGGTGTGACCACCCTCACCGAGCTTGTGCTCTGGATTTTCTCTAGTCTATACCTTTACACAGGAAGCAAGAGAAGTTTGTACCAATCATTGCAAGCGTTTGTCTGACTAGAGTCACTCAAGCTCTGCCTGCAAGTTGGAAAAGTTTAAAATGCTTTAAGAGACAAAGGACATTAGGGAAGATACCATTGCAGGGAAGACCCCACACCCCTGACATCTGTGACCAGCGCCTCCCCCCCACCCCATAAGGACACTTTTGTGTAAGATTTGAACACTCAGCTATCCTGAGTGCAATCCTGGGAAACTTAGAAATGTCTATAGACTTGCTTTATAACCCCACACGTGTGTAACCTGGATACATTAATCAATTTGCACTTGCTTTGTAGACAGTGAATTTATCACAAGCAATCTAGAAGAACTCTGGAATTGTGAGAGACCAATATAGGTATTGGGCATGACTGGACTAGTAACCCCAACTGGGCATTCATCAGGATATAAGCCCAGTCACCTCTGGTTTCTGTAACATGTGAGGATAAGCTGAAACACAAGGGGCTTTATTTTCTGCCTAACTAACATCTCATTGGACATAACCCAGAATCTCAGCCTAGCCGCCCCCAGTTCCTCTGATATCTGAGAACAAGATGGAACTCACAAGGGTTTATTTTTTGCCAAATTACTTTGCCCTTTAATGTAACACACACCTTTATTTACATGCATTATCACTGAGAGGCTTCTGGCATAAGATGCCCTTCATACAGATACATATGATAACATATGTGAATACTCCACTTTCACATAAAATGTCTTCATTTTTCCTGCCTATATTAAAAAAATTTCATTAGATTTAGCCAGACATCATGCTGATATCAGTGGGTATTTCATTTAGATAACAACGCAGCCTACAACTTTAAGAAAATTTGACCTATTTGGTGGGGTTTTTTCTAACTGGAGAGTCTATAAATTTCAGAATGGCATTCCAAAGTTCAATGCTATTTTTATTTGGTGTCTTAAGAATTTTACTTCCATCAATAATTATTTGTGTTATTAATATTTTTGCATTGATATTGTTTATTGTTACTATTGTGCTCATTTTTTCAAATATTGAGTTTGCTGTTGCAAAAGACATTGCACTGAAAAGTGGATTTAAATATTGTTTAAATGTACTCCTATGTTTTCCAGCTATATTCAAGAATTTGCTTGAAACAACCCCTGTTATGGAGTTCCTCAATTCACAGAAGGGAGAGCTTGTACCTATCCCAAGCTTGTAGTTGTCACCAGCACAAATGCAACACCATCACATTTTTCATTTAGTTGCTGTCTATACAACTATTACCTACCCAAGTAGCATTCCTGCCTCATCTTATTAATACGGATTTTGATTAAGAGCTAAATTGCCATGTTTTGCTGAGTCCCTTCCTCATCATGCTGGTCCTTTCTGCTCAGGAAGTAGATTCTATCATTCATAGAATCATAGAACAGTTTGGGTTGGAAGGGACCTTCAAGGAGCATCTAGATCCAACCATCCTGCCAAGGGCAGGGACATCTCCCACTAAGCCACTTGCTCAAAGACCCATCCAGTCTGGCCTTGAACACTTCCAGGGATGAGGCATCCACAACTCACCTGGGCAACCTGTGTCAGTGTCTCACCATCCTCATTGTAAAGAAATTTCTTCCTTACATTCAATCTAAATCTACTGTCTTTAAGTTTAAAACCATATTCCCTTGTCCTGTCACTTTACAGCTTGGTAAAAAGTCTGCCTGAATTTTTTGTGTAAACCCCCTTTATATATTGAAAGGCCACAATGACATCTCCCCGGAGCCTTCTCTTCTCCAGGCTGAACAGCTCGAATTCTCTCAGCCTTTCTTCATAGGAGAGGTGTTCCAGTCCTCTGATAATTTTCATGGCCGTATATCATACAACATTTTCTTTCTTATTATTTACCTTAAAATACATTTTTTCCTGTGTTTCATGCACCTTCCTTATAAACATTTTTCCTTCCAATCTCGTCCTTCTAATTTTAGTTTCAGTCCTGAAAGAAAACCTGAACATAATACCTATTCTTTAGTTCTTTAAAGCTAGAGCTTCAGCCTTCCCTTCATCATAATCCTTTACGGCACTACACAAGCACACACTAAGCAGCCGATTTTGCAAGACAAATGACTGAATACAAAAAGGTCAGAGAGGGCTTTTAAGAGCTTTCAGAGCACATATGAAGAGAATTATGACAATTATTTTTTTAAAAATAAATGTATCTACAGGCATTTCTATGGTCCTCAGCAGTTTAGCCTGCATTCCAAAAGCACTGTTTAATCTATTCACATGGCAAACACACAAATGAACCCACATGTTAGACTCACCATTTACAAATGGGTGTTCAAGTCCAAGATGAACTCACTGAAGTCAGGAAGCTGCTACCTTTGGTTTGTTAGCTTGAAATACGTTGTTGAATTTCAGAAGAGCAGAATGTGCATCATCTGACTGTAAGTCTTCGGAAAGAGTGGGTGGTCCACAGCTGAGGATGGTGATAAATGCCAAAGCAAGTACTTCAATGGATTATCCACAGGTGGGTGACACATCCAAAATGATCTCTCAGTTTTTCATTTTGGCCAGTGTGGCCACTGTTATTTCTGCCTCAACATATAGGGGAAGAGGTACAGAGAATCAGAAGTCAGTCAAATGTCTTACCCCACAAATGCTACAGTTGATTAAATCATTTTAGCAGTTTAGGTTGTTTGCAGCCTACAGAGAACACATACAAGAGGTGAATCCTGCTTTAGAGTGTGCCTTTTCTCATATATTATAACAGACAGACTTCTCTATCATTTTTTGTCCCTTCAAATTAAGTAATATATTTTATTATGGAACAGCAATGGCCTTAGTTCAGCAAAGATTAGCATTTGCCTAGGTTTAAATGGAATGATATAATTGAAATCAAGGGGAATATTCATTTATTTGATGCGTTGAATCAGCTAGATGAAGTGAAGCCTAAATTAATGAATATGACCTGTGATTCACCAGGCATTTGGATGCTGAATATGTAATGCCAAGCACAGATTTGGAGACAATGAAGGCTTTTGCTTTCATGCTGGTGCTGACTCTCCCGCTGCAATGCTGGCATGTCTTAGTCCACTCAGTGAATCCCTGCAGCTTCTGGCTCTGCAGAGGATCTCTGATGCTGTACTGGGAGCCAAAATGGGGCCAACACTGTAGCAGGAAAGAGAGACACAGCAGCCTCAAAGCCAGAAGGGTTGTGAGTACTGTATCTCTGCCAGCTGCAAGCTGATTCCCAAGGATCAGGCAGAGGATGTGGCTGGGGCTATGGGGCACAGCGTGGGCTCAGGAGGAGGGTGAGACAGCAGGGCATGATAGCAGCAGTGGGGCTCTAGTCACCATTTATATCACGGCTGCATCTGCCTTTCATATTAAAAAATCACTTCTACAGAATTGAATTTAATATCAGAGAATGAATTTTCACACAGAGCAATTATGAGCTTGAGTATTAGCAATTGTACTCTGTGTCCTGCACCACAGCACAGATCAACTGGACACAGAATGTTCACAAACATCAAATAGCAACTATAACAAAAGTTAAAACACTTCAGTGGCATTCAGAACTTCTCATTCTGTATTATTTCAGATTTGACCTCCAGCTCTATTACATTTTCATCTCATTCATTACTTATCCAAATAGTCTCTTAGAGCTCAGAGAAGGACTCAGATGTTTGGCATTATGCAATGTGCCAAGAGGAACAAAAACATCATGTTAGGAAGTTATTAAACATCAGATTTTCAATATAGTTCTCTAAGAGGCAGATGGGTGTTTAGTGGAAGTTACACATGTACTACTTCTGAAGTCCCTTTCCTTATATACCTTGAAAAAAATCTGTCTCTGTCCTTTGCAAAGTTCTGCTATGTTTCTTAATCCAGTAATGGAAGGATATAAAAGTCAGGATGCTTAAGTAAATTTTGCTGGTAGCAAAAGTCTAAATTTAGGGCTTGTGAAAAGGATGCCCTCCTTGGCATGTTTATGCCACTTAATTGAGTATGAAAAGCAATCTAGCATTTAAATCACTATCAGCAAAACTGATATGTTTTCCGGTCTGGAAATCTACTTTTTTATTGAACATTAAAAGTTTTTGAAACCTGTTTCAATGCACAGATGCCACAGATACTTTAAAATATAGATCAGTTTTTCGAGGATTTTATTAAAGGTTTATTTTTTCAAATTTCTTGCTACTTTATCATTTCAATCATTTCTAGTATTATATATTGTTATGTAATATTTCTGCAGCACAATCTTAGACTTTCATTTTTCTTGATTTTTTAATTCTTTTTTTAAATCAGTGCAGGAATTTGGAGAATAAATTCCAGTCCTCAATGCAATCTTGCTGAACCAATTCTATTATAAATACACTTTTCTTTTCTCCTCACCTTTGTTCCTAGGGTATAGCCTATTTATTGTTCAATTGTTGTTGTCTTGTCACTATATTAACTGCATTGCTTCCTTTTTTTGTCTTTGTAAACCCTTTAAATAGAAAGAATATCAGCAACCTTTCCTAAAGGTACATATTTAATAAATATTCTGTCCCTTCATGTCTCACTGAAGCTGGTAGTCCCTGTAAAACCATTTCTTTTATTCCCTCAGACTCAATGAGCATTAGCAGCACTCCTGGACTATAACTGCTGGTCACATACAGAGGTCAACCAGCTCCTGGGAGCTCCTTCCTATTGCAGAGCATGAGGAAGCTGAAGACATTGTAAATAGTCATGCTGTGCTCCCTAAGAATTCACAATGGAATATAATCTGTCTCCTTTTATGGCTATAACACATCCTGGAGAAAATCCTTTAGGAGACATAGGAACTAATTACAGTCTCTGTGCTATGAGAAATTGAGGGAGGGGGAATATTAAAAACAAAAATGGTTAAAAAGGGGCTTCAAAAAAAGCATTTGTCACAAAAAATAAATGTTTACCAGATGTACATAAAGTCATTATGTTAAAAGCAAATTACCCTGTAACTCTTCTCCCTTTTTCTTAACAGCATCTTGTCTGACAGTAGCTTTTGCTTGGCTGGGAAATCATATAGGCCAGAAGTACTGGAGAATGGCTGGGTTGTTTTAGATACAGTGTTTTACTCTGGCAGCATACATCCTTCTCTTACTTCTTAGATATATCTTAATACATTTTAAATACATATATGGATTTTCTCAGGGTTAGAGTGAAGTCAAAGGGGAAAATTTCAAAAAGGAACAGCTTCCTGGATGGGAAAAAAAATGAAACAATTTGTGTCCATAGGAACACCTTCTTAGTTGCCACTTGTTCTTTACTTTCCCTTTCAGCAAGAGGATATATTTAGCTGGAGGTGATTTTACAGTCAAAAGACATCTTTATCTCCTCAAACTTCATTCTTTAACAAACTTTTAAAATTTAAAAATACATATAATCTGTGGATTAGCTGGACTTCTCCAAGAAGGAATGTAGTTGAGTTGAAATATTGGACACACTCTTATTCAAAAGCTTTTTTTATGTTTCCTCACTAGGATACTCTTGGCAGTGGCAGAGTAGACCATGGGAGCCGCAGGATGTTGGAGTACAAAGAAGCTGGATCCAGAAACCCAGACATTTTGCTCCGAAGACACCCATCAGGTAATCAAAGATGTCAAAAAGGCAGTTACATAGCAAGACAATGCAGCATTTAGTAGACCCTGGAAGTGGGAACCAGGAATCATCAGCCCTTTTTCATGGCACCCAATACATTCTCTAGATGGCTGAACATGAGGGTAATGCCTGTAAAACATCTTATAGGCACTGTCTGCTACTGGGGACTGGCCCAGCCACACTGGCAGAACCATATCCCTGATGCAGTTGGAAATACAGGCAGAAGAGCAGGGACTGGGGTACAACTACACAGATACAAGGAAGAGTTGGGGCATTCACGGTATCTCTTTGCTCATCTTCAGACAGATGTTAGTTAGCATGGCTGAATATGTTCTGGGTTTCTTTTATTCCCTTTCAGCTATTCAAGGGACCTGTGGCTGCTCAAACCCAAGAGCAGGTGAAGTGCTGCAGCTTGTTCATGCACAGTTGGGCAACTGGGTCGTAAGAGGCAGATGTACTTCAACAAAATGTTTTAGAAAACACAGCAAAGCAAAGAAGACAGTGGTGACAGAATTTGCCTTTCCTAAGCAGGCTGAAGTCCAACTGTTGTTCCTGGCAGCAATAACCCAGACTCAATCAAACCCAGGTGCAGAATCAGCCAGCTTGGAGGAGAAGTGTGTTTACATCTGCCCTTTTCTGACTCTAAGGCTCTGCTCAGAGGGCGCAACATGCTGCTGGGAGATAAATTTCCCTCCTTCTAATTATAGGCCTTGCCATCTTCTGCCCACTTTGAGTGTAAATCGCCTTATCATAAACAATTCCTCTTCAAAGCTCAACACAGATTGGATGTAGTTCCCTGACAACACCAATCTGTTCACAGTATTGCATGTAAAGGCCAGAATAACATCAAAGATCTTCCAGCCTGCTGAAGGAGAGCGAATTGAAGAAAGAAAACTAAAATCACAACAGTGAAACACAGAAGACATTACTTTTCCCCTTTTATTGAGGAAGAGAACCAATACTACTGGAGTAGATAATCGCAACCATTGGACAAAGCAGAAGACAGAAAAACCTTACTTTTCCACTGGTAAAAAACCAGCAAGTTGTCACTCATACTTTCCCTTCTACTAATTATTAAAGCAAGTAGAAGGCAGATGGAGACTGCTGATAATGATTTATTTATGTCAGAAAGCTTTAATTATTCAGAATGACCAAGTCACACTCACTACTAAACTGTACAAGGAGATCCCATTACTGCCGTATTTACCTTTTTTTTTTTTTTCCCCCTCCTCCCTCTTTATGTTCTCATGTGGTATCTGATTGTAAATTAGGTTCTTAATCTTGTTAGTGAGTTGTCTATCCAGTAAGGTACTGCCCATGAATAGTCCCATGGAACTGGAATTGCAGACTGGTGTGGCAGAAAACCAAAACATTACTGACAGGAGATAATAGACTTCCAAAACATTAGGATAATGGTATGCTATAGGTACATGGTTTGTACAGTAGTATGTCAATCCTGTCATTGCTTTTTTGGGAAATACCAAAATAACAATATGAAGTGCAATAATAATAATAATAAAGCAGTATCATTGGTAGTTCTTTTAAAGCCATGGTTGGTATCAGGACCAACATCTAATTTTACATTGATATATCTCCAGTGAATGAAATAACATTATTTCTGATTTATGCCAGTAGAGGGGGAGAACAAAATTAGGCCTTAAGTTTCATACCTCTCTCGAACTTCTGGCAAGAAGGCTGGAAATCATCATCATATTTTAGCACTGCCAAATTGTTAAGTCTAAAAGTAGTGATACCTCAAAATGATCAAACTATATCTCATAAATCAACTTTTCAAAGTTTTATTTTACTTGACAGTAAATAAGTGTGAGGAGTTATTTATTTATATATGTAGTGGACTGATCTATCAAGAAGAATTTGGAGAAAATGTCTCTTCCATTGTTTTTGGATTCCAGAGAATACAGTAAATTTTTATTTAATTATCACATAAAATAGGTAAAGCTTTTTTGGTGCTAAATAATTACCACATTTTTATATTTATGAGAAACTGAGAGATGATGAAGGTAGGTAGAAAAGCAAAATCCAAAATTTATGAAGTGCAAGTAACAGAAGAAAAAAATGATAGGTCAGTAAATCAGCCCACAGTTACTTGGCGCAGGTGGTTCTGTAGTTGCTATGCATTTGGGAAAACTCATTGGCTTCACTGATTTGTAATGAGAGGCCAATTAAACCTTCCGTACAAAGAACGTGAGATATTTCTATCTCAGAATACAAACACTGTCGCAGTTTGTTTATACACAATGTAAAAAAAATGTCTTATATAGTTATCATACTAGCAGATAGCACATATGTGTACCTGCAGAGTACATTTCTTAGTGTTCTTGGGTGATACAATATCTTTCCTAATATTGTCATTGTTATCTTATACTGAAAAATAATCTCATGGAAAAGTTATTTAAGAAAGATAGTCTGAATATTCCATATTTAATGTCATAAAAAAGGTAAAGTGATCTGTTTTTTCACTTGGCAGTGGGAGAGTTTGTTTCTAATATTACCAAAGCTTTGTATCAATTTTTTTTGGTCATCATTATAAGAGTAGTATTCTTATACTGGTAGAGAAAAAGATACTCGTTTTTTGCTGTACCATCTGGTTTGGGTCTGATTATTTAGCTGATCTGCTGAAGTGTTTTCCAAATGATCATTGTTTTAGCTTGTACTGCTGGATGTCATCCAAAGGTCCAGCACAGGCAGATGGGGCTGTAATATAAAACAGAGCTGCTGCAATAAAATGCATCTTCTCTCCCTGCCTCCAAACACCCTTCCCCCCTTAAAATAGGTGTTCCATTACTGGATGTGCTGGATATGATTTCATTGTTTACACACTTGTAAGGAAAACAAACATTATAAGGGAAACAAAACAGACAGCAATGCTGCAAGCCACATTGGAGAACCGTGTGACATTCATTAATTATCACCATATGAGATAGAGGAAAGATAACTGGCTTTTTCCTACAGTGCTATACAATTCAGAAGGAATACATACGTCACACCAGTACTTCATGAAGACATGCTTTTTGTCTAATGGAAAAGTGTGAAAAAAATCTGAAAACATGTTCTCTTTGGAGGAAGGAGGATGAAGCACAACTGACACACACATCTTTATGTATAAAGAAAGAAGAGATAACTCTGTGTAAAGTACTTTATAATCTATATTCATAGGCAGAAATTAGAATGTTATCTAAATTATTGGAAATACTTGTATTTTTGCAATTCAAACATGAACACAGAATTTCAACATAGGAATCAAATAGGTGTTCAACAGGAATAAAAGGAAAGTAACAAAGTAGATAAAAATCTGCAAATATGAGTTATGGATGGGAAATCACAGAAGTCTGGATTCATCTCACCTACCTTTTGGATTTAGCTTAGCTGAAATGTCAAGGACAGGAACTTAGGATCAGTTAACAGATGAGACAATCTCAGTAATCAAGATAGAAGGTGTTACTGTCAGTTATCTGACTTCTACAACTAAGAGAGATGCCCATCGTCTCTCTTAACAGTCAATTGAGAGGAAAGGTATCTTTAAGACCTAGCTCATCTGGCCCATTTGGAATCTACTTTGGGATGAGTAGAATTACTTTTGTTTTGTTTTGTTTTGTTCCTCCCACAGATGTCTTCCTCCACTGACTGTAAAGGGAATTTCAATACCTGCAATACATTACACTCATATCTTAGCACATAGAAGTAACAGGAGATGGGAGCAGGGATACTAGTTGAAAACACAGTAGAGAGGGGAGATTTTATTTGCAGACTATTACAATACAGGTGTTTAAACTGAAAAAAAAAAAAAACTAACTCAGTGGCTTGAAGAGGCAAGACATCTACTCCAGGAATAGTGATTTTGCAGTTAGACTGTATAGAAAATAGCACTAAGGCCTTCTTTCAGTCTCCCTACACATACTTATTTAAAATAGAAGAGTTTCTCTTATATCAGAGCAGTGGTTTTAAATTTCTTCCATTTTTAGAAGCATTTCATAGACTGCATTTTCTCAAAATGTGTGCTCGTATTTGAATCT
The DNA here is from genome assembly GCF_020740795.1 of Apus apus. Lineage (NCBI taxonomy): Eukaryota > Metazoa > Chordata > Aves > Apodiformes > Apodidae > Apus > Apus apus. The sequence goes on from NC_067284.1 coordinate 42,775,840, forward strand.
TGTAGAAGAATTCACTCTTGGACCAGTGACAAGCCATTAACACAGTAACAAAAAAAGTGAAGTAGTGTTTATTTTTGTAAAAGAATACTGCTAGAGAAAGAATGTAAACAGAAGCAGCCTAAACATGCATGGGACATGTCTGTACTACACACGACTGAAGAGATCCCAGTGCTTGCCCACACCATAGTGACATGCAGAGCTTCTAACTTGCCTCTGGATTTGAGGTAAATTTATGTGGTGAGTTAATAAGCCACGTATGCCTCCACAGGGTTTATCACTCCAGACTGATCCTTGGCCTGGTATGCCTGTACTATATGAAGGCTCAATTGCCATTAGCTTGGTGGTATCTGCATTTCACAGGTGTACCAATTTCCTTACCAGTTTTTATTGTTACATTTAATAGATATTGCCCCCCAACCACTGTGATTCCTCCATCTGGCATGCATGTCCAAGCTTACTGACTAGTTTTTATCCAATTTCAAAATACATGTTCTCATTTGAGACCCTGAACATACTCCAAATGCACTCAGGCATTGCTCCAAATAACAGCAGAGATAATCTTCATTTAGGAGAGCACAGGGTCCCAGGCAGAGGAATTCTCTTCACAGCTTAGACTTGCAAGTTGTATAGCTTCAGAATTTAACTTTCAGTCACATTTTGGGCAGAAATACTTACACTTACAAATTAATGCATGTGATTCCAGCAGTCTGACAGAAAATGTATCAAAAGGAAAAAAGCATAAAGTGTAAGAGAAACAGTGAAAGAAAGATTGACTCTGTAGCATGGAAGGATGAGGACTAGAATGAATAAATAGTTGCTGTAAGGAAGGAGTAGTGAAAAAAAAAACAGATCTTGAACTTGATTTTCACTGCAAGCCAGGACTTCCCATTACTTCTAACAGTAAAATTGCACAAACCAACGAAAAGCTGAGAAAGAAGCACAGCTTTACAAGGGACAATAGGTCTTTGCAATCAGCAAGAGTTAAAATAAAACATTTTCAAAGGTGTGTATTCGTGTACTGTGGCGTTTATATAGGTTAAAAAGTCTTTCTCATGTTAACTGTATACAACCTCTGAAAGCATAAGTAATTTTAATTCAATTTCAAGTTTTATATCATAGTATTATCTCAATAAGATGGATTTTATATGTATATAAGTTCTGTCTTGAATCTGATTTTTAAGAGTCTGTTACTGCACCTTATATTTTATATAGTTATGTAATATATTACAGCCTGTGAGTAGTAGTGAGCAGACTTCAGCTGAAGGACATTGTGAAGATTTATGGAGCTTAAAGTCCATACACCTTAAATTAGGTTTTAGAACTGCAGAGTAATTTTTATATTGTAACAAGGAAATTAATTTACAGAGACTGCCCCACTGCTTTGAAAGTCACTGTAAAAATTAAGCTCCATTTGACAGAAGGTGGGAGATCTAATTTTGAAATTTTTTTGGGGGAAAAATATGCGATTATCTGCCACCTCAAACAATGCTAAACACAGTGTTGGAAAGTCTGCTTTTGCTTTTGATTGGTTTCACAAAGTATTTGTCAGACATCCAGGTATCTATGAAGGTTTCTAATACCATTATAATTATCCCACTGATAAAAACACAGTAATCTTCTAGATGATCAGTTTTACATCAGTAAGAAAACAAGTGAGAAAGACTTGTCATAAGTAAGGGGCTGGATTGCAACACAAGGGGGAAAAACGGGTCCTGTTGCCTCAGGGCTTTGGTACTAAAGGGGACAAGGGTGTGGGAAGGAAGTTCTAAGGAGGGCAGGAGGCAGCAGTTGCAGACGTAGGAAGAAGGCAAAGAAAACCTTGAAGTTTTACTTTCAGTAGGCCAAAATATCTTCTCAGGGAGAAGTTCCCCTTCTGCTTCTAAGTTCCCCTTATAATCAGTAGAAAGCTCCTCAATGCAAACAATGGAGTCTAAAGAGCAATTCAGCTGAATGTGTAAGTGTCTGTCTTGGGGTGACTTTAATCAGCCTCTATTCTTTGTTTTCTGTATTGTTTAGGGACTTAATTCAGTTGCCTATAACCTGTTTGAGATACCGCAGGATATCCAGTCTTCCACATCTAACACTAGTCCTTACTAACAAGTTAACAACAAATTAGCAAGCGTCTGTCCCCACATTTGATTTACCATAGGAAAAATCCAAAACCACCTTTGCCTCATGTCAAACTCAGATGTGAATACTAGTAGAAAGAAATCTGATCCTTTGTATTGGACTGAGCTGCTCTAAAGAAGATGACACAGAGAGTACTTACTTTGAAGCAACATAGAAGGAATAGACTATAGGGCATAGGTAGTTTCAGGCAGCAGGGAGAAAATTACATAACATAAGGCGATCCATAATCTACTATTCCTTACTTCACTTTAGGAGAAAAACTAGCATGCAGAGCCAGGAAATAACTATAAAATTGCAAGATATTCACTCAAAGACACATTCAAAGCACAGGTTCAAATGAAGACCTGAAAGTGGAGTACAACAAATTTTTATGCAACACACACTTCTCAATAAATTTGTTTTAGTTTGTTTGCATCCTGCAAGCATTTGGGAAATGGAATTGCACTAGCTCAGTTTTTTGTAGAAAGCAAATTAAAAGTTCCATTAGTATTCAGAAGAAACAAATGACACATTCAAATATGTAATTATAAACTACTGGTCTTTTCTCTTAAAGCACTTAATTATAAACCCATCGTATCTCCCATCTTTTATTTGCTACTGAGTCATCAAGCTGAATGTGCCAGGAAATGGCAGCTTGCATCACCTATCAAGCCAATTTTCCTTCACATATGTGTGTGCTTTCTTCCATGATACAACTGATATACTGGAGCAACTCTTTCTAAGACTTCTGTGTCACTGCATTAATTGCCTGCAGACATCAGGCTAAAAATCTCTCCTGTAAGTTCTATAACCAGCATAAGTAACTGGTATGTTGTGAATATAGTTGTGTGAATCAAATACATTTGTCATTTTTACCTCGTATTTCCTTTATTTCCTCATAGAGTCATATTGCATGGCTGGGGGATGGCTGGGAATATTTTGAATTTATTTCAGGATAAGGGATATTTAAAAAAAAAATAATAAAAATAATAATAATAAAAAAAATGTCACAGGATGTCATCACTGTCCAAAAACAACCTGTTAAATCTGTTCTGAGGTAATCAGTTCTGAGGTCTTTAATAGAGAAGCTTTCACCTATTTAGCTCAGTAGAAAACAAATTATATTAAAATTTTTATTAAAGAAATAGAAATGAAGAGGAAGGAGTTAGAGCATGAATAAAATGTTTTTTAAAAGTTTTTTATTCTCCCTCATTGTTTAGCTGTGGGATTTGCAATGGATAGTTCACCCACTTTTAATGATACATTAAAATTATACTTATTGTATATAATAGTAGGGAAAAAAAAAAAAAAGTAGGTTTTGGGAAGATGCTGCCATTCAACATGCAGATTTTATGAAAGATGAATCAAGGCAAAACTCATGCCAAAATGTCTTGAAGATATACTGGATATATTGTATCATAACATGAATGCACATCAATAAAGAGATTCCGTTATGAATAAAATATAGATATGCAAATAGAAATACAGTCTGACCCTACAATCAATACAGTCTGCATTAGAAAAGCCTCATCACTGTGGTCCAGTTTGGTTCACCAAACTGCAATAAATATATAAAATATGTCAGACAGTGTGGACCTGAAGGACAACAAGAAGGAACACCTTCATACCTGAAAGCATGTTAGTTAATCTGAAAGAAATGCCCTTTCTGTAGGGAGAAAACGTAATATGTATTTTCCTTTGTAGAACAGACTTAAAATGATGCAGTGAAGAGTATAACCAGCATATGGATTGACTAGGCATTAGTGAGGTCCTCTGTTACTGTCTTGTCCTGCAAGAAGGAAATTGATGAAAAAATTACTTTGGAGAAAACAAGGCAAACGGATTTTCTGCTGTGATTCACACTATTAGGTAGACGAGTGCCTTCAATTTTAGTTACTGTCTAAAACCTATCAGAAACTCCTATCAAGACCTCTGGAGATCCAGAAAGTGCAATCAATCACAAAGTTAAATTTCTGCTGGGCATTTTTTGTGTAGCAGTCCTTGTACTTTATAAAGTTATTTACATAATGCAGGGCAGTCAGTGAGATTTTGAAATACAGTTCAAATCACAGAAGTAGAGGTTATTGATTTATGGAGAAGAAAGGACATAAACTCTAAGTTAGAGTTCAAAGCACAGCAGAATATTTTTTTTCTCTCATTTTAACAGCAGAAATAGAAATGTCAATTACTTTAGGTCTATTCTGTGGCTTTGAAAGTCACTAAAAAGATGAAGTCCTGCTCAACAGAAGGTAGGGAAAGAATTTAATTTGAATTTTGGAGAAAAATCAGATTATTAATCAACTTGGAAAAAAAAAGAGTTGAACATATGGAGACAAAAAAATAAAAGAATCTACAGTAAAGTGAGTTTTATTAATTATGTCTCTACAGGACATTAAGTTTTTCTCATTGTTCTTATCAGATTTTTTTATTCTTTATTTTCAGTTTCTTTATTTCAGATGTGCTGTGCATCATTTTCAAAAGAGCGCATCGCAAGTACCTACTAAAAGCTGTTATTGTAGCTTTTGCTATAAAAATTTTGAATATTCACCACAGAACAACATGTAATTTTAATGGGAGAGGGTTGAAATCTCCCGGTGTAGAAAACAGTACAACTCAGTTTTAAGACTGAGTTATTTATTGAGAAGTAGCTTTATACAATAGCAAGAGAAACTCCCTGCATGCTACAAAGACAATTGTAAGAGATTCTCTATTTGCTATTTATATCTTTAAAAGCAGAATAATACAAGAATACTGCTAAGGATAAATTGACCAAATATGTAACTTATTAATAAAGTCTAAGGGAAATAGGAGTTAAAAGCAATCCTTAGCTATATCTACCTTTTCTGGGGATACCTGTAGCACTGTTAACCCAGTTTATTAAGACAGCGTAGTTTCCATAATTAGTCCGTATAAATAGTTATGAACATTTGTCCATCTTGTTTAGCCCTATCCTGTCTCCAGAGAGTTTTTGGATCCATTAGCTAAGACCATTCACATTTTTTTTTAAAGTACGTATTTCAAAGACCTCTTGTCTTATAACTAGCCAGCTAGATACAGGAGGGAGAAAGCAGTCCTCCATCCACTAAGGAAAAGGGTGCTGCATTGCCAGAGGGTTCAAATTAAGGGACAACTTTGTAAAAGTTAGGCCTTTACTGGTTTTACAGCTCAGGGTCTTCATACGTATTTGATTTTGGAGTTTCTCTTCTGCTCCTTCTTTTCAGCTTCTGGTCAATAAACCTTTTTCTTTTTGTCCTTAGCCCATCCACTTTTTATGCACTAGTGAGGTCCGAAAGCAGCCCAGGACTTTTTCTTGTGAAGATATGGTACTTACGCTACAGGTTGTCACACTGCCTACCCTTCTGCTTTCAACTCTGCTCTTATTGGGGGAAAGATTAGCCAATCCCCAATTAATTAGTAGTAAACATCTGCAGTATCTCCAGTATTAATGTAAAAGGAGGATTCTTTGAGTTTAGTTAAACTCAGAGAGAGACTGAATAGCATCTTGAATACAGGAAAAATCATAGCAGAAGGGTTATCTGTTGTGTGTCTTACCATAGTGATAGAGGGCTCTCATTGTGAACCAGGGACAAACTAGGCAGCAACAGCTTCAGAAAAGACAACCACTGACTTTAAAAGGCTCTCAGTAAGGAAATGGTTATCAAGTAGATGTTAAACGTCAGACTAGATGAAGTGTACCTCAATCCACATAATTAGGATTAGCAAGCCTGGAGATACCAAGAACAATCAACAAGCATATGCGAGTTTAATGGTTCTTAAATATCCATGCTGCCGTAATACTATAAAAACTAAATTAATATATCAAAACTTAGACAAATTTATAATGCATAATATATGCTGTACATATTTCCTCTGAAAGACACATTTATAATACTCCTGTTTTGATTGACTAATACGGACTGGCTATACTTACCGAGACCCATAAATAACAGAAATGCAAATGCAAGCAAAGTCAGGATTTTTCATATTGATAGGTAGGGTACTTCACAAAAATTACTTGTACTCAAGAACATTTTTAAACAGGCCATTCTTCACATAAGTGGTGGGGAATGTGTAGGTTAACAATATGGTATTTGCCAAATCATTTAATACACTTAATTATTACATTCTTCATCACAGAAATACTACTTATTTGCTTAAAGGGCTTGACTGGTTATCCTCCAAGCCCTTGAGAAAGGATTGGATTTGACACTGTATTGCTACAGTTCTTTCTGTAATGGAGATTTTAGATGAGGCTTGTAGGAGCTGCTATAATATCCATACTAATAATGATTATTACCAATCATGAATCATCAGCACCAGTTAAAGGGTTGGCAAAGTACGTCAAGCTGTCAGCTGAAATCTCTGGTTTGGGTACTTGCTTAGTGTATGAAACAGTCAGGTTGGTGATTGGGTTCAAATGGCAAAGATCACAAGGTTAAGTAAAATGGGAAATCTGAATTTCATGTCATACTTTCAATTTAAAAATGAGAAGCTCTTGATGTTATCTCATGTGTTTTTTCTTTGAATATACCCAGTTCATAAAGATAGCTGTGTTCCTGTTTCATGGCAAGTTAGCCTTTTTTGTGTTTTCTCTGATATTTTTCAACATGCCATATCATGTCACAGGGTGTCTGGCACTTTTCCCCATATATACCTAGAAGCTGTAGACAAAACATCAGGTTCAGGTAATGGAAATAACAAAGTCTTATATCCTATGTTTTTTCCTTCAAATTAGTCAATGAAGTGTGCAATGTGCAGGGTGTACATAACTGCAGAATTAGAAGCCCCTAATCTCTAATTACAGTATGTGAAGTTGAATATGAATAAAACATAACAGAATGTTGACATAATTTGTAGTAGACATTAATTGCTCTCTCAACTGGATGTTCAGTGCTACAGGTTTTGAGGGGTTAATTAATTAAAGCCAGCTAGATCATACTGCTCAGACACTGCTGAATTTAGATTACTCAATGTGCAATTTGATCTTATCCAGCAATGCTGTTGCAAGTACTCTGCTGGAACGGAGAAATAATCTTCTGTCAAAGTAATTAATTGCTCACAACTTGTAAAGTATAAACTATTTAGAAACTGGATGTAATATTCAAGGTTGGATACAAACTTTTGCCAGGGTCTCCAGGAAGAGCAGCAGTCAGAATTGTAAGACTACAAAGTGCTGGTATTTTTTTGCATCTCTTCCCATCCATGGTTTACCATCTTCCTGAAGAACAGAGATGTACTGCAAAGGCTTGTGATAATTTAGTTTGATCTGATTGTTTGGTTTTTTTTGTTGTGTTGGTTTGGTTGGTTGATTGGTTTGGGGGTTTTGTTTGTTTGTTTTTATTTTATGACAATAAATTCCTAGTCCTGCTGTTGGATTTAACTTCAATGTATTCCCATTTTTTGCAGCTATGGGAATGTCCATCAAGGACACCTGTTTTGACATTGCAGATTGCAGAGCGTCCTTATACTTTCCCTTTGCAGTTCAGTTTCTCACTTTCTATCATTGAGACCACCTCCCTGAACAACACACCTCAGCATGATTTGCTACTGTTTTGGAAGGACTGCTACAGGCTAAGGAGCTGGATATTGCAGTCTGGAAAACTGAAACGTGAATTAAAAATCACTGCTTTATATTGAAACTCTTTAAATCTGACTTATCTAAGTTAAATTTCTAAAGCTATATTTAAACACACACCAAGAAATGTCTTGATTTTTTTTCAGAAGTGTAAGCAGCTATAAAACCTTTCAAAAGTTAAGCTACAAAATATTCTTTAATAATTTTGTTATTATTATTGAATTCTTTAATATATATCTAGGGACCATACGGCCTTAACTGTAAGAGAGTGAGGCAGTGCTTTCCTTTTGATTAGCATTTCTTTTTAAATGTGCTTTCCAATATCATCAATCTTTAAAATAATGGTCCTTCAAATAGAAGTATTAGGTTCAGCTACAGAACAAGATTTAAAGAAATAAAAGTGTGACCTATTTTCATGCATTTATTATGTTTCTGAATTAATAAATAAAATAAAAAATTAATCTACATCAAGACTTTCAAGCAGTTGGTTAATTTAACCATAATACACTCAGAGTTTATTAATTTTTCAGTAAATTCAATGATGTTTGAAGATTTTGAAGATGAATTGACATAATGTACCCATAGTTAAAACCTGTGCAAACATTGTAAAAAATGGAGTAAAGTAGCAGTTTCAGGACTTTAAGTAAGAGCAAAATATAAATTTGCATGAGTTTTCTAGAACTTTATGTTGCAGCCCTAAAATCACCATCTTTGACAAAAGATATGTCCTGATTCCAATCAACACGTCACAAACTCCCTCTTTTTTTTTTTTCTTTAAACCTTCCAGGCTGAGGTAAAAGTGTTGACTAAATACAGAGTGTTATAACGTCAGATGTGATGATGTACTTAGGAAGGTGGTATAAAAACTGCAGAAAAATTACCTGAAGAATTGGACATTCCATGGGGAGTAGGCTTTATCTTTTAGGCAGAGGACCAGATTTTGTCAGGTTGCTGTATTGGTAGTCTAGTGTTGGAAACTCTATTCTATTTCCATGGCCACCCTGAAGAGCTGTATACAGGCATTATAGATGAATAGTAAATGCTTTGCTGCCCACCACCAAATGTTACTCCAACTGGGCAAGTATTGTGGGAGACAATATGCTTTCCGTCTTGCAAAGATGTAACTTCTGATTTTAGACAGTTGGGTCATCCTTCTAAAGATCTCTGTGGTGAACTTACAGAACTCTTTGTTCAAACTAATAAAAATCAGAATTTTAAAAATACCTGTGTCTGTTTAGAATACAGGATAATATTTTCTTTTAAAATACATTATATTTAAGAAGTTTTACCATTTGAGAGAGCAGAAATGGTCCATTATCTACTTTTTTAAAACTGTAAACAACATTTTGAGGATTTTTGTTTTGTTTTTCACATGTATGATCTGGACAGGCAAACCGAATGGCTTGAGATGATATCTGCATTGAATAGCCAGCAAAGCTGATGAAAATGCTCTAATTCTGTTTGGAAGTCTCAAAGTCAGACACATGTTTTAGTGGGTTGACCCTGGCTGAATGCCAGGTGCCCAGTAAAGCTGTTTTATCATCCCCCTTCTCAGCTGGACAAGGGAAAGAAAATATATGGAAAGGCTGTGGGTCGAGATCATGAAAGGGAGAAATCACTCAGCAATTATCATCATGGACAAAACAGACTCGACTTGGTGAAATTAATTTATTACCAATCAAATCACAGTAAAAAAATCAGAAATCAAACCAAGTCTTAAAACACCTTCCCCCTACCCCTCCCTTCTTCCCAGGCTCAACTCACTCCTGAATTCTCTGCCCCATCCCCTTCAGAGAGGCAGGGGGACAGGGAACGGGGACTGGGGTATGTTCATCACACACTGTCTCTGCTGCTCCTTCCTCTTTCTCATGGGGAGGACTCCTCACACTCTTCTCCTGCTCCCATGTGAGTCCTTTCCTTGAGCTACAGTTCTTCATTAACTGCTCCAACGTGGGTCCTCTCCACAGGGTACAGTCCTGCAGGAACAGACTGCTTCCGCATGGGTCACACAGGGGTTCACAAGTCCTGCCAGCAAAGCCACTCCAGGGTGGGCTCCTTTCTCCACAAGGTCATAGGTCCTGCCAGGAGCCTGCTCCAACATGGGCTTACCATGGGGTCATGGCCTCCTTCAGGCATCCATCTGCTGTAGGGTCCTCCATGGGCTGCAGGTGGTTATCTGCTCCACCACAGACCTCCATGAGCTGCAGGGGGACAGCCTGCCTCACCATGGTTAAGATTCATTAAGAGCAGTCAACATGGTTTAACAAAGGGAAAGTCATGTTTGACCAATCTTATAGCCTTCTGTGAAGAACTAGGTGGATAGATGATGGTAGGGTAGTAGATGTGGTTTATCTTGATTTCAGTAAAGCATTTGTCTCCCACAGCATCCTTGTAGATAAACTGAGGAAGTGTGCTCTTGATGGTCAGGTAGTGAGGTGGAACATGAACTGTTGAAAGGAAGAAGTCAGAGAGTTGTGGCCAGTGGGACAGAATCTGGTTGGAGGTCTGTGACTAGTGGAGTCCCTTAGGGGTCAGTACTGGGACCAGTACTATTCAGTATTTTCATCAACAGCCCCAATGAGGAAACAGAGTGTGCCCTCAGCAAGTTTGCTGGTGACACCAAACTGGGAGGTGTGGCTGACACACCAGAAGGCTGTGCTGCCATTCAGGAGACCTAGACAGGCTGGAGAGTTGGCTGGGGAGAAAGCTGATGAAATTCAACAAGGGCAAGTGTAGAGTCTTGCATCTGGGGAAAAACAACCCCATGTACCAGTACAGGTTGGGGGCTGACCTGCTGGAGAGCAGTGAAAGAGAAAGGGACCTGGGGGTCCTGGTGGACAGGAGGATGACCATGAGCCAGCAATGTGCCCTTGTGGCCAAGAAGGCCAATGGCATCCTGAGGTGTATTAGAAAGGGTGTGGTTAGTAGGTCAAGACAGGTTCTCCTCCTGCTCTATTCTGAATTGGTGAGGCCACATCTGGAATATTGTGTCCAGTTCTGGGCCCCTCAGTTCAAGAAGGAGGGGGAACTGCTTGAAAGAGTCCAGTGCAGAGCCACAAAAATGATTAAGGGAGTGGAACATCTCTCTCATGAGGAAAGGCTGAGGGAGCTGGGTCTCTTTAGCTTGGAGGAGACTGAGGGGCGACCTCACCAATGTTTACAAATACGTTAATGGGGAGTGGCTGGAGGACAGAGCCAGGCTTTTTTCAGTGATGTCCAGTGATAGGACAGAGGGCAATGGGTGCAAACTGGAACACAGGAGGTTCCACGTAAACATCAGAAAAAACTTTTTTACTGTGAGAGTGACAGAGCACTGGAACAGGCTGCCCAGAGAAGTTGTGGAGTCTCCTTTGCTGGAGACATTCAAAACCCGCCTGGACGCATTTCTGTGTGATGTACTCTAGGTGATCCTGCCTGGCAGGGGGGTTGGACTAGATGATCATTCGAGGTCCCTTCCAACCCCTAAGATTCTGTGATTCTGTGATTCTGTGAGAGAGTCGCCCTTTGAACTTACTTTTCTTGTCTGAACTACATGGGACTCATACTTTTAAATATTAGTCTCCAGGACTCACGAGGTTTGTAGATAGTACGTATTATTCTTTGACATTTGTTTAAACACACTGATCTTCTTTATTGTCTATTTTCAAGTTTTATCTAGATACCATGAGAGAGGCAGTAACAGAGAACAGTTTGCAAAGTCATGATTCAGAACCTCCTGGCCCCTTTAGAAATCTGAACAGCAGGTCAAAAGATGTGTATCAGAGCAGAAACAAAACCTGTGAAGCTCTGGTCCAGGGCATCTTGGGACTGCCAAGACCTTGCTCCAGGAAAAGCCCTGCAACTTGGTCAGCCAAAGGCACACAGCAACTGGCCCTTGCGAATGGCAGTGACAAACTGCTGCCAATTTTAAGGATGACATATTTGTCCAGGAAGAAACCCTGGGTAATCCATTAGGTGTTTGCAGCATCTCTGGAGTTTTCATGTTCTCTGGTTTATGTCATGGCACTCATAAACAGTAGGGCTGTCCCACAGTGGGAATGCTGCAGTTCTTCACATGCGAAGGGAAAGTGCATGAGCAGTAGTACAGGTGTGAGTAGGAAACTTACATGGCAGGGCAGAGGATAAATAGAGCTACATATTGACTTAAGTCGATGTGAAAAAAGTACGAGATTTTTGCTAAATCTTACACTTGGAGAGTTCCTTTGAGTAAGTGATGAAAGCAGGGCTACTGAATGAGCACAATTGGGAGCGAATGCAGCTCCAGTGCTTGAGGGTTTGGGCTGGGGAATACTGTGCACTCACACACATGAGAACCCACCTCAGAAGGCTTCACTTACAAATTGCACTTCAATGGTAGAAGATTTTTGGTACATCTATAAGGTTAGATCTAATTTCAGTACATTGCTGGCATCATAGCATATAGAAATAAGCTCAAACTAACACACACTGAGGAGCCTAGATACTGCCTTGTTATTCATAGCTGAAGTATGATAGTATTAAAAATAATAATAATATGCATCTTCAGCCTGTGAATTACTGCAGGAAAATCCTATAGTGAGTGCAGCAGAGAAATAAAGGATAATGTATAAGGTAACTCAGGAGGAGACAGATTACAGGAAGATAATACTGCACAAGTGACTAATGGGTTTTCTATTATGATAATGCAGCAACTTTAGCAGAAGAATAATTAGAAGTAGATAAGCACAAGGAAGCCTTTACAGCAAATAAATTGATATTTCAAACAACTATTTCAGCATGTATGTCAGATTTTCATCAGAACGCAATAGACAAAGAAATGAGTGGATTCTTGAAGTGTAGCATTTTAGGGCTTAGTGAATATTCATATGGAAAAGCAAAACCTGTAAATAAAGACAGTTTTTTTAAATTGAGATTTTCCCCACTATGTTTACTTCGTCAATTACTTATAATAGATGAAGTATTAACTCTTAGTTTTCAGGCTTTTACTGAGTTTTGGTTGGTTTGTTTGTTACAGTGTTGTACTTATTGGTCCATATCTTGCTTGTATGTTTACAAGCAATACAGGATGTTTACAGCCAGAGAGCTGGCAGAAGTCATTGCTAGGCCACTCTCCATCATCTTTGGTAGGTTGTGGGGAACAGAAGAGGTGTCTGAGGACTGGAGGAAAGCAAATGTCACACCAGTTTTCAAAAAGGGTAAGGAGGACCTGGGTAATTATAGACTGGTCAGGCTCACCTCCAGCTCCAGAAAGGTGGAGGAACAACTGATCCTCGGCACTGTCTCTAAGAATACCAAGGGTAAGAGGGTCATTAGGGGCAGTTAACATGGTTTTACCAAGCGGTAGTCACGTGTAACCAACCTGATAGCCTTTTATGAGGACATAACCAGGTGGATAGATGATGGTAATGCAGTGGATGTGGTTTATTTTAATTTCAGTAATGCATTTGACAACGTCTCCCACAACATCCTTGCAGCTAAACTGGGGAACTATGGTCTCGATGATTGTGTAGTGAGGTGTATTGTGAACTGGTTGAAGGAAAGAAGTCAGAGTTGTGGTCAATGGGACAGAGTCTCGTTGGAGGCCTGTATTTAGTAGAGTCTCTCAGGGGTCAGTACTGGGACCAGTACTATTCAGTATATTAATCAGCAACTTGGATGAGGGAACAGAGCGCACTGTCACCAAGTTTGCTGATGACACTAAACTGGGAGGAGTGGCTTACATGCCTGAAGGCTGTGTTGCCATTCAGCAAGACCTGGACAGCCTGGAGAGTTGGGCAGGGAGAACTATAATGAAATACAACAAGGGCAAATGTAGAGTCTTGCATCTGGGAAAGAACAACCCCATGTACATGTATAGACTGGAGACTGACCTGTTGGAGAGGAGCTTAAGGGCAAGGGACCTGGGAGTCCTGACGGGCAGAAGGATGACCACGAGCCAGCAATGTGCCCTTGTAGCCAAGAAGGCCAATGGCATCTTGGGGTGTATTCAAAGGGGTGTGGTTAGTAGGTCGAGAGAGGTTCTCCTCCCCCTCTATTCTGCCTTGGTGAGGCCACATCTGGAATATTGTGTCCAGTTCTGAGCCCCTCAGTTCAAGAAGGACAGAGAATGGCTTGAAAGAGTCCAGAGCAGAACCACAAAAATGATTAAGGGAGTGGACACATCTCCCTCATGAGGAAAGGCTGAGGGAGCTGGGTCTCTTTAGCTTGCAGGACACTGAGAGGCGACCTCATTAATGTTTCTAAATATGTTAAGGATGAGTACCAGGAAAATGGAGCCAGGCTCTTCTCTGCCAAGTCCAGTGATAGGACAGGGAGCAACAAGTGCAAGATGGAACATAGGAGGTTCCACATAAACATAGGCAAGAACTTTTTCACTGTGAGGGTGACAGAGCACTGGAACAGGCTGCCCAGAGAGGTTGTGGAGTCTCCTTCTCTGGAGACTTTCAAAACCCACTTGAATGCATTCCTGTGTAACCTACTCTAGGGGATCCTGCTCTGGCAGGGGGGTTGGACTAGATGATCTTTCGAGGTCCCTTCCAACCCCTAAGATTCTGTGATTCTGTGGTTTCATTCTTCCTTTAGCTGTAGTTTCTCATTCTCTATGGTTCAGACATTAAACTGAAAAAAAAAAAACATGAAACAAAATTACATTTCTTTTACACAGCCAGTGTAGGTGGATGGCAGGCCATCACGAACTTGGTGAGATAATTCCCAAAGAGGATGCCCCTATGAGCTCTTTAAACAGAATACTTTTTCCCAAAAGGGTCAGATTCTGCTTTGTTGCTTATATTGAATAGGACTTTACTCAGTGAGTCAACCTAGTTAATCAATGGTATTATACTGACAGAATAGTATTAATTAGAATGACTAACTGGATCACAACATGGCCTAAAGTTGTCAGCATTTACAGTGAAACACAAAGATAACTAAATGGTTGTTCTTATAAATGCCAGATTGTGCTAGCCAGTCTCATGTCATGACAGCTTCTAATTGTGTTACTCTGGGAATTTATTTTGATTAGTAACTTAAAGTAATATGAATCATTATGTTTATTTTTGTGCTAAGCTATCTGCCATTGCAAAAAGATTTTGGAGTATCTTATGATGACTTCAAACTTTGCTAACTAAAAATTGTTATTTTCTGAGACAGTTATTCAAACTAAAACTCCTAGTTGCCACAGCTTTCTTTTTCATTCCATGATACTTCTCAACTTTGGGGGAATGTGACTTCTAGAGAAGCTTGAGATCCTAGCAGAACCTTCAGAATCCTTCCTTTTCAGACACAGCTTCAATTAAAGTAGAAGTTTTCCATGTTAGTATGTCAGCTCTCTCACATAATGTAAAAACACCTCAAAAAGGCACACACACACATACATATATATGTCAAGCGAACAGTGTACCAAATTACTCACTCAGCATCTTTAAATGATGGCTTTGTGCATTATTGCTATCAGGGAGCTGAGGCTGTGGTCAGACATACTGCTCCTTTGCAACTCAGACAATTTAAGAGGTTAATATTCCCTTTCCACCTACAAGAGTTTAACATTGACTCCCTGCCAGAGGTTACCTTCCCCTCAGCTGAATAGCTGGAATAACTGTCCATGTAATTATGCCATAAATCCAGGCTCATCAAAATAATGCAGGTTAGGAAGCCCTATTATTATTAGTGTGTAAGGCAGCTGTGATTACTCTGACAGAACTAGGTTAGGTGCTACTTGTACAGGTTTGCTGGGAGATCTGAGGCCTTGGTAATTACGGGCAGGCAGCAGTCTTCCTTTTTGGAAGGATGTTTGTGTGTGTCTTGTTTGTATGCTTTGTGACATTCTGCTGTATAAATAAAATAAAACAGGATAGAAGCAATAGCACAACTATCTTCAGGTGAGATTAATTCTCTTAGTTTAGGAGACTGGGGAGAGGGAAAAAAATACTATTTTTTTAAACTTTTTGTCTAATTTCATTACTTTGCAGAACTTATTAATGAAAAATATATATAGCATTTATTTGCTTTTGTAACAAACAATTCTCTTCTCTGTTTCATCGAACAATGATTTTTGTTTCAGGAAACAATAGCAATGGCTTTTCAAACAGTTGAGACATATGCTATTAGGTAGATGGCCAAAAGAGAAATTCATCTATAAATCTGCTTACCTCTCTTTTCCTTTCAAACACAGTGCTGAATCATGCTTCTGCACCTTGATAGCACAAAGTATTAACACAGGCTATTTTTATTAAGAAGTTGTGAAAAACTGAGTGGGATTTCTTTGGCAACATTGCGCAGTCCAAATGTGGATACCCTGATGGAAAGAGTGGTAACTCTCTGGAAAATTGCAGGAACAGTGACAAATGAAACTTGTCACAATGCCCAAGAATTAGCACTTGTTAACAGTGAGAGAACATGATGTCTATCACTGCGTTCAACAACAAGGCTTACAAATGAATAGATTAATCATTGCTCACTTTAAAGGATTATTAAGGGTTTAATGATTTTTTTTGAACAGTAGGATACCCAGAACAGCAGAGCCAACAATATTTCACACCCTGTATTGAAGGAACGATTATAAATTATATTTAAGAGATTATTTTGGCTATAGACAATTATTGGCACAGTTGTCTTGGCTTTTCTAATTGAAGATTATATGACAGAGCTTACTGCTTTGGATGCCTTTGTCTCAGGGCTATAGCTAGGAAGTCGAATGCCTCATGCTTCAGCATGCTGACTTCTGGCCATTAAATACATGAAGTCCTTCTCTGTCAGGAACAAATGGTAAAAACACTGGCTCACTGATGTGGAGTGAAGTAAAGGCTCTTACATTTTCAGCAGGCCTCACCTTATCCTGGGCCCAAAGGACAGCTGA
This sequence comes from Apus apus, assembly GCF_020740795.1. Classification (NCBI taxonomy): domain Eukaryota; kingdom Metazoa; phylum Chordata; class Aves; order Apodiformes; family Apodidae; genus Apus; species Apus apus. The sequence continues at coordinate 42,792,357 of NC_067284.1, forward strand.
ACTCCACAATTTGCTTCCCCTACAGCTAATGTATTAAAGTGCCAGCTAGTTTATATAGGCTGTAGGTTAAGAATAGCCTTAACTTTGCAGCTTTCAAGAGGGATACAACAAGGAAGACAGGAGTGTTTGAAATCCTGTGCCTTTCTAGGATTTTGGAGCTCTAAACAAAGCTACGAAAAGTCACTTTATCCCTTGGGATGTGGTGTTCAAAACCCTCACTGAAAGAGAGATACCATTTCTTTACAAAACAGAGCAGATGTGAATCTTGTTTTAAAATGACAGTGTAGGAGATGTGATGTCCCCTTTTGTATATCACACTTGGAGAACAGGAAAGTGTCCAAAGAGATTTAGTTCACATCTCCCATCCACTAGAAGCCAGTCTTGGTTCTAACTGGGTGGGGTGCTCTTCTCTCTTCCTTTTGAATCTGGAGAGAAATACTTAAAAGCAAAAGATAAAGAGAAAGAGAGTATCATTCCCACTTATTAGCATGTTCACTAACATGTCTGGGAGTGGTGAAGGAAGGAAAAGGAACAGTTCTGCTTTAGTGTTTTAAACAGAGGGTATCTAATGTAAAGGTCTGAGAAACGTCAAGAGAGAGCCTGGGAGCGAGCCCTTTTTTCAATAATATTTCAGTTTTCTGAAAATGGATGAACATTGGATGTATAAAAGGATGAGTATCTTTACTTTTCCAACAGCCATCATTTTTTTCCCTGGAGGACAATTTTCAGCAGCTTTGAGAGGAGTTTCTTGACTGTTCCCTGATATATTTTCATGACAGAAACTAATACATGTTCTTCTTTCACTGCAGTGGACTAGTTTCCTCATTTGGAAATCATCCATCTTTTTGTGTAAGCTAAGTCTTTTTTTTCTGTTACACTGAATACCTTCCTCTGTACATCTGGTGCAGGAGCTTGTAAGGGTCACTGTGGGAAGGGCAATTAATTTTAAAAGTGCAAAAATACCTAAATTCAAGTCAGTTGTATGCCTGACTGTCCTGAAGGGAAATTTATTTGTTTTCCATTAAGATTCTTCTTTTGGCTAGTACACATACAACCTGGTATATGTAAATAGGAATATGCTAAAATTATTAGTAAAATCCCAGTTTCATAAAATATGCAGCAGAAGGAGACAAAGAATTAGATAAGCCATGTTTAGAACAGCAGCTGATTACTTGGTATCTTTCACACAAAGATAAGTCTTAACAGTAGTTCTTGCAAAAGACAGATGAATGCATCTACTGTTTGTTGTTTTGGTTTTTTTTATAAAGTCATTTCTACATGAACTTCTGTCTATTTCAAGAGTACTCTGAAGCAGGGAAATGTGAAGATATTTGTCTTTATACACTCACTTCCACATTCTCACACTAGACTAATAAGGTCTTAGAGCACCATAATGAAGTGTTTCTTTAAAATGGAGGTCAAAGAGAAGAAAAAGAACATGAATAAATCAGTACTTAAACAAGGACAATATGACTTGACAAGTTAAGTTTGAGGAAGATGGTTCTTAAATAACCAATGTGGGAGGCATTTAGGAACTAATTGTAGACGAGTTCTGTCTTAAATTGCATTTGCCAATTTAGTTGCCACAATCTTTTAATCCTTGTAAGAGTTATTCCCTACCTAAGGATGCTCACATCACATCTACAAAGTGGAATTTTATTCAAGGATATATACATGATCCTGTATGAATGTTTGTGTGCACACAGAGGCCTGTAAAGGAAACTAAAACCAAATAGATGAACTGAGGATTCAAGATTGAAAAAAAAAGTGGAGAATCTATACCTAAAAAACATAAAAATTGGAATTAACACTAAAAATAGTGGAACAAATTTTCCGTGTAATTTTTGTCCTCATCCTTGCTAAGAATTCAGAATGAATACAGAGAGCAGAATGGTCTCATGAACTACATAAATATGCATGGCATAAACAGAATTAGACAGATTTTCTTGATTAATAGCTACATTTTGTGGACAGAATATTTGTACTTTAAACACCTACATGGTGTTTGGCCTTGTGTATGCACCTCATTGCAAAAGGCTATCATTGCAGCAGCTAATATTTATCAACATGTAATTTTATGCAAAATTGTACAAAATGTGTTACTTAGCATTCACATACAAATTATATTAACACTTTCCCACAGGGCTCATTATTATTTGGAACATGTTGCAGACACACATCACAACTGGAGGGAGGAGACAGATTCACTGACAGGTACATGAAGAAAAATATTTTTGGCAGACTCTATCAAGTCTGTGTTACAGCTTCACAGCAGCGGATGAGATGCCAATGTGCTAATGTCTGCAACATTCTGATTCCCCACCTCACCTCCCTCCTCCTAACACCTGACCTACTTTGCATTACTTTACCCTGATGGGCTGCATAAAGCACCTGAAATCCTTCAAGCCATGGAGATCTGGTAATGCTCCAGATACAAATCTTCACTTATTACTGTCCATCACTTACATGCTAGAAACATCCCAGTGGCTGTTCACAGGCATAAATTATCATTCTGTGTCAAGCAACAGTTTTAGTCCCAGAAGCACTGTACTGTTAAGGGAGTTCCTGCTGACCTGTGCTATTAGTTGCAGATGAGAGTTTGAGCAAAGATTTTAAGAAACACTTTCCTCCTCTCTGGTTAGTATTCTCTGGGCTACTGCTGCCCTCTAATAGAACATAAGAGATATTCTTATTGTATAGAGGACAGTTATAGAACTCACATAAACTATCTCTGTAAAAGACTTAAAAAAATAAATGTAGAAATAAACCACATTGTTCTTAAACAACTAATTTTAAAATATCATAGAGTTAGTTTGGTTCAAGCAGTATGTGCATAATCTTCATTTCTTATTAGTACAAAAGAAGTTTCTCAAAACAGAAAATATAAATCGATATAAATAAATTAAAAATTACAAAAATGAGGACAATTATGTCTATTGTTCAACTGTTAAAATATTACACACAGTGCACAATAAGAAAAAAAACACAACACAATCAAATGAATAGTTATTATCTGCATTATGTTCCCTCCACTCCTGTACCCTAAAGGCATTGTAACATTGTTGCAGTTATTGTATATCACAAATTACAGACCTGTTGCAATATTTGCTACCATAGAATTACAGCCTAGGGGAGTGCTAAGTTCTCTGCCACCAGCAGTCAGGACACTGCCTTTGTAAGGACAGAAAGAGAGAACAAAGCAGGCAATCAACAGTGTGGAAAAAGGCAGAGAATTATAGCATAAAATATGCGACATCCAAACTATTAGAAAACCCAAGCCTGTACTTATACATGATGTAGTTTTGGGTTCCTAAGTGCAGGGAGCCTGCAGCATGGCCAGGCACACACACCTACTGGTGTACATGGCAAGGGATGCTTTAGCCCACTTTACGCTCCAAAGTTGCATGACCGAAGAAGCAAATCATCCAGTCAGAGCTGATATATCCTTCTGGATATCCCCACTTCAGAGCCATACCAACACAGACTTTTTCTTTCTTGATATGGGAAGTCATGAAGTGCTACCAACAGCTCTTAAAGGACTCTCTGCCCTGGGGCCAGGGTGGAAGAGCAGAGCATTTTCAAGAGACTGAAGAGGGACACAAGACTTCGTCTTTTGACTAAGGGGCCTTGGAAACCCAGGACAGCAGTTAGCCCTGAGCCAGACTGGCTTTTCCCTGCTGTTCTTAGGGCAAATATTTCCTACATTTCTTCGCATGAAGTAAATAGCGTGGAAGAGAGGTAACACTTCCCTAAAATGTGCAGCTTCAGGCCAACAGCTGTGTAGAACATAAAGTCCCCTGTACCATTAATCTCTGGAAACACAAATGGGTCCCAGTAGCAGAGAAAGAAAGGAAAGGGAAGGGAAGCTTTGGTTATTATGCAAAAAACTAATTTGGCTTACCAGTAAAAAAGCTAAGAAAGTGTGGAGAAATAGGATTATTTTCCTCAAATATTTTATGTGTCAAAAATTACTATTTCATCCAGCAGAGGTCATTTGAGAGTGCATCCAGAGAATGATACACAGTACTACTGGGATACAGAGTGTGTTTTCCTGTGAAGCAGCAGTCCACGACTTCTTTCGCAATCCAAGTTCATCTTGCACACAGAGTGGGAAAGGGTTAGGAGTGAGGCACTATGCAGAGATGGATAGATGGTACTAGAAACCTATTCTAGAGCTAGGAATAGCCTGTGGTTTTACTCTTTACCACTTCACACGTAACAGATTTCATAACTGTATAGAGTACATGTCTGTACTTCAAATCAATAAAAAATCCTATATTTTTGTGGTGTGTTCAGGCTATTAAAAATTGTTGTAAGATAGAGAGGGGAATTTTGCCTTCCCCAGAAGTTACGAGAATTTCTTTCTAATTTTTGCTGACACTCACAAGCTACATTATTAAGAAATAGCTATTCTGGATAGTGGAATGAAAACAAGAAATATTGCTTCTCTGCAGCTAATGGTCACTATTAAACCTAAAACCCCAGAGCAATGTGAAGGTCTAGGATGATCATGTAATATGATCAGTGTACCTCTCCTAATGTCTAAGGAGTAATTTTCATGTATGAAAAGAAGTCCTGATTTTATTCAGTATCTACCACATTGCTATGTTTTGGATTACTGCAGACCTTAATGACCAAGCCTCTGACTTACATCTCCTTATTACCTATGAGTGAGATTCGATTTCCTCAGGTAAGGTACAGATGTCTATTTATAAGTGACTAAGTATTACACAGAATTACCTTGCCAGTCGACTCTCTCCATTTCTAAAGCTCACTTGATGTTTAAAAACATCTGTAGAATCAAGATCTAAAGTTTTCTATATTGCTTATGGTGGGGGCTTGGTTTCTGGTCACCTAGTTATCAATGAAAACTCTTCAGAAGGATTACAATGATTTGAATTTTTAACACTAAGTTTCACACTTGGCAAAGATGGTTTTAACTTTCACAGACAACTGCATCTTTATGACAATTCTGCTGTCCAACAGGGTTTGATTAATTTCTCATGGGTGACTCTTACTGGAGTTTGTCCCCTGTTTCCTAAATTTTCAAAAGAAAAATCATTAAAAAAAGAGAGACCAGCTCATGTCTGATTAGGGTATAAATGCAAGAGAAAAAATAAAATAGCTGCTTTGTTTCCTGTACACCCACTTATTTGGAATCAAAAGGCTCAGATCCTTCCTTCATATGACGCACATTTAACACTCATTAACAAAACACTGGAAATGCAGGATGTAGAAGTATAGCTTCTGAAGCCAATGGTAGTTTTGCTGTTAATATTTTTTTTGCTGTTAAAAGCACAATTTTTATTGCTACTTTAGTGAATGCTGAGTGTCTTCCTGAACTCAGTGGCCCAGTTTCCACCACACTATTGTGTGGGGTATTGGGCAGATGCCCACTTGTATGGCCCACTTGTTTCCACAAGTCTGAGTGAATTGATAGGATGAACTGTCTTTGACTTGCAAATCATTATTTTTACCTCCAGAGTACATGCCCCTGACTGAGAGTACCCAGTATGATGACTATTCCAATTCATGTCCCCTGAGCTGAACTTCTTTTCATATTTGAGTCTGTGAATAGTATCTTCTGTGCTATGTTTCAAGTCCTCCTTTCTGAAGGCAATTTTAGTGAATTCTTCTGGCATCTCCATGCTGTACATCAAATTTGGTGGAGAATTTATTTGCTGAAAAGCAAAAGCTGAAGATGCTGGTGCTCCAAAATTACGTTACACCAAAAGTATAGGGCACTCAAGCACAGTCATAGGTAACGTAGAAAACTCTCCTGAAGCAGAGGAGTGGAAGGTTTTCTGAGATTCTTGATTGAAGTTCATACTTACAGAGCTTCATAATCTTATGGGCAGTAAAAATCCGGACATACATCAGCTGTTTACCCTTATACTATACTTTGCTTTCTGTGGGGATGCATTCCTGGCCTGAGAGTCTCCAGGGTGCTTGGAACCGGGAGCACTACATTTTCTGTGTTTGAGTAGGAATTCTTCAAACTTTTGTTCCTCAACCATAAAAGTCAGGGTAGCAGGATACCTACTTGATCAGTGCAGCCATGCAACAGGCAGCCATGATGGCTTTCTCCTCTGGAATTGGTAACAAGACGAAGAATCAAGGAAGCCAGTTTTCTGCCTCTGGTGTCCATGCACTGGTTAATAACGGTTGCAATCCAAAACTAATTCCTAATTGTATACTACTTTTAACAGCTTAACTTTGAAAAGCCAATTGGTCCAAGACAGTTTCTTCTCTTAAAAGAGAACAAAAAACCCCCTTGGTCTCTGTTGGTTGGTTTGTTTTTTTCTGATTAATGTCTCTGTTACACAAATGTTCTTTAGTGTAATTATTTTTTTGTCCATATCCTTCAATCATCTTTGAAGTGATTCAGTTGCACAACTAAAGCACAGAATATGAATATATTACCACAATATAATACCACAAAAAAAAAAAGGTGGCTTCAGCAGAACATCTCTCTCATTTAACTTCAGGACGCGCTTTATCCTGAGGCAAACTTTAAGTAACCTCAGATACTCTTCCCAAGTGGCATGAAGAAACGGTGCCTTCAGAGATCTCCCAGACAAAAGCATGGCAAGGTGCTTAGTGCCTGATTAGCTCACTTCCTGTTATTCCTTTTTTTTTTTAATTTTTTTTACTATTTGTTCAAATCTTTCATTATTTAAAACTTGACAGGTAGCAAAATAGAGCTGCTTTAAATGCCAAATGAATTTCTTATGTGTACAGAAAATCATGTCCTCTCTGAAATGTACTGGTATGCAAGTTGAGAACATTTTTGACATTCTGTGATCCTTGGTAACAGTTTGGCAATGAATAAACATAGTAGCCAAATTTACCTAAGTCAGCTGTTTTATTGGCCATATTTAAAGGGAAAAAAAAAACAACAACAAAAAAGCAAACAAAAACCTTTAAATGAAAACAATATAAAATAAATTAAAATGCAATAAAATTAAATAAATAAAATAAAATTCAAAGAAGCACAATAGAACTGAAAACTTTAATATTTATTGTTACAAATAGGGTATCTAAAAGAAAATTAGATACTGCCTTCAGCACTCAGGTGTAATAAAATTGAGAAGCCCATGTAATAAAATTTATGGAACTATGGTGAATTCAATTTATTTGAATATACTTACTTATGTTTTTGTTTATTCCCATAGCAGATGTTTAATTTACAAACCAGGCAATTACTACAGCTCTTCCAAACAAATAAGAACAGATTAGTCAAACGTTCACATCAGTTTTTATGTTTATCATTAGTTTTATATTGCATCATGAATATTCAGTGTTAAGAAAAAACTACCATTATGATACCTGGAAAACCTTAAAATGATGTTTTGCATTTCTAAATGGCATTTCCCCCTGTTTCAAAAAGCTGTTAATGTGTGTTACTGAGCCTGGCTTCTGTGTTAATAGGGGTTGCTCAAATATCTTCCTGATGTTTCACACAGATTAGCTTTGTGTTCACAATACTTTAGTACGGATGTGTCCACCTTCATTATTTTTTCCTTACATAAGTAAAGGAATTTTGATTTCTCTTTCAGAGAGAATTCTTGAGAGAGAAGTGTTCTTTTAACAAGACAAAGCAAACCAACAAAAAAAAATACCTCTTTGTCTCCCAAAATAAATAACTACCTGGATATTTGTCTTGAAGTCTCAGGTAAAATCATTGTCATCCAGTTGACCTTTGGAATATTCCTGGAATATAACCCATGGTAGAAGGAAGTCATTCTATCAGCAGAGATGCCACTTTGCATGCTGCATGCTGATTATAAATACATGCTGGATGATGGATAAGAAGCTATTATTCAGGAGACTGGTGTTGTGTTTCATTTTTTGTTGTTGTTGTTGTTGTTTTGTTCTTGTTTTTTTCTTATGGCTAAACTGACAAGAATTTAATAAGAAAAAAACATAGTGTCTGTCTATCATGGAGTGTGTGTGAGTATGTGCACATGTGTGTATGAGCACAGATATGCCCTAGAAAGAAAAGGTGTCCACTGTCTCATTTTCTTTCAATGAATTACAGTTTGCTGGATTTTTTATTAGAGTAACAGAAAATAAGCCTCAGTTTCTTCTTCAAATTCCTGTAAGACATAATTGCTTCAACCGTTTTGACAAGGTGCCTTTTTCGTTGCTTGCTGAGCTGAGAGAATATTTTGGGTTACATAATTTACTAAGATGAATTCTTGTGGGATATTTGAAGTCTGAATATGCTTTGCAGCACAAGATGTATCAAACAATATGAAGGATTTCAGTGGAAAACAAAGACTTTTTGTCAAAGGTGATTGCTATTATAAAAAATTAGTTTTTACCAACTTTGTTGACAACAAGCTATTGACAACAACACTGTTAATAAAATAACATTTTCTTCCTCTTCTTTAGTTACAGTAAAAAATTGAAAGAAATTTTAGCTATAAAGTAAGTTTCAGAATAACTTGTGTGGCGTTGTTATATAGCCTTTGGACCTATAACCTTATAGGATTCTTTGCATGTGAATTTCTAAGACCTTTGCCACTACAAAAATACAAATAAAAAGGTGCTTTCTGCATTGAAAGCACTAGAACCTGCTGTCCAGGGAAGTGGTGGAATCACCATCCCTGGAGGTATTTAGAAGATGTTTAGACATAACACTTAGGGACATGGAGCACGCGGCAGCGCAGAGCAGAGAGCGGCAGCGGCACCGGTGGGAGCTGTTCCTTTAAATTGCTGAGGATTTGAGAGGGAGCCGGGCTTCCTGGAGACGGTGAAGCCGGGGCAGAGCCAGGAGAGAGCCAGGAGACCCGAGTCTGAGCGGGAATCCTGAGAGAAAAGGGAGGCTGACGTGGCAGGAGGCGTGGCTGTGAACGGCGGCAAGGTTTAAAAAGCGGCCATTTGGCAGCCTCCTCTGAGCACGCGGCAGCGCAGAGCAGAGAGCGGCAGGAGCTTTCAGAGGGGAGACACAAGGGCAGGCGCGAGGGCAGGCAGGGAGCAGGCAGGGAGCAGGCAGGGAGCAGTGGGTGCCTTCTCATAGCAAGACAGGCAAACTAGTAGCTAGATAGATCATGGTCGCAACGCGCCCAAAAACCATAGTGAAGAAGAATGTGGGGACTCAGACGGAGTTCCCAAGCAGGCACGCAGCCGTGCAGGTCTCTGGCTGCAGTGAATGCCTGAGCCTGGCACTGGTATGGGAGGGAGACAGTGAGAACACATGTGTGCGGTGTGAACAAGTAAACGATCTCCTCAGGCAGGTGGTTGAACTGACAGAGGAGGTTGAAAGACTACGGACCATTAGAGAGTGTGAGAGAGAAATAGATTGGTGGAGTTGTACCCTGAGGCAGGGGCAGATGCAAGAGGTTGAGGAGGTTGAGAAAGCGACGGATCCCCTCCCCTCCTGTCACCAGACAGAAGCAGAGGACTTAAGAGATATGAAGGAATGGAAGGAGGTCCGACCTCGTAGAGGCAAGAAAAAATCCTCCCAACCTCTTCCGCCCTCCCAATTGCCCTTGAACAATAGATATGAGGCCTTAGAAATTCAGGGACAGGAAAATGAAGTTGAAGGAGTAGACTTATCTAATGAAGCACCTAGGACTCGTCAGTCACCCCGAGTCCTTAGGACTTCTTCAATCAAGAAGGAAAGGAGAGTAATTGTGGTGGGCGGCTCCCTTCTGAGGGGAACAGAAGGGCCCATCTGTCGACCAGACCCATCCCACAGGGAGGTCTGTTGCCTCCCTGGGGCTCGGATTAGGGATGTTAAAAGGAAACTCCCTAATCTTTTAGAGTCCTCCGATTATTACCCACTGCTGATTTTTCAGGTTGGCAGTGACGAAATCATTACACGAAATGTAAGGGCAATGAAGAGAGACTTCAGGGCCCTGGGACGGCTGGTTAGGGGGTCTGGAGCGCAAGTAGTGTTTGCCTCCATTCCTCCTGCAAGAATGGGTGGGGAGGTAAATGGGAAGAGGTTACAGGTCAACGAATGGCTAAGAGACTGGTGCCAAAGACAGGGTTTTGGTTTTTTTTATCATGGGCTGATATATGAGACACCTGGCCTGATGGTGGCAGGTGGGATGCACTTGTCCCAGAGGGGGAAGAGGCTTTTGGGGCAGGACTTAGCAGGGCTCATCGAGAGGGCTTTAAACTAGGCGTGATGGGGGAAGGGGAGAAAACTGAGTCTGTTAGGGACAAGCCCAAGAGGAACACACCAGGGCCCGAAGGCAGGTGGTCTGAGGAGGATTTGGTCCCACCAGAGTGCTCTGTTTGCTTCCTGAAATGCCTGTATGCTAATGCACGCAGTATGGGGAATAAGCAGGAAGAGTTAGAGGTCTGTGTACGGGCTAAGGGTTATGATCTGGTAGCAATAACAGAGACATGGTGGGACAGCTCACATGACTGGAATGTGGTCATGGATGGTTATGTGCTTTTTAGGAAAGATAGGGCGGGGAAGCGAGGTGGTGGAGTTGCTCTTTATGTGAGAGAGCAACTAGAATGTATTGAGTTTTGTGCAGGGGCCGATGAGGGGCAAGTTGAAAGTCTGTGGGTAAGAATTAAGGGACAGGCTGGTGTGGGTGATACAGTTGTGGGGGTCTACTACAGACCTCCAGATCAAGATGAGGAAGTTGATGAGGCTTTCTACAGGCAGTTGAAAGCAGCCTCACAACTACAGGCCCTAGTCCTCATGGGAGATTTTAACTACCCCGATATCTGCTGGAAGACTTACACAGCCAGCCTTTCACAGTCTAGGAGGTTCCTCCAGTGCATTGATGATAACTTCTTAATGCAAATGGTGGACAAGCCAACTAGAAGAGGGGCGCTCCTGGATCTTGTATTAACTAACAAGGAGGGCCTTGTTGAAGCAGTGGTGGTCAATGGCAGCCTTGGCTGCAGTGATCACGAGATGGTGGAGTTCAGGATCCTGTGTGGAAGGAACAGAATACCCAGGAGGATCAGAACCCTGGACTTCCACAAGGCAAACTTTGGCCTCCTTAATCAACTGTTAAGGGAAATCCCATGGGACAGGGTGCTAGAAGGTAAAGGGGCTCAAGATAGCTGGTCAACATTCAAGGACCACTTCTTGCGAGCACAGGATCAGAGCATCCCAATGCTTAGGAAATCTAGTAAGGGAGCTAGGAGACCTGCATGGTTAAAAAAGGAACTACTGGGCAAACTCAAGTGGAAGAGGAAAATCTACAGATCATGGAAGGAGGGGCTGGTCACTTGGGAGGAATATAGGTCTGTTGTCAGAGGATGTAGGGAGGCAATTAGGAAAGCTAAGGCCTCCTTGGAACTTAACCTTGCAAGTCAGGTTAAGGATAATAGAAAGGGCTTTTTCAAATACATAGCTAACAAATCTAACACTAGAGGCAATATTGGCCCTCTGATGAATGAGGTGGGAGCCCTGGTGACAGAGGATATAAAGAAGGCAGAGGTGCTGAATGCCTTCTTTGCCTCTGTCTTTACTCCTGCAGGATTTCCCCATGAGCCCCAGATTCATATAGCCCCAGAAGAAGTCAAGATAGAGGAGGAGTTTGCCCAGGTAGATGAGGATTGGGTTAGGGATCAGTTGAGTAATCTGGACATCCATAAATCGATGGGTCCGGATGGAATGCACCCAAGGGTGCTGAGGGAGCTGGCGGAGGTCATTGCTAGGCCACTCTCCATCATCTTTGGTAAGTCATGGGTAACAGGAGAGGTGCCTGAGGACTGGAGGATAGCAAATGTCACACCAGTCTACAAGAAGGGCAAGAAGGAGGACCCGGGTAACTATAGACCGGTCAGCCTCACCTCCATCCCTGGAAAGGTGATGGAACAACTTGTTCTTGTCACTATCTCCAGGCATATCAAGGATATGGGGGTCATCAGGAGCAGTCAGCATGGTTTTATCAAGGGTAAATCATGTGTGACTAACCTCATAGCCTTCTATGAGGAAATTACTAGGTGGATAGATGATGGTAGAGCGGTAGATGTGGTGTACCTTGATTTCAGTAAAGCATGTGACACCGTCTCCCACAGCATCCTTGTAGATAAGTTGATCAGGTATGGGTTTGGTGATCAGGTAGTGAGATGGATCAAGAACTGGTTGAAAGGAAGGAGTCAGAGAGTTGTAGTCAATGGGGCAGAATCTGGTTGGAGGTGTGTGACCAGTGGAGTCCCTCAGGGGTCGGTACTGGGACCGGTGTTGTTCAACATCTTCATCAACGACCTGGATGAGGGTATAGAATGTACCCTCAGCAAGTTTGCTGATGACACTAAGCTGGGAGGAGTGGCTGACACACCAGAAGGCTGTGCTGCCATTCAGAGGGACTTAGGCTGGAGAGTTGGGCAGGGAGAAACATGATGAAGTTCAACAAGGGCAAGTGTAGAGTTCTGCATTTGGGGAAGAAAAACACCATGCACCAGTACAGGTTGGGGGCTGACCTGCTGGAGAACAGTGTAGGAGAAAGGGACCTGGGAATCCTGGTAGACAGGAGGATGACCATGAGCCAGCAATGTGCCCTTGTGGCCAAGAAGGCCAACGGCATCCTGGGGTGCATTAGAAAGGGTGTGGTTAGTAGGTCAAGAGAGGTTCTCCTACCTCTTTATTCTGCATTGGTGAGGCCGCATCTGGAGTATTGTGTCCAGTTCTGGGCTCCTCAGTTCAGGAAGGACAGGGATCTGCTTGAGAGAGTCCAGCACAGAGCTACAAAGATGATTAAGGGAGTAGAACATTTCCCTTATGAGGAAAGGCTGAGGGAGCTGGGTCTCTTTAGCTTGGAGAAAAGGAGACTGAGGGGTGACCTCATTAATGTTTACAAATACGTAAGGGGTGAGTATCAGGGAGATGGAGTTAGGCTTTTCTCAGTGATGACCAGTGATAGGACAAGGGGTAATGGGTGGAAATTGGAGCATAGGAGGTTCAAGGTGAATATACGAAAAAATTTTTTTACTGTGAGAGTGACAGAGCACTGGAACAGGCTGCCCAGGGAGGTTGTGGAGTCTCCTTCACTGGAGACATTCAAAACCCACCTGGATGCGTTCTTGTGTGATGTGCTCTAGGTGACCCTGCTCTAGCAGGGGGGGTTGGACTAGATGATCTTTCGAGGTCCCTTCCAACCCCTATGATTCTATGATTCTATGGTTTAGCATTGGAGCTGGCAGTGTTTACAGTTGGACTCAAAGTTCTTAAAGGCCTTTTCCAACTTAAAAGATTCTATGATCCTATTTTAAGATTTACCCAGTACACCTTGAGCATAGCGGCACCACATAGCTTTTGGATATTCCTTCCTGGAAGAAATACAGTTGGTGGAAGTGATTTTATCAATTAAAATGAAACCTGAGGATTTACAGGACAACAAGCTCTTGCCAATTCATAGTGAAACCCTTCTCCTGAAAGCTTCAGCACACATAATTTCTCAGTTTCACAGAGAATTTCACAGTAAGAAAGGTAACTTATTAATAATACATCACGATGTTGAGCTGCAGATCTGGAACATTAGGACCACATTATGCAAATAGCCATAACATCAAAAAGGAAGAACTGTGCTGATAAACAAGTGCTCATAACTAGTGGATTTTCTGTGGAACAAAGAAAACCACTCTAATGAGAAACAGTTCATCGGCAGTTTAATTTTTCAGTAAGCAGTGGTGTGTGACTATATTTACATGACAGAGCATACTTCCTGAGAGCAATTATACATTATACTACATGGAAAAAATGTATGTGTACATATTGGCAGATCAGAACATGTACAGGTTTATATAAAAACGCAGACAAAAATCACATCACAAATTTTGCCAAGTCACAGTGTGAGACTGGACTGGGATAAGCAGGGATAAGCACTGATCAGCAACTTCATTCTACAACACCCTGCTAATTATTCTAATATTACAACTGCTCTCATAGTTTCAGTTTGTTTCCATGGTATCTGAGTCTCTGAACACTATAAAAATGATCAATTACTTAGAATCTCTTAATGAAGAAAATGCAAAGGTTGCAAAGCTAAACACTCCAGTCAAGAAATTAACATCCAAGGTTGCTTGCACAATCTTAACTCTTGCCCTTTATGAATATATATTACAGTATTTACCTTCAGATTGTTTTTTAATGTATTTCACACTTCTTTACAGATCTTCTGTTTTAGTCTTCTGCAGTGCTAATGTGCTATCCATAGAACAACCAGTTTATTTTTGTTTTGTTACTTACTCAACCTAACTCTGAGAGGAATGCATTACTTTAGCATTTCAACAGCTGTTTCTGGAACAAATACCATTAGCAATTCAATTGTTAGCACTTTTCTTTCAGTGTACCTGGTTTGATTTTTTTTCCCCTGTGATTTGCCCTCAGTTTTCTTTCTCTTAAGACTTGTTATATTTCCATTAAATATAATCACAAATCTTTAAAAAATTATTAAAAAAACCTTGCTTTAAAGGCAAACATCAGATTTAGCTGTGGAATTTCACCAGTGTAATGGTCAGAGGTAGTGCTGCTTCTTTTTACCTACTCATATATATCTGTTTATACACTCGAGGAATGTGCTGATCCCTGCAGTGTATGTCATTGCCAGGGAGCAAAGAGGTTACTCTCCTGCAGCAAATACCCTCTCTGGAGGGTGACATATCAGGACATATCAGCAATGAAAAGAAGAAAGAATAAAAACACAAAAGTACATTCTAATCAGTAAAGAGGTTTTATCTGTTCTCTCCAAAGAAAAAACTCTGATTTAATTTCATGTATATCAAGCCTTATCCCAGATGACTCAAACTGGTGAAAGATTTTTTAATTGAATGGGTCAGCTGTATGGTTAACTCTTCGGGGAAAAGCTGCAGTCTGTAAAACACATAGAAAAAATATAATTTTCATTAAAAAAGTTTAATGACCCATGGAACCTCAGATCTTAAAATCTCTTCCATCTGCACACTGATTCCAGCTAGTACTTTTCAAAATGTGGTGGGGGTGGGGAGCTGTGGTACTGTAGTTACTGTTTTTTTCTGGCTGCCATGGTCTGCAGGGACAGGATGGACATACAAAGCCAGTTCCTACATAGTGCCAGTAGGTGAAGTGCCTTAAAGTATGTGGAGCTATGATGAATGTCATCAGCCTTTACATAATCTCTATTTTTCCTCTAGGGATGAGATAAATTATCTCATTGCTGTAGTGCTCACTGGAGGATGTTTGTAATGTTATTATTGCTGTGGCTAGTTTTACACTGGATAATGTGTTAATTTTCTTGCTTGGAGATCCCAATACAGACCATGGTATGAAAAACCAGAATTGTTTAATGACTGAACAATGCGGATAAGGAAATTTCATTCCTGTATTGCTCAAGAGATGCTGAAAATGAGACAGCTCTTCAGCGCTGCTCACTGTCATGTACTGTTCTTCTAAAGCTCTTGTTGAAGATTACTGTAGGAAAAAAATATAAAACTGTGACACAGGTTTCTCCTTCCCCAACAAAGGCACTTTGGAGTAGCTGCATTTTCATCTTTCTCATAAAACAATGTGAATAATCATAAGGCAACAGAGAAGCAGCAAACAGCCCTTTCCATAGCTCTGTGTAGCGAGCTCTCTTAACAAACTGACCCTAGAGCAGCTGCCAGGTATCCAGCCTGGCTGCTGCCCCCTCCACCTGCTCTCCACTCTGTACCAGGTTCCCACTGTCTGGTTCACAAAGAAATGGCCAGGTGTTTGCTGCCTGCTGGCCTGACCACATGTTGGCTGCCAGTTATCAGGCTCCTGCTGCCCTGTTCACCTGCTGGCATCTCTCTGCTTTCCTCATGACCCAAATCACCTGCTGAGTGGCAGGTGGTATCCTCTCACCCTCTTCACCTTTTTCTGGGTTTCTTTTGTAAGTGCATAACTCTGCTTTTTTTTTGCTTTTGCTTTTCTGAGTGCAATTTTTTTATACTCACACACACACACGTAGTCACATCTTTTCCACCTACTTTTCCCTGCCCATGTGTCTGCTTGAATAATCTGGTGTGGAGCAGCAGGTTCCATTTAAGATCCCAGCTGCACACTGACATTATCACTGGTGTCAGTCTGTAAGCACATCTACAGTAATTGTTGCTGAGACAGCAGGTTTTTCTGTGAGATTCAGCAAACCCTGTGATTCTTTCCACACGAGAGCTTCAGAAGCAATGCTTTCAGTAATTGCAATTTTTTGATTCCCTGTAGAATCCGAACAGTACGTCTGGGATTTTTCTACTTTGTGAAGAACAGGGTGGAGATTTCTCCTATGAATGCAGCTATTTAGAAATTAAATTAAAGCAAAGTAGAACAGATCTCACCGAATAAACAGTCATCGCCATTATTTAAGTTGCTGACAAAATGAAAAATAAACCAAAACACACATACTGCCTTCTGAGATCCATACAACAATACAGTTTATCAAATTGAATGGCTTTTATCCAGAGAAGCTAAACCCTACTGTGAAAATAGGAATAGACTTAAACTTCTCCAGCCACAGACACATTTGCATGGGAGGCAATGAAGTGAAAAGGAGCAAGATAGTCTTAATTTATGATATACAGCTTAAACATGAGTATTGACATCAGATTGACTGTCCTTTGCATGAATCTAAGTTAAAGTCATCTTTGATGGAGCATTAACATGTTGCACAGTCCTTTGTAGATGCGATGAACAGCCCATATGACTAACACTCTAAAATTATGATACTGCTTGTGCTGTCAGAGATACTATAGGGCCCAAAGGCAGACTTGCTTCAGGTGTGTCACGTGAAGGCAAAAAGCTTTGTGTGTGTGTGTGGACATGGATGTGCGGCTGAGGAGGAATCTCCTGTTGAAGCCAAAGGATTTCAGACTATAGCCCCCTTGCTATCCAACAATCCTCATATACCGGGGCGCTGGGAGTGGCTGGGATTCAGTCTTACGTCCCAGGAGTTAATGGTTTAGGACTAAAGGATTGTGTGTGTTTATGTGTATGACCACCTGTGGCATTCAGGATGTATAGTGCTTGTCTCAAACAATCCAAGACATAAGTGATGGACTGTGGCACTCAGGATATCTATTGTCTGTCTTGTGGCATCTGAGAGTTAAACATTTGCTGATGGACTAAAGAGATGTCTCAGCAACCCACCCAACTGTTTTGCTTCCCCTCCTGCAACGAGTACCTGAGAACTGGGGAGTTCAGTGTGGCACATGCTGAGATCGGAGACAAAGGTGTTCTACAGCTGGCGCTGGGAGCAGAATATCCAGTGATAACCAGGCCCTGATATCTCATGAAGACCACCGATTTAGCAGGACAAGACAGAGTGCTGGTCTCAAGCCACTTCCTAGGACCGAAACTCCACTGCAACAAACTAATCCTGTGGTGCCAGTTGTCTCAGCCTCCTCTTTTTGTAATGGCTGATCTCATCAATTAGCCAAACAAAGACTACATAGCCCCTGGTACCATACCTGCCCCCTGCTATCTCTGAGGAGCATGGAGAAGATAGAAGGATTTTCTCCCTTATTCAGGGAGAAAAGTGGGGGTGCAGTGGGCAAGAACTGTATAAAAATCTGGGACACTATGGGTGCATTTGAAGCACTTCCCCACTAGGAACCACTTCCCCACCGACAACATCGCTGGACCGTGGTGGTAACTATGCTCTCGCTTGCTGTCCTCTGTATCTTTGCTTTCTCCATTCTTTTCTGTCTCTGTTTTCCTCCCTGTCCTATCTGCTCTAGGGACTTTGCTGTGTTACTCTAATAAAAGTTTGTTGTGCGCATGACATCTGACCTCATTTGTGTCTTAATTTCACCATTTGGGATCACCTTTAAACTTCTTCTCAGGTCTTGCTGGGCAACAAAGGGCGCAGCTGCCGTGTGGCTTATGCCAGGAGAGGGAAGGCAGGGTCCAGCCGCCCCAGCCTCCCACTGCGGTGAGGAGGGTTAGAAAGCAAGGGGGTTCTGCCCCATCTCTCGTAAGACCTCATGCCAGCACCAGTGCCTCTTTGTGCACCCGATGTTGTGTTATCTTTGTTTTGTCCTGGCAAGATCGTAAATATTGCCAAGTATCCAAATACTGGATCGTGACACCACTTTCCAATGTTTTTTCTGTCCCACTGTCCTCAAGTCAGGCCTGCCATGAGAACAGATGCTCTAAGTGGCAAATATGAAGTGGTTAGAAATATATGTAAGGTAATTGATTAAAATGACTGATACAACAAGTTCAAAATAGCTGTCGATTAATGCACTGACTACACTAGGACCATTAATAGGTGTTAATATTGCTAGCAATAATAATAATAATAATAATAATAATAATACAAAGCGTACAATACATTCAGGGATGCTTTCATCCCTACTCAAAAGTTGAAAGTCTTGATACCTTACCCAAGGATGCATCCCTGCATGGGGGAAAATGGGGGAAAAAAGAGAAGATCAAGCCCATCAACTTGTTCCAGAGATGTGCTTCTCTTCCTGAACAAAGGATTCAGAAACTAATTTAACGCCTATTAACAGGGTGGGATTTAGGCCATAACTAGAGTATGGATTGGTTCTTTACTTTCTGTGGGGCCCTTTGCAGAGTGAAATACTATGGAATATGACTGAGTGAGACTGGGAATCAAATTCTAAAGTTAGAATAGGAGAGTATTTAATATTAGGCTGCAGTATTTATAATATTTCAGGCTGCTTGCAAATATGATTGATTTCAGATACAAAGCTGAAGACACACATTGAGAGATTAGTATTTTGGCTAGCTGGCCATGACTGTAATTTCTGATAAGAAGCTTAATTAACCTATGAGATTTCTAGTGTACCTAGAGCCACAGGAATGGCTAGAAAATCTTTAAAGGGCACGGCAAGCACAGAAAACATTTAAATACTAGACTATATATAAAGTATGAAGTATCTTTTATTCTATTTCTTGGCTGGAGGGGGGGTTGAGGTTTTTTTTATTGCTGTGGTAAGGTGTGTTTTTTGGGACCAGTTGAGTGACTAGGTTTCATAGGTATTAAATTTATTGGTCATCAAATAGAGTTGCTCACAGGCTGTAAGTTCCTGCCAAACATGGAGAAAAATACATTCACACAGCCTGGTGCAATCTTGTAGTATGGACACAGAAAGCGATCACAACCTTGATCTGGCAGTTAGGTCAAATTCATAATGATCTCAGAGCCAATATCAAATAGTTTTGCATAAAGAGATATCACTGAGTGCAAATAATCCTTAGAAGAGGGTCAGAAAATGGAAGAGTGAAGTGCAAGGTTGCAAGGAACATCTGTTGCGTCACACGTTGAAAGCCTGTCTGCGTTGCTCTCTGCTTCTCTAAGTGCAGTGATTTTATGGCTGTGGTCTTAAGAAGCCCTGTTGAGGATGTAGATGGGACCATTTAAGCTTCTGTTAGTTTAAAAATGGGAAGCTCTGTAACCTCTCTGAATTGGTGTCTGTATCTGACAGATTTGTTTACAGGTGTTTTACAAGCCAAAAGTCACCTACAGTGCAAAAGCAGCTGCTTTAATCAGGTAAAGACAGATGACTGCTTTAATGACTAGGGCAATAGAAACTGTGAGAAGCTTGTAGGACCTGTTCTTTCATTATTCATTGTTTTATTCCACATCCAGAGAAGTTTTTGAAAAGTATCAGTAAGACAATGAAGCTACTTTATACTGGATGTTGTGATGAGAATTAATGTTTTCTTAAACATGATATCTGAACATTACTTTCTACAAGCCATTTCTGACTAAGCATCTTTTGACAGTTAATTTAACCTTTACAAATAAGTACTAAATAGAAATTTGGTAAATTGTAACATCACCTCGAACTAAAACTTGTATTTGTCTTATTTTAAAAAAACCAACAACACAGGAGATAAGGATCTTGCCTGAATAATTTATAAATCTTGAAACAGCTATCATAACATAAAATGCAAACAGTCTATGAGGAAACCCCACAAAACTGTGAGGGTTTTTTTCCAAAGTAATGATTTATGAATTTAAAATTTTCCCTCACAGCAAATTTTGGGTTTTCTGAATTACATTGTTCCTTTTATAAAGCTGTGCTAGGAGACTAACACTTGTTCTTTCAGCCACTTGACAGAAAAATAAAGCTAGAACAAGGACATGGTTATACAACTTTGTTGCCAAGTGGGTATGGTTTAAATGGCGGTGATAAATTAAGTTTCCAAGCAGTAATTTAAAAAATAAACACAACCTGTACATTTCTGTTACTAGTTTTACATGTAAATAAAAATCTATTTTCAAAGTTTTTTAGTTCAGATTTCAGTCTTCTTGTCATTGGAACCTCAAAATTGCACAAGCACCAAGTATTTGTACATACTGGCCACTTCTCACTCATATTGACTGACAGTGAGGAGAGATTACTGGCTGTTTAGAATGGCTGCAATTAATGACCAGATCCTAATTTATGACTAAAATTAAAGGGAAAAAACCTGAAACAAACCTTAAACAAATGGTCTTTAAATGTGCATATGGTATGAACTTATGTGCATATAACAAAGACTAGGTAGCCTGATCTTGCTTAAAGCCCCCCTATTGCACATATGTTCGTGATTCTGCACACAACAGAAATGATGCAGTGGATCTTTAAATATTGATGATAACTAGCTGTTGTGCTATCTTGCTGCAGTACCTCCTGCCGGTTCCACAGATATAGACAGATATTACATTTGAAAACAGAGATGAGCTGATGAAAACCAAAACAATCTCGATCTCACCAAGCTGCCCTCACCTCTAACTATGAAAATATCTACTGTCAATATTTTTTCTACATTTTTAATTTTGCTAAGCTAAGCATGTAATTGCCAATATCCTTTGCTTTTTAACTGTGAAATAATAATAATTTCTTAAAAAATAGTTTTACTGTGGTTCAGAATTTGTTTTTCTGTTCATGCTCATCTGTTGATGCTCATGTTCCCTGCTGATCTCTGTGAACCTTACAGCAGTCATAACTACTTTACTCATGCCTCCACTGGTTTTCTATCTGTAAAGGATTTAAATATTGACTGACACACTGTCATTCCCAAGCCTCTAGACTACCTGTATGCCATTCCTCTTTCAAAGGATTTTTCTCTCCAACATATTGCAGTAAATTATTTCAGCAGTTTCTTATGACAGATTTTTTTTTTTTTTACATGAAAAAGAATTTATTTTTTAGCAGAGGATACCTGAGAGACAGGTGTATCTTTGGGAAAGGAGACAAAGGAAAAGATCAGCATTCAATGTCTTTGTAGAAGCACTCCAGAAGAAAACATATTCTCATAAGCTTATACTTAATTCTCAGTGGTTCTTAATCAAATGTTGTAGACATGTTGTGCTTCTAATGAAAAGAGTTTTGTGCAGGCAGAATTTAGATTAAAATCACCTTCTTTTTTTTCCCCTGGCAATATTTGGAGTTGTCATTTCAGCAGAAAGGGAGCCTCAAACTCAAATTTGTACTACAAACACAAAATACTGTATTAAATAACAAAGACTGTGATGTTATTGAAATGTAACTTTTGTAAAGGTTTAGTGATATGTGACCATCCCCAGACGCGTATGTGAAGTTTTGGACCTTGAGAGGTTTATAGATAGATCTGGACAGGTGACACACCACTCAGCCTCTGTTCAGAAAGTGAATGGCCATGGAGGGGTGCTGTGAAAGTGGAAAGACACCCCTTTACTGTGTGAGCAGCCCAAACTGGAATTTTGCTCCCCTGCAGGGTACTAAGCACTGCATCACGATGACCTTCAGTGAGGAAAAATAAGCCCTAGAAAAAAAAGATGATACTGCTGACTGGAAATTGTTTTTCATAAATTAACAACTAGAAGCTAAAGGCAAAGTAAATTCTATGTTAGTATTGGGGGGTTTGATTGTCTTATTTGCTTGCATAGTTTGAGGATCAAATTGTAACACTTGTATTTACCTGACCTCTAAGAATATATATACTCATTATACCCTTAGTTGTTCCTTTACTGCTGCTACTATTTGCAAATGTACCTACTCTTCTCATTATTACTGGAATATGAAGAACATAATTAATTATATGGTTAAAAACCCTCTTAAAGGTTTTAGTGTAAATGTATCCAGGATAGTCTATGTTCATTTATTTTTGCACCTGAATTGCCTGTTTTCTTAAACAGCACTCCTCTGTTTTTAAAAACAGCGGTTTTATCCCATTTAGGCCCCTTTTTATGCTTGAAAGACAACATTATTTTAATTGCCTCACAAGACAGACTTTTCTTCTCGCTAGGACCTTGCTAGAGTTCTAGTCTTTCCCTACTAGTTTTCCGACCAAAGTTCATTTTTCTTGTTTCAAAATGCTTTCTGGTCTTGTCAGCTAGCAGAATCATAGAATCATAGAACAGCCCAAGCTGGAAAGGACTTTGAGAGATCCTCTGGCCCAGTCTTTCATGGGAAAGGGAGGCCAGGTGAGGTTATCTAATGTCCTGTCCAGGTGTGTCTTGAAAACCTCCAGTGATGGGGACATTGCCAAATCCCTGATCAGGTTGTTCCAGTGATTAATTATTCTTACTGTAAGAAATTTCTTACTTATATAGAGATGAAACCTATCCTGGTGCAATTTGTACCCATTGTTCCTTGTTATCTCTATCTCTCTCCTTATCAAGAGAGATTCTCCATCCTCTTTACAGGTGCCCTTTAACTACTGGAAAATTGTGATCAGATTCCCCAACAAGCATTCTCTGCTCCAGGGAGAAAAGATCTAACTCCTTCAGTTGGTAGATTTAATTTACAAAGGATGATTAGAAAGTGTTTAGCTACATATATTTCTTCCTTTATTTCTAGTAAAATCCATCCATTGTTTTATTATTTATTTTAATTCTTCAGAGAATATTTTGTATCATAGTTGCCCACTGCTAAGAGAGACGATAAAAAATGAAAAAAAAAAAAAAGTTTAAAGAAAATATATACTTCTTGTTCTCAACACTGAAAAGTCCTGGAAGAGGCCTAGAATGGACCTTGAACCAAAACTATATCAACTTACATATATTCAAAGAATGTTCTACGTTTTCCCCAAGGAGATTCAAGGAAGCAGTTTTTGATTCTAAGAGACATGAGCCTCCCATGCATATGGGGATAAATGAAAAATACTCAGACCGAGCCATTTCCTAATGCAAATTTTCCTTGATCATATTAATTACCACTTCTCTTCCTTCTAAGCTTTCTATATAAAACATTTAATCCAAAGGCAATATCTGAGCATGCAGAGGTATACCTACTGCTCTGATAGTTATTTTCAACATATGAAATTTAACCAGTACACATTTCCAATTATCTATTTATATTAGCATTAATATACTGAACAATATTTGCCAATAATTTACTTTGGCTGTAAAGACACCATAACAGGATTTGGAGGACATACTCTTTAATATTAAATGGAAATAACAAAACATTAGTGTAACATTTAGTCTGAGTAATCAAGCATTCACAAGTCAGGAGACTAAAAATATGAAGGTATGCAGTGCTAACTCAATTTAAATTGCCCATCCTGGAATTTTATGTCATGCATTATTCAGATTCATACTTAACGATGGAAAAAACAACATAAAGTACAATTGTTCAGTAGGCTATGTAGACAGAGTAATGTTTCTTCACAATTTAGATGAGAACTAAAAAGTCAAATCCGCAAGGTTACATTCAGATTGAAGAACAGAGTTTAGAATCACTGTAGGAATTAGAGTGTATGACACTGAGCCCAAGCTGTCAGGTAGCTTGTATTTATAAAGCTCCTATGCAAAATTTGAAAACAAAGAAAGTGCAGGTTTTTTAGATAGTCTGAGCTTTCTCAAATAACTTTGAGTCCAATATGCAAGCTGAAATATAGCCTTTAACTGCTTAGAAAATGTAACCACCTTTTTTCTTACACTTTAGAAGTAATTACTCAAGAATATTACCTAGTCATAAGAATAAGTTGTTTTCAGTAAATCCAAACCTTCTTTGAACATTACCATGTCAAAAATCAAATCAGAATTACCTCTACTTAAAAATATCAAATGTCTACACAACACCAGGTCTGCTGATGTCAGATCGGGTACACCTGTCTCAAAGGAGGAAAAGGTTCTTTCCACAGGAGTTAGCAGGTTTAATTGAAAGTGCGGAAAGGGATAGAACCAGGCTTTCCAGAGATAAGCCTGCTGGCAGAATGCCAGTGTTTGATGGATGGTGTGCTAGAGAGGTCCTTTGGTCTGCTGAAATGGAGGTAAGGGATGGAGATCCATGTAGTAGCAAAGGTGCAAGGGCTATTGATGTGTTAGAAGCCAGAACCTGAGAGCAGTTATGTAGGAATTAGGGCTTCTTCCCCTAAACAGCTGATGGGATCAGTAGCCCAACTGAAGTGCATCTACACCAATGCATGGAGCATGGGCAACAAACAGGAAGAGCTGGAACCATTGTGCAGCAGGAAAACTATTATATAGCTGCCATCACAGAAATTTGGTGGGAAGGCTCTCACAGCTGGAGTGCTGCAATGGATTGCTATAAATTCTTTAGAAGAAATAGGCAAGGAAGGGGAGGCAGTGGCATGGCCCTGCATGTTAGAGAATGTTTTGGTAGTCTAGAGCTTAATGATGGTGATGATAAGGTTGGGTATGAATGGGTAAGAATCAGATAGAAGTCCAAAAAGGCAGATATCATGGCTGTAGAACACCCAACCAAAATAAAGAGGTAGATGAAATATTCTGTAAGCAGCTGGGAGAAATTTCACAGTCCCTAGCCCTTGTTGTCATGGGAACTTTAACTTAGCAGATGTCTGCTGGACATACAATATAGCAGAGAGGAAACAGTCTAGGAGATTCCTGGAGTATGAAAGATAACTTCCTGACACAGCTGGTGAGGGAGCCAGCTGGGGAAGGCACCTGACTGGACCTGTTGTTTGTGACCAAAGAAAGACTTGTAGGTCATGTCATGGATGGAGGCTGTCTTGGGCATAGTGACCATGAAATCGAGTTATCAGTTCTCAGCAAACTACGGAGTGGGGTTAGCAGATCTGCCACCTTGTACTTCCAGAGGGCAGGATTTGATGTATTCAGAAGACTAGTTGACAGAGTCCCTTGTGCCACGGTCCTGAAGGGTAAAGGAGTCCAGGAAGGCTAGACATTCTTCAAGAAGAAAATCTTAAAGGTGCAGGAGGAGGCCGTTCCCATGTGCCAAAAGATGAGCAGTCAGGGAAGAAGACCAGCCTGGCTGAACAGAGAGTTTTGTCTGGAACTCAGGAAAAAAACAAGAGTTTATAACCTCTGGAAGCAGGGACCGTCAATTATGGAGGACTAAAAGGATGTCATGAGGCTATGCAGGGAAAAAATTAGAAGGGCCAAAGCCCAACCAGAACTTTATCTGGCTACTGCCATAAGAAAACAAACAACAAAACAACAATAAAAAATGTTTCTATGAATACACTAGAAACAAAAGGAAGGCTAAGGAGAATCTCCATCCTTTATCGGATGCAAGGGGGAATATAGTGACAAAGGGTGAGGAGAAGGTTGAGGTACTTAATGCCATTTTTTGCCTTAGTGTTTACTAGTTCTCAGGTGTGTGTTTTCCAACCAAAACAATTATATGATTCTCAAACTCGCCTAATTGCCTATAGGCAATTAATAGCAGTTAAGGTGCCCTGGGATATGTTCCCTCCTTCTCAGCTGATTCTTCACAGCAGCATGAGTCATATCTGTTAGCTCTTCGGCATGTCTCTGGACATGCCTGGAACATCTGAAGAGCTTTATTTACACCAACACGAAGTGAATCCTTCTCTGGATGTTAAACTTAGGGCAAATTCCTACACCCAAACTTTGTTCTTTCAGCCATTAATATTTTAACTTAAGTCTTAGGATGGGATTCATATAACCTATTTTAGAAATTCTGTGATGTGTATCTTAGTCCCTCGATTTCTCAGCCTGAAGAGAAGACAAGATGGTTGAAAGAAGCTTGAACATTTCCATATCATATTCTTTCTCACATAGAAGTATGCATACAAAAAGCAATTATATTTCCTGACCACTTTTGGGTCTGTGTACTTGTTAAATCCAGTGTAACTTTAACCACTCTTCTGGCTTATTTAAGGTTTAATACTATGTTAGAACTTTCCTTTTATGTCCTCTTTTCATCTACATAATCATTAACAGAAATCTGGAGCTGAAAGGACACTGAAAAAGGTGATAGTGGACTTAAATTCTCTGCCCTCACAAATGGATTCAACCTGATAAATTCCAGGGAAATGGTTTTACTGATTTGAACTGTTATTCTGGAATAATATTGGTGTGTATCAGACCAACATGTAATCCAGTATTTATTGTTTGTGCACATACTGGAGTGAATAAGATGGTGGTATTACTTCTCTGTATGAAAATACTGTAGAATATTAAGTCACCTAATACTCCCATAGCTTCATGATCTGCAGAATATTTAGAAAACAACAAACATTATTTTATTCTATTTTTTAATCAAAGTGCTAATGCCTCTTTTATGGATGTCATCTACCTGTCTCCTTCAAGAAAACATAATTTTCTCCTATAAGGCAGCAGACTTTCTGCCTCAGGCTGAACATGTATCAACAACAAATGTTATGGCACATACTATAATGTTATAAAATGTCATGTTGTAAAAAACTGAATTTAAGCTATAATCTATGACAAAGCTTCTATTCCTCCGAGGAAACGCACAGTAAGAGCCAACCTCAGGAGCTTTTGGGTGATTTTGATTTTCCTGGACATCTGAAGAAACAGAGGAGTCCAAGAAACTTCTGCTGGAGAAATGAACCAAATAAATATACTTTCCTCCCACAGAAAGAGTTTAGTTAGCTGGACTTAGAAAACTCTGGAATGATACTCTCCATTCTACTTCATAAGAGTCAGGTTTAAATGCATGCCTACAATAATTCAACACAGATTGCTCAGCTATGCTAGAAATACATTTATGAACTTTACACAGATATTTATGCCTTCATCACTGTTTCTAATAATATTTTATCACAAGGGAAAACTTAAAAGACACATTATTGTCATTAGGGGTTCTGTAAGAGCAAAACAAAAACTATTTCAGCCTAGCCTAGCCTAAAAAGTGAAATGTCATAATTTCAGTAATACAATAATATTTATATGTATATATTAAAAACTGCACATTTATTATAGGGATCTACTGATTACCCTTTTCTCACTGTCAGACTTAGTATACCCTGGTATTTTGATCTGTTATGATATATTGTCTTTCATGAAAATCAAAAGTAAATATTACATAATAAGTTTATTTACTGGAAACACTTTAGAAATACTTAAATTTTGATTGAAATAAATCACTGTTGAAGCACTTTGCAGCTGGAAAAACATTTCACTAAAACACTGTCAATAGTTAATTAATGCTGAAACACTGCTCTGAGGCTCTTTAAGTTTTTATTAAAACTTCTCTCAGATGGATTTGATCCTCAAGTCTCCTTTTTACACATTTCATACCTGGTGGTATGAGTCCTGACCTCAGGTACATCTATGTTTAAAGCTCTTAACTGTTGAATTAGGGGACTCTAGCCTCAAAGTTCCTTGAAGCATAGCAACAACTTCAACAGAGATGTGACAAGGCCCAAGCTGGTGTCTCCACTGATAAAAAATATACTCCTGTAATTAGAGAAGCTGTGATCCAGAAGCTTTCTCCTGTGAAGAGATGTAAATTTATTTCTGAAGTTGGCCATTTCAGCATTATTCCTTTTTCAAAAAAAGAAAGGAAAAGCTCAAACCAAGGTCCTAGCAATAGCAAAAAATATTTTCACTCCAATGCAAAATCACATTCTAATACCTTGATGACTGACATGGAATTCAGTACTTGTCCTCTGGTCATCTCTAACAACAATTACAACACGTTAATAAAATAAATAAAGAACATAAAAATGGCTTTTTCAGTAAGTCATATGAGTTTGCCTTAGCTCTCAAAGACGAGAGGTTATTATGTTCAGTGAAGCTTAGAGAACTATGCAATTTTGAGATCAATGGACATAAATGGCTGTCTGAAGCAGATCTGTAGAATCTTTCTTTGACTCTGTGACTTGAAAGTGGTGACTGATATTGCTGCTGTTGTTCACTGTATTTTGATGATTTGTGTTACCTGAATTCTGTGAAGTAGCAATCCCAAAAGCATGTTAGGCATTCAGAGGGAGACTAGTCAGCTTAACAACTCTTCAGAGTTTACTTCTGCCCCTCTGATGTGTTGTCCCAGGTCCCAAGACATGTATAAGTATTATCCCAGTTTGAAAATTCAGGTTTCAGAGATAAAGTGATATGTCCTGCAGTTGTTGCCATAGTGAGGTAGTCTTTCAATCTACTCCAAGATTTCACAAAAATCCAAGAAGTATCAATAAAAATACTAGATTATCAGCTTATTTTCTTTGACCATTAGGTGTTAATTTTGAAGAGTGCATAATGAAAACTGATTTCCAGTTCTGAAAAATATCTGTGACCTTTTCCACTGTGTTTCACCAGCTCTCATACTAGCTAATAATGGGTAACTTTTGATTTTTGCTGACCACCTCATAATATATTCTTTGTCACCAGAGTACATTGCAGTCCAAGTTCTCCTTCAGGGAGTGTGGTGGAAAAGAAAAAAATGGTTCTTCTGAATCCAAGAAAAAGAGTAATTAATACCCAAATAGGATTAAAAAGCTGCATAAAGGAAGAAACATTTTAAGTTACTAGTTGAATTAATTTGTCTAGTTTTCATTACAATAGCATTAATCATAAAGGATTCATTTTATATTAATGCAGATGTCATATGTACTTCTATCGGAACTCGTCTGTGATTCAGTATTAGCTAGATGTACCATTAAAAGAAAGTGTTACTCATAAAAATGTTGAGTTAGTGAATTTGAGTTTACTTTATATTCTTCTTTTGCCATTATATAATATTTATAGCTGAAGAGAAACTGAAAGGTTTAAAGCTGTAAAGGAGGCATAAAATGTATCCATTTGCAAATTTAACATTCTTTAAATTGGTCAGATTTTTGCCCTTTCATAATCTAAATCTTGGAGAATTAGCTAAAATA
Organism: Apus apus; assembly: GCF_020740795.1. NCBI lineage: Eukaryota > Metazoa > Chordata > Aves > Apodiformes > Apodidae > Apus > Apus apus. The sequence continues at coordinate 42,821,308 of NC_067284.1, forward strand.
GGTTGCATTTAGAACAATCAAAGCAGTAAAATAAGTGCATTAAGTTGCTGCAATATGTGAGCAGACTGAATTTTGTAGCACAACTGAGCTCTCTAGCTACCTTCTTTCCTGCTGTAATAGGCATGTACTCTTGTTTCCTTTTTCTGAAAGCATTAAGGAAAACTATACATTTACTAAGAATAGATGTTTGGAATTGTCAATAACATACTTCACAGTTGAATCAAATTCCCATTATATATGGATTACAAGAACAATAATCTTTCCAAGCAATCAAGGCCAAAACCTGTAGTGATGTAACTCAGCACCTTTCCAGTGCCTTCAGTGGAACTGTACTATTATAAATCACTTCTCTAGTGGTCTTAATTTTAAAGGTGTTAAAACTGTTGTTAGCTGAACATTAATTTATACCTGCATAGGCTCCAAGTTATGCCCTATTAATGTATATAAAAGGGATATATTAAATCCTACAAGAATTTGGGACATGCTAAAATCAATGCTGGAATAATTCTTAAAAATCTATTTTCTTTTTCATTGCAGGAAGGATGACCTTGTATAAAATGAGAATGGTTATTAGGATATTTGAGACTAAGGTTTGGTTTCTGTTTGTCGCTTAAAGGTTTTTTCATACCCTTTCAATTTAAGAGTCAGTGGACAGTACATATAAATAAAAGGTATTGGATACTGAGCCCAGAAGCAAGGACTGTGTGATCTCAGGGGATCTTACATGGTCCCAATACTCTAAATCTCAAATGGACCACTATCCTGTAGCCAAGCACACTATTCAGGAATATTTTTACACTCACTCTTCTCTGATAGCTTTTAGTTTTAGTTCATTATCCACTGGTTAGAGTACTGCTTTAAGGGGTTGACTGTGCAGGTAATGGAAAGAGTATTTGAATAACATAATTATTATTATTTGAATAATGTAGTTCAGTGTACCATATTTTATATCCACCCAAATCAGCCTTCAAGGACATCTCTCTGCTGAGTGTGCAAGTCTGGTTCAACAAGTCTTTACATAAAGGACAGATTTTTATATCAGTCCTGGAGGATTCTGTGTAGGCCAAAAGGCAAAGAGAAGGAATCAAGGTAAAGGAAGAACTGCAGGATTTGTTTAGAGGTATATTTAATGCATTATTCATGTGTTAATCTTTTGCATAAGTATTATTTTACCTGTACTTTCTATATTTGTTAATAAGTTACTCAGACCACAATGTGCAAGTATGGATGACAGTCACTATAAGTTTATTTAAATGGTATTTACTACAGTGATTTCACTCAGCTATTTTTTTTATGGGTTTCCAAAGGCTCAAAATGTTATCTCTTAACAAAAATCTGTGTGAATAATGGCACCCTTCAAAACAACTACATAAAAGAGCAGTTCCTAGAAAAAGAAGCTGCAATGTAAGTGTCACGGTACAAAACACAAGGAACTGTACCTGCAGAAAGATTGGTTGCTGCATGGGAATTCTTGTGTAGTTCTTTGCCTCTCCAAAAGTTTCCACTGCAAGTTTCACATTTGATAAATAGATCATAAAAGTGTGAAATCCACATGAGATTTAGTATTTAGTTTAAAAGAATTCTTTGAAGCATTGTATTTATGCTAGGTTCCATTTATAATCTGTAATTAAGAGAGAGAGGTTAACTGAGTTGATTTACGGTGAGAGAGTGGGGCTCAGAATACACATTTTCAAATAATTCAAATATTAGGTGTTAGATAAACTTTCTTTTTGGCTTGCACTGAGATAAACTGCCTCTGTGAGGTGCCTTCTCTTTCGCAACAGATGGAGCGTACATCTCTCAGTGAAATGTTGATTTCAGGTCAGGTGAATTATGACTTCCTATGAAAATATTTTACACATTAATATAAACTTTATAACGACAATAAATATTTTTTATCATTTTAAGGTGAATAATTCTGAGCTAATGAAGCGTACTTCCTATGTAATAAATGTATGATTGAAAGAAAATCCCACATTATCCAGCTAGCCAATGACAGAGAAAATAAAAAAAATACTGTGAGCTCTTATTCAAATTTTAAAACTATTTTGCTTACATTTATAATTTAATATTAGCATTAGGATAGTTAGTGGTCTCATCCATGCTGTCACCTCTCCTCTAGTCCTCATCTAATGAGGAGAGTCAAGGATCTCCAGGGGATGATTCATCCCACCTATCCAGGTTCCTGTAGTAGTGAGGATGATTCATTACTACAGTTCCTTCAGCTTACATCCTCATTATGGCAAAAGCACTACAGAAACCCATTACAAAGACAGACATTGTTCCAAAGAACTTTCCCTCTCTACACACTTTTTAGACTGCTCTTCATTCAGAAGTAAAGACTTCACAATGTATAAGATGTATAAGATAACTGTTTATATACCAAATACTGAAAACTCTTTAAAATAGGGTATAACTGTTAGTAAGGCACCTATTCACAAAGAAACTGAAGTACATTTCCAGAAAGCCAGTAACTAGAAAAGGAGGAGCAATAACAGAATATATTAATTTACAAATTCTTTCCACGGCATTCTTTGGGGGCTTCTGAGCATCTCTGCTAATTTCTCCCAAAAGGAAGAGCTTTTACCAGTGTTACAAGTCCTAACAGATGAAGGAAAAATTTTAACATATATTAATATGAAAAAAATTACTAGTACTGTTCCACATATTTGTGCAGGAAAGACACAAATTTATAAAATTATTTGCATAAGAATTTTAATCTTTTGAATATAGGGTTTTGCAAGACTACAATGAATTTTGAGTGTATTAAACATTCCTTTTTTAATACAGACTTTGATTACAGCCAGTACAGCTAGTAAACTTTTAGAAATACTTGTTTTTTTGCATCCATGAGCTGGAATATCTCAGGAAAATATCATTGTAAAACATTTTGGATATATCCTAATTGAGTAATTGAACCCTTAAATTCCACAACCTGCCCTAAAATCTGCATCACGAAGCTGAATACATAGACTGGATTTCAAGATGATTAAACTGTAGACCTATGGTTCATCACTATTATACCTAAAAACCATGACTTCTTATTGTGTTTCTCCTTGGGTGTACAGCTGTTCAAGGCTATCTATGTTATGGAGTTATAAATATAATTTAGCATGACCATTTAAAACACTACTGCAATTTATATATTCCTTGCAATATAGCGTTAAGTCTCCTTAAACAAGGAAAATTATGAAACCTATTTAGAAAGGGCAAGCAAAATATAATGAAAATAAAATATCCCTTTTGGTTCCAACAGCTGCACATCACACACAGTGGAATGCTTGCTGCAAAACTACCTTAAAAGAACGTGATATATTCACATTTGGTATGAAAGAGCTCAGAGCTCCATTGAGTGAAAGTCCTCCAGGGAGGGAAATGTTTCCCTATAATTCATTTCACTTTTTTTCAGCTGCCTTAACCATTTCCTTTAGAACTTAAATATTAATTCGATGACACCGTATTCAAAAGCCTGCATGCATGTCTTGGGGCATCTCTATCATATAAGTAGAGCAGTTCTGAATACATATCCTATTGAGCAATCCTGAAACTGAGTTGAGCCTCCTTTTCTGGCAATGTGCCTATAAGTGTGATTAATATTAATACATTATAAGAATGCATATTGAATCTGTTGTATATTCCCTGAAGCAAAACTATGCATTCTATGCTGTGGTAATAACCATGTATCTTATAATCAAGAGCTCTGGCTATGGCAAGAGAAGCCTTTGTAACTGGTGCTGAACAACTAATTCAGTGAGCAAATAATATACTCAGGTCTTTTATGTTATTTTCCAAAATTTCAGGCTGTCCATTAGTAACTTGAATATTTATTCAAGTTTATTATTTTTTATTCAGATTCACTCATTGTCTGGTATTTGAATCATGTTCATTGCTTGTCTTTGGGTACTGACAACTGCAAAGCTCTGTTTCAGCATCCTACTTAGTTCATCTAGAAAACAAACAAACAAACAAAAAAAAAAAAAAAAGAGGAAACTTGAAAAGATAGCTGAATCTTCAAGCATTTTGGAGAGGGATGGTAAAAGTAAGTAAATAGACTGGAGGAAATGAAATAGCAAGAGGAGGAAACTGAAAGGGCAACAAATGATTTCTTTCTCTTGTACAGAGCACTTGAACAAATATCTTTCTAGAAAAATACCCTGAAACTTAATTCATTTTATATACACTTTAGTTTTGTTTTTTTTTTTTTCTTACCTAAGCCACAGAAAGAAACAGTGTGTTTACCAATTTCCACAAGCTTGAAAACAGAGGCTGCAATCAGATTTCTGTCTGGTTTAATAGCTTTTTTGTTAGGATGAAAACACAGGGAGGAGGGGAAATCTATTGCTTGGATCTTTCAGGTAATGGACTATCTTATAATAAATAAATCTTAAAAAAAAAGTCTGCTGTTGAAATTGTTACTAGAAAGTACAGGAAGCACAGACTAAAGGCAAAAAAGGACTTGCTGTATACTTGTGAGATGTTTGAATACTGTCTTGTGGCTCAGGAAATCAAATAATGAATGTCAATCATGTGCAAATAGAAAACAGTACAGCAGATGTATATAAGCCCACAGCCTCAGTTTGTATAAACTTAGCAAAACTTCACCAATGTCAGTGGAGTTTATTCAGTTCCTACTGGATGGCAATCTTCCCTGAAATACTTTATAAATTTGTTTCATCAGCAAAACCAGAAACAAGGAGAGTCAGAACATATTCTTTCAGAAGATTTTGGGAAGGATTGCAGTGTTGCTGGAGAATACTCAACCCAGACAGGGCAACCACACATTTGTAGACTGCAGTCAATAGCTTACCAGTGGCTTACACTTATCAAAGATGCAGACTAGTGGGTTTAATTCCTTCTGCACTTCAATGTCTCTAGATGTATTAAAAAAAGATTGCTTTCTAAACCCTTTGCCTTGAAGTAATTTAATGGTAAAGCTATGAAAACTCCCTAGTTAGTAAATGCATTATGGTTAGTTTGGATAAATGTAAGTATTTTCATTATTTCTTTACACACTCAGCTGCTTCTCCATGAATAAGAGTTTATTCATAAGGATCTGCATTGTGCAGTAAAAACTGGAATGGAAACATTAAATATATAGTCACCCTTAAGCTGATGGAACTGTCTTCTTAAGACCCATATGAAATGTAACTGTAGCATTTGATTTTGTCAGGAAACTATTTCTCAGGAAGAATCTGCTTTCTAGAACCACCTAAAAAATTAGCTTTGTCATTTTCTTGTGCATTTACCAAGTGATTTTTTTGGGGGGGAAAGTTATCGCTATTTTACATTTTGTTTTCTGTATGACTATAGGAAGGATGACTTTAATATAATGGAATAGCTGTCAAAGAAATGGTCTGTTATTTCATTTTCAAATAGTACTGTTCCTTCTAGAAAGGGAGGAATCAAATTCATTTCAAATTTCATTACCAACTTTATTAGGGCAGAGATGATTACCCACCTGTGCAAAGCGGCAGGTTTACAACAGTTGAAACAGCTCTAGATACAGGATTTCAAAGATTTATAGATGTATAACTGTGGTCTGGGAGCTGTTTTCTTTTGAGATTGTGAAGAGTCTTAAGGGATAAGAAAATCAGATCAGAGGATTTGAACGGTGAAACCCAAAATGAGAAATGTTTCAAATTAAACCTGAAAGCCTTCTGCTGATTTCTTTGACTTGTGTGAAGTCAAGAGAGAACAGTTTTACAATGAAGGGGGGAAAAAAAAGATCAAAAAGTATAGACAGACAGCAACAACAAAGCTGAAAGTAATACAGCATTTTCAAAGGGCCGTGGTAGTTCTCTGTGTAGATGACTTTAGTGGGTATTTCAACTTCATTTGCTTGCAAAAAGGACACAGTTGTGCCTGATTTTACAGACATTAACCCAGAACTAGTCTTCAGCTCCTATTTCTCATGTCCTGAGTTCATGCTTTTGAACTAGCTTCCTCAACAGACAATGACAGCAACATGCGTTTCTTACCAGTGCCTTTCCTACCACTCCATTGTGGCATGGAGAGTGGAGTAATGCTAATTCCCAGGAACTCTCTAGGAAGCCAAGAAAGTTTTAGAGGGATCAAATGTGGGCAAAATGCTGGGAGAGCTATCTGAAGCAAACAATTGGTTCACTGGCTTTAACTGTTTTTACTGTAAAAAATTTGTCAGTAGGTTTGTCAGTAGAATTTGCACATAGTTCAAAAGCATCGAAAACCACTAAATGTAAATGTTTCTTTTAGGATAATGGCAATTTTTAAAGTGTTTTCCAAAATATTGAAATTAAGATGATTTGAAACTTTGCAAGTTCCCTTTGGAAGTCTGGAATTTCTCTTTCAACAAGTTCTAATGTAAACACTCCATGCATTTATGTTTCGTAGGGCTTCATGTCGCTTATGATGGACAAATACAGGAACCCACATTAATTCTTTCCGCGATGTAACATATCATTGACTACAAAGCTGCTAACATGGCTGCAGTCCATGCAAAAATAGATGAAAATGTTTTGCTCACTAGGATTTCATAGCCAGAAAAGTCAACAGAGGGTTTTGGATTGATGTCTGTCAGCTTCGAAAGCTTTGTTCTCACTCCCAGCTCGCTGTACAAGCAGAATGCCCTCCCAAGAGCTGAGAAGTCAATTTTGTGCAATACCTTCAATACATGGGTAACATCAAATTCTATTAGTGTATCTTGTCAGACCTAACTAGTGCAACTGAACAGTTAATTCAGAGTGTTCTGCAAGTAGAATTTGACAGAGAGGAGACTGCATGTGACTATAACTAGGTAATAAAATTTCAGTTTTTAGAATGTAGAAAGAAAACGGGAAAAAATGTTGCAATTGTACCTGTCATTCATCAGTGCTTTTATTTGATGGCATCCATGGGACAGAACAATGTTTGATTTTATACTTTGATATGTTAGTAGGAAAAAAGGAATGACTCTGTAAGAAGAAAAGATCACAAAACTATAGTAGACACATTATATAGAAATGTTTGTTCAATAAACACATAAGTTTGCTTTTTTGATAAATATGAAATTAATTTTTGGGTAAGAGGACTTGCATTCGATTTGTTTTGTTTTAAAATTGCATATACACATGCATAAACCTGCATACCTGTATGATCAGGTCATACAAACCTATTGATTTGGGAGCCCTTGATTCAAGTACTTGGTATGAAACTCTTCAATAGGTCAAGAATTTCATAAGCTGTGATAGTTAGCTCTCTACTAGTAACAGATAAATAAGTGGTAAGTATGGATAGAAATTAAAATTGTTATTAAGCCTGAAGACTAATACCAAATCATAACATATGCACTGTCTGAAGGTGTTAAATATGTCACCAGGATAATCAGAGCAGTGCCTCTTCTGAGTGTTTTGGAGATATGCATGCTGAATATTATTTACATCCTTTTGTAGTTTTACATCACAAGGTGATTACAGTGGCATGGATTATTTTATATGAATTTGTGACTCTAAAGCAGATGAAATGGGATGGTATCTGTGAAGACAAAGAAGAAATGATAGACTGCATGACTGGAAGCCTGACACAGAACCGGGTATTGACTCCAAGGTATGGACATGTCTACACCATATTCTCCAAACAGATGCAGTTGACCTCTACTCAAGCTGAGAACTTGCCATTTGGGGCAAGTTACAAGCTGGAATGTGTGCTGCTTCAGTAAGATAGCAGCTGTACCTGAGGCTTGCTGAAAGCCAGGTTAGTCATGCTTAAACTTCAAAGAGTGCTTTAATGTACACTGCATTCCCATTTGAGAGGCTCTAGCTCACTGAGAAATGGATTCTGTATAGACTTAGAACTAGCCAAAATTCAAGTTCCAGGCAACAGCAATTAATTACCTTGGGTTCATAATGAATCTGTCAGTCCCAGATAATATAGTTAATGTAAATGAAAGTATTTGCATGAGCACTAGCTCTGCAACTGAGCAAAATAAAAAAAAATAAATAACCAAGGTTTATTAAATACTTCAATATATTACTCGCTGCTATATTTTTCATCTGATACTCAACAACTGTCTAAAAATGCTTTAAGCAAGTTACTCTGCTTCTTTGCAAATTATGCATGTTTGGCGTCAAATGAAGAAGGATTACTTCATTTATCCTGAGGCTATGGAAAATGATATACAACATTGTCCTAATTTACTTCTTGTTCATTTTCTCTTCCATGCATGATTTCTTTAGGTCTTTGGGAATATTCTTTTTCTTTTTTATGTTGGCTGCTTGGTAGGAATCACATTTTTTCATGTAGTCATCTGCCTGCCTGCAGTTAGTGTCCTCTCCTAAAGATGTTCCCTTCACTGTGACTTTGCCTTTTTTCTGAAAGCCAGCTGCCCAGACATGCCCAAACACAGCAAATAATGCTGAAGAAGCAGTGACTCTAGGCAACAGAAAATCGGTGCACCAAGAGATTGTGATTTTGTTTTTCACACTTACTACAATCTGTCATGTTGTATTCAATGAAGTCTATTTTCATGGGTTTTATTCTCCCACTCAGAGTGCCAGGACAGATAATAGATCAGTATGAATATACATTGAATCTGGCATGGTAAATGGCTGAAAGTCTATGCTGTACACATCAAGCTATTTTCATGAGAAGATTTTGACATATTTTTATTCTGTAGTATGAGGTTAATCACAAGATATGTGGACTGATGCCTTATGGCAACAAATCTCCTCTAGGAAGCTTTTCAGAGTATAATGTGGAGTTTCAGAGATGCATGAAATGGTAGGATAATGAGGCAGAAGGAGCTAATTTTTAGCTGGAATTGCCTCGAGCTAAGCATGCATTCTTTATACACATAAGTTTAAAAAAAGTAATTTAAAGAAAGAAAAAAAAAAAAGAGAAAATACAACATTAAAGTATCATGAAAATATCAATGCATTCAAAACCACATTGCTGTTCTAGTGTCTTGTCCACAAGCAATATAAAAAGAAGAAAGAATCCAAAGAAATTGAATAGGCTGAACCAGCTCCCCAGAACACAGTCCTGAGAAACATAGACTACATAGTCACACAAAGCAGTATTGTTTTCTGACATCCTACCAGAAATCCAAAATACTATTTTTGGATTTTTCTTTCTACTCTCCTGCATGTAGGGATGCTTATTAAGGCCTTTTCTGAATCTGATGCTGAGTTATTCTTTGTGATATTCCCCTGCAGGCTAAGGCAGTCTCTGAAATCTATACATTCTCTTCATAACGGGGAAGAGAATTTTCCTGTCCACAGCCTTTGTTAATAGTAGGAGTTAGTAGCATTGGTGTATCATAGTTTTCTTAAGAATCATTTTTAAACACATATAAATTACCTGATATTTTCTCTCTCATAGACTTGAATAACTGCAGCACAGACAGGCAAAGAAAAAACAGATGAAGAGTGCTAATTTTAGCTATTGTCATGCACTAATTTTAAAACATAAACCAGGAGAGAAAATGAGGGGTGGAAAATAAATCAGGTTAGTAGTGCAAGAAATTAATTGTAGCTGAAAGAAAACTGAGACTTACGAATGCAAAGTCTTAGATGTGTTAGCTTCATTGCCATGAAGGAGAGAAGTGTTAGATTTTAGCAGTGAAGAAACAGCATATCTACCATTACCCCTCCTAGCAGCTCTTTTTACTACTAGTGTTAACTGCTGGAAATACTGGTCTAGTATATTTTTGCTTAACTATTTTGTACTTGGTTCTACATACAGGATTATCCTGCCTTAGAAACAAAGATGATACAATGCATACAGAGATTTCTAAACATAACTCTCATATGCTCTTTGGAGTATACAGATTTTTAAATCTCTGAAAACACTGAATTTTATACCTAAGGGAAGTTAAAATATTTTCTATGTCTAACAATGACCTTAATTGTTATAATATCTAACAATGACCTTATACTGGAGCAGCCTGTATATAATTTGTGTTTTATTAATTTGCAGACATATTGAACAGTGGTTTTGCGTACTGTACTTCAGAAGCTCTTATTTTATTATTTCCTGATTTTAGACTGTGGAATTCCTCCTTGCCATGATCAGATTTCTGTCCTGTGCCATTAAACTGTCTGGGCAAATATACAACAAATTAAGTGTTGTATCTGTCCTGGTTTGAGCCAGGATGGAGCAGATCACAGAAGACAACTTACTTCCTTCTTCTTCCGTGCTCTTCTGTCCATGGCTGGCATACAGGGAGGACTGTCCATCCATCACCGTCTACCCCCATGCTTGAGCTCTCCTGACCCTCATCACTCTGCTCTCTCTCCGGCAGCTCTGGGACCTTTTGGGACTGTTTGCATCTAAGGAGAGTGCTGTGGAAATTGCTGGGGATGGGGGGAGGCAATAGGGGTTTACACATATCTGAACATATTTGTGTATAATTGTATATATTTTCTTTTATCATTAGAGTTTAATTAAAGCTTTATAGTTTAGTTTTCAATCCAGCCAAGTCTCTCTCTTATTCTCTCTCTCCTTCCCTACCTGGGTAGGAGGGGGAGGGGATCGAGAGCATTGTTGTTGATCCTGAGTCAAACTGTGTCAGTATCTTTTCAAGCTTCTTTCTAAGAATGAAACCACAGTGATACCTGTTCTTGATGGGCTCCCTCACTGGACAGACAGCACAGTCCTAATTTCCTTTCCTTACTGTTTCTATTAGTCTGCATTCCTTTGGTACAGCTTTAAGGTGGAGGACAGAGAGTGACCTATTTTGACCTTCTTCTGGCCTCTCCGTATAGTTTCCTTCAAAGGAAACTATTGACAGTTAGGAATCACAGAACCACAAACTCAGAGAGTAGTTGAGGTGGGTGGACCCTTCTGGGGATCATCTGCTCAAAGTGCCCTGCACAAGCAGGGTCAGCTGCAGCAGGTTGCTCAGGGACTTGTCCAGCAAGGTTTTGAATATCTTAGAATTATAGAATCATAGAATCATAGAATGGTTAGAGTTGGAAGGGACCTTAAAGATCATTGAGTTCCAACCCCCTTGCATGGGCAGGGACACCTCCCATTAGATCAGACTGCTCAGAGCCCCATCCAACCTGGCCTTGAACGCTTCCAGGCATGGAGCTTCCACAACTTCCCTGGGCAGCCTGTTCCAGTGTCACCACCCTCACACTAAAGAATTTCCTTCTGATCTCTAACCTAAATCTCACTCCTTTCAGTTTAAAACCGTTACCCCTCGTCCTCTCACTGCAAGTCCTTGTAACAAGATGCCCCCCAGCTTTCCTGTAGGCCCCTTTCAGGTACTGGAAGGTTGCTATGAGGTCCCCCTGGTGCCTTCTCTTCTTCAGGCTGAATAACCCCAACTCCATCAGCCTGTTCTCATAAGAGAGGTGCTCCAGCCCTTGGATCACTTTTGTGGCCCTCCTCTGGACATGTTCCAACAACTTTGCTGTTCCCCACCACTTGGTGATCATCTCAGTTTAAACAAGATCTAATTTCTTGGAACATGTAGAAACTGAATTTAGACACCTAACTTTAGAGTTTAAGGATTTTTAGGCACATAGGTGAAATACCAGGGCTTTTACAACTAATGGTAACTGTTACTCTATAACCCTTAATTATGCACAGCTGTGATCTGCATAGCTGTCTAACTGCATAAAATTTTCCCTTTTGATTCCCACATGATACTTCTTTTTTACTCACATACGCCAGAAGGACATTTCGGTCCAAAATTTTTAGTCACAAAAGATCTTCACTAGAGTTAGCTTAGTTACTAGAAAGCATTATTTTTAGGATTTTTTGTGCTTTTGTAGGGTACATTATTTTCTAGATTCTATTTTCTGTATTCTCCCTACAAAATTAATGAGTCAGGGAAAGTCTCAAAAATTTTTTCTGGTTTAGCTTCACGTTTCCATTTACTATACTAATCTTATTCCAGAAACCAAAACCTTTTAATTCTGTTGTGGGGCTTTGTTTGTTTGTTTGGTTTGGTTTGTGTAGTTTTGATTGGTTTTTTTTTGTTGTTGTTTGTTTGTTTGTTTCCCAAATGTAATTAAAAAAATGAGACTTCAGAACTCTACTGCTTTTGAACAGACCAGGCCTGTGATTGGAAAGCTATTCCTTGTAAGTGACAGAATTCTTTAGTGTGAAGTCAGCTACTTTTATTGCAACAAAATCTTGTGATCAGTAAATCAGCACAAAAAAGGACTTCTTAATAACTTTTTTTTCTTGCATGCATTCAAATTATCTGATCCAATTAATCTTCAACACTGTTTTTGTCCTCCTACCAAATGTTTGCCTTACTTGCTGCAGCTGAAGAGAATGGTCATTCCATTCCCATTGTCGACACCCTAAAAATGCATATTTCAGCTGTAAGGAGAAAATGTTTGTCTCCTAAAGTACTTTGAATTAAAATGTCCCAAGAAGTATTTGGATTTAGATTTCAGATACTTAGAATAACATCCCCAATGCTGATATATCTAAGCATATTTATTCCGTTATATAATGTAAATATTATAGTTAAATATTTTCTTACAGCATTTTGAAAAAATTTTGGCAGTAATGACTGAAATGCTCTTTTTCTAAAAAAAATAATTAAAAATAATAAAAAATATCTAGAATTACCTTAGAAACAAGAATGAACCTCAAATGAAATACAAAATTTCTACATTGCCATAATAATACGGATTTATAAAAAGAAAGATGAGTGAGACAATGTATCTTTAAATACACTTGCAAAGAAACTACAGAGTAAACAGTTTTAAAAACATTGATTGTCAAAACCTAATACTTCCAAAATAGAAATGATAGTCTTAAAATAAAAAGTTATCCAGGAAAGAATATATAGAAGGGTTTTAACAACTAATTTAGAATGAGTAAAGCTCACCTACAGAATTCTGGAGATTGTTGAGAGTTTTGCAGAGAAAGTAGCTGTTATAACTATGTTTTGCTGTAAATTCACCATTAATTATTTTTAAGGTACTTATGATGTGCTCTACACTGTCTCTGGTATGTTTTTTGTTAATTCTGTAGCTACCTGGTAAGTGACTTTTTAGAAGGAGAAATGGGTAGGGCCTGGAAAGAGACATGAAACATTGATGTGTCAGCCAACAGCACTAATATTGATGGGCAATCAAATATTTCTGTTAAAGAAAAAAGGGATTAGCCAAAGAGGTCCAGTTCCCTTTGTTTGGGAATACTTGCTTCTGAGGGAGTGAGGTTATATATACTGCACAGTAAGACTTCATGTAAAAAATTAATCTGGAATTGAATGTTGCTCTCACCTCCTTTCTGCTACCTCTGACACAGGGATACTATGCCAGAAAGAGGCTCTATTTATCCATGTTGCATCTTGATTCTATGACTGCACTTCTTTTTCCCAAAGACACTTCAAAGATACCAGACCTATCCAGGGACACTGAATAGCACATACAGCAGAGTCTTTTATGAGGGTCGTTGACATGCTGTTCTAACACCACTTATTCTAAAAAATGCAGGTTGGAAAACCAACAGAATAGGAACAGTCATGTAAAACAGCTGTGGTTTGAAGTATTTGATCTTTGTTCAGTCTAACCTTCAGTCCCTTCTGGGGATTTTATCCCAGACAAGGATTCAAACTGAAACTTGTGACTCTACCATGAATTTTTTACTTCCACAGAGCAGTGGGACAATCAATGGTAACTGAATGGCTGGTTCTGATGAGTAGGTGCACAACATATATTAGATACATTTAAAAGAACACAAAACAACAAAAATTCTCTGTCTCTGACTGACTGCCCTGAATACAAGGAAACAATTTAGAGAGAACTGTAGAATCAAATGAATCAAGAAGCTAGTGGGAAAATGTAATTAAGTGGTCCTTCTTAAAATTATAATAATTCTATAATGCACAGGCATGCAAATTCCCCCTTATGCTTTAGTATTTCCCAATTTGTTTGTTAAAGACAGTGCTTGCACTTGATATTAATAGAAGGCACAGTCTTTCTCCAATGTTAGGAATGATTTTTATCACTAAATGGAAAGGATCTAGGGCTGTGAAGTGTTAATATTTCATGTATGAATTGAAGATTCGTATCTCTTTACCTTGCAGGCTGCTTACACATTCTATACATTTCTATCTTGAAAAAAATTGTTTTTATTTGCCATGTTGTTTGTGATATCTTGTACCTGCATTATTTGTATCATAGTGTAGAAATTTTATCCTCTCTGTATCCTCCATCTTCAGGCATGTTATCACAACTCGAAAGAAGCTGGACAGAATTTCTTATGTTCAATACGTCCTTTGAAGTAAATTCTAAGCAAATGTTTATATATTGTGAGAACAACAAGAAGTTTTCTCAGCTTAAGTTAATTGCTCCACTTGATGACATAAGATGATAATACTTTGCTATTGAATGTAGGAACCATCACTTTCCCCGTAATGGAAGAGAAGCTCGTTTACCCTTAGGGGGTACACAGCACTTCATTTACTTTTCTCATGATAGATTAACTTTCTAAAGAACTTCCTTTGTAAATACTAAGTCACTGTTTACAAGGCTGAAACAACAGGCTATCCCTAGTAATAGAAGGAAAAGAAAAGGTGAAATGACAGAAGAAGATGTAGGGAAAACGTGTTCTATCCCCAAGAAGGGGAACTAGGATAAAGAAAGAGGACCCTTGAAAATGAAAACCTTCAGGGACGATGGTGGTAGAGAAAAAGCCCCGTCCCCAGCAAACTTTATTGTGAGAGTGATGTTTACGGTATGGAATACATCTGTTGGCCACCTTGGGTCAGCTGGCCTGGCTTTCATTCCTCCCATCCCTAGCACCTGGCTAACTCAAAACTGTGAATACCTTAATCGCTACAGAGACCAGCATTCCATGGCCACAAATTAAAACAAAGTCTCTTATCAACTTCATTCTCACAGAATTGGGTGCTGCAGTCTTCTAAAAAATGGCAGCTTCCCTGAACAGAATATTGGTTCTATAATTCTATCCCAGCAAAACCAGGATAGTGAAGTCAATAAAGTGTAACCGAAGCAAATGTGCATAGTGGATCTTAAATGAACTTGTAGTGGTTCCTGAAGACTGTACTGGCCTGTGTGGCCTGAGTGATATGAGGATGGACTGCACAGGTTTCAACCTTCACAAGATGAGGAAAAGTATTTGTCCATTTTCTCATTGGAGAGGCAAAGACTCATCAGCCTGAAAAGGTAAACTCATTCCTTCCCTGTAGAGCAAATATTTCTGGAGCAGCACTCAGGACAGCAGAAAACATGGAAAAAAGGCAATGTTGAATCCTAGTATATAGCAAACTAAAGACTACACTGGAATTCCAGAAATTATTTGTTAATCAAAAAGAGAAAAAATTAACTAAAAACTAATTAAAACTAATATATATTTTAGTAGAAAATGCAATCAATAAGAGCAACAAGGGTTTTCCTTATTAACAAGCTATTACTTGCTTTATAAAAAACCTGTACTGCAAACAAGGACTAATTTGCCTGCTGTGTTTTTTTATATACACCTTACAGGAAACAAGAATATGAATTCCTTAGTAAAGGAATTCCTAGCCTTAGTAAAATTTCTGCAGTGCAATTTAAATAGCATTTGATAATAACAGTATTGCTTCATGAGGATTAAATAATCTAACTTTGAACACGTGATCACAAAACATATAAAAACTTGCAGAGTCTGTGGACATCATATTTGAATAAACTTCTTCCAGAGGCAAGTGGAGCTCATAACATAGGGAGAAACGGAGCAGTAGCCTCCCATGGTAAACTCCATTATTTTTGTCATGCAATACAGTGCGGTTATTAGAAACTCAATGTTAGAAAATTTTATCTCCATCCAAGTAGCACTTAATCTCTATTACCTGGAGGTTAAAAGTCAAAGAAAAATCATCCATGTCAGTGATTTCTGCAGCAGATTTTTACTGAACCATGTAAGGTCATTTAGTAGGGAGAATTAGCTCCTAGCACCTTCACATGTCAGAGATATTACAGTAGTATTCTGCCCAAGCTCTTCTCCCCGGAAAATGGGGACCACTATTCTGTGGTCTTTATCAGGTTCTGTAGAAAGAA
Organism: Apus apus; assembly: GCF_020740795.1. NCBI lineage: Eukaryota > Metazoa > Chordata > Aves > Apodiformes > Apodidae > Apus > Apus apus. The sequence continues at coordinate 42,837,294 of NC_067284.1, forward strand.
AAAGAAGGCCTAACTTTGAAAGTATTTTCTGAAAAGGGTGGCAATGAAAATAAAATTTTGGAGACTTTACTGAAACAACCGTAGATTGAAAGTATGGAAGAACAGTTGATTGCTCTCAGCATATAAGATACATCAGTAAGATATATCCTGTGGTTTTGTAGTTAATACACCTTGTAAATAATCAACAGTTTATATATAAAAAATGAAACCTTTCTCAAGTGACCATCTAAGAGACCAAGAAAGCCTGGGAAAACCTCTGGACTGGGCCAGTGACCAAAGACAGATTGTAAACTTCTGTGTCGGTTTAACTGGAAGGCTGTCAGTAGTCATGTGGGCACCTGGAACCAGTTTCTCTCTGGAAATGCTGTCCTGCATCAAGGCAGTGAAGGTTCTAGCTGTGTTGTTCAGAACAGATTGGTAGACAAAAAATGAAGGTGAAAAAGAACAAAATGCCCAAGCCTATGGAGTTGCTGTGGCCATGAAATGGAAAAATGGGCCAAAGGCCTGTAAGGAAGCTGGCTGGAGGAAGCCAGAAGGACCAAAACCCATCATGTTTTACAATAATGTGAGGAAAGGGGGAAAAACCTGGTGTACATGGAAATTTTTTTTATAATGATCCTTACTCTAGCTATCATAAAAGACAGCAGAATGCATTTCGTTAACTACCTTGCATTTCATCTTCTCCCAGCCCACATCTTTATCAAATCAAATCAAATAATGTAGGAACATATATTTTCCCACAATTTTATTTTTGGTGTGAGCCTGATTTCACTTACTTGTTAATTGCAATGCTTTAGAAAGGAAACTCCACTTTCACTCTCCACCCTTATTGGGCAATGAACTCTAATTTCAGCTGCTTGCCTTTTCTTGCTAAGCCATATTAAAGACATCAAAGTGGGATGTTAAAATTATTATGGCACTTTGGCTTTCTTTTTACATTTCCCATGTCCATTTCCATAGAAACAGAAACTGAAGCAGTAGAGGAGAGCTCACATCCTCACTTTTCCATTCTGGTTGCTTACTTTAAGTCAGCAGTGTAAAGTACAGTTTGCCCAACAAAGCCACAGGAGAGGGAAGTGGTGGAACCACTTGCTGAAGGGCCTAAACGCTTCTGGTTTTCAATCTGCAGATAGTTCTGATGCAGAGTATAAAATGGTGGGGTTTTGATGCACACATAGAAAAGAGATTTAATAAAAATGTATGTAGTGTTATATTTATCTTAAATGAAGGAAATATGCTCCATGTAATAATTCTCCCTACCATTTAAAATACAAAACATTCAAAATACCAGAGTTTTTTTACACAATGCAGTCAGAAGTTAACTATCCTTAAATGTACCCAAAAAGGGTGGATATTTATAGAAGAATAATTACTAGAAAGGGCAAATTCAAAATTAATTTCATTGTTATTAATAAACATCTCTTCTTCAGTGGATTGCAACCAGCCTTCCTTGTCATGTGCACTTCTTCAAGTCATCAAAAAGTTTACTTGTACAAAATGGAAAAGTAATTATTTGTCAGACAAAATCGCTGCCTACATTGAATGCCTACCATTTCTTCACCATCATCATAGCAACAAGAGTAGGCAGACAATTTGTATCCAAACTAATATCGTCTCCCAGAAATTTTTCAAGTGCGTGTCAAAATTATTTAATGTGCTGTTATGGAAGGCTCAAATTTTGAAGGCCAGAGGAGAACATGAGATCATTCAGCTTGTTTCAAGTTCTTACTCTGAATTTCAATCAGATATAGTTATTTGGACAGAATTTACTGAATCCGAAGATGACTTTAAGAGCGTTTGTTTTGAAAGTCTCTAAAATATCGTAAAACTCAAGACTCCTGTTTGAATAGGCAGCTTGCTTCAATAGTTAATTACCTCGGTTGTTAGAAAGCTGTGCTGGGTAGAAGTTTCAAGCCAAAACAGATTCAAAACTTCAGGCTGTGCTATCATAAATCAGACTTTGATATAGACATGAAAAGTTATTTTTTTGTATATTACATTATTTTACTTTAGATCCATGTTTCAACTTTCAGTGATTTACATGAGTTGCAGCCTTATCACAATGACAGCCCCTATATCATTATATGTATTATGTAGCAAAGCAATACCCAATGTATTGTATTATGTGACATTGCAACCTGCACTTAAGCACTAAGCGATGGCATGAAAAAGAAGGGCAAGGCGTTCAAGGATAGATAAAGATGACATTTTTTAAAATCCTCTATATCCTTTATTAATCTGATTCTCTGGGAACTGAAAAGTGTGTGGAGTCAGATCACAATGTTGTGGGTGTTTACAATACACGAATCGTACAATATATTCATTTCAAAAAGCTTTCATCTTCAGTGAACTATTGTTTCACAGGGAAATTCATAACCTGAATAATTTTTTTAATCTGTCTTTTAAACTTGTGGAGCATTTTATGCATAGATTAACTCTCAGTGTTAGTTTTTAGAGAAGATTGGACTGGGTTGGACTTTGTTCAACACTCTCTTTTGTTTTTTTAAAGCCAACTTCCAGAAAATAGTAGAAATTATTAGAAATCAAGATGCCTGATGTAGCCTTTGTTAAAAAGAAATCAATGATCTTCAATGCACTTGACAGTTCTTCAAGGGGCAGGTAGTACAAAGTGTTCTTGCTATCAGAGGATCAGAGTAGCTTTCCACCACGAATCGTTACATCATCTCAAAGTCCTATGACAAACAGTGTAAGACATCACTTGCATTCTGTCTTGGCTTCCCTCCTCCCTTCCCCCACACTTGTCAAAATACTTTTATTTCACTCTTTCTCAGTTACTTTCTGAAAAAGGTGTGGGAATGTTTCATTTCCCTCCACCCTTTTCCTGGTAAAACTTTTATCTCCTCTTCCTGCATCCATCCACCTTGTGCCTCCAGTTGTAATTCAAAAAGCAGGGCAAAACAGGTCTAACCTCAATTTCTTGTATTTAATCTGCAGCTGCTTGATTGATGGCCTTATGAATTATTAATGAAAAGACCTCATGTGCATATTCATGAAAGTGTCTCTTTATTAAATCATAAGGCAGCTGCTGCAAAGGCGGAGTGGAGGGCTCAGTCTCCTCCCGCGTAAAGGTATAAGCAATGTCCCTTCCTCAGCTTCTCTCCCATTCCTGCAACTTCACCAGCTCACCTTCAGTTTTGCAACACTTCCAACTATTTCCATTTCTGTTTTGTTTTGTTCTTATGCCTTGTGTGCCAGTCTTATGCCAGCCCACAAGAGAAACAAAGACAGTTGGCAGCAATTTACCCAGTAATGTTTCTTATGAAAAATAAATCTTAATGAGAGAAATGAGAGTTTACAGCTCATTTCAATTATTTTCAGTTGCTCTCAGGTGCTCAACACATACTTAATTTAATTCTACAATCAATACTATATGCAGGGTCGTGGTGTTTGTCATTGGAGACTAAAAAGATGCAGAAATATCCCAGAGGAAATGATGAAAAATAATAAAGTTAGTTTTCTGTGCAGTTATATTTTCCAGGAATAAGAAGCAGAAGATAATAGTCTTGAAGTAAACAACATTCTTAGTGAGACAATATCCTATGAAAAACAAAAAAGAGTAACATCTCTGTGAAATTCCTCAGCAGTATTGGGTTAGGCAAACACATTCCACATGAGTAGTTAAATTCTTCTCTCCAAAATGGAGCTGGGTATTTCATTATGTGATCTGGCCTTCAATAGGTATAGCCTTTATGTAATTTCCAGTTGGAATGATTACACAACAACCAGAAAATACTTTGCATTAGATAAGTCCAAGTCTCTGAATTCACTATTCTGTATATGGGTAGGTGATAAAGAAGTATTTAAAAATTAATTGAAAAAAGAACAACATTCTTCAAAGTCTCGTGTGGGTCCTCTCATTGCAGAAGTAGATTACTCTACCGCCAGTGGTTCTCAACCACTCAGACTTGACAGTGGCTGCTGTTTCAGAGTGGAAAGCAGAGGATAACTGAGTAGTGACAAGGTGTTTGCATGGGAGGGATGGGGAGACAGGAAAGAAACCCAGTAAGACAACACTTGAGAATCACTTTCCAGACACATAAAGGGAGTGCTGCTGGTGGAAAGAATGAAATGAGAGCTTCTAAGCTGTTATGGATCCAGAACCTGTGAACATTTTGCATATTTAGTTTACACACAGAGAAAAATAGTTCCATTGCAGTCTAGTTTAGATTCTGATTCCAGGAGTTTAAAGTCAATAGGGACTATGAGATCATCTCTTCTGACCTTCTGTGTAACACAGATTATAAAATATTGTGCAAAGACTGTTGTATTCCGCCCAATAACCAGTGTGGAATCATAAGTCATAGGAGTTTCACTCTTATGTTTTGCCTTCAATATTTGATCTTAAAAGCAAGCTGATTTTGCTTTAGATAAATAGAAAATCTTACCTCATTCAGTGTATCATTATCCTTACTTCCTCCAGCAAAGATTAAAGAAGACGATCATTTGAAGTGATGCAATTCAGTGAAGGTCTCTGTGTTAAAGTATCCAGTGGAACTTCTGTTTTTGGTACTAACACAACTACTGTGTATTAAATAAGAAACACCCAAGATAGAGCTTGAAGCAGTAACTGAGTCTTGAACAAATACTTAGGAGGAACTAAGACCTGCCACAGATGCTCCTGCACTGAATGTGTTTGTCAGTCCCATCTTCTCATCTGGACATCCCAGCATTGGCACCCAGGTACCAGAGAGTGGAGAGGAACCCCCTATGGCAAGTGTGGGGTTTTTTGTTTGGTTTGGTTTTGATTTTTTTAGTTGTTGGGAATTTTTTTGTGTGTGTGTGTGGGTTTTTTGTTTTGTTGGGTTTTTTTGGTGGTTTGTTTTCTTGTTGTTGTTTTTTCTTTTTTTGTCAGTTTGTTTGCTTTACCTCAAATTTTCTTGTAATCTGCATACTTTTTTGCAGGTTCATAAGGAAGTTTTATCCACCTCAGTGCTCATGCTCATTATTAAGACAGGCAGAAGCACAATCATATGACTGCACCACAGCAGATTCAGTGTTGGCATGTTTGTTTAAACCATAGAGAGCTCTTTCATTGTAGAAAGCTTGTTTCTTCCTCAGGCCCCGCAGAAATCTGCTAGACCTAGGAACTAGTCGTGTGATTTATTTTTTCTCATGTCTCTCCATGGTGCATGCAAACATTTCTTCAGATTTTGAGGGAACTGTTCTGAATGGGAAACCTCTGCAGGCTCAAAGTGAATGTGCATATTTGTTTGTATCCCCTGCATCTGCTTATGACAGAGGAAGAGAATTTTAAGTCAGTGGCAATTCATTCCATGAAATAAAGGAGGGAGGACTCCATGGCATGTTGGAAAATGAGAAAACCAATCTGAATTTTAGTCTGAGCTTCAGGTGACTATCTCTGTTTCCCTCAAGTAGCTGTGTACGTAAATGTTTTTGATAATATTCCCATCTTTGCAACACACCAAAACCTTCTATGCAGTGCAGTTGTTACCTGATAGCCTCCAGGATGTTAACAGCAGCCAACAGAGTCAGGCACCCTGATGTCTTAGAGAAAAGGTAACCCTCCTTCTGGAGAAACATAATGTTGGTTTTTTTTGCAGATTAAGGATCCTAAATAGATCACATATGAGAGAGAGTCTTATCCATATTTTCACATCTTTTAAATATAATGATTGATCTGAATACATTAGAGAATGCTGCATCAGAATACACTGGAGAAGCAGTGATGTGCAAATGAGATTTTTAAACACTGTGGGACTACAAATTGGCTAAAATGAAGTTCCCTTTTTCATTTATTTACTAATAAGAAAGTAAGTTACCTATAGGAGACTAAGGTCACACAAAAGAAGGACTAATTCAGTCCTTTTATTGAAATTTGACTGGGATCCAAATTTACACCTGTGGAAAACCTGAAAATGGTCAGGAGTGTACATTTCCTGTTTATAGATCCTTTTCAGACATGGAAGTGTAAACTTACCACAGAAAAGTGTTAGAAGAACTGAATCGGAATAAGGAGTAGCCAACATGGATTTGCTAAGGGGAAATCTTGCTTGACTAATCTGATATCCTTTTACAAAGACATGACCAAATGGGTAGATGAAGGGAGAGCAGTGGATATCACATACCTTGACTTCAGAAAGGTTTTTTATACTGTGTCCCACAACATCCTTGCAGGAAAACTCAAGAAATGTGGGATAGATGATTGGACTGTGAGATGGATTGAAAACTAGCTCAAGAAGAGAGTTCAGAGGGTGGCAATCAGTGGCACAGAGGCAAGTTGGAGGCCTGTGGCCAGTGGCATTCCCCAGGTATCAGTACTGGATCCAGTTTTGTTCAATATCTTTATCATCAATCTGGATGAGGGGATAGAGTGTATCTTCAGCAAGTTTGCTGATTATACAAAACTGAGAGGGGTGGCGGACACACCAAAAGGGTGTTCTGCCATCCAACAAGATCTAGACAGGTTAGAGAGCTGAACAATGGTGAACCTTAAAAAGTTCAATAAGGACAAATGTAGAGTCCTACATCTGGGGAGGAATAACACCAGGCACCAGTACAGATTAGGGGTCATCCTGTCTGAAACCAGCTCCATGGAGAAAAATCTTGGAGGCCCAGTGGACAGTAAATTATTCCTGGGACAGCAATGTGCCCTTGTGGCCAAAAGGGCCAATGGTCTCCTGAGGTGCATTAAGAAAAGTGTGTCCAGCACATCTAGGGAGGTTCTCCTTCCTCCTCCCCTACTCTGCCCTGGTGAGAACACACCTGGAATACTGTTTCAAGCTTTGGGTTCCCCAGTTCAATAGAGACAGGGATCTACTGCAGGGAGACCAATGGAGAGCTACAAAGATGATTAAGGAACATGAACATCTGTTCTATGAAGAAAGGCTGAGAAAACTGGGGCTACTTAGTCCTGAGAAGAGAAGGCTGAGGGGGGTTCTAATTAATGTCTATAAATGTCTGAGGTGTGAGTGGAAGAGGAAGAGGCCAGTGTCTTTTTGGTGGTGCCCAATAACTGGACAAGGAACAATGGGAATAAGCTAGAACACAGGAACTTCCACCTTAATATGAGGAGATATTTCTTTATTGTGAGGGTGACAGAACACTGGAACAGGCTGCCCAGAGAGGTTGTGGAGTCTCCTTCTCTGGAGACTTTCAAAACCTGTGTGGATGTGCTCCTGTGTGGCTTGCCCTAGGTGATCCTGTTTTGTCAGGGGGGTTGGACTAGGTGATCTCTAGAGGTCCCTTCCAACCCCTAGCATTTTATGATCTGCATATGCATTTTGTGGTTAGAGGAGCCACAGACTGGCAGGACAGACCTAGGCATACAGGCACACACCAAATTCTGCCTCTCGAGGTGCTGAAGTTCACCTTCATTTTTGTTTGACTCATGGCCTAAATATTTATGAAATGTTAACCCTTTTTTCTTGTTTAGAATGGTATTTCATTGTGTGATGTTTGATCTTGCTCAGATATAATCTCTATTTTTATTCACATAAAAATTATTCTCAGTTAAAAAAATATATTAATATTTGTTGATGTCACTCACTAATTTGTTTTCCAATATTTTATTATACATTTTTTATATATTTAATGCCATCAACATCCCCAATAACAAGATTCCAAGACTTGTCTTCTAGACAGTTCCAGACCTGTGGTTCTACAGAAAACATCTTGAAAAGATACATCTGTGTTTTTATATCTTTTCTTTTTTTATTAAAACAATAAATTACATCTTTGTGTTTATCATACTTGTTTTTGCAATTATTTAGGGGGTAAATAAGGTGATCTTGCCATATTCAGGCTGATGATGGCTAAATAATGTATCCTAAATAACAATAATATAATAAAAAAGTCATACAAATGAGAGGCAGTGATAAGCAGAAATAACATGTTTAAAAAAAGATGTTTAAAGTTTATACAGAATATCCAAATTGCTACTGTTGTATAGATGCTGGAAGAGAGCTTAGGAAATATATTTGTATGTTGGATGTACCTTCACATGTCATGAGTGATTTCAGTCAAGTCAACAGAATCTTGAATTGTGACACTGTGGACAAGAACATCATTTTCTTGAGAACTTCACAATTTCAGGAATCCATTTGCTGTCATAAAGTGAAGTAAATTGTGGCTGAGGCATCACTCACAGTAATAGTTTCAGAAAGAAAAATAATAGTTTGAATGCAATATTTCATAGTTTCCTTTTCATTGCTTAACAACTAGTGGATGAGAGGGATAACTACTTTTTCAATTTTGAAATTGCCATTCTTGTTTGGTATCAAGCAGAAAACTCAGGAATAATACAGTTACAATTATCTTTCTTAATTTAAAAATTAAATATTCCTACTGAGAACAAGTGGCTTGTTTTTTTTGGTGTTTTTTTGGGTTTTTTTTGAAATAGAGACACAATGATAGAATGAGTGATACTTATGGATAATTATGAGTGAGTTCAATTTTAAGTAAGAGTTAGAAAAATGGCATTTACAGCATGTCTCAGGGGAGCAGGAGTAAAAGCATTGTATCTTAAAAAAAAATCTAGCTAGTGTTCAGCTTGTTTTGTAGGCTATTTTCCTCTCCAACACAGGCTATAGAGTTGGGTTTTTTTAATCTTATTTATAGTCCATAGCTTTGTTATACTGCAGAACAGTTGGTATTTCAGCCTGATAGAGCAGGAAGTATTCACATGGTTACAAAATGAGCAAACTCAGGGTTTGCTAATTTGACTTATTTTCTGCCTGACATATTTATTTATGTGGCCTTTGGGAAAAGGTGATATCTTCAGTGTAAAGAGAGTCCTAAACAAGTGAATCCACTGACAGAATTGTGGGCTCACAGCAGAGGCCTAAAGCTCCATGATCTATAAGCAGCATTTATTTGTGGATGGGGCAGCAAGACTCAGAGAATAGAAGCAGGAATGACAAAGAGGAGCCACATGCAAAGGACTGCAAGAGCTCCTGTCTGAAAATTCAAGCTCCCCATTATTAATAGACACCCTAAATAGATATTCACTAAATCCAAACTAAATTTCAAGAATCAGTGCATTCTTAAAGTATAACCCTTAGGAAAAGCTGAAAAGCTTAATGCTTCTAAAACTGTGAATTACTAGAGAATGCTTAAAGTAGACAGATAGTTTTTCAGCAACACCTATTGCAGTTCCGTTTCTTTCACCACTCTCTGTGCCATCTTCTACCGCATCTTTCTAAGCCTTCTCCTGCTCTGGCACAGCAGTTGGTGGATGCTATTGCCCTCTCCTGGCTTGAAACTGCTGCGCAGCTGTGCAGTAAATTCACGTTCTCACCAGGTAAAGAAAAATCAACCAGGAAGATCGGTCCGGGGTAAACAAGTGTCTGCTGTGATTGAATTCTGGGGTTGCATGGTGCTAAATGCCATCTAAAGGCTGAAAAAGTACTCATTCAGAGAGAAAACTAACAAAATCAAATACTAATGGAAGAGAGGTTAAAATTATCATTTGTCTAGGGAGAAATGGATCTCACAAATTCTTTTAAAGAAATGCCTCTTGGTCCTCCTGACAAATGGGCGAATTCATATGGGAGCAGTTTTGGCCACGTACAGTTCATCTGCACTGTACCTCTGAACCTTCTCCTTTAGTCATCACCACTTAAAGCAGACTAAGATGCAGCCAACAGTGGAATTGGTTCAGCAGCAAGTCCAAGTTTCTTCTTTACTTTGCTTCCTGCAGTGGGCCCCTCCTGATCTTGCTGCTGTGACAGCAGCTTTAAGGGTTTAACAACACAGCTCCTTTTGATCTCATTTCGGCAGCTGTGATTAAATAGACACACATCGCTTGCTGTGCCACTCTGTGAGCAACCCATGGTTCACCTTCACTGAATTAGTACCCGCTGAGCACTGCAAATATTTGAAATGTCAATCCATTTGATAATGTCAAAGAGGGCTGCAAATACCACAGAATGGCACCAAGGAAACATTCAACACATGCAGTGGCATATATAATATCTCTTTTCTTCAGGACAAAAATCATAGTTAAATAGAAACAGAAAACCATCATAAGAAGATGTTAAGGTCAACAGATCTAATAACCTGAAGAGTGATGTGCTCCTGCAGTTTATCACCTTAAAATTTTAAGCTAACCCATCCCCTCTCAAATAATTTATTTCTTCCACATTCATCCATTCTAGCAAATTACTTTCTATTAAGTGAAAATCAGGATATTCACACCTTAATGGCCCATATGTTTTACACACAGTTTCTGTAGCTCCAAATCAGGGTGGAAAGTAAAGCGTTGTTATGAGATCTTTATTATGTTTTCTCACTCTGGAATTCTAAATCAGAAGGGAATACTTTATCTGAATAGAATAATGAGACCATAATTTCAGCCACAGAAACTTGGATCAGCGAAGCAGGTGAAAGTAGAAGAGATTAAGCTGACCATTAGGTTGCACTTTGCCCTGTAGAAAGATATACCTTTACAAAAGATGGCAGGAAATAAGACACTAAACTGGCTTCCGGAGGTTGAATGAGAAAGTTACCAAGCTAAAGCCTGTGTACAGAGAACTGAAATCTGATAATTACACAGAGGGAACAGGGAGGGAACAGTCTTCCAATGAGCTTTTGATTATTTTGTGTGTGTGTGTGTGTGTTGCGGAGGGTTATGTGTATTAGCCTTTCCTTGTTAAATTGCAGATTTTTTAAACATTTCCCAACATTGTACCAGTTATATATATATAAGAAATCAAATAATATTTTATTTTCCATTGAAAAGTAATTCAAACACCTAAGCTCTTTTTTGTTTGTTTGTTGTTTTGTTTGGTTTTTTTAAAAAGTAAAGTTCATGTACTGACTGGCACAGCAGGAAAATAACCATGTGTCTTATTTGTAACAGCTCAGAGCCAGAAGATGCTTTTTCCTTTTGTACACTGATGAAGACTAATGACTCACTGAGCAGAAATACTTCTGCACAGAATTAGTTGAGTAGTATCTTAGCAATAGGAAGCTATAGTGAGACTTACTGTTTTTTTCATACCTCTGTCCAATTATCTTGACATTTCAACAGGCAGCTACTTTTCAATAGCCCAAAGGTGGATGACCAGTTGATCTAAGAGCTATTTTTAAATAAGACAGGAAAAATTACAAACTGCAGAACAAACTGTACAGCAAGAACAATGTTCATTAGTATTAGGCACCCCACTAAAGCTCCTCCAAAAGTCTTGGCTACAACTTCCTCTTGGCCTTAACAGTCCCTACAACAGCTTCATTTTCAGGATTTTTGCTTTCCTCGACTGTAAAATTTGGTTGAGTCTCCACCTACAATTCATCACTTCCAGGCTCTGTATCAGTAGGTAAAAGATTGCTTTATGTTGTTAGCATATCTGTATTTTTTCCTACTAACATGTTTATAAAACATTATTTTTAAAAGAAAAGTTGCAGCAGGTCCAAGTCTATTTAACTAACATAATGAAAATACAGGTGGTAAGATTTATTAGTGGTAGATACAATTGATTGGTCTAACAATCAATCTGGATGCAGACAAGTAAAATCCAGGAAATCTCTCAGAGATACTAACTTCTAAAACAAGTTTGGGAATTTTTCTTGCTGCTGTGCCTGTTGTCTTTGTAAATAACGAACTGCATGTCACTGCAAGCACCCCAAGCAGTAGAAGTTATTACTTATTCTCCTACCTGCTGTTCTAAAGAATTTCAAGACAAAGATCCCATTATTTTCTTAAAAAATAAACAACTTCAATTGTAATTTTATTTCTGTATTTTTTTTATTTTATCTTTAATGCCAAAAAATGCAGATACATATATAGAAGCCCTATTAAGCTAAATTCAGTGGCATTTGGTAAGAAGTAAAACTGAAAAATTCAAGTCTCTCTTCCTGCTCCATCTACTTTAAGTGTGTTTAATTAAAACCGAACTGTTGATCACTAATAAGTGCTTCAAAACCAAATTTGTCAAATATTGCACTTCCACCTTCTTTTCATCTGAAAGCAGGAGGGCAGAAGACTGCAGCCAAAAAGAGGCAGGCTCGACAAAACCTCTGAGTTTTACTCACCTCTTTTAATTTCTCTTTTGATCATATTATTAGACAACGTCAGTTATTCCTTTTCATGTCTGCAGTTTATCTCAAATCTGTGTCTTCTTATCCCCTAATCAAGAAGAGAATACAATTCTGATTAATGTCTCCCTTACACAGATGTTCATTAGTGTAAATCTTTCTTTGTCCATATCCCTCAATCACCTTTGAAGTGATTCAGTTGCACAACTAAGGCACAGAATACGAATATATTACACCAACAGGGTGGCTTCAGCAGAACATCTCTCTCATCTGACTTCAGGACATGCTTTATCCTGAGGCAAACTTCAAGCAACCTTAGATACTTCTCCCAAGTGGTATGAAGACAACATTCCTTCAGGTATTTCCCAGACAAAAGCAGGACAAGGTCTTCACTTAGTGCTTGATTAGCTCACTCCCTGTTCTGCTTTTTTGTTGTTGTTGGTTTGGTTTTTGTAGTTTGTTTTTTTTTTCCCCCCAAACATGCATCAGCCTTTCTCTGTCATCAACGAAGCTGGAATATGAATTGAAATGTGGAGGACTTTTAAAACAAGTAGCCATTGCATCAATTCAAAAGATAGCCCACATATGGAGTCAGCAGAATTGCCAGCAGTGACAGGGTTATACCTGTTCAGAAACCAGAAATACGAAACAGGAGTTAACTATCACTAACAATCACTCCTGCATTGTACTATGTCCCTGACAGAAGAGCTCACTCTTCATTGGCCCTGACTAAAAATGAAGGTATGAACAAAAGACGTGGATGACCTTAATTTTTAATCAGGAGAAAGAAACAAACAACTACAGGACACAACAGCAGCATATGGCTCCTAGCTATGAAGAATATACCTGGCTGGGCAGACAAAGGTAAAAATACCCAGCAGAGCTTTGGAAAAGGGTAACCTAAGTAAAGGTAGCTAGAAGATCCCAGTGAATGTTGACTAGCCCTGATTCAAAGGCTATGAATGAAATGTAACTGAACCCCCAGGACACAAATGGGGAGATGTGAAAAGTTACAAGAATGAAGAAAATACTTAACTGTCCATTCACTGTAAATAGCGTGAAATACTACAAGGTTATACAGTTAAACTGTCACTACCTAGGTTATTTATCTGCTAAAAATGATGATACAGTAAAGAAACACACTTCAGTAAGAGGACAGGCAAATTTAGATTTATCAGTGAAGTTGATTACCGGATCTGCTCTGGGAGACAGTAGCTGAGAGGCACAAGAATAATTTGTATACCAACTCTCTGCTGAACCTGTCCTTGAAGGTATTTCTTGTCTATTTTAGGACAAAATCTAACAGGTGAGTATAAAGATTTTTAGATTTACTTGCTATGCTGTATCCTGAATTAGCCTGTTACAGTGACATACTGAATCTTACCTAAGTGACAGCAAGTAGGCAGTGAGCACTGGGATGTGCAGCTGCAGTTTCGTGTGTGTTTAGTTTCTGGCAAGAACTCTCTTCCTCTTCCACACCAGCATGCCTCATGTTCTGCTAAGCCTCAGAGCACACCAGGGTTCATATATAAACATAACATGTTAAATATCTACATGGACCAAATCTTGACACAAGTAGAATGGCTTAGAGAGAAACTGCCACTGACTAGAACTGGCTAGCATAGACAGAAGCACCACAGACACATCTGAAAAAACCTGTACCCAAGCTGCAAGCCCTTCTAAAGCTGAGCTATCATGGTCCAGGGCACTGGGATTTGTTGCCACATTTGAGTCTGAATAGCATGGTAACTGGTAACCCTGCTTCTTTGGGTTCATCCTTGATGGCAAAGCCTGCAGCAGATTCCACAGGTGAGTGTTATCCTGGTCAGATAAAGATTTCCTGCTAAATATCTGCAAATTTCTGTGGCACAGATGGGAAGCTGCTGTCTTAAAGACAGCTACTTACAGTTAGTCAGCCACTGATATCATAGTCCTGTGCAGGCAACCAGCTACCCTGTGCTGGCAAGAGTTCTGTAACAACTAGGAGCCCACTACTAGACAAAGCAGCTGAATTCCTGCTAACAGTTGGAACTGTCTAGTTCCAATTTATTTTTGCAAACATTAGAGATGCCATACTATTGTATCAGTTTGGGCTTTACTGGGATCCATTATGTAGCAAAGATACAAACCCATCTATGTTTCCTCTGTGTTGACTGGAATACACATAGCTGCGAGAACCGAAATAACCCGCAGCAGCAGATACAGCATTCCCAGAAACAGCCAATCCTAAATGCTGTTTTTTCTGTAGGCTTCCTACACCACATTCCTTTAGCATGACTTTTATGGGAGGTAGCTTATAGTGGTAATTCTACTCTACATTTTACCATTTTAACGAACAGTCACAGGAAATACGTGAATATTTGAATGGATATGGAAATAGAGGCAAAGGATAAAACTAAATCAGTTATTGTTACCATAGCTCTTAAGAAGCCTCAACCTGTTTAGGCCAAAATAGTCACTGCTTTTTGTTTCCACCAGTAAAATCACTGCATCATACCATATAGCAATGCAATTACTACCTATTAAACAGGGTTCTTTTCTCCAAGTCTACCTGTAAACTTCCATAGACGTTACAGTCTAGCATGCAACTTATAATAAGCTTATTTATTTCTTACTTGGATAAAAGAAGCATTCAGAAGTTTTTAATGTACAGCCAAAAGGCAGCTACAATACAAAAATCTGTCAAGGCTGCCTTATTAACTGGCCCCATGTGTATTTTTTTCCATCTAATGGGGGGGGAGGAAGGAGAAAAAGCAAAAGCAAAAAAACTGCGTACCATTATAATAGCTTATGCAAGGAAAAAATTAATCTGCTCTAAAGTTCAGTCCGTTCTTTGAAGTTTCTCCATACCATCCCAAAATGTTGTGCTTTTGCTACATTCAAAGAAGGGAAATGAAGAAAAAGAAAGATCTTGACTCTATAACTGAACTCAGTTCTGTAAAGTAGAGTAGGAGCAATGCCCTCAAGTTAAATTAATTACACCTGTGACACAGAGGTAGCAGCAGGAAAGAAGAGAGACGGTTAAAGATGTCTAAACCCATGGGCTTGGCCACTTTGGTCCTTCAGCTAAATGCCTTTAGCTGAAAAGTTTTCAATGAAAAAAAAATAAAAAATATGCTGTTTATTTTATTGATAAAAGAGAGATAAAGATGGCACATGGATGAACAGTTGAATGCTAAGTGTGTAACTTTTCCATTAGTTATGATCATCTACTTCCAACAATTAAAAAAAAAATTCTGTACATCAACATATGTAGGTCCCTGCTGCACATTTTGCAATCATTCATTCTGTAATAGTAGCTTTTTGTGCAAAACACAGGGAGACATAGAAATAATATTTTGAGCTGCTAAGATGGTACGTCAAAATGCTGAGCCCAGGCATGTTGGTCAGATTGTGGCAGGCTTATGTCTCCTAGCTTCACTGCCTCTCCACCAGATCTTTAAAGCAAAGAGTAGACAAAATGGTGATATAAGCATAAAACCCTGAGGTAAAATTACAAACTATTAATGGTTGAACAATGTGTATCAGGATTTCTTGCAGCATTCACTGTAGTATTTGCCCAGAATTCCTACTGGAGAGACAAAGTTTAGAATGGGAGTAAATCAAGACCTCTACGGCAGAAAATATATCACCTTCTCTGTTTAGCCCTTCTGTATATAGATACTTCTGTGCAGCTGCATTGACTACGTGATTGAGGCTACTTCTTATTCTGCTATGTTTAGGAGGGCAGTCATTATTAGAATGGGCTAGCTTAAGTCAACAGCTTTAATAAAATACAAATTTTTCCCTAGGGTAGGAAAGCAGTCTGTTCAATGCTTTATGCAGCTCATTTATTGAGAATGATAATAAAAAATGTGACCTGCATCAGGGGTTAAACAATTATTCTCCCTCTATTCCAACAAATGAGTAAAATGGATATTTGCCAATAGCACTTTTATAGCACAAGGAAGTAAGAAGTGTACAGAATAGATCAGGAATGACAATTCAAAATGTTAAAATAGCTAATTGATAAGGACCCCACAACATATTTCCAAACAGTATGAAGTGCCATATAAGAAGTTAGACGAACTCCCACAGATTGAATAAGGTCTGCAAGGACTGCAAAAAAAGCCATAACAAAGGTATAATTTAATAAAGGGACTAGCATTACTTTTAAATTTTTTTTTAAGTTGAAATTTAGTGAAGGTTGTGCAAAGATTTCAAAAAGTTTTTAAAAGATTAGTTCATTTATATCATCTGATCAGTATTCTTAATGAAGAAAATAAATTACTTTATTGAATCTATGAACTCATCTTGAAAGTGATGTAAAACTATGAGTTTCCAGATATCTAAATGAGACTGTTAATCTTCCTGAGCATAACAAAGGTTATGAGTCCAATAGAAGAAAACGTATTTTATTATCAGTGTATTACATAGAAATATCCAATAAAATTTAAGAAAATAAGCTGGTAAAGGGCTGACATACAAGATTGAAGATTTACATTAGGATATTTAGATCAGTAACACAGTGAAATACTTGTAAAATGGGGCTGTAAACAATTACTATACTGGTAACTTCTTAATCTTGTGGGAGCAACCTGTTTCACCTGTTTTAAATTCTTTTTTCAGAATGACATTAATGACCTTCTGGAGAAGTCTGTAATGCCAGTAAACGTAGAGCCCACAGAAGCCAGAGAGGAATCTGCATGACTAATATAGACTAGGAGACCAATTTTTAAGTAGCCATAGTCAGATGAAATAGACCAAAGTCACTGTGAGATAGGTACCTAAAAATATATTCTAATTTAAAAAAATCCATCTTGTTTTGCAGAAATGACAAGGTAATGCACTATGCCATTTGTTAGCAGGAAGTCACCTGAGATAATAACCATGATCCCATTTTTTTATTTCAAGAGCTTTGTAGAGGTGGTTCACCAGTCATCAATGCCATGCACATCACGACTCAGTGCACTTATGCCAACAAAAAGGGAATGAGATCCTGAGACAGACCAGGTAAGGAACGGGTAATTACATCCAGACACCTAAAATATGACAGTTACAAGACACTTGGTCTCAATTTTTTGTAAGAGTAATTTAGAAATTAAAAATTTTAGAGATTAAATAAGTTGTTCTCACCAGGCAAAATTTGTAAATAGATAGCATATTATATGGAGCAAACTAAGAATTTGGGCATGGAGACGTTTCAGGTCTGAAGCAGAAAAAGCAAATTTTAAAGACAGACACAATTTGAGAACAAACTGTTTTAGATTTAGTTAGATATTGTATCAACAAAACTATTTGAGAGAGAAGGGAGAAAAGGGAATCTTAACATGAAGTGGGGGAGATAAGAGAGAGGGAGAGAAAGAGACAGGTAAAATATAGGTTAGCTGTACATTGTGCTTGCACATGTGTATGTGTGTTTGGAGGAAGGACTGTTACTTATGCCCTAGAATAAGCATTTCTATTGAATCTATGTTTTTTGTTATTTGATAAAATTACAAACACAATTCTGAAGTTTGTCTTTGTAAGCTATTTTGTCAAGATCTAGACTGAGATGATCAAGAAATTATTTTCTCAGAAACATTTTCCCCTACTGGTAGCATTCCAACCTTTATTGATTGTGTGAGTTTATTCTGGCACGTAATTTCAGTAACGGTTCTGAGTACATTGTATGAAATATATTAACCTTTAAGAAATGGAAGTAAAGAATCTGAGGATTTTGATGGCTCTGCTGCAGGAAGTATTTTTGAGGTGGTTGTGGAGGTCTTTGGCAAGCTTAAATTAGTACCTGAGGCACAACCTGGATTCATTCAGTGCACACCAGGCTCTGGAGAGCTTGTTTTGAAAGATGAATTTAGTGACAAGGCTGCTGAAAGAATTCATTTTCCAGCTCAGATTCTGGTGTGTGTCTGGGGGAGTGGCATCAGTGTGAGGACATGGGGTTCTCCTTGTGTTGAATTAATTCTAACATGGTTCAAAACAGTAAACCACCTTTAAAATATTAATCTAATTCTCTAGTGAAATAGATGCAAGCTTTTTTAGATTGTGAAGGTGTGTACCTCATGAGTTTCCCTCAGAGGAAATGTGATGTGAACTGAATTGTTGACTGTGCATTATAGCTTGTTTTGGCTTGATGAAGACAGTTGCTGGCTTTAGATGAGTGAGAGACAGTTTTCTGCCCATTGTAGTTTTCAAATTGCCACTTATTTGTTTAGAGAGTGGTCTAGGAAAGTAACTTTGATATCGTGAGATTACAAAAACTGTTTGAAAAAAGGTAATTGGTTGTGTTTTGGAAACTGGTAGGACAGGACAGGTATTTAACCCATACGAGAAGAAATAAAATGTGTATTTAGATATCATATCAATTTCACAATTGAGCAATTTAAAATGTCTCCAGGGTAGCATTAAAAAATTGGCCTTTTGTGCACTTTTGTGCCTGTTACCTGGAGGTCATGTTCATTATTGCAAGTTGTTGGAAAGAAAGAGAATTATAATAATGACATCCTTGACTTTATGCTATATTCGTCTTGTTATTTGAGTACCCAGGACAGGATATGATGCACAAAGTTTTGAGATCTTAGTGGATAGAATGGCATGAAGGTGTTTTGCAGCTGATGGAAGAAATCAGCTGCATCTTAGAGAATCCTTGGAGTCTGGCTGACTAAGGGTCTGAGAGTGGTTTTAATGAACAGTGTTTCAGGGAAGCTCAACTAAGTACTATCAGCTTTCCAGAGATCTGATCTTTTTTTTCGTGATCATATTAAAAACTCCTGCAAGGGACTGGGCTTTGTAATTTTTCTTGGAACTGAGACATCTCCAGTCTGATACTTTCATGATGTGTCTGAGTCCTAAATGAAGCAGCACCTTGACATATGCTAGATTACCTCTCACACAGCTGGTCTGTGCATGCAGAATTGTTTCTTACAGTGTTTTATTCACTTGACCTATCAATCTCTTTTCTCTGTAGTAAATGTTTCTTATTTTTCATGTTTTTTGCAAATTTCTAATGCTATTTGTTAACTATACAGTGGCAAAGTTATAATCCCTGTAAAGTTTTGTTTGGTTCTGTCTCTGCCTAATCTATTTTAAAAAGCAATCAAGCAAGCATTTGGCTTTGTTAATCATTAAGAAATATAATTCCAAGTATCTAAATTAGTTAAAAATTGAACATACAAGTGAAGATAAATAATCTAACATGAAGTTTATGTAACACTTTCTAATATTTGAAAGATTCGACCAAAGGTTGTACAAATTTTATTTAAAAGCTTTAAGTAAAGTAAAATGGCAAGAGATAGAAACTGTGAAATTTTGGGAAAGTGTTTATGTTTTGAACAGAAACAACATTGTTCTGTTGTATGTCCTTGATCACATTGATACACCCATCAATTCCTATGTCCTGTTCAAAAAAAAAAAAAAAGAGAAAAAAAAATTGAAAAAAACCAAACCACTGATTTGTAGGTATTCTATGCTAAGGACCTTGAACCTTAATGAATTAATGATGGCCCAAATTCATGATACTTGTTTACCTCTAACTTACAAGTTTTTCTACTAGGCAATGTATTTTTGTTCAACCCCAACATCATCAAGTCTCATAGTATCTGGATTTTATTATTTCTCTGCCTGCAAATAAATTGGAAGTTACTTAATTATCAATTTTCATTTAAAAAACTGACCTATGTATTCATAAATGGAATGCATTGCTCCGAAAAATCAAAATCCTGTATATTTTTTTTGTATACAGCCTAGTTCAGGCTGTCATCAACTTCAATGTACCTTCGACCAGGAAACTTTTTTGTGGAGTATCTTTCTTTCATGTGACCCACTTGAAAGCTGCTTACAACTAAGCATTTTTATTTAGAATTATCTTGTATTAACATCTTGATGAGAATTATCTCAGTGCAGTGCATCGATGCCCTAGATATGGGCAAGGCAATAATACCTGTTTGCTTGAGTTTGTAGGTCTTAGAGGTGTGGTGTCCCAGTTACATCATGTGACTAGGAAATCAGAGCTGCTTCTGCTGCCCTGAATTTTGGTGCTGTCATGATGCTGCTGTCAGCATTGCTGGGAGATAGCACAGTTTAGCTGTAGCATTTGAAACAAAACCTGAGTTGAGTTTTTCAAGCTGTCTCAGTAAAATTGAAGCAACCTTCTGGGGGACTTATTGTCTGCCTTCCATTTATTTTCTCATTTCAGGTTTTCCTCTGACACAACTGAGGTTGCTTAATTGCTGTAGTATTTTCCAATGGATGGATTATCAGGAAGCCTTTCTAAGGACCATGCAAACTATGGATGGGCTCCTATTGTAATGGCAAGCACATTAAACTTTTCAGTTTTTTCTTGTTCTTTTTAAGTATTTTTTTCAGCATGTTCAAATTTGCTTTCATTTTTGTCTCAGCCCCTACCACTAATTTTTTTTGGTCACACTAACCTGCTGCTGCATCTGTTCTGTCTTATCTTTACTCTGCCAGTACAGTTTAACACAAGCTCCCTGTTGGATCAGAAGACCTCTCATTCAGAGTTTTGATGTCCTCTCCTGAGCAATCAAAGTTTCCTCTTTGTTAATAACCCTATGCACTAGTTTAAATCTGATAGATTTTTTCTGACAGAGAGCCTTTATCAGCATAATGTGTCTGTTTTCTCTCATCTCAGTCATCTGCTTCCTCTGTATGTCCTACTGCATTCACAAGCCTCATCATGCTGTACTGAAGTATCTTGGCTTTGGACCCCATCTCCTGCAGGGAGAGGAATCACCATGTCCTAGCTTGTTGTATCTTAATGTGGGCTTGAGTTTCAGTAACCAGAACACAGTCTGTGCAAGATGACTTGTATTTCAGTTTATTCTAGATGAGTAATGTTCAGAATAAAAGTAGAGTACAAACCCTAAATCTCCTTAAGAGTAGCGAATGAAGTCATATCATGGACTACTCTATGTAGTCTCACTAGTTCCAAAATATTTTCCTTCATGTCTTAAAAGTCTTCTCCCCTTCCACAGTCAACTGCTGTACTCCCTGTCTATTTGGGCCAGTATCTGTGGAGGATGCATGATCTGTTCTCTTTAATGGTACAAACTGAGCACAGTGAGAAACAAACACTTTGTTTATATCATGAAGTAGCTTCTCTCTAGTGATTAATTATATTCATTCTGGTACTATCACTCAGTAGATGTGGATCCTCTAGTCTCTAAATAAAGAATTAGCATGGAAGTAATTGTAACTGTCCTAGTCTTATGGATCAGGCACATGAAGCTAAAAGGCCATATTTTTAGTAAGAAATGCTGTTTTTTCTTTTTGAGTTCTACCTTCCCCTGCTGTAGAACTGCTCAATTTAGAGTATTTCACTCACAAAACTCACGTATAAGTGCTATTATATGTTCTACTCTATAGTGGTTATCTGCTTGTTTAGTTCTTACATTTTTGGTTTACACCATGTCTGCTCAATTTTATTGTAGCTTAAATTAATTAAACATCATCCTGTCACATTCCTCCATCCATGTATTGCTTCTCTATTCTTAACAGCTGTATGATCTTTCTAATGTTACCTTTCCATTATCTTCTGTTTTCTCATTCTTCTTCTCTCCACAATTCCTTCCGTACCATGTTTGCTACAGGAAAATCTCCAAGATAAATCCCAAAATATTTAACATTTTATTGTACTTTAAAGCAGTTTTTGTTATAATTGCATTAAGTAAACAAGCTGCAACTTTCTGCCATTGCTCATTACTTTGGCTGAAATTGTCTTAGGGTCTAGCTGATAATGACTACATGAGGGTCTAGTCTATAATTGTGTTCACTGCACTTTCTTCCAATGTTGTCAGTCAGCTTCATCATAAAGTTTGCTGCCTTTACAGGCCTAATTTATATTGAGATTAACAACCATCATTTTTTTCTTTCAATTTGACTTGTACCTGTTTATATCCAGCCACTGCACTCTGTTCAAGTTGAGTCATACAATGTCAACTTCTAATCTTGTGCTTTATTAAAAGCCTTGTTGCAACTGGATGATGTGAAGTCCTTCAAGAAAATGTGAATTATGAAGCAGCTATTATATTCAGGCTTCCAAAATAAAAAGATTAATCTTTACTGAAAAACCTCAATTTTTTCTCCTTCTGGTAATCATTCAATAACAGTGCCCAGAGAAACAGCAACAGGAAAATCTTAAGGGTACTTAGAGTTTCATACTTACCTAAGCTGAACCTTCAGAGTACACATCACTGTTTAAAAGCTTCTATTTTAAGCAAAAAAAAAAAATAAAAAATCCCATAGAGTGTACATAGCAAATGACTGAATAGGGTAGTCACAGCATTTCTCATTAATTCACCAAGGAATCTATCTGATTTTATATGTGCCAGCACCAAAGAAGCAGTTTCATTTGAGATATTGACTGAAGATTGTGTTTGACACACTGCTATTCATGCTGTATACGGAGCCCTCCCCCAAGCCTGGACCGAACAATTGTTTGAAAAAAGTTTCTAATGGCTGCAAGTAGAATGTGTGCAATGCATATGGACACCCAGCGGAACTTCACTGTGTTTTTTTCACCTCTGTCAGCACATGAGCTAAAAGGGTTCAAAGATACAGGGGCACAGCTTCTAAATACACTGGCAGCCTTTGCTGTTCAGGTGTCCACTATGATCTCTAACTGTATGGTAAAGAGTCTTCCTGGGTGTTTAGTTTTTTTGTTTTGTTTTGTTTTGTTTTTTTTTAATTAGAAAACACACTTTCTTGAAGACTGTAGTATTGGTTCCTCTTCTGTCCCCCATACTGAACTATGGCTGCACTGCAGCCTTTTAAATGATGGAAGGAATGTGCTGGAGAACTGGGTGTTTGAGATGCTGTAGGCTCAGTTTATGGATTTACCACTGTGTTTGGTAAGCAAGTCTCTACTGTTATTAACTTAAGTATCACCTTAGTTTAAAGTACAATGCAAATAACTCTTATTGCAGTGTCACAGTGTGCTGGTTTTGACTGAGATAAAGTTAATTTTCTTCATAGTAGTTGGTATGGGGCTACGTTTTGGATCTGTGCTGAAAACAGTGTTGACGATGTGGGCATGTTTCAGTTATTGCTGAGTAGTGTTTACAGTGTCAAGGTCTTATCTGCTTCTCACACTACCCCACCAGCAAGTTGGTAGGGGACACAGCTAGGACAGCTGAACCCAGCTGACCAAAAGGAATATTCCATATGGAATGATGTCATGCTCAGCATATAAAGCTGAGTGACAAAGGAGGAATGGCAGGGACGTTCAGGGTGATGGTCTTTGTCTTCCCAAGTAACCATTACACATGATGAAGCCCAACTTCCCTGGAGATGGCTGAACACCTGCTTGCTGATGGGAAATAATTAATTAATTCATTGTTTTGCTTTGCTTTTATGAATGA
This sequence comes from Apus apus, assembly GCF_020740795.1. NCBI lineage: Eukaryota > Metazoa > Chordata > Aves > Apodiformes > Apodidae > Apus > Apus apus. Next base: position 42,860,666 of record NC_067284.1, read on the forward strand.
CTTTTGCTTTACCTATTAAACAGATTTTATCTCAACCATGAGTTTTCTCACTTTTACTCTTCCAATTCTCTTCCCCATCCTGCTGGGATAGTGAGTCAGTGGCTGTGTGGGGCTTAGGTGCCTGCTGGGGTTAAACCATGAGACATAGTTACAAATAGCATAAGTTATTGACATTTTTGCATGAGTGAGAAAGGGAAAGAGAAAAATTGCTTAGTCTACACATGCTTCCTGTTAGATCAGAAGGCATCTCATTCAGACCCAGATGCTGTTCTGCCCGGACAAGTCATTTAGGTCCTTCCTGTCAGAGAGCCTTCATCCACATAATACTTCATCTCAGTGGAATGTCTTCCTTTTTAAACCAATTTCCACTTTGATATGCCCCAGAAAGTCAGTTATATTTTAATTTTTCTGAGAACAACTCTGTTTCCTCCTTGTTGAAATCATAGGCTAACTATATATCTTCATTATAAAAAATATTTTATTTCCATTAAGACATAGTATGTTCTTGTTAGGCCAATATTTTATCTCTGTTACTTGAGTAAAGAGCAATAACTGTCATCTGGAATTTTAGTGACTCACTGGCATGTTTTAGTGTAAGAAGTCTTACACCAGATGTTGTGTTCTGTCACTTAAACATTTAGATGTGATAAACTTAAATTTCTTGCACCTTGATTGAGAGGACATGCAATGATTGTTAACCAGCTTAGAGACTGAAGCTCACCTGCTGATCACAAGCCTCTGTATCCTAATCACAGGGTAGCTATGCTCAGTCATTTCTCTCTTTCCCTTACCATATAGTATAAAAGCAGAGTATTCCAACAGAAAAGAACAAACTGCCCTCAAAAAATTAAAAGGTAGTAGTATTTCAAAAAGACTAATGCCAAGCCTTGTTTTAGAAAAACTTTATAAACCCAGTTACTGCTTGCCTCGTGGTTGTTTTGTTGGGTTTTTTTTTACTTGCTTAAAATAGATGTTTTTGCAATTTGGGAAGTATAATTTTCATTTGCCATTGAAATTCTGGTGATTTTACACAGCTTAAGATTCTCTCTCCAGCTATGAAGGCTACATCTTGACAATGATATACTATTTTGTTTGTAAAATCAACCAGCACCATAGATTATGTTTACAGATGATATCTAACTACTGTCTCAAATTCATAATGAAAATGAAGACGCATTAAAAAAATGACAGCACTGCTTCCATTTCTAATACAAAAAAAGTTCAAGAAACAACATTTAGCCCTTCTTGACAGGGTGTGATCAGCATGAAGTCTTAGCTTAGATTTCTTCTCTTGTATAATCAATATACAGTGCAGCACAATTATACCGGCTTACGCTGCAGAAAACCTTCATCAATGTTTTTCAAATGCCTTTTGGACAAATTGACCCATTTGCAGTATGCATCCATTTGCTTCAACTTAATTCACCTACATTTGTTGCTCCCTGTTTCTTGACAGAATTAATAGTCAACAGGTTTCAGTAGCTATGTGCTTTCAAGTAGTTATCATCATGCTGTAGACAGTGCTCAGGTTCCTGTTATTGGAGGATTTTTATGTTGTTTTGTGTTTGGTGTTTTTCTCTCTTTTAATGAAACCAACCTCCTCTCCTCTCCTCTCCTCTCCACTCTCCTCTCCTCTTCTTTCTCTCATCTCCTTCCTCCCTCCTTTTCTTCAGTCCTCCCTCCCTCCCAAGGAAACAGAGTAGATATACACGTTAGAAGGAGCAACTTCTGTGCATATTTGCAGTCAAGAAACAATGTGAATTCATTAGGAACTACCTGGGAGTTTTTTGGATCCTCCATGAAACAAATGGTTCTCTTTTTGCTATCATAGACTATAATTCACCTAATTCTCACCCTAACGTGATTAAAGTATTTTTAATATCTCTAAGTCTTCTAGCCAATGCCTGTCAAAAAAAAAAAAAAAAAAAAAAATTACTCCAGTACCAGTTTCTGATATTAAACACAGTTCTTATTTTCTGTTTGGTTGGGGTTTTTTTTCTGATCTACCTAGTAGCCATTCTTGGCCACAGTAGCTACAAACTAGGTCATGTGTAGGTAAAATATTCCACTGACCTGTTTTTTAAAGTACAGACTTTACCTTAATGATTGATTGGCAGCAGTCTTCTAACATAATGACAATTATTTGAGCCATCAGGAACAATCCTGACTAGGTTGAAATGTTAAGAAGTAATGCACTCAGTAACGCCAAAGTCAGGAGACGATAGCTGGCTGATGTTTTGTCCTTCCTAATCAACTTTCTATGACAGATACCACTAGAAATTACCACAGCCAGTCTGAATTATAGATACTAAATAAAATATTTCATGTTAGCACTAATACTGTGATACCAACCTTGGTGTCTTGGCATGTAAGCTGAATTTTGTGGGGAGAGAGGGAAAAATCAGACAGTCATAGAGAATACAGAGTCTGAGTAAACCTAGGAATAAAAAGAAAACGGCTATCCTTACATTCAAAAGAGGAAGGAGAAATAGATATATACCAGACTTAGAGAAGAACATGCAGACAGATTTGTGGGGGGAAAGAATAAGTCAGAGACACAAAGAGGCAAGAATGAGAGACACTGAGAACGGAAGAGGAAAACAGAAAAGAAACAGAAGAGCTTTGTGGTATCAAGATAAGTCTCATACCCCCTCATACTTGCATCACTTATTCTTTTGAACTTATTATCTTTTCCAAGTTTGGCATATAATCAACATAGGGGTTTCCTTTTATTTCACGGTGTCTTTTTACAGTGACATACAATGACATGATGAAATTGGTACCACTGCCAAGAAAAGATATTCCTAATACTTTCCCATCTCTGCCTCATCTCTACCTCCCCTTGTTTGCAAAGGGATGAACAGAAAATCTACTTTCAAAACTTTACATGTCTATGTGTATGTTTATGTATACAATACATATAAATGAATAGTTGCATTAAAATATTTGTATAATATTCATGTATAAAAATACGGAGTCCAAAGTAGTTACTATATATTTGCAGGAGACGATGCCCCTCTCCTAAAAGCTACATGGCTCTCAAGGCAGTGTGTAGGCACCAAAATGGCTGTTCATGTATGGGGACTTTGCCTGCCTCCCCTCTCCTCCCTGTCACAAACCACAGGCTGGACTCCCTCTTGGAGACAGAGAATCCTGTGGCGGGAATCCACTGGAAACATAGTTGTTACATGCTGCCCCAGGAGGGCTGCCAGCCCCTTGGTGATTGGATATAGCCCAGGGAAGAGGGGGAAGCCCAATCCTGTATGGGGAATGATGTTGTAACAATATATAAGAGGGGCTCCAGCACCCAGGCTGGTGCTGGCTCCTTCCCAGTGCCGGGAAGTCCGCTGGCTCTCTGGAGAGACCAAGGGAAATACCCTCAGTCAGTGTAAAGGAGGAAGACCCTGCTGTTCCTTGGGAGTGCTGGAGAAGGTCTACCAGTTCCTGTGAGCTCCTGGGTGAATGCTGCCTGCCTGTGAGGAGGAAGACAAGCAGTTTTCCATCTGGTTCATGGATCATATCAGGGTCCTGCTTCAGGAGACTCTACAGCGACTGTTCTCTCTGCCCTCATGGCGTGGTTAAACATGTCTGCCAGTGAGACAGGAAGACAGTGAAAACCTATAAAACAGCTGACCATCTCAGGACTTTGGTAAAGACAAATATTTACTTGCCCTTAATCCTTCCTTGCCCGTTTAACTGGCCCTCATCCATATTCCCTCTGCAATCCCTCCAACCATTTGTTAGGCACACCCTCCATCTCCTCCTTTCCCATTCCTTTCCCTTCTCCTTATTGTTATTGCTCTTGCTTAAATCAGGGGGGTGTTGTCGCTGTTGTTGTTGATTGAAATTACATTGGCATAGTAGTATTGTTGTTTTCCATTATTTCTAATCATTATTATTGCTACTGTTGTTTCCTGGTTACCCTCTTCTGAACCTCCTGCCTCAAATGGGTTTGTAAATTCTAATTGGGAGTTGGCTGTTTTTATTAGAAACATTAGTGAGTATCAGACAAGTGTCTCACCCAAAGAGTCAGTGCCGAAGGTCACTGCTCCTCTGTGAGAGGCGAGCGCTGCGTGCGAACCTCTCAGCAGGTCCCAGTAGATTAAAATCTTTCCAAGAAGGGAAATAAGCAAGTCGTGGATCATGGCAATATTGAAGGGAGGTTATTTATTCAATGCAATTAATTACTTGATTACTTATGGTTATAAGATTTCACAGCTTTTGGTGGGGAAATTCAATTAGTGCTACAGTTTGGATATTTCCTCTGGACTGAGCAGTTCAGTAAACTGCCTGGAGAGCAGAGCAATACTGGGTGTAGGTGACACAGTTATCCCTGTGCTTGTGACACTGCCAGTGTGATTTGAAAAATCTCAGCTACTGCTGCAGTGTTAGTTACACTAATATAACACATTTATGTAGCATCAACATACCTCAAAACACCCAGTAAATGTTGAAAGGATATGCTAGTTTTTTTGCAGATTGGAAAGCTGCTGAGCAGAAGAGTTATTATTACAAAGCAATTTGATGAAACACCCAGGAACAGAAATTATTTCTGGTTACTTATGTTAAACAGGCCTGCACCATTTTATTTTTCTAGTAATATCTTTGGGTTCTTAGTTTTTGGCTTAGTTTCATTCCCAATTTCCTTTTTAATTCTCAACACCCAGCTTGTTTAAAGCAGTTGAGCTCACTCATGATAGACACATGCTCATTGATCAAAGTTTAACTTTTCCTGGAAGCTAGCATCTCACTTTTTTGTATTCCAAAGTTTATTTTTTCCTAGCCATTTTTTGTCATAGTCTCTGTGAAAAGTCAGATATGAGCAGGAAATTAAGTGTAAACTATAAAATTCTTCAAAGTTATGCTTATCAACAGATAATGATGAGCCGGTTATTAATTGATGGTAAGGTGGGAAACAAACAAACAAATAAATAAACAAGTGAATATTAAACCATCAGCTCTCCAGTAACAGATTTTGAAGTGATCATTGGTATTTCAAATCTGTACTTAATGGATTGCTTTTCTTCTAGTGTTTAGTTTTATTACTATGTTATTAGAAAGCTTGTAACTGGTGTGATCATCGATTTATTTTCACACCATAAAATACCAGGATGTGTTACTTTGATATGATAAAGAATAATACGGGATCTCAAAACTCTAATGTAATTTGAACTTTGAACAACTTGGAAATATTTATATTAAACCTAAATATTTTGGACTTCTAAATCAGACAGAGAGATTTAAATACAAATAGAAATGGATTATTAACTAGAAATCATATTCTGTGTTTAATATATTATCTTTGAAGGAGAAAAGAAAGGACTTTTCGACACGGTCTATAACCTTGTAGAGAACTCTTAAAAAAAACATATCCAGACCATAACTTAGAAATACCATTTGTGCTATACTAATGCCAGAGTTCTCATTCATGTCTTTATCTCTTGAAGTCTGAGTTATTGCCAAAGACTGTGAAGAAAACTTCCTACAAAATTAGGTATCATTCAGGTAGGACAAATGCCTATAAACTTATCCTAATAGCATATATGAAGGGCAAATATAAATGCCTTGAAATACATCTTTTTAAAATATTGTAACTTAAAATATACTGTGTTTTTAAACAGACCCAGAGTGACAATATTTCAACACAACAGCATCCTGGGCTATCTTAGGAGATGCACTGCCAGCAAGTTAAGGGAGCTGAGCCTTGCTGTTTTCCCAGTACTGGTGAAACACATCCGGCTGTTGGGTCCAGTTGCGGGATCCTCAGCTCAAGCAAGCCTTGTACATACTGCAGCAAGTCCTGTGAAGGGCTGTGAATATGATTTAGAGACTGGGGCATCTGGCACGTGAGGAGAGACACCGGGAACTCAGAATATTTAACCTGAAATGAAAAGGCTCAGGGAGGTGGTGGGACCTTATGCATATGCCTAAATACTTAATAGAAGTCAAGATGGAGCCTATTCTCAGTGCAATGTGTACCAAGGGAATAACAGGCAACTCCATGTAAACATAAGAAAAGCCTTTTTTACTTTGAGACTTGTACAGCACTGGAACAAGTTCCTCAGAGAGGATGCAGAACTTCCATCCTTGGAAATACTCATAACCCAACTGGGTGCAGTTCAGAGCAACCTTCTCCAGCTGACCCTCCTCTGAACAGGGCGGTGTGGATCAGATGATCTCCAGGGATGCCTTCCAGCCTGAAGTATTCTGTGACACTGTGACATTCAAGTTTTTTACTTCAAACTGTATGCCAAACTTGTTCTCAAATTATTCTAGTATAGACATTCATTAGTTCACCTCTTGTGAAGGGTTAAATTTAATTATTTTTTTAATTATCTTTTTTTGTGAAGCACATAATATTTATGTGTATACTGCAACTGAATGAAATACAGTGGTTATGTGGAGGGAATGGTAAGGGAAAGATGGAGAAAGAATCACAGCAAACCTCATAAAACATGGATCATACTGAAGATGATGGAAGAGATTCCATTCCCCTGTTCAGCATCTATGTAGTATTAATGTAAATATACTAAAGTACCATGGCATTAGGAATCCACCAAATGGGGGGGCAAAATTTTGCAGTGTATACTATAAAAAACATGCAGCTGCACAATATCATCATATAGGACCTAACTGATATAGTAGAAAGAAAAATATTCAGTGGCATTCTGAGGTTTTTAAGAACACAACAAATAAATAAAAGAAAATTATCCAAATTATTTAATACGAGAAGAAGTAGGCAGAGGGACCATGTATGCTGTTGATTATGCTATGGCCTCATTTGTGATACACTTTCATAATCTTCCAATTTTTCAGTATCCTTTGAAAGGCAACGTAGAAGCTACAGTCAGTGTAATGTAGGTTGTTCCTTGAGCTGGAATTTGTTTTTCAAGACACATTCAAGGTTACAGACTTTTAAAAATATATACCTGTAGAAGATGGTAAAATATAGGAAAAATGTTTCTGGAGATTCTGTATACTCAATGACTGTACTGAGAACTGAAAACTTGAAAAATGGAAAAATGGAAAAGAGGATGTATTGTCACCTGGTATAGGCTTTGCTATGAACCATTTATTTTTATGTCCTAATTTAAGATATTTAAGTCTGCCTAATTGTAATTTTTGGACAGCCAGCAGTATTGAGCAATCAGTCATGATTTCCTCTTGAGTTACACAGTGGTGTTTGCTAACAAGATCTGATATCCCAACTAATGCCTTATGAGCATTCATATTCACAGACTGCAAGTAGCATGATTTGTTTTCTGGAAAATGCTTTGGAAAAGTCTGGAAATCTGCTGAAATAAATTCTTGGAGTGTATGCAGTCAATAAAATTTTACAGAGGGGCGGATTTCGGTGCCCATAAAATTTGTTAAGAAACTTTTAAGAGAAAAAAGAAGACTGAATATGAAATGTTTTTGGCCAGGAACATTGACACTGTTGAAAATATGTGGCAACCCAGCAACTCATTTTCAGCCTTATAACTGCAGCTGTGTCCAAGTTGGAATTATGGATCTCCTTCTATTGTTTGTTCTTGGCTTACAGGTCTGTATTGGATAAATGCAGTTGAGGAGAAAGAAGTGACAGATGTTTTAATGGGAATAGTCCAAGTTCAGCACTTGGCAATTCTTGAAACTTGTGGCATGGAGTGAAATAGAGAGAGATTGCACTCATTAGTATGTGCCATAATTCAATGCTCAGAGAAATGGACATTGTTAATAATGCAGTTGAGAACACTGAAGGAAAAGCTGTAGCTACCAAAGGTGGTACTAGAGCAGCGTGGGAACTCAGAGACATGCTTCTTCTGTAGGAAGCACAGAGGTCCCTACTGCCACTGAAAGGGGTAAGAGCAGCACTAAGACCAACCTGAATGACTCCACCATCTGACAAGGAGGTACCACTCAAGGATACCTTTTTCTTTCCTTGTCAGTCTGCAGTTCATTGAACTGTGAGTTTATACCGATTAACTCATGAGGAAAATTAACTCATTTACTTCTGCGAGATACCTTTCTTGGATCTCACTATTATCTGATTTAAAAGTCTCTCAGCATTTACGATTTTATGGAAATCTTCTGACAGAGAGGAAGAATTTCTCCTGCCACTTGTGTAGGAAGCCTAGAGTGTCACACGTTTGAACTCTGAGATCTCAACTAGATCTTGAGGTGTTAGTAGAAACCTCTGTTTTTCCATATCTCGAAAAATAGAATAGGGATGCTGGTCAAGCACATATTTCTTCAAGGATCTTTTGAGCACAATCTGCTATGCCCATAGTTCCATATCAGTAATGAGCCAAGATTTCTTCATACGCATAATGACCTCTCAGGAGGAAAAAATCTTGAAGACAAGAGGCATTCACATTTCACACCTGGGGACAAAATTTCAGGCTTCAAACAGGTAAAGACAACCCTCTCTCCCCCCAGCATCTGAATTTATCACACTCCATTTATTTGTATGCATGTTTATCACAGTAGAATGAAAGATGGTCCTTGCAGTGCGCAAAACAAACTAGTCTGTGGGCTGCTACAGCCATTAGCTGAGAGAATGGAGAAGGAACTGAAGAGGAGTTCAGAAAGCTTTATTGTCTAAAATCTTAAGCTTATATTACAAATAGCTTTGGGATAAACATATGCTATCTAAATTCTTCCACTTCCAGTATTATATATATCAAAAGCAGCAGAAATAGACAGACAGTGCATTTTCACTGCACCTGGAAGAAAAAGCCTGATAAATTATTTTGATTTGGTGAAAAGTCTCAAAACCTGATGAAATATTTTCTCACTATGTACATTCTTACTCCACTTTAATTTCTGGTAATGTATCCATGTCTGCTCAATGAACTGGTGAGTTAGCACAGAGACATCACAAAAAGATTCAAAATATTACATACAGCAAATGATTCAGGGATACATATTGCTACATGTTTTCAAGAAAGGAGCAATAGTTTAACAAAAAAAAGCTCCAAAGGAGAAAAAATTATTCTAAATTTAGTGGCATTTCTCACCAGATGAAAAGCCAAATTTATTTATTTATTTACTTTTAGGCACAGAAAAAGGAGAAAGGATAATTATTACTTTTGTAATGAGGTCTTGGGTTTGATTTTTTATCTTGTCCTTGGAACCCAAATATACTCTTAAGATAGATTTTGCTGCATATAAGCATCCATTGGGATTTACTTTCAGTAACGTACATTTTTCTAGCCAAAATTCTAGGGGTTCCAGTGACAGGATACTCTCTCTTATTCTTAGATTTTAGTAATTTGTCATTACATTAAGTAACATTAAGTATTTCTTAATAGTGGGATTTCCCCTTTTATTTTTCTTTTCTTTTCTTTCCCTTGTTTACCAGGAACCTTTGGAATTCTGGCACTATTAACATAAAAAGGACCAAGATTTCCTTGCTGTCCAGTTGTGAATGGAGTTTAAATGTTAACATTTTACAAGTGTGTGCATATACACAAATAGCCCTGCAGTAAAGTACCATATAGTCTGGTGTCATTTAAATTAAACTTAGTTCAGAGCTCATTGTTACATGTGATTTCAAAAAGTGATAATTTATCTCACTGAATTACCACTCCGCTCCTCATAGAAAGTGACACTCATGACCACATAATAAAATACTTTATGGCCTGTTGTTCAGTCATAATTCCACTTTGCTGTAGCAGGAGGAAGCCACAAGTAATTCCACTCTAGCTGCTGTGTTGCCTCCCAGCCTATGCACTGCGATTAAAAAGCCCGACAGCCTCTCATCTGCAGATGGCAGAAGCCTCTAAAACTGTTGAACTGGCACTCAGTCAGTTGGCTTTTGATCTGGTTTTTCAGATATAAGAGCCTGTTTAAGCAGAAAAGAAAATAAGCTGTTCACGTTCAGTCAGTATGAAGCCCTCTTCTGATGGGGCTTTGTGTCTTTATCTGTTCCTTCAGCTGCTTTTAATTAATGCTTTGAAGACACCATGTATTTTGTGTTTAAGGGCAAGAATAATTCTTTCTAACTCAATTCCATATTAAACATCTTGCTTGTGAGCTGCAGCCCTTTTTTTTTCCCCAATGGACTCACTACAGAGTAACTTACTAATACATTTCTTGAAATAGGGACAGATTTTCTCATTTAGCAAGGACTGCAATCCTAATCTATTTACAGTTCATTGGAGAATCACATTTTAGTGTAGACCAAATGTATAGATAAATAAAAAGCTATTTCACAGCTTTTTACAGAGCACCATTAAACTTCAGGGGTTATGGTAAAGCCCAGCAGCACAAGGCCTATAATTTTCAAGGAACTTTTGTGATCCTTTGGGACAAATCCCTTGGTAATAAATATCCACATTACTATTTTTTCATTGGTGGATGTAGTGCAAAGCAATGGTTAGCACAGTGCCCTTCTGCAGGGAGGAAAACAGACTCCCTGAGCAGCCATAGAGAATGTAAGCGTGGCAAGACTCTCACCTGGAGCAGGTAGGTTCAGAAACACTTTGCACTTCTAAGGGAGAATGTGTCACAGGAAACTTGAGAGAACATCCAACAACAAGACACGCAGATAAAATTATAAAGGAGCAGGAAAGGCAGATGAAGGTTGCAGCAGTGGAAGGTAGCAGTGCAGTCTCATTTGTGATGCTGCTCTGGTCATTGCTGTGGTGTTTTCTGTTTAAATAAAGTAAAGCAAATGAAAAAAGAAGTGTAATTGAAAAGGAGAAATCACTAGAGGAAGAAGCATTTGTCAGGGCACAGCTGGGCCAGGGTGTCCTCAGGGCTATGAGTGGTGGGACCCCCAAGGCAGACCCTGGCAGGCAGGGCCTGTCTCACCCCCAGCCAGGAGCAGGGCAGCTGGGGGGCACTGGGGCAGCCTCAGCCCCAGTCATTGGGTGTCTCCCTGGGGATGGGGACAGGCCAAGGCTGGGACATGGGCCCATGGGGTAGCCCAGCAAGGCAAGGCTGTGGGGAGCTGGGGGCTGGCCCTGCTGCAGCAGCACTGGGACAGGGACTGACAACCCCAGTGGGCTGACATGGAGCTCTGGGTCATGCGGTGGGCAGTAGAGGGCAGGTCTCAGGGAGTCTGGCCTGGGACAGCCAAGCCTGGGGATGCCATCAGGACCTTGGAAAAGGGTCTTGATACTGTGTTCATGACCTGGCAGGAACACCAGTCCCAAAAAATTTTCTTCTAGGAGAAAGTTCCCTAACATCACTACAAACTACAGAAACAACAGACAGAAGCATGACTGTTACCTCTGTGATGAAAGGGTTGATCACTTTGTAAGAAAGAGTGACATTATGGGAACACTTCAGAAGAGGTGCACTGGAGAGCATTCAGGACAGCAAATAGCATGTGCATTCAGGAGAGAGATTTGAACATTTATACCTCTAAAAGTCCACCTCCCCTCTGAGGGTTTTAACATGAAAATAGCTTTGAACTCAATAAATTTAAATTAATTTAAAAACCCAACAAATATAAAGTAGCTTAGAGGAAAATGTTAAAGGTTGAAAGATATGCTCCTCCACATTGCGTCTCCCAAATTAGCAATTAATAAAGAAATAATGGAATAAGTATTGTTGAGTAGTTCACTACTGCGTCCTTGAATGAAGTACTTGACTATGAACAAAGTGTGTAGCCAACAGAGAGGGAACTGAGAAAAAAGTAATTGTAAAGACTGGGGGGAAAGTTTGTGCAAGGTTTCTCTCACTGTTGGAAAATGCAGTAATCTATGGTTTAACAAAAAGTCAACACAAGTAAGCACTTCTCTTGCAGTTAAAACTAGTATAATCCAAATACTTATAGTCACCTCTGAGCTGTTCAAAAATTTTATAAAGTATTTATAGAGATCAATTAGGAGAAGTTAAAATGTTAACAGTTACCAAAATTGGAAGTAATATAAATATTTGGAAGTGTTTAAATTGTAAATACCCTGAAAGATATTTACCTTTCATGTGCAATCTTAAGATGCTTCTCAAACATGAAGACAGCCTGCAAAAGGTAGCAGATGTGTTTTAGTATTCCAATCACAAAGCAGTGTTGCAGTCATACAGCAGCTGACAGCTCTGCCTTGCACCTCATTGTTCTGCAGGAGAGTTGAAAAGAACTGAACGTATTGACATATGCATAGAGTTTGACAGCTAGCTGACTTGCACTGGGGGATGGACAAGGGTGGAAGCGGAGAAGAGATACGCTTATCTGGTGGACTCAGTAAGAACTGTGTGTTTCCCCCTCACTTTCACCTCCAGCTCATTTAAGATATTTCAATAAGGACAAGTGGAGCTTTAGAAACCAATAATTCACTCATCGAGGTTACTAGTATAGAACCTAAGGATTCCTATACATTTGGGACATTTGTTCACAAATTTGTTTCCTAGTATTTGTAGCACAGCTGCTTCTGGCAAGGATACCTTCGGAGAGTATTCACCTCACCATGGTAGCTCCTAGAACAAGCAGTGACTGAATGTATCTCATTGAAGGTTCCAGGATTTGTTTTCTACTCCTCAAGATGGGAGACGTGAACAGAGTGTACTGAGGCCTTCTTTCATTGCAAATCTCTAGGCTTCCTTCTTTCACAACAAAAGTATAAACAGGAGGTGAGTGAGTCTGATGCAGATACAGACATGAGCCCGATACAGGATCAGGATGCTGTGAAATCCAAATGCAAAGAATTACAAGCACTACTTGAATTATCACTTGACATATAGCCCTTTGTAATGAAGGTAACAAGGAAAAGATCAAATTATTAAAGAAAAAATATATTTAAATATAGAAATAGATTAAGATTATCTGTTTAACATGAACTATGTATATTTAGAAGTCAAATGTTAGCTTTCGTGTCTTTTACTGTCTCTCTGTACCTTTTGGTCTTTTTCTATGACCTGAATTTCATTAAGAGGTACTTGGAAATATTTCATGGCCACTCCATAGTATGCAGCAGAGTAGCATGTCAGCAAACATTGTTCTGATATTATTTTCAGCTTGTACAAAACACAACTTGTGATTTCTTTAGCTTTTTCTCCTACCTGGAAAGAACTACTCAAGAGTCTCCATTTTCCCTACACAGAAAGCTGAACATCATCCTTTAGACCTGCACTACTGTGTTGTGAAGATTTTTATTTTCATTGGCATCTTCCCTTCAAGAAGGACAACATGCCTCTCCATGTTCTTCAAACATGGAACTGATCTTGAGTATCTTAAGCATATTTGAGAAAATGGCATTTCCATGTCATCTTTGGCCTAGTCTCAATTTTTTAGACATGTATAACTTGGAATCTGTTTGCCACTGTCATGCCAATCAAGGGTATTAGTATTTACCTTTAATTTAAAGTTTTATTACCTTTGAATACAGTGTTGTTGCTGAGCTCACAGAAATGTTTTTAAAGTTCTGCTTCAATGTTTTTTTTTCCTTGCTGCACATGATAGGACTGTATTTAGCAACTATACTGCTGTGAAACCAAGATACAGCTTCAATGGACCTACTTCTGAGAACATATTTTAAAATGTTGACAAAACCCTATCCTCTCATCCTTCCAGTCCATTGACCTTTTTTTTTTTTTTTCTTTTTTCTTTTTTTTTTCTTTTTCCTTTTGCTGGCTAATTTAGTGCATCCAGCCTTGCAAAAGAGAATGCATTCCCCTGGAGTGATTCCTATAAAATGGAAGTTCATTATTGTTTTTAAATCCTCTCTCTCAAATTCTTGTCTTCTGAAATAACATTTGTGTGAAGGCTGTCAATTAAAAATGTGCAAAAAAGAAACATCATACTAATTAGTCACAGTTCAGTAAGCATATTCATGTTTACTACAGTAAAGGTGATCACATTAATGCATTATACACATTATGCTAAATTTCCACCTTCATTCTATCTACCAAATCATCCCTTGAATGATATTTCGTAGAGAGACAAGGAGTAGGAAAAAGCTCAAAACGAGTAGGTGAAAAAACATTACAAAGAAATATTTGGTTTTTCAGAGTACAGCTGACTTTCCAAAGTTACTGTAAACTTGCCGTAGCAGGTGGCCATACATGTTGAACAAGTAGTGGCCCAATAACGTCCAGTAATTCAGTCTACCACGGGAAAATACTAAAACATTAAAGCCTGCTTTTTATAGGAAACATTTACTTACAGCCTAACTACCCAGAAATACCACTTAAAAAGCTGTGGCAGATTTTATTTTTTTTAAGGGAAGGGACAGCAACAGAAAAATAATATTTGCAATTTTCAAATATTTTCTTATTTTTAATGTATTATTTTTCTCCTCCTACTCTGTAATTATTTCTTAGAGAAATGAACACAGGTGGAGGGATATGAAAAATAGTTATAACAAAAGCCCAAACCAGCTCTAAAATACACTTATGTTCAGAATATTGCTTAAGCACATAGGGGTAGCATAAAAGGCTTATTAGATTTTGGAACAAGTTATATAGTTCACTCACTGCTTCATCAGTTTGAAACAAAAATTTTGGAGCTTCCAAACCCCCTTGCTTTCTAACACTCCTCACCAAAGTGGGAGGCTAGGTGTGGCTGGGGAAGGATTCCAAGATCAAGACCCAATAACAACAAACAAGCTGTTATTGAGCAGGCATTCTTTATTGCAGCGCTGGGCAGCACTGGGGATATTTCCACCATGAGTGCTCCAAGGAGTCAGTGAAACACCCCAACTAATATAAACCAAAAACATGCATATTCAGTTCCATGTCAGTGAGTTCCCAGAATTCTTCTGCATAATCATTTTATTTCCTGGAATTGGCTATCTTTGTAATTATGCATGCTCGAGGGTCTCCTGTGGGGGTCTTTGTTGATTCTAGTCCTTTGTCGTCTTTGTCCTGGTCTCTCGTCCTGGTCCTGTCTCCAGTCTCCCACTGGTAGATTGCCCAGGTGGGTCAGAGTCCACATGAGTGTTGTCTGTAGGCACCACAGGGTCTTAGAAGACTTGATGTTATCACAGCCTCCAGGATGCTTGGCATAGTTGACTGATAGTTTCACAAAGCACCTTGGTTTAAAAGCAACCCTCTTAGTATAGCAAATTCATTATTTTAGTAAAATTTTCTTAGGCTATATTTCTATTGAATTTACTAACAAATATCCTATGATGTATCAAGTTCAAAGGAAACAAACAAACAAACAAACATACAAACATGCAAACAAAAACAGCTGTCCAAAGCTCATAAGGAAACATGTGTTACCCTGTTCTACCAAATATTGTGTTTTTCAATATACAGTTGGAGGCACACTTAGAAAAAAATAATTAACATTGATAAATAGCTGCAATTGCTCCTGTTATTTAGGAAATACAGCTGTTAAGGAATAACTGCCTTTTAAATAATCAGTCATTGTTTTTTCAGATGTGGTCATGTTTGTCAATGGCAAATACCACTCAGAGCATTAAAATTTGCCACAATAATTGCAGATTGTTTCAGAACTGTTTTGCTTCAATCAGTCCTTGTGGATAAAACTTACAGAACAAAATGTCTTTGAAAGTACGTGGATTTTCCATCACCGTTTTTGAACATATTAGGATGCCTTACATGTTACATTGGGTGCTTTCAGAATATTATATTGTATGAAATGTTGAAAAGCTAATTTTCAGTAAATCCTGTAACAATTTTACAATAATGTATCAGCTACCTAATACAGATTTCTGAGTAAAATGGAAGGATACTGATGTCCAGTAGTTATCCACTGGTAACAGAGAAAGGAGCGTACAGGCATATATCTCTACCATACCTCCTCCACCTTCTTCAAGGGTTCAAGTTTCTTTGGTGACAGGTCAAAGTTGTGAAATAGACTACATACATTTTTAACATTTTCAAACCTCACAGTGTTACCTGCATCTCTCCAGAATTCCCCCAAGACCACTCCCAAGTAGGGACTAGGAAACAAAAACATTTTTCGAGGAAGGAGGAACCATGTGGATTGCCTGGAAGTTGTGTAAAATAAGCTTTGTTCATTTCTAGGAGCCCTTCCCATTCACAGGGGATCTTTGCACATGAATGCAACCTCACCTAAAAGTCTTTATATAGGCCATCAAGTGCTTCCTAAAGCGTTAGTCAAACATGCAAAAGTAATCACTTAAAACTCTAATCAAACAAGTTAATCTTAAGCAAATATTTAAAATGGCTTTGAGACTGAGCTCCCAAGCATTCATGTGTGTTTGAGAGGTGGGGGTGGCAAGTGGAATTAATAAATATCGTGTGTGAGCACTTTCCTTTCTAGAATATAGCCAGACTTGGAGCAGAAGAATAAAACAATAAATGCAAAAACACCCCAGAGACCCCACAAAAAGACTTGAACTAACAAAAATAGAATAAAATTTTTAAAAACCCAGAAAGTAACATTCTACCTTTTGGATCTGTAGAGAGCATAGAGCAAGTCAATAATAACCTTGTCTGCACAGCACTAGCTGGTAAGTATTACAACACATATAACAAAGGATATTAAAAAACCCCTCTTCTGTTCAAAGTAAATGTGAGCATATGCTCCACTATTTCATGAAATGAATAGCAAATGTAAGTCCTATTTGGGAGGTTTATTAGCCTTGGTGTTATTGCACATGGAACTGCAACGTGCATCTTGCGTTCTTTAGAGATTAATTTTGAAAATAGCAGAAGCAAAACTAATCAAACACTTGTTTCTTCACAGGTTTTATTTCTAAGCTTGTGTATGTAGCCAATTCCAAGTGGATGTCAGTGTAATATTAGTCTGGGGCACAGAATGTGAAATTTTGATTTAATAATGTTCTTTCCATTAGTTCAAAGATTTGAAAAAAAAAAAAAAATCCCTAGACTTTTCCCCTTAAGGGATAGAGCACATTACTTATTTGTATTCATGCAAGCTTTTGGGGAACTGGAAAACTCTGAAATCAACCGAGAAAGAGTGGCACCTTTTTACATAATGGCAGATACACTGAATAGAGCTGCAGTCATTATTGTGTTAGTTGATGCCAGTAACAATTTCTACTACCAGTATGCCAGACTGTCTAGCTGAAATACAGATAGCATTACAGACTATCCAATATATAGAAAATTGCATGGATCTGATGGCCTTTTAAACATTAGGCCATGAGAAAATGGGAGACAGGAAAGAAGTTAGGCTCATAATCAGCAGATGACAAAAAAAAAATATTGTTATGTCTGCTTTGCCTAGCAACTTCAGGGATTCTGCATATCTCATAGGAAAATCTGTCCAGACCCATAGTGCTGAGGACATGAATGAGATTCCAAATCATTCTCTGTTTAAATATAACCCTTCATTGTGTCTCTGCTACTGTTGAGAAATCAAATGAAGGTGAAAATTCAACAAACTGAGAAAGAGGGGCAGCATGTTAATATTTGAAAGGGAGGCTCTAATATTTGAAACAGTGGAATGGAAACTTTTTTATTTTTGTCTTGTTGACCTTGGAATAGTCACATCTTTTATCTGTATTAAAGTCCTTTATCTGGCAAATAGCAATACAAACACAAGAAGAAAGTTTAAGGTGATAAATCTCATACAACAGCGTTCAGGTGTTATAAATATCTACATTCTTTAATCCTATCATCTAGCCTGGATATCCTACCACAAAGCAAATAAAGAAATTGAAGGAAATCCTGCTTTTTCAGATGAAATAACACTGCTCTTTTGCCTGAAACCTGTCTTGATTAATTTGTCACATTTAAAAAATAATAATAAAATACTCTTACTATCAATGTATTCAAGTTCAACAATATTTTCATAGAAAAGGAAGTGTCTAATTCAGATGCAAGATCAATACTAATCATGAACATAATCTAAATTTAACAAACTAATTTCCTTTGTGTTCATTTTCAAGGTATCCTCTGGGGACTGAGTTTATAGCAAAAGAATATTGAGGAAATATTCAGGAAAAGTCAATGCTGAAGCTGTATTTTCCCTGAAAACCTGTTTTAGTAATTACATTAATCCAATTAATGTATGATCATTATCTGTTCAAAATAAACCAAATGTTGAATATTGAATAACAACAACTTACGTTCAGCTAAAGTATTACAGGTAACTTCATACAGCAACATAGCTATTCAATTTAAAGAAGGCTGTTATCTACTTACAGAGAGAAGTACAAAACAAAATCCAACAAAATAAATTTTTTCACTTAATTATCTTGTTTGAGAATATCAGTGTTTCTTCAGTCTTCTCTTTTCTTTCAAGTTCTTAGCTATAAATCTAGTCTTTACAGACACTGTACTAACTATTTTAAGTGGGGGTGGAACATGTTATTCTAGCTATATGTAACTCGCAAACAGATCAAGTGAAACTCTCATGCTGGTGTTGTGTAGCATAGCGGTTTGAGGACACCTGAGGAACTAAAATCTCTGACTGCAAGAGGACAGGATGCCACCAGAGGCTGCTGTCTCTAGGTCAGCAAAACACACAGCAGTGGCACCTCAGGTTGGACCTTCACCTCTTACCTGTGCTTCTTAGCTACAAGATTTTTTAGGATTTTTATTTTAATGTGACTTGTAGGAGTACTGATCTGTCCATTATTCTATTTTACTATTATCTAAACAGCTTCTAGATGGAAAAATATGCTAATTTATTTTTACATCCAAATGACATCCCCTCTATTAATAGTGTTGGTAGTGAGTTTCAAACACAGTATGTAATGATAATATTAAGAATATATACTATAATCCTTAACGTTTTAGTTAGACAAAACACAGTGAGAAATAATTATCTACAGCGGTAAAATCCTTGAATTTCTGTAAAATTCTGTCATCGCTTACTAATCTGTCAAAGAAGTTCTACAGATTTAAAAAAAAAAAAAAAAGGGAAAGCAGGTCACAAAACTGTGTACAGGGATGCTGAGACGACTTTTTAGACTCCGAATTTTTATGCATTTAAAAATTAATTCTTCTGTGGTTTTTGCATTACTCAGTAAAGTTCCAAAATTCCTTGGGAAATCTTTCATATACCTAAATGACAATGAGATTAATACATTAATAACATATACATGCATACATATTTGAATATTATAAACAGACACAGTTTCATAAACTTCAACCATTTTAGTTCTATGTCACATAAACTCTGCTAAAGGCATTCTGAGTTAACACAGTGGAAAAATAATGAAGTTCACTTCATGTAGCAATAGATTAATGCTGTCTGGGGGAAAAAATATCCTCCTTCAGGAAATGTGTTTTCTGTTTCACTGGGTAAAGAAGAAATAAGAAAATTGTAGAATTGTGGAGCGAGGTGGAATGAGTAGAGACTGTGATATGAGGAAAAGATTGATTATATAAGAGCATTTTAAAAGATCATAATGTCCTAAAGTTACCCTGGATTTTTTTGTTTGTGTTTGTTTGTTTGTTTGTTTACTTGATTGTTGTGGAGTTTTATTGGTTGTTTTTTTTTGTTTGGTTGGGTGTTTTTTTTTGTTACACATTAGAAATTCATAGAAGGAAGACAACCTCTCCATTCCATTTTTGGTATGTATTCATCCAGCAATTATCAATTAAGTTGTATTGAAAACCAGGATATCTTAAAGAACTCTCGATGACATATAGAAGAAGAGGATGATAGCTGAAGCAATTTCAGTAACATTTTCAGAAATGACTGCTCATTGATTATGGTTATTCCAAGGAGCCTAAGGTATTCCAGTACCCATTAAATTCTGAAGAAACTATATGCCAGTTTTACTTACTTTAGATAGAAAAAGATTTTTCTTCTTACACTAACAAAACTTTAGCTCAGGTTTTGGATTTTAAATCAACTTGCAAAAGTTGGGTGATATTTTCAGAACTTATTTCAAATATGACACTGGTAACATAACACAAAGTCTTTCCCCTTACTGTTCCATCTTGGCTTTATCCATTTAAAATTTAATTATATTTGCTTAATGTTTAAAGTTTGCTTAGTATATGCATTATGTGTAATACATACATATATATGTGTGTATATATACAATTGGACATCTTTGTTAACATGTCTTAAAAATAGTATTTAAACATTTTGGTACTTTTTGGGACTGGATCTCAGGTTACATTTTGCAGAATATTGTCACTATGTGCATTCCCTCTTTTCTAGGTCTAAGGAAACAGATGAGTGAGGAGCTGTAAGCTCAGTGCTGTTTACCAGGCAACTGTCACAGAGAGCAGCTACAGCAAAGACGAGGACTAATAAGACATAACAGCAAAAGTAGGGGTTGGGGCAAACATCCTAAAAATGAGAAGAAATGAAATCTAAAGGCTCGCCAACCAAGTTAAGGCTGGCACACTACTAAGCATTCCAGCCTTTGAGAATGAGCTCCTGAAACTGCATTGCAAACTCACTCTGTTGAGGCTTCAGACTACCAAATGAAGATGCTGTTCTGCAAGCTGAAGTCCTGAAAAGAGTAGGACACATTGTGGCTTTTGGGGTGATTCAGTTTGGAGTGAAAATACTGACAAGATGCAAATGTTTTAGACTAAAAAACTGAAACAACAGGTTTATTTTATAGGTTTCAGTAATACATACTGTAAGACTGAATATCTGTATTATGCCATCATTCCTAAGATGTTTTCAAGATATTTTCAAAACAACTCTGATGTTGCTGCTGTTTACAGGGGTCTAGCAAAAAAAAAAACCCAAAAAAACAAAGAAGGTCGGGAGAGAAGAGAGAAATAAACTAAGCAATTAGTATTCCCAAGCATCTAGCAGGAGAAAGAGAGATCTGGGAACAGAGCCTTTTCTCAGGATTCACTTACTAAGATGTGGTAATAACAATATGATCTTTAAATTCACTTCCTTGAACATTAAGAGATCTGGGAATTGCAATTGATTTGCCTGGTGATTGTTTTTTTACCTTTTTCAGCATCCAGAGAAAGAGGCAGAGGCAGTTTCTGTGGAGAAAGAGTAAGCTAAACTCAAAGTATCCAAATAAGAGGATTTGGATTCAAGCAGAATCAGTTTTGAGACAATTGCTTTGTCACATAGCAGCTACTGAAAAATTGTATTTCTGTTGCCATGCCTCATGCCTGAGCCAATAATTCCTGGAAGCCAAGTGTAGTACACATTATGTAGGTATTGTGGAAGAATAATAACAGTTATGCAAGTTAACTTGAACCCCCTGAGTGTGAAGAAGTGATGTAAAAATGACAAGGGAGGAAGGATTTCTCTCTTGTTCAGCAGCAGCATGGCAGTGTAAAGGTGAGAGGCAGTTTCTTACACATACTCGTAACTGTAGACACTTGGTATACTGACACCTGTCATAATATTAATTTATTGAAATACTGCAATGTCCAGAAATCTGTCATTAACACGGCAGTGGTGAGATTATAACAGTTTAACATTGTAACTTTCTTTTACTTTAAACATGAAGTGATGTATCTCTGTGTTATCTAGTTGGGTAGCCACTGGCAATAGATCATTTATTTTTATGTTTTTTTTGCAAACAGTAACTGGGTATGTTGTAAAGGTGTGAAATTTCATTTTACTTCATACTTTACTGTAATTCTGTGGTGCAAAAAAATATGCTTGTACACTTCACCATAAAATAAATCCACTACAACAGATTATAAATTAAAACAACTATTAGAATCTTTATTTACTTGTTGATATAGGGAGATTCAGTGAAAACTTGCATAAATGGAGGCTAAAATAGTACTAAGACAGCAATGAATTCCACCCTCAGTCTACAGTGTCTTTATAGGGACTGAGTGGGAATTCCCCAAAGGGAAGGAAGTGATTACACATTTAGAATCAACTGTGGTGGATATACTGCAGACCACAGTCAGAAAACAAATCCTACCTGGTTACAGGTAAAATAAAAAAGTTTTTTTATTTGATTGTGGTGTTATAAAAATTCTGTGACTCTTCCTCAGCTCTGGCCTCATTCAATGGAAAGCTATCATGTCATTTCCCCTCTGCTGCCACACAGAAATAAAATCATTACAGTTTGTTTTTTAGGGTAAGCAGCAGATTTAGGGAAACTCATGTAAAAAGAGCTGTCTTGCAACTTGCAAATCAGGTTTGTCGGCTAGTAGCAGACAAGTAACTATTATTAGCTGTTACAGGAGGCAAGATATAAATGTCATTTTTTCTGAAAGGTGAAGTTAAATCTTTCAGTTTCACTAGAGAAGATTTCTGTCACAGTTTGAAAAAATGCTATATGTGGAAGCTACTACTGTATCATCTGTCATAGCAAGTGATATTTTGGGGCCACATTGTAACCCAGATGATGACTAGTTTACAACCTTGACCAAAGTATTTTTGGTGAATTAAAGTTATGCATGAATTTAAGGCCTAAATTCAGCTTACTCACTGGTAGTTTAACACTTCTGGAAGAACTCTAAGGGGCTTAGGAAAGGCAGAAACATACTGAATCATGTAAATACTTTTGCATGTAGATGGATAGGGAACCTAAATTTGAACATGCTCCTAGTTTCGAGTTCTCTTGATAGATAAGGTCATTCACTTACCATTCTTGCAACCTAAGGAAATAAAACAGGGACAGCATTTTGTCTAGTATTTTTCACTCACCTTGCACAAAGAGGTGTAATTGTCCTCAACTGGTGTAAACTGCTAGACTTACTCAACCTTTCAGTGCTGAAAATTCAAACTTTTGACATTTATTTAGTCTTTAAAAGCCAATTTTAATGCTTCTGACTGGTGAAGCTTTGCAAATACGAACACTTTGAAGAATCACACTTAGAGACATTATATGTATGACTTTGCCAAAACGAGTCACTGCTACAAATGTGTGTAGCTTTGATATCCTGGGTTACTGCAGGAAGCTGAAGGAGACAAAGCCTGTCCTTCCTGCAGTCTGGGGAAACAGTTTTTTGCCATTTAAAAAGCATCACACAGAAACTGGTGAAAGGACTAAAAAAAGGTCAGCCCATATCTGAGGCAAAGTGGGAAAAACTGGCAATGTGGACTAGAGAAACTATTTCTTTTTGCCTGTACTGTGTGCAGCTGATGTGCAATAACTGCAGAGAGATTGCTTTGTGATACACTTTTCTACAGTGTCCTTTTTCACCCTTAAATAAATAGCACTAAATTTTCTGAAAACTGGCTGATCACATATGAACTCTGTCACTACTTTTATGAGAGCCACAGGGAAACTGCCAACCTTGTATTAAGTATCCTAAGGTCTGGTGGAAAGGTAAGGGGACCATGACTGTAAATTCAAGTCTGGAGGCAGTGGACTGTGTTGCCTCACCTGAAAGAAACTCAGCTTTGCACATCTGAGACCTCAGCAGAATACCTTAGAGGATCTCATGAGGGACATAGCTGTAGTAAATGAGCATCACAGGAACTATGAAGGTGGCTAAAATAATTAAAAATCTATTCCATTTATAAAAGAGTCTATTAACAAATCTTGGAACGAGACATCCAGATTTCAAAATAAGGGCACCACGGTCCTTTTACATATCATGGATTATTTGGTTTAGGAATACACAGCAGCAAAGAAATATTTTGAATGTGAAGTTGTGTTCTTCAGTGCTTACATATCTCAGTATATTTTCACCTTCCTTAAGCTTATTTCATGGTTATTTCAACAGCACAGCTGAAAATAACTGAATCCTGAAGTTATAATGTAGGCCTAACAAAATATAGTATTTCACTTGTGTAAGAGTGAGGGAAGAAAATTCAAGAACCTATTCATTATTTTAAAACCATCTGTTGCCTAGCAACTCTGCTGAGGATCATGGGATTTTGCTCATACACAGACCAGTAGGCAGCTGGCTGGTGGTGGGTGTAAGGGACTTCTTCCCACCCTCCCACAGTACTGATAGAAAAAGTCCCTGCCTCCAAAAGCACCTTTCAGAGGTCCAGCAGAGAATTTTATTTTTAATAATTTACACTTTTCAGAGAGACAAGATATCATCCAGAGGGACACAGACATCTGGAGAAGTGGGCCCATGGGAACCTCATGAGGTTCAACAAGGCCAAGTGGAAGGTCCTGCACCTGGGTCAGGGCAATCCTTGTTATCAATATAGGGTGGGGGATGATGTGGTAGAGAACAGCCCTATGGAAAAGGACTTGGGGGTACTGGTGGATGAAACATGGGACATGAGCAAAGAATATGCACTCACAGCGCAGAGGGCCAATTGCATACTGGGCTGCATCAAAAGAAGTGTGGCCAGAAGATCAAGAGAGATTATTGTGATTCTGCCCCTCTACTCTGTTCTGATGAGACCCCACCTGGTGTACTGTGTCCAGTTCTGGAACCCTCAACATAAGAAAGACATGAACCTGTTGGAGGCAGTCCAGACGATGGCCACAAAAATTACCAGAGGGCTGGAGCACCTCTCTTATGAAGACAGGCTGAGATAGTTAGGTTTGTTCAGCCTGGAGAAGAGAAGGCTCCAGGAAGACCTTACAGCAACCTTCCAGTATCTGAAAGGGGCCTACAAGAAAGCTGAGGAAGGGCTGTTTACAATCACATGTAGTGATAAGACAAGGGACAATGGTAATAAAGTAGAGCAGGGTAGGTTTAGAATAAACATTAGGAAGAAATTCTTTACTATGAGGATGGTGAAACACTAGAACAGGTTGTTCAGAGAGGTGGTGGAGGCCCCATCCTTGGAGACATTCAAGGTCAGGCTTCATGGGCCATTGAGCAAACTGATCTAGTTAGAGGTCCCTGCTCACTGCAGGGGAATTGGACTAGGTGATCTTTAAAGGTCCCTTCCAACCCAACACATTCTATTATTCTATGATTCCATGTTGCCCAGATTTTGAGGGACTTGGCTTTCCAGGCCACTCTGGCAGTTACACAACGTGCCTGCAGGCTCATTTGAATTATATTTATTCCACATGAGTTTTCTTTTCTGGCTTGAACTATGGTGCTGTACTGCAGTTGTCATTGGACTAGTAACCAAACTCCTCCCAAAAGTACAGCTGAGCTAAAATGAATAAATAAACATTTTAGACTGTAGCCAGAAAAGTTCAAAAATTCAGGCAGTCCTATTCCTAAACTGGCCCAAACCCATGCCTCAAAAATCATCACACTGTAGCAGCTGCCCACCCACTATTTCACACCTCAGCATCTTCTTCAGAATCCTAACAGAGTTTCTTTATAAGCCTTATGAAATCCCACCACTGGTTAGAAATAGCAGCAAGCTATGTATGGTGTCCTCACTTTGCAATGACTTAGCAGGGTTCTCTGCCCAGGAATATACAACTCCTCCATGAAAGTTTGTTACTGAGCTTTAGGGATTTCTCCAGGAAAGGCATGGGCATGAGTGACTCTTTGCTGGCTTATTTGTCATTGTAACAAGATGCTCCAATTTAACTAGATTTTTTTTTTTTTTTTAAATTAGAGTGGGATTGAGAGGGAAGCTTTTGACAAATCTTGAGATGCTTCATCCTCCCCATTTTTCTTCCAAGATACTGTAAAAATAGGTGGAAAAAAATAAAATTAGATTAAGCTTTTGTCTGAGAAAAAAACAAACAAACCCATACAACCTATCTTTCAGGATACAAATTTGACAAGCTACCATAGTATATATTTGGTTCTTTTGCCATATATACTGAAGCCCAAGTTTCAGCTTGAACCTTTCCTAAGCTTACCCAAAACTTCAAACCATTCTCTTTTAAAATCTTGGCAAATCTGGACCAAGCTTCAGCTGCCTTTAGGAAAGTTTCTAATACATTTAACTGTGTCTCTGTCGAGAATATGATGAATAAACAGCACTTTTTGTAGCAGAGATATGGTGAACCTAAATGTCACATCTAATAGACGTGTTTCAATATTTTTATTTGCAGCTGTAAGATACTGTCAGCATACTTTCAGTTGTTTTTTTCTTCTTCCTGTCCTCTTCCAGTCTTTCCAGCTCTATGATTAATTTAGAATCACTAAGATTGTTACAAGCCAGGAGGACTGGCTAGGAACTGACAGATAAGGGTATCCATATAGACACAAAAAATATCAATATGTATCCATATAGACATTCTCACTTTTGTATAAAAATACTGTTAATTGATGGTTAATTCAGAAATTAAATCTATATAAAACAAGGAGAAAAAGGCAATTTATATTATCTCTTTAAAATTTCTTAAGGTAAATGTGTAACTTTACACAAAATTTGCAACAAATAAATTAATTCTTTTTTAACAGCACGTAGCAAAATATTCCACATACAGTCAAAATACTTCATAGCACAGTAGAACAATGGCACAGATTTTTGTTTTCCTTACTCTATTTTACCTTGCACAAATTGCAGCTATGTTAACCAAAAATCAAGACAGTCAGCAGATCTTCAACAGATTCAGCATGAGAAGAGAAAGTCTAAAAAGAAAAAAAATAGTTTGTTGTTATGGCACTTGCTTCAGACTTGAGAGATCCAGGATGAGGTCTTCCCAAATAGTTGCTTCCATTGCAGAGCTGATCCCAGGTCTCCAACTGTATTTAGTCAGAAACCAGCAGTGCTGATCACAGAATGTTTGAGGTCAGCAGGAACCTCTGGATGTCATTTGGTCCAACCCTTCTGCTCAAGCAGAGCCACCTAGACCTGGTTGCCCAGGACCATTCCAGGATGGAGGCTCCACAAACTGTGCCAGTTCTTGGTCAGCACTGTCACTGGGCATCACTGAAAACAGGCTGGCTTCTTACTTGGACCCTCCCCTCAGGTATTTATATACATTGATGAGATCTCTGTAAACATTCTCTCCTCCACCTCTCTCAGCCTTTCCTCATATGTAAGATGCTCCAGTATCTTCATCATCATCAAGGCCTTTTGCTGCACTTTCTCTTTTTGTCAGTCTTGTACTTGAAAGCCCAGAACTAGACTCAGTAGTCCAGGTGTGACCACACCAGTGCTGAGCAGAGGGGAAGGAGAATCACCTCCCTTGACCTGTGGGCAACATTCCTCCTAATGCAGCCCAGTATACCATCAACCACCTTAGTCACAAAAGTACACTGCTGGCTTTTGGCCTGATGGCTATGTCCAACATGGTAGTTATTTAAACATTGGTAATCAGAATGATTTAGTGACTGAACTGCATTTCTGTAAATTGAACACACTAAGGATACTGCTTTGTCAGTTTTGCAGCTCTATTTAAAACATGTACACAGAGCTCCTTTCAATAATGTAGTTCATATACCTATTGGAGATAACAGGTATATGCAGATAGTATATAGTAGCAGATAATTTTACTTTTTTTCCAGATTTGTGAGTCAGGTTCAATTTAAATAATTCTCAAGCTTTGGCTCAATGCAGATATTTAAAAATATTTAACAATCAGGTGTCAGAATGCCATTGAAACCGATTTAGGTACACTTTTATTGCAACAATGTAATCAAAACTATACCACTAGTTTATGATAGTCAAATTATCTGCAGTTTGAAGGAAAGCCAGATTTCACAATATAACTGACAGAAACAAGATCAAAGAAAAATCAGAAATTCAAGAGTCTTCCCTCACTAAGCTGACATATTAAGAATTCTCATATGCCTGTTCTAGCAGCAAAACAACTGCTCCTCAGATAGGCTGATGCTTATGTTACCCTTAGCTATGCAACAGTTCTAATTATAACCCAGGTATATTTGTAATAAAGCATTGTCTTTCTACTGGGCTGCAGAGTTATCACTCAATAGGTGGCAAACACAAACACTGCTCACAGTGGAAGCTGAAGAAAGTAGAGTCTAAACGTTTTTGTCCCTCATCTCCCCAGGTTTAGCTCCCCTCCTGTGCAGATCTTTTTCTTCTCTCAGTTTGAATTTGAGCCAAATCTACTTCTTTCCATGGCTACCTCACTGGACTTTATTCCTGAGTCTGTTTCCAGTTCAGTCACTTTGCCAAGTGTTTGTGTAACCCTTTCATACAAGTGTGTGTTCAGTTTTACCTACTACCAATTTCTAATCCATCTCTCACCTCATGTAATCCATTTTGCTACATTTTCAGTTCCAAGTTTTGCTTGGTTGCTTGTATTCTGACTCCAGTGGAATACAATTAATTTATCTTATTTTTCTTACTCAGTCTCAGCTACTTGAGAGTAAACTGGAAGTGGTAAATTTGAAATTGCAAAGTAATGCATTATTCATTATCAATGAACAAGAATGGGAAAAGAAAATTAGTACTGTGGGCTGAACTATTAAAAAGGAATAGTTCTGATGGGCTGAATGGATAGCAAAGGGGGAAAAAAGCATGAACCGGGAATGGAACAAAGATTAAACTAAATTACAAAAATAAAATTAGCAGGTAAGAGAAAGGAAATTATTTGGGGGAACAAAGAGAAATAAAGTAGTAAGAAAAAAATCCCACATGATAAAGTAGCGTACGAGGAGAGAGAATAAGTGAGCTTTGTAGGAAGCATTTGAAAAACATCAAAAAGAAAAATAAGCAGATTCTCTTGAAAGCAAAGTCCAAGTGTAAATTAACACAAGATTAATGGAAAGACACTAACATGAAAACAGTTACAGACATTAGGAAGAAGATCTTTACAGTGAGGATGGTGAAGCACTGGAACAGGTTGCCCAGAGATGTGGTGGAGACTCCGTGTCTGGAAACATTCAAGGTCAGGATCAACCAGGCTCTGAACAGCCTGATCTACTTAAAAAGGTCCCTGTGCACTGCAGGGGGCCTGGACTAGATGACCTTTAAAGGTCCCTTCCAAGCCCATATATTCTATTATTCTATTATTAGCATCTTCTTACATGGTCTGGTGCAAATAGCCAGAAAGAAACAGAACAGAATTATTTGTACAGCCATGTTGATTTTAGTGCTCATAAGATGCCTGGTGCTTTTTCAGCCACTGTTGTGAGGTACTGAGCTCAGGTGGCAGGACTTGATTGCCTGGGCACAGCATCTTCTGCACGTGTGACTTGCAAGTCGGCAAGGAGACAACCCTCTTTTTCTCTACACGTTTGTTACCTCATGTAGACATTTTTGCAATACTTTCTATGTGGGGCTCACTTAAAATTTGTAGATGGAGGAGAACATCCCAGTCCACTTCTTTAATAGCATTTCATGAAGAGAATAGTTTGGTTTGAACTTTTAAAACATTTTTTAAATGGTTTGGGACTAGGCAAGAAGCAGACTGTCTTTTTTTTGTATCTTCTTCACAGCTGAAGTCACCTGAGGTATTTCAGCTAAAAGTCCCTTCATGGTAATAAATAGTAATTTTCTTTTGGACACTCAAACACTAGATCTCATCATAACAGTAAATATTAAACATCCAATGAAGGAAGGGAGACAGAAGAGATCAGCTAGGCAGCAAAGGCAAACTGGTGCGACACTGCTAGTCAGAGGGGGTAGAAAGTAGAGGGGTGAAAGATCAGGGAGAATTTGCTGTTCAGTGGTTTATTTACGGGTGTTTATTTGCAGGCTGATTGTAAATAAAAGAATGTCTTAAGCATAAACCAGAAGAGTGGAACCATTTTATGCATGATGAATTTGTCCTTAGCTGATTATTGTACAGTTTTGGTATAGTTTTGTACAATGTTTTGTAGGAACACTATGCAAACTAAACCAACGTTATCTCTGTCCTGGAAGTAGTGCATTTTAATTAGGACATGCAGAGCCGTATGTAAGTAAGCAGCATAATATATTGCTGTTCCTCCTAGGTTACCTTTCTAAACTTTATATTTCCTTCTTGTCAAGAACTAGAAATCATTTCAGAGTTCATTCTCAGACACTGGCTATTGCTCAGTTGTTTATTTTTTCCCAGTGCCTGGGAGGTGGAAGGACTGACTGAAGGTTTTCATTGTTCAGTTAGACCTTTGCACATGAGAAGAGCAGGATTCTGCATGCATGATGATAACATGTCAAGCAGTGACTGTCAATGGAAGGAAGAAATAAAGGCAGCCCAAGCTTAGGTGATCACCCCTATGACAGAGGAGCACACAGAGAGGAATCAGACATCTTGTTGATGTCCCTGTGGAATGAAGGCAGGGAAATATTCTTGACAGTGGCAACCATGGGATTTCTCTCTTTGTCAGTGAAAAGAAAGCACAACTGACAGACTCAGCCTGGAGTACAGCATCACAAGGCTTAAGTATGGAAATAGCACAGCAAGGTAAATGAGCCATGGGAAGAAGTGCAGTCCACAGAGTGGAAAGGTAATTTTCAAGCCTTTTTTTGTTTGGTTGGTTTTGGTGGGTTTGTTTTGTTTGTTTTTGTGTTTTTTGTGGTGTTATTTTGTTTAAAGGCACCCAAATTATGGTTTGCTATGTCATAGCTTAAAGGAAGAATGGATGAGATGCCATATGCATATTCCATTTTCAGGAAACTGGAATGGAATATAAACCTTTTCAATTCCATTTGATTTACTCAATTTTATTTTTTTAAGTAAAATTTCCATGTTTGCAAACCTGCTGGAGAAGTCAGTGTGAAAATCCTTTATTGCTTTTTGTCCATTTCTTTACAGTCGCTTATTACCAGCATTAGCTGCAACATCAGTACATCTCATATCATAACATAAATATTAGTTGCTGTGACCATCATGCCACAAGCAAGACTCAAACAATTTGCTGTCTTCTACCAAAGAAACACATTGATTTACACAAAGAGGGATTGTGCTAAAATACATTTTTAAATCTACTAGATTAAGTAAATTAAAGGTTTCAGGTAAATTATTACTCTGCAAATTTTAATGTAATAACACAAACATCAGAGTCCTAGTAAGTCATAACTTTAGGTAGAAACTGAACTGAATCCAAAATGTTTAGAAATTCTTTGCTAGTTTTAAATCTCTTTGACCTGGAATGAAGAAGTTAAGATGTGCATTTGGGTGCTGCAGAGCTGACTTTTCATTCCATGTTATTTATCCAATACATCTCAGTCCTTGGTGGTCCATTTGCCAAACCATAAGGATAGAAGAGTTCTACCTTCAAGTCAGAAAGTTCTTCCAGTAGTATTTAATGAAAGAGTGAGAGGCAATCTTCTTCTACGGCTGCTGGGGCCACATAAGCACCTGGTAAGGTAATACAATCAAAAGCTATTATATTTGTATTAACTTTCCATTTTAATTAAATACTTTAATATATATATATAGGCAAAAACCTCTCACCATTGGGTTCTGTTGGGCCTCTGTTAGTATTGTTTATCATGACGCTTGCCAGAATACTTAATTATTCTTTTCAGTTAGGTTGTATGATTTGTATTATTTTAAGAATATTGTTTTATTAGAAAAGTGTAAATGAGGAGAAATAATAGACTTTACTTGTCCTGCATGGATAGCACCATCATAACTGTTAATGCTGTTATTACCAATATTATGCAAACAGTTTTCTCTCTTTCTATGAAAGTGTGTTCCACAGAGAAAGGAAGTTTAAAAGAATATTAATTTATTTAAAAGGTAGAAACTAAAACATAACATTTGAAGGAAATTATGCATGTTAGATTGCTTTATCAGTCTTAGTCCAAAGTGAGTCTTCACAACTCTATATCATGTGCTTACTATTGTTACATAGTCCTGGATATTTTTTTCTCAATTACATGACACTCTGTTTCATTCAGTGTATGGATATGTACACCCAATGACCATAAGGCACAGTTCTTCATAGCTCTAAATGAGGTCTTACACTTTATTTACTGCCATTTGTTTGAGCTTCAGCATTATAAGTTTTCTTGTGGACTTTCCTATAACACTCATCACCGGTGCAAGCTCCCTTGCAGGAAGCAATGTCATAAAGGCTGAATGTTGAAGTCCAAAGTATATTTATTTTTGTACTCAGGCTATGAAAGAGGTTTGGCTCATGTTTGGTCCTCTGGGCTATTAAATTCCCCTACACCTTGTTGCTGGCAGTTCCTGCTTCAAGAAAATGCGAGTCCTGGAACTGAAATAATGAATACATATGTTCTCATGGTGGGAAGGTGGAAATGAAAAACTGCATTATCATTTCCAAGATGTATCATCTCCTTTGTGTCCTCAGTCTCCAAAACTAGTCATTAGTCAGTGTAAATAAACTTAAATCACAAATCCCTTTTCTTCCCTTTAGCCCTCTATTTTCTTGTTACTGTAAGTGTTACTAGCAAAAACTAGAAGTTTTACAACACTAACCTGAAGAAATTACTAGCACCTGGGAGCATTATCTGTGCTTGATATGTGCCAATTAGGAGAGAGTTGAAGTCCAAAGCACAGAAACACTAACAACTTTAGAGATACTTGTCACCAAATTACTCCAAAACAAATAATCCATGTAACCAATTAATACAAAATTAAACTTACATTTAGATATATAAAGACTGCAATAATTCTTTTGTTATTCATGCTAAGAAAGGGATGCAAAATATGACAATGTACTTGCATATGCATCACAAGGCTTAAGTATGGAAAATAATGCTGTTTTCAGACTGTGGACTAAATTTTCGGAACTCATTTCCAGTTGGGATCAGATTAGCATCACTAGTAAAATTCCCAAGGTCCTAATAAAGATATTACTGTTTCCAATAAAAATATCATAAACATTTTAAAATCTTACCTATTAAAAAAATGCTCAAAACCACTATAGCAAAGCTCTTTTTGAGTATCACCTTATCTTGTCTGATTCTGTGAATTAGTATAAAGCAGATTACTGACAAATAAGATTGCCAAAGCAGATGGTTGTTTTTTTTTCTTCCTTTTCAGTGTTCTTTCCTGTTGGATGAATTGAATTAGCAGAACAAAGGTTTAACTCCAGCCTGAAGTTTACTTCTATGCTGTGTTTGACCACAAGAAACCGCATTAGATTCAAAGGGGAAAGGTTAAAATGCAGGTTGTTATTGCATAGCATTACACAGTACACAGAGAAAGCATGAATACAATATGTAAGAAACAGCAGTACAGGGGCAAAAAAATCCCACTTGCAAGCATCTTTATTCACTTTATCAAGTGCACTTTCAAGTATCCTTGCCTTTCACTGATGAAACACCATGTCTTTATGTGCCAGTGGTGTGGAGGGTATTCTCTGGCACCAGAGAAAAAATTCCAAAGCAGTGACAAAGTGCTTCAGACAAGTGGGAAAAAAAATGATTCCAGCAAATATGTTAGCAGATCAATACATTTCCCAACACCACCCAGCCCTGAAGTTAAAGAATGCCAATTGGAATGCTGAATAGCCTCTCTGCCTTCAAAAGTTCAATGGGTACTCAAAATCCTGAATGCTTTCTGTAAGAGTTTTATTTAGTCTTTCTGTTACAAAAGGACAGAAGGAACACATGTGAAACCACACTCTTTTATAAGAAGGTATGGCAAAAATATCCAAAAGCCAAAATATTTAAGCTTATAGCAAGCTGATGTTCTGAGGAAACAGAAGGTTTATTTAATAAGATTTATTTGCTTATTTTTTTTCAGGAGACTGTTTGTTCTTTTATTTCTGGACTACTTTAAGTAGAGTGAAACTCAGTTACTCATTGAGTTTTCCTGACTCTATGCACAGTAAAGACTGAAGATATGCTCCATTCTTTTCATCATTGCCTGCATAAATGGAGGGAAAAGCACTTCTTTTTAAGGTTGCTTGCTAAAATACAAAAATTGGATTTTTAGAGACAAACAGGTGAAAAGATTACTCCCCCAAAACAGATTTTTTTTATTTTTTTTTTCCTGAGGATTACATTTAAATGCCCAGGAGTTAAGAACACACAATGCTTTTGTAGTCCTTTTTTACAGAGTATAGAAGATGTCTCTTTAGTGCTTCAGTTACCCATAAGTACTTTTTCTGAATTCCAAGAACCTTTCCTCCACAGCATAGAGAATTATTTTATTTTTTCTTTCCTAGCACTCCCCTTTCTGCAATAAACTGTGCCAAAGGATGCAGTCAATGTAGAGAAATAAGAAAAGGTTACTGCAGCTGCTGTGACAGCAAGTATGGGTTTCAGTCAAAAAGGATATGTGGATTTAATAATTTTGAAAGTATTTTGTGAGAGCTCTTGTCTCTAGTACCTTAGGGAAGTGGACAAATCCGTAAACCTCTGTGGTCCCACGATTAGGTACTGAAAACTCAGCTAGCATTTAAGGCAAGTAGTTATTTGAAAACAGCAAGCCTGTGTCTATTCTGTACAGCAAGATAAGTGGCTAATAGGAAAGAGTGAAGATAAGCAGGACAAGATAGTCAGTTGGGAAAAAAGAGTGCACTTAAGCCTTTCTGACAAAAGAAAATTCAAGGATCATTGAAACTGAAATTATAACCTATTTTTATGTCTTTTATTTCAAGATAATTCTTTGTGAGCCAGGTCAGAAATTCTTCTGAATTCTGCAGGCTGCTTAACTCTGTAAATATTGCATCTTTCCAGCCTAGATGAGCACAAACTGTTTTAACACTGTTTCCTAAGGACTTTGAAAGCACCATTGCTTTCACTTGCCTTTGCTTTGTCTGAGAGTCTTGTCATTCCCACTGCATTGGTGGCACTCAACTCAACTTCCAGCTCTTTGGTTAAAATGAACGTACTCTGTTTCTTACCTGCTAGTCTGAATTCAAGAGTAGATTCCAAGCAAATACTAGTGAACTTCAAAGACGCTTTAAAATCAAGATGTTGCCTTATTTTGTGGGAGAGCTCTTGAAAAGTCAGTCACACCAACATCCTAATAAGTCCAGGGAAACTTGTGGATGCTTTGCACTAGAACCCATAAAAAATGTGTCTCCCTGGATAACACAGCAGCAATTGAAAAACAGTAGGGTTTTTATAGGATTGTAGAATCATTTATGTTGGAAAAGACCTTTAAGATCATTAAGTCCAATCTTTAACCTAACACCACCTAGTCCAACAATAAACCATATCCCTAAGTGCCACATCTTTCAGGAAGTTGTAGACAGTTAAGAGGTCTCCTCTCAGCCTCCTTTTCTCCAGAGTGGACAAATCCAGTTCCCTCAGAAGCTCCTCATAAGACTTGTGCTCTAGACCCTTTACCAGCTTTGTTGCTCTTGTTTGAACATGCTCTAGAACCTCAAAGTCCTTCTTTTCAAACAGTAGCATAAGACTATATTTTCTTTCTTCCCTTTCATAAAATGAAGGAGGGACTCTGGAGAAACTAAATAAAAAACATAACTGTATCTGTAAACACTGTGCCTTTGCGTTCCAGTGACAGTCTGGGACAACATCCTCCCATTTGCAAAGTTAAAGAGGCGAACATTGAAAATTCTATCCATCAGAGTGTAAAGTGATGATAAAAAACTAGGTATTAGAAACCCCATCTAAAACTAGATAATGAACATTCTTGTAAGTAGCATGAGAACCCACATAAATCCATTATTTCTGTCTAAAATAATCCATCTCTATTGATCCTCTAACCTATTTTTCTGTGACTAAAATTCCATTTCCAAACCTAGTAAAAGCACAACTTTCTTTGATTTTATTAGATCTTGTTCAGTCCTTTGCAGACTAAAGGTTTTTCATTTACTCCATATATATATAGATATAGATTATATATATATTAGATATAGATAGATAGATAGATATAGATATAGATATAGATATAGATATAGATATAGATATAGATATAGATATAGATATAGACATAGATATAGATAGATATATGCATACATTTCTGCCTATAAATAGATATATATATACTTTATAGACTTTTTAACACTGGTTTCAATCTAGACAGTAGAAAATTTGAGTGAGAACTGTTCTGCTGTGTTTTGTATATAGATAAGACTTGGCAATAGAGAAAATTAAACACAAGTCCATAATATAAAATCCAAAATCTTGGATACTCACCTCTCTATCTATGAGTTTATCCCAGAGGTGGATAGCTGCCTACATGTACAAGATTTATGCAGAATTTGTTCTTACTTTCTACTGCTTTAAGTAACCTACCTATTTAAACCAGTAAAGGTCATTTGTGAATAACAGCTACATTAAAGTGTTTGATCCAGTAGGAGTTTATACAACCCTGAAGATAACAGGTCAGTTTGTATAAGCCCCTTGGCACTGGGTCATATATCCACACTGGGACACAGAGCATGAACCACGATGTTCTCAAAGGAGGCAGAGGAAATGGAACAGCTGCAGCTCTGCACAGCACCCAGAAGTGTCCATTCATCTGCTGAAAACAGAAAAGGAGGAGGAAAAGAACAGGTATATGAAGAGCTCAGACAAGATCTAGCTAGAAAAAAAACCAAACTAAATAAAAAACCAAACATAAAAACAAAGCCAGAAAAACAAAACAACAACAAATAAAATAAAATAAAATAAAATAAAATAAAATAAAATAAAATAAAGTAAAATAAAATAAAATAAAATAAAATAAAATAAAATAATAAAATAAAATAAAATAAAATAAAATAAAATAAAGTAAAATAAAATAAAATAAAATAATAAAATAAAATAAAATAAAATAAAATAAAATAATAAAATAAAATAAAATAAAATAAAATAAAAACAAAGAAAAAATTCAAAAGAACCCAACAAAAAAAAAATCCCAACCCTATTTATTAGAATACAACTTGAAATTTAAGTGTTTGGAAGGGAGTGAAACAGACTCTGGAAGTAGGTTGGTGAGTGATATCACTCTGATACTGACTTTCACACCACTTTATTTGGTGGTTTCATAAATGAGGTTGGCACAGAAAAATTGTTGTTGACAAACTGTGAAGAGGTAATGTCAGAACTCAGTAGACTGAGAACAGCAGACAGGAAGAGAGGGGTAACAGTCAGGACTAGAATGGTAGGAAGTGGTGTAGTTAAAAGGGAAGTCTATCAGTTAAAAATGATGGTGAAAGAAAAGGATCTGAAAGTTACTTTTTAGAAGTCCACAATTCACCAATGACACAGGAATTTAAAAAAAGCAACAGAATACTCAGAGATTTTGCATAGTATACTGTGCAAAATTCTGGTTAAGTGGGCTTGAAAACATGCCTTTCAGCTGCAATTGGGTGCAATAAAAAAGTAAGTAGAGTGAGATAAAAGGAACCATAGTAAGGAGCCTGCAAGAATAGCTCATCTTGGTTAACGAAATAAACAAAAAATATGAACTGACAGGATAAGATTATTCACCTGGAAAACATTAAATGGTTAATACCCAAGAAAAGAACTTCTTTCTAAAAAACAATATTCACAGGAACCAGCTGTCTATAGGTATATTTAAGGAGACTCACGTTAAAAGATTTTTGATAATCAGATGAATGCAGCCCTAAGGCCATGATTCCCATAGCACAGGAAAGGTGGGAAATTCCTATGTGACTTGGCAA
This sequence comes from Apus apus, assembly GCF_020740795.1. Lineage (NCBI taxonomy): Eukaryota > Metazoa > Chordata > Aves > Apodiformes > Apodidae > Apus > Apus apus. The sequence continues at coordinate 42,897,686 of NC_067284.1, forward strand.
ACTTATGAAAGTTGCATTTGACGATACATTATCGGATTCAGTGACCCTGGAGATGTTTTCCAGGCCTGCGTCATGACATTAAATCCTGCAGGGTGATTTTTAGAAGTCCTAGAATTTCAGATCTATATTACTTGTAAAAACAGTTTCTACAGAAGAACCTTGCTGTAGGAAGTTTGAAGAAAAAACTGACTTATTTTTAGTTTTATTTTTGATAATAAAAATAATTGTGTTCCAATCCAAAACAAGAAAAATTGAAATAAAATTTTGAATTGAGTGACCTAAATGTGACAGGACTAAGGGCCTTTTCTCTTGAAATCACTATGTTTTATTCAGACCAGAAAAGGTACAAGAGAACGCAAAGACTGAACAAAGGCAAAAAGCAAGAAACATTCATCTGTAAATGTGTTTTTTCTGGGCATGAAGAAAAGTCTCTAATTGGTGCTTACCGGGTCTTGGGAAGAAGAGCACCTACCACCTACCACCTACCACCAATTCAATTTCATTGAACTCATGATGTCATATCATATATGCAGTGATTAACATCTGGAGAAGACTTTTGGATATATTTTTTTTTCAGTTTTCTGAATTTCCATGATCCAAACTCTTACGAAAAAAAAAGTCTAAATGTGTTTTTGAACAGCTACAAACAATGATAAACCAAAAGATTGTAGGGCGGTCTCAAAGTCCCAGGAGTCTGCAAGACTATTCTTCCTGAACAGAGCAAATACCAAAAGAGGTGGTTAGTGTCAGAGGTCAGTGATGATCATCTTCCTAGTTGGCAAAGCTATTAATCTTATTTCATTGTTAATGACAGAGCTTTATATACCAAAGTGATTTTGTCTCACCACAGCACTGATTATGCTACACCCCTTGAGTATTCCTATACTCCCCTTAGGAAAAGAAGTGTTTAAAAGTGGTCCTTAGGTCCAATTAATTGCTCTTCCAGCTCTGCCTATACTCTCTGTAAGACAGGGAAGAACTTGCACAACATTCATTAGCTCAGCTGTTTGCATGTTTAGATCTAGATTTTAATTATTTTTCTAGACCTATTTAAAATCACATTTGCCATTTAAATGTTCCTGTAGAGAGTAAATCTGGATGGCACAAATATTCTATGCCACAGCATGTGAAAGTCATCATTATTTCAATAAAATAATCTAATAAAATATTAATTGACTAAATTGAATATCATTCTAGAAAACGGAACAGAAAGTTATTTAGTTAGGTCTTACCATGACCTCCTTATTTTAAAATCCTCTCCATTTCACCAGCAAACCTTTAGCTGAGTGGGCTTTCACCTCTTGTACCCAACAGGCACACAGTAAATTTTTATACTTGGATCCTGCAGCCTGTCTTCTCCTAGGAAATATCCATGCCTCTCCTCTGCCAAATGGCATAACTTGAGTAGGCAAGAAAGAGCATCTCACTGCCTATACTGCTGCCAGCAAACCTCCTCAGCATGGAGAGTGTTGCTGGCTCTCAGGTTTTAAGACCTCACAGATGTTCAGAGAGAGATTTATGTGTCTGTCCAAGCTTAAGTCACAAGGGCAGTTGGCACTGCTGTGCTAGACACGACTTTGAGTGGGAACTCACTGTGTTGAGGAAGCTGTCATAGGATGGCAAGGCAACTTCTAGTAAAGATGACGGGGAAAATTGTGTTGTAATTGAAGTACAGAATATGTGAAATGTTTGGTTGCCCAAACTGCACAAGCCTAAGGAGCAGTTAAATGAGACAACCAAAAGTCTGAGGGACAATAATTGCAAAAACGGTGTATTAAAAACCAACTGCTGACAAAACCAATTTTTTAATATGGTAAAAACTTTGCTAGCTACAAACATAATTTAGCAAGCGTAAAAACACGGATACACATTCTTTCAAAATGATCTATCTTGAAAAAATTATATTAAAATAACATGCAGAACATCTTTTATTTTGAAAAATATTGTAAGTAAAGCAAGCCTGGAATAAAACATTCCAGTGAATTTCAAAACATTAAAATATCTCACTTGATTTCAGTTTTTGTGCAACATGCTAAGCATAAATTTTGGAATGTCATCCTTTTGATTACATTAGTTCACTCGATCATCTTTATATAATAATGCATTCAGTGTGTCTCTTTGAAGTATAAATCAATTATTTTGACCTTAATGCTAGCCAGAAGCTATACTTCTAAGTAAAAAGTGAACTAGAGGATCCCTCTGTTAGTGCTCATTAAAAAGTTCATTGAGAGAAGTCATTGTTATTGCTACAAGAATAAGACAAGAAATTTCCATATGGCCATGATTATTCAAGCTTTTATGTGTTGGAGATTTTTACTTGCTCTACCTCTCACTCTTGTCTTGTCAAAGCCAGTTAATATTTCAGTATAATATTTCAGCTGCAATGGCATCATGGGCTAATTCATTAATCCTGTTCTTACTAATATTTTCTGTAATAGTATAAGCAATTAGTGGAACTCGTACAGTGGTGGGCAGAATCTTAGTCAAACAGTCATAGAAAGCAAGGTAAGAAAGATAAAGCTTTTACAGTAATTTAAGTGTGTCAATGGAGAATACATCATGAACAGAAAATAAAGAAGTGTGTTAAGTGGGAATGATGATAATCTGTTTCTTTTTCCCTTACTGGAAACTTTACATAAAGCATGACCTCTATTTTTTTTTTTTTTTTTTTTCATAAAGAGACAAAAAAAGCTGAAATAATAGCACGAAACAGAAATGGAAAACACTCAGCTACTCCAAAAGTTTTAGAGATTTGGTGGAAGAAATAAAGAGGAAGCAATCTTTGTGTCCTCATAGGCAACACTTCAAAACCAATATAAAACTACTGTTCAGAACGTCAGTAGGTGTTAGACCAGAAATCCTTGTTTCTGAATGCAAAACAATACATCCCTCAATAAAGGACTGAATCAGAAGAAAAAGAATGTGCTTATACTAGCAAGAATGTAAGTATGCTTCCTAGTCTCAGACTTTATCTTCCCCCAAAGAGGGCTCCAATGAAAGTTGTAATGAAATGGAAGGCAGGTTTGGAACCTTCCCCAGGTTAAGGAATGTACAGAAGAGGGAAAAAACTGGAATGCAAGATAAACAGCCTGACAGCAACAAATCTGATTAATGCCAACTTTGCTAGTACTGATTTTTCAGTATTTTAGAATCCAGGTAAAAAGCAGACTCCCTTTGCGTCCCTGGGTTGGTTTTTGCTCTGTATGATTCCACATGAGTGTAATATTTTGTAGAGCCAATGGGCTCTACCTAAAAGCTGCACGTATCACGGTAGTGTCATTTTTCCCCATCTCTTAATGATTTGTGCCATTGTATCTGTATTATCTGAAATATGAACACAATAAACTGGTAATCAAACCGTCACAGCAGTGATGAGGCACTTCAGTATAGACAGCCATATCAAATAGTGGTGACTGCTATATTACAAGATACATTTCCTATCACTTCTCTGTCGTCTGAAGCATTGTGCTCATTATAAGAATCATGCTAATTGCCTTTCTAACACAATAGCTACATACAATCTGAAATGCTGTTGGTCATATGAAGGAAATCATAAGAAAAAATCCATAGCACACATTCAGTGAAATGCAGATTGATATTCACCTTTCAGTCCAGGAAATTTGACAAATATGAATAAAGCTGACTTACTCCCATTTGAATAAATCATAATTCCTTGAAGATCTTCTGTAATAGTCAGTGCAACTCTAAGCACATAGATTTAAAATTCAAAATAGACTTGACTTGTGCAAGTTTCACATGGCTCTAAATCACACAATCTACAGAAAGACTACAGTGTGGATTTGTGTCATATTGATAGCATGGTAAGGCTGAAACATTATTAGTTGTGATTCCAACATACCCAAACATCTACAGCTTCTGCCCTATTGCCTTTGTCTAACTTACTCTGCTTGGCACCCATTTGCTCCCTCAGACAACATGGGCAGGTTCTTTCTCATTAAGGGTTTGTGCTTTCCTGACTTATGAAAAGATCAGTTACCATCCAATCCTCAAACAATTTTGCTTGTCCCATTTTGTCAGTTGCAATTTCATTTCATTGGCTCAAGGAGAAAAACCCAAGGTTCTTCTTTCCTCATCCTCGAAGTTCAAACCCCTCATTGCATGACCTGGGAGTCAGGTCTTCCTGTATCGTTGCAATGCAGGTATAACCAGTGTTCGAGTATTGTGACCTTGCATAGGTCTGTAACTTTAAAAAGCTGTGTGGTTTTGGGTGATATAGGTACTCTGGAGTCACATGCCCAAATGGCTCTGCAGGCCTTCAGGCTCGTGTTGTCCTAGGCTGGTAAACCCAGACAAAAACAAGCAGGAGCCTGCCCAGGCATTTTCATGTCTCTGCTGTGTTTTGCTTAGATGTCAGACAATAACTCAGCTTGTTTTGTGTATTCATGCCTAGCTGAAAATTGAAGAGTTTAAACATACTGCATTGAAACTTAGTGATGTTACTAAAAAGCCTACTCTTCATTCCTGGCATCTGTTCAAATGTTTAGATTTTAATTTTTCTCTTGATATAGTTCCACTGCTAGCCTTCCACTAATAGTAGCTTTGCGTCTAAGATATCTTTATGGGAGAAAAAACTAGGCTTACTAATAATGCTACCTTATAGATAATATAAACTATGTGTATATGAATTTGAAGTTTAAATGAAAAGCTTTGTTGAGTTACAGAACCTGCAGAGTTACCTGATAGATTAATAATAACTAGCATAAATGTTGTTCAGCTTAACACAATCAGGGTTGAAAAAAAGCTTAAGAAGTCTTATGAAAAATTATAAGCATGCAAAGTCATATAATAAAAGCAAAACATATCTTTCCAAGACGGTTTCTAGCATGAACAACATAAAATGTACTGTATTTGAAGTCTGACAATATCATCACATATTAAAGATAACCCTGCCCTTTATGCTGATACTTCATGAACAGAAGAACTGTGAATGAGCTTTTTCTCACTTCTTAAGTGAAGCAAAAACATTATGACAGCTAAATAACAATATTTAATACATTATGGCCATGCTGCTAGAATAGAAAAGCTTGTGAAAATATAATGTACAGCTTTCTCAATAAACTATAAATTAAATTATTCCAAAGCATATTTAAACCTATTAATCACAGAATCACAGAATAACAGAATATTAGGGGTTGGAAAGGACCTCTGGAGATCATCGCGTCCAATCCCCCTGCCAGAGCAGGACCAGGAAAGAATCTAGGGCAGTTCACTCCGCAGACTCTGAAACTTCTCTGGGGAACCTGTTCCAGTGCTCTGTAGTCCTTACAGTAAAGTTCTTCCTCATGTTGAGGTGAAACTTCCTGTGCTCTAGCTTGCATACATTGCCCCTTATCCTATCACAGGGCATGACTGAAAAGAGATTGGCTGTATAAAATTCCAGTCACTGCTTTTAACATCTTTTAAACAAATATTGTCTTTTAAGCCCAGTTAGCAATAGGTACAGGCCACCAGACCAGGATGACTGAGTGGATAAGGCCTTCTACAGTCTAGTAATCTTTCACAAGAATAAGATGCTCTGCTTTTCCCACATAATCACCAAATTTCGCTGACATTTACATAAAATCTTACTCAGATTGTAGAGCTAAAGCAGACTTGATATTTGATATGTGGACAGTTTGGCCACAAAATCATTGTTTCAAACAGCTGTCTTTGTGTCAGTTGTATCAAAATGGTGTACCAACGATGTCATATAAATACTGTTAATCCAGGATAGTTTTAATGTTACACATTACATTTAACCCTCTTTGTTTCTTTCAGTGAAATCCAGAGTGATTATGAATTTTCACATGTTCATATAATCCAGACTGTATTTCTAATGACAACTGCCAGTTGGAACTCTGTATTATTCTAATGAAACACAATTTAAATCAAAAGAGTTAGAGCAGTGTGAACCTAGAGGAAGTAATTCAGGCCCTTCTTTCATATATACTGTTGAAATTGGTTCTCAAAGGGCTTTAGATTAAAGTCTTAAAGTCTTTGTCTGCTAAGGAAAGGAAATCTTTGTCTTATCCTAAGCAAACTAGAGATAAAATGCCATTTAGGTATCGTGAAAAACAGTACCCCTCCAAAGCCTCTAGTGAAAATTATTATTCTGAACATTTAAGATTGCTTTGGAATGTGTCAGGCACAAGCTCAGTAAGTCCCCAAACTACAAAATGCTTGAACTATTAGTTATAAAATAAATGGAGTTGTAACAAAACAACTAGACAAAACACTGACTAGAAACTAAAAAGAATTTTGCAAACAGGTGACAAGAAACCTATTAAAGAGAATAAATGAATGTGTTTCTTCACAATAAGTTTTTTAAAGTATAGAACCATCACACTGTAGCTGTTTCATACTCTGATCTTCAACCTGATGAAGTACCTAGCCCAGAAGTTTTATCATTACACTTTTCAGAGACCTCAACACAAGAGATACTATCCTACAGGAAAAAAACAAACAAAACAAATAACAAATAGCCCTCTAACTTCCTTATGTTGAGCCTATGTCAAAAAAACCCCGAAGGACCCACTTCCCTTTCTTTTTTATAGTCCAGTACTGTCTTTGTAATATAATTTCATAAACACACTAGAATGTGCCATTTGCCTAAATTATTACAGCTTTCTTGATTTAGAGTAGACACACAATTGGGCAAAGTCTTCCTGAAGTCATGGTAATTAATTTAATGGAAATACATAACCAAAAGCCAGCAGAACTTGCATTGAATTTTTCTCTCATAGATCTCGAAATAGGCAAAGGTGAACATTTTGACAGTTTCCACTTTGCAGATGGGCTACTCAATGTGCACAAGGACTACCTGCTTAGTCCACTGATGTCAAGCAAGATGAAGGTGGCTTTAGCTACATAATAGAGTTCTCTTGATTCCCATTTTGAGCTTGTATTACTGGTGCTTGCTGTTTTTTACGTCATAAATGGCTCAGTGGTCTCCCAAGACAATACTCCAGGAAAAAAAAAAATAACAGTGCTCCCTTTTATACTTCACAACAGAAATTATATTAACTATACCTGTGTTACTAATGAAAAAGTGAAAGTGCTTTATATGGGAAGTATTTGGTGGCGCACGCCTGTAGTCCCAGCTGCCGGGAGGCTGAGCCCGCCGGATCACTTGAGCCCAGGAGTTATGGGCTGCAGTGGCTGTGCCGAGCGGGCGTCCGCGCTAAGGCCGGCATCAATATGGTGAGCCCTGGGGAGCCGGGCCGCACCAGGTTGACTAAGGAGGGGTGAACCGGCCCAGGTCAGAGACGGAGCAGGTCAAAGCTCCCGTGCCGGTCAGGAGCGGGATCGCGCCTGTGAATAGCCCCTGCAGCGTAGCCTGGGCAACACAGAGAGACGCGGGCACCATTCCGTATAATCACTGGCTTGGTCATTTTAGGGATTATGATACTGTTCTTTATGGGGGCACTGTATATGTACAGCCACAGTACAAGTTCTAACTGGTCCATCTTTAAACCTCTGTTTTCTTTTAAGTTGAATCTCCCAGCTTTTGATCTGAATAGCATTGTCACAGTAGGAATGTTTTTGCTGAATGTTTATAATATAATGTGGATGCGTAGGGCCAGCTGCTGCTCTGCTCACTGCCATTCCCCCACAGGCAGTGTTGCTGCCACTGCTGCTGCCAACACCACTGCCGCCAATACCACCACTCCTGCTGCTACAAAAACAACTGCTCCTACAGAGATAGAGTCTGATCCATCGCAAATCAGGCTAGTTGATCCTGTGACCAGGAGCAAGGCAAAGGCAAAGTGCTCCACCCTTTTCACCCCCTCCCGTCTGAGATATCCAGAGTTCCTTAAAGCAGTAGAAGGTGAGGGTGAGGAAGAAGAGAATTCTAATACAGTTGATGGAGCAGGTGCCTCTCAGACAGATAAAAAAACAGGCCACTCTCAAACAGATAAAGCAACAGCAGGCCCTCCTCAATCAGATGATGACAACGACGATGACGACGACGACCTTTTCTATCCTTACTCTATGAAAGAACTGTGCCTCATGAGAAAGGACTTTACCCGCATTGAGGGTGAGGGAATTCTTCCGTGGTTGCTCCAGTGCTGAAACCCACAACGTGGATGAGTGAGAAGCCAAGCAGTTGGGATCCCTGGCCAGAGATGCTGGTATTGCTAGAGCACTTAGTAATAAGGTGGGAACTACCACCCTGTGGGACCGACTCCTTTCAGCTGTGAGAGATACCCCCACAAGGGTGACATTGAATGGCTCCGGGGCAGAACACCCACTCTTGAGAAAGCCATCACATACTTGAGAGAGATAGCTGTGAGATAAGTTATCTATGATAAAGATGGACTTACAAATCCTGATGATGTTGAGTGTGACACACCGATGTTCCGGAGATTTGCTCAGGCTGTGCCAGCAACACATGCCCATATATTCTCCTTCATGGGATGCTTTAATGAAGGCACAAGACCAGCTGTGCATGAGGTGGCTTTCAAAGCACAACAGTATGGAGACATCATCTCTGATTCCCTTCAGTTCCAAACCTCAGCAATTGAAAATGTGACTGACAGAAAGAATAGGATGCCAAATGGATGGGGAGGTAAACCCCAGATTCTCCCTAGAGACAACGGGCCACGTGTTGCAGTCATTAATAAGAGATGTCCTGCTACGAGACAACAGCGAGGAAGACAGGACTCACTGTGACGCCACCTGTGGTCTCTCTTGAAAAATCATTTTAAAGAGGACATGAGAGTCTGGGATAAGAAACCCACTGATATTCTCCAGCAAGAGCTACTAACCAGAACAAACCCAGGAGATGGTTCTTCCAACAGGAAGGTTGCATTGGTCAATAATCAGGATGGTTCATCGAGTTCTAATGCTCAGCCTTAGAGATGCCCTGCCTCCGGCCAGGAGGAGGAAAGGGATAGCCGAGTTTATTGACTGTGTGGGTTAGATGGCCTGGCACATCAGAACCACAAAGATATAGAGCTTTGGTGGACACAGGTGCATGGTGCACAGTGCACACTGGTGCCGTCGAATCATGAGGGAACAGACTCCGTCACGATCTCTGGAGTGACAGGAGGCTTTCAACAGCTGACTGTTGTGGAGGCTGATGTGAGCCTTACTGGTGAGGAGTGGCAGATGCACCCTATAGTGACTGGCCCAGATGCTCCGTGCATCCTTGGCATAGATTATCTTAAGAAAGGATACTTCCGTGACCCGAAAGGGTACCGATGGTCTTTTGGTATAGCAGCTGTAGAGATTGAGGATACTGAACAGCTGCGTACTTTGTCTGGCCTATCACATGACCCTTCTGTAGTGGGGTTGCTGAAGGTTGAGGATCAACAGGTGCCAGTTGCTACTTCAACGGTGCATAGACGGCAGTATCGCACCAACAGAGATTCGCTGGTCCCTATTCATAAGCTGATCCAGCAATTGGAAAGCCAAGGTGTGATCAGCAGGACTCACTCACCCTTCAACAGTCCCATCTGGCCAGTGCGAAAGCCTGATGGCGAGTGGAGGCTGACAGTGGACTATTGTGGCCTGAATGAAGTGACATCACCGCTCAGTGCTGCTGTACCAGACATGCTAGAACTTCAGTATGAGCTGGAGTCGAAAGCAGCTAGGTAGTATGCCACTATTGACATTGCACATGCATTCTTCTCTATTCCTATAGTACCAGAGTGCAGGCCACAGTTTGCTTTCACCTGGAGGGGAGTCCAATACACCTGGAATCGACTGCCCCAGGGGTGGAAACACAGCTCAACCATTTGCCATGGATTGATCCATGCTGCACTGGAGAAGGGTGGAGCTCCAGAACACCTACAGTACATTGATGACATCATTGTGTGGGGTGACACACCAGAAGAAGTTTTTGAGAAAGGCAAAAAGATCATCCAAATTCTTCTGGATGCTGGTTTTGCTGTGAAAAGAAGTAAGGTCAAGGGACCTTCACGAGAGATCCAGTTCCTGGGAATCAAGTGGCAAGATGGTCGTCGCCAGATCCCAATGGATGTGATTAATAAAATAACAGCTATGGCCCCGCCATCAACTAGAAAGGACACTCAAACCTTTTTAGGGGCTGTTGGTTTCTGGAGAATGCATATTCCATGTTACAGTGAAATTGTGAAACCCCTCTATGAGGTGACCCGAAAGAAGAATGATTTTAAATGGGGTCCTGACCAACAGAAAGCTTTTGAGCAGATTAAAAAAGAGATTGTGCAGGCAATGGCCCTTGGACCAGTTCGAACGGGGCCAGACATCAAGAACGTGCTTTATACTGCAGCTGGACACAATGGTCCCAATTGGAGCCTCTGGCAGAAAGCACCAGGGGAGACTCGAGGTCGACCCTTGGGATTCTGGAGCCGGAACTACAGAGGTTCCGAGGCTAACTACACAACAACTGAGAAGGAGATACTTGCAGCATACAAAGGAGTCAAAGCTGCTTCAGAAGTGATCGGCACTGAAGCGCAGCTTCTCCTGGACCCAGATTACCAGTGCTAAGATTCATGTTCCAGAATAACATCTCTCCTATTCATCATGCCACCGATGTGACTTGGAGTAAATCACCCAGGGAGCTCGAATAGGGAAACCTAATCATCCAGGTATTGTGGAAGCAATTACAAACTGGCCAGAAGGCACCCACTTTGGAATGCCACCACAAGAAGTGGTGAAACGAGCTCAAGAAGCTCCACCATATGATCATCTACCAGAGACTGAGAAACAGTATGCCCTTTTCACCAATGGCTCCTGTCGTCTTGTAGGGAACCGCCGGAAGTGGAAAGCTGCCGTGTGGAGTCCTACACGACTGGTTGCTCAAGTTGCTGAAGGAGAAGGTGAATCAAGTCAGTTTGCAGAGGTCAAAGCCATCCAGCTGGCCTTAGATATTGCTGAGCGAGAAGGGTGGCCGAGACTCTATCTTTACACTGACTCGTGGATGGCAGCAAATGCATTGTGGGGTTGGCTAAAGCAGTGGCAGCAAAACAACTGGCAGCGAAAGGGTAAACCTATTTGGGTTGCTGACCTCTGGAAGGACATTGCAGCTAGAATAGAGAAATTGGTGGTAAAAGTACGTCATGTAGTTGCACACGTACCTCTGAGTCGAGCCACTGAGGAACATCAACACAACCAACGAGCAGATGAGGCTGCTCAAGTGTTCCAAGTAGACTTAGACTGGGAACACAAGGGTGAGCTCTTTCTAGCTCGATGGACCCATGATGCTTCAGGTCATCAGGGCAGAGACGCAACATACAAATGGGCTCGTGATCGAGAGGTGGATCTAACCATGAGCACTATTGCACAGGTGATCCACGACTGTGAAACGTGTGCTGCAATTAAACAGGCAAGACGATTGAAACCGTTGTGGTATGAGGGGTGGTGGTCGAAGTACAGGTTTGGGGAGGCTTGGCAAGTTGACTACATCACACTGCCTCAGAGCCGCCAGGGTAAGCGCTATGTGCTTACAATGGTGGAGACAAGTACAGGATGGTTGGAGGCATATCCTGTGCCTCATGCCACAGCCAGGAATACTATCTTAGGTCTTGAAAGGCAAATTCTGTGGAGACATGGTACTCCAGAGAGAATTGAATCAGATAATGGGACCCATTTCAAAAATAGTCTGGTTACTGATTGGGCTAAAAAGCATGGTATTGAGTAGATATACCATATCCCATACTATGCACAAGCCTCAGGGAAGATTGAAAGGTATAATGGTCTGTTGAAAGCTACCCTAAAGGCAATGGGGGGTGGAACTTCCAAAAACTGGGATAAATATTTGGCAAAGGCCACCTGGTTAGTTAATACCAGAGGATCCATCAATCGGGCTGGGGCTGCTCAATCAGACCTTTTGCATACTACAGATAGGGATAAAGTCCCTGTGGTATGTGAAAGAAACTTGTTGGGTAAAAGTGTCTGGGTCTATCCTGCTTCAGGCAAAGGTAAACCTATCCGGGGTATTGCTTTTGCTCAGGGACCTGGACACACTTGGTGTGTGATGATGGAGGATGGTGAGGTACAATATGTACCTCAGGGTAATTTGACGTTGGGAGAAAACTCTTGATTTAGCAAGTGGTAAGGTATAGAGCCTGTACGTAATGTATGGTATGGAATAAGGGGTGGAATGTCCTGATTTGAGCCAGGATGAAGCCAGTTTTTCTTTTGCTAATCCTTTTTTTTTATTTCAGTGAGCTTTCTTCAACTAGCAACTGCGTGTTCTGCTAGGTTGATAAGACACTGGAATGTTTTTGTAATGGCTGGGCTCTCAAGGTCGTGCCTTTGCTCTGCCGGCTCAGACACTATGGGGGGATTTGTGGCCCCCCCGTGGGAGGCTGGGTTAGACGAACAGCAAAACTGGCCAGAGATATTCCATTCCATATATCTACGTAGGCTCGGGGGAAGGTCGGAGATGACAGAAGAAAACTTCCTTCCTTCCTGCTTCGTTCTCTCGCCGCTTCGCTTCGCCTCTCTATCTGCCTTCCTTCTTCTCTCTTTTTCTCTTTCTTTCGTTCATGGCCGGCGTCTGGGAAAACACCATCTGCCCATCATCATCGACCCATCGACCTCAAGCCCTCCTGACCCTCGTAACTCTCTGCCTTTCTCCAGGAGCAGCTTCGGGATTCCTCGGAATTGTCTCATCTGAGGGAAGTGCTGTGGGAGTTGCTGGGGGTGGGGGGAGGAGAGAGGCTTCTACCACACCTTTGTATAATCACTATATATATATATACACTCTTATATCACGTATTAGTATTACAAATAAAGTTGCACGATTCAGTTTTCAATCCAGCCAAGTCTCTCTCTCTTTTTTTCTCTCTCTCCTTCCCTACCTGGGTGGGAGGGGGAGGGGATCGAGAGCATTGTTGTCAAACTGAGTCAAACATTGGTAAAATGTATTCAACATTTATAATAAAATTATTTAAATTATAGTGTCTTTCTGACTGGAAGTTGAAGATCATCTGGTTTTTATGGTAATTCAGAGTTCTGGAACAGATATATATTTATCAGAATATCCAAGAAGTTCCTCAGATTAATTTCAGTCTTCAATTGCATTAAAAAATGGAAAAAGACATTTATACAGGCTGTGGGCAAAGGCATTTACACAGTGGTTTCAATTTTACTTTCCTGGATAATGATGTAACAATAAACACATCAAAGTAGATAATGAGTTTCTAGCTTTCACCAAAACCTCATGATCTTAAATCAGGCTTTTCCTTCTCTGCCAAATATTTTAACCTTCCACTACAAGCAAAGAAAATTGCTTGAAGACAGACAGGCAATAAACACTAAAAAATATTTATAATACAAACATATCACACTGGTTTGAACAGACTGTTACCTTGGCCATGGCAAGAGGCTATCAGAGAGGAAAAACAGTAGTTTGCTGTTCTTCAGATATAATTAACTTTATGTAGGAAAATATAAATATTAATATATTAGAGTGTGTATTTACTAATTTCTTTACAGATATTACAAGCAAAATGGTGTGTAATGATTTACATTAAAACAGAGCCCTCTTTCCCTTTTTCCTTCAAAACATGAAAATATAACTTCCTTCAGTTTTGCTGAAAGCTTTTTCCTGTTCTTAGGTTCCTGTTATGCATAATGAACTTGAGAATTGAGCTTCAATCCATATGAACTCTACCTATATAAAGACCAGCCAAATCAATGAGGAGAGTATGGGGACTCTCTGTGTAGTTCTAGAGATCTATTCATGGAACTTTGATAGAAAAAACGTCAAAGCACATGCAGATGTCTTCATCTTCTCACACGCAAAAGTTTCAAATTATTATTCTATGATTAATGGACAAATCAGTATCACATTTCCAACTAATGCATTCATTCTTCTGTAAAGAAGGTTGGTTAAATATTTGAAAGTACACTAATTCAATATAAAGGTTCAGTTCCCTTCCTTACCATAAAATTTGTGAACTTGAATAAACTACCAGAGGTCAGTTTTTCAAAAGCATCCCATCAGAATAGTTGAGACCCAGATGTAACTGTGCTTAAATTTTACCTTCCCTTGCAATGCCCAGGCTACTTAGGAGCTGAGCTGTTCATCAATGGTCTTTGGCTAAAATAGTGCAGGAATTACCCACATAACCACCTAATCCTATGCAAGTGGCCACTCTGTCAAAGTGACAACAGCAAATGCACTCCTGCAGCTCAGTGTTGCCATTCACAGACCAGAATCTTTATTTCAATCACAGATGAAGGTTGACTTGAGCCAGTAAGTTAACTGTGATTCAGTGACTGCATTTCACAGCTGTCGTTCAACTTCCGCCTTGTCTGCTACAGCATGAACAGAGAACAATGGAGAACTGGGGTGGCAATATGTCAAGTGAAAAGATCTGTCTGCTTCAAAGCATAGATATCTTATGGGCTGGCTGACTAAAAAAAATTGTCTGAGCATAAGATCAAGCCCCCGTGTTGAAAAAAAGGAATGAAGAAAGCATGCAAAAAGGCTCTTCAAGAATGGATGCCTACAGATAGAACTTTAACCTATTGGGTTTTGATGTCTCAGGTATACAGAGAATGGAATAGCCAATTAATTCATGCCACTTTAACAGAGGAATGCAAATAGACAGAAGACTAAACATAAGGCTGAAATAATTATATCTCATCTCCTTTGGAGAAACAATTGCAATCAATGGCAGGCATATTATCCTTTTAAACAGAAACTTGCCATTGGATTATATACAGTCAATTACGCCAAGTTTCTTGAAACACTTTCAGACTCCAATTTCAGTTTTCAGGTTTAGTTGTACATAGAAGTACATCATACATATGTATGAGTACAATATACTGTACCTTGCATAAAATCAAGTGATCTTATACAACTCATCTGAGATCTGCAGTCTGGAATGGATTCTGACATAAACTATTTTACACCCACAGTTTGGATCCATTTTCTATTTAATATGCTTATGCTAGTAATTACTAAAATTTATGGTAATAAAATACTGGAAGAAAGCATCCAGAACAACACAGATCACCAAGTCCCTGTTACTAATAGCTGGGTGCACTGTACTACTGGTTTAGATGTATCATTAAAAGAAGTCAAAACAGTTATCATCAGGTAAAAGTTCAGCTGTTGAAAAACAGTGAAACATCAGGACAGTTTTTAAAATGTATTGGAGCAGCAAACACAAATTAGAGACTCACAGCTTGAGTAAGACTCAGCATGCAAATCCACAGGCCTCTAAAATCTAAGTGTAAAAGATATTCCACAAATGTTAAGTTAAAAAACCCCCTTCATTTAGTCTTCAAGTCAAGCACAAATTTAATGCAACATTAACACTAGATTGAAGAACTGAGAGGAGTTACTGGTCACTGGAAATGTCTTGCTTAATCAGTAGCTCTTTTTTTTCTTTACTTTCATATCACAACACATCAATAAATCTCCCTAGGATGAAGCTTGCTAAACCTAAACAAAGATGAAAAACATAAAAGATCATTAAGGATAGCAGTAACAATAGTCATAGTACAAGTGACAGTAAGAATAAAACAAAATTAATAATATTATTAAATATAATAAATAATAAATTAATAAAGAGAAAATATACCAAGAATCTCAGAGCACCATAACTGGCACAGCTCTCTTCTGAATCTATTTCTATGTGTTCTACAGTTCCTTAGCTTATGCTGGGAGTATTTCCTTGACTTCTGTTTCATAGATGAGGAAAAATGCCATTTCTAATGATAAAATTAATGAAGATAGTAGTATTCAATTGTATAACTAAACAGGTATCTCTATCATGGCATTCAAGTAGCATAACAGCTACGTTGAAGCTGTTTTCTCACTTTAATTAAAAGATTTTCTCTTAGCTAGGTTTCAGGCTAATACATTGGTGTAATGTAAGTGTTGTATAATCTTTGCCATGTGAGACAAAAACAATTTCATATCATACATAGTGCTGATTTGAGCTCAGTGATAGATGGCTACAAGGCAAAAATCTTCAAATAACATCTGTTGGAAAAAAGGCCCAAGGGTGGAAGTATAATGGTGATTTAATAGCAGTCATATCTCAGTGGTGTGGTACTTCCCTCATGAGTTCACAGAGAAATGTATGGTCTGAGCATTTTCATTGGTAGCTAGTTTTATGTTTGAAAATACTATTAAGTGGGAAATTACAAACTAGGGAATTTTTGTACTTTGATAGAGGGGGTGGTGCGGTCTGTATCAAGTGAACAAGAAAACAGCCACTCTGACCATGGTTTACTTGAAGTCTGTGGAAGCAGGTTCTGGGGTAGAAAAGGCACCCCAGCATGTAGAGTGTATAATCACTTCAGCTCAATCTTATTGATAATATTCTCTGACTAGTTTTGCAGGCCTTGGCAGAAACAGACACGAAGCAAAAATGCCAATGAAAAAAAGGCAAGTTGTCTTCTGTCCATCTCTTAAACCCTAGTGCACCACTAACAACTGCAGATGCCCTTTAAGGCTGCAGGTTGTTCAGCCAGAACTTAAATCCAGTTCACTCCCTATTGTATGTCTCGGTGCACCTGTTAATTATGTACAGACAGGGCTATATACACTCTGCTAATTGTGGACAGAGAATTCTCAGACTCAAGTTACTCAGTTACTCAGATACAGTCCTCAAGGCTTCTCTCACTACTGTACTTTAAGAACACAGTTCATACTTAGTGCTTTTTTGTTTATTTTTAGGGGGAAAGGGACATAAAGAGGGAATAAATGGGGGATTAAATAAAATATTTGCAAAGATTTAAAAATTACCAAGTCTAGAATAGTGTCGTTTAGGAATATTTCATCTATGCAA
The DNA here is from genome assembly GCF_020740795.1 of Apus apus. Classification (NCBI taxonomy): domain Eukaryota; kingdom Metazoa; phylum Chordata; class Aves; order Apodiformes; family Apodidae; genus Apus; species Apus apus. The sequence goes on from NC_067284.1 coordinate 42,914,428, forward strand.
GAGCAATTAGGCATTACTAGTAAATTAAAAAGGAATAATAATGATGTACAGCAGCAGAGGACCTGCTAACTCCTTCACTAGGTAGTGAGAGAAGCATGTTAATGAGCCATGCCTACAGCATGAGATAAGCAGACTGTATCTGATTGATCATGTGCACGATCATCTTGCCGAGATAGTTTATCACTGTTGCATCACTAAGTTCCCTACTAAAGCAGTGAAGACCAGAACAAAAATTTTGAAACAAGTATGTTAGCATTGTGTTTACACAACTGGTAAGCATGCCAGTACTTGACACAAGCCAGTATTTACCTTGACACACACTACAAGATTAACAGTAGGAAGTCTTGCGGTTAATATGCCTAGATTTCTATGAGAACAATGAGCAAACTTGTATCTCATTATCTACATAGCCATGAAATAGAATATGTACAGTAATAATATTCATCTCAAATTCCACAAATTCTCTAAGATTATGAGTGACTTTATTTTAGAACATGTTCTGATTATTATCTAAAGTGCTACTTAAGGTAGACAGAAATTTTAGTAATTATGTGGTGTAAAGGATTCTTAAGTGTTAATTAGTATTTTAACTGGTAATTAATAACAGTAGTAAAAGAACTATTAAGGAACTTGATATTAATCTTAAGGTAGAATTATATCTGTAAATAGCAACTAGAGATGCCTGGATCAAGTTCTAAAACCTGGTTATGAAGCATAAGAGGTAGCACACTTACTAGTGAGCATTTATTTTCAGTCAGAAGGTCTTCTGAACAGTGAAATTAGCTTATTAGCATTTATGTTTAGAACTGAAATACAAGAGGTGATTGACATGGAACTGAAGAATTACACAATTCAGAAAGTCTTTTGTCACAAGAAGTAACAATAGGAAGACAGATTCTGGAATCTGCTCATAAGGCAGGAAATATTAAAAGGGTTTTTTAATGATGAAGAAAAGCATCAAAATGTACGTTTTAAATTAAGGAGTTTGTTGTTTTTTTCTTTCTTTTTTTTTCAATATTGTCTTTCAGAGTGTGCACAAATAATAATCACCAGTGCACCTTCTTGCCCTTTCACAAATATATAATTTGAGGAGAACCATGACATTTTCAAAAATGTATTTCTAATGCTTGGATGATTTCAGAAGTTGATTTCCTTCTAGTAACCATAGAGAAGACAGGTGAGGCAGTTGAAACAACCAACAGATAAGTCTTGGTGTCACCTAACAGACAGAACCTTTTGGGGAACGTGGGTAGAATAATGATGGCACTAAGTTGTAGCTACCATTAAAGCTTTATTTTTTTAACATAATTGTATTATTAGCATAGCACAGAATCTTATGATCAGGCTAGGACAAGATTTTTATAAGCAGGATCAAGGTAGCACAATCTTGTAAGCAACATAGCACAGAATTTATAGCTCAGCTTAGTTTATGGTTCCTAATCACCTGGACCAAATGAAGACTGGTTGAACTCTTAATACTTTGCTTCCTGTATCAGTGAAACAGTCATGATCTGGACTTGAAGACATGTGAGTGAGTTAGTCATTCAATCCTTGAAGGAAGCAGATGACAATAAGACATCTCTGACCATCAGGGGTCATGGGGTTTGTCAACCAGCAGCTGTTCTGGTCCAAGTCCCACTTAGGACTTGAAACTGCCACATTTTATAAACAGTGCTGAGTGTTCTTACGCTGCCCTGTTCTGTGGTGGGGTCATCAGCACCACACGGTTGGCCAAGTGCCTGGCACCTTCAAGGCTGATAAGGAGGGAAAAAGTCAGCTTGGCACCCAGAAGCTTTGAGGATGATATGGAGGGGAAGAAGAAATCTGTGTGGTGTGCAGGATCTTCAGGGACTAGCGGGGAGGGGAAAAGGAACTGACATGACCATCTCAGTCACAGAGAACTACTCTTTGCCAGGGATCAAGAGTAGCAGTACCAGTCACAGTTGGATGTCAGTGTTACAATTAGTGGAAAAAGTATTTTGTCTTGAAACAAAATTAAGACTCCCTCTCCCAAGGAAAATCCCTCATAGCCAAATTAGAGTCATGTTGACACAATGAATTTCGTATCTTCTTTGCAACTGGTTTCATAGTTTTGACAGAAGTAACAGCAGATATCCCCACTCTGACTAATCTGTGGTCCAAGAAGGTAGCATAAATGTCCCAAGGCTTTGGAGAGCATCTTGGGTAAGTGCTGTAAGTACCAGTCACAGAGTAAGTAACCCTTCTCTGGTGCTGTCCCCGTTTTGTCTTACTCTCTGGTTGAAAGGAATTCCAAATCTTATGTAGTCACCTGCAGTCAAGCTAGTACAAACCACTTATGGGTGTAAAACTTTTCAGAACAAAAACTGGTGGAGGGTGGACTGAGAATAATTTTATTAGTTCACACCTGAATTTTGGATTTGTCACTTACAGTGTTCCATGTAAACAAGACTAATCAATTTTAACAAAAGAGAGACTTGAAATATAAAACAGTATGCTAACTGAAAGATAGATTTAGGTTAACAAGTCAAGAATAATAGTAGAGAAAATAATAAATTCTAACTATGGAAAAATAAAAAAATGCAGTACTAAAATTATACATAACAACAACAATTATTATTATTTTTGTTATTGTCTATTATTATTATTATTATTATTATTATTATTATTATTATTATTATTATTATTATTATTATTATTATTATTCTCCTTGAGAGTTGTTCCAGTGCTGTGGCCATTTGAAAGTTAGATGATTGGCCTAATTAAAATCCATTTAAAATAGAAGAAAAGCAGAAGCTCTCCCTTTTTCTGTCCTGCTAGCATCATTTCTAATTAAATATGACGAAGACTGATGTGGCTTATGTGAAGTCTGTAGCTATCTGTATGTATTAGGCATGTGCAAGCAAACATACCATATTGGGCCCTTCTCAGGGGACCTAAATGGGGAAACATCTAGCTTGGGAGTGGTAAGTAGGAAAAGATGGGAACCCAGCTGCTCAGCCTTTCAAGGACAGCAGATGGCTTTTTACAAAAACACAACTTTATGTACTTAGAGATAATTTTTGGTTAAGAGCTTAGTCACCAAACAGGTTAGGCAACGATGTGGAGTTTTCTCTTGGGCTTTAATAATCTAATTTGTTTTGCATTTATATCAATATTAGATGTTACATGATTACATTAGCTTTAAAAAATTAAAAATATTTCTATTATGTTAAGAAAAAAATCATTTTTGAGAACAAGGCACATTTTTTAAATTCTTTTCCAGTTCCTAGGTTATCTATGAGCCCTAGAAGATAAACAGTTTCTTACTGTTTTTTAAACATTGCTCATTTTCACACTTGGGTAACTTAAACAGTTTGAAAGAACCGATAGAGCATGTGAGTGCAGGTTTGGCTACATAGAGATCACCAGTACTTTTCATCTAGCAGGAATTCCCTCCATCAGGATGCTCGAAGTATAAAGACAGAGCATAGGAGCAAAAAGAAACTGAAGAAGGGTCTTTCTTTTTCTGTTCACAGTAATCATCCCACTTCTCTTTCTTTTATCCATAAATTCTTTCTGTCATGAATGCAGAGGAATGGGTGAAACATGTTTTTCTTGTTTTCATTATGAATATACAAGATTTTTTGCATGATACGACTTTTGAGAGACGTGCAATAAATACAAGTGAAGATGACTACTTAAGTTGGAAAGACATTTTCAGATGCTAAATCCTAGTCATTTTCAGCATTGTAATATTTAGCTCATGAATGAAGATCTGAAACTCTTCTGGGCACAAGAAAGTCTGAAATTTCTCTATCATAAAATTCATTTTTTACCTGTCATAAATAATACAGCCTAATTTTACAGGGGCTTCTGTGTATGTCCAGATGCACTGTCAAGAAATGAGGTCCAGTTGCCACTTCCATTTGCTGCTTCTTTGACAGCTTTGACGTGGACTAAAATGTAGAACATGAAGAAAGCAATTTAGTCTAAACTTCTATGGTACAAACCCAAGTAATGTACATAATAAGCTAAAAGAAGTCAGTGACACATGCATTAGATGAGACCAGAGACTTCAGCAGAGGATCAGAATGCCCCAGGGTATTGTGTATAAAGATGATATCTATTATATGGTTCATATTTTGCTACGAAAAAGTGTAATGGTCCAGACATCTTAATTTGACCGTACCATGCCAAAACCTTGATTTTCTTTGGAGAAACTTCTGGTTTTCTTTAATGGAGTAAGTGCTGATATTTTGTGCTGGAGAAAGGCTATGGATTATATTTTGTGAGTGAGGGAAGGGGGAGAAGGTCTTTTTATATTTGTGCATATTTCTATCATGATTTAGTTCTTTTCTTGGAAATAGGTAACTAAAAACTGACAGCAGCAGGAAGGTGGTTGGTGGCTTTCTTTCTTTTTTATCTTTCCTACAGAGTTGCTGAATATTTGCTTATCAACAGTGGTGGTGAAAACCATTCCTCAAACACAATACATAAATAAATATATACCTTAAAGCAAGAACCAGAACTTCAAGAAAATTTCAAATATTTGTTGCAGCACAGTGTTCTGAGTGTTGTATTACTCACAGTCTCAGCACACACTATACATTACTTCACTTCAGAAAAAAGTTTGCATTCACTTCTCTATAGGTTCATAAGATAATTATGTTCACTGTAGCAAAGAAAAAAAAAAAAAAGAGGAAATAGCTAAATTTAATCTTAACATAAGGAAAATATGCCTAGGAAAGGCTGTAACGTAATCCACTCCTCAGGAGAACTGGAGAAATCCCATTTGTCATAAAAGTTTAAAACTGAAATAGATGTACGTGAAAAGAACTTTAAGACCAAAGACTCTGCCACCACCCAGGTCTATCTTTCAGTTTTTCCAAGGTTGAATGGAACAAAACATCATTTGAGGTATATTTGAGGAATGTGCACAGCAGCAAACCAATGATTTTTGCTTCCACAAAATGGTCAGAGATTGACTCAGCACTCTCATACAGGACATGCATGCTTTAATAGTACAGGATTTAAATACCCCACTGATTTAATAGACTTCTTAAAAAATATTAAGGCTGCATGTAAGTTGATGGGAGATTTGGGTTTATATAATAAAAACTGCATCCTGCAGAATTTTAGGACTGTCCATTTCAGTCCCAGAAGAACCAGACTAAAGTAAATATTTCAGAATTGCCATAATATCTGGTTCACTTTTGTACAGAGAAAAATATAAACCAGTGTTCCTACAATGCTTACCCCACAGCTATTTACATGAGATTAAAATGATCATATTTTCATTAGATCAGGAGAACTATGGCTTAAAAATAGTAATTTAGTATTTCTTGAATTAAAAATATTTCTATTATAAAAAGTAATGTAACTTCTGTCTAACAATTTCCCATTAGTCTAAGTGGGATCTGCAATTGACATATATTCTAGAGCTCAAATCCCTAGAGTTTGTGGTTATTTGAAGCTGTCTGAAGCAAAGCTGTGGAGTGGCAAAAACCATTAGAGCATCTGTTAACCACATTGGAGAGCTGGAATTTCAAAGAATACTAAAAGATCAGGGATACTCTCCATCATTCTGGGAAAACAAAACAGAACAAAACAAAACACCACAAACAACAACAACAACAAAAATACCCCAAACAAACAAACCTCACCAAAAGCAAAGCAAACCAAAAACAGCCAATGGCCCCAAAATGTGTAGGACTGTTATTTGGGGACAGCAAAATATACTAGGCAGATCAAAACACAGGTGACATTCTACTTTCAGTAGCATCTTAAGGGGGAGGGAGGTGGCAAATAGTGGGAGAAATTGTGTATTTCTCTAAGTTATCCAGTAACAGCTAGTGGGATGAAGCTGGTGGTATCTGGGAGGTGTTTTGATCAAAATGTTTTCCAGCTGTGTGTGCTGGCTGAGCAGTAAAGAACACCTGGAAGGGTTTTCAGCTCTTCTGTTCTTATGTTTGTTACACCAGTCTATAGCAACTAGGTATTTCAACTAGCTTTCTTATTTCATTATTTGTTTTGCTGCTTATCCCTTTACTTTGATGATAGTCACGCTCCTTTGCTCAAGCAAGTTCAAATTATTTAAGTGATCTCAAACCTGCAGCGTCTTCCCAAGTGCACAGCAGAGTCTCAGATCTCTTTTGGTCAGCAGGAGTGTCTCTTCCATCCTACTGAGCTTAATTAATAATGGAAAAAAAAATTCACTTGAATAACAATCTGAGGATTACTAGAACAGCCCTTTAGAAACAAAGAAAACAAACAATTGGAAGGATCTATGAAAGTCAGTTGTATGATGCAGGAGTAAAGCTGCAGTTTACAATAATATGTATTTATCTTCTAAAGAAAAAGAAAGGTAAGCAAAGAACCCATATAAAGCCATTCCTGTATTTGCTAATTACATATCTATGCAAGTAAAACAATATTCATTGTGTTAAAACATCTAATTGTTGTCTTTTATTCTCAGTAGGCTGAAAGCATATCTTTTAATTTCTTTCTTTCATGCACTGGATTTTTATGAAAGATTTCAAGCTGTTTCCTCAGTGTGATGATCTCTTAACTATGACTTCATCTGGGCTGAAATCTAACACTGTTCACATAAAAGGCTTTGGGCAAAGTTACATTTAAATCCCATTGCACATGAGTCACACTTGAGTCTCTAACGTGCATAAACTGGAAACACAGATTTCCCCAGCTGGGAATTTGAACTGGTGTCTTACATAGGAATATATCAGCCATGGAAAAGTGAAGAATAGATTATCACAGAAAAGTTCTCTTGCTTAGCAAGCTGAAGCAAGTTTATCATAAGACACCTGACCCGAGCAATCAATAGGAAGAGCAACTAACTACAGAAAAAATGTGTAGCCATCTATGCACAGATTTTGCAGAGTGTTTGGGTACAGCAGTGGCAGTTTGAGTAAAATAAAGGAGCCACCTCACGAGTAGAAACATTAGGAAAAATATCTGTTATTGTTGCCAAAGTTGCTTAAAGTTTTAAGCTCTTTAAAGATAAAGAAGCCCATCCTGAGCAAAATTCAAGGGTTTAGAACAAAAAATATGTATGAGAGTGTGTATGTTGTAATCCCATTAGGTCAAATGGTATTATTGATGTTATTTGTTATTATTCCTATTCCAGCAATTCCCAGGAAACCTGTCAAAAGTGAGGTGACACTGTGCCAGGCGTTGTTCAAATGTATAGAATGACATGACCTTGCCCAGAGACCTTTTGCAATCTAATTTAAGTCAAGGCCCAACAAATGGCTGCAATCACTGAGAAAGGAAAGTGAAAGCAACAATAGGAATGCTACTGGACAGCCATCATACAAGATTTGGATTAGCTTTTTTCCTGTAGGCAAGGTTATGTTTTTGTAGGACACTAATTTCTGTGGTTTTATTAGGAAATTCGATTATCAGTGACTTGCCTGCACTGACTATTGCAACCGTTTTCTTTATCTCTGTGGTAACTTCTGCGTTTACTTTACCTGTGATGACCTTTGAGAAGCTGCAACACAGGAAAAAAAACGAACAAACAAAAACCCACAACAAATAAAACAAGCAAAAACCCCAGTGGTATCTGATTTAATAAATCTAAAGTAGTTTTGGGGGAAAATTATTTACTGGAGTAAAATGGAGTTTGGTTTGTTTACACAGTCGAGATTCATAAGAAATATTAAAATTGGCATGAAGGAAGTCAGAATAGAAATGTGTGTGAATCTTTAAGCATGAGAAGGAAAGCAGAACAAAGGCTTAATGGCCTGATAATCAGAAAATCATAGAATGGTTTGGGTTCGAAGGAACCTTAAAGATCATCTAGTTCCAGCCCCCCCAGCACTGGCAAGGACACCTCCTACTAGACCAGGTTGTTCAAAGCCCCAGCCATCTTGCTCTTGAACATTTCCAGGGATGGGGCATCCACCATCCACAGCCTCCCTGGGCAACCTGTTCCAGTGTCTCACTGCCCTTACACTAAAGAATTTGCTCCTAATGTCTAACCTAAATCTCCCTTCTTCCAGTAAAAAAAAACATTACCCCTTGTCCTATCTACAAGCCCTTGTAAAAAACCCCTCCTCAGCTTTCCTGTAGGTCCCCTACTGGAAGACTGCTATGAGGTCTCCCTGGAGCCTTCACTTAACCAAACTGAACAACTCCAAGTCACTCAGTCTGAGGTGCTCCAGCCCTTTGATCATCTTCATGACCCTCCTCTGGACTGTCTCCAAGAGCTCTATGCCATGCTTCTTTTGATACAGCCCAGGACACGGTTGGCTTTCTGGGCTGCCAACAGACATTGTCAGCCCATATTGAGCTTCTCGTCCACCGTCACCCACAAGTCCTTCTCCTCCAAATTGTTTTCAGTCAATTCACCCAACTTGTATTTGTGCTTGGGATTGCCCTGACGGAGGTGCAGAATCTTGCACTTGGCCTTGTTGAACTTCATGAGGTTCATATGGGCCCTCCTCTCAAGCCTGTCAGGGTCTCTCTGAATGACATCCCTTGCCTCCAGAATGTCAACCTCACCACACACTTTGGTTTCCAGGACACTGTTTTCATCAGCAAAATGAAGGAGCCTATTCTTGATATCAAAAGCAAAAAACCTGCAGTCTGAACAGCAGAGGACTCCTCAGCAAAAGAGCCCTGGCACTTGGCAGGGTGGCAGCCAGGCTGCAGCAGATCCCATACTCTGGTCCTTTCCCTTTTTACCTGCTAGGATAACATACAGGAGATAGATCATTCATACAAATGCCAAAAGAGAAAAAAACAGAGAGTGGACAGTGAAGTGCCTTAAGATTTGTGGTGCCTGAAATAAGCAAAGACTGAATTGAAGGTCTACCTCAAAACAGCTAATGTCTCTGGAGGGAGAAGAAAGACCTGTTTGAAGACTCATTTGTCACTGCATGTCAAGAGGAGCTCCAGAGATGCAGAGGATTTGAGAAAAGGCACATATTTTCTTCTGTATTGTACATAAGTGATCTTGGTCAGACTGCTTGGATACAGGCACGCTGCTGCTTGCAGGGAGTGTGTCAGAGAGTGTGGGAGCATAAAATAAACTTGTTTTAAAACCTTGAAAATAAATGCAGCTGTCCAATCCATAAGATCTTGCATTGAGTTTTATTATGCTAATATCACTATAAAGCAATTTTCAATACAAAAATTAAGATCAACACCAACAAAACAGTCAAGGCACTTGATGTGTTCTCCAGCAGCTGAAAATTGTATAAGAACATACTTTTGTAGTAGCCGTCAAAGAAAAGCTGGTTACCAAGTGGGTTTCAAGAGGAACCTCTTCTAGTGAAGGTGGTTGCAGGAAATGTTAATATTAAGATTTCCACACCTTTAAACTGCCCTGTGTATTACTGAACAAGTGTACTGCATTATTTTTAGTAACATGTTAGTGGAAGACATCTTTTTGTAATATCTACTCTGAATTGCCCATGGAAATGAAATTGGAACAAGTAGTTGAAAACAACTGAAACTGCAACAAGCAGTTCGTTAAAGAGATTTTTAAGATAAAATATTTTGTTAGCTGGATTCTAGCTGAGAAACAAAATAGAAAACAGCCAAACACTACTGATGCTGTTGGACCTGTTAAAGCTGCAGAGCTGCTGCACTTTCCTCAGTCCTTTTAGCCCTGTAGTCCAGTGCATGAAGTATTGCTATACCTCATAAGAGGCCACTGCCCATGTGCTAAGCTTTACACTGCCTCAGGATCGAGGGCTGTCAGGCTGGCTTGGTCTGATCTTGTCCTGGCTTGTCTGGAGCTTTGTTTTAGTTTCTTTGGCCGTAATTGCCTGACCAGGTGTCTTTGTTGAATTTGCTTTTCTCTGTACTTTATTTTTGCTTATCTCTGTAGAGTATAACCATATTTTCTCTACAGAACAAGCAGTTATTCTACATATAATGAAATAATTATGTCCCTAGATTAGTGATGCACTGTAGAGGAATACAAGCCTGGTATGATAGCAGAAACCTTGAAACTGGGGGCACGAGATGCAATGTAGAAAAGTACAGATAGGAGATGACGAGGGGACGGACCCGACAGGGAAGGCCCCAGGGCTACAAATAAAGAAATGAAATTCCTAGAGCAGAAAAAACATCAGATACTCAGAAGTGTAAGTACACTAGTTAAAACTGTATTGTCTTTCCAACATTTTTCATTCTGTAAGACAGCTATTGGATTTTCTTTTTCTGAAATAATTAGATCCATAATAGTAAGAATAATAACAACAATAGTAGTATTAAGATTTTAATTACAGCACTAACAATTCCTAAGCTTTACATGTAAGACTCATTTAGGTTTTGCCAGTGACAAGACTTTGAGCATAACAATACCTCCTGAGAAAAAGGAAGTTTGCTGTGCATGTGTTTCCATTTAGCTCAACACATGGACTTACATCACTGAAAAAACCATCCCCTTAAAGCCCATGTTCACTTTAGAATATCCACTTCCCTGTAAATGAAATTTCTTAATTTAAGTTTTACTCTGGGTAGTGAAATTTACTTTCTTGGTTATCTACATATAAAACCTAAAGATACTGGCCAAGGTTAAGTCCATAGTAATTCCTTTAAGCTGTCTACTTCGTTGGAACCACACTGGATTTAGATTGACACAACCAAGATCAGACTCTGTCTCAATAACTTAGCATTTCCAGTTGAATAACAGTAACAGTGACAGTGAAAGGACAAAGGGCCCAGGTTACATAGAATATATTTCAAGATCTGTTCGCATGGATTAGCAAGGATTGGGACTGTGACTGGAGGGCTTAATGCTTTTTCAGTACTGCACAGAACTCTTTGCCAGTCCTCAGCTGGCACTCCCTAAATATAGGGAGTGGAAGAACATAGTTTCAAATAAATCCTGTTCAAGTACTATTAATTCTACTGTCTGATGTTGAAATTAATATTATATTCTAGTTCAACTGCATGACTATGTTTTATCAGTCTACTGGCTTATAGAGCATTGGAACAGCAGGAAGGTTTCTACAAAATTCCTCTGAAATAGGGATCTTACATTTCCCTTCATTAAAATTAATCTTATTCAATGTATGCTCTTTGGGATACCCTGCGTCTCTTTCTTCTGACAATGCCTACAACAAGAAAAGGTTAAATACAGCAGTTTATTCAAAGTAAAATGTTTATTTTAATTCAAACAAAAGCTGACTTTTTTAGAACTACTTGTTGTCTATTTTAATTTCAACTGTTACAGTATTAAAAATATAGTAACAGCAGCTTTATTCCAAACTGTCTACTGGCTGTTCCAGCTTCCAATAGTAAGATGTGTGATTGTCACTCAACACACACTCAAGTGAAGTGGCTAATCTGGTCACTGGACTCTTTGGGTCCCTCAGCCTGGGTCTCTCTCATATTTACCTCTTCCTTGTCCCTCTTGAAACATACATTTCTTCCTCAGAGAATGCACATCTGGCAGGTTCAGTTGTCTTTTACATGTTGTGAGGACTTATTCCTTGTTGCCATTTTTGGGTTTTTTGTAGGGTTTTTTTCCATCCTAATGGATTCTGTTGAAACAGCAATTGCAGACATCTTCCGGATCAGTGAAAACTAGAACAATATTCCCACTTCATTAATTATTTCTCTAAGTGACATATCCTGTCTACAAGACTTCATAGAGTTAAGGTTTGTGGTTTATTTTTTAAAAGGTGATTGTGTAACATATTCTGGTTCAGTTTGCATGTTAAATCTAAGTAGCAGCTTCTCTACATGAGATACCTGTTAGCAGTCACATAGATACCACCTCTACCTTTGGCAGACCAGGTCTCAGACATACATACCTATGGTAGTACAGGTTATTTAATTTTTTAAAGCAATCTTTTTGACCCAATGTGATTTACTATGATGTTGGTCAACTCTAAATTAATTCCTTTCACACTTGTGCTTGTCACTAAGAAATTACTTGAAAACTACCTTGAAAACCTTCTTTTCTTAGATCTGATATCTACTAAGGAAACCTTGTATTTATTAAACTTTTATTCAAGTCTAATACATTAACATGAAAAGCATCAGTAAAAGTGTCAACATTATCAGCTGCAATATATGAAAGTACTGGGGAATTTAGTAAGGATGTAATGGGCATGGAAGAGTAATAAGTAGACTTAATTTCAGCTCTTTTCTTTCATACAGGATAATTGGTTTCTAGAAATATGCTAAACTGTAAACTAAGTTACTGAAATCTAATCAAAAACAACCAAATATAAGAAAACAATTAAAATGTAAAAGATTTCATATACTTGCAAGAGGTAGAAAGTTAAATATTGTAGAAATAATCTGAAGTTCTTACTTTTGTTCCTAATTTACCACCATCACATAATTATATACACTAAAGAAAAAACATAGCGTAAAACAAAACTCTGAGAGCACCCTGCTGAATTTTCAGTCTGAGAAAACTTCAGTGAAATGTTAACTACAGAAGGGCCATCTCTGATTGTTCCTCTGTTTTCTAGCTACACACAGAATGTTTTATTCCAGACATCTGAAAAAAGTCTAGCAGAAACTAATCTATAATATATTTTCCATTCCTACTTTCAGAGTCTTTACCTCTACCTCCCAAACTCTGTATTCTTGTAACACCTGGAAGTGAAAATACTACAAAATATCCTGAAGACTATAAACAATTCTTTTAGATGGTTTCTACTTAAAAACCAAACAAACAAAAAACTAAACCAACCAACCAAACCAACAAGAAACGGAACCAAAACACTCACAAACCCAAACAAAATAAAAAACTACTGTGGGGAACTAAAAATAAATAAATATGGAGACCAGAGAATGAACCAAAAAGAGGAAAAGAAAATCAAAGTGAGCAAGAAACTAGATAATGTCCTGTGTTCATATAAAATAAAGGTTTAAACCTTCTTAGTATGTGACAATAGGGAGTACCTGGAATTAGACTGTTCTCTGAGACCACCACACAGCAGCATTCCATCACTGGGCTCTGCATGCTGATTGCTACTTCACTATAGCACTAGCAGTGAAATCAGTGACCCTTCTTGTTGATATCTCTGGTGAAGGGCAAGGGTAACATGTCTTACTAAGGCAAGATACTTTCTTAGGGGAATGAGACGTGGCAAGGTTGAATGGGTCAACACAGCCCAGAGCCACTGTGAGAACTCCAGAACATCACTTCTCAGCCATCTGGGAAGTGAAAATTTCATTAAAATATTGAAGGGAGCTCAGCCCAAGTTTTTTCTCTCCTTCTACAACTGCTTCAAAATTATCAGTGAGAACTGGTTGAGAAGCAGCAGATTCAGAAACCAAGGGGATACCAGGACTTCAGTCCATCAGGGCAAGAGAACTGCATCGGGAAGATATACATGCTAGAGTAAACAGGCTACATGTCATCCAAAAGCAAGAACAGGGGTCTGCAAGTCCTTCAGTTTTCCTTCTCAAGAAATAAGTCACAAAAAACTAGGTGAGGAAAACCTCTTACACATACTGAAGTCCTAATCTGAACTGAAAGCCAGCTGTTCAGTGCACTGCCCACAGCTACATTTAGTGCAGGGCTTTGTTGTACCAAGTCTTCATCAGCCAATTAAACTTGACATTTTGCACACTCTCTAATTAAAATGCAAATGAAGGGATGAATTATGTAAAAAAACACATTATGCAGGTTAATTGAGAGGAAAACATACCTAGACACCAAGTTTACTGTTAAATGGATTTTAAACATAACCTGCTGACACAGCTGAACATGGAGTCTGGACACAGTATGGTGCTCCAGAGGAAGGCCCTTTAACTATAGCAAATGGTGGGATGTCCTCAAGGGAGTACTTCTATAATTGTCCATCTATTTAGAAGTTTGAGATAAATTAGTGAAGATGCATGTTTTATTCCTGCCTTTAAAATTCTGCCTCATTCTTCTAACACACACAGTACTGTGCCTCAGACTAGCTGGCTACAAATTTGCCCTTGAAGAATACACTTAGAGTAATTTTACTTGTAGCTTCGGTGTATCCTTCGCATTTGTAGTTTTCAGCACTAATACTCAGAGCTGAGTAACCAGACACTTGAGAGCCTGGTCTGCTCCTCAGGGCCCTTACTTGATCTCTACTCCACAAGAGAACATGAGAAAAAATCCCAACAAAACCGTCAAAAAGAAAGCAGGTACAATTGAATTACCTTACCTATACATGTACAGTGGTGGACAAGAAGATGTGATGTGAAGGTGTGTGTTTAAAACTGAGAAAGGACCAAAAATAAAAAGTATGTGAAATTCAGCTTCATCAGCCATTTTCCAAGGTAGCATATTCATTTCTTTTAAGTAATCTATTTATAAGCACTGTGTCATGTTTAATTTTTAAATGTGTATTTGGAATTATAATGATGTTCCTGATGTGTTTTTAGTAAGCAAACGCAATGAGACCTTTGAAAAATGAGTTGCAACAAAACCAGCCCTCCAAAATTAATACAAGTGTACTTCCATTTTCCGTTTTCTGGGTAGAAGAAGACAAGCTTAAAAGGGTTTAATCAAGGCAGGGAAAAGAATGCAGCCTGCAGTAAACTTTGAGAATACAGTTCAGGAGGAAAGATCTGAGAAAATGTTCCAGCACTCCAGCCTTTGTGAATGTTAGCTTTAATTGCAGAAACTATGTTCATAAACTGTGTCAGCTGAAGACTCATTTAATACACTCTTATGCATTACATAAAAAGAGGAGAGGTAAGATAATTGTTAAAATACCTGACTAATAACTTGATTCCTAGTTTTACTGCAGATATGCTGTGTAAGCTAGACAACAAATTCTGACCCAGATTTTTAAAGCCAATTAACACACAGCTGTACTAGTGCACAGACAGGTACTTTTGAAAACACAAAGGCACCAGCTGCATCTTTAGGTTGCTAAATGCTTGAAAATCTGGCTTGCGGTCTCACTGAGCTGCAGAACCATCTGTAAAATGGGAAATAATCAGGTTCCCTTTTTCCTAGTTTTTGTCCATTTAAATCTATTCTTTCATTAGGCCTGCCTTCTCAGTATGTATAAGTCACTAATAAGACAAATGTTTCATTTTATTTGGGGCATCTAATCACAACTGAGAAATAAATGTATTCATAGAGCAAAAATGATTATTACCTTACAGCACCCTACTAATTTATTGTATAAGAAATTCAAAAGTATTGGAAAGTGAAGCTTCTTGTGTAATTAAAAAAAAAAAAAAAAAAAAAAAAAGGAAAAAGGATAATATGAAAATAATACTTGTTATTGGAATTTCTGCTTTGGCCTAGCCTTGGAAAACAAGCAGGAAATGAGCACGGCATGGGAGCATGGGACCATAACTAATAGCGATTAGTTTTATCTTCTACGTTACACAACTTCTTCAGTTCTCATTGATCAAATAACTCCTTTACTAAGGGAACAGGAAGAGTTCTTAAAAATGGATTGAAGTTATTTTCTAGCTCACAGCTGCTTAGTTTGATTCCCAGAATTTAACTTTCTTCTTATAACTTCTACTGTGCCTCTTTTCCCCGATAGTGAGAAGATAAACCGACAAGCTGTCATCTTTCCTTAAATTTGAAAATGACACTCTCAGCTATCATATAGTTTATATATATGTCTAAATCTTCATCGTGCTCAGGCTAAAATTTTAAGAAACGATGTCAGGGAATCTCTATGTGCATTGGTTTTCTGAAATAATTACACAACATAAAATATATAGGAAAACACATCTAAACAGGGAAGGAAGTAAACCCCCATATTCTTTGAGAAAATTCTGACAAGCTGTTGGTAGAATTCAGTTCCTGTATTTTGCCCTTCTACTCTGCTCTGCTCAGAAGCGTGGCCAGAATATCAAGAGAGATGATTGTGATTCTGCTCTTCTACTCTGTTCTGTTGAGACTCCAACTGGAGTACTGCATACAGTTCTGGTGCCCTCAGCACAAGAAAGATATAGACCTGTTGGAGAGGGTCCAGAGAAGGGCCACCAAGATGATCAAAGGCCTGGAGCACCTCTGCTATGAAGACAGGCTAGGAGAATTGCGGCCATTCAGCCTAGAGAAAAGAAGTCTCCGAGGAGACCTCATAGCGGCCTTCCAGTACTTGAAGGGGGCCTATAGAAAAGCTGGGGAGGGGCTTTTCATCAGAGAAGATAGTGATAGGACAAGAGGTAATGGTTTTAAACTGAGAGAGGGGAGATTTAGGTTAGATATTGGGAAGAAATTCTTCACTATAAGGGTGGCGAGGAACTGGAATGGGTTGCCCAGGGAGGTTTTTGATGCCCCCATCCCTGGAGGTTTTTAAGGCCAGGTTGGATGAGGTTTTGTGCAACCTGATCTAGTGGTAGGGTTGCCTGCTTATGGCAAGGGGGTTGGAACTTGATGATCTTTAAGATCCTTTCCAACCTTAATGATTCTATGATTCTATTATTCCATTTGTAGGCCTAGTGTGATATGCTATCTTGGACTCCATACATTCTCATTTTTGCTTAGATCTGTATTTTTCTTACCCTTTGTAATGTGAAGAGCAGTTGTTTTTGCAAATTATTTTGCAAAGTTTGTTCCCATTTTCTTAGCTGACATGTCATTACGTGATAAACTAGCAAAGCAAAGATTTTAGGTGAACTTCAGCTGGTAGAATTAATCCAAAATTTGATGTTATCAAACATAAAATGCAGATCATCACTGGTCACAAGTGAAAATTCAGTCAGTGTGCTTAAGCTCGCAGGTAAACCACTGAGCAATTCAGCAATGCAAACCACAAAAACTTCCCTTGTATCATAGAATCATAGAATGGTTTATGTTAGGAGGGACCTTAAAGATCACCTAGATCCAACCCTCCTGCATTGACAGGGACACCTCCCACTAGATCACCCAGCTTCCTCAACAGGTTGGCATTTCTAAGCATCCATGAGTAGCTACATGAGTAGTGCACGAGCAAATGTAAAGATTTGCAGGTTTTCTAGTAGTGTAATAACATAGACTCTTAAGCACAGTAGAAGTCTCTTCTGCCCACACTGCCAAGGAAATGGTGGCATGAATTCTGTCAGTAAAAGCCAAGGAGTGAAGTTGGAAGGCCCTCCAGCAGGTTCTTGCAGTGTGAGGCACTCTTTATCAAACACCACCACATTGTGGGAGAGAAACATTACATCTTCTCAGGTTTCAAAACGTTTTCCAGTACCAGAAGGTACAAGTTCGCTATTATATCCAGACATTAATTGTGGGAACTGGAAAATGGGAAAAAAAAAGAAAAAGAAAAAAAAATAAGGTTTTTCACTAGATACTTCCCAGTAGATACGAACATCATGAATTTGAGGAACAAATTGTATCTATTTGATGATGGAAGAATGATCCCTTACATCTGTGGATCACAGCTGAGGACTGCACAAACACCATGATAACACTAGGATTTATTATAAAAATACTGCTTCCCAGCAACCAATTTCTGGGTTCCAGATTTCTCCATTCCCAATTAGCTCTTGTCCCAGCTTCTCCGGAAATGTACTTCTGCCAACTATTATCTGTTCATATTCATGTTCTAGATCTCTCCATGTCTGATGTGGTAGCATTAGACAAATCACAGAATCACAGAACCATAGGAGTTGGAAGGGACCTCCAAAGATCATCTAGTCCAACGCCCCTGCCAGAGCAGGATCACCTAGAGCACATCACACAGGAATGCGTCCAGGTGGATTTTGAATGTGTCCAGTGAAGGAGACTCCACAACCTCTCTGGGCAGCCTGTTCCAGGGCTCTGTCACTCTCACAGTAAAGAAGTTTTTTCTGATGTTTACGTGGAACCTGCTATGCTCCAGTTTGCACCCATTGGCCCTTGTCCTATCACTGGACATCACTGAAAAAAGCCTGGCTCCAACCTCCTGACACTCCCGCTTAACATATTTGTAAACATTGATGAGGTCGCCCCTCAATCTCCTCTTTTCCAAGCTAAAGAGACCCAGCTCCCTCAGCCTTTCCTCATAAGGGAGATGTTCCATTCCCTTAATCATCTTTGTGGCTCTGTGCTGGACTCTTTCAAGCAGTTCCCTGTCCTTCTTGAACTGAGGGGCCCAGAACTGGACACAATATTCCAGTTGTGGCCTCACCAATTCAGAATAGAGCAGGAGGAGAACCTGTCTTGACCTACTAACCACACCCTTTCTAATACACCTCAGGATGCCATTGGCCTTCTTGGCCACAAGGGCACATTGCTGGCTCATGGTCATCCTCCTGTCCACCAGGACCCCCAGGTCCCTTTCTCCTACACTGCTCTCCAGCAGGTCAAGTGCAGCACATCTAGGAATGTGATAAAAAGAAATATAGATTCCTTGCAACTTGTTTCCACCAGTGTGAAAAACCCCTCACTACAGTGCAGGACTGCCATATAGACTGCATTTGAGATATCACCTACTAGTGGAAGTTCAAAAGCATTCAAAACTTAAAAATATTTAGTGTCTGGAAAGCAGAAATCTTGCTGAAAGCCAGACATTACATTTCTGGAAAAGCCATGAGAGAATTAAGTTATTTCTGAAGACACATTAAATGAGAAGACAGTGTCATTTGCTTTAAGCAGACAACCCCTTTACACTAGTGCTCCCTTCATATCGATTTCCAATGATGCATTTATATTTATGTGAAACTCAAGAAAATTAATGATATATTTGTGGAGATTAGTATTTGGCATCCTATGAGAGTTCAGTGCACTGACATTTTGTTCCAGTCATTGCTACCGACATGTGGGACATACTAGGAAACTATCTTTCCTCTGAAAAAATATCTGTTGCTTTCTTACTGCTCTAGTTGCAGCTGAAGCAGCATGATTTCTGACTATGAACAACAAGATGATAGTAAATTCATTCTAAGACAACCCTGGGCCTGAAGCGATGCTGTAATTATACATAAATGGTCTCACCATTCTTCAAAAGTTTCTCTTCTTTCTGCTAACATTCTTTCCAAAATATAATTAAATACTATGTTTGTTTTGTCAAAAGATTGAAAAAAAAAGATTTAACAGAAGAGAACAAGATTCTGTGTGATTAAATTTGGCACAAGGAGAGAAAATAGCTTTCACCCCACTAATAATCCTCCTTGCAGCAGGGATTCTCAGGTCCCTGGAAATCTTTTGACCTGGAATTTTAACACTCATTACGTGACTTATGTCCTCAGTATCCACAGATATTCACTGGCTGTTAGCACTTTAATAAAATTGCTAACTTTAAAAGCCTGGTTTATTTCTTGGCTTCCTGCTGTCTGACAGCAGCAGTGATATACTCCATGCAATTAACTCCAAGACCAAATATGAGTATACAATGTGCACAGAAATACTATACTAAAAGAACAGCATAAGATAGGAAATACCAGAAGTAATGTTCGTGTTCAAGATTTTACCCAGGTTTCTCTCTTTCCCTGACACAAGGATTATTGATGCAGTTAAGACTCCATCAGTATGCAATGAACTCTGAGCTAACGAATAATGGGTTCCATTTTGCTTTTGTCATAGGACCTTGCCTTTTTCAGGGCACAATGGACTTCTGTGATTAATTGCGACTGCTCAGTGAAGAAGAATATTTTCTGTAAGTTCCTGACATATGCAGTTGTTTACTTCTTCCTTTCGGTTACTTAAGTTTGAGAACCTACAGTTCTTTGCATAGTTTTCATGTGAGAAAATATAGAAGCATCTCCACCTTTTTAAATAAGGAAATGAAAAATAGAATTGTAATGGAAAAGCTTGCTTTGGGAAAGACAAAACAAACAAACAGCAAAAAAAAAAACACAAAAAAACAACACTTTAGTGAAAGGAAGTTTAAAGCCACATTGAGGAGAGAAGTTTGTGTTGGGAGCACCTAATGTTTTATGCATGTGTTCATAAAGGCCAGTGGTAGCAAAACCAGCCCTGAGGAAGAGCTTGAATCAGTCCCTCTAATGTAAAGAGTCAGAAATTTGAATCATCTCTAGTACAGTGTGAGATCAAGCACACTTTTGCTGCACCTTTATGTAGTAGCTATCATCAATACTAATGTTGCTGCATGACTGGAGAACATCAGCAACTTGTGCTTAGTATCTTAGCATTGCTGTGGCACAGGACAATGGTTTTACTCCTTTTCTAGAGCACATATCAAAGGAAGACTATTTAACCTCAAATGAAGCTAACATACTCATGTTGGTCACCTTACCCTAGTACATAAATCTAAAAAAAGATAATCAAAATTACAGAGGAAGGCAACTCAGCAGGGAGCCTGAAACCATGTGTATGCTTTCAAAACTAGACAGTTCCCACATATTCTCAAATCTTGAAAAACCTAGCAACTTCACATATCTACCTATCTTTCTTTTTGTTAGAAATGTAGCTTGGACAGAATGTTATACTTTTTACTGCTGCTAACATATATTTATTGAGTAAAAACTTAGCCAAATCTAACCAACACCACAGGTGTAACACTGAAATTAACTGATCCAGTGTCAGAAAGTCTCTGACACTTTCTAGTTGATTTTTTAAATCTCTTCTCTGTGGTGTCTTTCTTTTCTACTGAAGAAAAAATCTGGAGAAATACTGCTTGGAACATGAAGTACAGTTGAAGCGTCCGATGTATATTATTATAAGAAGTGTCTTGGGACCATCAGTTGTAACTTTTCCAAAAGCTGAAAAACAAAAAGAAATCATTTATAAGATTAACTGTAAGTAAACATTTCAGTACATGCCAGTCAGTTTTGGAATAACAAAGTGATATAACACAAGAGAGGATGTGAACATGAACAAAAACTTGTGCTTAAAAAACCCCTCACCATATCTTTGCTTTTTTTTTATTTTATTTGCTGCACACTCTTAAAGCCTGGCTTTCCTAATCAAAAATTAAGATTTAATAAAAGCTTCAGCTGAACAGAACAAAATTACAGCACTCTCTAATATTGCAAACATAATTAACTTTGAATTATGTGAATTAACCATGCCTGACAAATTATCATTCAGCTCTGAAATTAAATTCTTTCATACCATTAGATTTGTTTGTTAGGCTCAAGTAGGCAAAAGTAATATTTAATAAAGTAATAATGATGCTTCGCTGAGAGTGTTTTTCAGATATATATGAATATATCCAAAATAAATCATGGAAGTGCTATTATTAGCTCATTTACAAATAGTATATAACACTGGATCTGCATAGTAATATTACAGAAAAGTTTTATGTCACTACAGGTTACTCTGTGTCTCTTAAAGCTTCTTTTTCTGATTTTCTCTTCAACTTGATCTAGTAATATTGCTATTTAGCTATCTATGCAATGCACAGCATAAGTATGTTAAACAGAACACAGCTCTCCTCTCTTGAAGTGTTTATCACCTCACACAGGTGGGCAGCTTGGCCCAGCTGTTATTTCTAACAGCATACTGCATTGAATTGTAGCCCTATAGTGCTTGGCTGCATCATTTTTCACCCTCCTCCTTCAGACTGACCATTTGATTGATAGTTACCATGTTCCTCCTTCTTTCTCACTAAACTAATATTCACCAGAGAGAAACTTTGTGGTGTTTTGGAAACTTAGATCTCAGAGATGAAACTAGGACAAACAACAGAGTAAGAATTCTAATATATCTTCTGAAGGTTTCTGATAAACCAATCAAACCCAAAAAGAAAAGTGTTTTTCCCTTAAGATAAGGGGACATGAAATGTAACAGGTGTTATAGAGGAAGCATTCCCATATTCATTCAGTAATAATCTTGTAGAAATAATAGAAGTAGATAAGCAGAAAAAGTTAATTGGCAATATTATAGAATTGACACCTCTCCCCTCTGGAAGAGTTTATGCCTCCAAAATTAACTTAATAAATCTCCTATCCGAAAAGTTTGGTAATAGCCACACATAAATCTGGCAGACAATGTCTGCAAATACTTCCGATAGCTACTCTATAAAAACCCCCATACAACTTCATTTTTCAAAAGCACTTAATGCTCCTGAATTTTGTTACATAAAATTATTGGGAACATCATAATGATTAGTTCTATTCCTCAAGAACTGTTGAAGCCCACATCGCTCTCTGCCATCCTCAATAAGCAATTCCTTTTAGCTCCTCAGTTGTGACTAATCTCAGTGCTTCAGATTTTATAGTTAAGGGAGCCTTTCAGGAGAGAGTTCATCTGGAGCTGCATTGTTCCCAGAAGAGTGTTGGGAAGCTTCTGATGCAAGTATCATTAAATTCCTTCTTGTATCTTTTCTGTACCAGCTGGCACTAAAGGATAGGGATAGGGCCACAGCACCATGCTTGTTTTTCCCTCCTTCTAAGCCTGGAATGCTCTTTCAGATTTTTCATTTTAATCTTGTTCTGTAGGTGATTACTTAAGCTGATCAATCTGAGGAACCTGCTTTAATCAAGCAGGTATCTAGGAAAAGATGGCTATTAAAAAAAAATTGGATAGGTTCAAACAGCAGAATTTCATGTAGAGAAACTGAAACATATACAGCTTACTTAGCAGATACTGATGTTGTGCCTTTTAAAGTTTCACACATCTGGGTTCTTCCTGAAGTTAAGGACAGTTTATGTTCACAACAATATTTAAGGAAAATAATATAAGTAACTTGTTGCTGCTGCTGCTTCACTTCAAGTAAAACCCATCTACATTAATAGTCCCACTCCCATCTGAATTAGAAAAATAATTTAAGATTTCTGTTAGGAAGATGGGTATGGAACTCTAATTTGGAGTGATTTTCAGATAACACAGAAGGACACCAATATCAATTGATTAGGTTAGACTGGCCAAAACAGATTCTGAGCACTTTTGTGATTTGTTTTTACTCTATGTTTATAGATATCATCAGAGACCTGCAGAAAGTATTTTGTTAAAGACAGATAACATTCCAACCTGAAATAGGTTAATGGATTGAAGTTATTACAGATATAATCTCATGCTTCAGGTAAGAAAGAGAAAAAGGTGAATGTCTAATTGCAGGAACACCCATCAGTGTTAATGCTGAAGGAAAACATCAATAATGGAGTATTTCTGAAGCACGGGGTCAATGAAGAAGTATTTCCAAACTTCTAAATAAGGCATCCTTTAACTAATCCTGAAAATGGCTTTCTACAAAGTTAATAACTTTGTGAACTTATCTTAAATTCACATAATGCACACTGATATAATGTGTTACTAATAAAGAGAGATATATTTCTAGTATGAATATATATGGATTTTTCTTACTGAGTATCACAATAATTTTTTTTTTTTTCTTTTTCCATTTAATTTACTTATTTAATACAATTTTCCTGTAGCTGGCTAAAATGCACACCTTCACATAGTTCTACATCAAGTGTATAGGGTAACTGACCTTTCATATTCAGCAAGGAATGTTTTAAAATCCTTACTAAACTTGTTTCCCTGAAGATACCTGCAGCTTTTCTTATATTTATTCTTTGGTACAGAACAGTTGAAAAATAGAATGCATAACTTACCACATTGTTCTGATCATATTTTGGATCATGTGGCCTATGCAAAGCTAAAACAACTAAGAGATATTGAGGTATCTCTGTTGAGAGTATAAGTAAACATCTACAGTTACTCAGGTCCCAAGTAGACAAAAGAATCTGTTAACTTAGGTCTTCCATTTCCACTTTCTCAGAACTTTGCTAGGAAGTCAGGGTCTGAATTTTAAGTTTTATGCTTCCTGAAGAAGACACAAGCTACTTTTCCCAGTAATCCGCTCTGTCTAGCAGAGTGAGGTATCTTGTGAAAGCAATGCTTTGGCTTTGGTTTTTATGGGTTTCGGTTTGGTTTTGAGGGTTTTGGTTTGGTTTTTGAGATGGATTTGCTCTGAATGACAGGATTGCTGAAGGCAAACTCAAACTAGGAGCTGACAAAATTAAGCCCTGTTCTGACTTCCCTATATGACTCAGCCATATGCAGGGTAACAGTTGCTCCCTGGCCTGTGTTTGTCCCCTGATGATCGACAGTAAAATGTGTGAATAACCCCAGACACAATGATAAACAATGAACCGCTCCTGAACACCAGGTAAAGCACAAGTGCCATAAAAGCATAATTGCTCATACCTAACGTTCTTCTGGTCCCCTAACATGGGTTGTCCACCAGGAAGGTGGAATACTCTGACTTACAACATGATACTCACACACACTCTTTGGAAACTGTCTTTCAGGTCTAGAAAAGTAGGCACAACTGGATTATTTGGGAACTGTCAGAATGTTGATGCATAAAACTCCCCTAGACAGGATTTATACTAGAAGAGATTACATCTCTTGTGCTCCTTAACATCCTGCAGAGATTCCTGAGCAATCACAGAGGACTAATTGACTTGGAAACAGTCATATTCTAAAATAATGACATATGTGTGTTAATAATATTTTCCTCTCACCAGAAATTCAAAGGTTTAAAAATTAGTTAAATAATGAAGTATGGCTCAACAGTGGAAAAAAGCTGACAAAAAGGAAAGGAGGGTATCAATTCTGGCAGGGAAGGATTGGTGAAGAATGGATAAAAACATTTTTAAAAGCTTAATTTTTACAAAACTCAAACTTATTTAAAATACTATAGCAAAACCAAAATTCTTAAACATACTAAAGTTATAAACAACAAAATCAGAATCAGAATAATTTTAAAGTTTCTAGTGAAAACTGTTAAAATCAACATAGTCTTGCAGAAGTACCACAGATTTTCTTTTTTTCACTAAAAATGAAAGCTTTCAGAGGTAGAAAGCACCTTGTAATTAATGGTATGCAAGTCTTGCTAAGCACATGTAAGTTCAACTTGCATCTCACTGCTGAATGGAATTTTTGGAATATTTTTTAAGCTGTATTCAGAGAAAAACAGTTCACAAAAGTGCTCAGATCAGGGTGCATTGACACAAATAAAGCAGTAGCAAATTGGAGCTAAAAGTCTATTAAGCAGCAGCTAAAAACCAGCCAAGGCAAGTTTTGAGTATTCTGTTCTGAATAGAGCCTGTCACACATTTCTGCCTTTTTGTTCAATGATGATTTATTTTTAAATTATCTTCCAAATAGTAGTGAGGTTTATATATGTCAAACCACAAAACAGAACAAAATACCATGTGCGTTTACATGCTAATGAACTATAATTGCATAATTATTAGTATTATGCCAAACAGAAAAGCAGATGTCTTTTTTTTGTTTTCTTTTCTTTTTATAAGTAAGAAAGCATTTCTGAGAGCAACTATAAGCTAAGTTTGTGTCAAATGGATAGAAAGCATCTCATGTATCACCGCTGCTTGTAGACCACCTGTAAGGATTGCTCTGCAACAAGACTTCAGACTTTTTCCTTAAGGTAAGGAAAAGAGTACATGCGACTTAAAGGAGACTTAACTAAAACTACCTAGCTATGAAGTCTCACATTCCAAAGCTTGGGAAGAAAAAGAGTTTGGAATTGACACAGGTAGTTCAACATCAACACCATCACCACAACAAGCACAAATGCTGTTGAAGAAGCTCCAAAAAAAAGCTGTAAAACATAAGAAAAACTGCAGTATCATACACCCTAATACATTTTCTCCCACAAAAAACAATAAAATACACTGTGGGAAAGAGTGTAAGAATTGGGCATGGACTGAGTGGTAGCGCTGACATACTCTCCAACTTTCTGGAAATCAGTTATTTAGTAGCAATTAACTGGAATTTTCGTCTTCTGAAGAAGTGTCTTGTTTCTGGTAAAAACTCCTCAAACTTTCCTTCAGTCAAGTTGCCACTTGCAGAACATCTGAAGACCTGTATGTTTACCCATCAATATGTGACCTCAGGCAAGCTTTGGAGATATGGCCTATTTTTATTTTATGAAAAACTTACTCATTTCCCACCCTCAAAGGTTTTCAAAATCCCGTTTTCAATATTTTTATTACCATACAAATCAGACCTTCAATACCATGTTCCTCTTCTGTTTATGAGGTCTCCACTCCACCACCTCCCAGTTCTCATAACAGGACAGCAGTCCTTCCTCTCTTATGCCTCTCTACCATCTTTTTGTATCACTTAGACTCTGCTGCACATCCCAAGGCATTCCCTTTCAGAGGCGGCTGTGGCAGAGACTGGAGCAGGCACATATTTCTGCTGTCAAATGGCTCATCTGTAAACCTCAAGTGAATGGCGCTCTGGGTACTGAGCACCTTCTGCACACTTTATATTATCTAGTTTAGTTATGATAGATCAACTGATATAATAGAATTATAATCCTAGAATCATGGAATGGTTTGAGTTGGAAGGGAGCTTAAAGATCGTCTAGTTCCAACACCCCTGCTTGGGTAGGGACTCCTCCCACTAGATCAGGTTGCTCAGAAACTTCATCAAAATCAAGATATATCAAGACATATCAAGATATCAAGAAACTTCATGGTGAATGACATGGAGAAAGACTCAGACTATTGAGTTAAGGAAATACCGTACATGAGGAGAATGAAAACAAGTTCCACAGGGGTTCTTCATTTCCAAGAAATCAAGATTCCAGAGATTCACTATACCTCTGCTGTCAATGACTGTCTGTGCTGGCAAATTCATCATTGCCTCTTGAGGTAGTTAATAGAGTAGAGGGTAACTGAGAATAGCTCATTTTGTTTTAGTTCAATACTTAGCCCTCTCCTGCTTTGGAGTCCACTTTTGTGAGTGCAAATAAAAAGGATTTTTTCTCCATTAAAAACATTAGGGTGTCATACTCAGTTTTGAGAGTAAATCATTGCCATTTTCATATTCTTTTTAGTAGAGTCATTTGGTTTTTGCATAACACCATACTGATGCCTGATTTTAAGCTCTATATCTGTTACTCTGACACCCTAATTGTACCTTGACATTTCATCATCCTGTCCCCTTACTGTTCTTATCCACAGTTTCTTCCAAAAAAATGTGCTCTTTCTCCACTCTGTCCCCTAAAATCCAGGTGGGATTTTTTTTTGGCTGAGCATTTTCCTTTATTTTTGTAGCAATTTATCACGGACTATCTGACATAGGAAATTAAACTCTTGCAAAATGATTGACATCTTGGTCTCAAATACTAAGTCTTCAGCAATCTCAAATATAGTAAACTCTGCCTTTAATGTATATTACTTCATCTTCCATTTTCCTTATCAACTATTACAGAATTGATAGGGTTGTTTTTTGGGTTTTTTTTTCCTTAGATGTATTTATCTCAGATTTGCCATACAAGTAAATTGATAACCCAGACCCACAGCTGGTATAAACCCAAAATATCTCACTGATGGTAGTGTAGCTGTTACCATTAGTACAAAGTGAGGTCCACATCACTGATTTTCTAATTGTTTTATAGACCCAAGAGATTAAATTAAAAAATCTGTGTCATCTGATGCTGCCATTGCAGTATTCTCTCTCCATTTAATATATTGTAGTTTCCTAGTGAGTTTATTTGCAGATCATTTCAACTGTAAACAAATAGAGGTTTCCCAACGGGCCTACTTGCACAGTATTTCAAATGGGAAACACATTAATTGGCCTATTGAAAGTTTGCTATCTAATCTAGTAAAGAAAAAAATCCAATATCAAATATTTGCCTAATTTCATAGTAGACAGCATTCTTAATACTCAATAAAAATGCATGAATTTTATTTTTTTTCATCTAAAATAATAATTTTAGCTGTTGGAAAGCCATAAACTCACCCCCAAAGGCTTAGGAAATTCATGCTTCTCAAAAATATATATGTTGATACAGATACTGAATCTTGAATCTTGAATAATAGCAAGGAAACAAAACAGGGACAGGACTTTGCTCTTCTATCATCTGAAAGCTGAAGTTATTTGCTTCAGAAATTTAATAAGAGTACTCAAGGGAGAGCTGTCTGTTCTTCAGCGCTTCAGGTTCACATTTTAGATTAAAGGGTTTAACTTAGAATCACCTTATAAGTGTGACAAGTTCCATGACACACACAGTTACAAACTAAAATTCCACTTTTGGAATCATTGTGGCCCCTTGATTCTTCATCATTTCAAATTTGCAGCATACTTAAGGTTATGTGGAAAAAAATAACTATATCTATTAAGTCTTTAAAATAAGTACTTAGTATATTTAACTTGCACAATTCTTGCAGTTCCTTCTCTTCCTTACTTTTTAATTTCTCATAGATATGTCTTCATATGCTTGGAATGAAAAATTAAACAAAAAATGGACATTACTAATTTCTTCTTTTTTCATCTGTCAAGAAGTAAATGTCATGCTCCAGATGACAGGGCTAATATTTATGCACATTTTCCTACCATTTAGAAAGTTGAGATCTCAAAGTATTTCCATGTTTTTTGATATAAAGGTCAAGACTAGATTAACATAATATTTCACTTGTGTAAGAAATCTAAAAGTGATGTTCATGTTATACTTATCTTTCTTCTAATTAACACATAGAGTAATTTATTTATTTAAGTTTTGACTGAATTTTAGAATTAAATTTGTCTGTTGGCTAAGTGATTAGTTGCATTAGAAGTAAAGCTGTGTGCTCTTCATAAAGATACAATCAGATTTTGAATGTAAACAGTGTGTTGGGGTTTTTTTCACTTAAATGACAATGAGGCCCAGCTTTATTTTCAAATCAGAAGACATTTCCAAATAAGAATTTTCTGCACTCAGTTGCATTCTGTATGCATCCATGAATACCTGTTGTCCAAGTGGATACCTTAAGTCATCTTGCCCTAGCTTTCAGCTGCCACTTCAGAAGTGCCTGGTTCTCAAGGTAGACCTATGTGACTTCTGCTGGTCTTACATCAATGTCTCAGGTATCCTAGTGTGTCTCCAGTGGCTCTGTCTTCTCATGTTGGAGAGTATTAATTCACTGTATGTTACCTCTCAATGCAACAGAATGCTTGTTCATGTAGTTAAATAGCAGCATCCTTTGCCTTCCACCTCCCTTTATTTAAACTCATCAGATGAGAGATTATGAAAATTTCTCTATTATAGCTACTGCTTTTTATGATACAGCCGAATGGTAATTTCTGCTATTGTGTTATTTCTATGGAGATATTATCCAGCTCTTTGGAGATTCTTAAAAAGATTTTGGACAATTATTAAGTACTTCTGACAATACAGATTTAAGTGAATAGTACTAAACATACAATTACAGAGAATAATGCACCAGTGATTTACCATATTGCATTTTTCAGTACTTTTCGTGCACATTATAAATGCTTCACAAATTTTTGTTGACTTGTTGAGCTGCTGTCCCAGAGTGAGCTAATATTTTGACTGTGATTTACAATGTTGTCGGCGTATCTGCCCAAGCAATAAGCTATAGCTTTTAAGACACACATAATTCAAAGGATTTTTTTCTCATGTACCCAGTTCTTCCTTCTAGGCTGGTGTAGCAGGAAACTCTTTTAACCATATTTTCCAGATTTTGTTTTTTTGGAAAAAACCTTTTCTTTTCCCCCTTTTTTTTTCCCCTTCCCTCTCAGCTTTCTGTCTTACCCAGTTTCTAATCTATGCCAGTATTTTAATTTCCATTCCATGACTAATGACTTTTTCATTAACCTCAATAACCATGAAATTCTGATTGTATTCAGTTAAGCAATGTTTAATTCTACAAGAAGCCCCATTAACTTATATGAGATCAGCTGCAGAGCAAAGTTGTTATTAAAAAGAATAGTAGGTCTATCAAAAGATATCTTTAGATATATACCAGAACTACATTCCTGTTTGTAGGATTAACCAGATTAACTGTTTCAAATGCATAATTTCTGGCCTTTCTATCACATCTGCCCGGTTTTAGGAGTTTTCTGGGGAGGGCAAAGTGTGAGAGGAAAATAGAAAATTTTATATTCAATCTGAGATGGTTCTTCATTTGACAAGCCATTGAATAAAAATAAAATAAATAAATAATGAAAAGGAAAAAAATGTTTTTTCTGTGCACTGTGAAAAATTCATAAAGAAAGAGCTGGTGTAACTACCAATCTACCTGCATATAAATCCAGTAGGTACTGTCTATAAAATATTATACTCCATAAAATTGTTTTTAAAAACTACCAATGAGCTTTTTGCTTACGTTGCTCAGCATACTGACAAGATTAATACAGTTCTACAGTAATACAGACAGAGATTTAAAGCAACTGAAATGCTTGAAGTCCAGGTGAGCCTCAAATGCCTTCATTTACTCAAGGAAAAAGTGCATTTGTAAGTGATGTACCACAAAAATGTTATGATCACTTAAAAGTACTCAAACAAAACAAAGCATAACTAGAGTAAAAAATCAAATAGCTTTTCTTTCTGCCAATTAATCCCTTCCAAATCCTGACAAGGTTTCATTTCTTCCCACATCTTCTTTTGCTCAGACATGCAGAAATCAGGAGCAGAAACTGTATTTAAAGTGTGCTGCCTAATCTCTCAGCCACTGCTTCCAGTGAAAAACTAAATATCTGGGTACAACGTTAATTTCTATTTGTTGGCACTGAAATGAAGTTAGGTTAGCTATGGAGAGAGGCCATAGCACACTGATGATGTGAAGATGTTACCAAATTTCAATGTCAGTCTCTTTGAGAGCACTCATTTATATTCTTTTGTATTGTCCATGGTCATGAGGCATATTTCCATCAGAAAAAAGAAGACATGAAGATTGGGCAAAAAAACCACATTGCTAAGTTACTTTTTTGCAGTGACCTTTTTATTTCAGGAACATTTATTGTCACTTCTAGTAACCAAACAAATAAGGCCAGATTCAGAGTGCTTAAATTCTACTTACATTCTTCTATTCATACAGTAAATTTTACTCTCTTTACTCTTCCTCTCACTCGTCTCCTTGATGATGTGCATCCATACAGTCTGACTGGAGTGGATTCTGCAGAGAGCTGTTCATTAGATCGTGTCAGACTTTAAAGAAAGTTGCTGTTTAATTGCCGGAAGACACTGGTAATGAGCAGGGAGCTGCCAATGAGCCAGGCAAATAGTAAACTTGTAGATTCAG
Source organism: Apus apus (assembly GCF_020740795.1). Taxonomy (NCBI): domain Eukaryota; kingdom Metazoa; phylum Chordata; class Aves; order Apodiformes; family Apodidae; genus Apus; species Apus apus. Next base: position 42,945,217 of record NC_067284.1, read on the forward strand.
AGGTTTAACTGAAATTTAAGCTGTGTAAACTTGACTACTACAATGGCTACAAGGATAAGATCCATTAAGGATAATAATACTAAGCAAAAATACGTCCTCTGTGGTTATCTAAACGAAACTTCATGCGAATTATATTATTGATTTGTCCCACAAATACAAAACATACAGTATTTTTTTTGTTCTTTTCTGAGGTAGCAGGACTCAGACACTTACACAAGGATTACTCAAAAAAACTAAAGCTGACAAACAGTAAAAAATGAAATATGTTATTTTGCTGCTTACAATAAACTAGTTAGAAATTGGAGGTAATTTTAAAAAAATCATCCACAAGTCCAGGTGCCACCCTAAATCCAAGGAAAGGTATTATTTTTCCCTCTCTCTGGGGCCACAGCAGCAACATAAATTTTAAAGTGACATTTGTAGCCTAACACATGCAAGACCACACTCACTTCTCATCAACACCTTTGCTTTCTAAACCTGCCCTTCCTTTTCTCATTTCTTTTGCTATATCACATCATTGCCCAACTATATCTGACTGAAATGTAAAGAAATGAAAATTATTCTTTCCCAGTACTTATAAAAGCAGGTAGTAGCCATGGATGTCAGGCAGATCTCCCTGAGAAGTGGAATACAGAGTCCCCATGCAGCTGTGACAACTCTAGCACCAGAATGCAAATATGTATTAGACCTGCTAATCCACATGGATTGGACATGGATATTTGAGGGCAGAACAAAAGGGCATTTCCTGTGTAACCCACTTTTTCATAGATCAAAGTTTTCTCTGGTATTTTCTTCATTAAGGAGATAAATTCTGTAAACCTCTGATAAATTTTGTACAAAATATTTAAGGTTTATCGAGTGCTAAGATGACATGTTAGCTACTTAGAGCCTTCAATGTGAAGTGATTAACACCATGTGGAAAAGTGACTTTCTGTTTTCAACTAGCTACTCTTATTGATTATCTATATTATTTTCTATTTAAACTTAAGTCATATGCAAGCCAGCTTTTCAAATACCTCCTTCAAGAAGAATGGTGCAATTTATGCAAAAAAAAAATCACAACTCATTGATATCCTTATGCTAACTATCCATGTACAATGATACCCCCTAACAATCAATTCTATGGACTTATGCTTCTATTTATAAGAAATCGCTGGATTTTCGTTCATTTGAGGGAAGAGTGAAATGTGGACTTTCTTTGTACCTTTTGCAATTACTTCCACAAATCTTTAAGTGGTACAACCATTCTTCTCATTTATTCAAGCAGAAAAGCTTTTATCCAAGAAAATGTGTGTATTGAACAAAAATAGACGGACTAAAGGTGTAAGCTACAGGACTCTTTCTTCCTTTGCCTTGAAGCTTGATATTTCACCACTGCTCAGCTCCCAGCCCTTTTCCAGTGTACAGAAACAGGATTGCAAGCTACCACTAAAGGTCATGTAACTCTGTTCCATTTTTCCTTTTTTACCTAGTGACATGTTTTTCTGATTATAGCATTTTTCCTACTAAGTCTTATAACTGCAGTCTTTAATAGAAGTCTGAGCCAAACAACATTTGGTATTAGAGCAAGACCAGTCATTCAAGAAAAAAAAAAGTAAAAGTTACTGGGTTTTATACAACGTAATTAAATGCCAAGCACTAAGTTTTGCTTTTAAAAGATAAAGTTGAGCCATGCTATGTTAAATAACAGTGTTTGATGTGGGATATCTACTAGGTGTTGCTGTCTGCCACAATCAGAATATCCGTGAGCTTTCTAAATATTACACGACACAATTTCTTAACTAAAAATGAAAGGAGAAACCTGTGTATATATTTGTCTGTCTTTCAGCTGGGAGCCTCAGATGAACTAAGAGAATGGTCGATCTGGAAGTCATTAATAAAGAATTAAAAGTGGAAATATGATTAATGTATTTAGAAAATAGATCCTGTCAAACTGGTCTGATGTAATTTCTTGATTAAACAATCTTCTCACACACAGATGATAGTTAAATGTAAATTACCACATGACATTTTGATAAATAAAGTATAAAGATGTACAAGCTTAACATGGCACAAGATGATCCTATCTGGATGGTCCCCTGCAAGCAATTTCATGCAATCTATCATTACATCATTTATTAGAGACTGATCTGCTAAAGTCAAACACATTTATTTGGCATACTCCATCTATTTTTCCTCAGTAACTTTAAAAAAACAAAAACAAATAAAAAACCAAAACCCAACAACCAGCCAGCCAAACAAACAAACAAACAAAGAGACGATATCCTTATACTGACTATCCATGTACAATGATATCCCCTAACAATCAATTCAACCAAAGAGACAATACTACTTTGAGTTTGAGCATGTGACATACTTAAACTGCCACATGAGCTGGGAGCAAGAAAATAACATACTCAGGTTGACCACATCTAGAGGCAAAGTAACCTATGTATTAGTTAATTCATTGCTGAAGGTAGTGTTACAAGCTCAGGTAGATATAATGACAAAAACTGGACCGAATTCTGTTATGAGAGTTATGAAAGAATTTGAAAATATACTTTCAAGACTCAAGGAGATCAGGCAGATGACTGTATATGAGAGAAATCAGGGAGCATTTGCACAGTCTTTAAGTATGGGAAATAACATTTTCTTCAGTTTAGTAAACACAAAAACAGGGATGTGGAAAGGAAATAAATTCCAAGGAAAAATGGCATGCATATTTTTACCTGCTTTTGGAAGAGTGAGACCACTCGGACAGTTAGTAATGTTTTCAAATCAGTTCTGCATTGCCATTTTAAGATCAGAAGTGTGTGTTTTATTTTTAATTCCATTTTTGTTAAAAAAAGGAATTAATTTTTATAGACACGTTAGTATATCTCATATTAAAAAGTAAAAGTCCTTGCTGCAGTGGTAACTCTTGGCTTTTAGGGTGAAAAAATATTGAAAAAAATCATATTAGACTGCATTAAGCACATCTAGGAAGATATATGAAAATTTCCAGATAAAATATAGTACTCTTACAAAAATATGAAAACCGCTCTCCTGAAAAGTCTTCTCATGGAAGTTATTGATTTACTGCCTTGTCAGCTTCCCAGGAAGGAAGAGGGGGATGCTTAATAACTAGCAGTACCAAGTATGTCAGTATATGTGTTTGTGTTCACTATTGCTAAACTTCAGAAGTCAAAAAAATCAAATTACTTAGTATTTCTGGGTTGCCATCCAGCATCTCAAAGAATCTCTGCAAGTACAAGAATGAGTACATTTGATATTTTCTTTTGTTCTGCGTGACTACATCTGAGAAATTGTACAGGTACGATGCCTTTGAGTTGAATTTGGTGACAAGACAGATTACAACAACTTGTAATACATTTTTTATTTAGTGTAAAGAAAGAATTTCAACTGCTTTGGGAGACTGTTCTTACTAGATGGAAAACAGGACAGTTTTCAATAAGGTGACTTAATGTCTCTTAATTTTTTATCTGTATAATTTCAGTATAATTTGTATTTGTAAAAAGTTGCTACAGAAACAAACCAGTTTAACTCAAAATATATATAATAACTGCTTAAAAGAATGCTGTTCACATTTTAACTTGTCTCGAGGGCACATTAGTATTCATTGGTTTTAATTTGACTGAAAAGCTTGATGTGATTTAAGGGTTTGTTTGGAATTCACACACAAACCCCCACCCGCAGCATCATTCAGGACTATGCTAACTGGTAAAAACTGAACTCTGAATTAACAACCACATTAAATACACCTGGCTATATTTTCATCTCTAACATGTTAGTAATAAAACTGCTCTTTCAACAAATAAAAATCGTGAGATTCATTGCTGTGTTGTTTTTGAAACCACTGCCTCTGACCTCTGAAGCACAAGCATTCCAGAGGAGGAAAAATTTACATCATTTAGCAATAGAATAATTTTATACCTTTCTCTAAGAATACCTTAGGTAGCAAAATTACATCACTCATTCTTTTACATGGCCATAACTCAAAGCCTTTTTCAGAAGCCAGAATGTGCCCTCATCCTGTAACAGGAGAATAACACACTAATTAATCATAATGCATAATTAATAATAATAAATCATCATAATAATAAATATTAGATTAACACCTTGCAAGAGTGGAACCTGAATTTGAAATGCAACTAATAAAAACAAAACCAGAAAACAAAAATTAGGATCTTCTGCAGTCAGTACTTTGGCTGTACTTTTTAGTGGGCCTCCAAAAGGCCAGGCTTCATTTTTATGAGGGTTGCAAATGAGGCAAGAAGACTACTGAAGTGGGTACATGAAGAAACAAAGCAGTACAGTGCGCTTCAGTTAATCAGGATGCACTTAACAGGGAAATTTGCTTAATTGAGATATTTCCCAAGGAAGCAATTTAAGACTGATGATACCTAATAGCAATAACTGCTGTTTAATGGGGATGGTAATTCTACTTAATAGGGATACCATCAGGTAATTATGGCCAGGTCTAAGCTATTGACTTCTGTTGGCAAAGCTCTACCTGTCAGACATCTGAAGAGATTTAGTCCATGATCAACAAATACAAGGAAACAGAAACACCAAATGCAGGCTTTGGTATGGCAAATCTGTGCATTTACTGGATATCCTAGCTTGATCAATAAGAATTTCTTGCCCTGCTGATTTAAAAACCAACCAACTGACTTTTAAAAATATATTTTTGCACATAGTCTTTAATTTTAAAAAGTATATATTTCTAGGTTATATCTGGATAGAATGATCTTAAGATTTTCAGTGTTTGTCTCTCAACACATTGTACCCAGTTCATTATCTGGATTTCTGTACACAACTTGCTAGGACATTAACTTAAAGCAAAAAAACTTTCTAGAATTAAAACTCTAACCTTTTGTACTTTTGTTCCAAATTTATGGTTGAATGTAATTTGTTGGGTTTGGGTTTTTTTTTTTTTCCTTTTTTTGTTTTGTTTTGCAAAGTTACTCCCTTCTGGAGAGGGCTTTTAGCTCACTTGTTCAGCCAAAATCAGCAATGGTGCTCTGATGTACAGGTTACCCAAGTTGAGGCTTCCAAATTCTGTTTCTTACAGTCAAAGAGTGATTTATCAAAAGTGCAGCAGGCTCACTGCAGACTCCTGGAGAGCAACGTTAATCATGAAAGATCCTGCCCATACAGAAGGCTCTTACTTTGCCACTGTGTTCTCATTAATAAAGTCTACTGTAATTTATCTGAACTCATATACATACTCCTTGGTATCATTACATACAAAAGAGCATTGCTTTGCTAACACTGCTTAGGCAACACACCTTCATAAATTCCCCTTTCCTTCTATGCTCCTACACTTGTTAGTGTTGTTCATCAGCCTCCCGGGATGAGAGATCTACAGGCATTGAGAACAGGAAGCAGAAGCTCTATCCCTAAGATTTACATATCTGTATCTTTAAGACAGTGAACTCCCAAAAGCATGAAGAAGGTTCACTGAAAAATAGCTATGAGAAACACAGGAGAAATCCATAAAGCTTGGCAAATACGTGTTGCTTATTTGAGTTCACCAAAGATCGTGTGAAAAGAATTTGGGCTATTTTTCATAACTGCAGTCTTCTCTGAAGTGGGTATAGTTTGTCTAATATATAAAGAAAAAGTTTAATAGGAAGTATTTCAGTCCTTGCATTTCTGGCAAATTGTTCATGCCGTAACTGTTTCTAATACTTCTGCTCTAATGTAGAAACACTGTGTTGGCTCTCTAAATGAATGATATCCAGAGTACATTTCCAGAGGTACTCCCACAGTAACAATCAACATAGTTTCTCAAATCCTTCAAATAAGAATACAATCAAGTATTTCTATGTCAATATATATGTGTATACATATGCTTGCGAGTGTGTTTTGTGTGGATGATGTGTTCTGGAAAGAGCAGTGAAAAAAAGGAGAAGAAGAACAAAATAATAAAAAAAAAATCAGTATGAGGGGATCACAAATTGCATCAAATAGGCCTTGACATAAATGCCAAGAAGAACTTAATGGTGTTCATCCAAATTTGGCCAGAGTATCACACATCTCTCCTTACATGATAAATTATTTTAGCATCCAACTGAAGTCAGCTGTGCTGTGTTGTCCTTTAGATGGACATCACCCTGAAATTTTGGCTCTTCATGGCAATGAGGAAAGCTTGCTGTTAGTATCTTCCAATCAGTATAATTTACATACCGTATTTGTGGCTAACTATTCCAAATTATTTTTTTTTTTTAAAAAAGATAAAATTTTGGAGTATGAAAGCATAATTTAATGTATTACTGAGGGAAAAAAACATCCCAAACTCTTCCTATCTACAAACAAACAGAAGCACTGCTGCTGCTGTTTTCCCAATTACACTCTATGCCCTGTAGCCTGCCACAGATATTACCTCAATTGAGACTGTGTTGAGACTTCATATTCACTTCTCTTACACAATCAAAGAAGGATTTTCTGCATTACTGCTGGTAGAAGTTTTACACTCAGGAGTCGGCACTATTCTCCATAATATGGTGAGAAAATAAGAAACTGTGTTTAACATGAATGATAGGAGACACAGAAAGATGAGACAGAGTAGAGGAATCTCAGAAAAAAAAACCAGAAAAATTAACAAAGGATAGGAGTCCTGATTTCCAAGCGGTTTACACATGTGTTCTGTGCACTTCATTTTTTAAATAAAGAGACCATAATGTAGGTAGTAATGAAGAACTATAGAGGTTTCAGCTGCCCCAGAGAAAAAAAAAAATAAAAACCATCTAGATAAATAACCATCTTGCAGATATAACATGTATTAACTTGTGCTTTTTCATAAATTTTAAGGGACAAGTTTATTAAATTGCCACATAATTGTTTTTCAAAATGAAATAAAAAAAAGTCATGAAGACGGTCCCATTCAATATGTAACCGCAATGCTTTACAGGACTGTTTCTCTAACAATAATCCACAACCTAGAACTGCCTGCAGAATGCCTCACCTGAGAAGAGATAGAGGAGACTTCTAGGTCACAGCTCTCAATGTGTTCCCAAAAGCAAACATCTCCAAAGAGCAGCACCTCCACATGCTGCTTGGACTGCAAAATAAGGTATCAGTGGAGAAGGAGTGAACCTCAGCACAGTATCTTGTATTCAAGAGGCAGAAAGTCCCAGCTTCTACCTCTGTAGCCAGTGAGTGCTTGTTTTGACACAGAAATCTCTGCTGACCGCACATCATGGGTAGCTTCTCACTAAGGAGTAAGGTTTCACTTTAACTACAAAAACACTGAACAGGAGGAGGCTGGACTGCATGCCCTCTGAGGGGTGGTTGAGGCTGCTGCTTCTTCAGCCTCAAGAAGAGACAGCTTTGGGGGTATCTGACAGCAGCCTTCTCATGCCTATGGGAGGCAACAGAGAAGACAGAGCCATAGAGATTCATAGAGATTGACAGAGAGCAAAAAGGCAATGACCATAAGAAGGAACAGAGTATGTTCAAACTGTATATATAACAAAAGAAAAAATAACTTTTCATCTGGAGAATAATAAAATATTGCAACAGCTTGCCCATACAGCCTACAAAATCTGCATCGTTGGATGTTTTCAAGACCCAAATTCCTAGTGCCTGAATTCAGTGCTCACCTTGCTGTGAGCAGGAGGTTGCAATAGAAACTTCCAGAGATCCCTTCCAACCCGGATGATGATTATTTGGACTTCTGATTTGCTATAAAACAACTGTTTCTTTTTTACTACATACCTGATCTCTTGTGCTTTTATATATAACAAAATATCATGTGAATAATTGTTAAATGCTTACATGGCTAGAAAATAGGCAAATTAGAGTAAAAATGAATTAGGAAAATAAGATGGGAATAATTAAAATAAATACAAATTATGAAATAAAGTTTATTGGAAAAATTGGAAAAAAAATTTCACTATGGATTGGAGGAAGGGAGCAGTACCTTTTGGTCCTGAGTATAACTTTCAGAAAGGAAAAAATGGAAAAAGAAAAAAAGGAAAAATAAAAAAGGAAAAAGATGCAGTGGAAAGAGCAAAGTGAAAATTGCATTAAAAAATAAGCTAATAGTCTAGCTAGAAGAATACAAGAAAACATATCTATGAATAATTAAACAATTAAATTATACATTTAATTACTAATTGAATTCCCACAATTAAATAATTCTGGGAATGGACCAAAAATGGCTTTATTTTTTAATGATTTGGAAGAGGATAACTATTGATTAAGGTCATTTTAGGTGGGAAAAGAACAATACCCTTGTATGAGTCTTGTATATCATCTCTAGTGCCCAGCAGTCACTAGGTTAGGTAACTGAAAGAAGAGGTAGAGTCTTTGGTTCCATTCATCTGACAAACAACAAATGTCATAATTCATGACAGCCAGGAGGAACAAATAATTTTGCTTGCTACAGGAATTGACACTCTCAAGAATTGAGGAACAAACAATAAAAAAAGTAAAATCTGTGTTAGAAGGAGTATATCCAGGAAAAAAACAGGATATAACGGGGGGATCAGCTAATGACATAGACAACTCATCAGAACAAAGTGTTTAGAGTCAGATTTTCACCACGTATCACAAAGTAAGTTTGAAGTGTTTTACGTCAGTGGAGAACTTATGAACAGAAAAATCTCTACAAAATGAACTCTGCAATGTCCTTCATCAGTGAGTTCTAAGGAAAAGAATTTGGAATAGACTTCAGCAGGAAGAAGAGGGACAGGAAGCATAAATTACTCTCTTTTTGCTGCATGTTCTCAGAGTTCCCTTTTGCATCTGAGCAAGATCAGCTCTGGCTTGTGGGATCAGAACCTTTTCCTATACTTCTCAATATGATCATGGATGAGTAAAAATATTTCTTTTCCTCCAGCTGCTGTGACTGAGCAATTTAATATTCTTTTTTCACAGCATAACACAACGCAGTTTTTAATATCTTGTGCCTGAATGGGTCCCACATAGATGCAGCTGCTTTAGTATTAGAGTTTGGATTGAGCATGGGTCTTTGAATAAAATTTCCTGCTTCCTGTGTTTCCTGTGGTTCCACAATGGGAAACGATCTTGGACTCATGAACTTGATAGATTCCTGATGAGAAGTAAACGGGAAGATGTGCTTCAGAGGTACATCTAGGGTAGTCCCGCTGCTACTTCAGTCTACTGGACCAGATTTGACCTCATCTGAAAATTAAATTTTTAAATGTAGGAGAAACAAAACAAAACAAGACAAAACAAAACAAAACAAAACAACAGCAACAACCCCAGACCTCACACTAGAAAAGCAATCCCACATTGCATATAGCATACATATAGTCGTCAGTAACATTGGCTTCACTCAGTAGAATTGCTCACATTGCAAATTAGTCCAGAATTAGTCATGCTTTACAGCTATTAATTTGCCATGTAATATTTTAGAACTAAAAAGAAACTGAAGTCCTAACCATAAAACTTAAATGAAGAAAGACCCAGTAAAAGTTTCTTTAATATTTTACAGTACTAGATTTAGCAATTGAACTATCAAAAGAGAAAATTATTCCTGGTTGAGCGAAAAGAGCCAATCATCACAAATTACTAACTTGTAGACAATATAAGAACATGAGTTTAATCATCACATCACCTCCAGGAACATTATAGGAGTAGGTATAATGTTGTTTCACTGCATAGCAATATATTCTCAACCAAAATATAAAAATGCAGAAATCCCTGCAGCCATTCATTCTGTGTGTAATTGCATGTAAAATATCTAGAGAAGTTAGAATTATTCAAGCCACTGATGTTCTCTATGACCAACAACTTCTAGTAACCATACATGATCATGAACAGTTCTGTTTTCTTAGCAGTGAGCTTGTAGATTTATCTGCAGGGACAAAAGCAATAATAGGAAGAGAACTAAGTATGCCCTGTGGGGTATTACTAGGGAGTACATTCATGAAGCAGTTCTTATGATGCCATAACTGCTTTAGTCATAAGAACCAAACATAAAATCCCAGACATTCTAATACTCCAATAGGGACTACTTTGCTTTTTGTAATATAGAGTTCTTCTTTTCAGAAAAACATACTGGTAGCTATTTCTTCACTAATGCAACTGATTTTGCTTTGGAACATGTTCAGAATATTACAAGTATATCTATTTTATGGTAGCTTTTTAGCGATTAGATTAACATTTAAATTATTCACCTAATTAAAGCTATGTTAAAAAAACACCTCATGAAGGAACAAAATTTTGAAAGGTATTAGAAATTGCAATGCTGTAACAATTTAGGGCTGTTCTGCAGATAGGGTTGTGTGAAATCTAACTGCTTCCATATTTTACAAAGGCAATACAAAAAATAGATCAGCCTGCAAGAATAAACAGGAAAACAGAGCGGACTCACAAAGCAAATAAATTCCTACCTTGTCTAAGCAACAAGTAAACAGTGATTGATGGCATAATGAATATAAGGAGTGCCTTGGTTGACCTATAAGAAAGAATGTGTAATGGACTGAACTTGCATAGATGGTTTCAGGTAATAATCAAATAAATAGTTATGGATGTGCTTAATTACACACTGTAGACTCAGAATTAACTATTACACAGGACATTTCCAATATTCCCTTAAGGTGCATATCTATATCTTATTTTGGTCTCAGTTAAAATAAAACAAACAAAAAAGACCAATTTAAATGGATGAGAGTGTGTAGACTTTCAAAATAGATAAAAAGGAAATCAATATATGAATTTTTTTTATTTTTTTTTAAACTGTGCAACATATAAACAATATCTACCCATCATGAAGACTGGTGTAGGGTTTTCCCCAGCATACAACAGCCAAACATCCTGAGCATAACAGTTTACAAGTTCAGTAGGAACTAAATAACCTAAGTAATTAACATTTTGATGCCTGGATCTACAGCTGATTGCTCATTACTTACTAGTGAAACCAAACATCTCTAGCTCATCCCTGGCCTCAACCCTGTAAAGCTTTTGGAATCCATGCATAAAATCTACAGACCCTGGACCTCCACATGTGTTCCTAGTTCACGTAACATATGTAAAACCTAACTCTGGTTAGCTGAGTACTTTCAAGTCAGATTGAAATAAACTTTAAATCAGATAACAAATGGCAAGTTTCTTAGCATAATTTATCCTAAAAGACGATGATCGATTCACCAGAAATTTTCCCTCCAGATCTGTAAAGTACACCATTAGAATCACAGAATCCTAGAACAGCTAAGGTTGGAAGGGACCTTAAAGATCATCAGGTTCCAACCTCCCTGCTATGAGCAGGGACACTTTACACTAGACCAGTCTCCACAAAGCTTCATCCAACCTGGCCTTAACACCTCCAGGGAGAGGGCATCCACAACGTCCCTGGGCAACCTATTCCAGTGCCTTACTACCCTCGTGGTGAAGAATTTCTTCCTGATATCTAACCTTAATCAACTCTATTTCAGTTTAAAACCATTACCCTGTGTCCTATCACTGCCCTCTCTAGTAAAAAGTCCTTCCCCGGTTTTCCTGTAGGCCCCTTCAGCTACTGGAAAGGCAGTATAAAGGTCAGAGCCTTCTCTTCTCCAGGCTGAATAGCCCAAACTCCTTCAGCCTGTCTTCATAGCAGAGGTGCTCCAGCCCTCTGATCATCTTCCTGGTCCTTCTCTGGACTTCTTCCAACAGCTCCATGTCTCTCCTGCATTGAGGGCTCCAGAGCTGTACACAGTACTCCAGCTGCAGCCTCACCAGAGCAGACTAGAGGGGTAGAATCACTTCCCTCACCCTGCTGGCCATGGTTCTCTTGCTGCAGCCCAGGATGCAGTTGGCTCTCTGGGCTCCAGCACACACTGGCAGCTCATGTCGAGCTTCTCATCTACTACCACCCCCAAGTCCTTTTCCTCAGAACTGGTCTCCAGCCATTCTCCCCGCAGCTTGTATTTGTGCCTGGGGTTGCACCAACACAGATGCAAGACCTTGCATTTGGCCTTGATGAACTTAATGAGGTTGGCATTGGCCCACCTGTCCAGCCTGTCAAGCTTCCTCTGGATGGCATCCCTTCCCTCTTGAGTGTCAACTATTCCACACAGCTTGGTATCGTCAGCAAAATTGCCAAGGCTACATTCAATCCCACTGTCCATGTCTCCAACAAAGGAGTGGAAAAGCACTGGTCCCAGTATTGCCCCCTGAGCAATGCCACTCTTCACTTTCCTCCACTGGAGCACATCTCTCTGGTCATCCAGCCAAATACTTATCCACCAAGTGATACATCTGTCAAATCCACGTCTTGTCGGTTTGCAGATCAGAATGTCATGTGAGAGAGTGTTAGTTGCTTTGCACAAATCCAGGTAGATTATGTCAGTTGTCAGGCATGAATTACCCTTAGTGAAGCCATGTTGGCTGTCACCAATCACCTCCTTATTTTCTGTGTGCCCTAGAGTTTCCAGGAGGATCTGTTCCATGATCTTGCCAGGCACAAAGGTGAGACTGTCTGGCCTGTAGTTCCCTGGGTCTTCCCTTATTCTCTTTTTAAAAATAGGGTCTATGTTCCTTTTTTTCCCATTGGCAGGATCCTCACCAGACTGCCATGACCTCTCAAATACAATCAACAGAGGCTGAGCAACTGTATCTGCCAGCTCCCTCAGGACCCATGGATGGGCCCCATCAGGTCCCATAGACATGTACACCTTCAGGTTCTTTATATGGTCACAAACCTGTTCTTCTCATGCAGTGAGGGGGTCAATTATTAGCTTCATGGAGTGCTTGCCATACAAGTAAAGCTGAAACAGCATTCAGCTGTATTCAGAAAGGAGCAGCAACCTAAGCCAATTTTTCACAGAAGACATCTTCCTTCCCTCCTGCTGTAGAATAACACTAGCTGACTGTTTCTGGTTTCTTTGTAGCTTTTCTCTCTGCCTTCCATGTTAAGCCCAGCTCTCATTGTCTAGGATTTTAAGTGCCTTACAGCACTACCTTCCATTGTAATTTCAAAAGGAAGTTATTAATATATCCAAATACTACCTGTTCTTAAATACATAGCATGCCTTAGGCTGAGGTGCCCCACTGTGTGAAGTCTTGTGTACAGACTTACAGAACACTAGCAAGGACAACTCTTTGTCCCTTGTGAGGAATGGCAAAGATGCAGTGTAAAGCAGATATTTTGACCACCCAGCACAAAACTCCAGCACACTGTTAGTGGCAGGCAAATTCAACTGCAAATTGCTGTGTTCAGATTAGACACAGGTGTCCCAGAGGAGTATAGCAATGAGATCAAATTCAACAAAAGCTTTTCAAGCCCACAAGAGTGACTCTGAACACAGAATTAGAGTTCAGTAAAATGGTGAGGCTGAGACTAATGAATTCTGTGATCTTCAACAAACAGGTAGGTGAAATGAATGGTTGCATCATAAATCTTTGTGGTGACTAGTTAGCAATATTTCTATCTATAATCCTGAGGTCTCAATATGGTTTCATCAAATGACACATATATGACGACTGCTATCTGTAACAAAATTTGGTGCTTGACATTGCTGAGAATTTTAGGGCTTTCGTTTGGGAATAAACGTCTAGAGGGCTTTGATTCAGGTTTTCTCTCTAGAGAGAATCTTCTAAGTACATAGATAGCAAATAGTCATGCAAATGTGCAATGCATGTTCTTTGTTATAAAGCTGTGTTTGTCAGTGCTTTCAACCATGTCAGTCAGATAATTACAGATAGATTGCCCCATAAGTATTTTGATTTTGGCTACCTATCTCTCTATCTCTCTCTCACTCTCTCTCTCACTCACTCTATCTATCTATCTATCATCTATCTATCTATCTATCTATCTATCTATCTATCTATCTATCTATCTATCTATCTATTCTTAGACTTGCTACTAGTCTTTTAGCAGATAAGGAGCCAATAAAAAATCTAGCAACACTTAATAAAGGCAGTAAAGCCCCAAAGGCTCTGAATTATCTGTTCTTTTGTATACGTACATATATATTATGTTATCAAATACCATTTTTAATGCTCAAGAGCTTTTATAAGTTGTAAGCTTGGTAAGTTAAGCTTTTAGGTGGGTTACTGTTAATTAAGAATAAAGTCTTTTGCATTGGGGCTAGACTTTTCATTAAACAAAGATCTGAGAAAACACAAGCTAGGCTTAGAAAACCCTAGTTCCTTGGAATGCAACAGTGTCTCTGATAAAAGCAGTAGTTTAAGTACTGTAAAGACTGAGGCTTAGAAGAATCAAAGTATTTGGGGGTGTTTTGATTCAGGACATCAGTTCTTTATTTTGCTCATAATGGCAGTCAAAAAGCCTGCTACCATAACCTCATTTAGTGGGCTGTCAATCTAACTGCAAAACAGACAGTACACCTGTTATTTTAGTTTTGGCAGTGGCTTTGGGTTCGTGGGTTGAATATCTCTGTATAAAATGCCCCTGAAGATAAACAGGTCTGTGTGTTCAGAAAATGCTGCTAAATTGATTGATCATTGACTTGAGAATCACAGTACTGGTGGCATACAGCTTCTTTGGAGAATTTTACTTGTGCCTATATTGACTTTTTAGATTCAGCAACATTAGTCTCAAATTCCCCTTCTAGTCACGTACCTTCAAATGGGCTCCTCCTTGAGTATGGGAATGTAAATGGTAATATACCCCAAAAGAGCAAGCCTTGTTTTCCCATTTTAAGCATTAGGCAGTTTTTCAAGTATAAAGAATACTAACAGCAAAAAGCTATCAGGGTTGCAGATCGTAATATTATCCAATGTGTGTGACTTCTTTCTTCTTTTCAAATCACTTTTTCCTGTTGCTTTACTTATTTTTTTTTTAAAGTTTTTTTTTCTTTCAGGAGAAGGAGAGCAGACTTTGTTGCTTTGATGGATTCTGCATCAATTGGAAGCAGAGGTTAAAACAAATAAAGTGACATTAAGTATAGTTTGTTAAGTTTGGAATTTACCATAGTCATTAGAATATGGAAGATTCAGAGCTGTAAATTACAGAGCTTGAAAATTCAGAGGGAAAATGTGCTTTAATTCAGTTATCATAGAGCAGATATTTTGTAGGAAGAACTATTATGAGAAACAGAGAATTACAAAACCTTGCTCAAACTTTATTCTTACTATAATTTCTAGGATTTGACAAACACATTGAAAGCTAAACAGTTTCACTGTGCTTCACTCGTCATATTCTAGGTGATCAACTTTACACAAACCCTTCCTTTTGAACATGGGAAAGGTTTCTTGTGTATCTTGGAGACTACTGGTGTTATTTATCATTCTATGCTTCTCCTCTGTCCTTCACCTCTTCCAGAAGTGTGCTTTCACATGGATTTGAGATCTTTTGCAATTGAGATATTGATTGACTTATCAGTTCATCTAATATCATAGATGTAGAATGATGTATTGAAAATATGTCCCTACAGTGCGTGTAATAATCCCTTTTCAGTAGAAAGGGTCAGTATATTATAGGGAAGTAGTCATCACTCAAGGCCCATGTACTACCCATGCCTTGAAAAAAGCATGAAATTACACATCTCTGTGATGTTCTGATTTTGAATGTGTTCTTGAATATTTCCTAAGGCAAGTTGATTGCAGATTGCCACTCTTCGTTTCATACTTCTCCTTTATGATTGTAAGAGAGATCTAAAGAGTTTCGACACTGTTGCATACTTTCTACTCTGTTATATACTTTCCCGGTCATTTATTCCTAGCTGAATGATACGGTCCATTTGCTATGAATAAAATAACAGCCAAGTTCTGTGGTTGACCTCTTTATTTTCAGAATTGGTTCTATTGACTTCAGTTATTATTTCACTTCAATAAGTCTCTGTAAAACAAATAATAATTGAGATATTTCTTCACTTGCTCTCTCACTAGAGTGATATGCTCACTCACCAATTCATTTTTTACATTTGGAGCATTTTTGTGATTTTTGTCTCTTTGATGCCTAGCAAATAGTTAGATACAGTGAATGTTTGGGGAGATTAAGAGGAAGAGAAACTGGATTTAGTAATTCTCCTAACAAAATGCTGGAAGGCAAATGCCTTGTCTTAAATTTGAGATTTTATTCAATTGAGAGTCAAAAGTTAGCTTGAAGCCAGAACAACAAAATCCTTGGAAATGTTCTAAAGCATTTTGTACAGTGTTGAAAGGAGAAATCCTCAATGATGTGAAAAGAAAACTGACAGAGCATAAGAAACATAGTAAAGCATATTTTGTGCTTTATTTTGCCAGAACATTAGCTCCAGGAAGAGAGAAGAAATAAAGAGAGAGAAACATAGTTAATAAGAGCTGAAACAGTAAGGCCTCTTTCAGGCCATTTTACGTGTAGAAGTTAGCCATCGGACTTGGTTAATTTTATCTGAAAGAGAAATATCTGCAGAAATAGTGCAAGATATCCTTGTTGCATGTGAAAATTACAATATGGAAAATAATAAGACAACACGAAGTGAAGAAAAGATATTCTTGTCAGTGGACATTTGCAGATACAAACATGAAATCGAAAATTATGGTCACAGTACAAATTAATTAGAAAAAGGTAATGGAAAGAAGTAAAAAAAAAAAAAAAGTGGTTATCACATGAGAAAGAGATAAAAATAAAAATAGACTTTTTAATGGCACCAGAATACCAAGAAAAAGAAAAATTAACAGTTTTGGTTTTAGATATTGAACAAACTTAGTATTAGTGTGTCCGCTATTAAATTAACAATATATGTCTAGTATTAAACTAGAAATAGACGGAAGAAGAAATACCACATTACATTTTAACAAAAATAAAATTATACAACAATGTTTCATAAAGCAAATTAGAATGTCTCCTATATTCTATGTCTTCAGATTCAACTGTTTATAGACTTTACAGAGGTTAACTATATTTGCTGTAATTTTCCATGCCAGGTGCTTGCCTTAAGGCAACTTTACTTCATGAGATTTCCATAAATACACTCTGGCCACTTCTGAAAATATCTTGTTTTGCTATTGATAACAAATTCTTATAGCTATTTCACTGGAAAAGTTTAACTTTCTCAAGCTTTGGTCTTCCATGCACTGAAATTTTGCAGAGCTGTTTTTCTGCAAGTGATACAGTAATTTTATTTTATTTTTTTCATGAAAAAATAGTCACATTCAAAATTGATTTAAGGCTTTGGGAAAGCTCACATACTCATAAGGGAACACTGCCAGGGAGAATTCAGTTGAAAACATGCAAATACTGACTGGAATTTCTGACTACTGCAAAGCCTGGTGAAAAGGAATATCTGAAATTAAATAAGAATTTATGAGCCAGAAAACTTAAAATGAGAGCTTTTAAAAGAAGGAGCTGAAAGGGGAAACACAATGACAGGGAAAGGAGACAGAGACAAAAGCTGAGCAAATAACAGCAATATCAGGATGGATAAAGGAATTAGATCCTCAGACTATTGGGCAGAAAGGTACAGGATACAAAAAGCAGGAAGGGGGCACCTTTTAAGTACAGGAGAGAAGAAAAAGTAGAAGTAGGCAGAACCCACAAGTTATTGCTTAATTTACCTATCCATAACTGAAGGGAATAAAAGAGACCTGTACATCCATTTAATCAGCCTTTCTATAATTTGGTCATGTGTTTTTCTCTGGGTGTTTTTCTTTGCTGCCTGCACTATAGAAGTTTTATAGTTAAATGGAATGTTGTAGAAAGATGAGGAAAGCAACAGAAAA
Organism: Apus apus; assembly: GCF_020740795.1. Taxonomy (NCBI): domain Eukaryota; kingdom Metazoa; phylum Chordata; class Aves; order Apodiformes; family Apodidae; genus Apus; species Apus apus. The sequence continues at coordinate 42,962,818 of NC_067284.1, forward strand.
GGAAAAAAATGAGTAATGCTATAGAAAAAAAATGAAAAGAGTATCAGAATAAAACAACAAATAAAGACACTGATGAGAAGGAAAGTGAAAAGACAGAGTAAGGGGTAGAGGGATTGAAATAGGAGAAATCTGATAATGGAATAAAAAGGAAAAGAGTAGTCATTAGACTGACATAATAATTTAGGCTGGAAAGCAACTTAGGAAATAATTTAGTCTAATCGGAGCTGAAAGCAAGCACAACTTTGAAGTTATAGCAGGTTACTCTGTTTTGTCTCCAGCTACGTTTTTTAAATCTCCAGCAGTACAGGTCCAAAATCTCTCTGGGAGCCTGTTCCTAGGCTTATCCCTGCTCATTGTGAAAAAATCTTTCTCCTTATACCCAGACAGAATTTCCTCTGGGGAAATGGTTTTTTGTCCTTGCACAGACGAAGGACCTCTGAACCTCTGAGACAGGTGTGGCTTTCTGTGAAAAAAATTGTTAGACATGGAGTTCAGGAGCAGTACCAGTATCGTTACAACTCATAATCAAAATTAGTAAATAGTCAAAATGAACTGATGCTAAAATTTAAATTATGTCCAAACAAGAATGACAAACTGTCTTTAAAATGTCAGAGTCAGTCTTTATATGATTCACAAACCAAATAAAAACAAAAAAAGTTTTAAACGAATCTAAATTTTGATTTGATGAATCCTATTTAACTAACTGTGAGGAAAACAAAGTTAATTCGTCTTCCAGACTCCAGGCTGAGTTTGCAGAATCCATGTAGTAAGAAACATAGGCAAAATGGAAAAAGAAATTAGCAAAGAGCAATGGAGAGGAACAGTCCTTCTTTCTCTCCCTTTGAAACACTTTTTCAAGCAGTTATGAGCTGTAAATTACTAGGTCAGAAATTATCTTGGAGCCCCACAATGTTATTTCTTAAAAAATCACTTTTGAGATTGGGATTATAATTCAAGCAACCCTTACTAGTAGTGGCATAAAAAAGAATTGTGTCAAAATAAATGATGGAGCTAAAGTTCACCTGAAGTTGAAGAGTTTAAGCAAGCCATATGTTCAGACATATATCCACAACCATAGTTGATGTGTAAAGTCTATGCCAGCTATGTATTTAGAAAAGAATGGACCTAAATTTAACAGGAAGTTCAAAAATAAGAATTAAGTGGTGCTACCAGCACATACTGAAACAGGCCAGTTGGTATTTGTCTCTTCCTTTCCTACTTCTGTCTCATTGTCCACTGATAGTAGTGTTGCATTTCAAAGGAATAATTTTCATTCAAGGATTTGAAAAACTGAATAGATCTCCCCTGGCCATGACCCACCAACAGAATTCTAATTTTCAGAAATACATATCCAAGTACACCTTTTTTTTACGTGTTTGTAAAATACTAGAATATAATACTTCCTGAGAGACAAGTGACAGCAAGCATTGAAGCTGAAGGTGATGTGACAAACATGGCAGCACACTGTGGTGAAACAATTCAAGCTTGTAATTAATTTCTATCTTTAAATTCCCATCAGTAATGCTTAGTCGGAAGAGACTGACAGGATAGAGCTATCAAGAGAGAGATTCTCTGTTGCAAAGGTTGCAGTACTGTTTGAATCGTTACTATGGAGGCCACCAGCTGATGATTCAGAACAATAAGCAAGAAAAACCTTAACAAACCTATGTATTTAATGAAATCTCAATAGTATTAGTATTCCTTATGAAATATATTTGATATTACTGGGGCAGAAATCACCTCTTTCTTTCAAGTCGATGGAAAGCAGGAAAATCACCTTGTAACATTCAATTCAGAGGCATAGAAAGAATCCATAAATAGATCACGGTAAACGTTGTTCTGTGGAGCTCCTTCAGGAATCTCACCAGGCTGCAACAAGGCTTAAGTGAAAGGATTCTAAAAAAGGAATCAAATATACTGGTAGACACAGAATTTCAACTTAATATCTATTCATTAAGAGGCCAGCTATGAAGGATTCCCAATACAATTTTCCTTTGAACACAATCCTGCTCCAAATCCTTTACGACAGCAGGGAAGAATGCCAAATTTAACATCTTGCTCCAGGTGTCAAATATTCCATTGCAATGCCCAGTAAAAGAGACTAATCAAGTAAAAAATATCCATCCTGTTTTTCGATTAGAAATATTTGGACTAGAATTTCTTATTTGTTTTAAATTAGAGTGATTTTTTTAAATTCAGTGAAGTGAATGAACTATATAGGATTACATATAAACACACATATATCTGTGTGCTCTTATATATATATATAAATGTATATAGAATCTAATTTAAAAAAAAATAAAACGTCAACAAAAACCCAAAGAAGTATCTGTTTAGAGTTCATTTCATTTGTTCAACACTGAAGACATGAGAAAATACTTTAATTTTCCATTAACTTTTTTTTTCATAGGACTGTGGACATCAGAGCCCGTATACGCCCAAGGAACAGCAGGAAGAAATTGAGTACAGAGTCAGAAATGTGATCATAAACAGTTTTGAGCTTCTTTGACCTTGAAGCATCTTTGTGTTTCATGTTCTCCAATATCTCTGTTCTGATAGAGGTTTCAGGATTAAAATAATGTGACTCCTTATCAAACACAAGAGGAGTTAGAGTAGCCAAAAATTTGTGAGTCATAGGAAAATTGAGCTTTGTGTATGTGGTCTTCCTGTGGAAGGAAGCCAATAGAGACTTCGTTGAGTATTTGGTGTGAACTGTTGTGCACATAGGTTTTATGCTGCACACAACAACAGAGCTCGATAGGCCCACAAACCCAAGAAATGTCCACCTTAGACAAAACATGAGGCTTTTGCTACTGATGCTTATTTTTCGCCTTTGTTTGTAAAGGTAGTCTGAACAACAATCTCTGATCTAGATGGTGTGGTAAAAGTAGTTAGGTAAATTTTACATCTTCAGCCTCATAGCACAAAATTGTTCATGCAGGATCTCCCTGACTCTGTCACACAGTAACTTCCTTACTTATACCCATTTACATTTTCAAATAGCTAAGCTTACATGCCTCTACTGCTCTGTTGGAAGATTGCTTCAGAAAGGCACTATCCATTGCTTCCCCTCTGTATTCTCAGCCAATGCATAGCTGGTTATGCAATATATTCTTGAGCACCATCTACTGGTACTTCTTCCCCATCTGAAACATCTACATCTATACAGACTTTATAAAGCATGTTTGTAATATTTCCTCTGGACTGAACAACCTGTTTTTCAGTCATCTTGGTGCAATGTGATGTTTAGGCAAGTGATCTGGCCTGATTCTGAAAAGAATGCTAACCTTGGATGGAGAAGGGGGAGAGAGAATTGTTCTTTGTACACTACTGTTACAAGAAAAGCAGAAAATTAGCATCTCTCTACTCATCTCCTGGCTTGTAGTAGAATTCATCTTCTATTTCATATTACATATGTAGCCAAAAAGGACTGCAATTTAGGGGACATATTATTAAGGACACCTAAGTTTTCATTTCAAATAAATATAGTTTATTTCAGGGAAACAAATATTAAATACTTTGCCAGCTGTGATGGAAATATGCTAGCTTTATAGCAAGTGGTATGCCTGTAAAAACTGCTGATTTTAACCTGTTGACACGTCTAGTTAGAATGTCCTCTTAGTGTAACAGTCAGTGTTGCCCCAGAATGCCTCCATTTGTAATTTATGCATTCTTATTTCAGAAAGGGGAGTGAGTCTGTGTTGAGAAAGGAGTAACACACTTTAAAAAATTCTGTTTCAGAGCTGCTAGCAATAACTTTGATTTATTAAAACTGAAATACATTCAAGCACCTAATTTGGAGTCTTCGGAATCTGTGCAACTTGTTACTCTCATTTCAGATGCCTGTGACATTGAAACTAAGCTGGTTATTTTCTCATCCCTACAGCTCTGTTCTCACACTGAAAGTGTGACAGTACAAAGCCAGGGTGACAAATTGTTTGTGATTAAATTTTTTTGTAACTGCCCTTGCCATATTTATAAGTGTCTAAGTAAACTATGTCCCATTGCTAGAGAAAAGCTTATGAACTGTGGTTTAAGAAAAGGCTTCTTAATTTCTTTTTTTGGCATGATGGTGTCTGAGTCCTGAGATAATTTGTTAAATGCTGTAACAGTGTTCTTACTGATAATAAAAATATTTTCTTACAGAATCCCGCATGACATTCAAACTTCTTGCTTCTGTCCCAGTATATAAGAGCCTAAGGGCTGAACCAAACTTCCATCCATCACAATAATTAACAATAGAGTTTTAAAGAGTTAAAACAGCATGTGAATGGAATTACACAGCTTAAGAGTTTTCGAAAACTGGAGGCTGCATCTGGACCCCTGTTCTTTGTACTCCCTATAGAAATATTTTCTATAAATTTGCCCAGTTGCCTTTTAAATCTGTTTGGTTTTGGCCTCCACAACTTTCCTTGGTGATGAGATCCAAAATGCAGTTATATGTGGTTAAAAATCCCCTCACATTTTCATTTATTTTAAAAGTCCTGCTTGATAATTTCTTCTTATTTCTTTTTCACTATTTCTATTATGAACTACCAAATGAAAAATTCACATTTGCTCTTTCCAAACCATTCATAATTTTGCTGATAAAACATTACATATCTGGTAATCTTTGTGCTCTTTCCTGCAGAACTTCTTGTGGAACCTTTCTTACTTGCATTATATCCTGAGTTTTCTTCACATTAAGTCCTTCTTGTAGTAAACTTTTGCATTGTCTCTTACTTTCTCTGGATTGCTGTGTGACTGCAGAAATATGGCAACTCTCCTTTTGGTACCTGTATCATACATTCACATGCACTGTTGTATAATAAAACTGAATAGATCAGCAGTAGTATAGTTTACACATGCCAATATTAGAAAGATGAGTTTCTTTTTTCCTGTCTTCTCCCCTTCTGCTTAATTTGCTTTGGTTTTCCAAAACTTTCTATCACTGGTATGTTTCTGGTCCTGTTGATTGTCAGTGTGAGTTATACAAAGGTCCAAGTTATCTGCAGGCTAGATTTCAAGTATCTTTACATTTAAAAGGCTGCAGACTACATCTGTACATATACTCTTTTGATCAGAGTTTGTTCTGGTTTAATTACTCCTATATTTCTGGCATAAGGACTCTGTTGTAGTCTTATGATTCTTTGGATTTTGGTTGGCTGAAACTTAACAAAGCAAAAGTTAATCTTTTATTCGTCTTTTTGTGGATCGTAAAATCAATGCCATAGCTCAACATAGATGGGGGCAGAATGTGTTCATCTGAAGTTCAATAAAATCCAAGCATCTGACGCAAATAAGTTTGCTCCTAGGGAAAAAAAAAATAGATATGTGTTTTGAAAAGGAAAATCAAGATGAGTACTCAACAACCCCACTCAGGTATAGTACTCCACAGAGCTCACACAGCTGCTGGAAAGTGCCAGACTTTCATTGCTACTTGATTGAAGACTAAATTATCTTTAAATGGATGTCCTGCCTGTTCTGAGGCCATTGACAGCTGTAAGTCACATTATGCACAGCAGAACCAAGTTGTTTTTATTTATTTATTGTGGCTGAATATTTTCAGCAAGTTGGAAAAAAAATGGAAAAGTATTTTTTTATATGCTTAACTAATCTGTAATCTTGATTGATAGTTATGCAACCAGGATCACCTAAATGTGAAATGATGTGCTTCAATGGACTTTAAACCTTTAAATAAAGGGAAAAACAATGAATGAAGCAAATTTTTATTCCGTCGTGAGAGAGCAAATCAGATTTGTAAAATTCCATGTGTGTACTCTTGTTCAAAGGCAAATCAAAACAGGCTAATTTACTTTGCTCAAAAAATTATTTTTCCTTATGTTTTTTATTACAGTTTGAACAAAAAATTTCCAAACCCTGAATATTATAAATATTATTTAAGGACACTTACATGGAATCATATACAGTATTTGGGTTAACTATCTCTTAATTACAGTCTTAGGACATTGTTGTTGTTGGAACATTAGAATATTTCTTCTCTGTGAAACCTGTCAGGTTTATACTGGTAACACCTTCCTAAAATTTTACAAAATGACCCCCAACTCCGATATGCATATTTTATTTCAATTGTGATTGTTAGTAGATTTTTGTCAGTTGTGGTGGATGACTAGTTGTCCAATGGTTAAATAAATTGTGTTTTGAGCTCTGTGCCCAGATCTGCTATGGACTTTATACTAGGAACTCTTGGTGGCAAAGCACTTACTGAACATTGTTCAGCAATGTGTCACATCATAAACATAAATGTGGTGACTATAATTACCATTCTGTTAGTTCCTTGATTTTGCTCTGAAATGGAGTAGGAATGCTTCCTGAGGCGGTGACAATAGAGATAAGACCTAAGAATCAGGTTTTTACTGTTTCTCTCCTGTTAGTTACTGACTCCCATTTTATAAACATTGAGAAAAGTGTCCTGTCCACTACAAGGTCAACAAATAGAATTCTGGTTTTGATGCAGGGACTATATGGCCATATAACTTGAAATGCATGTAGTGCAGCAGGCAATGTTACTTGCGGTGCTACTGTTCCCTTCTCTTAACCTGATAAAACCCACCCTTAGCATGAGTTCAGCTCAGTTCTTCCTGATGAAAATAGTGGTCAACATACCCACTATTTTCATCAGCATAAATTGTCCTGTAGTCTTCCTATCTATGACCATCATCCCTCCTGGTGTTCTTCTCTACAGGATTTTATAGGATCTCTGGCAAGCTGCCCCTCACAGGACATTCCAGCAACTGCTACAATGGCAGGCCAAATGTTCTTTGTTTTTTTGCATGTGTTGTAATAGGTAGGGTGATTCAAGTAATTTGCAAAGGGTCTTTTTCAGCTCCTGGGATGAGAAAGTGTTTCTCAATAACTGACTGCAAAAAGTCTAGTGAGATTTAGTACATCTCTAGGAAAAGAACCGAAGCGTAACTGAAACGGTCACAGAAAACTGTGAAACAAAAAGCACTCAGCTTCATTTCTCTTCAAGTGTCATGTTTACCTGTTTCTAAGTGATTTGTGTCTGGTGGCAACAGCTTCTTGAGGGAGCTGAGAGCTAGCAGAACCATATAATCATCAAATTGTTTTGGTTGGAAAAGACCTGTAAGATCACCAAGTCCAACCATTAACATAACACTGCCAAGGCCACGACTAACCCTCATCCCTAAGCACCACACCTACATGTCTTTTAAATACCTCCAGGGATGATGACTCCACCACTTTCCTGGGCAGCCTGTTCCAGTTTCTGACAAACCTTTTGGTGAATAAATTGTTCTTACTAACCAATCTAAACCTCCACTGTAACAACTTCAGACTGCTTCCTCTTATTCTATGATTTGTTACTTGGGAGAGACCATTGCCCACCTCTCTACAACCTCCATTCAGGTAGTTGCAGAGAGTCATAAGGTCTCCTCTCAGCCTCTTTTTCTCCTGACTAAACAACCCCAGTTGCTTCAGATGTTCCTTATAAGATTTGTGCTTTAGACTCTTCACCAGCTTTGTTGCCCTTCTTTAGACATACTCCAGCACCTCAATGTCCATCTCAAAATGAGGGGCCCAAACCAGAACATAGTATTCCAGCTACCTTGAAGCTCAAGAAGTTTTCCACAATCCCTGGCACTGATGAGGTTGTTAACTAGGGTTTGGGGGCAATAAAGTGGAGAGGTGATCTGAATCAGCAAAAAGACATTCAGTGCAGTCCGGGCATCCCTGCTCTTTGTCTTCTGCAGCAGATAGTGGAGTTGTAGACATTTTCCCTCCTCAGACTCTTCTGGAGCAGCTGTGGGAGATGCAAGAGATTATTTCCTTCATGACACTGTAAGTAATGGCTCCTCTGTCTCTTATAACATGTGATTAAGAGCTCATCTGCCCAGACACAAAGGAACAGAGAGGCTTAGTGCCAGGTAAGGGAAACCCATTAACCCAATTAGAGATACAAGCCCCTGCCCTCATCACCACAGGGCATCCTAGGAGAGCATCAGCCCCATGGGCTGGGGGTGACACCCACCACTGTGAGTCAGTGGGAGAGCCTGTCCTGAAATCACCTACAGGCTTCTTCTGGAAAGATTGCCTGAGACTCGTTACGGGTTGAGGAATCTAAGGTGAGGAAAGAGAATGATGGGATGAATCGACTGTGGGAAAACAGAGGGAACAGGATAAAAGGAATGGTTGGGTGTGAACAGCTGGCAGGTCAGTACACTTGTCCAGTCATGCCTGAGCTTGGTGCCTGCAGCTAGTACTGGCTTCTCTTTAAAGTCCATTTTTACCAATTTTCCTGAGTGAGGACTCTGTGTGCATCTGTGTAAGTATCTGAGTGCAGCCAGTGGAGCAGAACCAGGGGTCACAGGGACCAACATCAGGACAAGGAACAACTGGGGAGTATGCACATTTTGGGGGTGCCTGGGCCAGCCTGTGATTGTGTGCAAGTCTTTCTCTGTGAGAGAGGCAACTGGAGGAGCTGGCTAGCAGAGGACCCAAGGGGTCTGTGCCAACTGCCAAGGAGATTGTGGGGCCTGGGTGCTAACTAAGGGACCCTTTTTGTCTGTGTTTGCATTTCTGTGTGTGTCTTTGTGGAGGGCATGGGATAAGGAGCCAGGGTAGCTGCTGGATGATCTGTGTGTCTAAGCCTGGTTCCACACAGTGCATGCGAGGGCCTGCACCAGCAATTGGAGTGGGGCTGTGTCTTTAGTGGCTGACACTCTCAGATGCCAGCAAGTGGGGAGATTGGGATCCAAGGACAGCTACTGCACAGACTGAGTCTCTAAGGCCTGTTGCTGGAGGATGCACATTATATATATGGGTTGTATACATGTGTTTATGTGTGTGTATACCTGCATGGAATACATCCTCAGCCACACTAGTGGTTGGAGCCGGTGACTTAGAGCTGTAGTGGCCTATTCCCTGTTGGGGTCTTGGATTTGGAAACCTGTAACAAGTATCTGTAGAAATGGACAGTCCCAAATGAGAAGCAGCAATTCCAGGCTCAGCTTCATAAAAGGATGGGGAGTTCAAAGTACATACACAAACGTTTTTCACAATGAAAAAACAGAGTCTGGAGGTCTGTGAAGAGGTCCTTAGGGACATATCTTCAGCCCAGTTGAAGTTATGTTGTTTATCTTATCTGTTTCCAAAAATCAATATTCTTGTCAAGGGAAGGCCAGAAGCTACGGGATAAAATTAAATAGGATGTCTTCTTTTCCAATACTTTATCCATTAGCATGGGGAGCTTCCTTGAACTCTTGTTTGCTAAGTAGTAACAAGATAGGGACACCATTCTTCAATAGATAATTCCACATTTTTATGCTTTTGTGGAAGGAAGGAATTATTCTGGACTAAAGAGGCATCCTTACGTGCTTGTAGATTTCCAGTCTCTAGATATTCACAATATCTAAGTCAAGCCAAAAAAAACCACAACAAAAACCTGAAAAAAAAGAAAACTAAACCAACACACCCAAACCCAAAAACCACACACACACAAAAAAAAACCCCAAACAAATAAAGAAAAGTGGTAATTCCATGAAAATGTTATTTACATACACTACTTGAACACCTATTTCTGCTAAATCTGGTCAGAAATAAGTTACAAAACATCCTTTACTTCATGGCATAAAATCTTTGTATGTGGTTACAAATCTAGGAACTTCAGAGACACAGCCATTGGGACAGTTCATCTAAGAGACCAAAAGCAACAAGAACATCAAATTGGAGCCAGACCATATGCTGCTTCTTCTTTAGCTTTTCCAATAGCTGGCTGCCTCAATAAGGCATTAAAGAAATTATAATGAGGGAATTCTCCATCACTTTCTCTTTCCTCAGGCATACTCTGATTGAATGACCGTTTCAGCAGGTCTAGTCCAATCAAGTATAAGAAAATGCTTAATGATTCTCCTACAGTCATGAAAACAGACTGTACATTGCATAAGCATGGCCTAGCATAGTAGAAAATGTGTTCCATTGTCTAGTAGACTATGAGACAGCCTATTTCTCAATGATAAAAACTTAAATCATAGGTATCCCAACCAGTGCGACATGCATCTCTGTACTCCTCTGTGTGCAATGCACAGCTCTGCAGAATAAGAACAGAACTAGCAAGACTTATGGTAAAGATGTGACAGTCAGTGCCAACTAACACCATCTTCTTTAGGAACTGACTAGCATCAGCTTACACAGTACTATGTTAAACATTCCCTACCCAGTGTCTGGGACTTGATTGGATTCTGTAGGTTTTCCTAGCAGTCATAGTACACATTTGCAAGGCACATTTAAATATCAATGGTAGCAGTACTCTCAATTTTCATTTTCTTCATCACTTGACTTCCAATGAGTTCAAATAAGTATTGTCTAATATAGTGATAAGTCCAAGACACAAGTACTTTCATTTTCTCTTTACTGTTGTATTCATGTTGGCTTTGCAGTACCTTAGCATTGTCAAAGCAGGTTATTCTATATGTCCTACTGCAACTGTTAACCCATCTTGAAACTGATAGAATTTTTTTTTTTTTTTTTCTCTTTTGTCATGCATCAGTATCACTGATCTCAGTATGTCTTGGAGAATTGCTTCCTGCTGTTCAAAAGAGGACAAACATAAGCCATTCTTTCTCACAGGTCCTCTATAATTTAATTAAATCAAGGAAAAATGTGCATTTTAAGAACAGTCTCTAGATTTCTCAATTTTAATTTATTATACCTATAAACAAATATTAATGTCTATAATATTTAATCTTGAAAAGCTTAAGCAGTAGTTATGTACAAAGCCCCACATCCTGTGAGAGGCACCACACATTTTTCAAATACTGTTGAAGTTACAGAAATAACAGCGTTTTTCCTATCTGTATAGATGCAATCTGTTTGTTTTCTCTACATTGTATAAGGAAGATAATGCAAACCCGTTGTCTGAAAAATTTATGGCAATTAGTCTAACTGCTGTCTCGGAGAGATCCATACAAAATGGCAGAATGAAGGCTCAAAGTGAAATTACTTATTATTTCTTTTATTGCACTATGAGAGAGACACGCCAGCAACTTATCTGTGAAGATTTTGATTTTATGACATTTGTGATGTGCAAGTAGGTTGTAAAGTCTATATATGGAAACAAAAGCATGTAAAACGGGTTTATTTATCCTTTTTCAAAGGAACGTCACCTAACAATTCCACACACTTTGCTGCTTGTGTAGATGTATGAAAATTAAGAATTCAAGGCATTCCCATATAGTACAAGGAAGTGCACATTCTTGCTATTTTGTGCTTTGCCAAGGCAATTACACACCATGAATTGAGTTTCAAGGTTGGTCACCTCCTGCAATTCTATTAGGAGCATTCGGGTATTTGTCATTTATTTTTTAAACCTAACTCCTACAGACTAATAATTGTATGAGACTCTCTGTTCAGATTTTGAAACATATGGCTTTTAGATCACCAGACTGTAACAAAAAATCTGAGCAGTCAATCTCATTTTGGAACAGCAAATACTCATTTGAGGAAAAGACTCCAAACTTGCCAATGGGTCTGCCTTTAAGCACTGTGATTTGAGGGACAAAGTTTTATTATCTTGAAGTAACAGAGCTATATTTGGTTCACAACAGTGAGTTTTGCATACATTAGGGAGCCCATGGAATGCTTGCACAAGCAGCCGTTCACTGACGCAGGTATGTTGCGACTGCAGTAGGACAAAGTAGACCATGACATGCACATCTCTGTACGTATACTCTGCTGTTTGCCTCTTGGAGCTGTTCGCCAGTCATGGAGTGACAGCTAACTTCAGAGCCCTGGCAAGTTGTTCAGAGGTGGCTAAAAAAATGTCCATTTATCCAGAGAAAACTGAACACACGACAGCCGTCTTTATATAAAAAGATGGAAATAAATAATTCCTTTATCCATTGCATATAGAAGTAATTGCCTGAATTTTTAAAAAAGGGATATTTAACTGGCAGTCAGACAATATGTAAAGAAAGAGATGCAGCACTATATGCTGCTCTCTCAAGTTATTTTATTTCAGTTATCTTCTAGGCAATATTGTCCCACACCAGAGGAGGCAGGCTGGAAGTGTGAGACCTTCTCAGACTCTTTGAATTAGTCTAGCAGCTTAGTTCAAACTACCTCCTACAACAGCCCAATTTTAAGCCAATAGTTTTTAGGAGGTACTTAATCTAGTTAGAATCTCTCCTCTGATGCAGTTGCACTGATTTAATCACAACAGTTTCTAAGTCAGTTTAGGGTTTTGGCAGATAAGTCCTGAAAGATTTTTTTGCCCCCAAGAGTCTGCTCTGTTCTGTTGTTGGAAATGTACTGAACCAATCAAAAGACATTACCAGAGTTTCTGCTTTAACCTCAAAAGTTCCCACCTATGTCCATCAGACTGAACTGCTACAAGCCTGTCCTAAGTGATAACACCTTCAGCTGCTGCAAGTAATCTGCCCAGTCTCCAAATCTTTTAATAATTACACTAATGGTATCAGCAGCTCCAGACACACATGCTTAGGTTGTATTTTCAGGATTTGCTTTGCTACCTGGAAAGGCAGAAGGGTTTTTCTTTTTGTAGCAAGAGACTGCTGATGCTCAAATCCTAACCTGCCACTGTGAGAGTTTGGGTTTAAGACCCTGGTTCTGAGGGGGGACCTCCCTGAATCTCTGCAGGAAACACAAATTTCACGCCTCAGACAGTCCTGGTGAAGGGTGTTTGCTCACACTTTTCCATTACAGTGCTGCAGTAGCTCTGCAGCTCTGTGACCCCTGTAGCACATGCAAATGCCTTCATTAAGAGGCATCTGCTTTTCAGCTACAGTACACTTGTTTTTTCTTTATTTCAAACGTTCATGAGAATGCACTTGCACGATGACTCCTAACAAAAGGCCCTTTCTCTGAACTGAAATGTTGCATGTGTTGGGGGATGGGAAAGGGAATAAATGGTTTGATTAAATTTTTAATTATTCTAGAAATTGTTGGTTTTGTACAAGCTTCCCCATGCCTCACCCTTGGGCATTATTTGTTCCTCTTTAAAAGTACCTTGTAAATGCAGCTTTGGGGATTCATTGTATTTTTATACCAGCTCTTCAAGCAAGTCTACCATTATTACATTCTGGTGTGTGAGTGATTCAGTATTATCTCTTAGGCTTTTATGATCTTGTTCCCCAATCAGAGCTTTTTTGTAACAAGCTAGTGAAATTAGAAATATGATTAGAAAAATGTGACTACATTATCTAAAACTTATACACACTTTTGTATTGCTTCAGCTTTTAAGTCCTGAGGGAACTGACAGCGATTAGGATCTATTTCTAGTGAAGGTAGAGTTGGGAATAAGGGTGGTTTGAATAAGTGAATCAACCTTATTATGACAGAAGCTCCAATAGAGATGTGGATTAGAGTATATTGGATTCCACTTTTGAAACCACAGGAAGCCTTTGCATAAGTACTTACATTTCTGCCTGGACTAAGCAAATAGAGTACTACAAATAAAACAGAAAATCTGAAATCCAATAGTCTTTCTTATCTCTGCTCTTACTGTAATACCTAACAGTTAGTATTACACAGTTGAAACAATCTTTTTTCTTTGCAAGTGTATCCAGGATTAGTACAAGACTTTAGCAATATGGTTATTCTCTTGTAAAAATCCAACCCCCCACATTTAAAAATAGTGTATTTTTAATAAAGGGTTCAAAAAATACAGTTCATCCTAGTGTGGACTAAAGTGGAAAAAAATAAATAAAATAAAAATTTCTACTCTGCCTGTTTTTTCAGTGACAAGCAGGCCAGGCCTCAGGGGAACTCAAACAGGACCATATCCACATGGTTACATAACACAGTTCACATGATTTTAAAATGCTGGAATTATTTTAGCTACCATAAATTAACTTTAGCATGGATGAGTGGAAGCAGGAGAAAGGAAAAAAACCCACAAAATCAGTAGAGACAGGAGTCCTAAGGGGTCCAGCCAAAAAGGCTACTGGGATTAATGACTGATCAAAATTGTGTGGAAAGGAGTGAGCATGACCTAGCACAGACATTAAGTCAGAAATGGGGGCTCTATGGAGAAAAAGAAGTAATTGTTATGCAGCAGCGCAAGACCAACCAAGCTGGGTCAGGCCAAAGGTCCACCTAACTTTCTGGCCTGACAGTAGCTAATATTATCTCTAAGAAAATTATATCATAATGAAGGCAAGAAAAGAAAAAATCTGACTGCTGGCACACCTTGCTAGTTTCCAGCAATCAACATTTTATCACTGATATATCTTGATCATGTTATTTTATAGCCACGAGTATATATAGTGATGTAAATTATATATAAATCTTCTATGTAGCTCTGAAAACTCCTTCCAAAACTAATTATCCTTTTGGCCCTCACAAGATCCCAGAGCTGCAAGTTTCACAATATATTTATTACCTCCTCCATATTGCAAAGGATTTCATTATCTTCCATCACATTCTTTCTCAGCTGCCTCTTTCATGAATGAAGAGGTGTCACCCATTGAACCTCTTCTTTTGTGGAAAATGTTTGTACCTCCACTTACTCTTTTTCTTCCTTAGTTCTGCCATATCTAATTACAGTTGTAAGGACCAGACCTTCAGCATTCAAAAGGCGCCTGCCCTGTAGTGCAGTAGCACCTTGATTACTTCTACTTTCTAAGCAGGTTGCCAGCTGGGGTCAGGGAAGACAAGTGTGTAGATATTTGAGGAAATGACAGCTGAAGAAGGTGGAATGAGTCACCAGATGTGGCACACGGTATATGATAATAAGGAAAAACAGTGATACTTCTCTGTGTTCACTAACGAACACACAATGCATTTCATCACATCAAAAAAAGTAATTTAAGAAATAGTTTTGTAACAAACATTTAAAATTATTAATAACCCAGATGTAACTTGAGGTAACTTGAAAGATGTGTGGAGGATTTTGAAAGGGCTTGCATGGAAGGAAAAAGAACAGTGATACACTGAAGGATCTTCTAATGAGAACATAACCTGATATAAAATTACATATATATATATATATATGTATATATCTATAAATACAATCTGAAAACTAATTTTAATTTATACCAGTTGTAAGAATCTAAACGTGTCACTTACCTGTAAGGATGCTTATGCACAGGTGTATAAATCACAGACTCAAATCCACCTCACAGTGACAGTAACACAGTGATGAACAGATACAGAGCTACAAACAGCCCATGTGAAATAAATTAAGGGAATCTCTCATTCTTAATTGATAGGTGCCTGAACCTAACATTCCTTTGTTACAGATAGTGCAGCTGGTAGCTGGCATGAGATGGGTTTCTGGTTTCTGTAACCAGGGAGTAAAATCACAGACATGATTATATCTACTTTTTGGCAGCCATAGCATTGAAAGGATTCAAGCTGAACTAGTCTGCAGTGTTTTCAGAGAAAACACAAGGCAGCTAGTAAAGGCTTTGTGACAGCTATTCCACCCAGAGTTGTGGTAACTCTAGTCTTGTCAGTACCTCTGGTAAGTACTAAATAGTCCTTTAAAAATGCAGTAATTTATTAACTACTCTTTCAAATCTGGATTTTAAAGAGGATTGAGTTTTTACTGCAGCAGAGAAAGCTCCACAGTATTGGCAACAGACTTCTCTCATTCTTCTCCTGAAAAGCAAAATGTATAAATATGAACAATTATATTCACATTTTTCAAGAACCTTATCAATTTTTTAGTAATTAATTTTAAAAAATGATATTTAATACTATGCCATTGTTAATACCATACATAGCATACAGAAAAGGCCAATTGATCTGCATTACGAGTCTTGCTTCTTTGGCAACATCTAGATAAACCCCTTCAATTCCTAGTAAGCATGACTCAAGAATTTTGTAGGTGAAAAAAAATATACTCTACTGCAATACAATGGCATTTAATACAGCTGATGAACACTCTACCACATGTATCTACCTCCTTTATGCTTTAATTCTTCAGTAGTATAGGACATTTTCTTTGACTTATCTGTGTACATTAGGTCACTGGTTTAACCAAACTTATTCAAAGGAACAGTCAGAAACATTTTATGCTTCTGTGCAGTTCTTTTTCCATGATATAGAATATCTTTTTTTTCCTTTGTAGTGGAAAGACAGCCATGTGAAGTATACTCTTAATTCTATCAACCTGAGCAACCTCATATATACTGTTTCATGTGTGCTACAGGCACTTAAATAATTCCTGAAGAAGTGTGTTAGAACACACATAAAATTACACAGTAAGGGAAATGAGGGTTATATTAGGCAGCTCATCAGTTCTCTAAATAGTCCTATGTCCACATTGCTTCAAATGCTGTTCTTTTTTGGACTGTTGTTGTTAAGTGCTGTCTCTGTACAGACAAAGGCCACGTATATCAAATTATGCAACTCTGCTCTCCTAAGGCTGCCTGTGGTAACGGGATTAGCTGAGAACCATTTTGCTATCTGTATTTTCATGACCCACCCACCCTTTTCTCTCCTAGGTTATCTATTACATTTTGGTTTTTTTTCAGTTTCACTCCTGCCTCCTTTTCAAGACCTTCTACTTGCAGGATATCTATATTTCTCTTAAGCAGTCCTAACACTTGCCTCAAAGTGCTTATTAAATTCATAAAGGAAAGAAATATATAAGAAAATGTGAAAGCTGCTTTAAAATGTATCTCATAAAGGCAGCTCTAGTGAGAAGGGGAGGAGGGAGCAGTGAGAGGAACCAGTGTATCAGCCCTTGGGAAAAAGTGGACTAAATTAAAAAGGCAATTAAGAAATGCTGAACCTCCACTATGTCAGTGATCTTCGGTGGTAGATGGAAATGTGACAAAGAGGAACACACTCATGCCTATTGTTTTAGAACAATGAAGTGTGTCCTGCTTGTAATGCTGTTGTTTTAAGCATAACTCATAGTGCTTCCATTATTGTGTGTGAGCTCAGCAAACACAGACAATAGACAAGACATTTTTGGCAGAAGGACAAAGGACACTTTGCTTCAGCTAGTAACAAATTGCTTTCATTAAGAACAAATGGTCGTGGAGCATTTTTCTGCTGTGTGGTCTCCACAAAATGTCAAGCACAAAAACATTTTTTCAGTGTTTTCTATGAACAATGGAGTAAAGCCTAGATGGAGGCAAATATAATTTACTTTGAACAGTTTGTATGTGGTTCACTTTAGAATACATTTATTCTTTGTGTGAATTGGCAAAAGAATTTGCAGTCTTCATCCTATAAAAAACTGAGTGTGATTAGAATGCAACTTCTACTGTAACTGGTTTCGACTTGAATTAAGGCTGACCATTTTAATAGGTAACATAATTAGAATGGGGATTTGCTCAGGATACACCACCATTTAACAGTATCCTGATTCCCTTTCTTAATGTGTTTTAAATGATGCCTTTAGTGATGTTATAGAGATGTTGTACAGCAGCAGTTGGCTGTCTTGAGGCAAAATGTCTGTCAGCATTTCTGGTGAATCTATATTTTCAAAAGTGGAGAGTGTAGCTTCAGATGCTTTTAAAATATATTGCCTTCCCCTACTCATGGAAGAAACATTTAGTGGTTATGCAAACTCAGTTTCTGCTGAATAAAAGAAGGTTTATAGGTTGTTACTGAACAGTTTAAAAAAATATTTTTTTTCCTTGTGCCTTGTCTCTGTCCTTATCTCTATTTATTTATTATTTTTTAACATGTTTTAGTACAGATCTTGATGCTCAGAAATGAGTAAAGACTGTCCTATTGTCAAAATAAATGTGGCTTCAGGATATTTCAATTTAGAAATGACTGCAATATGGTATTTAAGATTTGAAAAATGGGCTTTGATAATATGTTCTATCCTCTATTTGGAATATTATTTCGTGAAGTGTATTACCACATTATTTCTTGACTATGCAAATCTTTAATTTGCATGTTCAATATCTTGGCTGTATAAAATTGCTTTGGATTTCCATTCCAGATGCAAATGTCTGATAAATCTAACAAAAATTGGTCAGGCAAAGGTACTTAAAACTCTCACTGGTTCTGCAATGCAGGTCTAATACAAACACCACAAGAAGATTCAGCAGCATCAAAGACTACATATTCTCTTTCTGCCAACACCAGATCTCTGTAGTAAATTAAGAAGGAAAGAGATGGCACATTATGCACCAAAGTGTGCCTTCTGTACTTCCACTCACAACACCACTGATGTACATTGAATAGCCTAGGGTTAAGTCTGGAGGTTTTTCAAGTGAATATCACTCTCATATTTATCGTTTCCCACATTCCGTTTTAATAGCGTATTTCATAATTTCATTATTAATGACCCAAGGAAAACCAAAAATAATCAGTCATGTTGTCAGGAGAAAAGGCAACAAAGTACTTAACTTCGTAAAGAGTAAGGAAAGGAATATTTTAAAATACCATGATATATTCATTCTCCATTGTAACTGCTGTGTAAATGAAAGGGAGAAGGGACCCTGACTTCTTTTTTCAATGGTACTGAATGATATTATGCCTCACCTGTTGGAGGCCAAGACATGCAAATGAAAATGAAATTTGAACACCTACAAGCTTCAAAATACAGTCCAACATTTCTCAATGTTTTGAAAAGACACTAAATGACATATACCCTAACATAACAGGGACTGATTATCATAAATTAAAATCTAATTAAACCCCTTGGAGATCAAATATTATATTGCCTTATTTTCTGGCCTTCTGGAGAATAAGCTTTCACTTTACCTTATTTGAAACTACAGGCGGAAGCCTCAGGAAGTCCAAGAGAAAGTCTCAACTTGAGCATACAGAAAGCTTTGAAAATCATCCTGCAATCTGAGCTTGAAATTGAAGACCACATTTTTTTGGACAGTAAAAGGGAAAGCATTCCTTTCCATTTCTTGTCATGAGAGAAAGACTGGGAAGTCTGCAGGAGTACATAACAACCTGAAAAGAGTTGTGGCAGTTGCATGGTCTGGCAGCTTGAGGATATGTAGTTGCATGCAAACAGCTTTTGAATTGCAGCTGATTTTTATGAGGCCATTTACTGTCTCAGAGAGCGCAAAGTCCATAATCTACCAATATGACTGGTATTATGTTTCTTGGCGAAAAAGGAGTCTTTAAAGTCATACTGGAAGATGTTTCTTTTTCCTGCAGGGAGCAGGAGCTGGAGCAGAATAATTCCCCAGGAGAACTGCTGGTTCCAATGCTTAAGCCTGGAGAGATATTCCCGTACTTGAAGATGAAGAAGAGACAATCGAAAAGGCAAGCTGTTCGAATTAAAGGAAACTTTGGGGACTGACACAAAAGTCAGACAACAAGGGCTGTGGCATGTGGGCCATTGTCCAAGGGATGGCTTGGTGGCTCAGAAGATGAGCCTGAATTAGTGGAGTGAAAATCCGAAGTAGGCCCTGAAGGCTGAAAGGAAACACATGCAAGCTTCCCTTCACAAAACCAATTAAGCAAACCTGTTTGGTGTTGATCTCCAAGGCAGGGATTTGCACAGAAACAATTTTTAATGTGTCATTTGTCCTGGTATGCTAAACAGACAATAACTGTGCTAAAAATCCTATGCAAAATCTATCATATCTGAAGGACTGAGCATCAAACTGACTGTGCTACTGAAGTTGTGAAAAGGTTTTGTATTTTTGTTTGAACACTTGTACATCTAGGATTGATGGAATTTTTTCAGCCAGAGTTAACTGGGCTCTTAAGTCAAGCTCCCTTTGCAACCTTGAAAATACACCCTAAATTAAAGGTGGTGCCTGGCAACTGCTTGGGCTCAGTAAGCCAAAATTACAATAGTTTTGTACCAGGATAAAATCCCAAGTGCCTGGTGACTTTCCAGTCAATGGGAGTTTGGCCTTTGTCCCACTATTTCAGTAGAGGGTTCATCAACTTTTCTTGCTAGTCTAACAAAGTGTTTCTTGCTGCCAAAGAATAGTCTCTGCTGAATGTTGCCACTTCATGGGAACTGACCTCAAGTCAGCTACTCAGAACATTGGCTGCTAAGAAATGGAAAAATAATTGGAGTATCTCCTCTCTTCAACTACCTGAAAGGAAGTTGTAGTCAGGTGGGGGCTGGGCTCTTTTTCCAAGCAACTAGTGAGAAGGTGTGAGGGCATGGCCTGAAGCTGCGCCAGTGGAGGTTTAGGTTGGATATTAGGAAGTAGTTCCTCATGGAGAGGGTGATTAGACATTGGAATGGACTTCCCAGGCAAGTGGTGGAGGCACCGTCGCTGGACTTGTTCATGGAAAGGCTGGATGTGGCACTTAGTGCCATGGTGTAGCCAATGTGGTAGTGTTAGGTCATAGGCTGGACTTGATGATCTTAAAGGTCTTTTCCAGCTTTGGTGATTCTACGATTCTGTGATCTTCCCCTTTTAACATTCCATGCCATAAACAATAATTTCAAGTATCAAAGGCTGATGACAGATACAATACCAGTTATTTACTGTCTTTGTAAGGTGTGGGACCTAGCCAGAAGAAGTCTAAGAAATTAAAAAATAACTACTATTGACTTGCTATTACTTCACTAAGAATTACTGGAGAAAAGTTAGATGTTTGCTTAGATCATTTATTTCTGAGCAATACATGAGCAAAACATTGGAAATTTGCTAGGAATTTGTGATGGGGAATGTGTCACTTGCATCCATGCTAATAATATTCCTTTTCATCCTATCTAGAAAATATTTGCACAACTCTTGGAAGATGTGTTTGATCAGTCATCCATTATACACTCCTTCAAGCTAAAAAGCGTGAGCTCACTAGGAAGAAATCCACTGAGAATGAAAGGTAATAATGCTCTTCTGTATTGTTTATAGGAAATCATGCTCTGAGTACCCTTGAAAAAAATTCAAAACATGATCATGGAAGTACTGCTGTGAGTTCTTACAGTCAGCATAGCTGGAATTTCTCTCTGAATCTCTTAGCCTTTTGCATTTGGCTGCCCTGTAGCATTCATCTGGACTTCCTAGACTTCTCTTTCTAAATAGAGAGTTGAAGATACCCACGGCTTGCTCTCAACATTTTTTAGTTGGTTTCTTACTGAAGATGAATGGCACTGATCTTCATTTATAATCAACATCTATGATCTTGCTGAATGTTCAAAATACAAAGCAGTGAGTCCAAACCAGTGATGGGGTTTCAGTGCTTGTTTTATTGAGAAACTCACTTATTGCAACTTAAAATGTCACTTTTAACTATCTAACTGAATATCAAAATATACAAAAATGAGTGAACTGTCAATTACTCTCATTGTGTGTATAAGAAAATGTACTTTTTTTTTTTTTTTTTTTTTTTTTTTAATGTAAGCTTATACTGTAGAGATTTAAAAGGCAGAATGGAAAGATAACATGGTGCCTGTGTTATTTTCCTGAAAATATAACAAGATATTTCACTCATCCTGAAAATATTTAAGGTACCAGGTCATCATTTGGAACACACTCCTGATTCTTTGTGAAAGAAAATGAAATACAACTATGAAACAGATTATGTCAGAAGTACAGAAATACCACACTACTGCACAATGACTTATATGTGGAAGCCAAGATCAACATCTGATAAACTTGAATATTATATTAATCTTTAAATGAAAAACGGCTCTGTCCAGAGTCAGAGAATACAACTATGGATCAAAAGAAGAAAGCTTGAGCTGAAGAGGTTTCTGTACTACTGCCTGAAACATGATGATGTATAAAAAAATTCAGTTATTATGTTTGCAAGAATTCTGAAATACTTCCCATTGGAAAATGAGGAAGAAAAAGTGAAAAGAGAAGTCAGAGGGGATCGTACCTCATCTTGGAAGCAGAGATGATCAGTGTTCTCCAAGTAAGTAGCATTTGAAATCCTAATCTCCGTGTGTCCATAAATAACAAGTACCATGTTGACACAGCTGAAGGCACTTGCTTTTCCTTTCTGATTATTAGCAATACTTTTGACTTATTAAAGAAGAAGTTTAGGCAGTGTAAAATTCTTGAAGCATGACAGTGCAAATTTATCTTAATACAATGATCTTACTAATGATATGTCAAAGATAAATATGTTTCACTGAGAACTCAGAAAATTAAGGGTTATTATCGGTTATTAAATGGCACTTAGTCAAAATTGGTTAGTAATAAGTATCTTTCTCAAAGAGTTTAGGAACACTGGTTTTATGCAGATCTTGAAATCTTTAATTTTGGCTTGTAATACTAGCCCAAATTCCAGGCAAATATTTCTTAAAAGTAAATTACAGTAATTGAAATATTTTTATGTTAAAGAAAAAATGTCAGTGCCACCACTCTTCTTCAAACCCCAATCTAAGATTTTTTAAAGGAACAAGAGCTGGAATAAATGAAAATTTGAAAGCTTTTACCAGTATAGCAGTGATTGAGTGTAGAATTTGTGCTGCATATTTCCATAGCACATAAATAAAATGGAAGGCATTATCTTCCGATAATGTCAGTTTAGTTGTGCTCATTGCTGCTGCCTTAATAGTGCTTATTCTGCTGTACACAAACAGATATTTCTGAGATTTTTTTACTTAATAGAAATACAAGCTTAGACGGCCAGAAGAAAACGTAGGAGTTTTTCTCATTATGTGTTACAAATGCAAACATAGCTACACAGAGTAAACCATGAACTCCACCTGCTTATGTCACAGCAAAGGGCATCTTTTTATGTCCGAGTCTGCCTACGCATCTTGATCCAGACTCCTTGCGAACATCCCCTTGGTGTGCATGACCCTTTTGGTGGGCTTTGCAATGCCAGTGCCTGGACGTTTGACTCTGCCATTTCCCTGCCACCCAGAGCAATTCTCATCTGAAAACTGCTGGCCCCTGCTAGCAAAGCTCCTGTGTCTGTGTGCAAAGATTATGCAACATTAGCTGGAGAGCGATAAATGGATCTGTGTACATCCAGCACTGCTTTGTCACAGGCAGCACTAAGACATATCTTGGCACAAATGAAAAGGGCTGCTAAAGGCAGCCTTGCACAAGGGCAGCCATTATCTGAAAGTGTAGATGTGGCACAGTGGCTATTAGAGCAGATAGAAGTGCTACCAGTGTGCTGCATAAATATGCAAAGCTTCTTCCTATTCTCTAGTAGATTTCCTCTGCTGTCAGATTCCTCTGGTAGAAGTGATAGATAAAAATGGACCTTCACAAGGCAAAAAGCTAAGAAAAACAATGCTTGATAAAAAAACCTATGATTTGCTATTCCAGAAAGATTAGAAGACTTCAAAGTAACCTCTCAGAAGTGGACAGTTCCCTCATCAGGCTTATCTCATGGTGTGGTGTGTCGCTGGACTATGTGACAGGTATCAGAAATATTTTTAAGTCTTCTGGTGTGCTCTCTCCTGAAGTTTCTAAAATTAGGTTTTATTAATTGAAGCAAATCTGCTTTTAATCTGAAATCTAAAAATATATCATAAGCAACAAGATATAATACATAGTAATAAAAAAAAAAAAAAGTGAAAACAAATCTCAGCTTCCTAATCACAGTTTGACTCCTGTGCAGAGGCATTCCAAGTCTTCAGACTTTTCAGTCAAGCAGTATTGTCACCTGAATTAACCTTCCTGCCATATCCTGCAGAAAGGCTGTGCTGCCTCCTGGGAGCACCCCATTTTTTCCATCACTTCTGAGGACTGCTATAGAGTCTCTGATGCTCATACATCCCTTATGTTTCTGATCACCTCTCTATTTCCTGTCCTGCAGTCTCTCTGCTTCCCATGCTATTCTTTCTCTTCCTGCCTTCCTACATCCTAGACATTTCTTCAAAATAGTGCAGGTTTCTCTGTTCTCAGGGAAGGCACAATTATCCCAGGAGGGTGTAATTGGATCAAAATACAGTTGGCAGTGAAATGCAGGAAGCCAGAAGAAACAGTAAACAAATCCATTAAACAATCATACTATCTGTCACAGATGGCAAAAGCTGTTATCACCCAGTTGGTTTCCAGTATACTGACATGTCTTACACCGTCATTTAATTTTACAGAATGATTTCATATTCTACTTAGTATCAGCATTGGTACTTTGTTTTCCATTACCCTTTTACCAGACAGTCATGGGTCTGAAATTTCTGGTTTTGCCATGTCAAATAGCAAGATTGGACAGGTAGGTATTTTGCTTATGTCTCAAGTCATATTATAACAGCTGTAAGAAACTGACTTTTTTTTGACTATGCTTTTCCTTTGTGAAGAGTCTTGAGTACAGTCCTTCACACCCAGACATCTGTAGAACAGCATGATAACAATTTTTATGAAAGAAATACAGAAAGCAAACTGAGGAAATTTTTAATATGCTGCAACTGTTACTAAAAGAAAACAAGACAGATAGCTGAACCAGTGCTTGTATAAGAAAGCTTTAGGTTTTTACATTTGTTACTGGTTAAGAACAAATTATTACTGATCTAAAGAGACAACGCATTTCAGCACATTATGCTTTATAGGAAAGAAGAAACAAGTTCATGAGTATTATAAAGTAAGCAGCTATTGGTAGCAGTCAT
Source organism: Apus apus (assembly GCF_020740795.1). NCBI lineage: Eukaryota > Metazoa > Chordata > Aves > Apodiformes > Apodidae > Apus > Apus apus. The sequence continues at coordinate 42,987,212 of NC_067284.1, forward strand.
AAATTGTTACAATTATCTATATGTTAGAGCAGCATCATAAAAATTGAGTCAACAGCCATGACAATAGAGCTTTGGTTTCCATTTGCACCAGGGAGAAGCTGTCCCTAACAGAAGAAAATTCTGGATCTTATTAATATTTCCTCCTTGGTTTTTATAAACTACTGTAGCTCAGATAATTTGAACATCAATTTAGTATTTGCTTGAAATTTTCACTTGAAGATTCTGTGACATGGAAGACAATGTTTCAATCTGGATTTTTTACTTCAGTAATGTCAACCAATGGGTTTAATGAGTTAGAAAAAGCTTGATAGATTGATTCAAATCAATGGTGATTTTCTAAACACTTAGGAAAAATAAGTCCATCCACTCTCACTTTTCATTTTCCTCCTCTTCTTCACTTGGATCCAGCTCAGACTCAGAACAATGTGCAGAAATGTCAGAGACTGCTGCCAAGAGATTTTAAAGTCCTTTTTTAATCACCTTAATTCAGATAAAGTGTAAGTAAGCATCCTAAAAGTGGCATTCCTCCATATTTGAATTGCACAAAGTTCTCTCATTAGCAATTTATATTCTGGTTTTGTATATTATAATCATTAAAAGTAAAAAAAGTAAAATAAGCTTTATCCAATCATTATCACTATTATGCATTCATCTCATATTCCTGACAAGATCTTTTCATTGCAGAACTTTGTAAAAGAAATCTTTAAAGATTAACTCATGCTAGATTACTGTAGCCAGTTAGGGGCATTAAAGTAAATGAACAGACATACTTCATAAGTTTGTTACACACATATATTTCTGTAGTGGACAACTGAGTTAATAAAGAAACTCTTCCCTCACTTCAGTTCCATGGCTGCTGTTAGATCAACAGAGCACCGATAGGTTGGCAGTGACCCTGAGGGGTCTGCTTGCTTTTAAGGTTTTTTGATTAGTTTGTATTCTTTTTCACTGGGGTCCTGTATGGGGCATGATCCACTTACCAGTTTCATCAGTGTTTTCACTCAGAGCTCTGCCCACCTCTGATACTATGATATGGTTATTGTCTTGATACCTTCAATTGCTTTATTTTTGCAGATTTTTGTTCTCTTCCTGTGAAATGATAAGTTTAAAGCTGATTCTTTTTTAAAAAAATCAGTTGTTAGAAAAGTTTAAACTTCATTGAACCCCCTTGTCAACATTGTTTTTCTATTACTATAGTTCCATCTCTAACTTTCTCTTCTTCTCTCCACTTCCTCTCCTAGAACAGAATAATCGGGACCTTTGAAGTACTGAAGTGAATGGCTCACTACACAATCAAAAATTTAATAACTCTTCCCAATGTCATTTCTGTATCTGAAGAGCCTTTTTGCTCTCCAATATTGGATTAAATAGAAATTTTGGGTTAAAACTAAATGCTGAATCAACCTTTCCAAAAGCTATTTTGTAACGCTAACATGTTTCAAGAGTAAAACCAACATAGCTATGTTTTCAGGAGAAAAATAACACTAAAAAGCTAGCAAATTACTTAAAATTTATTGAACTGAAAACTTTTGTAGAACAAACATAAACTGAAGAAAATACTACATTCCATTTTTCCAGCAACTTGCTGCTGACAACAGAAATGTCACTGAATTCCATTGTCCTTGGAGTTTGTAGGGTTACAAAGATATTACATCACCTAGCAACAGAAACACCTATTTAGGACAGAAGGATCAAATGCATTCTTTTAATGTGTTGTAGATCCCCCAGGATATACACAAATAAACTGCCATAGAAATCCATGTTTCACAAGGCAGTCTGTTTGTTTGTCCTTGATATATCAGTGCCTTTCACTTGGAAGACTTTGACCTTTTGCTAGCAAAACTGATCATAGTATCCTTGTTATTTCATTTATGTGTTTATTTATTTATTTTCAGGCTGAAAATCTGTGCTTTGAGATTTACTTACTGTTCTTGGTAGGACTCAAGGTCAGTCACTCACATTACAGATCATGCCAGTCAGCTTATTGTCTTTTCTTCAAAATGAGATTCTATTGAATTTCGGAACTATTAGTATACAGAGTATATTAATATTAATATACACAGTGCGGCAAACAACAAGTTTACTAGTTTGTAGGAAATTTTTTTAATGTAAAATAAGTAAATTCTCAACAAACAGAAGTTCTCAGCCCAGCAGCTCCTCAAACACACTGTCATATTGTGGGTTTTTCAGTTAACACCAGTCATGGCACTTGACTGATTAGCTATAAGACACTTGGTGGGCCCACACAATCAGGCTGTTGATCCACATCTGCCCCACAGCCATGGATCTTGTAACTTTGTAGGTTCTGCTCAGACTCACCAGGAATGAAAATAGTACTTCACAGGATCAGTCAAAGCAATGAAATAGTTATGCAAAGCAGTATTGATAAAACTGAACTGATTGATAGATCTGAACTGAGTATAGAAATCCAAGGAAAACTCATTTCTTGATAGTAAGTGGAGAAATTGTATATTTTCTCTTATTTAATCTCTGCCATCTTTTGTAGTCTGCAGCTGGCTCTAGCTTACAGAATACCACAATGATGTGCAATAAATTCCACTCTAATAACACCCTCTTTGGAGCATGCTAGACTAGTATTAATCAACTTGAGATGGAGAGTGCATGTTTGTGGGGCAGAGCAACCTGCTTTTGTCCTTAACATTTTATGACTCAGAAGTGAGTTCTGACTTTTCTGTGTGATTCTCTAAGCATGTCTCTTCTCTTTGTGCTTTGTGCTTGAATTCCCAGTCATAGTAGTACTTAAGTTACTTCTTTACTTTAGGGACAGATCTTCAAAGGGTTTAAACATCTTTGGAAATCTTTCCATAAGACTATGAAGTTTTAAGATCAAAATCTATTCCCAGATACTCAGAAAAAATTCCTTTTTATTCTTTCATAATTGACATCTGTGTCATCAAAAACTAAGCTGCAGATAAAACCAACCCTGGATTGAAGTGTGATTTTAGAAGCTATGCAGATGCATAGTGACCTGTCAAGTCATCAAGTGACTGAAAAAAGTGCTAGGTATCCTAAACTGTTCTAGTCCTCCTAAAAATCCATGTGGACAAGCAATTGTAGCATCAAAAAGTGCACTGGGCAGAGGACCTCGTACTATGGGATTCTGGTCTCTAGTGCAGCCTCTAGTGGAGCTTCTCTTCAGCATGAAGAACAGAATCTAGCCTAAAATGTTCCTGTGCTTTATTCCATCATTTGTATTACTTTAAAAAGTAATGGATGTATCTATGGCAAAACTGAACATTTTAAACAGAAAGCCATCATAAAGGATTAAAGGTCTATATGGCAAGGTACTGACACTTAGTCTTTCAGTCATTAAAAGTTTTAGTCAGCCTGAGAAATCTGATTATTCTACCCTGCTGTCATTATGTAATAATAAAAATAATATTTTAAATTTAGTTTACATCCAGGATTACAATATAATCTAGCCACATAGCTGATAAATACATCAAAAAATAAGATTAGTTTTCCAAGCCAAGTACACAAATGTTACTGCGGGCTAATATACTTGCAAGGCTGATATAGAGAAGTCTCTTGTAGACAACTAGCTGATATATCAAGGAATCTCAAAGACTGATTATTAATGCAGCAAAGCAATATAAATTCAGTGAAAAAATCAGAAGACATTAAAGAAAGGCATTTTTATGACTACTTTGGGCCTCTTCTTCATATGATATAAGTGAAGGCAAATCCTTGTCACATCATATTTTTTTGCTGTGGGATGATGTGAGAGAAATCACAGGCTCTTTTGTGTAGCCCTTTTAAAATAACCCAGATTAATGGGGACCTGTCTAGTTTACCCTTGTAGGGGATGAAAAATACTAAGAATTATTATTAAAGCCATTCATCTGCCCATTAATAATACATTAGTAAATACCATATGATCAGATTTCATTGAAGTATGTTTTCTTTACACCATCTTGCAGCTGAGCCAAATGTTAGCTTAAATACCAGCAATATTTCATTCACGAAGGGTAATGGTCCTACTAGCTTCTACAGGTACACAGAACAGAGAAAGGAGATAAAAACAGGTCCCAAAATACCAGAAATACTTTTGTATCAAAGCTGAGGAAGCACAGACAGTATTTTGCAAACAGGTAGAGAATAGAGTATCACAGAAAGTACAGTGGGTTTTTTCTTTATTTTTTCCAAAGCCTAATGGCCCAACATTTCACTCTGCTTTAACAGTCCAGTTCACTCCTGTATTGTGCCAGAAAGACGTCTTCACTTTCTTTCCTTTCTTTTCTAGACCAAGATTGAAAAATAATAATTTAAACCCTTTGACAATGACTATTATTTTCATTTTCACTATCTCAGAGGCTATCAAATTGGCCTGAAAATCTCAAAAAAGATTGTATCCTTCCATGGAAATGCTTCTCTTCTAGAAGGATTTGTAGTCATTTTATAATGTTTTGGGAGACTAAGCCTTTTGCTTCCTGAAAACAACTGAGATTCTTTGTAGAGACTAATGACTGTGCTTCCTTAGGTCTAAATTTACCCTGTTTATGAGCAGTAATGAGTTGCCGACTTCTTGCATTTTTTTTAAACCAAGAACTGTAGGTAACATCTTCCTTCATGTAATAAAAGTGAATATTAAAAGTGAGTTCTCCCACTTTCCAAAGGTGTGAGGCACAATTTTTATTTTTATTTTTTTTTAAAGAATAAAATACTCTTCAGTTTTGTATCTATATTTACTTCATATTTCCTTATTGGATCGGCATATTTTTCTACATCATCCCATGCCACGATGAGTCCTGTAGTAGCTATCCACTAATATATTTGTGTAATTAATTCAGTTGCTGAAATTGTAATTCCTCAAAACCTAATTAAAAAAAAAAAACCTGGAGTATTCAAACAATGCTTTTGTTTCTCTATTTTCTGCTGAGTATAAGAGTCTATTATATTTCTCAGTCTGTGTTAATTTCCTTCTGCTAAGAAAAGTTCTGGTTTTATATACATATATGTGTGTGTATGGGTTTGTTTTTATACATCTGTCTGAGTGTCTGTATATGATGCATGTGTATATAATAGGCAACATAATGTTTCACCCCTGGGATTTTCATTAAGAACTGCTGATAAAAAGTCCATTACTTTAAGAATCAAAGATAACTTCCAGAAAGATTCTATTAAGGATAAAAAAAAATAATAAAAAAAAATGTAGTAAATGCTACATTTGTTTCAATTAAGTAACATGATAGAAAATTAGATATATAAAATTACACCAATAAAGTTTTATGGGAGCATAACTGCTCTCACACAAAAACACACTGCAGGTTTAAAAGTCTCTCCAAATGAATTTTTTCTTGTTTTCAGTTATCACCTTTTTCATTTTAATCTTATGACCTGCAAAAAAGAAAGGAAAATCCAGCCAGTGGTCATCTAACTTGACATTGACACTCCATACATCACCTCATTATTTAAAAAATACTTCGACTCTTAGGCTCTTGCCTTTCTCAGCTTACGGAGCAAAATATTATCAAAAACTTGCATGCTTTCTAGTGTAACTACAAAGCGCTAAAGTTTCTTTGCCTTACTCTTTCTATGAAACCAAACACACAGAGATGTTCTTGTACCAGTAAGTAGCTTAGAAGGAAAATTCTAGAAATTTCTAGAAGCAAGTTATTGACAGAAAATTCTCTAGGAGCCTTCCCACCTAACTCAAGGTGTAAGAGGCTTTAAGGCAATAAATAGTAAGGCAAACCTGGGCACTGGAAGAATCCTGAAATAGAAGGTTCTTCTTCTAAAGTAAGAAAAATTAATGTACTTCAGCTGCAGGTTGCAGGGCAGTAGAACATAATTTGTTTATTTTCTTTAAACACCAGGCCCTGGAAGGAGTGAACACATTGTGTGAAATCTGGAATTTACTTTTCTCTTTTCCAAAACAAAAGGAAATGGGAAAACATATTGTGATAATCTCTGATAAATTTGGGGTGCTACTCCAGAGAAGTTACCCACAGCTTCCTTGCATTCATGGAGCTTGTACTAAACTCAACTCCTGCCTCAAGGACCAAAGGTAAAATTATTTCTCATTAATCAAAACAATGTTAAAATATCATTTATATTTGTCTTTACAATCAGAGTCTAGACTTTCTTATCCGGATAAACAGGAGTTGATAATTAAAACTATATACACAAAACCACCATGTTTCTAAACTTCTGTGTTAAAGATTGGAAGAAACAAGTGAAATAACAACAAACTTAAAACATTAGTTGATAATTTACCCACAAAAGAAAAAACAACAACAAGCAAGCAAACAAACAAACAAAACGACAAATAAAACACAAAAAACACACTAAATTACCCTTGTAATTACGGTAAAACACTTACAATGTGCCTGAATGTTTTCCAAACAGGAAATCAACTATAAAGTTGTTGTAATTGTTTATACACTACAACATTTCAGTAAAATAAATAGAAAATTTAATAGAGTTTGCAAATTTTACATAAATCACACATTTGGGTGTTATAAGATCAGAGATATGAGAAAAAAATTGAGAGATTTCAGAACACAGGGAAATATGTCCTCCTACTCTGGATTTTAGTATATCAGGGGTACCTAATTACATTGTGTCCTGGAAGAAACCCAGTGAAATATTCAAAATTTATTCTTGAAATATACCACTTTTTTTTTTTTTGAGTTCTTCTTATGTCATTTTGTATACTGCCTAAAAGAGTGTTGTTATTTACCCTCATCTTGAGATGGATACAATTTTGTTAAAGAAATAACTCCAATTTTTTCTGGTTTAACTCTCCCTGAATCCAGGATAGAGGCTCATTTTCCATTCAATGCTTCTTAATGAAATGATAAGTTAGCAACGGTAATTGTTTTTAAAATATTACTGATTGTAAGTGACAGAGTGAGCGTGTGGGCATAAATTCCTGGAGTAATTCACATTGATTGATTAGAAACTGTTATTTTGTCTATTGTTACTAAACATTCTGTCATTCCAGAGTAAATAACAGTAGCTAATATGCATGATATCACACTGCTTTGTGATGGAAGACAAGCTTTTAGAACAAGAGTAAATGGAGGTCTAATCTTTCCAGTGCCTTTTAGAAGTCCTTAAGATTGGTTTTACAAAGAGTACTGAATGAAAAGAATTAGTAATGGAGGAGACCTACAAAGTCATTTGTCCCCTCCTTTGCCGAAGCAAGATTGCTTGCCTATGATATACTATGTTTTTAAGTATAATGCCCAGTTCAACCCTAAATTATTTACCTGATCTGTTATTGTTTCCATTATATCCTTAGACATTCAAGATCTATTTTTTAATGTAAGTCAGATTTTACTCTGGTTTATTTAATTTCATTCCTGCAATAACATATTTTGCCATAACTTACAGTCTTCTTTCCACTTGTACATGTACTTTTCAGATACTTGCTGAGTTAGTCAAGCTACACCAGTGTGATCATTTTTCTTGACTGTTCAGGATGTGTAATAACACTGCCTTGCACACAAAATCATGAGCTTTTACACCGTATTACACTTGAAGATCAAATCTAATTTACTGTCTACCAAATTCATCGGATGTTACTACATTCTTACATGTTTCTAGTGGTATTATGCTCTTCTGTGCAGCATTATTTTCACATAAGTTATCCAAGTCATATTTGCAAACCTATGCATTTAATGCAAGGAAACTTGCCCCAAGGGAGCAACCTGCCCAATATGTCCTGAGTGCAATTCTGCTTCATATTTCTGAACTACATACAATAAACAACAGAACGTTCTTGCCTCCACAACTGTTACAATGATAATTTTTGCTATAGTTTTCTTTATAATCTTCACTATACTGTCTCTGTCTTTAAATATCTACATATTTTATTGTTCATCTTATTACTTGCTTCTTTGTGTGTAGTATCTCTTAAACGGAGTAAATTTTTTGGCACATACTTATTTTCTTTAAAACTTCTGTTAATCTAACTCTGATTTGGAGGAAGCAGTGAAAAGGTAGCTCATTTATACTCTAGTTTAGGAGAACCCATTGCAGATCCTATCTGTGGTATCATTAGAATTGCCCACACAAATGTAATTGAAATGAAACATCCAAGGAAATTACATTGGCTAGGATGGCTATTAGAAGGGGGGTAAAAGAAGAAGAGATTTAATCCTTGCTAAACATTCTGAACTGTGCTTTGGGGCAACACAGACCTACACAGAATGGAAGAGTGGGCTAGCAGGAACCTTATGAAGTTCAATGGGGAGAAGTGTAAGGTCTTGCACCTGGGAACACATAATCCAGGAGTGCAGCTCAGACTGGGATCCACCTGGCTGGAGAGCAGCCCTGTGGAAAGGGGCCTGGGGGTCTTGGTGGATAACAGGCTCAACATGAGTGAGCAGTGCGCTGCAGCAGCAAAGAAAGCCCACAGGATGCTGGGCTGCATCAACAAGAGCATCATCATCAGAGACGAAGTCATCATCACTCTCTACTCAGTGCTTGGCAGACCTCGCCTTGAGTATTGCATTCAGTTTTGGTCCCTGCTCTACAAAAGTGATGTGGACAGACTGGAGAGGGTCCAGAAAAGGGCCACTGGATGATCAAAGGACTGGAGGACCTGCCATATGAGAAGAGACTGAGAAAACACGGCTTGTTTAGCCTGGAGAAAAGAAGGCTTAAGGGAGACCTTATTATCATGTCCCAGTACATAAAGGGTGGCTACCAAGAAGACGGAGGCTCCCTGTTTGCAAGGAGCCACTTGAAAAAGACACAGGATAATGGACACAAGTTTCTTCTGGGGAGATTCAAATTGAACACAAGAGGTGAATTTTTCACCACGAGAACAGTCAAATATTGAAATAGTCTCCCAAGGGAAGTGTTAGATACTCCCACATTGGACAGTTTTAAGACTCAGCTAACAGGGTACTGAGCCATCTCATATAAACTCTAACATGACTTAAAGGAGTTTAACCCCTTATCCTGGCAGTGGATCTCAGAACACTGTTGAGGAGAGGGAGGGAAGGCAAAAGGGATGGGAGGCAGCATGCTGGACTTCTTCTAGGTGTCATTGTGCCCTGAAGAGATGCCACCTTAGTGTTAGTCGAAGAATACCTGTGTAAAATGCCAGTACAAGAAAGGAAGCATTCTGAAAACAAAACAAACAAACAAGAAACAAATAAACAACCCTCCCAAAAAAACCCACAAAACAAAACAACAAAAAAGTCAAACAAACAAAGAAAACCCCACAATCACAAAATAATTGATGCCATTAACAAGATATAGCGTTCCCAACTGCCAAAATCAATATTGCTTAACAGGTGTATCCTAGTGAAAACTAATAGCTATGTAATTTTCCCTTCTAGGATAACTCTTTGCAGTGTTTATTAGAGCACAAACTCTTTCCTCAGAATTGAAAATATCAACATCAATCGTGATGTGAAGCATAGGTGGAATATTACAGAAGATCAAACTATCTTTCTTTAAAGGCCCTTGTCTTTACTTATTTACATTTTATAAATAGAATATTCAGCCCTCCTCCTTTTATGCACTAAAAATGCAAAGTTCTAGGTAGCACTTACACACCATTGGGAAACCTGTTTAACAAAGTCAATTTACCTTGTTGATCCAGAGATTTCAGTTATTTTCCAAAACCTCCATTTAAGAGTTTTTTTCACATCACTTCTTAACATGCTCTTAGCAACTGCCATAGCAATACTGTTAGCTGAGCTGCAGGCTGATTACCTCCAGTCAATGCAACAGTCCTATACTGCATCTGTCCTATAACTGTGTTTGCCCACTAGATCTAATTAATAAGATGTCATATAAGAGAGTTTATTGTGCATTAATTAAAGTCAGCAGATTCACATTGATCTACATCATCTGAAGGTTCATCTGATCCAATGCCTCAATAAGTAAACTGGGTGGAGGTGGGGGAGAGAAAAAAGAAGATGAAAACAGGAAATGCTTATTGTCCACTTTTCATTAAGTGGCACTGATAGCAATACATGTAGTAAAACAATAGTTGGCTATGTGACAGCACTCAGCTGCAGCACTCTGCCAGCCTTTAAGAAACTTAGGGAAAAACTATTATAGTGACTTTAAGGAAGGTGAGTGGAAGTGCAGACAGAGAATTTCTTTGGGAATAGCTGGACTGTGGAGAATACTGTTTTCCTGCTGCTTTGGCTTTGAAGGTTGGTCTTTCTCCAGCCCAGCAGAAGATTGTCTGGGTTGTAATCGATCATCCCTGTAGTCAAGCCACTGACAATGATATTTGATTTTTTCTTGCTCAGTAGAAAGCACATGCAACTTTCTCCATATCCCTGGTACTACTATATTTCCTGGGTATATACATCCAGCAGCTGCAAAACCTTTGTTTTCTTCCTATAATGGCCAGTTACTGGGAATTTGCTTTTTCTATGCTTCCTTTTGGTTTTTAAATAATCCCTTGATGGTTCTGACCATTACCAAATAGCAAAAATCAGACTAAGTTACCACATGATCAAGTAAAGAAAGTATGGTTTTTATCATATGCATCTAGTGAATAGCTTTCAAAACAGTACGGTTACAATTATGTGTAAATTATTAAGTAAACCAAAATAAAATAAACAAAAGAGAATGTATCAAAACCAGAAAACAAGCTTACTCTACATTTTGCCTATCACAAAGAAACTTGAATATAATCCAGTTTTAGGAGCCTAAATTTTAAACATTACATGTGGTGGTGTAGAAAAGGAGAGTGAACAGGAAGAATCTGTATCTATAATTTGTAAAGTAATTTGTTCCCTTTCTGAACAAAATAGTCATGGTCACAAGCAGCAAGGTATTCTAGGAGAGAGTTACTACCCACAGACTTCTGAAATTGTATCCAGGATTACCTGTATGTTTGAAAAGAAAACTTACCGCACTTACAATCCCAACCTTTTGGGAAAACTGGCAAGCCCAGCAAATGCCCACAATAGAAGTTTTCTTTTGTTTTGCTTCTTTTTTCTGTGGCCCAATACCTTCCCAGCAGAAATAATTTAATGCTGAGAAGTGTATCACAAAGATAAGTGTGACAGAATTTCTCTTCCTAGTTCAGTCCTTTGCCTTACATGATGCCAAGCACCATTAAAATGTGAACAATTAGCTCAGCTAGTAACAAACGTAGCAAAGATGAGAAAGTGTTCTCTGTAGCAGGAAACATTAGGCAGGTGATGGATGCAGTAGGAGTCAGTGACAGGGCAACGTGCTTTGAGGAATGTGATTGGGGAACAAAGAGGAATGAAACACAATGTAAAAGCAACAGTATGGTAAAGAGGAATGAGGCAGAACATAACATTATTAAGCAAATGGTTTGGAGGGATAGAATACTTTAATTCACTGTGGAGGGAGGCAGTACCATATGCACGGTATGAAGTAGGGCATTATAATAAAGACAGAGGAAAAAGTTAGAATGCATTTCCCTGAAGGATTAGGTTATTTGTTTGGAACACGTATGGCAGTTTGTTGGACCACATTCTCAAGCAAAGAAGTGTAATTTATCTCAAGAGTTATCTGCTACATACATAATTCATACATTCATCTATTTATGGATGTATGTATATATACATACAGTGACTATAGTAATTTTTGACACCAGAATGAAGAGACTGTGACTGTGTTTTTAGCACACAGATACAATCAAGATTATTTTATGGAAATAATAAACTCTCAAAAAGGCTGAAGGGCTGAGCACAGTTCCCAGAGTGAGACAGTTTGCATGTTTGAATTAGCGTTCCTGGGTGCTCCTTTGTTAGTACTAAGCATGTAGTTTACATAAAGAAATCACATTCCAGACTCCAAATAAAATTTGCCAGCTTTGCTACCAGGAATTGTGAAAGCAGCAAAAGTGAGAGTCGTTTATTCACCGTCTGCTCAGCAACTCACCTCGTTGTCACACAGAGGTGCAGAGGATGCAAAGTTTAGTAAGTTTTCAGACATCAGGCTGGTAGAAGTGAAGAGAGGGCATTTTTTATTAACCTTAAAAGCATACTTTCAATCAGCTTCCATATGCCCTAGACCTTAACAATATCACTGGTAATGTAATTCATATCATCCCATTATATCTCATTTTTACAATCAAATCTATGCAGTTAATATCTTAAGACTTACAGGGCTTAATTACAAAGTCGCAGTCAAGTAATTTGGGGGATTTTTTTTAAAGGATTAAGAAACAAGAAAGACAGGAGGTCATAAGAGAGAGTGTTCTGTTCAGAAAAAAAGACTGAATATCCCACAGGTGTTCAAAACTTTCTCACCATGTAAGCTAGGCTGCACTAGTTCTTAGTCCAGGTGTTAATACCATTCATCTGTGCATGTATACCCAGAAATGTATTTACAGTGTGTAACTAAATGCATTTTTGTGGAGTCCTGACTACTGACTGACACTTCTACACATTACCATAACACACACAAAAAAATAAATAAATATGATATTTTATAAAAGTGGGTTTTGTTGTATTTGGGAGGAAAAGAACAAATAAACAAGAAAAACACCCAACAAACCACAACAAAACCCCAAGATGCCCAAAACAAAGACTTCTTAGTCTGCAGTAATTCTGGTTTTTTTATACTATATTCAGGTGAAAAAAAAACAAAGTGTGTATACAAGATTCACAAACCCTCATGGAAGCATGAAAAATGCCTTTTGAAAATTTAGTGTTACTAACATATGAAGGAATAACTTGGTGCAGGTAGAGATTGAACCATTTTTCCTATTCAGAATACTGATAATAAGCCAGATTTTTATCAGACATATATAGTAGTGTACATCATATTTATATAAACCAGAACCACTCTTCTTGTGATGTCAGCTCTGTCTCTCCAGGCAGTGCAATACAGAATGAGATCTTGCATGTCTCTGTATTCAGACCAGATCAGCAGTACCTTGAGTGTTTCCATAAGACATGATGAAATCTGAAAGTGGTTCATTACCTCACAATAATGTGAAGGTTAATAGGTGTCATTACTCTACCTGTATGATGTTCAGGTTTACAGATCAGTCTGAGTGCAAAGCAGACATCGCAGTCAATAGGAAGTGCCCTTTCTTGCCCTGTCTACCTGCTTTCATTGTCCACGTGATTGACTCTTTCACACTGCTAGCACTTTTACACTGCTCCCTGTTCTTATGATTAATGCAACAACTTCTCTTTCTGCTGGGAACACAGACCTCTGCATCAGTTGGTCATCTTTGCTGCCTGCTTTCAAATGAATGTCGAGGAGAAGCAGACAGTGCTGAGCTGGGTTTCAGTGTGAGTCAGATGCAACTGGGAAGGACAAAAAAAGATAATGGAAGTCATATGGGCAGGTTCATCCTGCAACCAAGAAAGCGAGACACAACTCTTGGACTCCCACACAAGCAATCTTATCATCTTCGCTGGGCTTGCTTGTGGAGGATAAATCAGGAACTGGAGTCTATCACACAGATAAAAACTGCAACATATTGTGTAAGTTGAATTCTTAGTGAGACTGCAGAGCGGCAAAGCCATATTGACTTGCAGGTGAACTGTATAGCACTCTCCCTTGGCCACATCCAAAGCATCCCAAACCACATTTGCCCAGGTACTCCAGAGCAGCTTCCAACAGAAAACATTGTGCCACTCGAGTTATTGTTCATCTCTACTCTCCTCTAGTAGCTAAAAGGGGAGTGTAAATCATGTTTGGCCTCTGTACCTGCCAAACAGCACTGCTCCTCTGGGAAACAGCCTGTTGCATTTGCTAGTAATGAGCACAGAGCCCAGAGCTCCTGACCAGGGAGCAGCAGTATCAGTGCTATCCCTTGGTGCTCTTTCCAGTGTGATAGACAGGGCAGCACCTACTAAGTCTTGTGGCTATATTCCAACATCCAGCCACAGCAAGTTTTTATTCTGTCAGAACACAGCTCTGACCAGAAAAAAATAGTTGCATACCTTCTGCAAAATGCTAGAATCCAAGTGAGTGTATTGGCATTTTACAGTGTGCTGGAAGTAATAGAATTTTCAAGAAAGTGAGGAGTTTGCCCTCTTGATCAAGTCCTTCTGCAGTCTGCTTATCAAGGACTTGTGTCAATGGTCCATGATCCTGACAACCCACGAAGCAGCCATCCCAACCATGCACAGCCTCCTGCACCTGGCAGCAGAGGAGTCTAACATCCTGGGTTCTTTTGCAAGGACTAAGGGAAGCAATTGTAATCTGTTATTCAGTGTTTGTTTGGCCAGTTCTAGAACACTACATCTATTTTTAGGCTTTTTAATGCAGGAAAAACATTGATAAAATGAGTCAGTTCAGGGTATCCAACAACAGCCTTCCAATACCTGTGAGGAAAGTATCAAGAAGATGGAAGCTGCTCTTCACTGCAGTGCATGGTAGGAAGTTAGGAGACACTGAGCATAAGTTGAAACAAGACATTTAGAATCAACACAACCAGTCATGCAAAGGAATAGATCCACCAAGGTAGGAAATCTTCATCCTTGGACATTTTCAAGACCTAACAGGACAAAGCCCTGAGCAACCTGTTCTCACCTCACAAATGACCCTGCTGTGAGCAAGATTTTACATCAGAGACCTCCTGAGGTCCCCTTCAACCTGAATTGTCCTTTGATTCTTATTATTTTCATTCAATCCCCATAATTTTATTACTCCAAATGTAAGATTAGTAAATGAGACTGCACTTTTCATACATGAGATTTGAATAAAGAAAAAAGAAATCCTCAGATTTGAAAAAAAAAAAAAGAGAGCAGGAACAGGTTATCCAGAGGGACGTCTGATGGGAAGAGATCGAAGTTCATATGTGAAGATCTAAGATCAGATGAGATATGAAGACCTTATTCAGCTCTGAGATGCATGACTTTTACAAGTCATTTATAGAAGAACTCGATTTTGTGCCGTCTGGAAGATCACACCTCCACTCTCTGTTTACTTGTGATAATTTGGAGTTGGTGTATGTAAACTTACAGGGTGCAAGTTAATTATTCCTTCTCCTTCCTCTTCAGTGAAAAATTGCATTTCTGGGAAAAGGCAAATAAGTAAAGAGATAAAAATGCATTAAAGAAGCAGGTTTATTTTTCCATGTACCTACTATTAACTGTTAACTTTTCACTGCTTAGAAGCTTTATCCTGAAGTCTAATAAATATAATCAAGCTCTAATTAAATGTTAATATGGAGTCAGTGTGTTAAAAATTCATAAGAAGTGAACAGATGCTGTATTTTAGTCAGCATGGTCTAATAAACAGGATCACATCCCAGCTATGGAAATCCTTTCACTTGACACACTGGCAGAACAGCTCCTGTTGGCTGTACATTTAGAACCATTTGTATGGGTGGCAGCACGCACTAGTTTAGGACATAGAGGCAAAGACAGAACTATCTCAAGCCCACAGGCTGTGTGTGTCCAGCCCACAGTTTAGAAGATGGAACACACTATGTGCACTTGATGTAATAGTGCAAAAAGCAGTTGATGGTCTGTACGTACTGACACACAACACGAACACTTGCGTTCATTTTTTAGAAGTCATACTTCACTTTCACATTTTAAAAATCGATTTAAAGTTCAAATTTTGAAATTAAGCCCCCTATACTTTAGTCCTACTTCACATACTGATCATTATATCCAATAATATTTTTAGGAAAAAAGTGATTTTTCATTAAAAATGTAATTTTTAATCTGTTAATAAGAAATAGTACTAGAAAAAAGGTCAGGTTTTGTCTTTAATAAAGAGTACTGATAAAATGCTAAAAATAAATACTATAAAGTGAAGTTTACACAAAAACTTTTATTTTCTTATTTGTCAGTTCTAAATGAAGACCAAATAATATTACATTATTTGCTGTTAATGGAAACACATGGAATTATTACCTCCTTTATTATTGCTCATTTCTATGTTATCTGGGTCTGGTTTTAGTTTACAATTTTACATTATGTATGTCACTGAATACTTTGCTAACCAGTATAGACATGTAGTCATACAGTTTCTTCTATAACAGCTTTTCCTCTTCTTCTAGTTGTAAAATCTGTACTTGGTGTCTTCAGCTAAACTAGATACTCACTGGGGCACAGACAGTTCTTTTTTTTTTACCTTCACAAGATAAAAATGCAGAATCTTGGAATATGAAGACATTATGTAGCATTGCACTGGATTAGACTGTGAATATTTTTTTTCTTAGAGGATGTACACGTTCCTCCCCTTTTTTATCTAGTAAATATATCACAATCATAGAATCACAGAACAGTTTCAGTTGGAAGGGACCTTATAGATCATCTAGTTCAAACCCCTGCATGGGCAGGTACATCTGCCACTAGACCAGCTTGCTCAAAACCCATCCAACCTGTCTTTGAACACTTCCATGGAGGGGCATTCACAACCTCCCTAGGCAACCTGTTCCAGTGTCTCACCGCTCACACTAAAAATTTCTTCCTAATGTCTAGCCTCAATCACCCTCTTCCAGCTTAAAACCATTACCCTTCATCCTATCACTACAAGCCTTTGTAAAAAGTCCTTCCCCAGCTTTCCTGTAGCCCCTTCAGGTACTGGAAGGCTGCTATAAAGTCTCCCCAGAGCTGTCTCTTCTCCAGGCTGAACAGCCCCAACTGTCTCAGTCTGTCTTCATAGGAGCCCTCTGATCATCTTTGTGGCTCTCCTCTGGGCTCATTCCAAGAGGTCTATATCCCTCCTGTATTGGAGGATCCAGAAATGGACACAGTACTCCAGGTGGGATCTCATGAGTGCAGAACAGAGGGGCAAAATCAGCTCCCTTGACTTGTAGGCCACACCCACAAGTTCCCCCAGAACAGTATCTGTTTTTTCTCTCTTACACCCATGTGCTCGCCAGAAATCTTGATGCTCAGCTGAGAGTGGGACCTAGAACTGTGCCTGATCTTTCTGTGCATGCTATAAAGATGAAGGAAATTTTCTGACTCCTTGCCATGAAAAGTCTGGCCATGCACAGGACAAAGCACAGCTCTGCAGCAGCCATTAGATCCTGAATAATTAATTATCTTGGTGGGACTAACCCTGAAAACCATTTTGCTTGACTCATAACCTTGTGCTGTGTCTGCACAAACACCAGTGCTACAGCCAAGTTGCTCTTTAAAGTTTTATGGCTCTGCAACAGTGCTGAGTAAGGACGAGGTCACTACTGCAAATGTATGCTGTGTGCACATTTCTTCTAGTTTAAGTTTGGTACTAAGATGTAAAGAAAGGCAAAACACAGCAGATATTATGAAATAATTATGTCTGCCATCATGGCTTTTGCCATTACTAGTACTACACAGAATTGCTGGGGAAGATTTCACAGTCATTTTGCCTGCCTAAAAAAATGCTGAAAGTCATTATTTCTCTTCACAAAATGAGTCAAGCAAGGGATTATTTCCATAGGCTTTTTAAGGGAGTCTTCTCTCTGAGGGAAACTTAGGGTATAACAAACCTTGGTTAAATATGAAGAGGCTTTTCCTGGGAGACCATTCATTATTTCTCCAAATTGATCTTCTTTCCTATATGTATATATTCCTGAATTTTATCTGACATAATGTAGAATTCTGTCTGAGACAGACTGCTCTGATTTTATTATTTTTTTATATGTATAGAGCACAAGTCTTATGAGAAGTAGATGAGGTAACTGGGGTTGTTTAACTTCGAGAAAAAGAGGCTGGTGGGAGATCTTATGGCTGTCTACAAGTACCTGAAAGGAGGCTGTAGTGAGGTGGGGGTTGGTCTCTTCTCCCAAAAAGAAATAGCACAAGAGGAGTCACCTGGAGGTATTTAGAAAACATGTAGTTGTGGTGCTTAGGGACATTGTTTAGTAGTGGACTTGGCAGTGCTGGGTTAATGGTTGGACTTGATGATCTTACAGGTCTTTTCCAACCAAAACAATTCAATGATTCTTTGTATTGCAAAGTGACAGAGTGAGACTTTATAAGTCTCAGAGAGATACTCATCATACACCCCCTTCAAAATTTCTGTGCAAGGTGAAGTTGAAGCTCTGAGAGGTGGAAAAAAACAAGGAGTCATTAAGTACATGAAAAGTTTTTTGAAATTGTGGGTCTTACAGAAATTCTTATTGTCTTGTTTGCAGTGGAAGTGCTCTAGAAAGATTTTCTGAAGTTCTGCATTTGTAAGAAAAGTGTTTCTAGTATATGTGTACTTGAAGTGTGAACCACTACAGGATAAAAATATTCTTACTGGGATTTTGTTTATTTTCCTTCAGCTTCTGAACAAATACACAGGCTCTGTGTCTCAAATCCTAAATGTAAGAAAAGTTACTTTTAGAATAAAATCCTAATGGAAAGAGAAGTGTGTTCAGCATCCAAGATTTCCTGAGCAGACACATCCTCGTGTTACTAGGCTTGATTTTTGCAGGAAGCATCATTATTGCCAAAAAAAAAAAAAAAAAAAAAAAAAAAAAAAAAAAAAAAAAAGTGACAAGTGCAACTGTACCTGAATTATATCATTTTTTAGGTGTCATCTAGCTAATCCCCTTTGTAAAAGTTTTTACAGTATAAGACTGATTTCTAAACATGGTGGCTCTCAGGAATTCAGTGAGGTGTGGAGTGAACCCTGAAACCCACTGTTAGTTTTTGCAACACCAGTGCCTCCCATTTAAAATTTCAATCTAGAGATGATACACTGAGAATATTTTACATTCTATCATCACATATTTCACATTAAAAAATCACTAATCTTGTGTATGTTAAACATAGGTAGTTTTATTTAATCTTAATTGTTAATTAAATCACAATGTGATTTTGGATTTGTAAGTCACAATAACACCTTTTGGGTAAAAGCAAGTGCTGAAGTGGAATGTGTTAGCTGCTTTGGTTTTTTTCTTGCCAGCTGCCTTAAGTGGTGTAGTTAAATGTAAAAAAAAAAAAAATCACCCAAACAACAAATGTATGAAAACAAACGAATGAATAAAGAAAGTAACTTTCTTAAATAGTTTTTGTATTCTGAGATATAGTATTCTGATAGTAAAGCTAACACAATTATTAAAGAATATAAGAGTTTTGTGTCTGAAAGACATGAAAACAAATACAATTCCTTTTCTGTGGTCAATTCCAGAAACTGGATAAAATCTCAGTACTATCCAAATCAATGACAAAGCTTTTTCAGTGGAGCTGTGATTTGATTAGGTCATCTTTTTTAATGCACCTTGGATGAACTGAGGTACAATTGTAATTTTAAATTATCAGAATGTATTACTTTCTCTGGAAGCATATTCTTACAATCACAAACATTAAATCTTGTGTGTGTGGTTTCCATACAGCTGAGATCTCACAAACTCTCCATGAGTGCAGGGGGACAGCTGCCATCTCGCCATGGATTGCAGGGAAACTTCTGCTAGGTCACCTTCTTCCCTTTCTTCCTCACCAACCACCAGCACTGCTCTCTTCCCCTGAGCAGAGCATCTATTTTCCCTCTAACCTCTCCTTGACTGGTTTTTGAGCAGGGGGAACTTCTCAGCTTCTTACCAGAGCCACCTCTAGAGCCTTTCACCCGCTACCAAAAAAACTCACCAAACCAAGCCAGAACACCTTTTTTTTAAAAAAAGAAACAAAACAACCCATCTTGTTCTTTCACTGCATTTCAGTGATCATTTATATTGTTATATGATTTCACATAGGCATGGTACAGCTAAATAGTTAAAAAAGAGATTTGGGTTACATAGTGGGATATTAAAAGGCTTTATTTCTCTCTGTGTGTAGAGCTGAACAACATTTTGTTGTCACAGCAAAAATAAGTAAAACAAAGGTTAAAAGGCATTTATAATCTTCAGTGTTCATCCTGAAATCAGCTGAATTTCCCCAGCATTTTGTTTTCTGCTACTCTACTGGTTGAAGCTGAAGAGCATAACCTCTTTGTCTCTTACTGTTCCCTCTTCAACCCTCCACATGCAACACACCTTTTTTGCAGGATCAACTTAAAAAGAGCAGTTACATTTGTTCACACAACTGGCTGCTAAGATAATTAAAACCATTGCAAGCTGGAGCAGAATCTGATCCATGCAGCTGGCTAGGCTTTCTCTTCTGCTTGACTTCAAGCATCAGGAAAGGGAATTTGTGTGTGGAAATGAGAGAAAGAGGGAAAGAAAATCCCACAGACAGGGATTTCCCAAAAGAAAGAAAAAAGAAGAAGAGTTATATACAGATGAAGTAGTTTGACTTTGACAAAGTTTGGAGAGTTAGTTTCCATTTAGAATGTGGAGTCTTGGAGTACTTAAGTCTGACCATGTGCAGGGAATCACAGCACTGCTGCAGAAATATCTGAGTCTGGCCTCTACTTTCTATCCCTACAGGAAGATCATCAGCTAAGCCCCACATAGTGATTATTTTGTTTATAATTGGTTAGATTTTTATCAATTTCCAAGAAAAAGGAATGCAAAAGCTGTGGCATTTTCAAAGACTGGAGCACAAATTGCTTTATTTTGTGATGACGCATTAATCCAAAGCACTGCTGCTTAGATAATGATAAAAACATGGACAAACAAAAAGCACACAGTAGAAAATTTGGATTTATGTAAAGCCTTCTGTACAAATAATGATCTTGGAGCACTTTATTCAAGAGTCAGAGGACAACAAACTGTCTTGCTGAGCTCGGGGGGAAAAGGTATGATGCTGATATAGTCTTATGATATGAAAATAATTTGCTGCACTTCATTATTTTCAAAGGGGAAGAAAATAAGCATGACCTGATGGTGATTAGCAGCAAGCAATCACAGGCAGGCTCTGAAGAACTGGTAGTTGCCTAAGCTCTTGTACAAAACAAGTTTTTGACTGTGATTATTTGCATCTATGTACATTGGATACTCTTTTTTTTCCTTTCTTTTTTTTTCTTTTTTTTTTTTTCCTTACAAGCTCTCCAGATGAAATTTCATTACAAAGCAGCCAAATTTGTACCTAAAGTAGAACTCAATAGACTGCAACAGCATTAAAGAGATTAGCATGGTCAGTCAGTTAAAAGTTTAACTTTATGAATTATGGTTTTCATGAAGTTATGCATGGAAATTATCAGTCTAATGAAAACATATAAAGAAGGCGGGATTTCTAAGACATTGGCTTATTTTAGTTCTCTGTCAAGGCTGCGCTCCCTTCATCAAAGGCAGCACATGGTGAGATGGTATCTAAAAAAGCCATTTCTATGTATTTTCATCAATTTTTCCACAAATGTGACAATGATGATCTGTGTCAAAATCAATTACCCACTTCTGCTACACACTGTTCATGAGCACTTCAGAGCTTAAGTGTGGTAGTGAACTGCTATACGAATTCCACCCAGGCTGGTTTTAGTTCTCCCTATCTGTCTAACAAGCAGGAAGAAAAATACAGCTGTCCCAACACCGTTGAGAGGGAGCTGAATCCAGTGACTTTGGAGTGATGACTGACTCACTTGAGCTCATCTATGTAAATATGCATATATAAATATGCCTATATAATATGCAACTTAAAAAAACACATTTTAAACAGCTTTGTATCATTGACAGGGAACAGTGAATACTGGGGAAGACCAAATATCTTTTTCTACCTGTTATTATATGGGAAACACAAAGGCTTATTGGGTTGAGGCCTGGTCTAAATTAGAATTAATCTTTATGGGCAAGCAAGAAGTGCATTCAGTAGTTGGTTCATACCTTTGTTTTCATCAGTACCCAGTAAAATTGCTGCTGTAGGCTGAATCAAGAATAGTCATAGAAAGGGGAAGAAGTATTAAATGCTTGATCTATCTATAGCTCCTCTGGATAGAATCCACTGCTCCATTTTTTTTCCTTTTTTCCTCTTTTTCTCGTTTTTGCTTTCCCCATCCTTGCCAGGCTGCCTAAATTTTGGAGGTGATTCTAGAGACCTGAGAAATTCCAAAAAAATATTTTAACCCAGTACTTTGTCTCAATAGAGAAAGCTAGACTGATATGTGAGGAAATATCTTTTATTGGATATCAGGACTAGACATTCTCTGATGTCTAGTCTGCTTCTCTAGGAATATCTTTTGTTGGCAAATTAGCTCATCCTGGATTAGGGGTACTTTAGGTGCAAGCATAAGTGATATCTAAGTAATAAACTACCACATTGAGCAACATTCTTTCATGGAAGTGTTCTCAAAATCTTGATCAATCAGTGCTATTTAACCTTTCCAATAGCTCATCTGTGTTTAGTAGATTATTCTTTTTCAGTGCTCACTGGGATTCAACCAGGAACAATCATAAGGTGCTTTCAGGTCTGATTTGCTTCCTCATTGTCTCCTGAAAGAACATTTCAATATGATTTTTTGTTGTTGGTTTTTTTTCATGTCCATAGTGCTTGCTTAGATCCAGGTTTTTTTAGAATAGACAGCCTGTAGGTTGCCTAGGTGAACCTCAGAATTTCCTGGTTTGATATCACTACTTGCAGAAGTTGTATACTACTCAGAATTTTCTATATACATTTTTTAGGGTGGGAATGGAAAGCATTGCTTTTCATAATGAATCACTACACCACCTTTTTGTCCCTCCCTCTCCTTTCCTCTTCAATTGTCCTTCCATAGGTGCTTAGATTCTCAAGTTCCAAATTCTGAGTCACTTTTAGTCTCTTCATCCACTTAGTTGTCACACTGAGTATCAGAGCTTAGGTAACTCAGAGTCTGAGTCAGTTCTCTCTAATTGTTTCTGAGGGTATGGTTATGTGATCTCAAGTGGCTGACTTACTTTGTTTAATGAAAACACCTCCTAGAGTTGGAGATTTCTGCTGCTCAGCTGAGACACTCCAACAGCATGTATATGTTCCTTATCTGTTGTTATGACAGGCACAGTTGATTAGCTGAGCCCAGTTACATCTTTCATATGTAAATGCTGGGTGGGTTGGTGCTCTCTTGTCAGCATTCTCATTCTCGTATCAAGGAAGAACTGTGCAACATGAGCCTGGGTCTTCACATGTGAGCAATGTGTCTGGCTCAGTGTCCCACCTAGCCTTCAAATACAGTAATTATCTCCTTGAATACCAATCATTTACAACCTTTGGCTTTGCATCTACCAAGTGCTTCAATGCTTGGTGTGTGCATTAAGGTATTTTTGATACAGTTGGAGGACTCATATTCCCTGACCTCACAAGCATATACAACATCTGTCAGCTGTGGACAGATAAATGACATAGATATGAATGGCTGTTATTCTAACCAAAGATAAAAGGACTGGCACTGAAATCAGGGAGGTTTGGGGTGTGTCTTCTTTTTTTTTTTTTTTTTTTCAGTTCTTCTTCTTTTACGCAGACTTCTTGGCATTGGAAATGGGAATTGGCACAATATCAGGAACCTAAACACCATTTCTTGAAGATGGATTTACTAAATCATGATACAATAAAACCTGCTTTAGCAGTTTTACAGTACAGTAGAATAAGTTGTGATCTCTCTCAAGCAATCAATACCCTGTTTTGAACTGACTGCTGTTATTTAAAGAAATCAAATGCAAAAATCGATACCACTTTCCCTAAGTTTTTCTTCTCTATTAAAGTTTTCACTGTCAGGAGTTGAAGAAATATCCAAAAAAGATACAGATTCTAAGCATGAATATTTTAGGTATTGTAAATTAATTCTACATTAACACAACTTATATTGTATAACCCCTTTAAAAACTTGATGCATTGAAGCAGGACAGTTTCTATCTATTTAACTAAAAAGAAGACAAGTATACATAAAAGCTTCTTGCCCTGCATAAGTGTGAGTCTGGAGATAAATGCAGTCATTTGGAACTAGGTTTTGGTGTCATTTGCAGTAGTGTTGAACTATTGTAGACTTGTTATTCAGAAGAGTACAATTTGAAAGCATTTAAAAGCACAGACTTATACAGATAACATAGCTTTTGTATGGCAAATGGACTTGTATTCATTGATTTCCTTAGGTATAACAAATTTAACTCTTAAGATAAAGAATATCAATATTAAAAATAATATTGAAACAATTTAATGTTAAAAAATTGTAATGACCCAATTCATATTTACTATCTGATTATATTTACAGTTATTTCTTCCTCAGCTATTGTAATAATTAATTTAGGATATTGTTTTGGCTAATGGAAAGAAGAGGTAGCCTGGTAAGGATTTTGGGTTCAGGTTCTAGAAATAAGCCCACAAAAACAGAGTTAAAAGGCTTCTAACCCAGAAAAAATAAATTAATGATAATGTATTTCTTTTTTATAGGCAAATGTGATAAAGAGACATGTCACTCTATATACAAAATATTTATTTTCAGAAAGAGAATAGCAGGACTCTGATGCATTTAGCAAAAGAAAGCAGATTTTCTTTTCCTCCTGTTGGGAGGACTCGCAATTGCCCTCTGTTTTTTTATAGTATCAAGAGATAGATTAAGAAACTTTCTACTGAAGTGGTTTTGGCAATCATTTTCTTCCTGGCACAATGTAATAATTATGCTACTATAAATCTTTTATAGTTCACTTATTATGTCGTGAGTCAGATTGCTGTCCTTTCTTAATTTACTTACGTTCAAGCCTCTTTTGAAGAAGAACAACACCAAAAAAAGAATATTAATTTGACCTCAAACAGAACTGGCAAAAACATGGTATAAATTCATCAACTTTTTTTAAAAAAACAACTGTGAATGGTTTCTTAAACTCTCGCATTCCTTGATAAACATTGTTTTAATCACTTACAAATAAAGATTTTTTTTTTTTGTTACAATAACTACATTAAAAGTTGTTTTTTTTAATGTTCCTGGTTGCATTTTCTGCTGCCTAATTATCTCTAGAGTTCATTTTATGCCAATATTGTTATCCAACGGAAGAGGAGATTATACTAGACTGTTGTTTTTACTGGAGGAATCAAACTCATTTTCACATACACTTTGAGAGAGTTAATATAATCATATCTCAATGGCCAGTATCTTCCAGATGCATGTCCATGTAGAATTATTGTATTAGGGGTGACTTATTAAAAAGGCATTTAGATGGGCCACTGAAGTTCTCAAATTCTCCCTAACAGTATCTCTATCTTTGTATGATTTTATTATTATCCTTCACTCAGTATTTTCTATAATAAATTAATTGGGTCTCAATTAATTGCAGCAACTGAGAATTGAAGCTATTAGCAAGCCTTTGGCAAATGGCTGGACATTAGTACTTACTACAGACACAGATGTATGAGAGGTACAATCAATTTTGCCTTTGTTGGATTTCAACTTCAGTGAATTGTTCATTGATTTTGGAATTTGAGAGGATTCTAGGAAACTATTAAACAAATGGGCAATTTTGGGAACCATTTCATAACACATATGACAGCCTAGACAAGAGACGTCATGCCATTTACAAAAAGGTCCTTTTCCACCACACATGATGCACACTACATTCCACCTCATTACTTATTAGACCATGGAAATTGTGTTCTTTAGACAGTTTCTCCCTTAGGCATAAATGAGAATAGAAATAAACATTGAAAAATCTCATGTACAGTTTTTTTCTTGGTCAGCATTATTTTCATCCCATTCATACTTTCTATTATTTTTAAATTTTACTTCTAATGTTGTGTGGTGGCTTACTTGATGTATTTCTTCCACTGTTTTTGGGGTTGACTTATTTTCCCCTATGTCTCTGAAATATATGAATTTATTTGACAAATTTCATGGATATACAGAGGTAGGTTACCCTAGGTACTTTCTCTATGTTTTGCTTGGGATCTGTTTGTAAAATTTGGTTAACAATGTGAAGATACGCAGTTTTGCAGCAGCTTGAATTTCCCAAACACAAAACTTCTAAAAACAAACTCAAAATTCCCCAAAACAATAGTCTCCAAATGCATTTAAACAATGCATAAAACATTTAAGCATATAAACATCCTCTAGAAGCTGTCTTTCAGATACTTTGAAAATATTACTCTGTCACGCTGTTATTCATCAAATAGATTTGATTAAATTCTATTAGGTGTTTGTTGTTGTGTGCCATTTAGATGAGCATTAATTGTCTCTTCTGTTGCTTGTACTGGTTTCGTTGCCAGAAAAGAATGCATATATTAGTGCATAACATCTTTTTTGAAACAGGGTAGGAAAATAAGGAAGAATCTTTTAAAACAGGATTAATTTTTCCCTCTGTCACCATTTGACTCGGGTTCAAAAACAATGCTCTCAATCCCCTCCCTCTCCCACCCAGGTAGGGAAGGAGAGGGAGAAAAAGAGAGAGATTTTACTGGATTGAAAAATAACCTACACAGCTTTAATGATACTAATGATACAGTTTTACACTAATGATAAAAGAAAATACATACTATTATATACAAATGTGTTCAGGATGTTCAGGACATGTGCAAACCTCTATTGACTCTTGTGTGACTAGTGGAGTCCCTCAGGGGTCGGTACTGGGACCGATGTTGTTCAACATCTTCATCAATGACCTGGATGAGGGTATAGAATGTACCCTCAGCAAGTTTGCTGATGACACCAAGCTGGGAGGAGTGGCTGACACACCAGAAGGCTGTGCTGCCATTCAGAGAGACTTAGGCTGGAGAGTTGGGCGGGGAGAAACATGATGAAATTCAACAAGGGGAAGTGTAGAGTTTTGCATTTGGGGAAGAACAACATGATGTCCCAGTATAGGTTGGGGGCTGACCTGCTGGAGAGTAGTGTAGGTGAAAGAGACCTGGGGGTCCTGGTAGACAGGAGGATGACCATGAGCCAGCAATGTGCCCTTGTGGCCAAGAAAGCCAATGGCATCCTGGGGTGCATTAGAAAGGGTGTGGTTAGTCGGTCAAGAGAGGTTCTCCTCCCCCTCTATTCTGCATTGGTGAGGCCGCATCTGGAGTATTGTGTCCAGTTCTGGGCCCCTCAGTTCAAGAAGGACAGGCAACTGCTGGAAAGAGTCCAGCGCAGAGCCACAAAGATGATTAAGGGAGTGGAACATCTCCCTTATGAGGAAAGGCTGAGGGAGCTGGGTCTCTTTAGCTTGGAGAAGAGGAGGCTGAGGGGTGACCTCATCAATGTTTACAAATATGTAAGGGGTGAGTGTCAGGGAGATGGAGTTAGGCTCTTCTCAGTGATGACCAGTGATAGGACAAGGGGTAATGGGTGTAAATTGGAGCATAGGAGGTTCAAGGTGAATATCCGAAAAAAATTTTTTACTGTAAGAGTGACAGAGCACTGGAACAGGCTGCCCAGGGAGGTTGTGGAGTCTCCTTCACTGGAGACATTCAAAACCCACCTGGATGCGTTCCTATGTGATGTACTCTAGGTGACCCTGCTCTGGCAGGGGGGGTTGGACTAGATGATCTTTCGAGGTCCCTTCCAACCCCTAGGATTCTATGATTCTATGATTCTATGACTCCCCCCCACTCCCAGCAACTCCCACAACATCTCCTGAGTTGTGAACAGTCCTGAAAAGTCCCGAATCTGCCAGAGGGAGTGTAGTTATGAGGGTCAGGAGAGCATATTAGCATATTATCAAGCATATTGGCATATATCAAACATAGAGAAGAAACTGAACGAAGAAAGGGAAAATACTCTTGCTTCTTCTGGAAGAAGTACTCTACCTTTACTTTTATCTAGGTAATCATACAAACCAGGAAACCTGTTTCTGCTTCTTCTGATCTTTCCATGTGCTCTTTGAAGACAACTCTAAAACATCTCCTGCATCATGTAATTAAATCTTTCCAAAGTTTCTCCAAGGAAGCTGTGTGTGCTCATTGACATTTCCTGGGCTATCCTGGTTTGAGGTATTTCGTTGCAGAAGCTAGGGAAAGCAAGAGACCATTAGCCCTGCCAGGTCACTAGGCAAGCCCTGGTGGGAAGCTCTCTCTCTTATCCAAGGCTCACCAACCACAACTTCAACAGTCATCCTATATTCATTCCTAGTCCTCAGGGAAAGCTGAGTCACACCAGTGCTAATCCTGGGGGATGCACCAAAGGAGGGCTGTTCTGCTTAGGTCTCCTGTAGAGCAAGACAATTTCCTGTGAGCTCACTCAGGGAGAAAAGGTGGACTAGTCCCCGGTCACACTTAAAGCCGCTGGTTAAATACATGTGATCATCCCTGAATGAAAGCATGGAAATTGTTTTGCCTGACGAAAAGCAATATTGAATTTAACTGTAAAATAATACACCCTAAATTGACTATAACACTCATTATAGCTAAGTCTGAAATTTAACTGTATGTTATAACAGCTGTATTACAGTACAAGAGGGAATTCAGGAAGTGCTTTAAACAAGAAAGAACATAGTAGGTTTGATATTGGTATGGCGTTCTCATAACTAGTAAACATATCAATAAACAGAACCTGAGTTTCAAAATGTATTCTCTCTCTAATTGATTGCCTGTAGGAAAATATATGGTATTCCAGTTCTGAACTGGTTCAATTCCATGTGCTAATACTTGTGTTCTGTCAATTTTACAATGGCTGAAAATTTGGTCAAGCATTTTATTGACTTTCCAGTAAAGAGGAAAAAAATTCAACAATGCAATTAAATCCAGATGCTAAACTAGCAAGCCAGGCTGATTCAGTCACTCAGAATTCAGAATTTGTGAGTCTTGAATGACATAACTAGATCAAATAAAGTGAGAAATCGGCACTAGGGCTAAATAAGCAAACATGATACGCTTTTGGAATTGAATATATTTTTGTGTTATAAAAATGAATATTAAATAAGTCTACTGAAATGCTCTTTATTCCAGTGTTAAGAAAAAAGAGAATATCCATCCATTGGCCTGACTCAGACTGAACTAATGAGTAGAAACTCATGCCTCCCCATTAAGGCAATTGTATTTTTGATCCTGTTAGTTCTTAGAGGATTGACCAGATGATTGATTTATGGCTTAAGTCACGACTTTTGCTTTTACTGACAAAATACAGTGTTTAAACAAAAACAAAACAAAAAAACAAACAAACAAGAAAACAAACTAAACCCAACCAAACAACAACAATAAAACAAACAAACAAACAAACAAACAAAAAACCACACACACACAAAAAAAAAGACAAAAAACCAACCCAAAACTAAATAAAACACAACACACAAAAATACCACCACCCTGACTTAGGACACAAGAAGTGTCAAAATGGCCCAAGGTAATTTTTATAGTAAATACAAAATACTATCTTCTTTTGAATTTGTATTCACTTCTGTCTCTTCCCAATGTCAATGTCTGCATCTATATTTAATTGCATAATGCTGTTTCAAACCTCTGCATTTTCTCAGATTAACTGTTACTGGAATGTCCAGGAGGGACTGCATGATCCAAATTTCAGTAAGAACTTCCCACTTCTCTCCAATCCCTCCAGTTTTTGTTCCTTGGTTCTTTTTCTTCCTTTCACCTGTCCATATCTGATCACCTTCCATAACTAAATGCTAATGACTGTCTCAGAGGAAACCTGTGCAACAGACTGCAGCAACTCTTCTCCTAAAGAAGTTCAGGACCTCAGAGAACAGGAGTTATAGCACATAGGAGATAGACAAGGATAATAGCCTTCATCTCTTATTTGGAAGAAACAAACCTGTGTGTAGGACCAAAGCCATGTAATAACTGTTAGCAGCCATGACTGTAAGTGGTTTCTCCCCACCCTACACACAGGAAAGTGGCAGGATCCTTTCCTCCAGGTGAGGACATTGGGCCAGGCACTGGACAGTAAGAGGCCTCAAGTGAAGCTGCGTCACAGGAGTGTTTAGATTACAGTCGAAGCCCTAATTTGTAGAGGTGGAAAGAGGTGGAAATAGGGAGAGAGCATAGATATTTGATTGTTCAGAAAGACAACGATGTAGGGAGCTACCTTCAAAGATGTAAGGAGATAACGGTTTGGGATATTAGGATTTGCAATTGAAAATTGTCCTTAGATGGGCCCTTAGCACAGACAGTGGTGACTCACTAATACATTTTCCTTTAAAAAAAAACAACAAACAACAAACAAACAAAAAACCAAAACATCAAATACACACCCCCACAACTATTCATTTAGAATTTCAGCCTTTACAGATGCCACCACCGTATTTTACTTCTGGAGATCTTAATACATCATTTGCCCCAGAGTAACCCTTCTATAGAGGTTGAAAGTCTTCACTTTTTTACAAAGTTTTTCACAGAATACAGTATGAAAGAATAGAAAAATCTCCTATTGCTGCTTTTTTTCTCGTTACTATTCCTACATGCCCCAGAGGAGATTCATAGTGGAGAAACTGAGCTTACAAAAAGACTGAAATAATGTCTTTCCTCAGAACACAAGCAAGTACAGAAAAAATTTCTTTAGTAGAGCTGAAAGGTTGTTAGAGGGGTAGAGTTTCTTTCATCATTAGAAGACTACTTTTAACAAAGGCTACTTTGCCAAATTAGTACTGTAGCTACTAGCAAAATCTTTCAAATTATTATCTATACAGATAAATATTGAAGGAAAAAATAAGGCTTTATTCCATCTCTGGGGAAGTCTGGAAGGAGGTGGTATTGCAGGAAGTGTGGCATTGTAGGTAAAGAAACCAGTCCTTTGTAACTACGACTAGAGTGTTACATGGGAATGAGCCTTACTCTATGACAGTTTCAAAAAACTTCATTCTTCTTGAAGTGGCTAACTGTATAGTTTTTATGTTATTTGACACATGCCAGGTGTTTGCTTTACTTTCCATGTAAGAGATAGTTTCAACCCCATTTTCATTCTTGCCTCTCTACTTTCAATATTAAACCAAGGATGGAAGTTTAAAAATCACTTACCATAAGACAGGATCCAGTATTTATAAAAGTTATGGGCAAATGTGGCATATATTTCACTACTTGAATATCTGCACCTCTTCCATCTGAAGAGAACACTTTTGTTCAATAAGAAATGCTTATGTTGATTCTCAGAAGACATGTGGCTATAAAAGTGTAATGCTATCTGGGTTCTTCAAGATTTACTTTACCAATTATTTTCTCAGTACATTACAGAACTAGATACAGCTGTAATATAAGGCAGGTATGATCTGTGTTTAAATGAGAAAACTTGAACTGAGTAGTTTACTATAATCTATACCACAAACCAACTTGCAAAACTAGAATCTTCTCTGAGCCAATCCTAGACATAAACAAGACAAATAAATGTTGAACATCCTAACACCTTTTCTGCCTCAGGATTTGTCAAGAAACTCTTTCTTCCCTTCCTGGGATGGAACAGCAGCTATTTGACCGTGCGCGCAATGGTTTCAGAGAGAAATGAAGGTTGTTCAGAATGAAAGGAAAGCTTTCCTGAGCCTAATGTAAACACTTGACAGGGTTAAGACAGTTTGGCTAATGCTGTATAGTTGTGAAAGGCTTTACTGCGTGTTTAATGGTGACAAAACTATTGCTTTTATCTGAGAGACTGCCCTGTAACAGGCAAGACAAAAATCCCTTAACAGAATGACAAATAAACCTTGATTTTCTCATGGTTACTCTTGTTTTCACACAAACATTATTCTATTGAACCAATGGATATTTAAATGGTAAAACTGATGCACAAGGGAAGAATTAATGCAAAAAATATCTGAACATTTACTCAAGGGAAACATAATGCCTAAGGTACTTCTTGCCAAACTTTCTTTAGATCAGATCCTGTGCCAAAATAAAATAGCTCTCTGGGTTTTCCATAGGAAAACAACAAACAAATTTAATTTTTGTTAGTTTGTCGATGTCTTTAATATTATGAACTATGGTGGTCAGGCTGTGGGCCCCTAGTAAATACCATTTAGAAAAAATATGTATTCATCATGTTTCACATCACCTTCATAAATGTGATTATTCTGGTATTTAATAACTTAGACATAAATATGGAGCAATGTCCAGATTTTGTGGTCACTTGTATATGCAATTACCAAAACAGGGCAGTAAGAAAAGGTAAGTAACCTCATTAAGTTGAACAGGGAGAAGTGCAAAGTTCTGCCCTTGGGGCTGAACAACACCATACGCAAATATACGACAGGGACCTCTCAGCTAGAAAGCAGCTTGGCAGAAAAGGATATTGGCAAAAAAACCCAACAAGCTGATTCTGTAATTGCACACATAAAGGTACGAGTTTATCTGTGCACTCGCTGTGTCTGCACAGAAGGTATTTGCATTTCTGTACAGCATGTATGTATAAACAAGCAGCATTTTTCACAAAATACCATATATGGCCTGCAAAATCACCTTAAATTAAAAAAAAGCCAAAACACACCACTTACTTTGAGCATACAGACTTCACTGTTCAAGGTGGGCTTCATCTGACAGTTTTTCCCCCTTGTTGTCTTGTGAATATCTTATGAACTCACAACAGGACTTGTACGTTTATCTGGTTTTATCTGCTAAGAATAATATCAAGATGACTGGGAAATAATGTACTGGTCTGACAGAGACTGAGTACTTGACATAGAGTTTGCATTCTTTGATGGGGCAAGATAAATTACAGAGGTTTATTTCCATTTCAATACTTTTTCATGATAGCACAAACAACGTGACCACTGAAAATAAGTAAATAAACCCATCAAACTGTTAATTATAAGCTCTACTCCCTCCTGGTTGAATCTGATACACTGTTAGATCTTTGTCTTTCTACATTGACTACATCATTACAGTTCAGTGCATATATTTTAAATTTTGACTGGAGGAGGGAAGTGCACAAAAATGTTTTGTTTGCTTGAAATCTATAGGAAACTTTTAAACCCAGCATAATTTAAAATATTTCTGTTGTGTCTTCTTTCAGGCAGGAATAACCTTTACTATATATCTTACTATGTGTGTTACTTTCTCAATGTTACTATCTTCCTAAGTGTTTGGCTAATCAGTACATTAAAATAATATGCATCATTTTAATTTTTCAACATAAAATCTTCTGCCATTGATTCTTCCTGTGTCATTTTCCCCCTCTAATTTGTGACACATGTATAATGTCATTGAAGCCATATCATTTTTGCTAGAACATGATCCCAGCATTTTAGTGCAAATAAATTAGGAGAGAAAGAAAAGAAACAAGGTAAGCTTTAAAGGATGAGGCTGAAGGTAAGAAAACCAATTTAAAACTGAGAACTGGGGAGACAAGTAGACAGGAAAGTGCAAGTGAAATGGTACTTGCATTTTAAGTGTGATTGCAGGTGGATTCAGAAGTGCCAGAGTAACCAGCATGAGGCAGGTACAGTCCTGCTGGGAGACCCTGCACTGTGGCTCCCAGGTTTGACTGCAGGAGTATGGGCAGAGCACATACAGACCAGTGATCACTTTCAGTGACTCCGTTGTTTATGACGTATTTGTAAAAGGATGAGCAGCATCTGAAGTTAACTA
This sequence comes from Apus apus, assembly GCF_020740795.1. Lineage (NCBI taxonomy): Eukaryota > Metazoa > Chordata > Aves > Apodiformes > Apodidae > Apus > Apus apus. Next base: position 43,020,361 of record NC_067284.1, read on the forward strand.
CAAAATGCACATCTTAAAGTCACAACAGGCTGGTTCATGCCATTTGTCCTCTTTGTTCCCATCTGTCATGTGTGTAGATTAATGTAAGGTTATTTCTTACTCTTGTTGCAGTCTTTTGCTATGATAATAAAATATGAGAATTTGAATGTCTAGTGTGTCCTTGGAGTACAGGAGCATTTGACATTTTCTATTTAGTACCTTAGTCTGCCTTCTCCAGAAATGAGTATGGCTGTAAATGTTGATGAGTGGAATGAGTAGCCAAGGAAAATTAAGAATATTATAAAGGTCAAGGTAATTTACCACTACCATTCTCAATGTGCCATATTCTAGCCACTAAACATTATCATGAATCTGAAGTAAAAATGAGGCAAGAGCACACAGACTTTTGAGTTGTTTTTTTAAAATGTGACAGTGGCAATAGTAACAAACATGAAAAAACAAGCTGCTTTCTTTACAATGAACAGATATTAATCAAATGGTCTTTGTGCTACAAAACACGTTCCATCTACATTGTATCTGAAATTACTTTCGGAAAGACAATGTAACTGAATAAGGTCCATGATGAACAAAAGCATCCAAAGCTGTAAGACTCAAGACGACTAAGCAAAAACTGTTCTTCTAGTTCTAGCTCTTCATTTTATTATTTTGTGGCTTTTTCCCTTTTTTTTTTTTTTAATTTTTTATCATACACATAAAAATGGAAAACCAACTGTAATGACATCATTCTAAACAGAAATGGAAATATGACATTTGTCAATCCAGTCCAAAGTGATTTCAAAGAATTTATGCATGTTCTCATAAAACACAGCTGTGATATTGCAGTAATTTGAACTGAATGCAAACTGTAATTTTAATGACAAAACACTTCTGTTGTTTAAAGCTTGCACAAAAACATGATTACATCTACTGTTCTGATCTCATCAAACTGGAGAAAACTGTTAGCTGACCCCAGACATATGCTTCTATTATTAAATCTAGTCTATTTTGCATGCCAGTTGCACTTCTATTGGGTCACTGAACATTGCAAAAATATAGGCTTAAAATTATTAGGGGCAAATTCTGTCAGAAAAGGAAATAATTAGTCAGCACACAGGATCAGAGAGAGTACTTAAATAAAAGCATTTCATTGCAAAATAAAAAGCCCAGAATGGATAGGACTCATGTCACTTGTGCATCTCCTTTGAAATTTTCTTGAACAGGAGTTCATGGTCATCTCCAATGTGGCATACTATGATCTCAGATTGCACTGAAAACAGGAAAATAAAGTCAGCCTATCTATCCTCTACAATTAGCTTGCCAGACTTTTTCCATATTAAAATATCTGAGCCAGCAGGTTTTTTAAAAAAAAAAACAACTAACTAGGTTTGAAGGGAGTCTTAAGAAAATTGTACTATTCTGTGCTGCGTTTACTAGTAGTTTTTAAAAGGTTTTGTGGGTTTTTTTTGAATGCAGAACTAAACCCTACTTATTTTATTGAAAAAAACCCACTATAATCACAGACTAGAATTCTTCTTTTGATTTAGCACAACACTAAGGAGGATATAGTAATTAGTGGGATATTGGTGGGATTTTTAGTTACAAAATTACGTATTTGTTTTGGCTTCTTTTTTTTACCATTTTGAAATAATGCACGTTCAGTTCCAATATTTTTAACAAGCCCACCTTAATAAGGGTTCATTTTATTGAGTTTTATCAAAAAAGAGTGAAAGAATTAAAATTTTTGCAAGATTATAAACATAGATTTTATTTTGTTATTATTTGTTTTGTTATTAAAAAAAAGATAACTTGTGTTTTCTGGATAATTTTATTGTAAAGAAGCATTGCAAATTTGGAAGTGGGTGTGGGTGAGAAAATAAACACAAAAGAAAGCCTAAATCCAATCCAACAGCAGCGTGCTCTACCAGTCAGACATAAAAGAAAATATATTTTTAGAGACAGTGTTTTGGCTTGTGCTTCATTTTTCCTGTGTTCTTTTCTGCTTCCACTGACTGAAATGTGTGTTGCTTTGGGGAGAACTTGATATCCTTTTGTTGGTTAACAGAGGTCCTTTTTACTCCTCAGATGCAGGATCAGGGCTTCTGAAGTCAGACCTCATTGGATTGGTTAGTGAAGAAAAGAACACATAAATATAATCTATATCGTGGATTATTCATAGATTTCAGGATCTGCAGGGTCTTTATATAAGTAGATTCATTTTTCATTAATTTAATATAATTTGCTTAAATTGAATGATCTTTAGGAAAAAATAGGATGAAATGTAATCAGCATGAAGTTTTAGGTTAACAGCATTTCCCCTTGTTCCTCTAGACTCAGACATGAGACGTTTCTCTAAAACCCAACACATCCTCACACTGCAGGTATCCTTATCTTATAACATTAATAATCTTAATATTACTCAGCTGGGTGGGTTTCTTTGCAACAATATCTGTCTAGTAATTTGCAAAGGTGAAGGTTTTCAAGGACATCCTTAAAAAAACTTCAGAGAAGTGGAAACATATTATCAATCCTTCTTTCAGAAGTCCTGAAATGTCCACCTGCTCCACTGTCTTCTGGAAGATAACCCAGGTTCTGCTATGCAGGCAGAGGGGACACCTGGGACTAGTCTGGACTTTGTGCTTCTCTAACTCATTAAAATGTAATGATTTTGGCATTTTGTTCCTGGATTGGTGGCCCAATGCCATTTAGCCAGCAAAGGGAAGACAAAGCAGCTCTGGGGCTTCCTGTAGGGCTTGTCCTAGAGATACCCTGAGGTCACATAGCAGAGCTGAGTTTTGAGGTATTCAAAACTCTAGCTGAGCTAAGGTTTACTACATTCAAGTAAAACATTCTTCACAGTGACAGTGGTCAAAATCTGGAGGGACTCTGCAGGGAGGCAGTGGAATCTCCATCCTTGGAAATACTTAAAAACTTTGGAGAGGGCTCTGAGCAACCTAAGGCAATTTCAAATCAGGCCCTGCACTGAGCAGGGGATCAGACTCTACAGTGTCATACAGTTTATCCAAACCTATGTAATTCTAGGAGCTGGGTCTTGCAAACCCCTGAGCTCCAGAAAAATCTTAAATGAGTACATGAGGGTAATTATACAGAAGTGGCCAGTTCTAATTCAATCTCATGTTCCATTCTGCATCAAGATGACGTAGTTTATGTTTGATGAAGGCTTCATTCTACTGACTTACAAGCTACTATAAAGCTATAAAAATACTATTCATTAGTATTATTAGCTCAGATTTCATTACACGGTAATTGTCTCTTAGTAATTCTCTGTTTAACCTGCTCTTTTTGGGGCCGTCTAATAAAGTACTAACAAAATAGATGAGATTCAATAATTTAAGCAGTACAGGATTTCAGTTAACTTCAGAGAGGATCACACAGTGACAGTTCTTCTTTCTCAATATGCTTTGATAAATACTGTGCTAGAATCTTTTATACGAATCTCCCGATTTACACTTATTATGGAATGAATATTCTTTGCTTATGACAAGATTGGACTTTGCTGGAGTAATGAAAAGGTCATATTTCTTTTTCTGAGATGGAGACATGATCTAGTTTTTTAGTATTTTTTTTTTCTTTTCACACCTTCATATTCTCAAGTAAAACTAAAATAAAATTTTAAAATATGTATTTCTGGTATTTTCCTATAACTCAGATGTTCAAACATGGGAACTGTATTTCTGAAGTCAGTATTTCTTTCTGCTTAAGGCACGCAGAGGATCTGGGAGATAAGTATTCATAAATGGATTTTTCATTTCTTTTATTTAAAGTCTTGATATGCTCTTCTTTCTTGACAGGCTTGCTAATGGCTTTTTTGGGTGTTAAGAAAAATAAATAAATAAATAAATTTCTAACTTCTAATATCATTCATACTTACTGAAAGTTGTCATAATCTGCAATTTTTCCGCCTGGAATGTGCTGTGCTTATCATAATAGCACTGTGATATTTAAGAATGTTATCCTTGCCAACTTGTGGATGAGTCTTGCTAAAAATGATTTCTTTGTTTTGCTGACACGAAAGAAAAAGAGAAGGAATTGCAAGAAGCTGGGGGAGGAGTGCTTGAGTCTGTTGAGGGAGGACATGTTTTGATAACCTCTTTACTGTATTAAAATGATCTCCTTTGGTGCTGCTGTGTATGTCCTGGAAGGAGGTAGAGAGCAATCTAATCTGGATGTATTTCTAAAAATCATGGTTAAAGCATCCTGGAAAGGAGGGCTGCACACTGTGAGAGGAGTACTCTGCACAGAGAGGAGAGACTCCCCTTCTCTGAGGAGAGTGTGGGACCTCAAGGAGAAGGGACCCTCTCTCCTTTTTCTTTAACTGCATCTTGCTGTCCATGAAGACATCAAATCACAGTATTTGTTGTATTGTCTCTGCCCTACAAGCCTAGACACTGAAAATAGGAAAATAATTACCAAATTAGTTGCCTGAAATTTCCTATTTTAATCAAAGTAAGCTATTACTTAACTTTCAATAATTAAGAGAGCCTAGAGGAATGAAGGAGGGACCTCCATAGTGCAATTATTCCCATCCTCTAGGGACCAATTCAGACCACATCACACAAACATCTCTATCAAAACGGGATGAATAGCTCTCCAGAGATGCTCCTCTTTCTATCAACTGACTGTAAAGAAAGTCAGAGACACCTAGCACTGGTGAGAGATAGACACTGGATGCCTAGACAGATTAAGGTAAAACAAATTCCCTTTGGAATTTCTCATATTATTAACACTGTCAAGTAAAGTCAGGTATTTATTAATATCATTTGCATCAGGACAGTACTCATAGTTGCTAAGGTAAACATAACATAATTCTAAGTACAAGAGAAGCTTGTGCACTGATCTGGGATCCATGAGAGCTAAAGTAAATTGGTTTACTTATTGTCTCAGCTTCCCCTCTGGTGACAGTAAGTTTTTAGCTATCTGGAAGCAGAAATGGTATTAAAAAAAACAACAGAGATGATCAAAGATTTGGAATAGCTTACATACTAGAAGTGATTAAAATGACCGTTACTCTCCAACTTGAGGGACAAATATGAAGGAGAATAAAATTATTCCAAACATGGAAAAGTAATACATGAGCAATGACACAATACTTCATTTGCTGAAATTACTTGGAGGAATAGAATGAAATAATGAAAAAGTTTGAAATATAAAAGGGGAATACTACTTAATTTCATCTTTTTTGAAACAGTAGATACAGGATGTTGTGGATGACAGAAGTTTATATGGACTCAGAAAGTATTTAGATCTATCAAAGTCTGACAAACATTCCACAAGAAGTCCCTGAATGGATCATTGTCAAAAACTTTAATGGTATTTCAGGCAGCAGATCACAGTGTGGTGGTCCTATTCATGTGTACTTTCCTAAGATACTCTACAGAGAAAAGTTGCTTGGCAAATTAAGAATTTTACTTAGTTTGATTCAGAATGTTTGTTAATATATCAACAAAGCATTCTCAATCCTCAAAGTTAAAGGTCCATGACATTTTCAGTATGCTATAATTACAAACTTAGACATTTAGCTTTATTCACTGAAGATGAGAAAACATTTTAAAGACAAGTCATATTCCACTAGTATCAGGCATATTGACTGTGGCTCATAGTGAAATATTCTAATTGTTTTCTCTTTATTTTTGTTTATTTTCAAAATCATGTACTCAGAAGAGTCTTCAGTTTCTTTGAAATCAGTAAGCTAGGTACCTACCCTACAAGACAGTGACCTCACTTGCTGTTTTTTCAGGAGCATTTGTTCTTTCTTGCTGTTTTATTTTAATAAATGGTGTCAGTTCGCTTCCATGTTAACATGTTGTTAAAAACTTAATTCAACAACTAGGCTTCTAGCTTACTTGAAACATAATAACTGCGCTATACTTAGTGCCTGACCATGGCCTCACGACAAATAGAACAACACTTTCAGTTTTCCAATATTCTATCAATGTGGAAGAAAAATCTGGGAAGGCAGTACTGCAGTGGACTTGCTAATCTTTTGTCTTGGTCTTTCACAGCTCTTACTTAAATTCAGTTTCCTGCAGCTTCCAATTATGCACCAGTAGCTCGATACTAAATATTTTTATGTTGCATAATGTGTGACAACACAGGCAATAGTGACAGATCACTGTTCTCATTCTAGATTTCCTCTGGGGCTATGACCAATTGATTTTATGTTATTTATTATATTGGGGCATCCTTCCTACCACTATAACCACAGAAAGTTACAATTTTCAGTTTGGCAGTTCAGAACAGTTTGTTTTATTTCTGGAATTGAATGTGGTCATCCTTAAAACCTCCAACTGATTTCACAAGCTTCTATTTTATGTGGAAGTGGGCTTGAATTTTTTTAATAAACTTGCTTTCATTTAAAAAATGTGCTAAACAAAACTGCAGTTTCTTCCATTTTTATAGACATGGAGGCTTTCTACTGCCCTCTCAAAGCTTTTCAAATATTTCTCTTTGATCTCTTGTTTTCATTACTGGCAATGACTGTAATACCATAGGTATTACAGCAAACCATATTGGTAAAACCAATGTAAGTATCTTCTATGTCAGTATCTGCAGTTTTGTCTGAAATAATCACTCAGGTTCTCTTCTCTGTGACTGGACAGAAACAGTCATGCCAGTCCTTGACTCACAGGCATCTAAACAAGTCAGAGATATTGACTCTACAGTTTCTCTACTTCTCTCTCTTTTCTCCAAAGGGACTCTCACCTGGATCAGATTATTCTTTTGTGGTAATTCAAAGGCAGGCAACATGAATCTCACTTTTAAAAATGCAACAGCTAAATCAAAATCACCATACATTCAGATCTCAGCTGCTATGTGTATTTACAGGTGTTTATTTAATATGAGCACTTTGGAATAAGTACCCTGAACACTAGTTACCAGATACTTGTTGTACAAAAAATATTTTCTTTGAAAAATCAGAAATTCTTCCCAACCTTCTTTGTCTTGAACTCTCCTAAGTCTCGGATGCCATTACCAATAGCACAGCTGTTTTAAAAACAATTTCTTCCTCATCTAACTTACAGCAAGCATGCCTTCACTGACTAGAGGTGATTTTAGTGACTGAAAAGTTGATCTCATTTTGTTTTGTACAGTACACAAAGAACCCTAGAATCTGTGCAGTCTTTCCAAAATGTTGAAGCATGAGATGAAACCAGCAAGTTTCAGACATTTTCCTTGTACTTTCTGGTCAGGTAACTGCATCCAGGTTCACACTATTTGCTTCTGTGGAGTGTGTGCTAAACCCCAATATATTTCTGTGAACCTTTTCTCTTCCTACTTTTTAACATGGTGCTAATCAGAACAAATTGATTTTGTTTCTCAGATTGCTAAAATCCTCCCAACACTTTCTTCAGCACCAGTGCTGAATAAATGATTGTAATGTTCCCCTGAAGTGAATTGAAAATTAATTTACACAGCTAAGATGATCCTCCTAATAACAGGGTACATGGAATGGGGAAATTGGAAATCATTACCCAGCAAACATTATCTGCATTATTTTTGTAGCTGCTTTAGATTGCATTGTAATAGAAAATTAGGAGACTGGCTGTGAAGAAGTTTAAGAGGGTCCCCTGAAGAGCTTCTGCTTTAAAATTGATTCTTTAAGAAAGCATTAAAAAGCTATTGGAATTGATTGCCTGCTAATATAAAGGAAAAACTCTTTGCCACCATTTGTGTTAAAAAAGAGCATCTTCATTCATGCATGTTATTAAAACTACTGGCCTGAAAGCCCCTGTAGAAAGATAAAGGATATGGATGGGATATTAAAACAGCAATCTTTACTTTATCTGGGATTTAAAGTTAATATGCTGCTTTTATTAATTCAGTAGGAACCATTAGTTAGGTTGTCAAATAAGGCATTTACAATTAAAAAACTATAGAACAGAGGTGTCTTTAGTAAACAGTGAACCAGGAATTTTTCATTTATCTTCTAAGCATGAGGAAGCACCTCTACAAAGAATAAATCCTGCATTTACAGTTTTCTTTATTGTCTGGTTTGCTGTGCAGCAGCAATATAAGTCAGAGCTGATAACACTTCTGATTAGCTTTAGCAACTTCCACTACTGTGGGGTAATGGTGAATCAGATTTTAGCCTGCAATGAAATGAGATCCACCAGACCTTGTTTACAAAGACTCAATTCAGTGACCTTTGGAAGATGCTGCTGTATGTAACACATTTGTAATATTTAAAAATTACAGGGAACTATAATTTCCTGAATTTGTACAGCTCGAAGCTCTTCATGATTTTCTGATTTCTAACACATTTGGAAGAAATTTCCCTTGTCTCTTTTAATTTGGAATAACAGGCAACATTAAAGGGCAAGGAACATTGAGGAGGAAAAATCTTGATAATGATCCCAATAGAAAAGAAATGCTATAAGTTTTAATGTAGAGATTTACATGGGTGAACTTTCAGTTTTCTGTTCCTTTTTAAAAAGACAGAGAGATTGTGCAAGAGGGAATACTACCTTGAGAGCTTTGCCCAACAGAGCAATCAAGTTTAAGTCTCTTTAGATAACGTTGCAAGTTGATGAAACTTTATTTCAATTGCAGGTTCAGAGAAAAATGGATAGAAGCAGAGGAGTGACAGACCAGATTAGCAGCCAATATGCAGATTAAAAAGAAATAATCCTATTGGGAAAGTAACAAGCGAGGCACAATGGAAGGACACCTAGCTGATAATAGCAGCCAGTGTTTATTTATTTTGCATTTGCTAGAAAATAATTTCAGAAAATCAAAAAAAACCAACAAAACAAAACCAAACCAAACCAAACCAAACCAAAACAAAACAACAAAAAACCAAAATGTTGGTAGAAAGCAAGGACTAATTAACTGATGTAGAAAGGAAAGATAATGAAAAATTAATAGGAACATTGCCTACTATTAGGATGTGTTACAAGAAATGTGAATCTTTTTCCAACATGTTATACCTTTATGTTGGGAAGGAAGATTATTTTGTAAGTCAGTCTATGAACCAACACTAACTATTGCACTGAATAGAGCTGAAGAGGGAAATGGAAAGGCTGCAAAGAATTAAGACAAGTTTTTGTGAAGTGAGAGAACATTCTTGGGAATCCCTGGTTCAACCTTTATAAGTATCAGATCTACTGCCTAGAAAATAAGATGTAGTGCAGACCTGCAGGGATTTTTTCATGTGGCTTAGAATTCATTAGATAATTTAGTTTGTTAGACAAATAGCAGAACATTTTCTCTTCAAGAAAATTCTGAAATCTTGGTGTCTGGTATTGCTAACAAGTCAAGAAAGCCCTCACATCTTTACATGAAATAGTACATTCTGAAAACATCAAATTAATTTAATAAAGAGTGATCATAGTGATGGACTCAAGATGATGCATTTTACATGTCACAATAAAATTGACATTGCTGAAATAACAAATATTGATATTGAAACAAGCAAACATCCATATGCTCTATGAATCATTTTGTTGCTTTTCACACCAATTTTTCCTGGCAGAAAGCACAACTAAGCCAATAAGCGTTCCACCACTTCCAGTTAACACAACATTTTTGTATATATCTTGGGATGCAAGTTTTTAGGAAAATATATAATTAAAAAAACTCTCTTGTCAAGAAAGATATGTTTTTAAGAAGGAACTAGTGAAAAAAAAAAATCCTAAGAATTGGAATGATGCATTAGAAAACAAGAAAACTTTTGTTTACAAGGCAACATTGATTCCTGAGTGGTAAAAGATTCATTAGAAAGATCAAAAAGTTATGGATGCAATTCTGAAAGTACGTCCATCAAAACTTCTAAGTAGAAATTCACTCTTAATTATTAATTGTAATTGTTGTTACTGTTAACGATTGAAAGAATAAATTGTTTGTATCTACCGTCAACAGCCTGACTTTCATTGATAAGTAAACACAAGTTACCTACAGGCTTCACTTTGTGGTGTGTTTGCCATTCAGAAGTTTGGAGGAAGAGGATGATAATGAAGCAAAAGCACCAGACTCTGAGAGCCAACAAAGTAAGAGAAGAAGTCAGTTACAAATTTCCTACATGGATGTCTATGGATGAGAAGATCAACATGTTTAATTTCTTGAAAAAAATCCTTAACCTTTTACATATTGTATTTTAAAGCCTATCGTTAAAGATTTTATAATTTCAGTATTGTGTTGATTTATTTACATGTGCTGATCATAGCTGAGTTCAAAAAATCCCAGCACAGGAAGACATTTACATGCGTAAATTGTCACATTGTAAACTGGAAAGCAGATTTACTGCATTTTTACTGCTCTCTGACAATAGTCTGAGTTCTTGTTTTCATTCTACAGCAAAATTGAGACATCTTATCCCTCACTGAAGAAGAAAACTACCTACATTTACCATGGCATAAGAATAGGCAGCTATTGCAGAGTAGCTGATATCATAAATTCAAACCATAACTTACACCTCATTAACCTGTTCAAAGTCTGGGAGTCCTGTACGATAAGCACTGTACAAACACAGAGAGATAAATATTCTTTGTCAGACAGAACAAAGAAAACAAAGACTGAGTTTAGAAATGGTGATCTGAATCATAGACATCAGATGACCTGCTCAAGGACATACGTAAAGAAGTGAAATCACAGACCTTGGGCTTGAATATTTATCTTGGAAATTCCAGTCATAAGAGCATCCTCCCTCACCTCAGGAGTAAAAATCCTCTCCTGCAAACTGAGTGCACATTTAAAATTTACTTATTTTCTTTCACTTCAGCATTGCTGTAATTCACTGAAGTCACATTCCTACCTAGATCTGAAAGTAAAAATGTTGGATAAGAACATGTTCACTATACTCATTGTAGGGTGACTGTAGCAGACTTGTGGGATGTTATAGTGCCCTGCTGCCCCAGGAGACCAAGGCAGCTTCCTGGTCAGGTCCAAAACAGATAATGTACCTGAGGGACTACATGAGAATTGGAAATGTCTGGGCTACTCATAGTTGTTTAAAATGATAACTCTCACTTTCTCAGCTGACAATAATAATGGTGCATGCTGAAACAGGGTAAAACACGTGTTGCACTGCAAAAATAGCTGTTCACCCAGGGCTACACCTGCAGACTCATCCTAGAGCTATAGCAGGTTACTCACAAGACATCACAACGCATGCGCTTCTCTACCCCCTCTCTGTTTTCATGTCAGCAGCTGATATTGCTTTTGCCTCCCTGAGCAATAGAAGCAGCAGGGAGTAAGGTTCTCTTTGACCCCCAGCCTCCAGGAACACTTTGCTGAGGATGGTTCAGGACTTTCACCCCTAGGTCCTAACCTTTGCTCTCACTCCAACCAGCATGCATGTTTCCCTGATGTGGAGTTGGTTAGCATTTTGGAGAGCCATGCCAAAATCATTAGAAAATTGCAGTAATTTCACAAAAATGTAAATCACCTAAAATAAAATCATGAACACTGATCACTGTTGCACTATGTTTTGGGGGGTGTTTTTCGTGGTGTTATTTTTTGAGGGGGGGAGGCTGTTAAGCTGGGTCAATGCATACATATACAGCATGGGGTATTGCTCTATAATGTGTTTGGAAAAACTACTGTAAAAGCCAAATAATTACCCTGAGAAAACCCTACACGAAAAAATTCCTTTCATGACAGTAATCTGTGATACATTTCTACATCATAGAGTATGAAAGTGATTTTACAGATTTCTTCTTTTCCTGTTTCATATAATTCTTGTGTTTTCCTTGATGTAGAGATGGATCTGGGTCTCCAAAAATTATAGCAAAGAGTCATCATTCTACTTTCGTCCTTTTCTGCTTAGTGTGTTTAAATATCTCTCTCGCTAGCAGCCTCTCTTTTTATTGAAAACTTGCATCAAAGCATAATTCCAGGCATAGATTGGACATTCAACAGCACCTTTGCGTTACAATTACAAAGCAAATCAGCATCTCCTTGTAATTAAAATAATAACATAGCACTGCCTCTTGCTAGTTCCTAATGCTTATCTCTTTTGCTCATTTTTTTCCCTTCAGATGCCACAGTGAACAGCTGTGGTCATATGTACAATACACCTGGCAGCTTCAAATGTCCAGATGCCAAGCTTATCTTTCCAGTATTGGCATTCATTTGTGAATTTAGCTTTATCTGAAGTGGGTGTTTTGCCCAATTGGAAAAATGTTCCAAATTTCAATTGTCAGAGAGGGGTGATGCTTAGCAGGAATAATTAATCCCCTGTTTGAAATTTGTTTTGAGTGGTCACAGGTATCGTAATTAAAAGGGCAAGTGAATTATGGGTCTTAAGGAATATTTGCCTATTTGGAATTCATTAATGATGGCTTTGATAGTTAAAGTTGAACATCTAGGTAAATCTGCAAGATGTTTTGCACACCCCTCCCTCAGCAAATGGTAAGGCTCCTGATCCCATCTCCACTGATGGTTAATTGGCAGGAGTAGGTTAAAAGGTAATAAGATTTGCTTTTCTGGAGCAGCCAATTCCATCTAAAAGTGCCAGAAGGTACCCTCGTGACACCTTCACAAGGCAGACTGTATAATTTTACCCCTAATTTGCTGCAAAATAAATTGAGGATCAAAGAGATTAAACTGCTTGCCCATGGTTTCATACAAAGCCTGGGGCACAGCCAGGATTAGAGCACAAACTTCCTCATTCCCCCTCTATGTTTTGCCACAAGACCATTCAACGCTTGTTAAACAACAGACTTGTAACTCAGCCATGGAGAAAATACTGCAGTGAAGTGCTTTGTTTTAATTTAAGAATTCATAAACTCTGAAGGTAGAGCTCGCATTGCTTAGGTTGGCCTGAATTATTGCAAAAGTGAAACATTAAGCCTAAAAATCTTAGGGTCTTTGCAGTATTTTTTTTTCCCCTGGCATACCAGTCTCTGATATTTCCCTTCAGGATGTCATAATATTTCTGTTAATTCATTCCCTTATTTAAATTATATAAGGTCCCCTCTGTAAAGTATGGTATTGCATCCCTCTTCTTGTCGAAGTAAAGAGAGACCATGCATATAATTTTACTCAAATGCCATCAGGAAAATGCTTTTTGATTGTGTGTTTGTTTTTTTTAATGTGCCGTCTAAACCAATGTCAAGATCCAAGTCTACACAGCATGCATACAGTATGCTCCAGACTTTTCCAAACTGCAATAAAAGCAAACATTCTCTAAAAAGAAAAAGCCCTAGTCTTTCGTTTAGAAAATAAATATTTTATGGGGAAAGAAAAAAAAAAGTGATACCATCAAATGCATTTCACAGATTCAACTTTTTTCCAATAATTTGCTTGTATATTATATCTGAATCACAATACAAGCTAATCTGGAGCCTAATTCTTCACTGCTCTGTGCTTTTTAAGTGAATTCTGACGCCCCTATATGGGAAAGCTACCAGGAGGAGGGAGGTTCTCTGAATTGGCAAATTATTTCCCACTGCAATCCTGGAGCCTGTCAGGAGCATTTCCAGGGAAAATCAGACATAATGGATTACAATGTGCTCTATACATGTAGGTAAATATTAAGGTGAGGTCTGTTTTCTATGCTGTATGAGAGAAACTGGTCTTCGGGCAGTCCTAAAGCTGGTGAGATATAAATGGAAACAAAAGGTTGATTTATGTTTGGTACCCACACCTTGCAAAGGCTTGCACGAAATGAACAGTTTGGAAAGGGTGAGTCAGGGACAATACAATTTCTGAGCATTTTTAAAAATAGTATTTATAACTAAACAAATTACAGAGAAGCTCAAATCAGATGACTTCAAACACCCTGAAAGAACACAGACTAAGCAAAAACATTTGGCTAGTGGTAGCTAGTACTGGTTTAAAATATAAATTAGAGAATTTACTGATTTTATGTTGCTTTGTGCTAAGAATGATAATGAGATGTTGAACTTACCAGCAAACCTTATACATGTGAAAATCTGTGGTATAAGAAAAAACTGTTATTAAAGTCTGAAGCTGCTAATAACTGTAAAACCAATTGAAGAAAGTATAAACAACAATTTCAGCAATTTGAAACTAAAAAAGTTTAAGAAAGTGAAGTGATTATTACATGTTTTCATTTAAAGTGCAATCTAAGCAAGAGTCTTGGTTGTTCTCCAGTGGGTTCCTTTCCTAGTGGTTAGTTACTGTGAGTTAGTCCAGCTGCATGCCATGAAGGTACTGAACTAACCAACAAACCAAGAACTTAATCTGAACAATTATTCCCAGACTTTCTGTTTCACTTATTTGTCACTTTAAGACATAATGTAACTCTAAAATAATGAAGTATAGCAGAGAGGAGATTTTCTTTAAGCAAATACTCTCCTACTCATCAGATCTTAATATCATGTGAGTGTTCAGAATGGAATGAAAGGCTTTAAAATAAAACTACACGGAGGGAAAAAGAATTAAAGGCATAAAATGCCATAAAACAGGCAGAACTTTACCAAACAGATTATGCTAAATTAATCTGATAAATTTTTTTGAAAATACGAACTATTTCTCTGAGATGTTCTTTTCAGCATTCTACATCATGCTTTGGGAGAACAAGTTGGCTGAAAGGAACAAGATTAGAGCAGAAGTTAAATGAAAAGAAAAGGAAACAAAGAAAACACCTGAACATGCTGAAGGAAGCTTATCAGTAAAGAAACTGTAGTGGGAGGTATATAATATTTTCTTTAGTGACCTTGGTGCAAAAAGAAAACTTGTTTTAATGGAATTTACTGATGCCACAAAGATGGGAAACATTACTAAAACAAGAGAAGTTTGAAAGACCAGATGACCTTGGGGATTTGTGTAGTAGTAATGAGATAAAAATCCAATAATGCAAAGGGCAATGTTATACACTTAGGGGCTAATACTAAGAATTTACGTTATAAGCTCAAACTATTAGAAAAGGAGAGGATCTGTTTGTATCAGTGATGCCTAGAAAATGTAAAGAATACCTGTATCAGGTGAGGTATTTCCAGGAGGAGCCACTGCATTTGAATAGCTTTACACGAGGTACTGTTACCCACTTTTGGTGAATTATGCAGTATTTAAGACCATTGAGCAAAGAACAGGGGGAGAAAAAGACTCTTAGAGTGATCAGAGAACTGTGAGTCCTAGAAGAAGAGCAAAACTAGGCTTGTTTGGGGTATTCTAAGAAAACGGAGGCTAAAAAGGTATTGAATTAGTATCTATAAATACACAAGAGGGAAAAACCAGGGTGAGAAGGTTCTATTTAAACTAAAGGATAGCATTGGCACAATAACAAATGGATAGAAACTAGCCATAAATAATTCTAGTGTATAAATCAGAAAGGAGGTTTCTTGTCAGTAGGAGAAAGATATTATCTGTAATATCTTTCCAGTAGACTTCTTGGCTCCCCCACTCCATAAGTTTATAAAAGAGATTACAAAGAATAACTGATTTCAGCAGCTAACATTTAGACCCAAAAATCCAGGAGCTCCGAATCTAGGTTAAATGCCCATTCTTATCTTCATAAATAAAGAAATTATGCAGTACTTGACATGTTATGCTGCAAAACAAGCAAACAAAAAAGTTGAATATCTGTCTTTGCTGGTTAATGGGTCAAGCTATGGGGTAAATGAAGTAAATAGAAAATGAAATCACAGAATCAAAGCATTGTCACAGTTGGAAAAGACGTCTAAGGTCACCAAGTCCAACCATTTGTTTTATGCAAGATAAAGATGCCTAACTGCAAATTGCTTTATTAAGCTGCTTCTTATTAAGAGAAATTACATGAAAGAGCAAATCTTGTGGCCTAGATTATAAAAAATATAATGATGTAAACTTACTACATGCCCCTTTTAAAGCTTACGGGAAAGTTGTGCTGGCCTTGGAAAGGACACTGTCTCAACCTTTAGACCATTATTTATTTATTTGTACTCAGACTTATGTCGAAGCAAGACAGGAAGAAACACTAAACTTTTTACTGTAATGAAGCTTGGCATTTGACTTCCATTATAAGCAATGGGAACTAAAAATGCCTGGAGGCACTATACCTTGTGCATCTGGCATTTATACAGCAGATTACCAGCACTCTCACTGACCTTGGTAGCACTGCAGGGGACACACTGTATTTTCATTTAGCTGAGCTCATTTAAAAAATCTCTTGTCTATGCACATCCATATCAGGGTGAAGCTCAACTTGCCTCCATCATTGTGTCAAAAAGATTCATCTGAACTTCTTCATACTTTCAGCAAAGCACATTTGTAAAGGTGTGAAATCATTTGACAAGTTGTCCTGGTTTGAGCCAAGATATAACCAATTTTCTTTCTAGCAATTTTACTTTTCAGTAAAGTCTCTTCTGAGTAGTTGCACTTGCTGAAATTAACAGCATTTTTTTCAGTCAGTATGTACCTGTCATCTGTTACAAACCTCTCAAGCTCTTTCATGTGCTTGTAACCCACTGGTTACAACTGTGGAAGTTGTTACACTCAAGACCGCAGCAGTCCAGAGGATGTAAACATTAAAGGTCAAGCTTTCCCTAGGCTCTTCTGCAACTGTGGGGAACAGCTGAACGGAAGAAGTTCTATGTCTACCCACATCTTTTATGTAAAAATTGTCTCTAAAGCTTCAAAGAAATAAAATTTGAAAAGTAGGCCACTTCCATCAGACTTGCTGGACAGTAACAGAAGACCAACTGATGTGAAAGGTTCAGGAGAAGAAATGCAGCCCTCAAAAGCAGAGACTGCTTTCACTTTCTTTTCTTATCAGGTCACTGTACCTTTAGAAATCAGGTCTCCAAATATTCCCAACAGACGTAACACCTCTGGGCCATCCAATTTCAGAAAGACTTGAAAACTAGTCTGGCTTTTGCTGCAATGCACTGCTTTACTTGAGGTTACAGTGATAGCTGTAGCAATATTTCTAGTCTCAATTGCCCTTGCACTTAAATTCTACATATAAGAAGACTTCAAATACTAAAAATGCAAGGAATGAAAATGAGTTATTCTGCAATAGTATGTGTGTGTTTACTTCCATCACAGTTTTCATTGTAATGGAAACTTAGTGGGTAGTTACAATCCAAACCCTTTGGATTTTCTGAGAAATAAAAAAGCCAAGACAGTGAATATTGTGCTCAATAAGGATTTGTTTCTGAACAACATATATGATTACATATGGATGTATTAATATATATGTACAACATTATATCCATATTAACTTCAAAGCCTCTTAAAAGGTCTGTTTCACTACCAAGTAAAATGGATATCTACCAACACATGCTATTTAGACATAACAGAGTCTATAACACTCTTCTGAATGTAGCATTTACCCTTCTAAGAACAAGTCTGGTAATTGTATGTAACGAGTTTCCGAAGAGCTTTGTTTCATCCATTTGCCAAATAGAAGCATCTTTTCCTTCATAGAGTAATATAATGCTCCAAAGAACATGTTAAGTCAGATATAGGTGTCTAAAATGTCTTCTAAGGATTACTAAAAAAATTATATAGCCACATTTTGAAGTACACGTTTTCTAAGAAGTTTTTAGCAAATAATGAGTCTTATTTTTCCATATATGTTTTCCAGAATTTTTCATAGATATTTTTATAAGAAGTAGAAATAACCAAAGCCACCATGCAGTAACATTGTTCTTGCAGTAGAAAAACAGAAACTAAGCCCTTCTTCAGTCCCAGCAGTCTTAACAAGAAAAAAAATTGAGATAATTTTGGCTTTGCATTTTCAAAATTTTCATAATTTTCACCAGTCAAAAACACTGACCAAAATATTCCCTAGAAATAATTAACCAATTGCAAGCAATAGCAGCCTCAGTATTTCAGTCATTTGAGAAGGTTTTGTTCTTTAGACACATCTAATTTTGGCCACCAAGCACAGAATGAGCTTTCTAGTCATTTAATTACCTGAAATTATGAGTATCTTTCTGATAAA
Source organism: Apus apus (assembly GCF_020740795.1). Classification (NCBI taxonomy): domain Eukaryota; kingdom Metazoa; phylum Chordata; class Aves; order Apodiformes; family Apodidae; genus Apus; species Apus apus. The sequence goes on from NC_067284.1 coordinate 43,038,188, forward strand.
GAATGTCATGGTCACACTTAGATAGTCAGGGCAGAACTCTTGGCTTTTGTTCCAATCTTTATGTTGCTGATGCAGTGAAAAGCTAACCCACTTGCTTCAGTTCCCAGTCCCCAGTCCTTCATAGAATTGTTATTGAGGAAGGAAGTGTAGGGGCAAAGTTGGGATGAGAAAAGGTAGAATGGTGTGTCCAGTGCTCTATTGGATCCTTGGCCATGAGTAGCATGGGAAGCATTGTAAACTAGAGTATCCTAATGTCCTGGTTTGAGCCAGGATTAAGCCAATTTTCCTTTTACTCATTTTTTTTTCCTTCAGTAAGCTTTCTTTTAACTAGTAGCAGAGTGTTCTAGCTAGGAGTGATAAAAAACGGTGGAATGTTTTTTAACTGCTGGGTCTTCAAGGTCACATCTTTACTCTGCTGGCTCAGATACTATGGGGAGATCTATGACCTCCCCATAGAGGCTGAGTTAGACAGACAGCAAAACTGGCCAGAGATATTCCATTCCATATATCTATGTAAGCTCAGAGGAAGGTCAGAGATCACAGAAGACAACTTCCTTCCTGCTTCTCCTTCCCTTCTCTTCCGTCCATGGCCGGCGTTCAGGGAGGACTCTGTCCATCCATCACCATTGACCCCCAGGCTTGAGCTCTCCTGACCCTCTTCACTCTGTGCTCTCTTCAGCACCAGTCTGGAACTTTTCGGGACTGTTTGCAGCTAGGGAGAGTGCTGTGGGAGTTGCTGGAAGTGGGGGAAGTCAATAGGGGTTTTGTACATTTCCTGGACACATTTGTATATAATTGTATATATTTTCTTATATCATTAGTGTTTAATTAAAGCTGTGTAGTTTAGTTTTCAATCCAGCAAAGTCTCTCTCTTTTTCTCTCTCTCCTTTCCTACCTGGGTGGGAGGGGGAGGGGATCGAGAGCATTGTTGTCAGACCTGAGTCAAACCTTGACACCTAAAAATAATCTTAAATTCTTCAGCAGGTTTTCTTGACTAGGCAAGCATTGTAAAAGCATAGGGGAAAGTCTGAGAGGCACCTTCTCCCTAGGCACTTCTCCAGGTACATTGAAATAATGAATTCTCTACTGACACCAGTATAAGCATCCAAAATATCATTTTTCCCATATTCTAAGAGCATGAAACAATGAATGTCTGCTTTTTAAAATTCTTTACTGTTTAATGGCAACCAGGGTAGGGCTATTTGAAGCAAATGTATGTTTCAGTTCTCCCTTTGGAGTAATATTTTCTGCTAACTTAGCAGGTCAAGTAATCTTCTATTTCTCTGCTAAAACCTGCTCTGTCATGCTTATTGATATGAAGGAATTAGAGACTGGGGAGGGGGAAACTGTAGAAGATAGCAATGGCAATTAGAATGTATATTAACATTTGAAGAGTGTTATGTGCCTACGTAATAAATGAGACATAATTTGCTATATTGGTGCTATTTCTATACTGCAAGAACTCCTTCTGGTCACATAGAGAGGCATCATCTCATATAAAATGCAAGAAGGAAGAAGGAGACATTCTTTCCATCTATCTTGTTTTGAAAAATGATCTTAGTGCTGGGAAGTAAATTTATATGGTTTCATTTATCTCTCCAACATATGAAATTTCAAGAGATGCCAATTTATTTTTCATACATACTTTTAAGTGCATTCATTCTGAGTACTGGTTTTCATGTTTTTGCAAGTTCAGAGTGCCTGTCTCACACAACTTGTGATATAATTAATCACACAGGAGTAGGATTATATGTTTAACACTTTGCCTCTATTTTGAAAAAATCAAACTCTCCACAGGCTGTTGCACTTTCAATGATGTGAATAAGGATCTTTCTATCAGCAGACATGTTTGGGCTGATATACATAGCTTTAAAGTTCCTCATTGGCTTCAGAACACAGAAAAAATTGACAGGCTTGGTTACACAAATGAAACATGTAATTTACTTAAAGAAAGTTTTTGATAAGGGGAAAAAAGTGAATGAATGAGTGTTTGGTAAAATCTCTTCATGATTAAGCTATGTTTTAATTCAGTATGACTGACACAAGTATATTCACAGCATGAATATAATAGAAAAACTAACGAATATTAGGAAGAAAAAAAATTGTAATTAAAACTCTTGGAGATTATTTATTTGTTGTGGAGAAATTCCAAGCATCAGCTACCGCTCAGGGAAGTTCTACAGCAAATCAGGGTGAAAAAACCTATCAGTGTTGTGCTCTGACAGGCTATCTGCATGGGATTCATCTGAGCAAGCACAGATTTCTACATCTGAGCCAGGCTTGCTTTTTAGTCCCCATAGAGAAACAAATATTTCTATGCTAAAACTTCTCTCATTTTTAACTAAACATCTACACGTGGTCAGATGAATCATGCAACAAAAAACCCTTTCTCTCTCCACTGTGCTGCTCTCTCTCACAGTTAAAAATGACCAGCTCAGATGTAGACGTCCTTCTTGTACTTTCTGACCTTCAGGTGATGACGATCCCAACCTAAGCCTCGGCATTAGTGGCTAACTACATCTGCAGTTGCTTACAGCTCCGTCTTGCCCCCATAGTAGTCCACCTTTATCTCCTTGGGCAGCTATGCATAAAAAGTACATTCTGCAATGACCAGCCTTAGATGAGTACTATTGCTGTCCTACTCTCAATTGTCAGGTAAATCTTATAAGACTCAAAAAGTCATATGGGAGGAGCACTGACTGACTGGATAATGGTACTTTATTTCCAGTATAGTAAAATAAGAGCAATGACAAGTTAAGGTCATAAGGAAAAACAGACAGGGGAATTCAGTAAAAAGAATAAAACTACATCTAAAACAGAAAGCTGAAAAAAACCCTTTTCAACAAAGTTCATAGCAAATGGCAGAAAATTATGTTGTAAGGTGAAAAACTATAAATAATTTTGATGATTGTTATAAACCACAGTCGTTCTCCTTTATACTCTGAGCAAAAGTCATCACAAAGCTAGCCTGTACAATCCTTCTAAGGGCACCCTGAGCTTTCACTCCTCACTGTGTTTCTATAACTATTAACTACACTTCTCATATTCTTCTTTGAACTCTGTCTTCACCATGATAGTCCTTGGTCCTTTTTTGAAATTATTTTTCACACACTTCACTCAATCCTCTTTCTCTCTCAGAAACTGATAAAAATGATAAACTGGTATTTTTCTTGGACTCAAAGGAGGGAACTTCCCAATACTGCCGATGCAGCCCTCTGTCTTGTCTCCTGTTTTCTGTTCCACCTGTGCTGTGGACACTAATTGAGAGGAAAGAGCACAGCTGTTCATTAAAACAAAACACGTGCAGCAGCTTAGTCTCCTAAAGGGGTCATTCATTCAATCTGTTTCAATATCTATTCCTCTGTGTTTAAAGACAGACAGACAGACAGATAGATAGATAGAAACAGAAACAGAAAAAGAAAAAAGTAAGAGCACAAGTCTAAGGGTACTAAATTATTGTAGGGAAAGGATATTAATTTATAAATGCTATCCCATTATTTATAACAAAATTACTCTGAAAAGTGCTTTTCTATATAACAATGATAGCTCAGAAGAGAAATATGTATCAATAGCTGCAAGTAGTGGGTATGTCTAGAAACGGCAGTTAAGGAGAATCAAAATCAACCATGAATCCATACTGGGATAAAGGTATTTTCTGGAGAGTGGCTTGCATTGACAGAACCCAAAAGAGGAACAGAACACTTGAGGTGTCTCCAGCCCAGTATGGTGCCTCCAGCACTGACCTAAAGCAGATTTTAGCAGGAAAATAAGAACTAGTAATAATTGCTTTTCCCAATTAATCCACTAGACTTCGTTTTCAGCTCAGGTCGTTCCCTAACCAGAGAGGGTTTGTCTGTTTAGTAACCCCTCCAGAATACCTCTTCCAAGAGTTTATCCAGTCTCCCTTTAACCCATGCAACCACAACATCTTTTGGTGAGGAGCTTGTCGGGTCTACTACCTGAAAATTACATAATTCTAAATGCACCAGTTGTGAGGTAAAATCAGAACAGAATAGCAATACAAAACTAAGAGCCATCCATCTTTAATTCTTATAGCATATAGCCAGAATAAATACTGAGAATTTTCACAAACCTGTTGTACTTTCAAATACAACCCTTACATTTATAAAATATTTATTTGTTCTGCAGCAATATTTAGGTTATTGAAAATTTCCTGCTACTCTGTCCAAATAGCTCCTTTGCATTACTACTAATGGCCATTCTCTAAGGCTTTGACTCCTTCTGTGTAGATGTAATTAATTTGATATTAGAGTTAATGCCACTTGCCCATGAATTTACAAGGCTGTTGTCACTATGACTCTTCTTGGTTTGTTTGCTTGGTTTTACCAGAACAGTGTAGGTAGAGCTTTAATTTTTGCTGACTCATCCCTAATTCACTGATGATAGAAAACTGGGAGGGGTGGCTGACACACCAGAAAGCTGTTCTGTCATCCAATGAGATCTAGACAGGCAAGAGAGTTGGGTGAAGGTGAACCTCATTAAGTTCAATAAGGACAAATGTAGAGACCTGCATCTGGGGAGGAATAACATCAAGGCCCAGTAAAGATTAGGGGTGGTCCTGCTGGAAAGCAGCTCCATGGAGAAAGACCTTTGCATCCTAGTACACAGTACGTTATCCCTGGGACAACAATATGTCCTTGTGACCAGGAGGGCCAATGGTATCCTGGGGTGCACTAAGAAAAGTGTGCCCAGCAGGTCTAGTGAGGTTCTTCTCCCCCTCTGCTCTACCCTGGTGAGACCACACCTGGAATACTGTATCCAGTTTTGGCCTCCAAAATTCAAGAGAGGCAGTAATCTACTGCAGAGAGTCCAGTGGAGAGCTGCAAAGATGACTAAGGGACATGAACATCTCTTCTATGAAGAAAGGCTGAGAGAAGTGGGGCTGTTTAGTCTTAAGAGATGACTGAGAAGGTATCTTATTAATGCCTATATCTGACAGGTGGGTGTCTAGAGGAAGGGGCCAGTCTCTCCAGTAGTGCACAGTAGTAAGACAAGGGCAATGAATATAAGCTGTCACACAGGAAGTTCACCTCAACATAAGAATAAAACTTCTTTAATATGAGAGTGACAGAGCACTGGAAGAGGCTGCCCAAAGAGGTTGTGGAGTCTCCTTCCCTGGAGACTTTCAAAACCCTCCTGGCTGTGTTCCCATGTGGCCTGCCTTAGGTGATCCTGCTTTGTCAGGGGGGTTGGACTAGATGATCTCTAGAGGTCCCTTCCAACCCCTAACATTCTGTAATTCTATGATTCTGGTAAACTACTAGCCCCGTCCTATCTCTGGCCTTCTCAAGTGAGAGTATTTATTTTTCTTTGAAGAAAAATCAAATTGAATTTGTAATTCAACAATTGTAATTTCAACAATTTGTTAAGCTGCATGAGGGACAACCTACTAAACTGAAGTTTTAGGCCTGAACTTCACCTTCTTAGATCAGCTTTGTAATTTGCTGTAATCCATTTTCATTTTGAATCCCTTACTTTTAAGAAAGTCTACAGCCTATAAATCACTCTTCAGATATATCCATGGTGGTATGTGACAAGAAAATAGTAAGCTTTTTGTTCGAATCTTGAAAGGAAACATTTTTGGAAGGACAGTATAGGAGCTAGTAGAAGAAATGATGAATCACTTCAAATTATTTTATTCACAAAAAATAGCTTAATAAAGATTTTCTGAGAAACGATGAGAATATAATGTTCTGATTTCCTGAGTAAGCTGTAAATTATCAACAAGTCTTGCCTTAATAAATATTATTCTTCCTTGCATTAAGTTTTTTTAAGCCTCAGATGCCTGGGTTTCAAGGACTAAAGATATAGGTAGTATAGGAAAGAACACAGAGTCAGCATCTTTGCATCTTAATTATAGCAATCCTCTTCTTTCCAATACTGAACTAAGCTACACCCTGAGCATGGGGAGATAAATGTGGGAGCTGTAAGCTTGACGTCTAATATCTGCTACTGAAGATTTGGGATTTGATTTAGTGCCTCTATTGGAAGGTTTGAAAAAAACAGGTCTTCCATCTTCTTTTAATAAATTCATTTTCAGACCTGCAATTTACCTTTTTGGCAGTTTTACGATCAGAACAATGGGCCTTTTTTCAGGTGTGTAGTTTTTTTTGGCTGTTTCCTTTTTCTCTCACATTTATAAGCAGAAAGGTGGTGTTCAGTAATTTGCAGAATAGGGAAGCTGGAGACATTCATAGCTCCCCAGCTGGAAAAACCTCACCATGATTCCTGATTGCAGAAAATGTTGGAGGACTATTTGACATTTTTTTAATAGTGACAAACTGATACTTCCACATTACCAGGCCACATTATATTAACTCCATAAATGCCTGCTATATTGGAATTTCTAAAAAGTAACAGATTTGGAAGTGACATAATACAGACAGCACCCAGCAGAAGAGAAAAGAGATTTTCTGGAATTATTAAAAGAATCCCACAATAGTATGACTTTGCTTTTATTTCCCAGTATTATAAAACCAAAAATATATCAGGGCAGGGAGGAAGGGAGGCAGGAGATGTTTAAGAGGGTAATCTGTGGAGACTAGAGAGACTGATGGATCTGAGACCTGATAAACTCAGGACACCAAGACCTGGCCAAATTTGTGCAAGGCCACCAACACACAACAACAGGTTGTGTGATGACTCAGTCCACGTGAAAGAATGTGTTGGCTGCTATGGTCAGAGAAAGCAAGAGGACCACATGTTCACAAATTCTTGGTGGAGTTTCTGAACTTGCACCTAGATGCTATGAGTGCATCAGTGTGACCTTCCATTCTGATTGGACTTCTCAATTGGCCTCAGAGTGACACAGTTGTTGGGCCACAACAGAGCAGTTTTTCTATTGCACTGACCTTTTATAAACCTGGATGTCTTGAGCACATGGTTCAACCAGTTTTTAAATAGATTTTAATTGCTTTTAAATAAACTGTAAAGGAGGAAGAAAATATTCTGTATTCTACATAGACAAAGATAGCATCATGTAATCTGTCATAAAATCATAGAATCATAGAACTCTCTTGGCTGGAAAAGACCTGTAAGATCATCAAGTCCAGCCATGAACCCAACATTGCTAAGTCCAACACTAAACCATGTTTCTTAGCTCCACATGTATACATCTTTTAAATACCTCCAAGGATGGTGACTCCCCTACTATCCTGGGCAGCCTCCTCCAGTGCCTTACAGCCCTTTCGGAGAGGAAATTTTTTCTCATATCCAATGTAAACCTCTTGTGGTTTGACGACATTTCTTCTCATCCTATCCCTTGTTATTCAGTGTATATGAGGTTGTTTCTATAGGGAAAATATGATCTATGCATCAGGACCAGGAACAAGAAAAAGTGCTATGTTCTTATTCAGGTTGCTTGTTGTTCAATGTAAAGAATGTGTTGCTAGATATAGCATGGCTTTATTTTCATTCAGATCCTTTACCACAGAATGTGGGAAGAATCTTGGAATGCTTAGTGTTTATCTAAGAAATTAAATCACAGCTTTAATCATGCAATAAAAAAATTGTCTTCACTTTCTCCAGATTTCCACAACAGCTTCCTGTGTTATTATAAGGGAAACACAACTGCTTTTGTATTTCTATTAAATTTTATTGATTAAGAGTAAAAGTCAGGATTGTATACTTTGATTCTTGTAGGCAGCATCCATCCTTTTCAGTAAAAGAAAGTCCCATAGGGCATCTTTGCCCTTCCTTTTTAACTCTTTGTATAAACCAAGTAAGACTGGAAGAAACACTTAGGCTTTCAAAGCAAAACAAAACACAAAACAAAGCAAAACAAAACAACAAAACCAAACCAAACAAAAAAAGCAAACAAAAAACCAACAAAAAACACACACAAAAACAACCCCAGAAAAAAACAGAAACACACAAAAACAAACAAACAAAAACAAACACAAAAAAAACCTCACTCCAAATAATATAATTAGAACAATTAAAGATCTAATCTCCACTCACTACATACATAATTCTGATTCACATTATCAGGAAATACAGACTCACAGACTGGAGAATAGGTCCCTTAGCTCAGAAGAAAGCATTACTCTTGTATCTGAATGTGTACTTTAAAAAAATTACCTTTAAGTTTATCCCACAGCAACTATTTTCCCTTTTACTGCATATTTGAAACTATTTTAGTTTGAAGTGCTGTCAAGAAACTAAAATCTTGTTATAAAATTCCCTACAGAACTGGAACCACATGTTAAAAAATCACTTGATATTAATTGCAAGATATATGGAAATAAATTCTGCAATACCCATGTGGACCAGCTCACAGATGGCAAGGGGGCTATATGGATGTAACAGGGAAGAGTCAGTCCAATTTATGCTCCTTAATGCAACACCATACAGCAGTATACTTGGAAAAAGGAAACAGAGAATGAAAATGCATTAAAAACCAGTTTTGTCCACTTGTTTTTTTAAACGTCATGATGAGCAATAATCCATAGATTGTTTCCTGGTCTATACGCTACATTAACAATCACAAAAATGGAAACATCTAAATGCAGATATGGAGTCCAGTAAAAAAAATCTCTCAGACTATTGCACTATCTTTCTTCTGTTCCATTTTTCCACTTTGTAGAGGGAGGAAACCTATCTTTGCAAGCTATTTACTGAAACAGCTTCAAAACCTATTTCATTAACTCATGTTCCTCATATCAGCTGACAAGGAAAATATTCAAGGTTTTGCCTTCTCAGCTCTTTTGATGAGCAAAATATTACACCTCCCTCACAGATGTGCCATCAAACAAGGCTGCTTTCAAAACAGTTTAAACAAGAAATGCTGGACTGGCAATTAAATTCAATCTCTCTGTTTAGCTAACACATCCTGAACAACAATCTCTTCTTTTCACCAGTAGAATACAGATGTGTTTCTAACTTGCTGCATACACTTGAAGGCCATCAGGTCATTTCTACCTAGATATACCAGAGATAGTACATTGATACGGTACCAGGTGCCGTAATTCACTTGCGTATGTACAGTTCAATATCTATTGTATTCCTCTGTGTGAGCCCTGTTACCTCTTCACTAAAAAATAGTTGTGTTTAATCCTGGTAGAATGTGATTCCTGTGGAAAGCTTACTGAGAATGGAAAGTAATTAAATAATTGGTGTGTGGCCTAAGAAGGCTAATACTCATAGTAATCTTTACAGAAAAAACATCTACTGAGGTCAACTGGAGTCTTTCAGTTTGTTTCATAGACTTTTATGGCTAAAAGCTATCATTAAATCTTCCAGTCTGAACTCTTTCCTATTAAATTTCATCCAATTAGCTTTCCAGTGTGCTCACTAACTTGCTTTTGGCTAAAGTATGTCTTTTTAAAAGACATCCAACCTTGATTTTGGGACATCAGCAGCTGAAGGGCTGGCCACATTGATACATGTGTCGTTCCAGAGATGAAAATCTGTGAGAAAATAATATTTGCAAAATTGTGCTTTTCAAGCACTTGAATTTGCTTGATTTATGCTTCCCAAAATAGGCTGTTGTCCTTCCAAGCATTGATAAATTGTAGCTTTTTACCACCCATTATTTTCATCAGAAACCAAGTAATTTCTCTGTCCCTCTTCTAACACACAAAATACATTTGTCTGCCTTCAAAAAGTTTCATTCAATGCTACCTTGAACTAGTTTCTGTAGTTTAAAATCATCTGTCTATATCAGACATAAAATATAATCTCATTTTCTTCCACACTTTTTAACATATGTTTAGAAACAAGATTGCAAGAGTGGTTTGCGGCTAGAAGTCTGATTTAAGCCACATTAAAATGTAGGATTAACTAAATGTATCCTAAATATGAGTCATTGTGTCCTTATTTATAATTGTAAAAAATATTTTGTCCTTTTACTGTATCACAAGGGAAAGTTTCTTGTCTGCTATAAGCACTTCTCAGAGGCATCGCTTTCCAAAGTCGCAGCCACTCATTCTGTAATAACAGTTATTTACTTCAGTTTTAATTTTATAACTTAAACATATGCAAATATAAATCTAAATTATGCTACTTTTATACATGTCAGGCATTTTCTAATGATCTTAAGCTGTCCTCTCCTTCGTTTAGCAATAAACTTCTGTATTGGAAGCTAGAATGACAGTAATGCCCACAGTTAGCTTTTATCTCTGCACAAAGTTAAATCATAGAATCATAGAATGCCAGGTAGGAACAGGGTTTAGATGAGATGGCCCATCACCTTGTCAAACTGAGTTTTAAAAGTGTCCAGTGTAGAGGAAACCACCACTTCCTGGGGAGGTTATTCCAATGTCTGTTCTCATGGTGAAAATTTTTCTACTGATATCCAATTGAATCCTCCCAGGAGTAACTTGCACCCACTAGCCCTTGTTTTTTCCATGTTACTCCTTGAAAAAAAGGAGTCTCCACCTTCTTGGTAGCCACCCTTTAAGTACTGAAATGTGATGATGAGGTGACTCCTAAGCCTTCTTTTCACCTGGCTGAACAAACCAAATTCTCTCAGCCTTTCATCATAAGGAAGGCTTTCCATTCCTTTGATCATCTGTGTGGCCCTTCTCCGGACCCCCTCAAGCTGTTCCACATCTTCATTGCATAGCAGGGAACAGAAGTGAACACAGTACTTTAGGTGAGATCTGACAAGCACTGAGTAGAGTGGGATAATGACTTCTTTATCTCTGCTGGTGATGCCCTTGTTGATGTAACCCAGTATCCCATTGGCTTTCTTTACTGCTGCAGCACACTGTTCACTCATATTGAGCTTGTTGTCCGTCAGGACCCCCAGATCCTTTTCCATAGAATTGCTCTCCAGCCAGGCAGATCCATCTGTGCTTCACTCCTGGTTTATATTTTCCCATATGCAAGACCTTACACTTGTCCATGCTGAACTTCAAAAGGTTCTTGTTAGTCCACTCTTCCAGCCAGTCCAGGTCTTCCTGGAGAGGGGAATGTCTTCCTTCCGAAGTGTCTACTTCCCCACATAACTTGGTATCATCAGCAAACTTCATCAGGGTGCACTTGATCCCAGCATCTAGATCACTAAGGAAGATATTAAACAGCGTTAGCTCCAGTATCAATCCCGTGGGGACTGGTTGGCAGTTTGAAAAAGATATTTACCCACACCTTCTGGGTGCAGCCTGTCAGCAAGTTACCCACCCCACAGTCAACTTATATATTGCATCAGTTTCCCTAAGAGGAGGCTTTGGGATAGAGTATGAAAAACCAAAAAGAAAATTTAAAATAAATAAATATTGAAAATAATTGCTAGTGACTGGCATGGGTGAGTTTCAAGCTAGTGAGCTTGTACATTTGACTGAAAAGAGTAGGAAATGCTGCAATACAAGATATACTGCATCATTCTCAAATGCAGCAGTGCCAGCAACAGCAGCTGGGAAGAGTAGAAGAGTATGGGGTTCTGATTACAGATTGCATCAATCTCTGTGAACAGGAGCAGATCTCCTTCCTACGTTTCAGAATTGCAGCTTGCTTGGAGAGGGATAATGAGTTAGGATTAAATGTTCACTTACAATAGCATGACATTATAGGATGTAAGCAGATGTTGGATGTAAGCAGATGTATATTTCAGTGCACCAAAACTTTGAACTTCTAAATTAAGTCTTTATTAACCTAACTGTAGGTGTAAGGATCCCTGTCTTCATTCTGGGATGTAGAATCAGGGATTGGAACAATATTCTCTGTGCACATTAATCAAGATTATAAACCAGTTAGAAACATCTTAAAAAACATATTGGGAGAGGGTTTCCGTACAAGAATGAAACCATCAATATTGAATAGGAACAGAAATAATTAAAGTACAAAGTTAGAAGTCAAAGCTTACCAGGAGATAACTGAGGTAAGCATGTATTATTTTTCCCATCACACCATTAAGTCCCAAAGACCCCAAATGAATATAATAGTGTTCTAGTTCCTTCAGTTAGGAAATCTGTGATGCTAACAACATAACTGTAGTTCTGAGAGGTAATGAAATTGTATTCAATAATTCTAACCTCAAAGCACACACATTATAGTCCAAGAATTTGGTTCAGCCACATCTCCATTTTTTTTGCCTTTTATTCCTATTACTCTGGCTTCATTACTGCTGCTAGCTTAAAAAAGATAATAATTCCTAGTTTCTAAGGAAGTTTATTAAACAACAAAGAACCTCTTGAAATCCCCTTTAAAGGGTCTCTAAGAATCAGTAATAGGAGTTAGATGGATTTCCTCTGCATTGTCTGCACCATGAAACTGGATATACTGATGTACTTGTCCTCTCCTGTTGTTTAAAAGCCTACACCAAAACACTTAACCCTCCAGGTGTCTGGAAATCTAAGCAGAGTCTTAATTAATGGTGGCAAGGGAATAATTTAGAGACAGAAGACTAGATACCTAAGCCAGGCCTCTGTTTCAAATAGTTGCCAAACCTGAGGGATCCTTACATCAGAACATCATTAGATCCAATGCTTCTGAGCTTCTGCTGATCTGCAGGCATCACATCTTGCATGAGCATCCTCTCCTAGCAGGTCACACTGCTACACTACACCAGCCTTCTTCTGCTATAAGGACTCAGTGCTACAGGTGAAAGTTAAAACTGCCTGGCATTAACACTGGTCTTCACTATCAGATTGTTACAACTAGACAGTGGCAAACCCTCCCTCTCCTGTGCCAAGAAAAGATCTAGTGCAAGACTGTTGACAGCATCATTCACTCATAAAAACACTGTACGAATTGTCTGTTCCATTGATGCTACAATTAAAATAAAATAAAATAAAATAAAATAAAATAAAATAAAATAAAATAAAATAAAACAAGGAAAGGAACAAAATGAAATCTGAGAACATTTTAGTTTGATATTCCTAATCATTCTTCATATAGTAGATATTCATGAGCAGAAAATAATACTTTGCTTAATAAATGTTCTTGTTTATTAAAATAAAGAGAATCATGAACCTAAAAAATTTAAAAATGGCAAATACAATTTAAAAAATATTTTTAATTTAACTCGTTAGATAAATTTTATTGTAAACTCCACAGTGCTCTATAGAAGTAACCTTCAAATTAGAAGTGCAGATAAATAACGAGAACTGAAAGCTACTACTTTCTTCAGCAATTACAGTGCTTCAAAACAGAATATTATTTCCTCATTTCTCTTCAAGTAATACAACAGTCCATACATTCATCCTTATGAATGATCTGCCTTGTACACCATTCATATCAATACAGGTTTCATAGAGTGGGGGTGCCAGGGAGCAACAGGAGCTGCACTGTGAAGGCAAATGAGCAGCAGCCAAGGGTGACTTCAGGACAGGGCCTGTCCTCATCAACAGGCACCACCCTGGACTACCTGAGCAAGCAAACAAGGCAGGGTGATCACAGCAGTGGATACTATCAATAGGCCCATGAAAATGAGACAGAAGTGAGATGATGAACCTGGTCCAGGTCAAGTTAACCCAGGAAATTCAGCCAACATCACCTGGGGACGAGGCACGGATACATCTAAAACACTGCTCAGCAACAACTGCAGTCTGAGCTGGAATAGGGAACCCAGACCCATGTGTGGAGTGTGGGAGAAGGTCTTAGGTGAGGCTCGTCAGATCCACTAAGTCCTATTCATGCCTACAGGGCTTTGACACAGAGATTCTTTTTCTTTTTTTTTTTTTTTTTTTTTTTTTTTTTAATGTTAAGTACACTGTTTCTGGGATGTACTTATAATGAAATTAGTTTTCTTATATTTTGACAGACATGTACAGCTGTGCTCTTCAAGTACTTAAAATTCTTATTAACATTAGTTTATTCATTTCAATAAGAGCAATATGCAGTATCCTTAAATAAATATTAAATTGGGTCATATCAGTTCAGTGACAGTGGTTTATTTGTGCCTTAAAGTTTCCTATGCAAAATTACCCAGGAAATATGAGGGAAAATTCTCTCAGTGGTCTCATAGGATCTATGTACAGAACGTGGTGGGTTTGTCCAGCCACCCACTGCTGCAGCAATGAGACTGAACTGCTAAGCCAGACAATCTCCAGGACCCTTAAAAAGTCCACCACTCTCCAAGCGCTCCTCTCTCCCTGCTTGCCATTTGTATGCACATACCTGCTTCCAGCAGCATGGTTCCATCCCTACAGGCACTTTCCAGGCACAGTATGTTATTTTCATTGCTACGGCATGGAGGGCTTGAATTTAACACTGAGATTACTTTTATTTAAACACTGCACAGCTCAAGCAGCAAGATCTTGGCTTTGACTGCAGACCAGAGCCTCAGGCTTTGAAAATAAAAGCCAGACTTTGTTCTTTCTAGCTGCAACCCACTTCCTTGCTGAAAAACAATAACTACTCCATGCAGAGCCTGTGCAGAAGTTGTGCAGCTTCACAGTGATAGATTTTTGTTGAGATGAGTCCCTGCATGGAGATAGGCTTACTATTACTGATATATTGAATAAACATGGTGATAGAGAGTAAGGACAATTAGCTAAATTTAGAGCATAGATTCAAATTCCTTCACCTTACATTGTCCATTATGTCTGTTTCAGGAGCCTAATTGCCACCGGAGAAAGACATTTCCACAAATAAATTAGAACACTAGTGGCCTGGAAGTGCTATTTTTTCATCTACTGTCCATACGCAGTCTAAACAGCATTCCAGATTTAAGTGGTCCATTCTAGGTGATTTCATCCGAGCCTAGAATAGTAACTGGTAAAAATACTACTTCTGTAAATCTTTCTTCTTTTCAATCCATGTGTGCTTCAGTTTGGAATAAGGTCATCCATCCTTTTTTCAATTGGATGAGAGTACAAAGATTATTCTTTCCCTCGTGTAGGCTGCTCAGGAGTTTGTTTTCTGACCAACACGTGTTTCTATAAGCCTGAAACAGAAGTGGGAGAAGATGCTCTTGGTGGGATAGCCATGGTCTTGTTAGCCTAGTCCTGTTGTGATTGTCTTGGGTTTATTCTGCATTGTATGTTCTCTCTGCAAGGCAGTACCAAAATGCATAATTGTGATGGGTTTGGCTGGGATAAAGTTAATCTTTTTCAGAGTAGCTGGTATGGGGCTGTGATTTGGATTTGGGCTGAAAACAGTGTTGATGATGCAGGGATGTTTTGGTTATTGCTGAACAGAGAGTCACAGCCCTTTCCACTTCTTACACCACCCCACCAGCAAGTAGGCTGGGCTTGCACAAGAAGCTGGGAGGGAACACAGCTAGGACAGCTGACCACAACTGACCAAAGGGATATTCCATACCATATGGCGTCATGTTCTGCATAAAAAGCTCTGAAGTCCCCAACACAAGAAGGAATAGTCTCCCAAGGGCAGTGGTAGATTCCCTCACATTGGACAGTTTCGAGTTTCAGCTTGACAGGGTGCTGAGCCATCTCATATAAACTACAGCATTCATTAGAAAGGTTGGACCAGATGATACTTGAGGTCCCTTCCAACCTGGCATTCTATGATTCTGTAATTCTCTGGACCTGTTGGAGAGTGTCCAGAGGAGGGCCACAAAAATGATCAGAGGGCTGGGACACCTCTCTTATGAAGACAGGCTGAGGGAGTTGGAGTTGTTCATCCTGAAGAAGAGAATTCTCCAAGGGGGACCTTATAGTGACTTCCTACTACCTGAAAAAGGCCTATAAGAAGGCTGTTTCACAACCAAGTCCACCCTCTTTTGACATCTTTTTTACATGGCTACCCTTCTGGAAGACCACTTTTTCCCCTGCCATCCATCACTCCCTCCTTCCCTCCCTCCCTCTCTCCCTATATTTCCGTCTTGTCTCAGCAACCAGAATGTGTGCCTTTTTTCATGTTTGCTTTGACATATTTGCTTTTTAATTTTATGACTAAATTATTATTTTTTAACTTACTGAATGTCTTTCAGGATTCAGTTGACACAGCAAAAGCAGAAGGTTTATTATACTGGATTTTTAATACTACTTGTGAATGACATATATCAGACCGTGTCTTTTAAACCAGTTAATCCAATACCCCTCAAGTCAAGGAGGTTTGCTGTTCTCCTGAAGAACAGATTTTATCATCTTGCCAATTTCATAAATGTACTGTCTGGTTGCTCAGTCAACATCTCCATTAGAAATCCTATTCTTTTTTCAACTCAACCATTTTAAATTGTAATTAGACCAAAAGCTGGCCTACAAGTACTGGCCCACTTACATTGTTTTGTTCAAATCTGAAAAGGAAAAACAAAGGCCTTTTAAAGAGCTCTTATTATTTCAAATTCAAGTAAAAGACTGTCACGGCAATGGCTAGACAAAAACTATTGCCTACCCTGTCTTCCTTTCCCATTCCAAGGTAATTTTACTGCACATAACAAGTGCTGTTCTGATACTTCATCTTTAATTTAGACTTCCCAAGAATTTGTCAGCTTAAGCTGGAGACTTAACACTATTTTTATGCAGCTTTTTTGTACTTAATGACAATCAAGCCATTCTGCTGCGGAGCAGTAAACGAGCTCACTGCAAGATGCCAATTGGGAATCACAATGGGAAATAACTGATCTCCTGTGTGATATTAGCTAAAATGGTGTGTCCTACAGCCAACCTTGAGACTTTGTAAAACATTGTTTTGTGAGAGATTAACTCACACTTAATACAAACTGCAGCAAACCTCACACATTATCAGATAATACAGTGGCTTTTTTTAAATGTTATAGTTTATTGAGTGGTGATTAAAGGTAGCAATATTAATTATCTGTTAAGAGATTTCTGTGTATTTATACTTCATGTGTGCACACGCACGTGAATTAATGAAGTTAAAAGCAACTTTAAATCTGACCTCCGTTATTTTGTTGCCACTGTTACTGGCATAATAATGAGGTGCTCTTGATCAATTTGGGGACACATGAGAAAATGTAAAGGATCAAATTTACCTGTTTTCTCAGGTGAATATGAACTGCTGTTTATACCAAAACAAAATAACTGTAAATCTGAAATAACTGGCAAAGAGGAAAGTGTTGAGTTTCTGACTATTTTGCTTTAGAAAAACACTCCATAGCAGCTAAAATATGCTGGTGATGCTTGCAAGCAATCTTAAACAACAACAACAAAACCAAAACTAAACCAAACCAAAACAAACAAACAAAAAACAAACCACAAGCCCTGAGATCATATTAAAAACTCAAATCTAGGTCCAAATGAGAATTCTGTTTTGTTTTATGGTAAAAAGGGATAAGAAACAGAACTCACTTCAAACTTGACAAACTAAGGTTAATGTATCATCCTTGATTTACTTTTAGCTTATTTATGTCATGGAGAAGGTAAAACAAAAATTGGAGAAGAAGCTCAGGATGCCTGAAAAACACTTGTCTTAATTTAAACAGATTACTTGAGGCCACGCGATTCATAATCTAATGATTGTTCTTTGTGACCAGAGGAAAAGACTTGTTATTTTCAGTTGTTTCATCTCAAAGTTATCCTGAATGTTGCTGTGCAAAGCATGGTTACCTTCAGTGTGAAAGGATACTGTAAGGAAAATCAAGGAACTCCAATGGGGTAAAGTAAGAAGAATTAGCAG
Organism: Apus apus; assembly: GCF_020740795.1. NCBI lineage: Eukaryota > Metazoa > Chordata > Aves > Apodiformes > Apodidae > Apus > Apus apus. Next base: position 43,055,693 of record NC_067284.1, read on the forward strand.
CATTAGCTGTCCAGGTCTCCCCCAATGTCCTATTTCATACAATCAGGAGGCTGTAACTGAAGACATATCAACTTACACCAGTCAGTGTTAACCCATTTTCTCTTGCCACCCACTGGCTGAGAATTTCTATCTTGTACTGTTCAAGTTGCTCTGCCACCTGTCAGTGTTATCTTGACAAGTACCTTGGCTTTCCCGGTTACAATGCATAGTAGGTCATGCATATGAAAAGCACTCCTATTTCTTGTAAGTTATCAGAGCACACATTATGTCCTGGGGTTATCAAAAAGCTCCTATGAGTATGTCAAACTGTTCCCCAGCTCAGGTGATGCCTAAAGTTGCACAGTACGGGCTTCAGGTATTGCTGCTATTAAATGCTTTGCTTTGACTGGAGAACTTTTATCAGAGAAAGCTACTATCTGCCTTACCTCCTGGACAACACCATAAGATTCTTTGCTGCTATTTCTACAAAGCACTTGCTACATTTTAGGTAGTTGTTCTTCCCTTTGTGTGTATGGTGAGATATATATATATAAGTTAAAGTTCCACCTTTTCAGCAATTACCTCAATTTCTTGCTTCATTGTGCTTGCAGGCACAGATTCCTTTTTAAATAACATCTAAACAAAATGTGCTAATGCACAGATATATACCGCCAAGACTCACTGTTACTTGAGGGAGAAAAAATGGCAGCAGAAGTAGTATTTCCATATGACAAATTCATGCACAATATTGTACTACAGTACAAACCAGGAACTTGACTCTTCTACTCTTCTTGCTTTAGAGGCTACCTGCAGCATAGGTTTCAGGATAGGTGAGACAGCAGCTTCAGTGTAAGGGCAGTACTACCTCCACGTGGCTGGAGAAGGGAACAGGCAGTGTCAACACAGAGAAGGCGGTGAGTATGTAGTGGACAGGCTTTCTTCTCTTTTGGGTTGATGAAGAAACAGCACCTGCTCCTAGAGATGGCTTAAAGAAGTGCTTCATGCTGGAGTTTATGGTAACTGCAGCTCAGGTCTCAGATGTGTTTCCAGGAGAACTTAAAATGCAGCAGATGCTGACAGATTGTGATAGGCTCATATTTTCTCATTTTAGTGTCAGACATGATTCCTTGTGTTGTAATGTAGGTAAGCAAATAAAAATAACAATATTCCTAGCATGCTGCAGCTTAGTCAGGCTCTACATCTAGACTAATTGAGGCAAAAGGGATGATTTGTCCCAAAGCCCATCATTTGGAAAGATTAGAGTCCAAATTTTTTACAGTAGAATATTTGATCAAAGAGACATAGAGAGAGCACATATATATGTATATGTGTTATGGAGTCAAAACTTTTGGCCTGGATCTCTTCGATACTTTGTATTTCATTACCCTTATGGGAAGTTTAGTTTTAGGAGATGTTTGTGCCTGACTATGTGGGTAGGTCCTGTTTAAAAGAACATATACACACTCAAAAACTCCACAAAAACCCCCAAGAAAAACAACAACAAAAACAAACACTTTTTTTTTTTGTTCATGTGTTGCATATTTGTAAGGGCAAAGCAAGGAGACTGCTTAATTTCCATCACTTTGCTTCATCAGGAAGTAAGAATGAATTCATTAACCTCTCCTGCATCTCCTATACTGAAATATGTCTGCTTCAGAATACACAGCCTAAGGAGTTTACACTCTATGTCCCTAATTTCCTAGAATGTTAACAGTGAAGCCTAAAGGAACTTGGCTTATATATAAACATGTTTACTTGCAATCCAAGACCCTAACCACCACCCCAAGGGGACTCTTTGAAATGAGAAATTCTTGGCAAAAAATGCAGACTTGTATTGTCCAAGTCAAGCCAACTAGCAAAATGAGGTCAAATAATGATAAGAACTCTGTTATTGACCTTCCTGTGGTTTCTCTGTGTAAGCACTGGGTAGCATAGCATTGCTGATAATTAAATTTTGTACATATTATACAGCTTTCCAGTATCAATATGATATTCTTTTTCCTTCAGATAAAGCTAGAATCAGCATGTTAAAGGCCATTTCCTACTTATAGTTGAAAATATCTGTAAATATTTGCCCTTGCACAGGTTACAAGCTCTTTAATAATGTTCTAGGTGGGGTTTTTTGTTTGTATTTTTCTCTTCATTGACTACAAGTCATGTGTGGTATAGAGGAACTGGCCAAATTAATTTTACTTTATCACTGTTATCTGATTCAAGGAATTATCTAACATGTGTTGCTTTAGCATTGGGCTTTTCAGTAAATATGCCAGAACTTGTAATTTTTCTGAAGTATTGCATGTGTATATGAAATTAAATACTTTGTACTTGTTTCTCCTCATTAGACCCTTGTCTCTTGAACTACTAAATAAAATGTCACTAAAATGCACAGTGGCAAAACCATGTTTGTCATCCCCAGCAGCAAGAGGTGTTGTTTCTTGCATGTAATAATGCATAAAAGTTCTGATCATGGAACAAATCAACAATCAAGTGTCAGGAGCGGAAGCATATGAAGTAAAGGCATCTTACATTTTAAGCAGAGTGAAGAAGGAAAAGCAGAATAAAAAGATACAAAAATAAGACAGTGGAAAAATCCCAGAAAGAAGTCAAGGCAACAGACGTGCCTGATAAGATCAGCAGCAGTCCTAGTACACTCCTTATCTAACCAAGTATATTTCCCCGGAATCCCAAATCATTAGATGAGCAAATATTTTGCCTTTAGAAAAACTCTGAATTATCTGATAACAGGCACATGTCACAGTATAATTGTCTCATGTTTTAATCCTGGCTTGTTTCACTGTATAGCTCAGGACGAATCACTTTTCACCCCTTACCATTTCCTAAGTGTGAATAATTATAGCTATCCTACTTCACAAAGATAGTATTAGGAACAATTTAATTGATGCCTCTGTAGTGTTTTAAGAAACTTGGGTGGGTAGATCAATGCTAAATTAGAGCAGGCAATTATATTCAGCCTGAGGGAGGGAAATCAATATCCATATGGCAAGGCAAGAGGGATACTTTCATGAGCCTGTTTTAAATCTCTGTTACTCCACTCTCACACCCCTATATTTTGTGAACTTCCTTGGAATAAGTTCTGAACAGCACGGTCAGACCTGGTAAGTCCATACGTGTGAGGAACAATGACCAAAATGCTTTGCATGGAACAGTAAGAGAAAGCAAAGAACCATAGTAGATAAAATTGTTACGTTAAACAGGCTTGCTTTTTTATCAAGTTCTACCTTCTAGGGAAATAATTTTATTACACTTCTAGAGGAAAACTAAAAATGCTGACACTGTGTTTTACCCATTTATGACAGAGACTTCTTTTCCTTCCTTTGGAAGAATGATTTTTATTCAGCTACTCTCAAGATAAAATTCTTTCTCATGCAAAGTGAGGTATGACCTGAACCTTCAAAATCAATTCACTGATTTTATCTTAGGGCGAAAAAGCTTCTAAAGGTTAGTTTTATGCCTAAATACATAAATTCCACTCATAAATATTTTCAAAATATTAGATCTACCTCAAAGTAATACTGAAACACGAAAACTTTGAAATAGGTTTCTGGAATACTTTTCTCATGAGCAATGTTGGGAAAAATCCTTACAAATTTTATGAAAAATCCCACTTTTTGTACAAATAAAATGCTATATAAACACAGTTACAATTAATTTTGGTTTGATTCACAGGATCCAGTTCTCTGATTGGTTGTGATCTCTGCACAACTCACTGTTTTATCCAGCAGGTGAGGACTGTTCTGGGCAGGGAAGCAAGCGAGGCGGGGAGGGAGTGATAACAAATGCAGTGATCCATAGTTATTAGGACAATTCCTTTGGGGAAAGGGGAGAAGTTGGCAGCTGGGATTACATTAGACTAGCCCTGAAGCCCTAGATCACCTCCACGTCTCAGATCCAGTGCCAGAATTAAACAGCAACTCAGATTTGGGCCTGGAGAGTACAGCACATTAATACTGACAGATGTCTTCCTGGAGAAAGCCTATACACAGGTGTACGTGTGTGCTGCTCTTCATGCTCCTGGGAACCCACAGAGAGTCTTTCAACTTAAGACTGAATTCGATTTGAATATTGGCCCTTTTTTTCTTTTGGTGTTTATTGCTAATGGAATGCATATTTTGCAAATTTTGTGTGAAACACATTGAATTTCCACAAAGCCAAAAAGCCCAGATCCTTTCACAAAAATGTGCTTCTACCTGAAATCTTTCTCTTCACTGCTACTGATAATACTGTCGTTGTTTGTGGGACTTGCAATTAAAAGTTAAGTGAGAGTTTTTGTTTATTTTGCAGTAGAATTCTTAAATATTTATGAAGGACCTTCAGTCTATCTTGCCTTGAGGAAATACAGATAAATTAATAATTTATGTAGTTGTTTTGCAGAAAATTAAAGGCTGGGAACAAGTGTTTAAAAATTAAATCATCCACAATCTAAGACAGCAGATGTTATTTTGTTAAAATCTTGCAAACAACAGAGTACAATGAGGTGTTGTCTTCTCGTTGGTCCAATTGAAATCTTAACGATTCATTACAATTGAGCAGATTCTAAAGCCTGAGGCTAGCTAATGTCAGAATAATGAAAAGGAACTTCAATTATGTCGCCTAGATTTTTTATTTGTTTTTGTTTTATTTTATTGCCTGCAGTGAGATTCTGTATCTGTATATTATGCAGTCATTTGTTAGATGTTGCACTCCCACAAAAATCACTTCAGATTTCATTAGTAACCCTATAATGGAATCCCCTGCAACTAAATTTTTTTTTTGCATCTACCTGTGTAAAAAAAACCCATATACTAAAAAGATTGTGGAGTTGTCTTCTCTAAAGATATTCAAAACCAGCCTGGATGCAGTCCTGTGTGATGTCTTCTGGGCGACTGTTCTTTAGCAGAGGGGTTCAACTAGATGATCTCTAGAGGTCCTTTCCAACTCCATTAATGCTGTGTTTCTCTGATTGTGAGACTATTTTAGATGGAAAAGGGATCCTGCAATTACATAGCTTAATAACTTAATGATTTTTATTATTTTTTTTCCAGCATAGCTCTTTTTCTTCTTTTTTTTTTCTTTTTTATTAATGATAGCTGTCTGTAACTCTCACTTACTCTGCATATCATATCTAGCCAATTTCTAGTTGACATCATAAGTCAATAGAATAGGAAAAATGGTATTCAGACTGGGTCTGTAAGGGGTTTCCTTCTTGGCTTCAGTTAACTACCCTGACAATACAGTTCCAAATTCTGCTTTTGTATGTTTAAATGCCTTCCATGATGATACCCGCATTGAGAAATTGAAGACAAATTGTCTTACTTGAAGTACGGACAGGCATGCTGTCTCTTGGTCATAAGATTTTACAGTAAAATTCTCTACAACTACAGTATTCCTGTTTGCACCAGGGGAGGTTTAGATTAGATAATAAGAAACAATTCTATACTGAAAAGGTTGTCAGGCACTGCAACAGTCTGCTCAGGGAAGTGGTGGAGTAACCACTTTTGGAGGTATTTAAAACATATGTAGGTGTGGTACTCAGGGACTTGGGTTAGTGCTGGGTTTGGCAGTGTGCTCAGTAAATATTTGGACTCTGAGATCTTAAAGGTCTTTTCTAACCTAAATGAGTCTAATATTCTATGTCCTAAACATGATCTGATGGTTAGTCATCCTTTTGGATCTGTTTCTAGTGCAAGGTTTCCAAGATCAAGACAAAACCCTAACAAAAAAAAAAAAAAAAAAGAAATGGTAACAGAATATGGGCAAATATTTACTCTATGAATGCAAATGCTATGAGGACTTTAAGTGCAGAACTTTAAAGCAAGACCAAATAAACTATATATTCATTTCTACTCTCATTTTTTGCCTGCTTGACTGTGACTCCAACTACATGTACAAAACTTGGTCGTTTTGGCAATGTAAAGACATGAGCATATCATTTTGTAATCACAACTTCAAATATAAAACTAATTTTTTACCCTTCAAATAAAAGATCTGTACAGTAGAGGAGAGGAGAGAATTTTGTACTTAGACTCCATCTAATAAGAACCCCAAGGATTTCACTGCTATTAAAAATGTAAGTTAAACAGAGACATTTTTATTTAAATAAAAGTATATGTAGGAAAAATACAGTCATAAAAGGGTGCTCTTTCAAGATACCATGTGAGAATTCAGCAATGTGATTCCCAAGATGTGAATAAAGGCAGAACAACTAAAAACTTGCCCATTGCTTGATAATATAATTCAGCTCAGCAATTTGGCATTTTCTGATCAGAGGAAGCCAAGGATTGGTGATTCATCTGCACTGATGTTAAATTATGGTTAGTTAGATATATAAGACTGTAATTGCAGAGTAATAATAAATGAGATAGTTTCACAAAAGCTACATACATAACAGTTCATAGACTCAGTCTGTTCTACTCTCCTTCAAAATGTCCATCTTCAATCAGCATTGCAAAAATCAGTCTATTTTTTTCTTGTGTGGTTTGTTTTGTTTGTTGTTGTGGGGTTTTTTCCCTGTTCTAAATATCAGTTGCTGTTTATGAGACTGAGTATTCCTAGTGATATCAGAGGAACCTAAGTTTGCCTGGCACACATATCTTAATAAAAAGGCAGCACTCTGAATAAACTGGAGTGCTTGAAAGTAGAATCATTTTTCTAAATATTAAATGTAAGGGACATAATTTGCAGATTGATTTGATTGCATTAGAAGCTTGCATCTCTTGACTTTCTCTAGATGTGCACTTCCGTATATGCAATTTTTCCTTTTTTTTAATGTTCATTTTACTGAGTGAATTAATCTCACATTCCCACTGCTGGGTTTTTTTCCTCATTTATTGTGTCAGTGTTAGTCAACATAGTCAAAATATGAATCTATTGCCTAGTTTTTAAGGGGCTATTATGAGATGCCAACCATTTTATTTAACTCTTTCCAGACACAAAACGCAATTTATGAATGTGATCAAGTTCTAGAGGCTTCCTGTGTGATGCAGAGCATTACTGTAACAAGCACTAATACTGTAAAGACAAAACACTAGAAATGCTCACATTTTGAATCAGCTGGTTTGCTTTGCTGTGAGATACGGTTGAAAACTTCAGTTGCCCAAAAACCACGGGGTGCCTGAAATTTATTCTTGTTTACTCGTGGTTGAAAGAGGAGAAGAAATAAAGTATTTTGTATTCTGCCATCAAGCAGAGGAGAACATCTAAGATGCCTCAAAATATCTGGCAACTCACTGGTCATAGAACACACCTCACACCTTAAAAGTTCAAGGGTCAGATCTTTACTCAGATCTTACTTCAAAATAAGCTGTAATAAAAATCTCTGCCTTCCTCTTTCCTGATACAATTTCTATGAAGACTTTCTATAAAATCTTTTAGTTGCAATGAAGCATTGTTTCATAACAAGGAAAGTAATTTTGGATCAACATTGTTAACTAATGCATTAAGTACTATTAAAATTCATGCAGCTGTGCCTCTGTAAAACATAGTGGATTTAAAACTGTTTAAATGTCTGCAGCTCTGTTGACTTAAGACCAAAACCCTTTAAAATAATCTGAAGTTTGGGCCCAAATGTAAGACAAACTGTCGAACATTAAATGAAAAGAAGTTATAATTGTGTTTCTCAAAAACCTCCTTCTATTTGGAAACCAAAAGTAACAGAAATGTTGTGAGAAGTTAATAGTATATTTGAAACTTCTTCTAATTTCCTGGAACTCACAAACAGCTGGTTTGCATAATATCTACAAGCATTGCAGATTAGATGCAGCTATCACTTGCAACAGGACTAACCAATCTGAAAGTGCACTCTCCTTTACATTTTAGCAGTCATGTCTCATTACACACCTAATGTTCTATTACTCTGTCTAATGTAACATGACATGACTGGTAAAATTTGAGGAAGCAAACAATTTTTCATATTAGAAACCCACTCTTCCTCTCTCTGAACTTGTTGTCGATTCCATTTTGAACGTACCAAACTGTAATCTTGCCTAAATCACCTATATAGGAGAGCTAGCTAATGTAGCAGCTATTTTACTACCAGAGGAATGAAAAGCCAAACTTGAACAGATTGACACATCACTAAAATAAATTAAAAAATAAAAATAAAAAATCCAAACCTGACATATGACATTTGTTTCCTTGAAATTGCTTTGAAAGCTTGTTATGGTTGAGTACAAGTTTTTCTCTTCTGTTTATGTATCCTACTACCCACACATTCAAAATAAAATCAAATTGTACTTTTTTAATTAAGAAAAATATCACATAGATAGATATTAGGGAAAGTATATTGCAAAGTTTTATTCTTTTTGGGACCTGAGTACTAAGACTTGAGAGCAGAGGGAAATATCTCAGTCCTGCACATATGACATATAAGTCCTTACAGAAATGCAATTCCCATTAACTTTGATAAGCGATCTCTTTCAGTAAAGCTTTTGAACTGCAATGAACAAACACTTACTTGTCACATCTATCTGGAGTATGAGAAGAAATGGCAGCTACAGCAGAGTCCTCAGGTTGATTGATGTGTCACAACCTGTTGAATTCAGCAGGGCTAAAAGTGATATAAGCTGTTACTTCAGTCTTAGGATTGAGGACCACTACACAGCCTTAGGTCGTTGAGATTTCCAATTGTCTGAATAAGCCTCTTTTCAATGTGAGGCTGGCATCCAGAGGAAAAAAAAACAAACTTTATGTCTGAACCTACTGAAATCTGATATAAGAAATATTTTAAATGAGACACAGTGAATCTCAAGAGGATTTTTCCTTAAGGAACATGGAAAAATAACCAGGTTCACCTAGAATATTTCTAATACCAACAGCCATTACCTAACACTGTATAGTCCTGAAATGAAAAGTCTCAAAACAGTCACCTTAAAAAACTGGACGTTGTGCTCTGTATGTGGGTGGGTGGGGTCCTCATTCGATAGACAGTTTTCACAAGTGAAATCTCCCATTCAGGAGGCACCCTGACAAATGGGACCCTGCCCTCATTCAACAAGGAACAGTGGCCAGCAAGAGGAGCCCAGCAGAGGCAGAGTGCCACCTTGCAAAAGACCCGCCGTCCTGTTTAAGGGCAAAATATGTGTGTGAAAATAAGACTCATTGCTCTGTCAATCCTGTTGGGGGAGTCAAACAACCACCTGGACTCTAGTTCCCCACCAACTCATTTCCAGAACATTCTTGAACCCAACAGTGAGCCTGGGCAAAATGGACCACAACATCATGCCAAGACGGCTGGTGGATCCAAGGGAGGTGATATCTTTCCTAGGCCCTTTCCTACCTCTCTCCCAACTTTTATCATCTTACTTGATTTTCAGTAAAGTTGTGTTTTGGATAAACCTCTTGTGCAATGGTCATTACCCTTAGAGTACCACACAGAGAATTCAAGAGATAATCTGACCAACTGGCTTGTTAAAATAAATTAACTAAGAGAGGGTTTACCTTGCCCCAGGGGCTGTTAGAAAAGGTTAACTCTTCCCGTACCCAACAGGCAGGACAGGTTAGAACTTTACCTTGGCCCAACTGAGCGAGCTGGGACAAACATTTCAGGACATTTTCATTATTTCAAAAGTGACCAGGTCTGATTAAGTCTTTGACAGTAACCAGAAGAGGACTACAGATTCAGTAATAAAAATTAGTCTGCTGAGTACCAACAAACTTACAAAAGCGGTTCTCCTAAGTTTGTGGTAATTATCTGTTTGGCTAGATCTTAGACATTCTAGTGCCTATATCCAGTCACACCAAGACCAGTACTTGCACATTGCTGTAAAAAAAACCCTGTTAATAAGATCATTTAGCAAAGCCCAATTGCATAAAGAGGGTCTTCATGAAAACCAATTTCTTCTTTATTCTCATGTCAAGGGCTTCTTTCATTCTCTATTTTTTTTGCTGTCAGTCAGTCAATGTCTTTGGAGACAAACTCCCTGTCTTGGTAGTAGTTGGGTTAAGTATTAATTGGGCAAAGGCATTTCATGCGATAGAACTCTTGGGTTTTGATGCATCAAATCTGTACTATCATGAAGAAGGGCTGTAACAGCTGTTTCTTTTTCTACCGAGATTTTGAAAAACTTCTGAAGTTTCTTAGAGGAAAAATAACAAAAGTTCATTATTTTCACTCAAAGACTTTAGATACATACTTAGTATGATAGCCATATTAGCATTTTCTTATTTTAAGTAAACATAAACTATATACAGAATATTTACACCTGGTACCAGGAAATTATTAGAAATAATTCAAGTTTTTATATAAAGTTTGTTGAAAAATAAATTTGGTTGTGCAGACCTCTTGTAAAAAAAGGCTATTTTTCAGTTTACAGAGGAATTTTCATGTTGTAATACTGAATACTCTAAATATACAGTATTGCAATAACCAGAACATTACAAACTTTCTTAAACTGTCAAGTTAAGTGTACTGTGCTTAAGCAAAATTAGTGCTAGTTTACATTTTATTGAGGTAACATAAATAGTAAGTGGTGGTTTAATCTGCAGAATAAAATCTCCTACATGTAAATATTTCTTCTTTTTTTTTTTTTTTTTTTCATTTGAAAGGCCATTTTGGAGCACTACCATTAGAGAATATTTATAGATTTTATCCCAGTGTAAATAAAACAGTTTTTATTGCAAGCTTTTCACAGAGGAAGGATACACATTTACACTATATGTTTTCAAATGTAAAGGAAAAAATAAAATTAAAAAAATAATTAAAAAAAAAAGGAAAATGAGAGAGCTATCCATTAAATATCTGATGTAGCCATGCAGAAAGCTTTACACAACCACTACAGCATATTCAAATTTTTTTTTTAATTCTGAAAATTTGGGACTGGAAAACATAAAAAATATATTGCCTTTCCAGCTCTTTTTTTCTGACTGACTAAATTTGTATCTTTCTCTAGATGTTGTTGCTGTTGTTGTTGTTATTATTATTATTAAGGTTTCCCATTTTTAAAAATAATGTGTTAAAAGAAAATGTCTGAATGTCAGAATCCATTAATTGGAATGTTTTGTGTTCTTTTTTATTTTATCCTCAACCCATATAATCAATATACACTCAGAATACACTATTTAATGTGCAACAAACCTGTCTTGAACAGCAACCATCAAGACTATGGACAGGTCCCAAAACATCCATTCTTGGACAACTAATTCCTTACAAATGACCATAAGGTGACATCACATAAACAGAGGCAGTAGCTATTGTGATGCTCTCAAAACAAAGTTTTTTTATTAATATCTCTCAGGTGCTTTTTGCTTACCAAATAGATCATATAGTGAGCTTAAAGAAAAAAAAAAAAAAAAAGGAAAGATCATAAAAAGTCATTCACTTTAACTACTACACAAAGCAGAATTAGCTATGCCAAATAAATTCCTGACAGTTATTACTCCACAACACTGCCCAAATTTCCAGTGAAAATTATTCCGTAACCACCACAAGAAATCTATGTCCCTATTTAACCAACAGAACTACACTTTTGCTCTCCTGGGTTGTAAGCCTTACAAAGGGATTGTTCCTTGCAGAAGAGAAAAAGAAAAGAAAATTGTCTTTTGAAAAGGTGTGTTTAAAGAAACGAAAAGCAAAAGCCCAAGCCACTCTCTGCTGTGGACTTCATCAGGAGAAACAGTGTTTTCTTCTGAAAAGTAGTTATTTACTATTCTGAGGGGGGTAATTTTTACCTCTGCTTTTCTCCAGCAATATAATCCCCAAAATAGTCCTTGTTTTCAGTAGTTGTCTCATTTTTTAAGTCTCAGATTTACTGTCTTCCTAGCTATACATATAGATGCGTGTATATGCGTTCCTGTACTTCTATATATAGATAGATAGATATTTGCACTCCAATCCGAGACATATTTTAACTCTATGAAAGAACACATCTTTGCAATCATGACAGTGTGCCAGCTGAATCGGTATCCTTTTCTCTTTGTTGCCAGGACTATTACAATGAAATTGTCTCCATTTGTGATCTCATATTATAAAGATTCCCAAAGCTCTGACAGCTCAAGGCACTATGATATACTTCTCTTATACACTGTTAAAGCAGATGTAGGGAGCATAGTTCTCTGTAGAGCATAAGAAAAGATTTATAGACATGGTGAAAGAACACTTTCCCTACTGCCCTCTTAAAATAATTATGACTTTCCATTAATCTCTTTCTAAATCAAGTGCAGAATGACAAAAGCATAAGGAAACAAGACACAAAAATACCATTTACAATAAGTTCTAGTGGACTATTTCAGCAACTTGTCACATCCTTGGGTGAAAAACATATATCATTGTCTCAAGAAGACATATCATAGAACCATAGAATCATAGAACTATTCAGGTTGGAAAAGACCCTTGGGATCACCGAGTCCAACCATCATCCCTACTCTACTCTATCTCCCCTAAGCCTTACTATGTGTACCTTAATAAGGTACTATATGTACCTTACTATGCAAAATAAGTATTTATTTTGCCTAAAACTGTTTCAAAAACTTTTTTCTTCCTTGATTGTGGTGCTACTATAGTACTTTCATACACTGCTATACACTGAAGGAGTGAACAGATACAAAGTGAGAGACACATAAAAGGTCACTATATGACATGAGAGAAACATAATAGATTGACCAGCTCTAGCAGTTCTGAAGAAATATTCTTATTTAGAAAAACAAAGGACCACTGAAATTAAATCAGCCCTTAATTTTAAAGAGACCATAGCTGTTCTTCATTCAGGTTGTTAGAGGCAACTCTGATTTGTCTGATCTACCAGTAGCAGCTCCATGGACTCACTGATACATGGGATTAGGTAGCTGCCGTGTGTTCAAGGGTGTCTGTGACTTTCCACACTGCCATTTCTGCCTAAGCCTAATATATCTTACTGTAGCAGTACACACTGCTGAATTAATAGCCTTCATCCTCCGTGTTAATTACACTGAATAAAACCATTCAAGATTAGTTGTTAACTTGTCAAGAAAAGGTTGGGACAAAACCAGCCTTCTGTTACATGGATCGTAAATGCAGAATTCCTCTCTCAGGTGTTCCCTGACTGCCTCTCTCAGCTTAACAGTGCCTTGACAGGCTGTAAAACCATCCACACGTCTGGCTGTTGAAGTGCTTCAGCTCACCCACTCAGCCCCTCACCCTGCTGGCAAGGTTGCCCCTCAGTCTCACAGACACCGGGCAACACACACAAAGCCTTCACAACAACAGGGTTATTTCAAATGGGGAAGGACAACCTGCTCATAAGATGTGGCCAGCAACCCTTTCGAAGAGCAGGCTTAATTCACAATCCAAACCAAATATTTTGCTCCTGGCTGACCTGTCCATGGCTGCTGTGCTGTGTCTGCTCAGTGGCTCCACACAGGTATGCAGGCTGGGTTATCCCCTTCTCGTGGGTTTGTAACCCTAATTTTTTTGAACTTAAAACTTCCAATGCTGCCTGTGGTTTCATGGCATGAACCCTACACCTGCATTTTAGAGAGAGATTGCTAAATATATTCTGATAGACTCCTGCTGTTATGTAGCAGTACATTCAGCTAACACTGTCATCCAGTGAAAACCACTAAATGGAGGCACTAAAAGATGATCTGGACACATAAAAGAAGTGAATAACTAGTGATTGAAAGGATTTGTATTATGAAAGTGCACTAAACGAAAATATACCAATTTGTGTGATGACTTCAAAGAAAATTATAACATAAATCCAAATGGTTTACGAACTACAAGGAGTCAGCACTCAGAGGATCTTTTAGCAGAAATTACAAAGAACTTTAAATAAAAGACCTTGTACAGTAAAATGCAAAAAAAATCTGCAAAGAAACAGAAATAACTTCTGAAAGAAAAGTTACTTTAGACCCATTAGGCTTGCTTATTTTGTTTAGCCAAACCTTCCACACTCTGATAAATTCCTGTGCCAGTGGATCTTGGTGGATGGTGAAGCTTGATTCTTTGAGATCAAGTACTTTCATTACTTAAAACAAAACATTTCTGTAATCTGTGTACTTGGAAGAGAGGTACCCAGGTACTTCTTTAAACTCAGTGTAATCTTATGCATGCAAGGAGTGAAAATAAAAGGTATGAAATGACACTTAGCTTGCAAGTGTGGTGGTGCAGAAATTTCCTACCAGTGTAGTAGTGGCCTGTAAATGTTAAAAATATTTATATTATTTAATCTAAAGAAGACAAAGCAGAGGGAAGGAGCACGATGGAAAAGAAAAATGTCCTAGCAACAGGCTTCAGATACACTTTCGTCGAGACCTGTGGATTAAAGGCAGCATTAGTTGTTGTGCTCATGTGTTTCTGATGCTTTCATTGCAGTACAGATTCTTCTCCTTTGCCAAGGAAGCAATATATAAGAAATAGCTAGAAATAACCTGAAAGAGTAAAAACTCCTGAATCTGGAGCAAAAACCCCCTGGTAAAATAGGTCATTAATGATCCCTGCACACTAGTAAAATTTGTCCCTACAAACAACTGGCCTAAGGTGGTCTTAGACTCGGTGGATCTTCAGTGAGCTCACCAACTTACATGTAGGGATGTTTTTTAAAGTCCCAGGAGCCTTTACAAAAACCTTTGGCTGAACAAAGAAGAAAAACAACCAGTCAGCCAAATAAACAACCAATAGATTTTGTTTTCTTATTCTCCGATATGTAAAGAAGATCGAAAAAAAATAATAAAATTGAAACATATTGAAATGTTTTAATGCAGAAATATATGAATATATTTACTTTATTTTGTATTCAGTTTTTTTCCAAGACTGCACTTATTTCTAGGTTCACAGATATCTAGCTTTGTTGCATTATGTATGTTAATTCGCACTTCCTCTTGGACTTAAATACAATAAAAATTGTATCATGCTCAGCAAAATCAAATAAGAAAATGCTTGAATTAACAACACTAACCATGCTTTAATTATTGAAATCTTGCCTATATTTGTACTGTTTCCCTTAAGCTAGCTGATAAAAGTTATATACCAAATACCGGTAACTGCATAGAGCATGAAAAAATTATGCTTCCTTTTTTGCTATAATATATTAATATGAAGATGTGTATAGAGACATTTTTTACTGAATGAGCAATGCTAATGATTATCACTTTCCTTTTAGACAAGTTGCATGGTAAATCATGAAGTTTCATAGTGAGCTCCCTGACAAGGAATTAAAATGAACAAGGTTAAATTCATGTCCATTTCGCTTTCATCAAATTCAGTGAAGATTTGAATGAGATAACCTTTACGATGTGTTTATTAATATGTGTGCATTTTTATGGACATATATAGAGAACAATGAATAGGTATATTATCAGCTGAGCATATATTGTTATTAGTATTCTATTATGGGGAACGTATTATTGTTTATATTAAGTAGGGATATTTCAATGAACCAATCTCTAATTTGTAATGGCAGCAACAAGTCCAATCCTACAGGATAGAAGATTAGCTCAAGACAAAGTCTTTATATAACTTTTCCACTGCTACATTTGACAAGAAAAAACTTTTTTTTTTCAATGAGTTCAAACATTGCAGGGGCTTGCTTTGAAAGTGTAGACCTCTGTTACCCTTGTAATACTTTACTCAGCAATATATAGAATATTTTCCCTTTTGCTCCACATTACACTCATGACACATGATGCCTGGCTTTTGTGTAATTAAATGTTGGACTCTTGACACTTGTACAGAAAAAAATCACATTTTGATGGGTAGCGCATTGTGAGTGAAAAAAAAAAAGACCTGTTTGTCATCCTGCATTATGTCAAATCACCACAATAAATTAACAGAGAAGAAATATTCTTGATATTTCCACTGTGCATTCTAGAGCTCTTCCCCTTCAGCGTGTTAAGAGACCAATCTCTTTAGGGAAATAGTGCAGGAGTACTTAGAAGCACTTTGCAATCTGGTGTCTGAATTACATTCTTGTAAACTCTGTTTGGCATTGGATTAATATCTAATTTAGCTCTGACAAGAATACGCAAAAGTTATGCCTGCTAAAATGCTTGTTTAGGCCTAATATGAGAACATTTGTTTCTCTCTGGGAAATATACATACAAAGCTACAGAAGAGAGGCCCGAGCTATGGAAAATAAAGCAACAAACCTCTTCAAGACTTGCTAACACTGGCAGTTTATGTAGCTGTGTACAAAAGAAATTATATAACATACACAAATGTTTTAATAATCCATTTCAAACTCCATGCAATATATATGATCAGTCACAAAAGAAAAACACATATATGAATTATGTTGACAGAAAATGTAATGGAAATGGGTAAGAAACAACATACTCCCTACATTATATGAAAAGTGTGTTCAGAGTTACATAGTTAATTAGTAAAATGATTTTACAGGAACATTGTATAATCGTTGCCATCATAGTAATCCTACCTACAGGACTTCATAGAAAATTAATGAAATTATTGTATATTGTAGATTATTCTTGGTTAGGTCATGACCTACTTCTGTGTCTTTTTTACTCTTTCTATCACAGCTGCTTTAGAATTTTTTTACTTTTTTTTTTTAAAAAAGTCATTTGGTCTTTTTGCTAAATTTCTTGGGAAATTAATCATTTCCCTGAGTCCTCTGTCTCCTCTTATGACAAAAGACTTAGTATAATATAGTCCACTTTTTAAAAAAAGTGACTTACTTATTACTACTAGTTAACCTTGATTCCACTTTAAACAGTGAAAACATCACCCTTGGGTTTTAGCCAAGAACCATGAGTTCACCTAACTCATTTAAAAATTCAGCTCAAAAGGTAAGTTTTTCACAAAGCTACAGTTGTCCACAGATAGAAAACTAGAAAGAATTAGCTTGATTTCATAGAATCCACCCATATAATTTAGTAGTTAACTATTTCAGGATCAAAATCAGAAATTTTGTTTTACTTGAATAACTAAGCAGTCACAAATACGCTTGGTGTTTTGGTGTTTAGCTTTGTGGGTTTTTTATTGTTGTGTTTATTGTTGTTTTTTTAAAACAAAGAAGCATCTTAACTGCAATAAAAACCATGTAACAACTGCCCCTTCTCTCCTTGAAGACTATTGGGAGATTTTCCTGATCCTGTCCTTTGACACAACAGCTTTTTTTTCCCAGGCAATGTGATGGATTTTTTAGTCATTGGATAATTATATTTGACATAGAAGCATTTGATATACTATTAATTTACTTATATTTTCCTTATAATATTTTCCTTATATTTTCCTATTTTACTTGTATTTTCCACTCGTATAAGTGGAAAAAAAGATTAGAATTACTAGAGAAATTGTAAGATTGTCAAGGATGCATTTTTTAGGGAGAGCATCACACAGAGGATTCAAGCAGTTATATCAAGGTGGTTCTCAATTAAGTTCCTCAGAACACATGATCTGTGAACTCACCTATTTTATTGCTTTCAATCTGGCACAATTTTAGATCCATAAAGTCTGCCCATGCCATGATGTGAAAGGTAGGTCAGAGGAGATCAGAACTGAATACCAAAGGATCTGGATGAACAGATATAGGACTAGATTGAAATGCAAGGTCACGCACCTGAAGCTAATAATAAAAAGTTCTCCAGTGTGCTGAAGGCTTATCAGCTAGAAATGTTTTGTAGGAATGGGGTGTAACAGTCAGTCTCTGAATGAGTGAACTGCCAGTATGATACAGCATAAAAAATGGATGGCAAATGCAAACTGAAAATGGATTGCAAAAGAAGGATCCAGGCAAGCACCAGCACCATTAGACTAGGTCCTGGTCAAACCTCGCCTGCAATACAATATTGAATTTTCTGGTCTAGAAAGGTAACCTTGGAATAGAACAGGTGCAGAGAAGGCTGTGGAAGAAAACAACAGTAGAGACCAAATTTTCAGGTTGAGTCTAAAGTTCTTTTGCTGGTACAAAAATGTGTAGAAAAATTAAGCAGAGAGGGAAATTATTGAAGTCCACAAATACATCAGTGAATAAATAAAAAAACAGAAGAACTCATTAAATTACACTGTGGAAAGAAAAAGTGTTCTGAATGGACATAAAGATAATGAAGTGGAAATTAAAGTCTTCTAGCCATGATATCAAGAAAATTTTGCAGTGGTATTCCAGTTTGATTACATGGGAATAAAGCTTTTAAAGAGATCTTGGCAGATCTAATCCCATTGTGAATGGGATTATTTGGCATATGCCTGATCCAGGAGGGAAATGGGACACATGACACAAGCCCATTCCATTTCCACCAGCAGCAAGATCCCAGGGGTATCAGTGCTCCTATGTTACTCCAAAAGGGTAATATATGGTTCTGTGATACCTAAATGTAGAGACTGAACCTATGTATTCAGTGTTGTGTGTCTCTTAAGGGAAAACTGAACAATACCAGATTCCCAAAGATTAATTTGTACACCAGCTTCTAAATATGGCATTTAGAAGGACGATGTACATTTTACAGGGCATCACCTGCAATGCAAGTGCACTTATATCTCTATTTCTGCCAGCTACATGTGTCATGAAATGCAAATTTACTAAGCATGTGATGCTGAGTGTTTGGATTGGTTACCAAAAAAATCTGTTAAATATGAAAGTAATATAAACAGTCACACTCCCAGGCAGCTCTTGAAATACATTATTCAACACATACTTTATATATTTTCTGTATTTTTCCATAAACCTAGACTCTGAGTAAAAGAAATTCAGCTGTTTCCATTGTCCAGAGCTTGTTGTGGATTGACAGTTTAAGGAGGAAAATACATCAGCAAGGAGAGGGTGTTGAGATGTGCATGATGATTTTTCTGAGTTCCGCAGAGAAGAGCTGAGGGCTCAGCTCTGGAGTATGTCTCCACTCTGATTGAGATCTGTGGATTCAAGCAGGCACATGGTTCAGTCAAAGTTCAGAGCAGCAGTCTGCAGTGTGGCTCGGACAGAACCAGTAAACTTAGAAAACTGCTGGTGGGTACAGAAATAACAAAAAAAACCCCCACAGTTATTCCCCACACACCTCAGATTAACTAAATTGGTCTGGGAATACTACAAATGAATGAGGTGACTGTCTATCATGGCCTGGCAAAACAAGGCTGGCCAACAAGATCCTTAACAACAGGAGATCAGTTCAGAGGAAATATTTATTTTGTGATTCTTACAAACCTTGCCACAGATAAAAGTCCCCACCAGTCAGTTTTGGAAGAGAAAACTGAGGCCCCGCTTTCCATTGTATATCAATCAGTCTTTGTTAATCTAAAGAGGTTTGGTTTCCAGGTGCAGTGGAAAAAGAATATCAAAATAACTATAACATTTTGTGTCCCACTGAAATTGTCTGAAGATGTAGTTTAGCAAAAGAAGTTTATTGTTGTGGACAGTAAAGGAAGAAATGGTAATATTTCTTTTTTTTCTTCAATGTTTCCTTCAAATCAGAAAAGAGGAAAGGTTATCCTGGCATCCCTGTTGTTCAAAAACTTGGAGAGAGAAGCAAAGGCTTCCAGTCCCCAGCAATTCCAAGCAACTTCTCTCTCTGTCTAGCTGTGCTTGGATCCTTTATCCCCCTGTAAGTGCATTATTTTAAGGGCTCAAAATAATGTGATAACAGCATCAAAAGTGAGGTAACCTGTTGACTGCAAATCTGGATATTTTCTGGGCACTTCTAGACAGTAGACAAACTCTTCCAGTTCAGCTCCAAAATGCATGTTCAGCAAACTTTTCAGCAGCAGATTGTTCTGGGACTTAGATTCTTACTATGTTTGAAGAACTAATACTCAGTTATAATCTAAGTCTAAAGCATAGATGGGTTCTAGTTAACCTCATACATCTTTTCTGTTCCTACAGGAGCTCCCCTTATCAGTACATAGGATAACTTATCTCTGGGGATAAAGTGAAATGTGTCTTATAACAATGCTATCATCTGTTTTCTCTCCTTCTTTTTCCTTTTTTTAATTTTTTTAAAATTTCAGAATGTATGCATTGAAATAAGTTTCAGTATGCATTCAAATAAAGGTTTCCTTTTAAAACCATTTGAAAGGTGACATAAAGAGTAGGATACTATTATTCCCTTGCATTGCTGGGAAGTGCCAGCAGGATCCTGGAAAAGCCACCAAAACTGAACTGTTCACATACATGTCCTATGCTGATGTAAGAAAAAAATAGTGCATGCTTTCATAATTTTAAACTGTTATAATGTATATCCATGAGTAGAGAAGGAGAAAATGAACAGAGTTAGTAAAGGCAATCAGTTTAAATATTGCCTAATAGATGACAGCAACACTTCATTGTAATAAGAATTAGAGGGTCTCCCTCTTCCCTTTCCTTTTCCTTCCTCTATCTCTCTTTCTCTTCCATTTTAAATGCCTTTTCTATTCTTCAAAGAAGAATTAATATACATATTTTTTTAAAATGGCCTAATACCAACAAGATTAATCACTGAAATCAGGAAGCTAGACCTACAGGATATATTTCTGCCAGTAAAGCCTGTGTCACATTTGACAATGGTAACAGATGGTCACCCCTTGTGTAGAGCAGTACCAGAGGAGAGTGAGGAGCACACTTTGCCAACAGGTTTCACAGGTATTTATTGGTAACAGCACAGTGCTGGGCTTTGGGATGGTTGGTTCGTTTCCAATATCTCCATAGCAGTGTGCTCAAGTATTACAGATTTTTCTGTTTCTTTTTCTGCCTTCATATCTTATTTGAGTTCTCTCACTCTCTCCCCCACTTCTGGGACTTCATTCTCATCTTCACATCTTCACTGGCTTGTTTCCAGCTGACTTTTTTCACTTAGCCAACTGCAATCTTCAGTATTTGGATTTCCTTTTCCTTATCATCATATCCAAAACTACAAACTTCTCACATAGTTTTCCCATCTGAGTGCCACACAAACAGATCCATCGTCTCTTCCCAAGCTCCTTTCCTGCAACTCATACCAAGTCATCTGAGTTCAGTCTCTTCCTTATCCATTCCTCACAGGTCTCAGATTTTTCTCCCATACTTTTTGCCATTGAAATCCCTGACACTTCACCTTTGCCAGCTCCCTGGTCCCAAGAAATCCAGGCAAGACTTCTTGCACTGCTGTGTTCTTCTCAGTGCAGTTTTGACTCTAACCAAATGAAAAGAATGAGAGGAAAGACAGACCCTCTTGCTTAAGAACTGCAGCATTGGGTAAGACAAAACCAGGCAACATTTGAATATACCTGGCTGGTGAACAGCTGAACATACACAGCTGCAGAACAAACTGCTATTTAGCATGTGTGGACTGAACTTCCAAATTTTCATGAACTGGAAAAATTAACTTGAATTTTTAGAAATATTCCAAGGACTCCTCAACTAAACTAATGTTTATCACTGTGCCAAATTACAAGTCTCTTCTTCATTACACACAGGTTCTGGAGTTCTTAAAAAAGCAAGTCTTACAAGGAATGCATTAGCAAGAAATAAAGCAAAATAATGTCCCTCAATCTCATTCTCAGGTATAATTGAGCCATTTTTTTGGATATGCTGGAAACACTCAGCCTGAGGCAGAGCTCCAGCACACAGAATTTCAGGTTGTATCGCTGAAGTTCAGCCAACTTCTGAAAAGCTAAAATCAGTGTAACTTAACGGCAGTGTCAGGAAGAAACATGGAAGGGGGAGTAAAATAGCTGAGAGTGTAATGCTAACTTCCTGATATTTTGTCAACGCTTATCTGAATAGAAAACAAGTCAGTAGGCCTCATATATTAGTTAGTTAACTGAACAGAGCAGTAAAAACTTTATAAACCTGTGAAAAGTATTGCTAGTATGGGTGCCCAATGGCCAAATAACTCTGCACATATATCCATTGATCTTGTATTAAAATTAATCTTAGATATTTGGACTTAATGTTTTTTTTCTTCCTAAAGGGAGTCATGCATGGATATTTCATGGCAGAATTTGAATCTAAGCCTGTTATCCTTGGATTATTTTTTCCCCAACATGAAAGTCTCTCTTTAACATGCTAGTCACATTTCACTACATTATTATTTTTATTATTATTTTAAATTTAATTTAAATTTTATTTAAATTAATTTATTTAATTTAAATTTAATTTAAATTTTAAATTTAAATAATATTTATTATTATTTTAAATAAGCTGCCTCTCAACTTGTTATGGTTTAGTATGTTCTCCTGTACATTTAGAAAGAGTTGTCAAGACTCTCAGGCTCTGGAGATAAGCCTGCAAAGCAGAGGTTCAACAAAATTAATGAAGGAGATGGTATAAATTCTGAAATATATCAAGGTTCGATTACCTTTGCTGTTTTGTATACCTAAGATTTGAATTGATTTTTCTGGTATGAAAACAATGGGGGAAGGGACTTCTGATGTAAAGCTTTGCAGAAACCAGGAAAGTCAATAATATGCTGACAGCTCAAAAATATAGTATTTACTGATTCAATGAAACAAGGTTTTAGTGGGTTATGACTGCAAGTTTCAACCTAACAAAACTGTATTTGTTAGTTTTTTTAAAAAATTATATCTATTCTTGTAATACAGGAGTTTACATGAACCTGTGAGATCCTTATACATCTTAACTTTTTACCAATTTCTTGAAGGGCACACATTTTTTTTTTTTTTTAAAAAAAAGGCCACCTGCCATAAATTAATAAAAAGTTAGGATATAAGACACTTCACATGGAACACAATGCAAGTTTGAAAAATTGGGATATAATTTCATAAAACATACCTTTATGGGAGACCAGATGTTTAACAAACAGAGCAAAACTCTGTTCTAATTGCCAGAACTATTACTGAAACATGAATTTGCAGGCAGAATATATTCCTATTACTATTAGTTACAATATTTTTGACAATTGAGGCCATGTATCTCTGTGTAACAAAACAGCTTTGCTTATTATTTTATTATCAAAGCCTGTTTATAACAAATTATACATACTTCTTTGAGTTACAGTACTGAAGAGTACAGTTACAGTCCAGAGGAAGGCCACAAATATGATCAGAGGGCTGGAGTACGTCTCCTGTGAAGACGGGCTGAGAGAATTGGGGCTGTTGAGCCTGGAGAAGAGAAGGCTCTGGGGAGACCTTGTAGTGGCCTTTCAGTGTCTGAAGGGGGTCTACAGGAAAGCTGGGGAGGGACTTTTACAAAAGTGATAGGATGAGGGGGGAATACACCTCTAAAGCTGTCCTCCTTGAGGAAAACAATTAGATAAAGATCCTCCAGGAAGCAGGTGATTCCCGTGAACTTACACTTTTTAACATGCCCCACAGTTTCATGTTTAGGTTTTTTGGGAGGACTTTCCCCAAGCCACAGAAGATTTAGAAGCAATGTGTGGAGGTCTTGTGAGAATGTAGGTGTTTTCCTACTCTCCTCATCCCCTAATGAGCAGTAGGATGTGTTTTCCAGCACAACCACAGGAAAGCAGATTCAGGTCTTCTTCCTTCTTGCCACCTCCTCCACATGAGATGGCTTTTTTTTTCCAGGCCCAGTTTCCCCAGTATTCATGATCATCACCCAACTAGCCCTACTCCCCATCCCCGCTGCCTTTTCCATTCCTTTTCCCCAGATCCTCATGGCATCAGTTGGTTTTTTGCACATACTATCTTCCACATCCAGATCAGATAGCTCAACTAAGCAGCAACAGATCTGAACTTCTCTGAATGCAGACTTTCCAAAACAAATATCTTGGCACATGGCAATTAGGACCACAGCCTAATGTCAGTGTCCTATGCCAAAAAAACACCATAAAACATTGTACTTACATCCTCCCACACGTGTATTTCTGTTCACTGAGTTGCTTGTGTAAAGAATAAGGTAGAATAAGAATAGCTTTCATATTCCTTCTGTATCTGAGATTCTATGGTTTCTCCTCCAAGTGGCAGGATTTTTTATAGCTCTCAGCAGGGGGCTGAGAGCTGAATTCTTAGCATTGCTTCTTTCTATACTCATTTTCTATACTAACTATTGAAATTAATTTTAAATAAGTTATTTATATAATAGATGTTTATATCAATATATAGCATGTACACGTGCACACATATTTATGTATGAATATGTAACTTCTGACAGAATGTATTTGGACTATAGATCATATGCATATATGTGAATACCCATCAATAACATATATGGAAGAAAAAAAGGGCTCTATATATACTTTTTTCATACTCCAATTTTGATTAGGTTGCGTTTTGCTTGGTTTCTCTCTGTAAAAGTTTAAATGGCACACAGTCTAAATAATACGTTATTAAATGCTGAAGGTACAGTTATCCAAAATCCTTACTATAAAGCAAGATTTTTTCATATGTTTCTGTCCACTTTTGTATGTATTACCTACATATACATTTTGCTTAACTTGTCTTTACTTATAGAACTAATGGGAAGTAGAAAAAAAAAAACCCAAACCCACAATATATTTATTTATATATTATTACTTTTTTTATTAAAGAGATCCTCTTTTTGTAACATAAGAGAGTGGAGTTTACTATGAAAAGAAAATGGCTTGTCTTTAAAATATAAAATGTTGTTGCATACCAACAATGAGCTAAAGAGGTTAATGGATCACAGGGCTGGCAAAGAGCCACACTACCTCCGGCTCGATACATTCAATTGCATAATCGGGGTTAAGGTTTGGGTTTGGTTTTTTGGGGGGTTGTTTGTTTATTTGTTTTTGGTTTTGTTTTTTTTCATGAGAGACGAATTGTTGGTAAATAAAAGTTGGATTCTATCCCATCTATTTTTTCTGTTTGCTTGGGTTTTTTCCCAATACCAGCAGCATTTTCATCGATCTTGATTTCCACAGCGGGAGGAGCGAGGGGAAGCAGGCGGCTGCCTCCCGCTCTCCCTGGACCTGGCAGCGCCCGCCGGACGGCGCAACCTGCGCGGGGGTCACTGCGCGCCCGCTTGGCGGGGTGCAAGCAGCTCCGGCCCTCCGCGGGTATCCCCACGGTGCTGGTACCCCGCTCCTCCTCCGCTGGGCACTATCTGGCCCCGGGAGCCTCGGGCGGGCACCAGCTTTAGTTGCCTCCTCCCCCGCGGTGCCAAACGTGAAAGCGCCAAACCAGGGGAACGCTCTTCTACACACACACACACCCCCACCCCAGTTCCACAATTCCACTTGTAACTCAGAAACCACCACCTGAAGCCACTTCTCCAGCAAGTTGGGGGTGGGGTAAGGGGCGGGAGGGGGATGTGCGCGTGTGAACGGTTTTGGGGGTTAGGGTGCTTTTTTTAGAGATGGAGAGAGAGAACTTCTGTCAGAGGGAAAGCACACAAAAAGTGTGCAGCTCCCCCTCTCCCATCTTGCATGTTCCTTGGGTGCGCTGTTGGAGGAGACAGGCAGCAGCAGCGTTATAATGCAAATCACAAAGCAAGCAACTTTCAATGCTGTTGTGGCTATTTTTGATTTCTCTCCCGAGAACAGGCTTTTTCGGTGTGCGTGATGCTTTTTTTTTTTTTTTTGCTTTTTTTTTTTTCTCCCCTTTCCGTGTGATTGTTATAATTATGCGCTCCCTCCCTCCTCCGCCTGCTGCCCCCCCACCCCCCACGAAAGCAGGCCGTAAGGATGCCCTGTCCTCTGTCCTCCCCAGCGGGTCACGCCGCTCAGGCAGAAGGTGAGCCGGGAGGGAGGGGGGAGCAGCGGCCGCGGGCGTGCGGTGGGGCACCGCACTGCTGCCCGCCACAGGCGGGTCCTCCCCGCCGCTTCCTCGTTCCCCAGCCGTAGCCGAGGGATCCTGCCGGCAGCTCTCGGGGCCAGCCGGCTTCCCCCCTCCGCCCGGCGCTTCCCCTCCTCCAGCCGGATCCCGGCATGGGCAGCCTCCCAGTGCCTGCGGGAGCCCGGCCGCCGCCCGCGGAGGGCCCGCCGCGACCCGCGCAGCCCCGGCGGAGGGCCTCGCCCTGCCCTGGGCCGCCGGACGAGCCGACAGCACCTGCCTGCGCTGCCCGCCTCAGCGGGCTGGGAAGGAGGGAAGGAGGGAGGGATGGAGGGAGGGAGAGAAGGAAGGAGGGAGGCTCCAGCATGCGCGGGGAGAGGCTCCAGCTCAGCTGGGCGCTATCGGCAGCGGCAGCTGCTGCCGTGCTGCACCGCGGGCGGTGGTGGCTCCCGGAGCGCGGCTGCCGCGGGACCGCAGCTACTGGGCGAGGGGCTCGAACCTCAGCCAGGAAGTAGAGATAGAGTTTGCTGTTTTGTTTTTTTTTTTCATTTTCTTTCCTAGTGACTGAGCTTTTTTATTATCATTATATTTAATCCCCCCCCGCCCCCCGCTTCCATCGCCCGCGGTGCGTGTGCCACCAAGGAGGATGCACGCCTCCCCCAGCCCCTTCCCCGGCAGCTCCCGCCGCGGCGGCGGGGCGCGGGGGGCCGCGGGGCCCGGGGACGCTGGGCCGCACCTGGCCGCGCCGCGCCGCACGGGCTGCGCCCCCTGAGCTCCCGCGCTGCTTCTCGCCGCCCCTCCGCGCCTGAGCCTCCGCTCGCCTGTCTGGCAGCGCGCACCGCACACGGGCACGGAGGCACTCACTCACTGACTCGCAGCACTCTGCCCAGCTGCCCAGGCTGCCGAGCAGCGCCGCGCCGCGCCGCGCAGCCCGCCGAGAGCGCCCTCCCTCCTCCCCTCCCTCTCCCTCCTCCGCCTCCCTCCCTTGCTCCTGCCCGCCCGCCGCTCTGAAGGATGCCCGGTGAGTAGCGGCGAGGACCGGCACCTCTGCCGGTGCGTGATCTGACGGGTTAGGCACCGCTTTATAATGCTGCTGCCCGCCGGGGGAGGGCGCGGGGCGGGGGAGGAGGGCGAGGGGAGGGGAGGTGACAGCGATCCGAGGCAGGAGGCGGTGGGGCTCGCTGGGTACTCCTCAGAAGGACTTTTAGCTGCACGGTCGGGGCTTGGATGTGGGCGCCGAGGGAAGGGGTGCGTGCACCGCAGCGGGCACCGGCCGGGGCGGGGGCGCTTCGCCGGCGCTGCGGGTTGCTGCCTGCAGCACCGCGGTGAGTAGGGGGCTCCGCGCCGCGCCGGGCTCCCTCGGGGACGGGGAAGGTGCGGAGGGGGCACTGCCCGTGCTGGGGGCTCCCTCCTCGGCGCCTCCGCTCCGCGCCTTGCTGAGGCCGGGGCGCGAAAGCCAGGGTGTCCCCGGCGCGCCCTGGGGACAGTGCCCTGCTTGAATCCCCCCCAGTTTTGGCGAGGTCCCAAGGGGCTGCCGGCGCAGTCCGGTGTTTTGGGAATCGCGGTATCGCCGTCCGGGCAGAGAGGGAGCTCCGCCGGGCGCCTCACCTGCGGAGGGGAGAGCCCAGGTAGTGCGCGGCGAGAAGAGCGGAGCCCCGGCCGGTGCCTGGCTCCGCGGGGAGAGGCTGCCCGCACCTCCCCTGCCCGCTCCCCGTCCCGGCTGCTCTCTCCTGTGCGCTACGGTGGGCTCCAGGGGCAAAAAGCTCGTCCCTTAGGGAAGGCTTAATGTTTGCAGAATGTTTGCTGTCAAATCAGTGCGTGGCTCTGCGTGGCTCGGGTTTGCGCGCGGGTAACCCCTCAAGCTGGGGTGCCACCCTGGCTACCAGATACCGGGGACACCGGGCAAGAGCGTTTTTGTTCACCTAGATTGTCTGATGCGATTTGTGGGAAACATGCGTAAAAGCTGACAGTTGCTGGAGACTTATAAGTGGATTTTGCTAAGTATTTTTTCTTACTTTTACAATGTCTACTTTGACAATTTATCTTTTCTCACTGTGTTTTGCATCCTGGCTATGAGAACTCTCCCCATTGAAGTCAGTGGCAAAACTCTCAACTGACTTCTAGGAAGAAGGCTCTGGCCAGTACCGAATACTTTTCAAATTAAAGGGAATGGGCGGAAGGCTGAGAGATGGCAAAGTGAGAGGCGTGTAAAAGAAACTTCATTTTTAAACCACAGCTTTTAAGCCAAATATTTATCTGCACTGTGTCAGAAATACCTTCTAGATTTTCATTTTCGCTTTGCAGTGGAGAAATATGAGAATGATTTCTTAACATGCTTGATATCAAGATGGACTGAAGTCCACTGTTTTATGCAGATGTTGTAAAGTATCATTAGATTAGCATCTTATACTTTTCTGGTGCTGTCTATCCTTTTTTTCTACAAAAAAAGTTGAAAGCAGAGGGAGACCAGTGAAACAATTGCATGGGCTCCCATTGACTTCAGTGGCCTGTGTCAGGCACAGAAAGGTTCAACAGAGAAGTAACAAGAGAAATGTAGTACATTTTGCAAGGAAAGGTGTTGCATAAGCGTTTAACTCATGAGCAGCCTCCCTCTAGGAAGGAGAATAATATAAAGATACATGAAATTCTTATCCCATTTTTAAGAACTCTTTCATAGCACAAATAAGAAAGAATGTTTCTGATTAATAATTAAAATACCCATATTCATATGGACTACAAGGAAGATTTTATGCAGAAAAATCCATTAGCAAATGGAAGTTCTAGTTCACAGAACATCCTCTGTTCAGTGCAGTATTTAGATTGGGAGCAGTCAGATATATAATGAAATACCAAATAAAAACATTGCCATTAAAATGGCAAAGCCTAGTCTTATTCCTGTAACCCGACTAACCACTTTCAGCTGCTTGGAATGCTGCCTGATAGTGTGAAAGCAGACTTTTAATTTTTTTCCAAATCTGAGTGTTGAAAGAACCATGAAATAGCTGCATGTGGTCAACAACTTGTCAAATATCAGCATTATGCCCACACTCCATGAAGAACATGACCATTGCCATGTTAAGAAAATTAACGTTTCTCAATCATGGTCCAATAATAATGTTTCCCTTTTAAGCACAAGTGTGTTAGTAGGCAAGTATAAAAAAAGTTTGAGGTGCTGCAGCAGCTTTATTTGTAGACATCTGGTAGAATTGTCATTGAATGGAACTGAATGTGCCACTGATATTTAACTGTGCAGAGTTTAAGATGTTCATGTTACAATGGGAAAAAAACCCCACCAAAACACTTGCGAAATGGACAGATGCCTCACTGGTTATCTTCTGTCCTTGTAATTACATAGGGAATACAGGAACTTCATTTTTTAAATGTTGTATTACAGGCCCCTTTCTACTTGCCCTGTGAATTCAAATGTTTCTTTTATCATGTGCCATATATGGAGGTAAAGGATACATATTTTATGGGACATTACATGAAGAAAAATTTTCTTTGAGTTGCTTTGTTGCTTTGTATGTTCTCTATCTGCTGTTAACGAACACATTGTAATACTACAATCTATTATTGTTGTTAATACTTCCATTTCAAGTCAAATGGGATGAAGATGGTGATTATTTCCATATTAAGAGTTTTGGACTGTTTTGTGGGGGGAGAGGTGGGTGGTGGTGTTTTTTTAAGGTCCAGAGCAATGCTTAATCTGCTTTTGTTTGTTTGTTTGGATGAAGAGAGTCAGCAGTTCTAAAAATGAGAATATATATTTGCATAAATCTTCAGTTTTGTCCTGAGAGACATCAGTTTGAAATGTTGTGTTCATTTTGGTGTTATAATGCTTATTCTTTATATGTGCTTATGGAAATGCAGCCAGATGTTCTTGTGGACAGCATGTCCAAAGTAGAAAGTTAGTTTTTTTAGGCTTACCTGTAAGAGAAAAGTAAGTTTTGAATACTTAATATGGGGTTGAAAGAAGCCAGATAATGAAGTACCAGGAAACTCCAGGAGATGGTTCTGGGTAACCATTATTCACTTTTAGCATTTTTATAGA
This sequence comes from Apus apus, assembly GCF_020740795.1. Lineage (NCBI taxonomy): Eukaryota > Metazoa > Chordata > Aves > Apodiformes > Apodidae > Apus > Apus apus. Next base: position 43,085,248 of record NC_067284.1, read on the forward strand.
CCTCATCATGTTTTCAGGAATAAATGCTGCCTATCGTTATTCAGGTTTGTTTTTTTTTTCTAGACTACTACAATTTTACTGTTCCATGACTGACTCTGAGGTGTGTTTATATAATTGTATTGCTGTGGTTGTTAAGCAAATGGTAGGAAGTGTTCACAGGTCTCTGAGTGTCTGACTCTAGGAAGCAATATTAGTGGGATTGTGGAGAGTCACCTAAATTTTGTGATTATTATACCTTTAAAAACTTTTTTTCAAAATAAATTTGAAGGGTTGTTAATCCTAGAAAACATTTCTCAGGTTATTTAGTTAGGACTGTATTCTTCTATCCAGCAATTTAAGAACAAGAGCCTCAAATGTAAGTCAAATCAATCAAAATATTGGGTTTAGATTATACATTGTACATATGGAACCTGGCATGTAAAGCAGATGGTACATAAAATTATGCATAGCATGTCTGGAGAGCCATACAATATCTAAATGCAGTGCAAGAGAACAGGGGAAGAGTGTTACATGCAACTTAAAATATGAATTACTGGTCTATGTCTAGTCTCAACTGTGCATTGTTTTCATGTGTGTGTGTATGTGTGTTCTGTTTTCTCTTACTTCAATAAGGACGTTCCCTTGATAATATGATATTCCCTAGAAAAGCATGCAGAGTGGTATGATATGCTAATGGCTAAATTAAATAGAAGATGGATATACAAGAAAATCAAGTTTAGTTGGGTTCAGAATACAAAGCCACACAAATAAAAATAAATAATCAAGAACAGAACTTTTAATCCCTTAAGGAAAATGGCCATACACCATTAGCTCCCCAGATTGTGTTTTTCTGTATTATTTATGCACTTAGTTTGCCCAACCCAGCTATAGTTTTTAATAGTACTTCTATCCTGTTGCATGAATACTGTTAGCTCCACACATTCTCTCTCTCAAGTATTTTAAGTCTGTAAGCACATCATTTCTTCCTGAACAAACAAGCATTACTGCGCATTGTTAACACAATCAGATTAAATGGTAATTGTAGAAAGATTCACATCAGCAAAACCCTGAAATAAATATTAGTCTTTAAGCATGTGCTGACCTCAAAGGGTCCTAGTCACGTGCTTTGTTGAGCAAAGATGCTTTTGTGATCAATGACCATGAAAAGTAATAATTTTCCCAAGTTTTTTCAAGTGTCTAAATCTGTGGGTTTAAAATAGAGTCAGCATCAGGCAACTTTAATTTTTAACTTCTGAGGAAAAGCTTTAAATATTTATCCTTTTTTTTTTTTTTTTAATATTCTATATACTTTAGAAATACTGCAACCAATTAACTGTTTTTAAAAGAGTTGCACAGCTGTACTCTTTGATATTTCTAATCAAAATGAACTTTTATAAATAAGACGTGAAGAATGAAGTTTATAATGAAGGACTACCACAAAGTGAACTCTAAATATAATAATCAGGAACTAGCATAATGTAGACTTTAGTAGCCAATTTTCTAAGATCCAGCCATTTTTTCAAGGAGGCAAGTTGAAGGAACGCTCCCATGTTTAAATTGTTGAATATCCCCAAATATTTTATGTTTTTTTAAGGTACCTTAGCTGACGTAGAGTGTTTCACACCACCAAAAGAAAATGGAAATTCCTGTGCTTTTTGTGCACAAGCACCTTTAGACCTTGTGCATCTTATTTTTTGCAACAGTGTTGCTTGAGCAAATACAGCTTTCTGTCTGGGGGATTAAAGTAACACATTTGTCCTGGTATGTTACAGAACGGTGTTTATAATTTCTCTTTTGGAGATGAAAGAACTTTTATCAATTCAAATCACTGTAATGCACTCTTGTGTTATAATGGCTTGAACAATCTTGATTGTGCACAGTTGCTGGAGTCTCCAAAGGACTGTCATAAATAAAACTATTAGACTGTATTATAGCACACACATATTCAGAGTCTACCAAGGAATGACAGGTTTTTACATTATGGCACAAAGTGCTAAAAAATGTCTGTGAATACAAAAAATGTTAGGTAGAAGGACCTCATGAACCAATTTATAATTACATATATGCTATTTTTCTTTAAATTTGTAAAGGAAATATGTATTAATATATCATATTATTAATGTATTATACAATACATTATAACAGAATAGACTAATGTAATAGATACATATATATGTAATGTATTCTATATAATGCCTATTAACATTATATATAATAATATAATATATTAATAAATTAATTGATTTATTCCATGTAGAATTAATTGGAAACTGAGCCACAAATAAGGGATTTGACCTCTACAACAGGTACTTAACCTTGCTCAGCAGCATATAAACTTTCTGCACAAGCTGATGGACTTTCAACCTACATCAAAAACTCCCTTTGCAACCTGGCATTGCTACTGTTAGAAAACTGGCATCTCATGGGAGACAAGTCAGCAGTGGAAATGAATTTACACTGCATCCTGGATTGTGTACAGATAGGTTTGGTTTTATTTTTTTCTCTTAGCAGATACTGTTATAGAAGGTAAGACTTTTTACCAGATTTACAGACACAACTGAGTTTGACAAAGTTGGAAATGGTGGAGAAATGGCAAAGTGAAGTAAAAATATGTAAGGATGTGTTTTGTTGAGTGTTTGTTGGGTTTTTTTTTAAGAGAGGAAAAAATGCACTCTCTTATGAAAAATCCTTAAGACAGAAATAAAACATAAAAATAAATGCAACTGAAATTTAAAATAAAATAATGAAAGTTGAGTTACCTAACTTATTGTGGCCATAGGAGAAGAAACCAAAGTTGATGTACTGATAGGATGGGATCTTCAAAAGAAGATGAAAGCCAAAAGATAACTATTTCCCATGTTGGAAATCCAGATGTTGAGGGTATTTGTATACACATTTATCTGTATGTATACATGTGCATACACATATATTTTTTCTTTTAATACAAAAAATTGTATCATGCCCTACTTTGTTACTTGTCAAGTTTGCTCACACCAGAAAACTGGTTGTTCTTTTCTTCCTTTCTCACCATGAAGATACAGAGGAAGATGTGACACGATAAATAGCTGAGTAGTTAAACTGTTCCCTGGCGGTACAACAGCAGAATCCAGTGGCTCTCCTGCAGAATGTTTTAAACCCAAGGCTAAAATAATAGACAGTTCTGGAAAAGTAAATAAATAAATAAGTGAATTCTGAAATAAGACAAAGCAAAAGGAATTTTCATTTCAGTGTCTGAAACCAGTGTTACATTATGTCCTGAAAAACATGAATCTGAAAGATATTTAGCCAGCTACAGGCTAGTGTCATCTGCAGTCACAGTCAAGATCTTCCCATTAAGACTTGCAAAAGCAACTACAGTCTTACATTGAAGAACCGGGAAAGATTATCAATGAATGTAACATGAAGCTTTAGGAGAGCAGAAGATAACAATAGAACAGAGGAGTATTTAATACAACACTGTATTTAATACAGTAAATATAATATTTTTAATATCAACTTTTGATGGTGCAAAGACAGTTGACTGGATTGAGTACAGCTAACAGTGGCATAATGTCAAAATTAAGATTTGGGGAAAATTACTGTAGATAATAGATAGATTACTTCTGGGGATGGAGCATCCAGAATTTCCCTGGGAAGCCTGTGCCAGTGTCTCACCACCCTCACAATAAATAGTTTATTCCTAATGTTTAATCAAAATCTACCCTTTTTTATCTTAAAGCCCTTACCCCTTGCCCTATTGCCGCATGTTTTTGTAAAAAGGCCCTCCCTAGCATTCCTGTAGGCCCCCTTCAGGTACTGGAAGGCCTCTACAAGCTTTCAAAATTCAAGGTCTCTCCATTTCTGTGCTTGCTTTCAGAGCAGTTCCTTCAGGACTCCTCCCTCTCTGCTAGTGAGGTACATCCAGGAGAACACAATTCAACAGGTCTTTTCTTCTTTTAATATCAGACCTTCAGTGTTTTGACTGCCTTTGCTTTTCTCCTGGTGGCCAGCAAAGAGACTGTTTATGGAGAAGATGATTCAGAAATGTCTCAACCTTACACAATTTAATAGCAAGAAACAACAAAGGATTAATTTCATTACATAAGCTTTACTTACCAACATTACCCCTGAACAGAAAGTATTTTCTTTTAAAAAAGACAAAACCAAACTAGAAATGTTTGGGTTTGTTGTTTGTTTGTTTGTTTTCCAGAGACAAATAACACAATAACTCATCATTTTCTTCAAGTTATCTGTGTAATTTTTCTTTTTGCTTCTTTTTGGGGGAAAATGGGGAACAATTTCAGTGAGAAAAAGAAGAAAAAAAAGAAAAAGGGATAAAACTATTTTTACACAAAGTAAATATATATGATTCATGCCTCTTCATTATTCATCACCTTGAAAATATCCTGTATTAAATTTTAAAAATCATTTTTTTAATGTCAGATCAGAATGAATCAAATCTTTTACTATAAAAATCTTGTCTTTGAAGATATTGTAGTAAGCTCTCATGAAAAACTTGAAGCTGGTTGAAATTTCTTTGAAATTTCTGTTTTTGAGATGTATGTTTCTTGAAACCAAAGCTCTCTGTAGAAAAGACATATTTTCATACCTTTTCTGAGTGCTGTGATCATATATCAATTAAATGGTATGTTTTTACTTTTTTTTTTATCTATAAGGTGATTTTATATAAAAATGGGGAAAAATAAAAAAATAGTAAGTCCACAAAATATTGTCACAAGATTCTGAATTTTTCCCTAATAAAAACAATTTTCTTTCCAAACTTGTAAGATTTTTAACTTCCTTTACAACTTCCAAAAAGAATTTCAAAAGCTCCAAATATTTTTCCTGACAGGGAGAGTACTTCTTGCCCAGTTCTAGAGCATACACTGTTGGGTAGATAGAGTTTTCAGTCCAATGGATAAAGTGGAAGTATTGGAAAGGTAACCAGGTGCTTTCTTGGAAAAGCAGTTACATAGTGGAAGGCTGCTTATTGTTTTATTCCTGTATACAGCTCATGCATTGAGGATGAATTAAGGTGATAGTAGAAAGAGGAAAGTAAGCGTGTCTTTGCCTTAACCAAAGAAAACAGTGAGTGGGAAACCAGGCATATCTTTTTAACAACTTTAGGGGGAAAATGTACTCTGACTGAACTGTATTTAGGCTCAGGATGTAGGCTTAAAGGACGTTTGATAGCCAGCTGGAAAGAAATCTCATTTACTTAACCTACCATTTCAGGAATTTAAGTTGAATATGTGTTGTTTATGTGACTTGACATATATCAGTATGCAGTGCTTATGGACCAGACAGCTTGCCTCTAGACTGGGATGTATATCAGCACCAGTTCACTGGATCAATATGGGAAGCTCAGCATGGAGAAACAGTGTAAATCCCCAGCACAGTGGTAGGCAAAAGCTGGCCAGTCACTTCTGTTTATCCCCCGGGGACATAAGAGAACAGATTTGTCAGGGTTTGTCTCTTTCATTCCAGTAATAATGAGAGATTGATTGGGAGTGTTTACTGTTGGGAGACTAATTGGGGATGTTTGTTGGTTAGATATTTTTTTTCGTATTACAGCTACATTTCTGCTCCTTGCCTGTATTTTTTATGAATAAACTGAATGATGCAAGGCCTCCCTGGAGCCTGGAGGCGAGATAAGGATGGCCACTTCCATATGGTTAAGCTCCCTTAGCCTCCCAAGCACAGACTGCAGCTATCCTGCCTCTTGGGGACAGTCACCAGGCTGGGATCGTGCCCTAGCTGTGCCCAGAAACCCTTTGGAGACGTCTGGTCAAGTAGCCAAGATCAAAAGAGTGTCAGAGAGTGCCCTGAGATTTTATGCTTTAGAAAAAAAAATAAGAAATGGTTTCAGGACATAGATTCAAGCCCTAGTACTATTTCGTTCACTTGCATAGATGTAGTCTTAGTATTATTTAGGTCAGTATGACTCCAAATACATATACATTTTTAAATTCAGTTTTCTCGTTAAGAATAAAGCTCACTGATTTAAGTAGTGTTACTGCAAAACAGCATGATGTTTTTACAAATAGTGCAAAAGGAGCTTAATATTTGTTTTGTAAGCAGTCGTTGACTGTGGTATATGAAATAATGTTCTGAAAGCAGTGGAAGATTTAAATACGGTAAAATGTTTTAGGAAATGGTAGCTACTTTTCTGTGTACTTCTCATTGTTTATTGTTCAGTTTCTCATTGAATGCTGGTGTGAGCATATCCAGAAATCACTGTCATAGGAAAGTGAGTATCTTTTTACAGTGCATTTGTTTTCAGAATTTTATGAAATATTGAAAACATCTGGTTTAGAAAATTAGGGTACAAGCACTTCTTCTAAAGGATACATTACTAACTTTTGTCAGAAAATGCAAATGAAGACAAAAATCTTTGTGTGGTAGAATACTCAATATTCTATGTGTCAGAAAAAAATAATTACAAACCTTTTAGGTTGTGGTTTCAGAAATCAAACTCTGCTAAGATCTAAAATGCAAACCTTCTCAGCTAACTCAATAGTATGCTTATACAGGACAGCTGGATAAAATTTTAGATGTGATTTTATGACTGAATAGTTGCATAACAAAAATTAGTTGTGGAGGAAAAATACATTAATTTATAGTGGTTCTCATCACAGATTTCTAATTCTTGTTATTCAGCATCACTCTTCAATGTTTTGTAGTATCTACAAGTCATCTTTTCCACACTTCATCTTTTCCTGGTGAGCTCTTGCAAGGTGTTATGATTCTTTACCAATGCATGATAGCACAACCTCAAAAACAGTGAAAATTAATCTGGACATTAGTAAATAAAAATATTGCTGAGGAGAAATTCTACATCTTACTGTAATCCCTTAGTACCAGTTTTGTGGTTCCTGGCTTGCATACATACATTATGGTACTCTTGGGGGAAAGCCACCTAGCAGAGAGATAATTCTTTCCTACCAGTGGTAAAATAATTGCCTCCCAAAACCGTGACCCCAGGTGTGTGGCAAGACTGAATTTCAGGGGAAAGGTCTGACTCTGATAAATAGGTAAGAGCCAAACATCAATGTCATTATTCAGTATGAGTTATTTGGCTTGACCAACAAAGAAGTGAAATTTTTTTGTAGAAAATTGAAACTTAATTAAGCAGATCAAGATTTTGAGCTTACCTTTTGTTTGGAAGTTGGGATGATAAATCAGTCATCTATTTTGCCTTCATGTTGGAAACACCAAGCTCCCTAAAATTGTTCACACTTGGAAAACCATGTGTAATATGCAAATCTGCAAATATATTTTAAAACAATCAGATAGTAACAGATATTGAAAGGCTCCTGGTAAAAATCTGAGGAAGGTGCTGTATGATTATGTATGATATACTTTTAAATATTGATTTTTAATTCTTAAATATATATTGTACACATGCCAAAATAGAAATGCATTTTGTCTCTAGGTATAAGGTGTAATGATTAAGGAGAACTGAGTTTGTTCTAGAAAGTTTAACTTCTCTATCAGTGATACTTAAGGAATAGTTAAATAAGTAGATCTAAAGATGGTCTGGAGCTTCTTTGTTGTGTGGCTGAAGCATGTCTACTAACTACTACCATAATTCATTTTCTAAAGAGCATCTGCTCCTAGCATCCTGCTGTAATGCCTCTGGTGACTGCCTTTGCCTGTTCTCTCCCTTCAGTTTGGTCTGCAGGGATGGTAGCTTTCAACTGGTGAAAATAGTAATCAGCCCAGAAGAAGAGGAACTTTTACCACACAGTTGCAAATGGATAGTGAACTAGTAGTCAGTCTCAAATTGGGGCAGACACAGAATTTACCAGAACTTCAAGATTGCTTTAGGTGTCTTTCTTTTGAAGATGGCGCATTTTTGTTCAGCCTGTTTCTTGGAAAAAGCCTCCAAATTATGACATAGCCCTTCAAATATCTTTGCAGACTGCCTTAATAACAAAACATCATGGTTTGTGGCTAAAAAGGTCTATTAAATAGTTCAGCCTATGTAATAAAACTACTTTGAACAGATGTTAGACTGAGCCATCCAGGGAGAAAGATCATGACATGTTTGGTGAAAATGTAGTACAGGTGCCAATAGTTTCCTCTAAACTATGAAAAAGCAGCTGTTACCCTGGCCTAAATTGTGCCTTCCTGTTGCCTGCTTTCAGCAGGCAGCAGGTCTGACTCCGACCCCCGCAGCCTAACCTTGAAGCTGCTCTTACAGTAATGGAGACCTCTCTATTAGCCTGGTCCTGCACCCATTTGGCACATGCCCTATAGCAAAATTGTTCTAGCCTAACTATGTCAGCTGCTGCCTCAAAAGTGATACTGTCTGCTTATAACTCAGAGTATAACTCTGTCATACATACACTTAGTGCAGTATGGTTCTTAAAAGGCATTTTAATCTGCTGGCATTTTAGTTCGTAGGCCTCTGGGGTCAGGTTGAAAAATTACACTAATGCTGAACTTACTCTGATATTCTGGGCAGCCTTCTGAATTTTAAATAACTATCCTCAGAAGGCCATGCTTTTCAAAAATTATCTTTAAGACTGCACATGGAATTTTAAGCTCAGTTCGGTTAATAGCACACTGATATACAGGCTTAAATTTATAAAACTCCAGGTTAAGAATCTCTGAATTTATAGATACTTGCAGTTATTTTAGTTTTTATTATCTGAGTATCTGGCCCATAGACTGCTAACTGTAAGAGTTCTCTGTTACTGTAATTGTTAATAGCTGAATTACCTGTTCTGCATTTTTAGTTTTGTAGTTGACTGCCTAGTCAAATATGTGTGATTATTTTGAAACTTACACAGAAAATTATCCTTTTATTATCTGGAATTAGGCAAGGTGAAAGACACAGGTCTTTATTTCTCTGATCCATTCCCTTCTATATATAAAGACAAAACATAATTACCGCCTTTGTCTTGAGGAAGTAATTTCTGATTTATGTAATTATTTCTTATGTAGCTTATCTAGTATTTGTTGCTTCTCTTGGTGCTCTACTGGCATTTTTACTGATTCTCATCACACAGTGGTCCTCATGCCCCAGTAAAACACATCCCATGTTTTACAGCTTCCCCTTAGGCTGTGGCTTCTTCTATTACAGAACTGGATATTTTTCAGCTCAACCCACTGGGCTCCTCCTCTGGTCCTCTACCCTACCACTTCCTCCAGTCTGACCCTTTCCTTGCCCTCAGACTTTGTAAATCACAGATTGCTGTGGGCATCCAGCCATGGAATGTGACCAGATTTTGGGCACAAAATAAACCCCATTGCTTCTAGGCAGGGACCCGTTAACCATCTGTTCTGCTGGGTTGTTAGTGATAAAGGCTACCCAGAGGTAGTTTTTAGCAAAGCCTTGAGCAAGTGTACCTTTCTGGTTTATCTGAACCCTCTCTTGCTAACAACCTTAGAGGCATGATAGATCTAACCTTCTCTGTATTGAAATAAAATTTGGAAAAGCTGAAAACAGTTCCCAGCTCACAGAACATCTTCTTAGCTTGACTGGAGCTGTTTTCCTTTGGGAGGAGGTCTTTTTGAGCCAGAGGCAAAGGAAGGATAAGTTCAATATATTCCTTGTTCAACCAGCTGCCACCAAACATATTCATCTTTCTTCCAAAGAACTGTGAGTCCAGATCCATTCACACTGTGCAACCTGATGAGGCAGAGTGACATCTTACATGATAGGTGATGAGGCTGTGGTTCCAACTTCTTTTTATTAGTTTTGTCACAACTAATGAAGAATGCCAAAACAGATGTGTTTCACAGTTGTGCTTTCAGGAGAAGAATGAAGTAAAAAGCCTAGATGGCTGCTACAGTGAAATCTTACAGCATGCTGTGTGCCTGGACTGTGAGAAAAATGTGTTCTTTGGCTTCTCAGATAAGCCCCAGACATTTCTGAGCACTCCAGCAAGCTCCAGGAGGAAGGTTTAACAACTACTGATCTGTCCTGTGTTGGAAAAGACTTACTAATTTCGGCATGTGTCCAGCCCTTTGCTAGTTAGCAAAGAGTTTCTGGAATGCTCCTTCTGCTCCTTCTAAGATTGTGTATCTTATTTTTAGATTGACAGCAAACTGTGCCTGGCAGTGACATCTGCAAGCTATTCTTTCTGGGTCTGAATGGTTGCTTTTGTGCTAGAGTGTGATGCATAATACAACAGTTCTGTTCTTTGAGTAGAAGGAGGGCAGGGTTTGCTTCATAGGGTTTATTTTATCCTTGTCCTGGTCTAAAATCATTGGCTTCTTAGGAACTGGGTGACTTTTTTTGGTTATTATTTAAGGTAGATAATGGCTCTGATTCTCCACAGGAGCCTTTTGGTACACACATAATGCAAATAAGAAAGTAATGATAATGCTTTAGGTAAGTTATAAAACAAAACAGAAGGAAAAATAAGATCATACAACTCCACAAATAATCCATTACTTGAGTATAAAAACTGTATTGCCTTTTTCTTCCTCTTGGGAAATACACATAGAGTTGCCTCTCTTTTTCTGAACTGCAGTTGTGATTGTTATCCAACAGATTTGGGTCTTGAATAATGAAATACTGCATTACCTGCTTTCATAATGTTAAGTAATCCATCTCAGTTCTTCACTTACATGAAGAATGACCTATGCTTTCTTATCCTTTCCTCTCTCCCGGAGTTTGACACAGAATTTCAATGTCACAGGAAGAAAATAACAACATTACATGTATGCAAAAATAATCTACTTTATCATACATTATTCTCAGTAGCATCACACTTTCACCTTTTTCAAAATTAGATGATGGACTAATACATTGCTGTTTCTTCCAATTATAATGGAAAACTGTGACTACTTAACATGCTAGTGCCCTCCCTGTAATTGAAATTTGCAAATATTAATGAGATTATACCACTCTTCTGTCAATACTTGTTCTCAAATGAGTTCATTTATGTGGAAGTCTTGGGATTTCTGCAGAAGGATTTTGGATTGTCTCTCCAAAGATTTCATTCTAAATCTAAGAATTCCTGACTACCTTTTATAATTAACTCATGTCCTCTCAAACTTTATGTAACAGGTCGCTGCATGTAAAGTATACAGCTCTTGCTCATATGAGCAGACAGGGAGAATGCACACTGATGTGACTGTTGCTTATGAAGAGTTACAATCATTTGGAGCCCTGCAATTGCTTCCCTAGCTGCACATAAGTGAATGACAGATAATCTAGATCTATTCCACATGTAACTTGTTCCTAAACAAACATATGTCTCTCCTGGGCAAAAAAAAACCCCAGCATTGCCTCTGGGAGACACAGCCCAAAGCTCTTACCTAGTTCCTATGGGCAGCTTTGCAATCAGAAGTGACCCTGCAGTTAACAAACTCCTTAGTTACTTATGCAAAGCCACTGCAAAAAGATTATTGCCTTTACACAGAGCCCAGTATAACCAAGGCTAAACACTTGTACACACACAGACAATAGAAACACTGTATGTAATAGTACTAACTGGTGACAGCTGCCACAAAATAATCATAATTGTGGTGGTTCTAACTACCTTGGTTATGGTTAATAACTGTGAGGAGTCAGTGCTCTGTTCTGAAGAGGATCATAAGTATCAGAAAATGTCCCTGAACTGAAGTTTCCAAGATGGGCCTATTGCTGTAGGTACATGGAAAATTTGAGGAAAATGGTTTCTCATTTTACTTTTAAGAAAAACTCCACAATCATGCTAATCATTAAAAAGTGAAAAACTTTAATATTTTTAATGCCTGTGAAAACTGAAACTTCCAGGTTTGGAAAACTGAAAAAGCTAAAACCAAAACCATTGCCCAAATAAATCCTTCTTAAAATGTATTTGGTCATTCCAGTGACATCTGACTGAGGTTCATCTTTTCAAGAAGTGTATGGTGAAAGATTTTTTTCTAAACATAAATAAATGTAGTTCTGTATATATGTTTGTAATTATTTGAAATATGTCGAGCATATTTCATATAATTACATGACCATATCATAGGAATAAGAGAGATCTCTTGTCCTTTGCAATTGGTATGAAGGGTCTTCCAATGCCTACTTTTCACCTTCTCATTGAAGAAGAATGCTAGCCTGTGGATTGTTTGAGACAAGCAGTCAAATGACATTGTGTGATACACAATGTATTTCAAAGTAAGAAATATTTTTTCTCTTGTTACCTTCCTCTCTTGTTATCTATCTCTTTCCTTGAAGACAAGCCATCAGATAAACTTGGAAAAATCCTACTAAAAGTCCATCTAGTGAGGCAAAATTAAAGCCATCCTTTTGCAAAAATATACACATAGTAAAAATAGCTTGTTCTGTCCCTGGATGCCACTAAGAAGAATCTGGCCCCATCCTCCTGACACCCACCCTTCATATACTTATAAGCATTACTGATATCCCCCCTCAGCCTCCTATTCTCTAAGCTAAACAGACCCAGCTCTCTCAGCCTTTCCAGGCAGTTGCATCTTAGTGGCTCCATCCTGGACTCTATCCAGTAGTTCCCTGTCCTTCCTGCACTGGGAAGCCCAGAACTGCACACAGTGCTCCAGGTGAGGCCCCACCAGGGCAAAGTAGGTGGGGAGGATAACATCCCATGACCTGCTGACCACACTGTTTAAAAGCACCTCAGGATGCAAGCGCAAGTTGTTGGCTCCTGGTCAACCTCTTGTCCACCACGACTCTCTGGTCTTCTTTCCCAGAGCTGCTTTCCAGCAGGCCAGCCCCAAACTTGTACTGGCACATGGGGTTGTTCTTCCCCAAATGGAATACTCTATGCTTGCCCTTGTTGAGCTGCATTAGGTTTCTTCCTACGCAACTCTCCAGCCTGTCCAGATCAATACATATATATAAATATATATATATACACACATCGTCACCTTCATTGCATTGTTTTCAGAAAAATAAGTAGGTCATTAATTGATAAAATACATTCAAGAAATGCTTGCTGTAACCATTGCAACTGATTTCTCTGCCTATTCCAGGACCACTTCTACTTTTTTTTTTTATTTTTTTTTTTTTTTTAATAAATAGCCTTATATTCTAGTGTAATTATTCTATAGATTACCAAACCTATTGCAAGTTTCAATGCAGTATCAGAACAGGGGAGAAGGTAAGGCTCTCTCCAAACTGCATCTGCACATCTTCATTTTTAATTGATCATGTAATCAGAAAATTATCACATCTGTGTTTTTCATAGGACCATGTCCATGGGCTCTGCCAGTACATAAATCCTTACATGAAATTAAATGTTTAGTTGCATATTTCAGTCTTTTCCTTTACAAATACAAACCAATTCATGTACATGTTATATTTCAAAGTCAGTTGAGTTTTGGAAAAATATTCATCTACTGCTACTGTAATACTAGTTTTTAAAATTTTATCTTTAGGTATTTGCAGTGTATGAACTGCAATAAAATTCTTTAGACTTTTCTGTAATTAAAACTCATTACTTGGTATATTCCTGTAGAATGCACATTTGAGCAAACTAGGCTTTCATCTATCTGAGTTGTTGAATTTATTTTCCTCCCTTTTATATAACTGTATTTTCATTTTTCAAAATGAGATATTCCAGATAATTTTAAGGAGACATAAAATACGTAATGGAACTGAAAACGTTGAAATATTCAGTAAAAAAGAAGACTGCTCCTCTAGGAGGGAGATGTCTGTGTTAGAAATGGTCAACAGCTCCCGTAATTTTTTAATATGATTGAAATCACAAGTTTCTCTCTGATAAGACATCCACTGTTTCATAAATTTCTCTCATCTCTTAGCTCACACACCTACCAATTGAATATGTGACCAGTGACTGGAGCAAATTAATTTTATTGGACTTCATGCCACAGTATTTGCTTGGTCCAGATGGGGTTAAAAAGAGCATGGTGGCATGTCCAAAGAAGGGCAACAAAGCTCGTGAATGTTCTAAAGCACAAGTTTTATGAGGGGAGACTGAGGGAACTGGGATTGTTTAGCCTGGAGAAAAGGTGGCTGAGAGGAGACCTTATCACTAGCTCTACAACTAACTGTTGTAGTGATGTGGGTGTTTCTCACTTCTCCCAAGTAACAAGTGATAGAACAAGAGGAAAAAGCCTCAAGTTGCACCAGAGGAGGTTTTAGTTTGTGTATTAGGAAAAATTTCTTTAGCATAAGGGCTGTCAGGCACTGGAACAGGCTGCTCAGGGAAGTGGTGGAGTCACCATCCCCGGTATTTATGTGTTTAAATGTATTTAAAAGATCTGTAGATGTAGTGCTTAGATACATAGTTTAGTGAGGGACTTGGCATTGTTAGGTTAATGGCTGGTCTTGAGATCATAAAGGACTTTTCTAACTAAAATATTTCTGTGATTCTATGTTCATATATCCCATTCCCAGTGTAGTAAGAGGAGCATGGTCCCGTGATCAGAGCATTACTATTGCTAAACATAGAAGCTTTGCCTTGCTTTTGGAGGACATTGAGATCTAAAAATCTAATCTATCATATAGAAAGTTAAGTACAGCTTCTGCAGCATCAGTAGCAGTAATTCCACATATAGGAAAAATCTAGGGCAATATGTATAGGCTTCTTTATAAGTTTTTGGAATAATCTGATCCCATACTAAAGTTTTAAGTCTGACTACATTGAAAAGTGAAATATGGGGGGAAGGGGCATAGCTACAATAATGTCCATATTCATAATTCAGAAGTGATGTCCAGGTACCTTCAAGTGAAGCCATTGTTGTCATGCTTATGAAGGTTGTCTGGGACAAAGCACATCCTGAGTAGTAATCCATGCCTGTGCTCACTGTCTGTAAGGACACCACCAAAAAAGTGTATCCGTATGTAGACAGGCAATTACTAACAACAACCCATACACATAATTTCTTACTGCTTTCTGTCTTCTCAAACCTGCTAGTTCATATGTGTTAGCACAGCATCTAAACCCTCAGGTGCTCAGGTTATGCATCCACCCCCTCTGCCCAGTTTTGCAGACAATCAGGATGACCGTCGTGGCTGTGGCTCAGAGAGGAGAATGTCCTGTGTCAGCACAGAAGCATTCATAATCAGGGAAGGAGGCAAGACCCGTGGTGAACACTCTTCTCTGGAGCACCTCTCCTATGAAGACAAGCTGGGACTGTTGGGGTTGTTCAGCCTGAAGAAGACAAGGTTCCGGGTAGACCCTATAGTGGCCTTCTAGTACCTGAAGGGGCCCTACAGGAAAGCTGGAGAGGGACTTCTTACAAAGGCATGTAGCAGTAGGACAAGGGCTAATGGTTTCAAACTGAAGGAGGGTAGATTTAGATTACATATTAAGAGGAAAGTAGTTAGTGTGAGTGTGGGGGAACACTGGAACAGCTTGCCTGGAGAAGCTGTGGATAGCCCTTCCTGGAAGTGTTCAAGGCCAGGTTGGATGGGACTTTAGAACAACCTGGTCTAGTGGGAGGTGTCCCTGCCCACACAGGGGGGCTGGAACTTTAGATGATCTTTAAGGTCCTTTCCTACCCAAACCATTCTATGATTCAATGATTCTATAAATGTGAACATGAGTGATTGAGAAAAAAGGTGGAAGTGCTCTGAGGATGTCGGGAGGAGCAGACAATAGGTCAGGGTGTCAACTCAAAGAAACAGGTAATGAGTCTTTTGGTTCAAAACTGGCTTTTGTGGCTAGCTGAGCCTGTAGATACTAATTGACTAAGTGCAATTTTCCAAGCACAGTTTGAAGCTGGGTTTCAAAAGAGGCATAGGAACAGAAATCAGATTTGCAATCTGCTAATGATTTCTCAAGAGAACTTGTGGCATAACAGGGCAGGAGTTTTGATGTAGAACCAACCAGTAAACCCAGCTTGAGAGTGCAATATCCCCCATGCCAGTAATTACAACTACCTTTGATGACAGGCTTCCCTCTGCCCCTAGCTCCTGGTCTCTGTGATCTGAGATAGGTCCCACCTTGGGTGAAAACTCAGGAAGACAGTGGGCTCTCTGCAGTGGCTGCTCTCCTGTACGTGAACTGGTGTCACAAGAGCTGCACTCCCAGGATGACTGCAGTGTAGACACCCCTTTGAGATTTCCAGGTAGGACAAATTTTCAACAGCTGCCATAGCTGCTAATTAGCCCTATCTATGCTTTGATATGTGGTTCAGTCACTACATGATGAAAAGTCTTATTTACATATTTCCACCTATAGGCTGTTTTTCTATCAGCCTAGGGTTTCTGAAAGTATAATATAATGCCAGGCTTTCCCAGAGTGATAGTGTGTTTGAACTGGTACTATTTAAAGGACTCCAATTTTATTCTATTAAGACCCAAACCAGATGCCTCCCAATTTTTTATTTTTTAACTGTATTAAGTTTTCACCTTGCTTTTCCTTGAGTCTTCTTTCCCAGGAGGAATTCCTAGTAGTCCAGTGTAATAGAAGAAATAAAAGCATATCAGCCTGATGGAAGTGACTTTTTCTTTCTACTGACATTGAATATAATGAGGAGATATTAGTTCTTTGTCTAATAAATAAATAAATAAATAAATAAATAAATGGAAAATAAAAGCACTGGGAAAGTCAATATGTTTCTCATTCTCCTGATGTCATTTATACTAGGTTGTTACTCTGAGGTCTTAAACACAGAAAATAGCCAGGACAGCCAGAGGTCTAGCTGAGTCCTTCCTTGCTTTGGAAAACTTTGGACTTTAACTTCCTTAGCATATTTATAACTTTTCTACAACTGTATGCAAGTGACAGACATTTCTGCTAAGTCCTTGCAGTAAAGAGGTTTGCATCATAAGGTGGTACTTTAATTTGTGAAGGAAAAAAACAAGAAGGAGGAAAAGACAGGAAATAGATTTTTCATGTGTTAAAGTGTTCTAAAATCATCCAAAATCAAACCATCCCCACAACAGGGGTGTTGCTCATAGTCAGCTACACATTGTGGTATTGCCGTGTGACAGGGGGCTGTCATTTGCCACAGAAGCTTAACCTGTTATGCATTTATTTAAAAAATCATAGAATATACTTTAGTTCTTCCTCATCCACCATAATAACTGCTGGACTTCCTTGTTTCCTGTACTGAGTCTGCTAAGAGGGCTGATAGTTATGTCACTGGGAAGAAATAAAACCCCTGCTTGTCCCTACAGATGCATTTTGCACATTGCTGCACAGTTCATAGTGTCATATGCCACTGACCCTATGACTGACTGCAGCTTGCAAAGTGACTGTCACCATTATGTTGTTGACATACTCACTTCTTCTGTCACGAAAAATGTGTACTAGCTGCATTTAAAATCGGAAATCTGATAAATTTTTCTAGCTCAGAAGTTAGAAGTGAAAAATCTTCTCCTGGCCAAATACTGGAGGCAGACAGCCCATGTCACTTAGCCCTTCACCACAGTATAACTTTTTCTTCCCATCAGCAGCAGCACAACATTTTCTGCTGACCAGATACCATAAACTCATCTGCTATGGGACTGCAGCAGGCCAGAATAGTCCATTTCCATGTAGTTACTAGCATCTTCTTTCTGTATTGGAATGGCCTTTTTTGCTTGGCTGTCCTAGGAAATCTTGAAAGTATCTCTTTTCTTTGGCTGTGGAGTACTTGGCAGTTAATCTACACCTGTAAGAAGATGGTGTGATGAGACATGTGGTTGTGCACCACAGGAGCCTGAGTTTGTCTCTCAAACATCCAGACACTCTTGGTTCTACTTCTATCTGGATTGCACAGTGAGCGCACCGAGGGAATGGGGGAGATTCCTGCCTTGGTGCCTGTGAATGTGTACCTGGAGAAAGAGATGAGTGAGATAGCTAGGGAATCCCTGGGTTGTTTCAAGTTAAACTATGACTGAGTTTCTTACAAATGAATAACTACTTTCTTATCAATTAAGTATTTTACTTTTATAATGTCTATAGTAGAGCATAGTTCCCCAAGAAGGCCATGAGTTAAATTTAAATATCTAAACATATATTTTAATAATTTTGTTTGTCTACAGTTCTGCTTAGACATAGGCAGAAGAGGTTTTTTTAAACATTAAGAACTAATTCTGTAATTCATATATAACTTTCCATAATCACGTAAACGTACATTCTAATTAACAGTGTAGAAATCAAATTATCCTGTTAATCCGTGACATACCATTAAATCTGATATTTTAACCACGATGAACTACAATTAGATTAAATATAATTAGATCAAAGTACTCTCCTGAACATTTGGTATAAAAGGAAAAATACATGGCTGCTTACATATGCACTATTTTGATAAATTTATTACAAAAGGACAGGAGCTAGTGTACTCTAAGTTGGGTTAGTGGTCTTATTCAGAACATGGCAGGAGTAATTTAAAAGGAGGTCTCTATCTGCTTTATACATAATTAGACTGTCAAACTGAATCATCAGTATACTAATTTTGGCTCTCTTAATAACCCTTTTTGTATTGTGTAATCTTACACAATCTTACAATGATGGGGAATATATATAATTGTTGGTTGCCCTAACAGCTTGTCTGTTTAAAAAGGAAAAGATTTCAAAAATAGCCACTGCTTTCAGTTGTGCAGTTTGAGAAACCCTATTTAGTCATCCAAAGCCAGATGAAACCAAAATCAAGGATCATAATGTCAAACTAGTAACTTGTCTTTTAACCAAGCTGTATGCAAGTAAGCAGCCATATAACAAACACTTAAAATGCTAGGAAGGTTTCAGAATCAAGAACTCAAGTGTGACAAAAGGTCACTTCACTTTCAGCGAAGGCTGAAAAAGGCACTTTGCTTTTAGCTCTCTTATAGGGATGCATTATGATTCAGACTTCAGGTACATGAGTGCTTAGTATTTTTTCCAAAGATATCTTGACTCATTTGGTATGCTGATTAGAATGGGCTCTCCAGTAAGCAACATTTATTTTTTTATTTTTATTGTTTACTGAGTGAACCTGTGCTTCATTCACTTCCTGCTGTCAAGGCCTTATTTGAAGACAGAAATCCTGATTTTGTCATTTGCTTTTTCCAGTGTTCATTGCTGTCATTTGCAAGGGTTGTTAAGGTAATTGTTAATTTTCATAAATCCTGAAGAGGAAACAGGTTATCATTTGTTTGTTTTCATAGTTCAGAACTGAATTTCAAATGAAGGTTAAGATAAAAACTCCTTTTTGCTGTTCGACTTGAAAATATAAGAATGTAGACCTCAAAGGGAAAAAGAAAGGAGGAGGTAGAGAAGATGGCTGGTTTCTTTCATATAAAAAAATAAAATCTCCTGAAGGAACATACTGGCTGTTCAAATGTTCAGTTCCAGAATATGACTCATTCAAGCTTATTTCTCCTGTTTAAAACCCAAAATCAAAGCATTTATTTTTCTTGCCTAAAAAAACCAAACAACCTCCCCCAGTTCCCCCCCCAAAAAAAAACAAACAAGAAAACAAACAACAAAAAACCACCACAAGCAACCAACCAAGACAAAACAATACAAAACAACAACCAACCAACCAAATAAATCTGAGAGCTTTACTTAGTGAAATAAGGAATTCTGATAGTGTGTTGGGAGAGTGCAGTGGTATCTCTATACTACATGAAGGAGTAATCAACTCAGAAAATGTATGAGAGTAAATGGGGCAATATGTTCTACTAGTAAAATGGTAGTCTATGTGTTTTTAAATGTAGATTGACTAGTTTATTTAATTATATGATTTGGTAGAATCCATGAAAGTCCTAACAAAGAACAGATCTAGAGACTGATCTGAGGTCCATATTAAACATCAATTATAGCTTCAAAATGTCTGGAAATTAAAATGCTGGCATTTTTTTCTGTATATTTGAAAGGTGTATTTAATTGTTATGCTGGATGTATATAATACTTGTTTTCGGTAATTATTTTCAATTTCCTTGTTTCCACATACATCATATTAGAAATAGCTATTGTATAAGCCTTTTCCCTTGCCATAAATTCTCTGTTTGAAAGGAGTCTTTTGTTTTATTAATTCATTATCAATTTCAAATTATTACTCAATTTTGATGCCATTAAAGAGGACAAAATTGTTTCTAGTAGTGAATCTTTGAAGGTCTGCTTGTTTGGTTGCTTTTTTCCTTTCATAAGGAACTAATGAAGCAATGCCTTAATATGACGCTTTGTTTTGTATTGGCATTATTCTGCAAGGTCCTCAACCTTTTGTGTCATAAGAATATTATACTATGGTACTTTTTACAAGAGCAAGGATGTTAAACTCTGATGTCCTGGTCCTGTTCCAAGTTGATTAATTAATATTCTGCATAGTTTCTCTAATATTGCAAATGAAAAGATTATTCTTTATTTAGACTTGTAGCAAATATAGTATCACATGTACATTACCCTCCAGAAAAGACTGCATTTCTTACTGCAGTTTTATCTTATATAACCTTTTAAATTTTGAAGAAAAATAATTGTAGAAATATTAGTGTGTCAGAAGAAACTAAGGATGACTATTCAGAGAAATGCTTACCTGTTACAGGATATCAGATCTCTTGTGGTTAATTCAACCTCATTTAAAAGACCAAGATTTAAATGAGAGATGGGGGGTACATGTGGTAGAGTTGCATGGCAATGTTATCACATAAATATGGACTCAAGTCAAGGTTCCTGTGACCTTACTGACTCCTGTGAGGACAGGAGCAGAGTCCTTGAGCACAGATGTGCCCAAAGTTGTTAAGTGGCACTCTCAATTTGGAGGGAAACAGTGTGTTGCTCACACTTTCCTTTCTATTGAACGGCACAGCTGGTCTGTGCAGATCAGAGCATCTGCTGCTCCCTCTGAGACTCTGCTGTTGCAGTCCCCTTACCACCAGCTCTGCATTCTGCTTGATTCCCACACCTGCCACTTGGATACTAAAACTGAGAATTACCCCAGTGCAATACAGAAACTACATGATGCAATCTGTAACAGCAAGCTTACAGCTTTAAGATCCAACAGTATAATTGTATAAATAGAGCTGGAACTAAAAATACAGCAATAGAGATGTGTTTCATCTCATGTTTTAGGATAAGGATGCACTCAATGAATGAGTTCTCTCTCTTCTGCTTTCTTTTATTTTACAAAATAGAAATACTCAGTAGTCCAACTGTAAGAGATGCTGGAGATCAAAATCTTTATATTCAAATTCCTTAGGTCTTCTTATAGTATGAGTAGGAAATGGGAATTTGTGGAAGAACCAAAGGGTCTTTAGCCAAAAAAGTGATGGATTCATGTGAGTTTGGTTATCATGATGTGATTTTGAAAGAAATTCTGATGTCTCAAGACTGCAGAATTCCAACCAGACCAACCTGTGGGCATATTGCATACTTCTGAATTACATAGGCATTCAAATTAAGATAACTAAGCACTACCTGAAAACAGAGGCCAAGCACTTGACTTTTTATGAATTCTGAAAGGGCTTTGGCTGAGAGCTTGCATCCAGTCTTTGGAAGACATCTGGTTCCTCCACTCCTCTGTGCTGCCAGGGTTTAGTCAGCCCAGATTACTGTATCGTTCATGGTTATACTGGAGCCAGAAGAATCAGTTATGACTGAGAGATCTGAAAGGTCTTCCTGGTGATTTGTGCTGCTAGCCAATTGGTGCCTGAATTTTCAAAGCTACCAATAGACTAATTTTGTCTGAGTCAGTCTCCAAACAGCAAGACCTAGTGATAGATTAGCATTGCAAAATCCTGGGGAATCTCAGTGCCTCAGCTGCTTTAGCACAGACAATTAGATGGCTTGGTCCTCATCAGTCACCTCTCCTTCACAAAGCACCCTGAGGAGGCAGTGATTTGAGGACAGATTCTTGCTGGGAGATAGGGTTTGAAGATGGGTCCATGTTATAAAACAAAAAAGTAAGGTAAGAAAGGTAGGAGGCGATTGTGTGGCAGGGCAGCACAGCTCAGCACAAGCTAAAGCTTTTCTCTTTGGAGAATGAAAACGAGCAGGAAATAAAATCACTCAGAGATGTAAAATAGCACTTTTCCGAGCTGGTAGTGTTTTTTTGGCTATGAAGCAAACAGGTGTAAACCCCTGATGGCTGGAGGAAAAATAGTCAACCTGATGCCACGTCATGCTGCAGCCTATTCCAGTCCTAGCCTACAGCAAGTCAGGGTTATCAGCAGGTCAGAAGGTTAATGGAGCAAGGATATACCCCTGGCCCTGTTTCCCCAAAATCTAAATGACAGTTGTCCAAAATTGTTAATACTGTCATAATCGCTGATAATATTATGCCTTTCTTTAATACCAGGGTTTTGAGACACTCAGGTGCATTACAAATTATTACCCATTGGTCCTAACTGTTGACTTAAAGTCCACAAGAAAATGCTCAGACTTTGAAAAGCTGGGAAAAAAAATTGCTATGGTATGTTGTCCTTTAGAAGAGTGATCCATTCAGTGCAAGTGCCATGGTTCTTTATCTTGCTCTAGCCTCACTGTCAGGATAGCAGCAGAATATATTCCTCCAGCATAGACATAAGGACCTTGTGTCATCAAGCAGTCTCTTGAAAACACCATCTTCTTGGCAGGATTAATTATTGAGAGGGTATAGCAGGAATTCTTTTGTGCATATACATCTTGTCTGCTATCTTGCCCTGTTCAGGACAAAAGAGTCTGATCCAGAGCAGTGGAGGCTTTGCAGAGAGCCCTGCTGCAGAAGACCGCGCACAGGGAAGCTTGGGTACGCAGCAGCACTGTGGCTGCACAGGGGCCTCTCAGTCGGGTCACAGAGCCCGTATGACTGACAGGAGAAATAATCTACCAGAGCAGGACTCTCCTACCAGAATCCCACTCTGCCAGAGTCCCTGGTGGGTCCAAAGCCAGCTGCACAACTTAGGGATGTCTGTCACAAGGTATAACATTCAAAAGGACTGGTACCAGCCCTCTGACACACCTCACTCCTCTCCCGTCTGTTTAGGAGAGGATATAATTATCTGGGTCATATGCTACCATCCTGTATAGGAACAGAGCTGTGATGGTTAGATTTTTCTGTTATATCCCCAGTGTCTGACCCTATCTAGGGTTTTGAGCATTTTCCCTTTAATTTGTAACTCTTCACTCTGAATATAGAGATTGTGGTTGGTGAATGACAGTGCTATGCAGTCCTGCTATCTTTTTCAGGCCAGAAGAAGAAAAGACAGATATTCAATATTTTTAGGTGGCATAACTAATAATTTATATTACTGTAAATATAGATATAAATAAGTATACAGTAACAGAAATATTTGTAAATAAACACTGAAAATTAATATCACCCTCTAGAACTTCTATGGGCTAACTTCGCTTTTGTACCATCCATTACCAGTGTCCTGTTTTCTGAAGTCCCTGTAAGCATATGGCTGTTCATTAGAAAAAAATGGATATATTCCTTGACAACAAGGTAAATTATCTTAATCTGGAAAAGCTCACATTTTTATATCATAAGTCTCTCCATGAAACTGATTTGTTATCATAAAGAAAGCACTGTAGACTAATGTCTTAGGAAAATGTAAAAAAAAAAATAATCTACAGTTTTGAAAGTTTTGTAAAAGTAATTCACATTCTTTTTTGAATGATGGCAACTCTGTAAGAATTTTGCAATTTGCTTTAATGATAACTGTGGTCATTCTATTACATTATGTATTCTGTAACAGTAGCAGAATATTGTGTATTAGTCTGAGTAACTGGAAGCTGGAAGAGACATTTATGCAGTCCACAAATGCATTATGAAAGTACTTAATTTGAAGCGAACACCATTGTATGTGCTTTTGTTACATGCTCTTTTGGATTTAGCTAGGAAAGACTACCTTACAGAGCATTCTAAGATATTAGACAAAATTGAATATATTACATAGTTCATCCTAATTTTAAGTAGATATGTCTTGGAGTTTTTTTAAGAAAACTTTTCCCAGTGAATGCAAAAACTGTCATGAGGTGGTACACCATGCTACTGTTTCTTTTAGGCAAATAGCTGCTTTCTGAATGGCAATTTATTTTTCCCCTCTGAGTTTGCTTAATAATGTTATTCATAGAGTGATAATGTGTCACAGTGTGAGGCCGCCTGTTCCAGAGGAGCTCAGCAGGGGCTGGAAGCTGCTGCTGCCTCTCAGGTCTCTCCACGGTGAGGCAACAGCTTGTATGCCTATAGGAACTCACAAACATCTACCCTCCTCCCCAAAGAAATATCAGCCCTTAGTTTCTCAACCTTTTTTTTTTTTTTTTTTCCCCCAATACTGGGTATCATCTCAAAAAACCCACAAGAAAAAGGAAATAAAATTATACACATGGATATCTCTGACCAGATATGGATTTTGTGAGTGGAGAGAATGCTTTCTATTCTTTTTGAATGCGTGAAGTGTTTTTTTGACATTTTAATCTAATCTGTTAATAGTTAACCAAAATATTAAAAGGACACTTATATTACCAAGCTGTCAGTTTAAAATTCAGAAGTGATTACTGTTATTATGGAACTAAGGAAGTCTGTTGTCTGCAAAATAAATAAATAGATAAATTAAAAGCTTTCAGTGTCTTTTAACATGTCTTTTCCATGTCTACCTCACTTATCTAGATGCAGTGACTGCATATTTGGGACTACTATTTGACACTGACATGAATATTACTTGAAGTGCTACATCCAAACACATCTTTGGCACATCTACATTTTCACTTAATTCTTCAAATTTCTCTGTTGACTCTTGGAGCTTTATTTTAGTGGCCCTTGTTAAAAATAGGTGGGAGCTATTAACTTGTTTTCACTGTGTTTTATCATCCACAGGTATCAACAGATTATTAAAGGATTAGATTAGTGTTTCCTTCACCATTATAGAATAAATTGTCCTTGGCTCAGTGGTTCATTTTGTATAGTGGACATTGTAATATGTTCATTAAATAGTTCCTAATGACATTGGAGAGC
Source organism: Apus apus (assembly GCF_020740795.1). Lineage (NCBI taxonomy): Eukaryota > Metazoa > Chordata > Aves > Apodiformes > Apodidae > Apus > Apus apus. The sequence goes on from NC_067284.1 coordinate 43,109,989, forward strand.
TCACAAACCTAGTATTTTATTAGGAGGGACTGCAATTAGATGTGAAATGCAAAACTTAAAAACCTAGTTGCGAAAGATAAAAATGTCTTTCAAACTCTTCTGCCTTGCACAGCCTTTTGGAATTTAACACCTGGGTGTAACCCTCCTTCTTTCCTGCCTGCTTTAATTAGTGTACCTACAGAAATCTTCAGCAATAAAAAAAAAACATTGATTTGTGCAGAAGTACACAACTACCTCAGCAACAGGGTTATTCTTTCTTAAACTATATTTCAGGATCATTGTGTATTTGGATTTCCTAAAGGCCAAAAAGTTGATAATTTCAGTGGAAATGATATAGATTTTCATAGAGAGGTGAGGGGACTAGGTCATGGGCAGTGTTCTGTAAGCAAGGAATCAGGAGATACTCTAGACCTATGGCTTTGCCTGTGGTTGTGTTACTCTGTTAAGATGAATGGGAGATGTATAAGTTCAGTGACTTTGAAAATGGGGTTATATAAACTCTGTAGGGATCCTAGCTTTCTTTCATGCCCTCATCCCTAATGCCATGCAGAAGCCACTTGTGTCAAAGAGATTATAGTTTCCTGACTCCTAATACTTTGTGACTTCCATCCTTTCTTATCTTGAAATCTGGAGTTCACCCACTGTCTTGAACCAGATTCTTCACACACACCTCACAGTGTTGATTACACAGCTAAACTTAAACAGAAGCATGAACTTATTTTTTGAGGGAGGAGGGAGTACTGTGAACTGTAGTCTGTGCTCTTCAGAACTGAAGTTGTCAATAGCTTTACCTGCTATAGTGCAATTTTTTTGTTGTTGTTCCAGAAAGCCATATTTTTTTCTCCCCTCTCTATCTGAAAAAAAGTGTCAAATTTTATTTTTTGTAGCACTGAGCTGTTGGGAGAGGTGACTTTATTGGTTTATTTCAGGGCATTTCTGCAAGAATCAATAATTTAGAGTCATTTTAATTTGATGCTTAAAACTGAATGTAATTTCTCTCTATCACAATAATTACACAAAATAATAGAAATTTCACAGTGAATCTTAAGGCTCATTATATGTCATGGATATGTGTATATATGGATGCATTGTTACATGTGGAAAACTAAGTTCTTATATGAATTATTTCAGTGTGGTTGTATACATTTATATTTAACAGTGATAGTCCAATAAAGAAGTCTTAATAATTAAAGAAAACATTTGAAGACTTAAAATCTAAGCTTATTTTAATTCTGGTAGTACAGTAGACCAATTTAGGTAATATGGAGGGAGCTGAGTCTACCTCTTTTTTCTTCCCTAGGAGAATTATTTACTTAAGTTCCAGACAATTACACCTATGCAATTCTATTGCAGGCCTAATCTAAAGACAGTGGGGTAGTCTCTTCTTGGGGTTTAATTTTGCCTTCAGAATCTTTATTACTGGTGGTGATGTGTGAAAAGGAAAGAGCACAGCTTGACTTTCAGAAGCCTGAGTGAGTTTGTTTGGCTGGTGCTTAGGAACAATAACAAAAAAAGCCTTTGTAAACTGTTCACAGATGATGTGTAAGTCCCTAGAAAACAATAAAATTTACAGTATTCCATTTTAGAAAGTAACCCTAGTTTAATTTGTAGGTGCTGCAGAGTTTGTATTGTGAAGCGATTTTAAAATACATATTTACATGCCCTAAGCTAAAAAAAGTTTATGGTTGCAAAAGTCTAAATCATATTTTAAAAAACCATGCACACAGACCACATTGTTCCTCACTGAACTTAGCGGTAAAACCCCAAATGAGCATTAGACCCACAACGAATAATTTTGGAGAGGCAATTTTCTAGGAAGAGATTAGTTAATTTTCAAAAAAAAATAGCAATCCTTAAACTAAAGCTGAAGTTCTACTCTACTGAGGTTGCACCAACATATTTTATGTCCACTTAAATAACACCTTTAGCTACTGTAAGGACACTGCAGTTGACACTGATGATATGTGGGATTTTATTAGATCTCCGTAGATCTTGTCAAAATATACAAAAAAATAGTGTTAATTAATATTTGTAAAGATACATATGCTAGAGTTAAATTAACCACTTGATATCCCACTAAAGATTTAACAATCGATGTGTCTTATGGAAACTCTGAGTCAAGACAGAAGTGCATGCACTCCTCAAATTCTACTGGTTTGTAAAGCACTTCAGCCATAGACTTCATGATCTGTCCCTAACTCACATGAGTCCTGTGTATCAACTGACCTCTCCCTTCTATTTCAGGGACTCTTGTAGTCCATGCATAATTGTTTGTTTGTTTGTTTGTTTTGTTTACCTGGAGGCATGGATTGCACTTTGCTTCTCATTTCTTCCCATCCAAGCTCCCCACTTTTCATTTTTTTGTGTGATTCCCTACACATTCTGGCTCCCCTTCTCTTCCCAGACCCCCTTTCCCTATACTAATAGGCCCAATTTCCTTTTACTCAGTGTGTCTCTGTTCTGCTTTCCTTTCATCAAAATGCATCATACATCTAGAGCTTTGGGTCCCCATGGCCAGCCATGCTGGGTTCTCTGTTTTTCTCAGTTCCATGGAAGGTGCAATTTCTACTGCTGGCTAAATATTCTCCCCTCTGCTGTGGCTCTGGCAGCTCCCCTTTCCTCTCTGTAAATTGTGTCATTCAGAGCATCAGTCTATAGATATCAGTTTATGTTATCAGCCCTGTTCTTTGAGCTGCAGATAATTGGAAAGGTGCTTGTAGCTGCCTAGGTAAATGTGTGATTGTCTCAAACTGGGTAGGGCAACCCAGGGAGATTAAGATTTGGACCCCCTTGCTTTCCAAACTCCTTCTTAGAGGAGCCTAGGTTTGGCTGGATCCAGCCTTAGTCTCAGACTTGGCCCTTCCAGGGAGAGTGGTTAAAATGTTGCAATCCAAGGAAATTCTTGACCATCCAATATCCCTTGATGGGATTAAGGTGAAACAAGTACTGTGTCCAGCCCTGGGCCCCTCACTTTGAGAAAGATATTGAGGTGCTGGAGCAGGGCCAGAGGAGAGCAACGAGGCTGGTGAAGCGACTAGAGGGAAAGTCTTATGACGAGAGGCTGAGCGAGCTCGGGTTGTTTAGCCTGGAGAAGAGGAGACTCAAGGGGGTACCTTGTGGCTCTCTTCAACTACCTGAAGAGAGGTTGCAGTCAGCTGGGAGTCGGGCTCTTCTCCCTGGCAACTAGTGACAGGACAAGAGGGCATGGCCTGAAGCTGCACCAGGGGACGTTTAAGTTGGATATTAGTAAGCACTTCCTCACAGAGTGGTTGATCAGACACTGGAATGGACTTCCCAGGGAAGTGGTGGAGACACTGCCCTGGAGGTGTTTAAGGAAACACTGGATGTGGCACTTAGTGCCATGGTCTAGCCAATGTGATGGTGTTAGGACATAGGTTGGACTTGATGACCTCAGGGTTTTTTTCCAGCCTCAATAATTCTGTGATTCTGTGACGTTCAAGGTCTGTATTTGAGTATTAGGTTTAATTAAAACTGTAGAAGGAATATTGATACTTCAAGTATTTTATCAGGCTGCACGATCATAAATGCTGAATATTTAGATCACAGGAGTCACAATACGTACGTGTTCAAGCTGCTCTGTTTTATAGGCCTAGTTTCCTTATTTCACAAGGATAAGTAAACGTGATTGAGTCATGAGACTGAGCAGCTGGAGTGGACCTCCTCCCCCTCTGGCCCTCGTCATCATTATCTCTGTCCTTTTACATGTAGGTCATAGGCCATATGCAGGCCAGTTGTCCTCATCCTCTCAGGAAGACTTTTTGGGATGAAAATGAGGCTTTGTTTGAGGGGTTATAATGGGATTTAAACACCACTTCCTAAAAATGTGGGTTTGAAGGCTAGCCCCTCACAGTGATACGATTTGCTTTTTCATTTTTACAACTTTTTTTTTTTTTTCTCTGAAAAATCAATACCTTTTTGTGCATCAAGTATTTCCTGAAATTTGGAACACTGAACACATGCAATATGCAACAGTGTTATGGACAAAGAAATGTATATTACATGGACCAGAGGTCTTATAAGTATCACTGCTCAGTAAGCAAAGGTAAATCTTCCTATTTCATGAGTAAGTAGTTGCAAGGGAGTTGCAAATGATTATATTCTCCTTAGTTCTTATAGATAGTTATGGTTATCAGCTGAGCCTTGGTTCTCTTAGGGGGATTTTTGAAGCTTGCTCAGATTACCTTTTCGGTCTCCATGAGCAGTCTGTCTTTCCATTTACTGTTACCTTATATCTTGTGATGGTTATATACAGTAGACTTCAATTCATCTCACCTAACTTTACAGTATTTCACTTAGATCACCTGTATAATAGATGAAAAGAAAGAGATATTTTTAGGGTGTAATTCATTTTCACTCTTTCAAATGTCTACCTTAGGAGTAGATGAAACATGCAATGCAAGTACCTCTTGCTCTCCACTAACTACAGTGAAAAACTAGAGGCACCAGATCAAATGTAAACCTCTTATTGTTCAATTTACATTTACTCAAATTAGGAATCTCGATTTAGTGACTGGAGTTAATGATTGGCATCCACTTCAGTACAGAGTTGGTATATAAATCCTTTTATCACTTATCTTAATTTGAGAGTAAGTTTTTTCTCTCTGGTTTGGCTAGAAGGGATCTTAAAGATCATCTACTCTGACTCCTCTGTCATGGACAGGGATACCTTTCACTAGATTGTGGTGCTCAGATCCCTGACCATAAACACTTCCAGGGATGAGGCACCCAGAACATCTGGGCAACCTGTTCCAGCATCCCACCACCCTCACACCAAAGAATTTCCTCCTGTCCAATCTAAATCTACCTTCTTTCAATTTAAAAACGCTGACCCTTGTCATAGCACTACAAGCCTTGACAGAGTGTCTTTTTTGATCTTTCTTTAAAGCCTCCTTTATGTATTGAAAAGCCACAATAAGGTCTCCCCGGAGCCTTCTCTTCACCAGGCTGAACAACCACAACTCTCTCAGCCTTTCTTCATAGGAGAGGTGCTCCAGTCCTCTGCTAATTTTCATAGCCCTTCTCTGGACATGCTCCAACAGCTGCATGTCTTTCCAATGCTGAGGGCCTCAGAACTGAGCACAGTACTCCAGGTGGAATCTCACCAGAGCAGAATAGAGGGGGAGAATCACCTCACTTGGCCTGCTGGCCGCAATTCTTTTGATGCTGCCTAAGATATTGTTGGCTTTCTTATGCAATGTCAATCACTGTTATTTGTGTCTTTTGCCACAAATTAACCCTGCCTTCAGGGATAGCATGCTGTTATTGAGGGGGTAGAAAAAAGAAGAGTGACAAGATATAGCAGAAGGACAGTAGTGGGAATTGCTTGAAATCCAAAGTATGATTTAACATGACACCTTGCAAACAAAATCTAATGCAACAAAGCTTAAATAATTTCCAGCTTTTTTTTAGTAAAACAAGCAGACCTTAAAAAAGGTCTCTGACAGTTTCTTTACTTAGACCATGTTTGCCCTTGAAACAATTTACTGACGTAGCTGGGCTGGGGAAGGGTGAGAAGTTTTCACCATCCTGACTTACATAAGTATGATAGCAACTCCCTGGATGCAGAAATGCTTCTAAAACAGCAAAAAGTCCATTTTGCAAGTACAGATTATTCTATTCCTGGAAAGAAATTCCTTTGTTGGTGCTCTGTCTCCATGGTTAGGATTTACCAATGTAACTGTAGCATAAACCTTTTTCAGCAAACCCTTGTAAATCTGCAGAAGACCTGTCCCTTGGAAGACTCAGCCCATATATTCTTGCTTTTTGATAACCTTATGAATCACCTCCAATGAACAACCTTTTCTTAAGTGACCACATAAGAATATCCCCGTGCGGTCTTTGAAACAAGTTCATTTGACCTTTTGTTGAGGTCTTTGCTGCTATACAGCAAATTTATACTGGTCTCTTGAGCAGTAACTTACCAGGTAGGTATATTCATTCAATGAAGATGTGCTGCCAAGCTGAATGTGTGTCAGAATTTTATGACTTCCTCTCTTCATTTCTGCCAAACAATATGAAACTACTTAATAATCTTTGTCATGTTGTGTTTTGTCACTATATAAGACCTGAACATATCCAGACATATGTTATGCAGAACCTTTATTTCTTCCTTTTCCATGGGTGGGAGAAAGTCAATTACTTATCAGAAAACTGCCGTGTTTAATTCTTAAGGGCATTTAGTTCCAGAATATAGTAGGATTTGCATATTCAATACATTCATTTTATGCCATCCAGGCAGTACCTGTTCTGTAGCCTCATATAAAGATCACAGAAGTTGTTTGTTGTATTGAGGGAGGAAGGCACATGCTGCTCTGTGCATTGCAGAAGAGGCAGGTCCAAATCCCTCAGAGCAGCATATGTCTCATAGTGTTTTGAGTATACCAGCTCTGACTAGAGTCAGAGCATGGTGGAGTTGTTTAGCATTATGGTCTCAGCTTAGGGAAAGTAAGCCAGTGTAATCAAAGTAAGGGCTTTAAATTATGTAAGTCTACAGGTCTAAATCAAATTTGTAAATTCTCTCATTTTCATAGTTTTAAGGCAGATTTTTTTTGTGGTTTTTTTTTTTCCCCCAGTTTAAACAGAAAATACAAAACTACAAGAAAAACCCAAAGCAACCATTCTTACTGCACCATGAGAGCATTCATATGAGGAGTTATACCTTTAAGACTCATATGTTGTAAGTAAAAATATCTGTGTTCAGACAAGCCTGAGGAAGGAATATTTTATAGCTCACCAAGCGTCCCCTGCTCTTCCAAGTGTGGCAACACTCTGCTGCTGTGCTCAGGGGGATCCTGATTTGTACTCTGTGTCAGCATAATGTCCTACTGGGGATGTGGCTATACCAGGATTTCCTGTGCATGAACTTGTCTCAATGACTGCCTTTACTCTATCAGTCCAACAAATATCTCTGCTGGTGAAACAACCTCCCTGCTTTTAATTTATTTATGGGCTGTCTAAAGCAAAACAATAAGCTTGCTCCCAGCTGCCTGGACTCTCTCTTCCACCAGATTACACAGTCTCCTCAATTGCCCCAGCATGACCGTTTTACTGCTTTCTACATTAAATCTATAAAAATTATCCAGGCTAAAGTCAGAGGACAGCATGTGTTTCTGTGGGACAGAAACATGACACTATTTCAGCTGACCTGGCATTTCCCTAATATTAATGCATTTCAATATGAAGTTACTAAGCTTTTGGTGGACCACAGCACAAGGTGGAGCAAAAACTTGCTCCACAAAAAATGTGATAAGAGTGTAGCCTAGTAAAAAACAAATGAGATCTCATTCAGTTGTGTCTAATAGATTTTTTTATGAGAGGTGTGCAGAAAATCTCATCTTCTGCCAAGCTCTTAATGGTGTTTGCTCTTATTACTAAATATTGCAAAATTCCTTTGGGGCATCTCTCATACATTGCCAACATAACATCACATGCATTATCGTGAGATTCACTGTAACTTGCTGCCCCTGTTCTTTTCCTTATGCTTTCTAACTGAGTTAACTCTTTCATAGACAGCAAAACATCAAGAAAAACAAATGTATTACACTCTTATAATATTAGGTTACTGACAGCTGTCAAGTGCTGTGTCATTTAGGTCTAAAAGTATAATCCACACTACTACTGTTACAAACCAGGGTCCAAACAGAAAGGAAGAAGTTTCTGCACAAATTGAGAGTTTCTTTAGGGAATGCAAATGGCAGGAACTAGAAATATGCCATGCCACTTATGCTGATTCAACTGGAAGGTTTAATTGCCTCTAATTTTGTTATACTGTAGAACAGCAATGGAAAGAAGTATCTGCTGTATTGCTGTTAGCTAGAAGAGCTGAGGAACAGACCGAAACAAGATAAGATATTGCAAACAAGGTTCTGTCTGGCATCCGAGGCTCTTTAATTAGCCATGGGACCAAATTCTAATGAGAACGAATCACTAGAGAGAGTATTCTGGTTTTTCTTGCTTCTTGCTGTGCAAGGCTATGGTGAATAAAAGATAGAAAAGTTCAGATAGGAGTTTGAGATTTTTCCATAACAATAGGAACTATGTTTTGGTTTTCTTTCCTTTTCTCTGATCTCTGAGGTGCTGGAACCTTTAGGCCTGAAATAAGTGAAGCGGCAGCCAGGTTCTTCCTGGTTAACACTTTGCAGCTCTCGCTGCTCCAGGTTTGTCACTGCCATGCTGACTGGTGTGCATGTGAGAATTCCCTCACCAGCTTCCAGGGCAGAGTGTAACAGGCTATTTAAACAGCTTAAACTGATAGTCTGAACTAAGATGATTTTATTGTCAGTGGATTAGACAGCAGTTGTATGATCTGTGCTGTTGGCTCCACAACAGAAGCAGAATCTTGGGCTGAAGTTGAAAAAGCTGCAAAAAGTAGCAGGGCTTTTGAGTTGCTCTACAGAGCCCATCACATAACTTTTCCTCCGAGTATGTTTCATGGCTGAGTTGTGGACTACTTCTGCCTCCTTTGGTTAGCACTTAGTAAACATGACAGATCCAAAATATGTGTAAGAAGAGCCAGTCCCACATACAGCCAGTGATTTTGGGAAGTACTAACCAAAGGCTAATCTCAGACACATCCAAGCTGGTCTACAGTCAGTGGAAGAGGGAGAGTGATCTCCCAGCAGCTCCCCCAACATAAATTTCTGATTTGAGTCACCATCTAAGGCAATCACTTAACGAGGAATCCCAGTGAATCCGGGTACTCAATCGTACTGCTCTTTTTTGGTGGGGCTGAAATACCTTTGCACCACAGATCAGACACTGACTAAACTGGATTTAGAACTGTATTTGTGCTGAGTTTGTTCCAGCTAAGGTAATTGCTCTTCTCTCTGGTGGCAATCAAATGTCCACACTGACATTAAGGTGTCCACTATGAGATACTTACAGTTCTGAAAAGATATGGGTGCATCACTGAATGATTGTTCCTTCTAGCTATTGCACACACAGGAACAGAACAATTGGAGAGATCAGTGTGTCTCTATTCCCTCCCATTCATATTTTTTCATGCAACAGTGAATTGTTGAAAAAAAGCCATGTTTGGTCCCTGTTCTGGATTTATTTCATTACTGGACAGCAATTCAGGTTAGCCAAAATAAGAGCAAAAGAGCTTGTAAAGTACTATAATGATGTACTTTTCAGCCACTGCCTCAGTACAAATAATTGTATGAAAGACAGAGTAAGGACAGCAGGGTGAGCCCAACAGTGAGTCAAAAAACCTACAGGTGCTTAAGCTGTGCGTCCACTGTGTGCATCCTAGCCATATAGGTCAGGTAAAACAGTGCTGTTCAGATAATTTCTTCTCCAGTACATTCCTGCAACTCAGCTCTACAGAAGATCTTTGTGCCTGAGGCAGCATGACTTCAAAATCCTTCTTTGTATAACTTTCATCTTTAAAATGGGATTTTAGTGCTGATGGCCAAAAAGCTTTCCTCTTGGAGGATCAGAAGCAGTTGCACTCCTCTGCAGGTTCAAGGACATCAGCCTCAGCTCACTCTATTGGAAGGGCAAGAGAAAAAATTCACCATTCCCACAGCATGCTTAAGAAAAAAAAAAAATCCTCTCAAGAAAAAGCTAAAATAATGGTCTAGATTTGTTCTTCTGAGCTTAGTGTATTTGAGCAAGTTTTCCTTATGCTTTGAGAATGATTTGACCCAAAGTGATTGCATACAGTTTGGCTTCCTTTTCCATTTCGGAATTTCAGTCCAGTGAGAAAGGTAACTTTATTACTGGGGAAAGACCACATCAGTTCCACTCATGAATTATTCAATTAGCTCTTTACAGAAAGTAATGCATTCATAATATGGTTGCTTTGATAGATCAAAACCCCATAAAAGGCTAATTTTTTTCTTAAATATTTACTTTATAAATACATTAGTGCCAGTGTTCAGACATGGAAGCTTGGTCCAGGTTTCTGTGCCTGAAATTCAAATGCAAGCAGTATTTAGTTATTCTAATATTTATTTAACATTCAATTAGCTGGAGTTTTAAATAAGGACTGAATACAAGAAAGTATTTTTGTGAAACAGACCATCCTTCTTTATCTTATCAGTAATTATCAGCCAAGGTGTTCCATTTTGGACTGCATGCAGTGTGCTAGTTATTCACTGCTTGAGTTTTACACCTAGTTTTGACTGAAACCATGAGTAGAATTATCTTAATTGATTTGGATTGTAGTAAGTATTTATCTGTATGACAAGACTACCAGAGACCTAGGCATAATTTGCAGCACTTCCCAAGGTAGCACATGTAAAACTGCAAAGGTGTTGATAGACCCATTTTAAGTCTTCCAGCAGTCTTTTATGAGGAAACTTGCAATGTTGTGCCTACATTATGTTATTCTCACATCTAGTTAATTGGTTTCTCACTACTACTAAAAGGACATCTAAGAACTCCATAAAAGTCTCCAAATTCACTCAAAAATCCAAGTTTATAAATAATATTAAACTAAAAAGAGGGAAAGTCAAGGCAATAAACTGCCTTGTTTTGTCTTTTAAATAAAAACTAGTAACAATTTAAAATAAACTAGAGCAACATTGGTACAGACTCCAGAATTTGTCTGTCTCATCTAAGTTGTTTTTTTTTTAATATGAATATTATTATTACAGAATCACAGAATCATCAAGGTTGGAAAAGACCTTCAAAATCATCAAGTCCAACCGTCTGCTCTACAACCCCTAACCACTAAACCATCTCCTGAAACACCACATCTACCCATTTTTGGAACTCCTCCAAGGACTGTGCCTCTACCACCTCCCTGGGCAGCCTTATAGATTCTTCATTCTTAGGGTCATTGACCACTGTATTTTACTACTTCAGTAGTAAGCTCTGCAGTAGACCTGTCAAGAAATTAAGTCTATTTTGGCAGATTCTCTCTTCTCACATTTTTTATTTGAATTTGTGTCTTAACAAAATTTTAAACAATTTCTGAGATTAAAGGAATCCTGAAAACTTGAGAATGCCCCAAACTGAAAATAGTTCAGCTTGAAAACGGACTAATTTGCCTTTTAGCAGTGTAAGCCAGCACTGTATGTATTTATTCCAAACAACACAGGCATTGGAGACACATGATGACCCAGTTTTAAAATGCATATTGTTGATTAGAATGGTCATTTCATTTTGATGGCAGAATGAACAATACTGGACCACGTCCAGGCCCTTAAAAGAGTAAATGGTTTCCCTCCACCAACAGATGGCCACTGTGTTTGGTTTATGGGACAGTTTGGATCCATGCAGTTTACTGCATCACCGGCTTATTGCAACTAGCCCTGCCACAGTTGGAAGACCCACTTCCACAAGCAGATGACATGATGGTGTAATTTATACAAATAATTATCAGCACACAGTCAAACCACTGTAATGAAAGAATTAATTTCTAGTGACTTGAAGAAAGGGTTGGAGTTGAGGGGTCAGTTATTACCAGTTGTTCATTCACTGATGGCCTAATTTATTTTGTATTACAATAAATTTGGTAATTGTTGATAGATAAAGTCATACACACATGCCTGCTTTGATTTGTCTTAATGGTAGGGCAACATTACATTGCAGCATGAATGAAAAGCTGGTGTGTTTCAACGACTTGGCAGCCTGCAGTGACCTTCAGGAGAAGTGAAATGCTCTGTTGGCTAGAGAAACAATTGAGCTGAAACCAGTCAGGCGCAGTAAACTCAGAGGGAGTCTCTCCAAATTAAAAGCTGTTAGTAGCAGGTCAAAACAAGGCAAAAAAGTGACAGTATAACATCTTTCTGCAAGGTGATTTTATGTGCAGATTAAAACAGAAGGAAAAAAGGCGAAGTGCAGATCTAAAGGAATTCCCATTAACTTGAAGAATTTGGAGATTAGATTGAACATTCGCATCTAGAGGTAGCTGATGTATGAACACACTGTGGAAGCCATAACCTGTTGAAAAGTGCTGAGATAAATTTAGGCTACTGACCTTTTAGCACATTAGGGCATGAAATAAATCACTGGCTGCAAGTAGTAAATTTGCTGCAATCAAAATGCTTTCCAAGCACTTCTAGCTATAGAATTTTGCAGTCAAGAGCACTACGTATCTGGAATTACCTTTTAATATTTCAGTTATGCCTGTGTATTATGGACCCAATCCTGCATTGTTACATACCCAAAATTCCTATTAATGTCAATGAGTATTTCAGAGGATCAGAAAGAAAAGGTCAGACTGTAAATCAGTGAGCAATGTCCTCATAAATTAGTATTTGCAAACTGATAAAGAGCCCATATTAATACATTTCCACAGATTTCACTTGCAATGCTTAGAAATACATTATTTGGTTTGAACATACACCTCACCAGGATGCCTTTATTTATTGCACAAGTGTTGCTTCACTGGTGGGTACAGGGGAAGCCAGCCCATAGCGTGGGAACTAACTAGCAACTGCTGCAAGTTCTAGTCAGTACTTCAAATGTAAAAGTGTTTCAGAAATACATTTTGTAGCCCGGTTTGTTGGGGCTACTGACGAACACAGTTGTATTTTCATCTACTCTAGCAACACAGCTATAACAAGAACTCACATCAAGTGCAGACAATGCTTTCATCTTCTTTCTATCCTTTCCAGAGCCTTTATACAGATGATATACAAGTACTTAGAGTTTTAAAGGAAAAGAGAGTATTGATGGCTTGTATTTAGGGGAAGTAATTATATCTTCTTTTATCCTTGTGCATTTGCATGTCTCTAATGTGACTTAAGACGTATCTTTGCAGAAAAAAATAATAAAATAATCCTTACAACACATATTAATCTGTAAAGGTCCATGTACATTCCTCAAGGTGGCAAAAGCTTTATTCTTTCCCTTATAATTGGAGGACACAGAGCATTGGCTGGACAAGCGTGGGCTTTTTTAGAGGTCTTCGGTAACCACTGTTCTCTTGAAAACTCAGACAAGTTACTGGAATTCAGCATCTCCCAAGATCAAACTTTGGTAGACAGGGAGAAGAGCAGTTCCACTGCAGTGTGAGATGTTGGTTTTATTCTACTAATTCTTGTCACAGTGTCTTTGTGAGGGGAATTGAAAAAGTGTATGGAAGGAAAAGAGGTGATCTGCTAGAGAGCAGCTCCTTGGAGAAGGACCTTGGAGTCTTGGTAGACAACAAGTTATCCATGGGAAAACAATGTGCCCTTGTGGCCAAGAAGGCCAATGGTATCTTGGGGTGCATTAAGAGGAATGTCTCCTGCTGATCGAGGGAGGTTCTTCTCTCCCTCTACTTGGCCCTGGTGAGACCTCACTTTGAGTATTGTGTTCAGTTCTGGGCTCCCCAGTTCAAAAGGGGCAGGGATCTACTTGAGAGAGTGCAATGGAGGGCTATGAGGATGATGAAGGGACTGGAACACCTGCCTTATGAGGAAAGGCTTTTCAGCCTAGAGAGCAAAAGACTGAGGTAGGATCTATTTACTGTCTATAAATACAGGAGGGCTGGGCATCAAGAAGGCAGGGACAAGCTCTTTTTGCTTGTGCCCTGTGATGGGATGAGGGGCAATGGACTCAAACTTGAGGAAGTTCCACCTCAACATGAGAAAGAACTTCTTTACTGTGAGGGTTACAGAGCACTGGAGCAGGCTTCCCAGAGTGGTTGTGGAATCTCCTTCTCTGGGGACTTTCAAGACCTGTCTGGATGCCTTTCTGAGTGATTTGCCCTAGTTGTTTGTTTGTTTGGTGGTTGTTGTTTTGTTGGTGGTGGTGGGGATTTGTGTTTGTTTCGTTTTGTCTTGGTGGGTTTTTTTCCTGCTCTGGCAGGGGGGTTGGACTTGATGATCTTTGGAGGTCCCTTCTAACTCCCAGTATTCAGTGATTCTGTGATATATTGTCAGCTGAAACTCAAAGCTGAGTCACTTCTCCAGGTATGCAGCATTTCCTGATGACAGCAACTCTGCCCTGGGCCTCTCATTGGCTGGATAAGTGAATGGTCTCCTTTCTCTTCCAACTGATTGTTGGAGATTGTAGCAGGTGGTTGATTAGCTTGTAATAAAAGTAACTGATTTATTAAGTGCTATCCTGGGCAAGGTCCTGTATATTAAAGATCTAAAGAAATAACAGCAATTATTTATCAAATCATGGTTATAGGTAGTTTCTTTCAATTTAGTATCCAAGGGATCTACCTAGTCATGCCTGATTTGCACTTTTACGTATTCAAGGCATATCCTTTTAAAGGGCTCAGAGGAATGCTTCTCCCCAGACAACCCTCTTGTGAGATTTTCAGGGAATAGCATATAGGAAGTGATTTTCTGCACAAAGGTCTTAGCAAACTCAGAAGGCTGAAATTTGTGGGTTTCCTTTAATTCTGGGGTTGTAGTAGCATCAGAAGAGACAAGGAGAGGTCAGGAGCCATACAGTAGTTGATCCTTAAAAATAACTATATGCACATTAAGCTCTAGGAGTTGAATTCATACTCATAGTTTCCTGCTGCTCAGTTTAACAACATTAGGGATAATTCCAATTATTACACATGCTCCGAGATCTGCCCTTTTTTCCCTGCTTGCAGTTGAGATGCCATCTTCTGCTAGACCTGTTTCCATCCAGGGAGACCTCTTTAACTTTACACTAAGATAGCATGTGCAAGGGAAATTGCTTTATTCCACTTCATCAGTTCAGAAAAAGAAGAAAGAAAAAAAGCACCAACCCCAAAACACCCTTTCTCTCTCTATTTTCTAATTGACTACCTGGCAATTTATGAGCAACCTTTTAAATTACTTTTCAAATTTATAAAATCTGTTCATCAAGCTCCTTTATTTGACCTTTCTTCAGAGTTTGACTTACACTATGTCCACAAAAAATTTAAATACAAAAACATCATGCACCTGCACTCTCAGCATGTTGCTGGAGTTCAGAAGTCTGTACAGCTTACTTGGCTTTCTGAGTAATGCACTGTTTGGCAAAGATATTCAGATAGTATGTACCAGTTATAGTCTTCTCAAAGTTTGCTGAAGTACAGAGTGGGAGGATTTAAAAAGACACTGTGATAACACTTGACCTTGCATGCAGTGATTAAGGACATAAGTTGCAAGAATTGTGAGGTACACAGAAAAGGCAATACAAAAGAAAAGAGGGGAAGTTAAAACAAAAGGAGGCACTGGAAAGGGGAAAAAATGAAGATTTTTCACACTGAATATGATCACTGAACATATATATGCCTTCTATTTGAAACTAATTTTTACAGAGATCAAAGAAGAATTTTTTCATCTTAGCCTCCCCATCTTTTACTGTTTTAGTTCTTTGTTTGTTTTTGTTTTGGTTTGGGTTGGGTTTTTTTGTTGTGTTTTTTTTTTTCTCCAGCACTCTTCTCATCTTTTGATCTGCTTCATTGTTTTTCATCTTTCTGCTCCTCAGCATTTGGGGATATTTTTGAAGCTGCATGTAACGTGATACTTCCACATTTGTCTGTCCAACTTGGTAGCCTGCGCACAGTCAAAATTTAACCAAGATTTAAGATTACCAGGTGTTGCTTTTATATGAGTATATCATTACAGGGAAAGCAAGGGGTTTATATGTACATTTTCAGAAATATTTGTATCATTATCTAGCAACGAGTGAGAAAGAAGTAAGTGGTTGCCTGCTTATAATGTCCTCACAAACAGTAGGCTTCATAGTTAATATCTTTTTTTGGGAGGATGAGCACATCACTAAGCATGCAGGATTTGCCATAGAAAGAAAGACAATGCTCTTCATGTTATTTAGTTTCTCTTGAGTGTGTTGACAAATAGTGTCCTGAAGAACCCAGGGTACAGATGAGAAAAGGTGACCACAAACTGAAAGTCCACTAAATGTTCAAAAGAACATTTTTCCCCAACACACATGTCAAGCATCCATATTTTTGTGTTACATTGAGAATGACAAAACCATTCACAGAAGCTGGAAAAACAACACCTGAATAGGAACTCAGATGTATTCTTCATGCTTTCTTTATGGAAATATCCATAAAAGTCCAATTTTAAAGAAATCCTGAGCACAGGCCTTGCAGAATCAATTTCTTGATGTGTTCCAGTTTAGGCAAAGAAAAATTTGGGTACAAATTTGGGTTTGAAAATCTGCATAGAGACGTTTCTGTTATAATCTTGAATAGCTTTCTAAAGCAGATCACTAACACGAACACTGACTCTGTCTTTTTCCTTGCACATGTACAGTAAATTACTTACGTGAAGGTCCAAGGGGACATTAAATGTATATGATATGCCTTTGAAATTCCTGCTTTATTCATTTATTGATGCAAATGCCAAGTTTTTATAATGGTGCTTATTAATTTAAAGCAAAGTGCTTCCATGTATGTGTCGCAAGTGTCTTTTTGGAATCCCAGCAGAAGCTGCAGCACACTCCATTATTTAAACCTGCTCTACTTCTGCTCTGGGGCTCCTGTTATCTTCCATTAATTCATTCTCCATCTAAAATCTGTTGTGGGTTTTTTTTTGTTTGTTTGTTTGTTTTTGTTTTCGTGTGTGTGTGTGTGGTTTTTTTTTCCCCTGGAGGAAAACTGTCTCTTTGCTCTTACTGCTCTGGAAATGAGGAATCAGTAGCACAAAATCAAGAAGCTCAATTAAAATCAAGGCACTTTGCATGGCTAGGCTGACTGTACACTGCTATTTGCTCTTGGAAGTAAAGCATGACTGGGCCCATTTAGCAATGAGAAAGGAAACATGAGGAGCCTATTTTAGTATGAGGCAAGGAATTATGGTAGAACAGTTGGTAGAAGGCAGTCTTCAAAAACTGGAGTAGCAGAAAGGCTTCATTTAGTCTCTTTGCCATTATTAAATAAATATTTGGATTCCAAGCAAAAATCAGCCACCTTCAACCGAGACCATCCTTTCACTTTAGAAGAAGAGAACGAGAAGATACCATCTTCTCCCATGTCAGCCAGAACCTTTCCTCAGAATTTCCCAAGTTCTTCCCACCCCTGCCTATTGCTCATCCTCCCACTGAGCCTTCTTTTCCATATTGATATTCTTGAAAGTCACAGATGTGACCTTTGAAGCTCTAGCTCACTATAGCAGAGAGCTAATTTATTTATTTTTCATTTCCAGTTGTTTAAGCTCTGACATTGTTTTAGGTGTAGTATTTAAAAACCTAAATTTTCCTGAATCCAAAATGAGCAGTGGGCAGCATCTGAAAGGGTTCTAAATATGAAAAGAAAATTGAATTCATCATATAGCAGCACTAATTAAAATTTTTGTGTGTTCAGTGCCTTCATTGTTTATTTTAATATCAATATTTTATTAGGCATTGAGAAAAAAACTGCAGTTCTGGGTAAAATGCAAATTAACTTTTGTTGCTTTAAATAAAAATGCAAATTCCTTCTTTCCACTTATCTCTTCAAAAAGAGCACACAGCAATAAAAAAAAGGAAAAAAAAAATCTTTCCACCACCTGCATTTCCTTCTCTAGCCTTGGCCACATAAGAATGTTACAGAGGTATAAACCAAAAAGATGAACTAAAATGACCTTTCTAAATAGGTGACAATCTTTCTATGGACACTGGTTTCATTTTAACAGGATATTTTATGGGTCATCTGAGACCTTGCACTGATACAAAGTTGTGGACATATGAACACAGACATAGAGGTCAAGGCATAAACCAAACCACTGCACAGTAACTTCATGCATCTAAAATAAATAAATAGTAATTTCTAAAAATCCCATATGAACACTCATTTAGGGCCGTGTGGATGCCTACCCCTTCAAGAAGCTGCTTCTTGACTCCAAAGAGTGTGAAGCTCTTCAGGCTAAGGATGTAATCCCTTGCCAGAAAATAATGTATTCTTATGCTTTAAGTTTATAGGATATGTCCATAGCGTAGCTCCAGAGGCAATTTCAGTGTAATGTGGAGACACAGATCTAGAATTAAACTATATTGACTACTTGCTAAATTCTATTTATATGGCAACACAAAATTTGGGATATATTAATTTACCCTACTTCCTTTCAACCCTAATGGTCAGAGAGTTGTGGTCAATGGGACAAAATCTAGTTGGAGGTCTGTGACTAGTGGAGTCCCTCAGAGGCCAGTACTAGGACCAGTACGGTACTGTTCAATATTTTCATCAACAAGCTGTATGAGGGAACAGAGTGTGCCCTCAGCAAGTTTGCTGAGGACACTAAACTGGGAGGAGTGGCTGGCACACCAGAAGGCTGTGGTGCCATTCAGTGAGACCTAGACAGGCTGGAGAGTTGGGCAGGGAGAAACTTGATGAAATTCAACAGGGGCAAGTGTAGAGTCTTGCATCTGGGGAAAAACAACCCCATGTACCAGTACAGGTTGGGGGCTGACCTGCTGGAGAGCAGTGTAGGAGAAAGGGACCTGGGGGTCCTGGTGGACAGTAGGATGACCACGAGCCAGCAATGTGCCCTTGTGGCCAAGAAAGCCAATGGCATCCTGGGGTGTATTAGAAAGGGTGTGGTTAGTAGGTCAAGGGAGGTTCTCCTCTCCCTCTGTTTTCCCTTGGTGAGGCCACATCTGGAGTATTGTGTCCGGTTCTGGGCCCCTCAGTTCAAGAAGGACAGGGAACTGCTTGAAAGAGTCCAGCGCAGAGCCACAAAGATGATTAAGGTAGCGAAACATCTCCCCTATGACGAAAGGCTGAGGGAGCTGGGTCTCTTTAGCTTGGAGAAGAGGAAACTGAGGGGCAACCTGATCAATGTTTACAAATATGTTAAGGGCGAGTGTCTGGAGAACAGAGCCAGGCTTTTTTCAGTGATGTCTAGTGATAGGACAAGGGGCAATGGGTGCAAACTGGAGCATAGGAGGTTCCACGTAAACATCAGAAAAACTTTTTTACTGTGAGAGTGACAGAGCACTGGAACAGGCTGCCCAGAGAGGTTGTGGAGTCTCCTTCACTGGAGACACACAGGACAAGTTCCTGTGTGATGTACTCTAGGTAATCCTGCCTGGCAGGGGGGTTGGACTAGATGATCTTTCAAGGTCTCTTCCAACCCCTAAGATTCTGTGATTCTGTAATTCTGTGATTAAGTGAAATATTTAGACATATTGAGGGGTTTGGGTTTTTTGTTTTGGTTTGGTTTGGTTTTTTTAACCTCCATGCAGGTGTCTATCACAGTATAACTATCAGCTTTGACATATTAGGAAGTGACCAGGTGACAATATGTTACCAGGCATCAGCAACTCCATCATAACTGTGCATTGTGCACACTCCATTTCCTCATGATAAATGTGAAATATTTCATATGGGTTACCCTTTGTAAGGAGGGTTAGCTTCTTGACGTGTACAGAGGATGCTGCAGAGTAAGATTATGTGTAAGAACATCAGGGAAGCTGATTCCCACATTTCTGTGTTAAAGCTTTATTCCAGATTGAAAACCCATTTAAGCTAAACCAGTGCAATTCTGCCCTGCAGGTGGGACATTACGATTAGTGCATTAGTACGCACTGAAAGCTATATTGGTACAATACATGATTTAAACAGTCACCCAGTATAAGTGGGCATATATTAGTTCAATCCTATAAGGAAAAGGAATAAGTTACACCAGTCTAAGGCCAAATTGGCATTACAGGTTTTCCTGATGTAGCTATATTAGCCAAAAGCCTAACAGTGCACACTCTGGTTGACACATAGGAGTAAAATCACTTAAAAGCATATAAAGAAGCAGTGAGGCTGAGAGTATTAAGCTTTTGACAGCAGTATTCTACATTCAAAGATGCAGCGTTTCTGGTCACTCCAGATATAACATCCCTAAGTGAAACAGTAATGGAGACAGAAGTGCTAGATCAAGAGCCAGGAAAAAAAAAAAAAATATAGTATATGTTATTCTATTCAAGCTCCTGACTTAAGCTGTACCTGCAAAGAAAGCTGTTTTATCAGAGTGATCTATTTCTCTACTGCAGCAGAGTGGCTGGTGTAACTCTATCAGTGTAGCTCTTATCACCAAACCTGTTAAGTACAACCAGGCTCTCAAGATAAATAAGTTATCATAGAAAGAGGAAATGTGTGCTGGAGTATACTGGCTGAAAGTACAGGTTTGCTGATTTAAGTTGTCTTCTCAAGAGGAGCATTTTGCTTGTCATATTCCAGCACAAAATGCTCCTATAATGGCCCGGACCCTAGAAAACTTTTTAGTGTGTACATGATCTTATCAGGGGTTATACAAATATATTGCTCTCACTAAAAAAAGTTAAAGTAATTACTACAGTGGTTATATAAAATTGTAATGAAAAATCTCTGTGTAAAGCAATCTTTAGCCTCCAAATATTTTTTTTAGTTATAGCAGAATTTTTTTTGTAGATTGCCACTTAAGTGTTCTGGTCTGGTCTTGATGGTTAGCTTCCGATGTCATATAGGCTATTTGTAACTCATTCTTTACTGGAATAAATAGAGATTTTATTTTGATTACACCTGAGCTGTATCCTACTTTGCCTGAGGTCATACTCATGTACTGAGAATTACAAATTTCTGTTCACATTCTCTCCAAGACAAGTTTCACATAGAAACTTTTATATATGTACGTAAGGCTTGTCTACTTGAAGAAAAGGAGGCTGAGGGGTGACCTCATCACTCTCTACAGCCTCCTTAGGAGGGGAAAGTCCTTTCCAACCATAACTATTCTGTGATTCTGTGATTCTGTGATTCTGTGAAGTGTAGAGGGAGGTGCTCAGCTCCTATCCCTGTTGTCTACTCATAGGACACATGAGAATGGCTCAAAGCTGCACAAGGCGAGGTTCAGACTGGACATTAGGAAGCATTTCTTTAATGAGAGGGTGGTGAAGCACCGGAGCAGGCTTCTTACAGAGGTGGTAGATGCACCAAGCTTTTCAGTGTTCAAAAGACATTTGGACAATGGCCTTAATGACTTGTAGTCAGCCTTTAATTGGTCAGGCAGTTGGACTACATGATCATTGTAGGTTCTTTCCAATGAAAATACAGAATCATAAAATCATCCTGGTTGGAAAAGACCTTTCATATTATTGAGTCCAAACATTAATCTAACTGTACCAAGTCCAGTGCTGAACCATGTCCCTAAGCACCACATCCAGACATCCTTTAAACACCTCCAGGGATGGTAATTCTATCATCTCCCTGGGCAGCCTGTTCCAGTGTCCATATACGATGCTGTCCTACGCTATGCTATTCTGTACTTCATTGCGCTGTGTGTTATGAGCACTGTAGTATGATTAACAGAGCATGCCATACTTGCTCAGCTCTCAGTAATTGTTAGGTTTTGAGACATGGTGATGCCCCAGTTTTCTGCCTCACCCACAACAGATTAATCACTTGCAGATTAAAACTAACTAAATAAATAAAGTCCAGTAGTCCAGTTAAAATATTAGGTTATAAACTGGCAAATGGGTGACATTTAATAAGCTGCAATATGCAGGAGGTCAGACTTGATGATCAAATGTTCTTTCTGGCATTAAATTGCCCGAAACCAATGACACATGAGGAAGCAGTGATGGTAAAGTGAGTTAGACATACTTTGCATAAAACAATGCTGAAGTCCCATATATTGTCCAGAGTCCCTCAGTTCAAGAAGAGGAAATACAGGCTACTTAAAACATATGTGAGAATTAAAAAGTGTAATTTTTCATTCAAGTTCCATAGAATTAAACTGCAGCATACTTTATGCGAGCACAATTAAAGTTAAAATATAACTCTTAATCTAGGAATGTTTTTAACAGTCCAGAAATCTTAATTATACCAGTTCCCCTCAGCTACATTTGCTCAACCAAATGCTTAGCATGTTTTTGGCTGTACAACTCAATTTTACATTAATGACAATGTGGAGACATAAATGCCCTATAATTATAGGGCACTGTAATATTAATATTGTAAAAAGCCAAGATGCCACTAATAGAAAGAATTTTGGCAGTCTACATTAGCTGGGAAAAAGCCTAATTTTATCTGAACCTGCTGACTGTCTGTAAGATCAGCCTTCAAAGTAATTCTAAGTCAATGTCTCCCAGTTGTGACTGAAAGCAAATGTGTGAAAATGTAGTAATCATACAACCTGTTCAAAACAAGGACAACTTCTTGTGAATTGCAAAACTGAAGATAATGCATAGAAATCAGGGATCAGATAAGTAGATTTTTAGCAAGTCCTGTGTGTATATTGCTGTCATTTTTATTATATGCTCAATTGAAAATAAACTTTTTTGCTTTATAGAGACATCCAACTATTTTGAGCTGCAAAATGAATAAATTACTCAACATTAAATTGTTTTTGAAGCTGCAGGCAGTTTTTAATCTACCTCTCTACTATATAAAGTTCATGTTGTTCAATGAATTCAAGGAAGGCACAAGGGAAAACTCAAATAGTTAAGAGGCTAAAGAAGATCGTTCTTCCTCATGGGTACTACTACTCAGCTGTATGAAGGACAGAAATTAACTTGTAAGATAAGTTCAAGGGTATCCTCATTCTCTGAGCCTCAGCAAGCCTAGCTTGTTTTATCCCATAATGGGGAACTGTCATTGTGCTAGCAGTGTAACTGCTGCCAGACACTATGCACTTGGCAGGGGAGCCTCACTTGAACTTCTCAAAGTTGCAAGACAGTCTCCCTTGATTAAATCAGCTTGATTTGGGGGCTACTTAATTCCTCAGGTATGCCAGTCAAAAATTTCTGTAGATCTTCTAGTAACATCCAGTCACTTAGTTTCCGGTTAAGATTTTGACAGCACCACTTTGCAGGGTGGCCACTGCACACAATGTATTCCTACAATGAATTCCTGTTATCATGTCCTAAAATAACTTCAAAGCTCTATGTTGCTAGATGGCTTTGCTCTCTACTGAAAATACTGAATTTTAGAGTGAAGGTGGTTAATAATGGACTCCATGAGGACCACTGAATATTGGAAATGTGTTTCTTCAAATGGAGGAGAGGGACTTATCAGCACATAGTAGCAGTCTCTTCCTAAATTCTGTTCTGAAGTGTCATTTGTCTTATCAATAAAGTCTGAACAGGAGACTAGAAATATATACATCTTAGTTATTACACTTGTACATAAACACAAGCTCAGACATTTACACGTACAGTCGTATTATACAGAAACACACACACAACTATACACACACAAATTGCCCTTACACAGAAGACTGATATTCCAGGAAATGCCAAAATTACAGTGTTTGTGACATCTCAATTTCATTCCTTGGGGTGTTATCAGGATACAAGGACACACAGTCACAGCCTGTTTTCCATGCACTCTTCCAGTGCACAGAAGAACATCTATATGCAGCTGTATACTGTAGTTCTTTGTCCTCACGGTTTGGTATGTCTTTACCCACTATTAACTGTGTACTAGCTATGCTTATTCTGAATATTGTGATGTGTTTTTCCTTGCATTTATCTCTCCTCCAGTGTCCATTACTGAGTGATTCACAAATACCGGTGCTTCTTTTTTATAGAGTCCTGTGAGAACTGAGTATTAGTTCCCTTTTACAGTTTGGTAAATGATAGATATGGAAATTAAAATTAAAAGTGTCCACTGATTCTGGAAGTCAAGTTTGAAATGTTGAAAGACTAGGTCTTTTGCAATATTATACAAAGTTTAAGTCATCAGTCTTCTCCTCTGTATCTTCCATAGTCATTTGTATAGCAGGTCTGTAGCTAAACCAGACCAGGCTCCTATTAAAAAAAGAAAGCAGAAATAAAATGTAAAGATAATATGTTGCATCCTTCAAAAGTTTATTTTGTAGCATGAGATGGATACTTGAGAATACTGCAGCAGGGCAGGCACACTCCAGATTCCCTTCCAAATGTTTCTTACTTGAGGAAATGGTTCTATAGACCAGATAGTGAGTACTGCAGTGCTATACAACTGATAGAGAAGGTGAGTCGTTATCATCAGTATGGATCGACATTACAGGAGAAAAAAGCACAGATTGCCAGGTGATTTCACAGATACTTTGACAGTCATTTCAGGCTCTTCCCCTGACTTCTTGATGTTATTCCCTGGACTATTTGAGTTTCTTGCCTCTCATCCAATTTGTTAGTCTCTGTTATCTTGATTTATATTCATGTCCCATCATACTGTGAAATGTCTTTCCAGCCATCTCCAGCAGCATTTTCCCTGACTGCTTGCCTTTTAACCACCGCTTCACCCACCCAGTCTCTGTTTTTCTTGTCATAGTTTGCCTTTGATAGAAAACGTTAGAAAACTTTGCATTTCTTGTGACTGAAGCAAAGTTCAGACTATCACCTGATTAGTAGCTGTAGAGTTCGTGAGTATGCAGAAGACATAAAAATAATCAATCTCTCCATAGACTCTTTTTAAATGTAGGTTTGGCACAAATTATAATATGCTGTTGCTTTTAGAAATGCTGTATGCATGAGAGAAGGCAGGGGCAATGATCCTGCCCCACTATCATTTATTCTTTTTTTCTTTTTTTTTTTCTTTTTCTTTTTTTTTTTTTTTTCTTTTGCCTTGGCATCTAATGCCTCAAGAGGATTATCCAGGTTTTTTGGACTTTTTGTGCTTCTGTTAGGCTTTCGATCCTTCAGTCTCTAACATTGTACAAACCGCTTCGGTAAACAAGAATATGATACTGCAAATGGAGCCTGCATTTTTGGGTAAGATTTAAACAATGTAAAAAATGGAGCACAAGGAGTCATACACAGATCTAAAATATGGAGAGTGTTGGTTTTTTTAATCACCTATATTCTCAATAATATCCAACTGCTTTTTGTGCTGATATTCTTAATATCTAAAATAGTATGAAATTGCATCCATTATTCAAATGCAAGCCCAAATTTTATAACTAACTAGTTTAGCATTCATGTATGACTCTTAAATATCTAGCACTCCTGAAACTGTGACATAACAATTCAAAGGAGCCTCAAGTAACCAGATCTGTTTCACTTGCAAAATAAGTTCTTTTTAAAAAAAAAAAAAAAATTAAAAAAAATTAAAAAAATTGATGATGTAAGGAATTGGTCTCTAGAAAAATGAATTAATGGCAACAGGATTAACCTTTTTAAAAAGACACTCTCCTGTGCATCATAAACTCCTATATGAGAGCTGTGAAATGTAGAGTGTATGTCCAAATTAGTTCTAACCTCTTCTGGTGAAACACTAAAGTGGCTAACACTGTCCTACTCTATTTTGAGTATTTCAAGTATATGTGGGACTCTCCAAAGTAGCTTGAATTTTCAAGAACTGCCTGTCTCCCCTTGGACCCTGAAATTCAGCTGCAAGCCACCTGAAATGAATACCAAATATCACATTTAACAGTTGCAATGTGGTCAACTCTATAAAGCTGTCTTTTTCACAGTGTATGAAAATTATCTCTAATTACAATAGGTTTCTACAGTTTAACACTACTGACATTGGCATAAGCCAAGTACATGTAAATGTGAATATTCAAGTTTAAAATGTTTTGCTTCAAGATGAAGTAGGTATTGCTTTGTGGCTTTATTATCCCTTTGCTAAAAGAAATCTTCATGGAGATACAGGACCAATAAAATAGTACACCACTGAGGCACATTTTTGCTACTTCAGACAAAACTGCATGAATAAAGTTTTTTTAAAAAATGGAAATTATATAGGAAATATAGCAATAGCAAATATGGACAATATTTCAGAACACTCTACCAACTGGTAGAAAATAAGGGTATAACATCCTAACTCCTAAGTTCAGAAAAGCTATACACATCCTGACAGGCTTATGTTTAATCTTTTCTTAGAATTCTTCAGCAAGGAAGACTTTGCAACATCCCTAAGCAGTCTAATCTGCTGCCTGTCTATAGTGTTCACAAGTTTAAACTAATGCCTGAATTAAGCCTTAGTTTCTTCATGCTCCTGTTCTGTCAGGAGCCTATCACATGTAAAATGTGTCCTCCCCTTCCCCATGAGTGGCAATGTATTCCTTCCTCCCTTTGAGCCCTGATGGTTATTTATGCCAACTCAGCATTTTTTTCTCCTGACTGTAAATCAGATTAGTGAAATGGCATGTTTTTATTTAAAGGCAAGACCTTTATTTATTTATTTATTCATTCATTTTAGCACTTAGTTTCTCAGGTCCAGTTTAGCACACAGCCATGTGAAGAGCTGAATCAACATCACTCAGAGGAGAGAAATCTCCAAGGGGAAACTGGAATCAGTGGCTAAAAGTAGAGAAGGTGACTAGCACTTGGGCTATTATAAATGGCATGGTTACTGTTAATCCACCATCTGCAGGTCCCTCATTACAAAATTAGCACCTTACTTGTTTCTGTGTTCCCAGTGGATTCCTGATTAGAAGTTAAATTTCAAATAGAAAGTAAAAAGGATGAAGCGACATGATGGATGAAAGATGGCAGAAATATGATGGAACTGAACCAGTGTCATCACATAGATGTCATGAAAGATGTAGTTCCCAAACTGTCTACCTGCTCTGGTTTTCCTCTTTCTTGCCCCATCCTGAGCTGCTCCCTACCCCTTTTCCTTTTTATCTTGCTCCTTCCCCTGTACGAGCTCTGGCACACCTCCAAACTTATAGTAGTTTTAGTCAGCTCACTAATATGGTAGAAATGCACTCACACTTTTTCCTCAGTCTGAGCCATAAGGGGAGCATGAATGGGAAGCTGTGCTGTCGCTCTGTGCAGCTGCCCCATCAGAGAGGTCTTGAACTTTCTTAGATCATAAGTAACAGCAAGGTATTATTCATTCCTTGTACTAAATAAGGCTGCAAAAGGCCCTATAGATAAGACAGCATCACTGGCACATGCCTTTTGCAAGCAAAACCCAAAGACTTGTAATGCTCTAACTGCTGAGGTTGAAGCCACGCTTCATTCTCATTTGTGTGACTTGGCTTCAAGTAAACTCAGCCAGTTAATAAGTACTCACACTGGAAAAAAGGACTAGAGAAAGTTTCATTATTTTAATCAATAGAATTAACTGAATTTTCTTTAAATCAAACAGAAGCACGGTAACTGCAAAACAAGCCAATAAAAAAACAGAATCCCACAAACAAATAAATGAAGAAAAACAACCCAGAATAAAAGAGGAAACATAAGGGATGCACAGAAGCAAAATACTGGGCAAATATTTGCCTTGTATCTTTCCCTGAAGGCAGTAAGTGACTTGAGTTTGAGTCCAAGTCTCTCCCTGAGATGAGGGTCAGCATGTTCCAGCAGTCCACTTAGAGTCTTGGGAGGTGGTTGGCCTCCATCATACTGCTAGACCTGTTCAGCTATGAGGGAGATGGCAGAAGTCATTGGGGAAGGACAAGTACCAAGAATAAATCCTCACTCTGTAGTGTAATAAGGGTATCCTACTGTAAGGATGCCTTAACAAGGTAGATCTGGATGCTGATGCTGGCATTTTTATACAGAATCGTAGAATGGTTTGGGTTGGAATAATGAAATGGAAATATATTGCAGAGACCAATACCTGAAATCCTCCTTTCACCTGAATTCAAGTTTTTATTATAAACATTGGTGCTCTTTTCTCCACTTTTCATCTACAGTTTTAATTCTTATATTCCTAAATATCTGAAAGTCTAATCTTTGTCCTAGTGTTTAGGCTACTTAATTTTAGTCATAATGAATGCATATACAGGAAGATACATATAAATTCATATCAGATATAATCTTAAATGAATTATTAACAAAGTGCTCTTTTTTCTTATCATTTGTTTCATGTTGCTGGCAATCTCAACAGCTAAAGTTAGGATCGTTATTTATATGGTTGTTATTTCAAATTTACCCTCAAGTCTGATTTGCTTGGGAGAAGTAGATTGTACATATGGAAAGCAATAGCTAGTCTTAGTCACTGATTTACTATTTCTCTCCTTTGAAGTTTTTGCTAAAATTAGATTGGTTAGCTCATCCTACACAGTTACTGCCTTCTCTAAAACTAATTATGCATACAGTAAGATTTTTTAAAAGTCTAACTTGTTGAAATATAGAGGATGTAGATTTTTTTGCTGAACCAACAAAAAGGGATTTGTATTTACATTGTATATTTCTCTGGCGATGTTGCAGAGTGTAATAAGAGAAAAAAAAGTTTCAAGTCCAGATACACATTCTTATAGTATTATTACTAGGAGGTTCTATACTTCAATGAAAATATTGCTTCCATAGTAAAGAGTTGCTCATTTAGCATTCCCCTGTCAGCTTATAGCTTTCAGAATCCAAGTCCAGTTCTGCTTAGGGTTCTTATTATAACTAAATTTGAAGAGTGAATTTTACCACTAAAACTTGTTCACAAAGTTATTATTTGTTCCATTGACTTAATTACTTTTAAATATCCTAAAATACTAATCAAAGGAAGATCATTCCTACTAAAAATGCTCTCATTTATATTTTTATTTATAACAACTACCCACAAGTTTCCAAAACATGTCCTTCAGTACAAGTATACACCCCTGTCATTTCTTCAAACTACCCTTCCTGGTATATTTGTAGAGAAACTGTAGCAGAGTAGTAACAAGGACTCCTTCCTAGTTGCTAGTATAGAACTGTTGAAAAAAAATGCAGAAACAGATGGTAGTCATTGTGATTGCTTGCTAATAAAAGTGGATTCCTACTTGACCTGTGCAACCAAAGAAATTTAGCATAATGTTTCAAATCTAGCATGTTATACCATAAAACACCTATCATGTGACAATATGAACTTATTTAAATATTGAATGGATATACAACACCTATATCCTAGTAGGTAAGCAGGGTTTCTGAGGGCTGACTCAGTATCAGTATATAAAGGGTAGTTTAAAGCATCTTTTCTTTATTTTGCTGTCTTATGTGATTAGGTTCTTCTTAATACAGGTCCAGCTTTGCATAAAGTTCAGGGTGAAAAGTGCAGTTTGCAGAGTGTGTTTAAAATCATCCTTTAATGATGTTTTCATAATTGTATCTGGAAGGAATATTTGAATCTTCCCTTCCAAGTCTAATCAATTGCTAATTCTTCCGAGCCTATGAAGAGAACAATAGCAAAGTATTTGTCATCTTACGTCCCCAGCATGATATACAGCAGTTATTGTTTTTGGCGCAGTGAACACTTTTTAAAGTTTATTTATGCAGTGTTTAACACATCATTCTAAACTGCTTTTTGAATGTCAATTAGATAGAAGCTGAAAATGTAATAGCAATAGCTAACTACAGGAGTGGATTTGTCTTACGTCAACTTGTTGATGTCGTACAAATATATAAAAGGGAGAAGAGAAGGAAGGTTAAAAGGAAGTGTGACTCACAATTACCTACTGGATTTTAGTAATAAATAAGGGTAAACTGGAAACCTGCACCACCACAGAGAGGCTTCAGTAATTTATGCAATCAGGAAAACTGTCAAGAAATGTGCCATTTATCTTTTTTAACAGAAGTTGATCCTTGCTGCTTTAAAGTGAAAGCTAGATTCTGAATAAAAAACTGGAACAAAAAGTAAAGGAGTAGATAAATTTTGAACATTGGAAAACGATTGAAAGCTGGGCAAAATATGTGTAGATTTAATTTGTAGTCCATTTTAACCTCATATGTCTTGCATTCACTGCAGCAGAGACAAGTTGCTACTTACAGCGGAGATCATTTTATTATATATACCCTGAAGAGGTCTGCAACAAGACTCAGCTATGCTGTCTGAAGGAAGAAGGCCTTTCTGAGATTAAGAGTTCCTTTGTAAGATGTTCTTGCTCTTTTTCCTCTGTATTTAGATCAGGGAAATGGTCCTTTGCTGGTGCCAATCGCTGTACTGCACATAGTTCTTTTGGTAGGCAGAGCACAGGCTCCTACAAGTAGAAATGTGGACATAAACTTAGAAATTACGCTGTAAATTGTCAGAAACTCTCTCTACTAGCTGAATTTTCAAAATGCCTTAAGGTATATCCCCATATAGAATAAGTAGCAATTTTTAAGGGCAGAGAATTTTGTTTGAATCAAATGCAAGTTTGATTTACTTATTCAAATTGTGTATTCTTGATCTTTATAATTATTTTCTAGTATAGCTGAAATTAAAAACCAAAACACCTCACAGCAGTCTGAGAGTGAAGAATACCTACAGGGGTATACAGAGAATCAAGAAACTTCAGATATTTTGCAGATAGAAGGAAGAAAGTGTATTCTCTGAATTAATAATTCTTACTCCAAAGACTCTCACAGTAACCTAATATTTAATTCTCTATTCTAGTTTCTCTTAAAAGTTTAAGGAACAGACCAAGCCTCACAGGTACACTATATCTAACATTGCAATTTTACTGTTGAACTGGATTCTGAACTCAGTATCTGTCCTTAAAACCAAGTTTAGAATTTAAAATTTTATCTATGCTTAATCAAAAAAAATGTCATCTTTGGGATGGCAATTATTGTTTCCATCTTGTTAAGTGATGGATAAACTACATTAAAATCACCAAAACTGTACAGCTATTTCTGGGAATCCTCATCATAATTTCTTATGACTATGCGGTACCTTTCAGTTTTAGAATGGGCATGTATTTTAGCATTTCAAACCATAAATACTAGGCCTAGAAACACTGATTTTATTTTATTTTTTAACTGATGATCTGATGACTAGTCAGTTGACTTTGGATCTTCTGATAAAACGCATTGTTGTGATTATCTCAGAGTTGAGAAGACTGTGAGAATGTCAACCAAAGACAGATGTAATCAAATGTAAAGGTCATAAAGGCCTGATGATATGACAGTGTCTGGAACATTTGTCTAGTGTGTAAACATATGAGTCCATTCTGACTATGGAGCAGGTTAAAATCAAACTATAGATTGTGCTTTTCTCTAAGTAATTGCATTTTGGTTATCTCATCTCAGAAATGAAATATTGAAGTGGGGCAGAAAACTAAAATATTTTCTAAGCAAAACTAAGTAATGGAAGCAACCTGTAAGGGAAAATGATGACTTCCCATGCAAGGAGACACAACAGTCTAGGACTGTAAAAGCTGATATGATAATTTAACTATATGTAGTGGATGATGTTCAAATTCCAAGTAGCCATCAGACTGGCTGCATTCTGGAGACAGGTGTGTGGCTACAAAATGATGCTACTAAGAGGGCTTCAGTTCGCTCTATCTGAGATGCATTTCTGTGAGCAGCAGGGCAGGGATTAAAAAATAGAAAAGAATATACTTATCAAGCTTGTGAAAAGTGTACAGGTAGAAAATTGACAGAACTGAGAAACGAA
This sequence comes from Apus apus, assembly GCF_020740795.1. Taxonomy (NCBI): domain Eukaryota; kingdom Metazoa; phylum Chordata; class Aves; order Apodiformes; family Apodidae; genus Apus; species Apus apus. Next base: position 43,141,058 of record NC_067284.1, read on the forward strand.
AGCCCAAAGGTAATGATAAGCAACATAAACCTGCACAAAACCACAAGAAATAGGAAAGAAAAACACAATAAGAGGGTCATATGAGGAACATGAAGGATGATAATAGATCAGTCTACTGAAAATCTAAGATGCTTAAAAATATACTAATGCAGAAAATTCAGGAATAAAGAACAAGACCTGGAAATCCCACTACAAGATGAAAATTTCATTTAATTGGTATGAGAGACATAATACTTACCCCTCTTAGTTCATATGGCATAAATTTTACAATAAAAGGTTACAGTCTTCCAAGGACAGCAGAACAAGGGAAATATTCTTTGTCTAGTTCATCCCAAATGCTTCCTTTTGACTTCAGACTTGGATTACTAGAAGACAATAGACTCAGAACAGATCAGGTGGATGAGACTTTCTGTATTTTTCATGAGTATGTGACAGAATTACCAAGTGGAAATTGGGGATTTTGACTGTGGATAGAAAAAACTGCAGGGATATGATATCCAGCATTTTCTAAGAAGGTGGTCATACAGAAGATTTGGGTACAAATTTCAAGAAAGCATTTAGAGGCAGACATTTCTCTGAACTGATTCCAGCCAACAGAAAGATATTCACTGATGTTGTGAAAGCTGAAGACAACTTGGATGAGAATGACACTGAACTGACAGAGTTCACAGCTTTTTGGAAGAGAGTCCAGGGAGCAGAACAGCAAAAAAAATAAGCAGGCAAATTCAGCAAACACTGAGACTTGAGCAGTAAGCTTAAGGGAAAAGGAGTTAAGCAGAACAGACAGTTCCTTTAAGAATCCATTTCAAAAGTAGTGGCTTTAATTTTTCCATTCTTACAGAAATATAAAAATGGGACAAATTTGGCTAAATTACAGGCTGTTGAATGACTTTCCAATAAGCAGAAAAGCTAAGGAAAGGGAAAACTAGGTTGGCTGATGATGAATAAAACTGTAGGAACAAAGCAAAAATCAGAGATATACAGTACACAGAGCTACACTAGAGGGACACCAAAGCCTCTGTCTCTCTAAGAAAAAAGAGCCATTAAGTACATTTGTAATAAGATTGACAAGTAATAGCTGATATTAAAAAGATGATTCTAGGAAGAAAAAAAAGTTTAATATTTTCATAAAAATATTGACTTTAATACATTGGATATCATTGACAAAGGTGAGTGTAGAAAAGAAAAAGAAAAAAAAAAGTCGTTTAGAATATTAAAATAGTGGCATATGATAGCTTATTAATGCTTATAAATTAGCCAACCATAAAGTCTTTAGGAACCAGTTGATGAAAAGCTGACATTATTCATAGCTTTGAGAACTTGTAGAAGACAGGTATGAAACTGGGAACCTGGAGGAATGATGGATGCCCCTCTGTAATGAGGGGGAAAAAAGGAGGAATTTATTAAAAATTATAAACCTGCCCGTTCACATTAAAATTCTAAATCTAAACCCCAAACCTAGCTATTTACAAATGTCAGGCCGATAACAGTAATAGTAGAAATCAGTACAGATTTGTGAAGAATATATTGTATTTAATTTTATTCTTACAGAATAACAGCGGAAAATGATTTAGTAAAGTCCATGACATGATCTCATATGATGTTTTTAAAAAATCAGACTTTTTCTTATAAAGCCATAATAAAGTTACATGAAATACAAGAGTACATCTGGATATTTCTATTTGTCTTTGGTTGCAAGATGAGAAGTAAATACTTTGCAAACAGAATGCCTAAAAAAAAAGGACTAATTTCCAAATTTATAAGTGAGATTCAAATAAATATAGTTAGCTAAAATTAATTTGTTAATAATTTGCCTGCTTGCAGAGATCTTCCAATTTAAGCTGAGGACAGAGGAAATGTACTTTTGCTTTATTGCTCATGCATGAATGTGTGTTCATATGAAGCTGCAGTGGATTGCATTCTTCCAAAACCTTTATTTTATTTCATCTAGTACTGTGTGGGAAAGAGTAATCTCAAATACTGAGATGGTTTATTTTTGAGAGAGCTGCTACATCACTTATCTTTCTTGGTACCAGAGATACCTGCTACCATTTAGAACTTGTCTAAAAGAATATAGCACCAAACTCAGGTGGCCTTTAATATGTTTCACAGGCAGACCACTCAATCTCTGTTTTTTGTGAATCAGATACATATCCCATTCCCCAGAGGTGAGATGCAAGTAAGTCTGCATTGGACCATGTAATTGACTTGTTGTTGATGCAGGCGAAGTCCAGCCGTGACAAGATCTTAAAAACCTTCTCCCCACTTTTTTTTCTATCATCTGCTCTCTAAGTCGTTACTCTAATATCTTTGTATCTTCGATAACATAAAGTGTAAGACAGAATAAATTGAGCTAAACTGTTGGTCACAGTAGAAAATGTTTTCACCATCTAAAAGATAACTTTTGTTAGGATAATTCACTGGAGGTCATTTTTTATTATTATTATTTTATTTGACTTTACCTTAACTTTAAGACCGCAATTCTCAGGAAAAAAAATCAACACCAACAGCATCCAAACAAAAACTGAATGCCTTGTCAATGTCTTTGTCAGTTGAATATGCATTAGCAAACTGTATTCACTCTGCCTCTAGTTGCTTACCAAACCCATAGCAAGCATTAATGAATCACAGTGACATGTGAAAGACAGATTGTTCTGTGTTGCACTTGGAAAGAATAAAATAAAAAAAAATGGGGCAGATAAATCCCACAAGAACATATCTGACTTTCCTGTTCACCCTGTTCACTTGTTACAACTTATTTAATTTGGTATATACAAATGAGATTTAAATTATATTAGCTATAAGCCTAAAGCAATAGGCATTTATTTTAATTTGCAAAAGGGTAAACCGTATTTTGCTGTCTGTTTAGTTTTCTGTTATCTAATTTTTTGGCAAATATTGACTAAAAAAGATTCTTTCTACTTCCATTCTTCTTCAACATACTTCTCTTCTGACAAGAATACAGATGAAAGAGTATTAATCTTTTAATCTTTTCTTCTAAGTCCAGTGTATGGTCAAAATCTAGTCTAGGACTCAGAGCATGCATTTCAGTTTTCTGGTTTTATCTGGAAAATGAATAGTGTATTTCTTTTGTAATTTTGCTTCTACACAAATAAGTCTCTTTTTGCAACTGTCAGTGTTATAGATTTATGTTCCCACAGAATTGATTTGAGTATGTTTTACTTTCTTTTTTTCAAAAAATCAATAAAATAGTTATGATCAAGGAGTCACTAATTGTGAAGAAAGCTGCATTTTTCTTTCAGTGAAAGACAGTAGAAACAATGGTGCATTGCAGAGATTGTAGGTTCCAGGTGATCTCTATGATTAATGCTCTCCATTCCAAGCAAGAATATGGTGGTTGTCATAATATTTAAACCATACTTTTTTAACAGGAAAAATATTTAAATGTTCAATGTGGTCCTAACACACCAGGTGCCATAAAGTTGCAATACAGTTGAATCATCCAAAAAGGAAATACAGTGTAGAAAACAAGAAAGCTTTAAAAAAGTTCTAAGAAAGACAAGAGAAGAGCAAAAGCCTCATGTTCTAAAACAATTTATTAAGTGGCTTAATTCTGTGAAATATTTGATTCAGGCAATCCTAATTTGAGTGATTTTGTTGCTATGAATTTTGTATTGCAGTGTACCAACAGAAGGGCAAGAATAATACTTGCAGCTTCCAGCACATGGATAAACCTCTAAAACTAATTGAGTGGTTCATGAAACATGCCCAGCTACCATACTGCCTGTATAACCTGGGCTATCTTGAGTTATTCTACTCCTCTCATTCTTAAACCATCAGTATTCTTACTATTACAGAGCTTTCCTTACCCTAGTGCACATAATGCTGAAATAGCAATAAGAGAAAGGAGAGATTTTTCTTCTTAGCAAGGTCATCACCACTAGATAGAAATAATAAATTTTTATTCCTTGAAGATACTGGCATTATGCCTAAAATGCCTGATATTACTTTGATCAATATTTTTTTTCCAAATCATGAAAGAAATGGAAATCCAAACTTTTTCAGTCTTCTGGTTTTATGTAAAGTTGCATAAATGTTATTGCAACATCTGTTCAAAACTAGCCACCTTTCCTCCCCAAACCATAGGAAAACTTTACCATATTGGTCTTTAAAAAAAAACAGATGTAGATTATCCAATTGCATTTAGAAAAAAAAAAGAATAATTAAAAAAAAGAATAATAAAAAAAAATTCAGTGATCTCCAATTAAATCTCAGTGTGGCACTAAATTCTGTAAAACTCTACACTCTGAATGATTTATTTTCTGGTATGTTTGTTTTCTGGATGCATTGAATTTGTAGGTGTTGTGAAATCTGTTAGATGTGTGAAAATTTCACAGCTTAGAATGGCACCAAACCAGGGAAGGCTGCCTAAGGCAGAAACCATAAATTAAGGGGTCAAATAATACTGGCATTGGCCTATGTGTCAGTCTCTAACAGGAGAAAGTAGTCCCTTATTTCATTTAAAATCACACTTAAAACTACTTGAAAAAGACTAAAACAGCAGTTTTGTATTTTTAAATGTTGCTGGAAATATTTAGTCTATTATTAGAACATATACTTATTATTAAAAAAAATCCCAAACTGTAAAATCAAATAAATAAAAAAACACCAAAAACAAACAAACAAACAAAAAACAACCTAAGAAAACCCTGCACCCTGCACTAGAGAATCTACATACCTATACATTTTACTGAGGGCTCAAAAATCCCCAGTATTATAAGGTCTAGAATACCATCCATCTATTGTGTGTTCAGACTAGTATCCATCACATCAGCTCCTGTTTTCATAGCTTTCCCTTCCACTGTCTTAAAGAACACCATGCATGTGGTGTTTATATACAACAACACTGACCACTAATTTGAAATTAAAGAACAGACCTCCCCAGCATGTTTAGTCTTTGGCCAAAGCTTGGAATATCTCATAAATGATGTTACAAAATCATGCCCTACCCTGGAGATCACATAATATTATATACCTCTGTGCAAACCTTTAACAAGGTTTCAGAGTCAGGAGACTATGGACATTGAATCAAATTTCTGTTTACTCTCCCTGGGGTCAGTGACAAATCAACAGCTGCTTGTTTTCATGAATAATAGTAGCCCTTCTGCTGAAAATAAATAAATAAATAAATAAATAAATAAATAATTGCTGGACACGTCTGAATTCTTGTGACTTAGCTCAGGTGAGACAGTGGGGTGAATGACTGGATTTATAGATTTTTTTACCAGGTGCCTTGCTGTCAGCTAAGCAGAATAGATAGTGCTGATTCTCAATTACTGTGTACCTGTGTAAGTCACGGATCACACAGCACAAAGAGGAAGAAAGATTTGCAAGGTAAGTCATTCTGTTTAAAATGATATATGTAATAGCGATATTGTCTTGAGATTAGAAAGTTTAAAAAAATATACTAGATTTGTGCTTCCTGGTGAGAACTGTCTTTTATCTACTGCAGCATCTGATTTTTTCTATGATTTTCTGCAATGTGGTTGCATTTCTAGAAGGTATTAGGTCACCAGTCCAGGTAAAGACTTATGCAGTAAAAATTTCCATTGGTGATGAGAATGAAGTTCACTGATATCTCCTGTTTCTTCTTTGGGGAGTGAAATAGTGGGAGCTTTCAGAAACCTAGTTATAGTCCTCCAAATTTCAAGGTCCACCTCCAGTTTTAATAACTTATAACAATGTAAAGAGTAGCCTGTCCTTTGAACATTTACCTGCTGAGAGCTGTCAGAAGCGGTTCTTGTTCCCTGAGATTCTGCTGTAACTGTGAACTTTCTGCATGGAGAGCCCATAGTGAGTATACTAACTCTAAAATACTCCAACAGAGCAAATAATAGCCTTCTGCTGATATTTAACATACTTCAAATGTCTGGGACACATTAAAAGGATGCTGCATACAATGCTTTTCTTATATATGCTATGTCATATTACAAATATATCACTGTAAACACTAAAAAAGTTAGCATCTTTTATAAGGCCTAGCTAAAGCCTACTCAACAAGATGTCTTCAAAGTTTCAAAATAAGAAGTTTAGTGAGCTTTAGATCAGGTTATGAATTTCACCCTGCTTTCCACTATCAACTAACATTTGGTCTTTCAGACAGGTCTATCCACCAGCCTTTTGTAAATGTTTGTCATACCACCAGAGGTGTTTCTGAGCTGACTAAATCACTCTTAAAGTTATTTAGAATCTAATAATGATTATAGGTTTATAAAGAAAGGCTTTTGGAAAAAAAAAAAAAAAAAAAAGTAAAAAACCAAGTAATTAAGTGTTTGAAAAATAGAAGGCAAGAGATTAGGTCAACTCAACATCATACAGATTGGCTTGCTCAAAAATTTCCAAAGTGTGTCATAATTTATATCTTTGATATTTATGTTGTTTTAAAAAATACATAATTTTAAGGGTGAAAAAAACCCAAAAAACTTAGTAGCATAAATCTGAATAATGAGCCCAAGACCTGACCAGTCCTAAATACAGAATCTGCAAAGCTATAATTCAGTTTAAGCTGACCCAAACCCTAAATCTATGCAAACTATGGAGAAAAAGACAGCTTCTCTGGGTCTGAATAATTAGTGAATTAAAGTTCAAAAGAGTCTCTTAAATTAACAGCCAGCATAGCCTCTGAACTGTTGTATCTGTGTGTTCACAATAGGATTTGCCACATAATATTCAGAAAACAGCATTCGCAACTTGCTTTAGATTTGAAATGTTCTCACAAGTACGTGATTTCACACAGCCTGTATTTTGGCAGCCTTGTCTCAGGACGATATAGGCATAGATAACAGAATCAGTGCTCCCATCTGAAAGAAAAGTTTTTATCTCACCATACAAAGCTGAAAGAACTCACTGGTTCTTAGCTGCTATGTGAACACTGAAGAGTAATAAAAAAATGTGAAAAGCTGCAAAAAAATTGAGTCTGCATCACTTTAGGAGGCATGTACAGATGTGTCATAATCTACATTCCCAACTTGTTTGTTTCACTTCATTAATATCAGTGCTCACCCAAGTTCCAGTGTCCATATGAGTGTCCTGCACATATTGCAGACAACACACACCCTTTTTCCTATCCCTTTGAGAAATCTCATCCACCATACGATGGATAGGAAAGCAAGTTATTGCAGAATTATTTATCTGTGTTTGTCTTACAGTTTAACCTTCCACATCCTTTAAAACACAGCTGTATCTCAAAAGCTTTTGCATACCCATCTTTTTCTTTTACAATCACAGCAAAAGCTGAAAACTCAGCTAAGCAAACTCAGTAATGGACATCCATCTTCTCTTGAAGCATCAGCACCCTCATGAGTGGAATGGCTGACTGGGGGTGAGCTGGAACCTGGAAGTCAGGCATTTTTCTAAGCCTCACGTACAGACCCTGCAAGGAGAAGCCTTAAATACCATCCTTGACACTAAAGATTGGATCTGGGTTATGTCTGAGCATGGTGAGCAGTGTACTTCTTGAGTCAGCTGTATGCTCCGGCAGCAATGAAGGCTAATTACAGACCAGACTCTGTTGCCGAGTTATTGGCAGTCATTCCTTATTTCCTTAGCATTGTCACTTATGAGACTTCATCTGGAAAAACATGTCCCCTGATACATGAAAGACGTTGACCTGGTAGAGCAAGTCTAGAAGATGGCCACCAGAATAATAAAAAGGGTGGAGCACAAGAGGTGCACAGAAGAGCTGATAGTAGGAAAGGTGGAGCCAGGTTCCTCTGAAAGGTGCAAAACAAAGAGGACATGAGTTATAATGACTGAAATTCCAGTAAAATATTGGGGAAAACTTTTTTTTGATTCTTTCAAAGTAAGGGTGGTCAAACACTGCACAGGTTGCGCAGGGAGGCTGAGGAATATTTCTTCTTTGGAGATATTAAAAACTTGACTGCATCTTACCCTTAGTAACTTGATCAAAACTCAAAGTAATATCTAACTTTAAAGGTGACCCTGCTTTGAGCAGGAAGCTGAACCAGAGGATCTTTGTCTGTCCTTTCAAATCTAAATTATTCTATGATTCTGATGTAGAACTGCATACCTCCCAGCACCCTCTTTCTCTACCAGCACACTCAAATCTTTCTTCTCTGTAGATTTATGGAAGACCTCTTGGTTTCCTACCACAATAATTCATAACAATCAAAAATTTCGCATCTTACCTCTCAAAAAAATATTCCCAAATTGCTTTATTTAATACCTACAGATTTATTAAAATATGGACATAACTGAAATTTTCAGTCACCTTCTCTTGTCAATGAAAGTGTCTGCAAGCTATATTCAATGTGTTTTACCAAGAAGCTCTTTGATTCCAGACAAGCCAGCTATCTAGGCTGCCTTTTTGACCTAATTATATGCTCTAAAATCCAGAGTGCATCTTTTTCTAAAGCACACTTGATGTGATATGGATTTATTATCTGCTTCACATACAGAACAGCAGGAAATCAATGTGCACACAACTTACTTTTCTTCTAATAGATTATAATAATTAAAAAAAAAAAAAGAAAAAAGAAAAATAAAAATCAAAGTACCAACTGTGAATTCATATTTATGGTTCAAAATGTGGTCTCTGCAGTGTGGAAGAGTAATAAAAAGTAACTGAAAATTGTTTGTGAATTTTTAAGGTAAATCATCTACTAGTATAAATTATTTAAACATTTTCCAAGTCAATAGAGCTATGAAAATTTACAGCAGCTACAAACCTGTCCTTTCCAAGACTTTATTTTCTTCATTTTAGACAGAATTTGAATCAAAACACTATAATAATTTCCATTGGAGCTCAGCCAAAGCTCACTGAGGTCAATGAAAATGTTTTCAGCAAAGGCAAGGGTCTTTTGATCAGAACTATTGCATTTAAGTTACTTGCTTGCAGTTGTTACCTCAGTTCTGTCAAAATGGCTTTATTTATCTGGGGAAAAAATTAAGGAGCTCTGGAATATGCAGATAAATTATTCTAATATATATTAACAAAAGGAATGTATAAGATGTATTAAAATGTCTTTGCATCCTAAAGAATGAGATGTAATTTTAAAGCTTTCATGCTTTCTGGAAATAATTTCTATGGAAGATACCTCTTTTATCTCCTTTGTTTATATTATGCCAATATCTCTTTCTTTTTGTCTTCCACCCCACCTTTAAGGTTTAAACACACACACGCCCATAAAGTTTAGTTCTAATGAAGGTATCTTTTGATGCAATGCTGTCAGGTAGGTGACATATTGGTAGCTGAGAGGCAGTTCTAGGGTCTTCCTGCAAACAGTATCTCAGAGAGGGAGAAAAGGAAATTTCCATTAGATAAGTCATCATGTTTTGGATATGTATAATGGGAGAAATACCCCATTAAAAATCTGCATGTCACTTGTCCTGCTGCAGCAAGTTATACCTAAAAGCCTATCTTGTTCCTTTCTCTTTTTTTTTTTTTTTTTTTTTTTTTTAATCGAACTTGATCAGGTTTCCAGGTAGCTGTAAGGGAAGGAAGGATGGGATCACAGAATAGAGAGTACTTCTAATTTTTTTGTTTTTTTCAAGACCAATTACCTTTTTGATCTTAATATTTTAAAATGTTAAGTAATAAAACGGCCACATGAAATTTTGACATGATACTACACAGAAGCTTCTTGAACAAAATCTTAATTTTTACTGTAACCTAAACACTTAAGATTAATTTCACATTAAAAGCTGGGTCATGAAAGAATTGGAATTTATGTTCAATTCATACTCTGCTGCTGTGTAAATGTTAAGAGAATGATAGGCACATAAACAGCATAAAGGGAAAATTACATATATTTTTTTAAATATTTTTTCTATCTAGTTCTGTATAAATATTTAAACTAGTAGCATATGCTACGTAAGTGAAAGTATTTTTTTAGACTTCAAAAGGCAGCATTTAAATACCCTTTTCTTTTAGAGGGAATCTCATATGGAAGCAATGATTGTGCCCCCTACAATGGCTTTAGATATTGGAATTATTTCAAAGTTTTTATTCTAAAAAAAGTACTCTTTAAACATAATGAAAAAAAAAACATTTGAAGGTTTTTTTATTTCAATGGGACTATTCTCAAGGACTAATATCTACAGCATTGGGGTGACAGTTTATTAGCCCACGGTGTAGGACTGTGAAAGTCTCTTGGCTGTTAGACTTCTTCCTGCTGGTAAAATGTAACTGCAATAGATAATAGGTATTATTATTAGCCACTTGTGTTGTCCATGTTTCTGTAGTCTTGCATTACAGTCCTGAATAATGATACAGTTTGTAATTAACATCTTAAACAAGAGATATAATTCCCTTTGCATGTATCTTATTTGTCTTCTAGCTGTAATATTAATATGTATTTAATTTATAAAATTAATTAAATTAATTAACAAAAGTATGAATTTGGGATGTTTACAACAAAGAAGAAAGTAACATCTTTGGGGTTTTTTGACAATTTACTTCATTACAACTTTTAAGGTAGAGCACAGGTTCTTCAGATGTCATTTCAGGTAGATTTTGTTAATGGAGAATCTTGTAGGGATATTGATCCAGTCTGTTGTCAGCATTCAGTACTGCCAGTGGAAGAAGAGGCTGAACTTTACTGACTTGGTCTTTTTGCTAGGGAAGTTCAGTTATCCCAAGTTTGTAAGGATTCAGCTATATTTTTAATGGTTTTCTTCTTTAGCAGATTAGGACAGATTAGGACAGATCCCCTTTGAAGGGTTTTTAAGTCAGTTTCCTCTGCTAGAAGGATGATGAAAATGGGAAGGTGATGCTGAGTGACTGGTGTTACAATGGATAATGTATTTTAGGTATAGAAGTGTGTGTGGCAAAGTCTGCCTGGTACAGGAGCACAGTAACCAACAGAGTTATGGGTCTGATTTGTACACATTGATCCAGAGAAAGATTTGAATCTGCCTATTGAAACTAATGCCAGCTGTCTGCAACACCCCTGGGACAAATACACCAGATGGAGGTTGCCAGAACAGTATCACCATGTCTCTTCCCTGCCAATATGTTCCTTTACACCAGTGGGACTTGGAGAAAGCACTTGAGCTAACTATGTCACAAGGGAACTCCTCGACTGGGGCTTTCCTCTTCCTTTGTCCAGGGCATGTAACGGAAAAATAAATAAATAAATAAATAAACACTAAAAAAAGGCAGGGATTGTATCTCTGCATCTTCTTGATCATATTGAAGTTTTTATCATAATCAGAACAACGGTGCAATAGCATTGCCAATGGTATTGTAGAGCTGCAAATAAGTTTCTCCTTTGTTCTTACTCTGACAGTATTTTTCTTAGTATGTTATCAGTTAATATAGCTTTTCAGTATGGTTTCTCTGTGTTGTTTGCTTTGCCAATAAATAAGATTCCATTATAGTCTCAGTACCACAGCCTGTTATTTGATTCCTGTTTAAATTCTTTATGTGTGATTTTTCTCAGGACTTAGTTTTCTGAATTCCAGAATTACTGCACTTGAATTGCACTTGATTTCCAACTCATCAGGCAGTGGATTGTGTAAATTTGCTGCTAAATATGGCCATTCCCTTCTTTTCACTTGCATGTACAGCACTCATTCCTATTTAAGGGTAGGGGAGCACTGTGGGCTGAAGAGCTAAGGATATCCAGGTCTCTTTATTCTTAACCAGTGATGGGGTAGTGCTATACTGATGGTCATTTGGTCTGATGTAATAGAATCAGTTGTTAACACAGCCAGGCTTAAATCAGGTTAAAAATGCTTAGTACAAGCTCTGTTCTACTTTGCCCTTCTGGGACCTTGGCTTTCTGCTTTTCTACAAAGGTTTTTCTGAGTTTGCAGCTATTTAGAAAGCACAGATGTTGTTTCTTCTTGTCCCTGTCATGGGTGTATGGGAAGTGGTAATCTAACAGTGAGTTGTTATGCTAAAAAATTCTGTTGTCTGCTTCTCAGGTGCACATCACAAAAAGACTAATCTTTTATGGATTTTCCTGTTTGTTATCAGAGGCAAAATGGGACTCTGATATTCAGGTATATAAAAGTAGTTTTTCTCTTCTTTTCTTTCCTTCATTATTACAGTGAGAGAGATGGATAGATGCAATTCTTTATAGCTATCAGGAAAGACTTGTTATATTACCCTGATTGTAAGTCAATAATTTAAACTCAATACATTTGCTTTTCAATAGAGGAGTTACCTGGCTTCCAACTTAACTGTGCCATGAGTAAGGTGATGTTCTGTATGATAATGCCTCCAAAGCAAGCTTCCATTGCCATACCACTTAGGATATCTGTGGCCTGCAGTCCGTACTGTGGTGTTTTCTTTTCTCACTTACTTTGTAACGATATATCCTTACAATTACATATGCTCTGTGTTATCCATATTTTCACACTGTCTGAGGCCCTCCATTATTCCAGCAGATCAGAACCTGACTATAACTAGTCTGTGCAGATGTTCTTACAGGAGGTTAGAGCAGCAAACAGCAATACATTTCTAGTACTCAAACACTTAACTAGTGAAACCGCCTTCAATCCCATGCTATTGTGAGGAGGGCTCAAATCCACAAAGAGCAGAGGCCACTACGAGGAGAATATGTTCCCACTGCCCCATTCGCGGTGAAAACCAAGCTGGGAGCCTCCTGTACAAAGCAAAGCTGCAAGGCTTCTTGGGGACCCACAGCTGCCAATTGACCTCAATACAGCAAAGATTGTCCACAGACCACATATTTATCATATCATATCATATATCATAGAATGATTTGGGTTGGAAGGAAGTTTAAAGATATGTAGTTCCAACCCCTTGGCATGGGCATGGATATATTGCACAAGACCAGAGTGCTCAAAGTCCTGTTTAACCTGGCCTTGAACAGGGAAGGGACATCCACAGCCTCCCTGGGCAACCTATTAGAGTGTCTCACCATCCTCATAATGAAGAATTTCTTCCTAATGTCTAACCTAAATCTCCCCTCTTCCAGTTTAAAACCATTACCCCTTGTCCTGTTGCTACATGCCCTTATAAAAAGCCACTCCCTATCTTTCCTCTAGGCCCCCTGGAAGGCCACTGTAAGGTCTCCTCAGAGCCTTCTCTTCTCCAGGCTGAACAATCCCGACTCCCTCATCCTGTCTTCATAACAAAGGTGTTCCAGCCCTCTGATCTTTGGGGCCCTCCTCTTGACTTGTTCCAACAGCTCCATGTCTTTCTTATGTTGAGAGCTCCAGAACTGGACACAGTACTCCAGGTGGGGTCTCACAAGAGGAGAGTAGAGAGTGAGAATCACCTTCCTCGACCTGCTGGCCGTGCTACTTTTGATGCAGCCCAGGACACAGTTGGCTTTCTGGGCTGCAGGCGCACATTGCCGTCTCGTGTTGAGATTCTCATCAACCATAACCCGCAAGTCCTTCTCCTCAGGGCTGTTCTCAGTCCAATCTCCACTCCAACACGTATTTGTGTTTGTGATTGTCCCGACTCAGGATCAGAACCTTGCACTTGGCCATATATTTGTATATTTTGGGGTTTTTGTTTGTTTGGTTTTGTGTATTTGTATGTAACTTTGACAAATACACTTGTATATTTGCCTGTACCTATCCTTTTTCACCTTCATATGAAAGACTCTGCTGAAGTTCTGCAGTCTCAAAATACTCCCAGCTGCTGTTTCAAGGCAAGAGGCTGCATGAAAATCTCACTCCCTGCTGCAGGCTCCTTTTAACTGATTAGTCATTGCTGAAAGCAGCATTCAGTTGCTCAGCTCGTGCATCTCGCCATGCCACAATGAACTTTTCTTCCTTCTTGTAAAGAAATATAAGCAATCTCAAAGTCAAATACTAAAGTGTATTGTAGTGACTTCAGATTTGCACACTGTTGCGTTTTTTCCTCCCTGCCCTCCTCCTCCCTGTCTGGCAAGCTACTGGTGAGCTTTCTGGATTGTCTGGCTGTCTGCAGGCTATTTCCTATTGCTTCACTTTGCATTTTGAGAAATATGCAACTTCCATCTGTTTCTTTAATACAGTACTTCTGAGATCTAGGTATGTATGAGCTTTTTGTGCTGAAGAGGCAGGATTTTGACTTGTCGTTTTATGAAAGTGCATTTTGACATTAGTTTTCTGCATGCACAGATGCGTCCTACCTGCCTACTGTGTTTTAGGTGTCACTCAAGGTAATCACCAAACTTCTGTAGTGTTTGCAGTGCAACTGAGCAGCAGTGTTAAGTACAAGTGAAAGCAGAGCTGATCAAGAGTAAAATCTCAGGTTTCTGTTTTTAGCCAGGGTGTATGTGCTTGAGCTCTACAGCAGATGTTTCTGCCTTTGAGGCAATTTCAATGCTGAGCTATTTTAAAGACAGATTATTCTACATGAACAAGTAAATTCATAATTAATTCTACTTTCAACTTTTCAAGACTATTTTTTCCACTGAGAGAAAATGTGTTACTGCCTAAAATGTACACTCTGAGAGTTTATATAACTCTTGCTTCATCAGATGATGTTCAGTGGCAAAGGATAATGCATTCTGACCAGAGATGGCTTTGATTCATACCTAATGCTGAGAGGTAGGATGTGAATCGGATAACTAAAGGCTGTCATTATATAACTGAAGAGATGCGTGTCAACCAGACCCTATTAGAGCACGTTGCCTAAAAATTCTTTCTCTCTCTGAGACAAGTTATGTTGATGGCACTTTTTGCCCATACAAACTGTGTTTATTATTTAAGCCTGGGACAAGACTCACTTAGTTTGAAGACCCTGACTATGGAACCTCTCCTCAGAACTATCTGCCAACTTTGCTACAGTTTCAGAGTACCCTCTTTAGGGTAAGCGGTGCCATTTTACTGAGCAGAAATAAGCAATGTCAACATCTCTCTGCATGCACCCATACATCTCCTGGAAGAATATTTTTTACGGCTTCTTGTGGTGTGGTAAACATGACTTGCTGTGGTGACTTGTGATTACACTTTACAGTTCTGGCCTCCTGGAATGAAGTTGGGTGAAACTGGAACTGCAAAAGGTGTTATCAATGGTTTAGCCTGTGTCCTCAAAGCAAAATGTGAGAAGTGGTAGTCCAAATGAAACTCTCTAGATTTTAGGCAGTCTCTTTTAGTCATCCAGAAAGCACAGATTTAAACACCAGCAGATTTGGTTGAGCTGTTCTGGATAGACACAAAGGGAAGGGAAAAGCCACCTGAGTTGCCTTTTCAACAAAAACTGCTGAGATGCAACCCAGGTGAGCTGAAATGTCTCTATTGCTCTGTGCAGGGTTGTATCCCAGGGGAGGTACAGTTGCACCTGAGTGGCACAGCGACACATAGGACAGCTGCCATCAGTGTCCTGTCCTACTGACTCAACTACAACTTCTCCAAAGGTGTAGGTCTTTCTTAGTTCAGGTACCTGACTGGAGCTGCACAACACTACACAAATACACCTTTGAGGTTAGACACTGTTCACATCCTTACAACTCTCATTGCTTTGACTTTGCTGTTTTCTTTACCTCTTCAATGGCTGAGGTTTTGTGTATGTTTTTTTGTCCAGTGATTAAAATTATGTTATTGTGTTGGTTTTCCTTTCAAGAGTTGTTGGTGTCCAGATTACAGTATTTTGGAATAATTATTACATTGCAAAAGTTATCAGAAAACATTTACTCTGAAGAATGTAATCTTGTGGATACAAACACACCTCTGAATGGGGCAAAGTAAGATTTGGGTCTTGGAATAGCTTCTTCTTTCACTACATCAACTGAAGCTAGGCATTGTGTACAGTGTTAGCAATCAGATGTTAGAAAAGAAAGGAAAAATCACTAATGTTGACAGCAGGAGCAGTTGATCTGAATGGCCTTATGGATTAAAAATTCTTTTTTGTTTCTCCAGTGTGTTTATTTACTGTGTGTGTATTCTTGAGAGTTTGTGTTTTGGAGTTCAAATGCAACTTCAGATAGTACAGCGACATTTTCTGATCATCTCTCTCTTCCTAAAGTATAAAAGATTCTGTGCTTAATATCATATTTTATTTTCCTATAATCTTCCAAAACTTCTATATTCTACAAAGAGCAGAAGAGGGGAGAATTTGGACTTTAGAGCCTGTCATCACAGGTTCTTTTTCAAATGGATATATCATTATCTTCCATAAATATTAAGGCAATGTTGGTCCTAATAGTCAAATAAAAGTTATATCAACTAATTTAGGCTCAGTGCTGGAGCTTTGCTGCCACTATTTCCCTCCTGAGTGCCATTCTTCTGGTAGAATAAAAATTAGCAAATGAGTGGAAGATGGAGGATGGTGGCATAAAGAAGCAGGAGTATTTTTGGAAAACAGAAACTGTGTGTCACTTGGCTAAAGTAGGAAGTTACAATCAATCATATTTTACTAAATGGAAATGGAAAAGAACAAACCTGTAGATGCTGTGTCCGCATAACCCCATGTCAATGAAAGACTCGGTATCAAAGATTGTTTTTCATTTCACATACTGGTGTCTCAGACACAGGCTAATTCCTGGAGGCAGCCATTCATCCAAATGGAACTTGTAGATCTAATTGAATGGGGTTTAGTCCTTAACAGGAAAGGAAAAAAAAGAAAAAGAAAAAAAACACAACCAACCAACAAACCAAACACAAAACACAAAAACTGTGTGAAAATAGAAGATTCTTTCTCTTTCCATCCTCCTTTAAGAAAAAGTTTCACTTTGAATTGCCTTTATTAATTTTATGTTGAATGAAGTTTACTGTCAAACTTCTTGTCCAGATTTCTCAAAACAGTATTTGGCCAAGTTGACAGCTATTACAAAAGCCTTTGCTTGAGCCCAAATAATCTTTTCATTGCTGCTGAAGTGATGAAGTGAATATGAAACAAAATTGAATAGGTTGCATTTTATAACTATTAATGAGCCTTCTTTCTGGGTATATAAACTGTCAAAAATAGAAAAACATTATAAAAAATCTCTTGCCTATTTAACATTTCCTAACATTGCCAGATCCCAGCAGTTTTTGACAATCATTCATGTTATGTCAGTTTTAATACAGTTGAACATGGTATAGGATTTCCCTTGGCTTTAACCTACTTATACTCTTCATGTGAAGTAACTTTTCTTTAATATAAATGAAAGCTACTTTTTTCTTATATATTTCACAGCTTACTTTTATTTTTCAGACACATGCTACATTGGAACATTGTTTCATTTTATTTCTTGACTTATTCAGTAATTACTTTTGAACAATTGGAATAAATTAATGTGTGGCTGAGTTGTATTTTAGTGGAGTCTAAATTAGCTTGTGCAAAAGACAGACCAAGTCCCAATTCCAGAAAGTCCTTGAGAATGTCTTTAGTTTTCAGTCCTTAATCCTACTTGAGTCATACTCACTCCATTTCACTTACCTGGTTTACACCAGATTTCAGCTCAGATTTAGCAAAGCACAAGCACGTGCTTAAGCTTTGTTGTTCAAAAAACATTATAAAAAAAATTGTAAAAACAAGCCAACAACCTTTTTACTTTTGTTGCCTTCTTTACAAATTCTGATAATATTTTCAAATTTTAATATAGCTATTGAGGCCAGCAATATGCTTAACAATTATAATTCAACAATTAAGTAAAAATAGCTCCCAGAAGCTAATTATTTAAGAAAAGCACATCAGGAGACTCACAAAAAGTTATGAGCACTCTCAACATTGAATTGTCTCAAACAAACTACTTAATGCTGAATTATGGATTACATCTAATAGCAAAATGAGTAAGCAAATGTTTTAACAGGCTACTTCTACCAGGCTAGTTTTTTTCTCCAGGCTTCTCTTAGGCTGGATATGAATCAACTCCGGTCCAGAAATGACATAACTATGTCTGTATGTTGCTAATTTGCTCTGCTGTCTCACTGTCTTCCTTGTTTGGGATTCTGGTGGGTCAGCTCCCTTTCTAAACTGCCAAACTGCAGGCTTTTGTGTTTTGCATACTTAAGCTGAAACTTTTTGTATTTCACATTTCTTTCTTATTATTTTTAAAATGTTCTGTTTCTCATTAAAATCTGTACCCTATGCTGCAGTCAGTATTTTTGCAGCAGTGACTGTTTTGAACAGGCTTCCTTTCCATTAGATAACAGGTAACAAATCACTGTGCTGAAGAGACTCACCAACAGTTAATGTTTTATAAATATATGGCTATTATGTATTGCAGCATGCTACTTTAAAAATAGCTCTTTTCGTATCATCCTTATGGTACCAAAAGGAGAATAAAAGGTAATTATGCGATGCTTCACAAATCTGTATTTAAAATTATTAAAAATTTGGATGATGTTTTCCTTTGTGAATCTTCTTAGGAATGACAAATGATAATGAAAACACAAAAAGAAATTGAATTAAGTATTCCACATTCTTGTGCATATCCTGTTTTTTTCAATTGTCTAAATAGTAACTTCATTTATCAGTAACTGCTTATTTATTTATTTATTTATTTATTTATTGTGTTGTGGCTAATTATTTTTACAATGATCAAAGAAGCCTAGAAATCTTGATTTACAAGTGCGAAACTAGAGAGTTTACTTTTCACAGTTCCAATTCTGTGATTATGGTCTATTAATGTTACCAAAGACTTAAAAGTGCTTGTGAGGCTGAGACTTACTTTTAAGCAGAATGGAAGCTGTGGGAAATACTGGAAAGGCTGAGCATGAACAATTAAGTTATTCCACCAGCATAGACTGTAATCCTATTTCTACTGTGTATTGGTTACAGTCTTCAGGACTGTGCACATCAGCTAAGTATTTCAAAGTCAGATGTTAGAAATGGGCTTCTGCCAGCTGCCTCCATCTCAGCGCTGCCTGAGGGTGGGATTTGTTTGACCCAACTTCAACTGTCAGAAAAGTAGGTGTGTAAAAAATATCAGTCATCTGTTTTGGCACAAAGGAGACAGATTCACATGCATAGAGATTTATCTGGTGGGGTCTGTAGCTAGTGGCACACATTGACAGCTAAAATAGCTTTTGGGGAAAGATAAAAAACAGAAGAGGACAGAGAGAAAAGTAAAAGTGAAAACTATCCCTGGTGGCCATCAGGTGGGAGAATTGACAAGGTGCACAGCTGAGCACCCCCAGGCCCTGCTCCCATCCGCAGCAGGCGGTTTACCAACACGCACACACACACACACACAAGGACTTCTGTAGCAACTATATGGCTGTCTTCACGACCTCCTCAAACTGTCAATTGTTTATGGGCACAACATTTTTAGTGCTTCTGGAAGCACTCTTTGGGGGCAGGTGCTGCAACTGGCTAAGTCACATACATGTGGTTTATTTGGTGCACTGAGTTACCAAAGCGTAGGGAAAGGATGGAACAAGGGTGACTTCGCACTGGTGGGCCATCGTTTCCCATAGGTACATGCCATAACAACAACTTCGAGGTTTGCAGATGCAAGGATCTAAGAATAACAATGAACACATACTGCCATAAGGTTTTGGATGCCATGGTGACTTTGAAGAGAGATTTGAGCTGTGAGTGAAAGACTCTTGGTGATAGAAAACACAAAGACACTGTGCAACAGTACTTTGGGAAGGGATGGACCACTCCAGGAAGATGCCTGTCTACTGTTCCCAGAGGGATTCCCATTGAAGTTTGTTGCTTAGCTTTCAGTTAGTGCAAGTTGAATCCTACTCCATATACACACATATACAGCATGATAATTTTAGTGTGAAGTTTTATATCTGCTTTCAGGAATCCTCATAGGCCATGGTCCTGGTAATGCTATATTCTTCTTGGTATACTTATATCTGTCTTTAGCTTATAAGCTTTTAGTAGAATACTTTTATTTATGTAAAATTGATATATTGTGTAAGGAGTTAACACTTTTCTAAAATGACCTGAGAAAATGGCCTTGTCCACACACAGCAGTTGCAGCACTTCAGCTGTGCCAGGAAGCTGAAAAAGGCCAGTATGCAATAACTGAAAATTATGTGTAAATATTTCAGTAGCTCATGTTGTTATGTCATCAGTTATATCTTGCTTATCTGGGCTTATTCCCATAGGGTTTAATGAACTGCTTAGAGTGGTAGTACTTCAGTCCCATTAGCAGCTGGAGAGGTAAAACTATTTCAGTAGAAAGAATCCCTTCCATCACTGAAATAGTTACACAGGCACAATACGTCATGTAGAGCGGGGCTGAGAAACCATTGTAAGATGATTTACTGACTACAGCACTGGATTTTTTATTCTCTTCCTTGCTTTCTACCACCTGCTGTATCCAGTTTTTAAGTTGGATTCATACTTTGACAGAACATCACTCATGCAGATCACTGTCCTGTTAAGGTTATTCTGATATATTCCCTTTGTCTGTCTCCCTTTCTGAAGATCAGGCCCTTCACCCAAGTCTACAAGGCTGAAGAAGTGCCTACTGTTCTATGATCTCTAGTTCAGCAGTGAAAGGACTAGCAGGAACAAAACTAGTCCTCAGGCTCTAACAGACAGTACCTCAAGTATAGTGAACTGGTTTATCTGATGCCAGTTCTTGTACTGCTCATCTCTGCTTCATTGAAGGGACTACTCTCATCTTTTGGCAGGTGCTACATTAATCTGTATTTCATGCTACCCCATCACAGACCTACAAATACACACATGCCAACATGCAGTTGCATGAAGAAATGAAGCTCTGATGGTCAGATTGACATGATGAATAATCTAGATATCAATCATTTTTCTGTGATTTGGTGGGAGCTTCTGTTCCCAAGGAGTACAGATATTCATTATTTCTAACAACAGTAAGACATGTGCTTGATGATCAGCAATGTGCTTGGCTGGTTTGTCTGAAATGTGTAGGTATCTTCAGCAGTCACATAGTACCATTTTTTAAAAAGTCTTTTCAAATAGTTACCAGTTTTGCAGGTATAAGCATTTAACAGAATGTTTTTTGACAGCTTAACTAAGTTTGAAAGTATCAAGCATCGGAACTTAGATAAAGACACTGGCAGGAATGCTTTTACTGTGTTAGATGCCAATTAAATTACTGATTTCATAATTATAAATCAGCATGTTACAGTGAATGATTAATGTTGTCACACTCAAGCTGAAATACTGCATATAAGCATAAGCCTTTCCTCTGTTGATTTGCTAATTCAAGAACCAGAAAATATTGCATATCATCTTTTAATATTTGAATACATATCTTCTGGGATTCCTGTTTCTGCCTGCAGCCATAGCAGCTAGTTGTGCTATATAATGGCTCAAATTAATGAGTGTGGACAGTGTTCAGAAGGGATGTAATGATCTCCAGGGAGACAACTGTTCATATAAAATTAAGACTAGATTTGGAGTAGAAAAAACCCAAAACACTTAAAAATAATTGCCAGATTTATCATTTTACTAATAAGAAAACCTGTTGGAAAGAAAGGTGGTCGATAGTAATAAGGACCTGGTGCAGAAAGTTTTGTTTGTTAATGTGGAGTTGCTCTAAGTTATAAAAGAGATAATGGAGAGCTAATCCTAGAATTACATCTTCAGTCTCACAATAATGAAGCATAATGTCCCCAATCTTCTCCACAAACTGAACTTTACTGTGGCCAAGCTGATTTATTTTCCATTGGTAAGTCACACTAATGAATGTATAGAGAACCTGACCATAAAACACAGGGCAAACTATGGATTAAAACGTAATTGTCCATCCTTGAGCAGAAAATGAAGTTGATAATATATCTACTTTTTACTCAAACATAAAAAACTCATGTGAGTTGACCATGTATCAACACAATGATTCGACTTGTAACTTTAAATGTGTTCTATTGATTTGGTCTAGGAAATGGCAGGCCAAATCCTAAGGTCATTCCCATCTTCAGGGATCTTAAAATTACAGCTTCCTCCACCAGAAGAACACTATCAGACTAATGGACTTTCTTTATGAAAGCATATTCCAGCTCTCTCTTGTACTAGGGACACACTGAAACTAGGAATGCAAAAGTGGTGGGGTTAGAAGAACAAATACGAGAGACCCATATCTGGTTTAATATTGCAGACACTCTTGCTATTAGCCAGATAAGGGGTTCCAGCCTCTGCTCTCAAAGCTCTTTATACCTCTGTTATTCAATATTGTAGTATTAAAAATCGACCACAGTTCCTCTCAGCATGGTCATAAAAAATAATGAACCTTACATGGGCCTATCCAAAACTGCACATTTTGGTGTGTAAGGGGATCAGGCATGCATGGGAGAAAAATATAATCAGAAGTTGCTTTGGGACCCCATTTGTCTTCACCATCTACAGCTTCCAAGTCAGCCGCCCTGCAGCATGCCCGTCAGTGTTGCTTTACCTTCCCTGCTCTTTAATTTCTTTAGTTTTCATTCTTCACCAAATCTCAAAATTCTGATCATAATGTAGAACCACTTTCCTGACTGCTCAATAGGATCTTGAACCCTCTAAACATTAGGTTTGAAATGTGGAGCCAAGATACTGCCCAGGGTACATGGCAGTGAGAGTGCCATCTGCTGACCCAATCATCCATATTTACATGAAAGAAATTAAATAGTTGACTATGTTATAGATACAAAAAGATATAAATTCATCAGTTTATGACTTTATGATAAAGTGTTTGACTTCCAAGAGATAAAAAGTGAAAATAAAACTAGTCTATTTTAATGTAATCTTTCAGCACTAAAAGAAGGATAAAGTCATATTCTTGCACAATGTGTCTATTTTCTTTATCAAATATAGTGGAAAGGTAATTGTGATGCTTTTATGAGTACACAGGAATGATACAATGACTAATTATTCCCAGTTTTCTACAGACAAGTACATTCTCTCTTTTTGATATTAATACAACTTTGAAATATTTACTTGAATGTATTAGTTCCAGGGGTTTTTTAATGCCATTAATAATTTTGTACTTCACAACATTTAAAATTGGAAATTAAACCTATCTCTGATAATTGAGAAAAAAAAACAACACTCTCTCTATAAATATGTATGTACACCCAAAGTTAATCAGTTCACTGTTCTGGAATTAGCTGACTTGTTTGCCTTGGTGTGTCGCCAATTAGCAGGAACCCAGGGATACTGTCAGCTGACAGCTGGAAAGAGGTCCCAAGCTCTGCAGCATACGGTTTGTTATGTTGTACAAAACCCTGAGCTCATGGTATTAATGCTTTAATATTACTTCCTAGAATTTCATCAGCAATCTGTCTGCTTCTTTTTAATGAGTAAAATATACTGCTAGAATCCTCTGAGAAGCTGTTTGCCTCAAAGTCATGCTTACTTTGGTGTTTGAAAAAGCAGCTTTTTGTTTGGTATTTCTAAAAGGGGTTACTGAGAAGAAAAACAAAACAAGAAAACAGTAACAGATAAAGAGAATGGGGGTAAAGGAGGAGAAGAAGGAAGGCCTTTTACTGTCCAGAAAGCTGCATAATTCAAAATAATTTCTGAATAGAACACCTTTAGAAGACTGTTAAAAGGGTGTTCATGGAAATCTAGATTAAAAGGAAAAAATATACTTTAAGAACTAAATATTTATTATTAATTAATGGGGTTGTACTTTTGAGGTTCAGGAGTGTATTTAAAAAATTTTTTTCAATAAATAGTTGTAAATGGTTCACTTTTTTCTAGCATAGAACACACACGCACAAAAGCAGTCAACTGACAGAACAGGTACAATATGGAAATGAAGTTTCCTTCTTTTAAGTTTTAGAATAAATCATAGTGTTTTCCTACTCTGCTTTTGCTTTAAAACCTGGATAAATAAAACCGAATCACCTAATAGAATAAGAAAGCTAGCTCCATAAGAATCAGCAACACTGAAAGTACGTTATATATTTTCCATCCTTAACTTTATTCTTCTCTAGAGAAGAATATATTCTAGAGAATATATCTTCTATATGTTCTTATCTATAAGGAGAGAATGCAGTTCTCCCTTTCTTTCATATGTGATCTATAAGAGCAACACTGATGTTGCACACTCCTGAAGTCCCTGTCACGACTGGGAGAGTGCAGCCAGGCAGAACCTACAGCATGGGATATGGCTGGAGTCATAAATATAAAAGCTCCGTGAGAATTACACGTAAACAATTCAAGATTAGTATTGATCTACTTTTGCCATTATTTACAGTTGCCCTTGAGTCCATGTGCATAGTTTTAATGGAGTTTAGCTGCATTAGGATTCAAGCTAAACATCACATTAGGAGCCCCTCCCCAGGGAGAAAAGCTTTCTGAGTACAGTAATAATGGAAAACATATCTGTGGATTGGTAAATATGAGTGTATGACCTCCTGTGTTGGTTGCTACATGGATTAACGCATGACTGTGCAAAGTAATAGATACTTGTTGATAAGGTAGAGGCAATATGTGTAGTTAATGGGCTAAAATTAAAATTGCCACTTCTCTGCCTTTGTCTGGAGAAGTTTCATCACTGAATTAAAATATTAGGAGAACATAATAGAAGTGAAAAAAACTTTTTTCCCCCAGAGAAATCTGAGAACGAAACTGTAATGGTAGCGAATTACCTTCCATGTTTCACGAGCTTGAACAGGCTCCCGCTGGCAGCGCGCTGTGAAAGAGCAGGTAACAATCCTGCTGTTTGCATCAGGGATTGACTGCAATCACTGTCACAGAGCTTGTTGTGTGCTGTCTGTGGGAGCAGCAGCAGAGAAGAGTGCAGATTTGAAATCAGTGTTGTTTTCAAGAAAGATACTTCTCTGTGAGGGAGGGTATTTTGAAATGTACACATCCCTCTTTCGGGTTTTGGCAGGTTGAGCAGATCCACAAACAGAACTGCTGCATCAGCACTTTCTCTGAAAAAGCTACACAAAGATGTAGCTTTAGGAAAGATGTAGTATTAGGAAAAATGTATCTCTCCTGAGCAAGGAGGAAATGACCAGGTGCATGGATGCAGACAGTGTTCCACAGAGAAAAAAGTGTGTGTAGCAGCAGTTTAAGGCAGTGTCAGCCACTCTTCTGGATGGGGCAACTGGAGATGTGGTGCTGGTGCTCCATTGTATCACTTCTTTCCAGGCCTGATCTCCTTTTCTGTATGTGAGCTGCAACAATAGCACTTGGCAGAACAGCCTGACTCATTACCATATGATGCTCTCCCTTACTTGGGATAATTTTCTTTCTCAAGTTCTGTTGGCTTCAGGGTGCAATATGTTGCAGTATAACTAAGAGCAGGTCCAGCTTCCTGGGGAATCTAATACCCTGAGTTACAGATACAGGAAAAAGGCAAGTTCATTACAGGATAAGAACACTGGGCTTGCTAGCATGACATTCATTCATATATTTTAATAACAGATTCCTACTGAGCATTTGTAATGCAAAACAGTGAAATTATTAGCTCTGCATTTATAATATCATAACTGAAGAAAAAAAAAAAAAGTAGAAGACAGTAAGCTCTACAGATCTGTGATTTTACCACTAACATGAAGTAATCTATATGAGTGTTCAGATAATGGCCTCCCTTGCTTAAACCAGAGTGCTCTGTCTTTCTAGCCCTCTTTGTTTGCCCTACCTTTTCCAATCCTTGTAGCCCGAGACCTTACCCCTTCCCAATCATAGACCTTGATGCATTTATACTGTCAAAAGATTAGAGAGTAAGGAGAAAGTTGAGTGTTTCAGAATTGTTTTTAACACAAAGTTAATGGTTACATGTAAATGTAGAGTTTAGGTATGTTTGAGACTTGAAGCTATTTATTACATGTGGATATTCATTATAATATTTTGAATTAAGATCAAATAGGTGTTTGTTTCCAGCTGTCAAAAGCATCAGCACTGGTATGAATATCATCTCCCTGCCTCTTCTAATACTGTGTATTAAAGATTTCCCACAAGACTTCCCCTGGAACCGAAGTCCAGAGGATGTAGCCCTTCTTTTTTAGGGCTACAGAGTTGGAATTTTTGCCAGAGCCAATAGAAATTACTAATAAAACTCAGCCTTCTTAAACAGAAGTTATTAGGTGTCAGTTTGTGAGATGAGCTATACGATTGAGATACACTGTTGAGGATGAAACAAAAAAAACCCAACAAAACAAAACAAAAAAAAAGCATGACATCTTAAGGGGTCTAGAAAAATAGCCCTTTATTCTAAATAAAATTATCTAGTTGAAAAATCACAGTTTTGTCCATATTAAAAATTCACTAAGGCTTGATCACATTTTGTGAGGTTTGAGTGTTCTCTGATTTGCAAATCTTCAGCATTTAGTCTTCAAAGAATGTGGATGTCATGTCATCCAGTATTTGGGCAGCAAGAGCACTGGGACAAAATGTGCTGGGTGCCTGTGTTCCTGGGGGGTGGTAGAGGAAAGAAAGGAGAGACATGATAGGAAATGCAGTTGAAAGGTTGCCTGTTAGTTTTAGGTAAGAGTGTCCTGTTCTGTTTGGCTTAATTCTGATCACAAGTGCCTGAAAAACAGTTGAAGTATAAAAAAAGCAACAGAACTTGTATATGATGGTGATATCCTTGACTTGAGGTCGTGCATTCACTTTCAGCAAGTTGGAGGTCCTGAAGGGGAACAGCACAATTTTGCCTAAGTGAATAGGTTCTGCTGAGAAAGTCTGAAAGCATGGCTATGGATCTCCTGCTCCTTGAGCCAACTC